>NC_091107.1:10157500-12557500 GCF_024713975.1 Paralichthys olivaceus | reverse complement strand
TGTTGATGGAAATCACAGCTGAACATATGATTGCTCCAACCTCAGCAGTCATGCTGGGGCCCACCAGCAACAATTTTGCGCACGCACGCACACACACACACACACACACACACACACATGGGCCCCCACGCACACACATTGGTGCACAGATATACACGTGCACATACGTTTACACGCTTTCACTCCCCATCCTGAAGTCAAACACAGTGCCCCCACACCGCCGCACCCACAGCACTAAACCTAAGGCTAAAAACAACATTTTAGAAACCATTTGTTGAGAAAGAAACTTTACAGGGTCCCAAAGAAACACTTGCCACTTTTAACTCATATCACAGTTAGATCTCTGCTTCCAGTTACCTCATCCATCACATCTCATACATGCTGAATCTGTCCACAGCAGTGAATGTACAGTTTCATGTGCAATTCATCAGTTCATCACACAGCCACTGATTAATCAATTATGTGTTGATATCGTCCTGTTAAGAATTAAAGCTAGGGTTGGCAATCCTGGCAAAGCTAGAAAGAGCAGGCTACACTTTGAAAATATGCAACCGATACACCCCCCTCCCATCATCTGTCTTATCAAAGCTATGCCGCCAAAACACACAAACATGCGCTGACTGACAACTGCTAGAAGATGACTTTTACATGACTCGCTTGTTAACATCTGACTATCGTCTCTGCTTCAGTGGTGTATGTCTTTCGGGTTTGTGAAGACCCAGCTAATGCATAGTAAGAGCACATGCAGGGTGCATGCAGGCAGGCAGGTCAGTTAGTGACTGACAGGTTTGCCAGCCAATTATTTCATTGGGTTGGATGGAAATGATTGGTCGTGTTTATTACAGTCTAGTGAGGGCCACAGACAATGGCTTTTTGTCCTCTATTTTTTGGCAACTTTATTTATTGATGGCTCTCGGGACGTGAAGAGGATTTAAACAAATACAAAGCAACTTACCAACCCTACTTTTAAAGGATGATTGATAGACCCAATGTAGTTTAGAAAACCAGACAATTTCACATGTTTCGTGTGTCATTAAATGGTCATTTCCAAATAATGTCATAAAATCCTGCTGGCCATATTGTCTTTGCCTTTATAGGACACAGCTCCGAGGAGTCTTTGTTGTACTATTTCAGATTAAACTTCGTTATTAGAGCGTATGTGTTATGCCCAAGGTACCCTTAAATCTAAATCATGAATAAAGAATCATTATTTGTTAACTTGCCATTTTAGCCTGGTTAAAATCATGTTCAGTGCCCTTTATAGTCGGGTTCACTCCTAATATTTGCTGAGGATAGTTTGGGTCACGCAGATGACATCACAGTCACTAGAAAAACAAACTCCCATAACTCTTTTTCTGTTTTCTTCCAGTAAGTCTTTATATCTGTTCCACGTAAGTGAAACATTACAGTAAGTGCTACTTTGAATCAGATAAACAACAACTTCCTTCTCTCCTTCTGTGTCTCTCTTTTAAAAACAAAACTTACTCACCCCTACTACGCAAGCAACAAGATAAACTCATCTCTAATGACGCTACAGGATGTTAGTTGTGGCCGTGGCTGAATGCGGAGCATCTGTAAGCCAGTCAATTGTATTGATCGCTGTGGGTAAGCAATGGGAGCAGCAGCAGCCATGTCTGGGAGGAACAGGCCTTCACATCTGCCAAGCGGCCTGTATTTACAGGCCACTGGAGAACAGCTTGTCAGGTTCTGCAGATCAAGCCGCCGCCGCTATTAGTCATGCCCACTTTTTCAAAATTATACTCAGTCCTGGGGTCTGGACAGACATTCCTCCGAGGTGGCCCTTCTTGATTGCTCTGGAATCTCAGGTCTTGTCAGTTGGCGGGTTTGATGGCAAAATCAGGATCCAGTTCAGGCTCTGTGGAGCAAATAGGATATCGTAATCTAAAAAACACACACAGCAGGAAACACACTGTTGTTAGACTGCTGTTTCTGAAATTCTGGTTAATGTCTGCCTTCTCTCAGGATCTGCTTCTGATTTAAGTCTTTGGAAATCAAGCAACAAACATTCTTAAAAAGTTCATCGGAAATATATTAAAGAAAGAAGAATCTTTTTGTTGCTCTGTCTTAAGTTTTGAGAACAATATATAGTGTCCTGCATCGACACAGAAAACCAACAGTTTAAATGATTACCATAGTCCATGTTAAAGTGTTATCCCTGTTAATGAGATGTTATTACTTGTCTGACATCACATCTTACCTCACGACAGCTGGAGGCTGTCAGAGTTCAGACCTTGTTTTGAAGTTCACCCACAACAATATTTAGTTCTGGGTGCAGTCATAAAATCGTCACTTCGCCCACACTAGTGTCTTGTTTTTGTTTATCATCGGGACCTCTCTGTGTTAGTGGGCAGCATCCGGTACGGTGGGAAGATCCAGAGTAAACGAAAGAAGTTTATGTCACGGGGCGGACAAACGCCCACGGCTTCGTATAAGCACGCATCATGCTGTCATGCAGCATCACTGAGACATCGTGCTTCAGATGGGCTCAGTGTTTACATGCGCCACGGGACAGAGGAGGACTTGAACACTATGAATATCAGCCAATGGAATCTTACATTAATAATTTTTAATGAATAATTTATTAGATTTTAAATTCTCAGACAGTCTAGCGTGAGCTTGTTGTGTGCCTCAGAAGAAAGACACGTCTGGATGTTTTACCAAATCTTTTGGTATGTGGGTGTACACATTTTCATTAGCACTGCAGCTTGGGTATGTGCTTTTTCATTATGTGTGGAATAATTGTATGTAATAACACTTGCTATATGGGCACCTGAGCAAAACTGCTGCAACAATTATGAGAGAAATTCCCAAATACTGATTTTAGTCTTCATTTAAAAAATATATATTTATGCCTTTTCTTGACACAACAATTGGAGGAAAGATTACAGAGCCGTCCTTCCAACCCCAGGTTAATCCGTCAGAGGACGAGTAATGTGAGGTGGCTGACGTGTAAAACACACATCAGCTCTCTAATATGTCAGTAATTCATTGCATATGGACAATGGCTATGCCTGGTATGAGTCACTGGCTTTGATGTGTATGTGCTAATGTGTTGGAGAAGATGCAGCTGTTGAAACCCGTCATGTTTAAGATTCAAAGAAAAAAAGAAGTAAAAAAAAAAAAAGAAGAAATAAAACAACTCTAAAAGTAGCACTAACCCTAACAATCCAATGTGATAAGCGGGCGCTCTCAATCCAATCTTTTTGCGAAGAACAACTTAGTTATTGAAAATCAAACCACATCTCACTTGTTAGGGTATCCAGTAATCTGGCCGTGTTATGTGGGACACTTAAGCCCCTCAGTGTGAATGAGTGAGGATATTGCTATGTGTGCGGACGGAAGCAGCTGTTACACTTGAAAAGCTGAGTGATGTGAGCAGGAGGTGACATGAGCTTCTTGCTGTGTGCGGGGCTTTGTTAACTCTTCTTGGGGCTCGGGACGAAACCTATCTGGGCCTTAATTTAATAGCATAATAAAAGATTTCCATTCAGCCGCCCCTCAGCTGTCCTGGTGGTCTATTTCCTGATGGTGACCCCAACTGTGGGTGACTGTGCTGGATTCGGTTCCAGATAACGAACAAGCAACTGCTGTGTTTGTTGATACGAGGAAAAGATATTGGCCCAAAAAAATTATTAGGCATGATCTGTCGTAAAAGATTGCTTGTACTGAGTCAGTAATAATTTGCAGTTGCTTGGAAGTCCAGCGAGCAGAGAACAGGTCTGTGAGTAAACCATTGTCTCCCCACATCAAACAGAATCCCTGTTCCTGTTTCCTTGTGCTCGAGTTTTCTTTGAGCGCCAGAGAAACATATACTTACCATTCCACTGCTTGAAGGTCAGGAGCGCAGTACTATAGTTTGCTTGCCACAGCTGTGCTTCATCCTAAACCTCCCATTACTCCATCATGCTTCTTCCCTTTGTCTGTGATTTTGCAACTACGTTCATCACATCGTCGTGTCTGTCGGGGTGACCAAGTTCTCGGATCCTCCGAGAGCAGCGGGCACGTCTCCCTTTTGGAGTGTGCAGGTGTGGAGCATGGAGGGAACGGGTTTTGCTTTAATTACTGATACACTCACGGTGAACTCATCCTTTAGTATACAGAGAGCGGGCAGCCTGACAAAACAGCAGTGCCTGTTTTCAGGAACGTACAGCGAGTGTGGGTGGTGTGTGTATATAAGAGTGAAGGAGGGCTGTAGCACACACACATATGCACGCAGGAGATTGTGTGCTTTCGGGCTTTTCAGGGGAATAGCAGTTTGAAAACCTTTAGACCCAGCAGCTGGCCACTACTGTAGCTCTGAGCACAAGACCCAAATAAGGACCTGTGGAAAACGCCTGTATCTGGTACAAGGTTGCAAAGTCTGCCCTTTCTCAGAAATGACGGCCAGCTGTTGAAGATGGAGGACAATAAGAAAACATGGTTACTTCACATTTTGTCCTTGTAAAGTGGTTAAATTATATTGTTCATATAATATTCATAGATTATATTTAACTAATTAAGAGCTAAGGTGCAGAATAAAAACAGGGTTTCCTGAAGAGCTGGCAACGTATAGAATCAGTTTGATTTTCTCATCCTCTGAAGCAGATAGAGACAAGGAATAGGAAACATATGATAGCTTAAACTTGACATTTTGCCTCAAACATGTCTCTTACCAACTGAGCCTTGAACAGTGGGTTAGCGCGCACATTGTCAGGATCTTTCTCATTGTTATTTTAATCATTGTTTTTGTCAATGAAACCATGTAATCCACTTCAGTGTCACTCCCCCCACTTGGACCATCAGCCATTGTCTGAAACACCACAATCATACCTTTTTTACAGGCTAATAGAGCTAACCAATAAAAAACGACATGGCCCATAATGCATTCCCACAACTACTTGAGCAAATCACAATATATTTAATTAGTCACATGTCTTGAATCGATGACATCATAAATGGACTCGCAAACATTGGACTCTGTGAAAGCTACATAAATGCAGTCTTAAAGCTATATACACACTGTTGTGTCGGTTCTTAATGCGTTAAAGGTTTTTAAACACTATTCATTGCCCCTAGATGTCGCACCAGCAGCATCTTGAACCAAAACAAATGCCACACCTTCCTCCACCGATCATGTTCTCAGCAAAGTGTTTCCAACACAGTCTATTGGTTTTGTGACCCCAGTAAAAAGCTACACAATCAAAATGAAAGAAGTTATGTTTTGTAGATGAGAGCCAAAAAACAACCCAGCCAGCTGCTGTACACACCGGTAGAAATTATCTGTTGCGTTTCATCCGGGAGTCGGTGTTGGAGACTCTGTATGAGACGCTTCAGTCAATAAATACGACTTCTTAAGACTCAGTTCAAGGTTTTTTTCTCACCTTCTTGAGTGTAGCACACACCCATGGCAGCTAGCAGCTATGTCACAGCCACACCATGCAGTTTGAAGCCAATATGCTGCCTAACATTAAGTTGTGTAAAGGCACCTCGGTGAGAAGGTGACAGTGGCTACATTGTTTTTGCTCTGAAAGACGTCACAGTGCAGAACATTATCGGTGTTTACATCACTGCCAATCAGAGTTGGAGCCATCTTACTTTATAAACATTGGGATGGCCAAGAGTTTCACAGGGAGGGACTCACATGCACAAACATGAACGCATGCCCAGGCCGGCTACCAAAACAAACAACACACACTGAGGGAGGGTGACCTCTCTGCTCAGGATACATTAATCCTCCATATCTTCACGTAAAAAATGGGATATACACATATATATATTTAAAAAACGTTTCTGTAGTTTCTGTACGTAGCCTCTCTAGGGTCTTTTCTGCTTCTCTCTTCAATCTTTTTCAAACCAGCAAGTTTTTGCTGACTCTGCTGACCTCACATTTAAATCCTATAACTTTTCCCAGTGGTGGTGTTTGATTAGATTGAAGATTTTATTAAAATCAGACGGATTTCTATAGATTCTCTCTGGCTAATTTGACCAATTATTTTTGCAAGTAATTCAAATTAAAAGCAGAGTCGTCTCATGAAGATAAATTCATTTATAAATTGGGTCAGTCTATAAAGTGTTTACATTAAATGCCTCACAATAAATCCCTTGCAGTGGCAAAAACTTGAACAAAAAGAGCAAGCATGCAATATTTCCACATTTCTTAAAGACGTCTCCTGTTCAACAGCAGATGTGAAGGACCTGGCACATGGTGCAGGAACACAAGAGTATTTACACAGATTATTTCATCTGGCCCTCGAACGTGTCCCCTTCAAGTCACATATTTACTTCTCTGACTTTTATAACTAGTGTTGCTGTCTGTCAGGTGAGTTTAGACAGGAAGAATGGCTTTATCATGGACAACCAAAGGTGTCTTAGAAAAGAAAATCGACCAGATTGGTGCCGTGATTTTAGTCTTTGGAATAATTTGTATTTGCGATTCATGTCTTAGCATTCATCCCTGCAAGATAAAAATCCCAGTATCTCTGAATTCTTTCACCTTTTGCCTGTTAGGTTAAGGTCTGACGGAACAAAAGCATCTTAAGACTCAGGATGCAACAGCAGCTGAAAGAACCATGCTGCAGCCCAAGCTGCTCCTGAATAGACAGAGTGGGGAAGCAACCCTGTCTGGAACTGGGCCACAGAAAACACCATGTGTCACTTTGTTGCCAACTGCACACACACTGGTGCCCGCCAGCAGCCGTACCAGCACCCGTTTCTGCACCCGCACTGTACCCTGCCCTTCATAAGTGCACTTCTTTTGCAGTGCATAAGCAGCTGTTGTGCAATCGCTACACTGGGCTGCTCTTTGATTTCACTTCAGTGCTGAGATGATTGAGGCAGACAAGACCAGGCATATCAGCTATGTGACTGAAAAATGGTAAGAGGAGACAAGAATATAAAAGAAGACACACTGGTTGTGGCAGTGGCAGAAAGAGTGGGTGGTAGATTAATGCTCCTGGCAGGATCCATTTTGTTCATTTCTAAACATTCCTGTTTCATACTGTAGTTGTTTGAATTGTGGATAATTTCCTATTGAAGAAAAAAAAGCTTTAAGTGCACTCTCATTCATAATGGGTTCTTTTGTGTGTCTTACCTACAGTAAATAGTACTTTAATTCCTCTTTGGGTATTTGACATGAAATTTCTTTGAATTCAGAACACAATGTTTGAAGACACAGATCCTGGATGTTGCTATTGATTGGGTGTGCCTATGTGTGGAAATAGGTGCATGCTTATTTTATGTTGGCTTTGGCAAGTTGGGATATTTTCCATCCGAGGCTCCTGAAGACAAATCTTCGTTTGCTGTATCTCATCCTTACTTCTGTTGCTGCTGCATTTGTCAGAACTTGAGCTCCTGTCAAAAAAGTTTGACGCTCTAAATCTGAAAATAAAAACTCATATAGTTTGTGTCATTTATTATTTAATCAACAAAATTTTAATGGGAAAGTGTCATACTTTCATGCATATGCTGCATGCTGCAGAGCTTTTTTCTGGTACATAAAACTGGCTTGTGGAAAAGCTTGTCTGGGTGGCAGAGTCATTACATAGATTTTTATGTGACCGCTGAAGGGTCTGTACTTAAGACATTTCTCACTCACCCATCCGATTGTTATGGCCTGTCTTTAATTTTTCCTCCTTGTTTGAATTGTGACGATGATCTTCATGATCTGATAAAACAAAGAGTGAAAGCCTCTGATATTGTGGATCGTGAAATTGCAGTATGGTGCCACCTGTTGACACATTAATGCCCAACTATATTTCTTTAATTTACATCATGCAATTAACACATATAAAAAAAATGTTTTACATATATTTATGTATTCACATGGCTGATAAAGGATGGGAATATTTATTTCCTTCACATACCTTCATCCACTTAGGCTTCCCTGCAGAAATGTCTGACTGTCAGAGCTGGACCAGGTCTGCACACTCGCTCACTGACACTCCCAAATAGGCTACATAATTTATACTTTTTATCTTGATAACATTGCTTTTGAGAATGAAAACACAAAGCCATAACAAAGTCCAGATGGATCCACCACTCGCTGAATAACTGCCCTGGCTTTCTCCCTGCACAGAATCAAGACTGTTGTGTTGTGAAAATGGCTTTCTGTTCAATTGCAGTGCAGAAGTGAAAAAGATTAGGCCAAGCTGAAGTAAATTATCAACATTTGTCATAAATTAGAGAGACGTCTATAACTCTGCACCCCTGACAGGCCAATTGAAAATGTATTTCACGACACAACTTGGCTTTCAGGTCGGGGTTTGTGAGGGCTAGGACTTTTTTTGTTTGCTGCATGTGCACAGGGTATCTCGAGAGGAAAAAAATGTGCAATGGGGACCTCTCTTTTCATTTTTACGATTTTCCTAGAATCCTTTGGAGAGCGTGGAAAGACAGACATGTTTATGAAGGTTTCCAGATGGTCCTGCTTGCACCCCCAGCTTTTCTCTTCAGTTCTTTGGCCATGAAGGATTAATCAAAGTCAGTGGCAAGGCCTGATGGCTAAACACTGTGGCTCTCTGCTAACCCAGAGGGAACCTCTCCCAAGTCTCAAACTTAGATTCAGCCCCTGGGCTACAGAACCAAGGAAAGTTGAAACCTGAGGTTAAAGAAAGCGAACAAACTTAACTAAAGCTTGGCCAAATAAGTGCAGATAAACAAACTCTGCCCCTCACTCCATTTACCCGCTCGGCTGAGTCAGCCTCGTCGAATACACCTGAACTCTGGTCCCCTTTGTGAGGTGGGGGTTTGTGCTGCATGACTGCAGACAGACAGCACCATATGGCGTGGCGGAGAAATGCACCAGAACAAATTGATGGAAGTTGAGTCATTGAGACTCAGGTATTTTATGCATTCTCTCTTACATGTAATGATTTTAATCATTCAGAGTTTGGTGTCATTTTGGACATGAGTCCTTTCTTTGCGATTGAATGATTTACACTGCGATGTAAGGTGAGTAAAAAATTTCCTCATCAGAATAAAGTGTTTTCTTTTATCAACCCTTTTTAGCCTCATTATCAAATGGCTCTAGGGGATAGATGCTGATGAAAGGGCTGTCTAGATAGATAATGACAACCAATAAAAAGAACACACACACTCGGAAAGTTAGGATAAAGTTATTTTTGTGTAATGCTGCTGCAGAATGTTCTTTTGATTATCACTTTAAACACAAAATAGAGAAAACTATCTTTTAGTTGGCTGGAATAACATGAGCAGGACTTGGTTTGTATCATACACACACTGTCGCTTTTGTGAGCCCCACTATAAGCAATGAAACTAATACACAGTTTATAAGTGATACATGACAATGCAATACACTCTTAGGCATTTTTTTATTTGAGACACATGCAGAAACACACTGTCACTGTAACCCGTGTGTCATGCAGCTGCTCTGCATCACAATGATGCTCAAGCAAAGCATTCGCTACACATGTTATTACACCAACTGTCAACACAAATGGCTGTGGTTTGTTCACCGCAGCGTCACTAAATGACACACATGAGTCCACTCAACACAATATACACATACAATAACTTGCAATGCAGTATACAGTGTATATATAAGAGCATAGTAACATATACAACTCAAGTCATCACATCAATTAGCCTTCCTTACTGTATATATTTACACAACATTATTTAGTGAATCCTCCTCAGACAAGAGCTAGAAGGGGATATTATTTAGAACCAATTCAGTTAAAAAACACAAATGCAATGACATTTAAAATTTTTTATTAAATTCTACTGACACCCACCACACACGATCAAACTAAGATTGCGATAAGACGCATTCACACATGCATTCAAACAAGGACACTTACATATGTGGCCTGGAGATGCCAGGGTTAAACCACCCAGCCTCTGATTAGTGAGCGACCTGCTCTCCCTCCTGAGTCCCACCCACCTAAAATACACAGTATGACTCACAAAGATCACAGCTCGTGATTATGTGTGTAACTCTGTTACTCAGAACAACAAAACGCAGAACTGTCACCCTCGATAACGTGTTTAAATAGTTCATGTTTTCCTTTTAAAGATTTTGCACAAATTCATTCTTATTTATCATGACACAATACTTGCTCCAAATGAAAAAATAGCATTTTGGATATGTTGTATTCAGTTTGTCATTAGAAGTCTGAACTCATTGATAGACTATATTTATATCCACAAAGTCCTTTAAATGTTACATTTTAATTTGTACTACAATCGTTTAAATATAATTTTGTATCCGCGTCATTGGCCCCTTCTCTGTTGTTTGTGTATCTCTGACCGTGTCAATACATTTTAGGCCTTGTCATTAGTTTTAATCTTGAGTAAACATGCGGTGCAGCCTGAGTAAACACTTTATTGGCTGAACCACATCACCTCAGAAAGAGAACTGTTTTTGTTTCATCACTGGGACAGGGTCTGTGTGAGTTTTCTAATAGGTGAGAAAATGTGTGTGATATCTGTGGTGGTCCTGTCATTCTTGTCATATACCAGTTTGTCATGTTAAAGTGTAGGTGTGGTCTGTGAGATACGACGGGATGCCCTCTTAAAATGTTAGTAAGGATACATTATAGTAATAGTAAGTAAGTGGTCATAATAATAGATAGTAAGTAGCTTTTTGACAAAACTTTGACATTATTTTATTGTTAAATTATGGTTAGCAGTGGATAACATTGGTGAAAATATATAAATATAATATAATGTGTTAAATGTTAGATGTTTACTTTTTATGATATTAATGGTAAATATGTTACATGCATTTACATCCAAGTACAAGTGACTGTAGATATATATAAACATTATCTCTAAAAACATCACTGTCTTCAGATGGAAATGCTTTAAAGGAAACACATTCCCATCAGTCCACATCAGTCCACTCTGACCTACAGGTTCTACATAACAACGGTTACAGAGTCCAGTGACAGTGCGAGCACATGGACGTTCAGCTGGACACCAACGCTGCAGATGAAGATGAAAAGCATAAACATATTCTCGTTCATAAAGTCCTGGCTGGACTTTTAACTGCTGCTCAGCAGGTTTTTACATACTTTTGTCAAGGTTCACAAGTTTATTATAAAACCTGAAGAGGGTCCACATGTGTGATTTATAGAGGCTGAGTGCGTCAGTTCAGTTGTAGTTCATCCAGCTCGGCCTCCAGCTGTTTGAATCAAATTAGCCATACTTCAAACCATTAAACTTGACATAATAATCTCAGTCGTTGGATGTCCTTCTGGAAACTGTGGTACCTTTAAGTTTGGCAGTGTCTCCTATATTGACTAAATGTTTTCTTACATAGGCTTCTCCACTGCTAGCTATCAAAATGATGGAATTTTCAATCAAGCAAAATGTATTAAGGTATATATGCTTTATAGTTTAATATTTCTAAGTTTGGGACATGGAATGGATCTTAGTTTGTACAAGATGTTCTGAAACGTCCCGGTTACAACAGTGTGTCTGCTATGGGGGGGAGTAAAGAAAGGAGGGAGGACAGCAGAGCAAAGGAGGAGAGGAGAAGAAAATTGGGACTCTTAACTGTGCAGCGTCATAGATTGGATGTCAGTTGATGACTGCAGGCCAATAAATGTCCCCCAATGGATTTCTTTTGTTAGTTCTGGGATGTGTGCGTTCTTTGAAGCCACTGAAATCAAGATGCAACAGTTGCATGAATGTAGATGATTCTAGGGGAAGAAATGCTGTTGTTCTGAAAGTTTAGACACATGACAACACCGTACAGATGCAATGTAAAGTACTTTAAAGCCAAATAATAAGGCATTTAACCAGGAGCATTCCGTGAGGACTTTGGGGACCTGAGACAAAGTGTATACTGCGCATTCACATACATAATAGTAAAATCGTAAAGTTTAAGTGCAAAGACCACCACTATCCTACAGGCACATCATAGACACATTTAGACTTTCCAGTCTTCAACCAAACCTCTTTTGGCAGACATTTAGTGCCGTGGGGGTTTAGGGGGTTTCTGACCATGGTGTCATTGCAGTTTCCTGTACATAGCCGATCATGGAATTTAAGCAGGTTCTGCCAAAACTGTTGTAATGCAATCAGCTGTTATCTTGTGGTCCCCACAGGGTGAACTAATTCCCACATAAAGTCTTTATGCTCCGCCTTTAAGCTTCTTGAATACAGGCAGGTGGTGTTTGTTGTTTCAGCAAATGGACCTTGTCTGCTGGAGAGAGTGTGTGGGCTCTCCACCTGCGAGCGTTCAGCTGGATGGCAACACAAAACAACCTGTGGAGAGAGGTGCAGCTGCAACGTGTTTAAAACCAAGTCAGCAGCTTCAAGGTCCTTCACACACTGTGAAACTGTTAATTGTCATACAGTTACTCTGTAAACCGACATTATTATAATTCAAATAAAGATTGAAGTCCTTCTTCACAATGAAGGGGAAGAGACGTCATTAATCCGTCCTCATTAACGGTTAGTCTAAATTGGTCCATGCGTATGATCAGTACAGTTGAGAAAATATGTATTTTCCCCGCAGCTCAAAATGTCAAGATCTTACTCTGGCCAATGCATTTTTGGAAAACACTGTACTCTCGTGACCGTAAGATAGGGTTGGTAATCCCGGAAAAGTTAGCATGAGCAGGCTACACTTTGAGAATATGGAACAGATCCATCCAACCCCCTCCAATCAGCCCCCTCATCAAAGCTACACTACCAGAACACATGAACATGCGCTGACTGACAACTGCTAGAAACAATTTTTGTCTGTGACGCACTCTCTAGCTTCTGGATATCTGGCTCTGCTTCAATGGTGTATGTCTCTTTGGGTTGTCAAGACAGGGTAAGCGCGTGCAGGCAGGCCGGTAAGTGACGGACAGGTACGTCATTCAGTTATTTCATTCTGTCCTATTGAGATGATTGGTCGTGTTTATTACAGTCTTGCGAGGGCCACAGACACCAGCTTTTCTATTTTCCAGACAACTTTATTTATTGAGGGCTATTAGGACGTGAAGAGGATTTCAACAAATTTGATAGAAAGTGTTTCAGACACAAATTTCACAACTTGAATGTGTTTCCAGATAACCCAAACATTCTACACATCTGGACCAGAGAGCGCACTTGGTGGCCAGCTGAATCTTTAAGCTAAAACTTTAATGTATGAGATATAGAGATCAATGTCAAAGGAGCCACAGTCTGAAAAGGAATCTATGACCTTGAAATGGATGAAATTAGGTTGTGTTCAATTGAAATATATTTGAGTTTAAAGAGTTTAAACATCAGATCACATAGTACTCATATAGCAGCTGTTTTACTTCTCAAAAAGAGAATATGCATCTTTTGGACAGAAAAATGAGGGAGAGTAAAGTGAGTGCGGTGAAGTGGATTTGCTGTGACCAGCAGTAGCCTCATAAACATTGACAGCAGAACAGGTCCAGGGTTCAAATATCAGCCTTGATCCTTTTCTGTGTGAAGTTTACATGTTCTCCACCTTCCTGTGTGGGTTTTCTGTGGGTCATCTGTTTTCCAGCCACATGTAAGCCAGGTGGACGGGAGATTATGTGTGAGTATGATTGTCTGTGTGTTCAGCCCGCCCTGCGGAGGACTGATGAGCTGTCCAGGACGTCACCCCTCCCTTCCACCCACCCGTGCACTCTGGGATAGGCCCGCTGTCCCACATAGACACTCATGCGACTTGTTTTGCCACCTTTCGCTTCGCATGCCTCACAGCTAACGGCTGCACAAGGTTTCTATTTTGAGCATGGGAGGTTTTTACAATGTTTTCAGGCTCCGTCTCCCTGACAGCTTTGTCTGATCTTTTTACAAGGTGTTTAACATGCCAGCACTCTGAGGGAGAGGTCAAGTGTGACCTGTGAGTGTGATTTCTGATTAACTGGTGAACCTGGAAATATATTTTGGGAAAGTGTGGAGGTGATAGTGGATCGGTGTCGTGGTCTATTGGAAACCTTGGGCTGCTTTCGATGAACTCTGACAGAATAAATATAACAACAGATTTTGATTCAAAGCTAAATGTTCAAGACGCTGTTTAATGCCAACATGTCAGTTATAAATATTCCTCATACCAGTGTGTTTCATCAGAATAAACCTAGCTGATACTGGGCAAGAGGTGGGGTACACCCTGGACAGGTTGTAAATGTACCACCAGTCCAAAAAGCAATTGACACTGCACTTCCTTGGGCCCTTAACAATACACATGCCAAGTGTGAAATATGAGGGCTGGGGCTGAGGAGCTAAAGCAGTCTTCCCCTAATCAGAAGTTCAATCCCAGTCCTCCCCATCTGCGTGCTGAAGTGTCCCTGGGCAAGATACTAATCCCCAAATTGCCCCTCATAGAAAGAAGTGCTGCCCATAGATGCACTGAATGTCTGTGTGAGTGGGCAATAACCTGTACTGTAAATCAGCACTCGAAAAGCACTATATAAATACAGACCATTTACCATCACATGCCACGAACCACATGTACAGATAGATAGATAAAGTGCTGCATTTAGAATTTGCAAGTCGCTGACTTATCCATGTTCATCACAGAATCATTCTGGTAAGTGAAGCACACACTGATGTCATCTGTCTGCTTTGTTATGCTAACTAACATGGAAATTGAACCTCTGTTGTTTTAGCTGAACCCAAGTGTTTTCCCCTGAATGAAGCAGAGCTCACTCCTTAGATTAGATGAGCGAGCAGTCAAGCTGACTTCAACAACTAATTGTTCATATGGTGGCGAGCAGCCGACTATATGTCAGTGGCCCAGCAGTGGAAAATACTAATGCAATGTCTTGTCATCCTGGATGACATGAGAATCAGGCTGCTGGAGCTGATATATTGGAGTTGTAAAGGGCTCTCAACTGGAAACTTCTGTATTCCTCCCAACAAACTGTCACACTCTGCTAAGGTGCTATGATAGCCCCTGACAGCAGGTATATAGTCACAATCACATGTCAGCAGCATCTCACATGTGAAGCGCCCTCCTCCCTTCTCAAGCCCATTCCTGCCACGGTGCGCCTCACTCACCACTGCCCCCCTTCCCTCAAACGTCCCTTCTTTCTTCATCCCGAAAAGCAGATTTCATCGCCAACACATTATATCTATTCAGTCGAGGGGATTACGTGCAGATACATACAATTTTGGGCCATTCCAAGGACCTGAGTCAAGGCATAAACAACTCCTACGCCATGTCAGGGAAATGTTTATCTTTGCTCATAGAACTTCTTGAGATAGTGTCAACACTGCTTAGAGACACTATTATAATTTGTGGATGGAAAACTAAGAGTCCTCGTGGAAATACAAGTGTATAATATGAGTAAAGCTAAGAGTTACAAGATGATCACACTGATAGAAATTGAAACCAAGTTTATTTCATTAAATGAAACCCCAGCCATGATCACGTTTCACGATCACGTCTTGAGATAATATTTACTCACCTTAATGAGGCTATGAAGAGGGGGAAAAAAGATTGATTTTGATTAAAGCTGGAGTTTTTTTTGTCTTTGTGTTTTTTCCTCAGTAATCTCAATTCCATCTCCAGGCTCAGGCCACACCAGAAGATGCAACGATACAGAGAAGGCCTACTGTGTGAATGGCGGCCACTGTTACTTCATAGATGGTGTAAATCAGCTCTCCTGCAAGTGAGTGGTCACGTCTAGTTGTTTTTTTCTTTTGATTTACAGTGAATACTGAAATTTATTTGTCAACCGTCTTTGAAGATTCTTCGTCCGTTCATGAAGTCTTTACTCATGTATGTGTGTGATTCTTACGTTTTTCTCCAGCTGTTTATTTTCCTGATAGCACTTGATTCCCGTTCTTCTTTCTTTCAGCAGCAGCAGCAGTGACACATCACAGGATGCTGCCAGTCTGCCTAACTACCCACTTGTTGGGTATTTTAACACTAATAATGGAGTGAGGCGGGGGTGCGCTCATCCTTTTAAGTCATGTTTAGTGTACAGGAGGGCTGCACATTAAAAGCCCTTTCAAAATGTCATGAGTCACCGGTTTAGTAGTGAGCAAATATTTATGCCTGTTAGAGGCCCCCAATGAGGTAAATAGAATCATTGCTTACATTTGAGGTCCTTGGCAGAGGAGATCAAGACCCGTGTGTGAAGTGCGCTGGAGGGACCACGTATCTCTGCTTTTCAGCAAGAGAACGGCTTGACATTATCACAGAAACAACCTCCTTTTTATCTTTGACATTTACATTTTAGTTTGTGTTAGACTCGAGGTCAAGACACATTATATGGGAGGATGTTCTTGAGAAGTTAACTTTTAAACACAAACTGTTTTTTTCAAGTTCAGGACAGAAAATAAGGCGCGCGACGATTAGTTTGAATAGTTGATTTGTTGATTGTGAGAGAACGAACCACAAAATATTTTGATTTAAGCAAAAAAAAAAGTATTTAGGCCTTGTCTAAAATTCTGAGGATACTATTTGAACAGATCTTATCCTCTCCGTTTTGAAAAAAATATCCATCCACACTTTTGTGTTATAAAATATCTCCCTTAAGAAGAGAACACAAAAACAACTCCAAACACTAGAAGAGGCATACACATAAGAAAAAGTTTATCTTACAAAATATCTGCATTAGTGTGAACAAAGAGTTAAAGGTTTCTGCCTCTCAAATGTAATAAATGGTAACAGGTAACTTCAAAAACTGCCTTTTACGAACCAGAAAATGCATTGATAAAAATTATCAGACTAATACTCAATATGTTTTAGTCAGTGTAATACCATTCCGAGAGCCTGTAACTTAAAACTATATCATAATACAAAATGTGCCCAGTATCTCTTGTCATGGTTGTCAAATATTATGTTGCATGTTCCGTTGGACCATATGTCAACATAGCATAAGGCCTCCGGATGGTTGGATTCAGCGCTGAAGCGTTGGCCAGGGCTTCTGGCGCTCAGTTGGCCCAAGGAAGAATGCTCGACAAGCAATGAGGACATGACTGCAACAGCCGTTCAATGCGCTGTGTACAAATTGGAGGCAGCAATAACTCAATTGCTGCAGCTAATTCACTCACGGCCGGGGCACGGGTCCAGAAAAGTTGGATAATGCAGTGAAGGCCTGCAGCGATTTGTTGCCCCACAGCCATCTTATTCAATATAGGCCAGGCTTCAGTGGGTATTACTCACTGACTAAACAAGTCGTGCAGACAGCTAGCCCTACTTTAATACTCAGCTCCTTCACTTTGAGGTATAAACATTGTTTGTGGGAGAGGTAAGGTTAATAAATGACGCAAAGAAAGTTGCTAATTAATGTAAACCTATGATTTGCTACACATAAATCAGGATTTATCAGTCGTAAATATATAGATCATATATTTCAATCGTCCTTCTCATTTAAACGATCAACTCAAAGTTTTTTTTTTATGAAGTGACAAACACGATTAGATTAGTAGATTTGAAAGTGCAGGTAAAGTTTCTGTCCAATTAATTATTCCACTTATGCGAAGTGCAAAGACTTTTACCAATCCTGTCTCTCTGCGGGACAGTATGTAGAACATGTATTGGTTCAGGTCAACTACACGGAACAACTTCATTTTCTTTTCCCTAAATGTTAAATGTTTATTCTTTGTCAAAGAATACGAAACACTGACAATGATTTATTCCCCCCCTTTTAAAAACCAAAGATATAAGAGCGATGATAGAGTCTGCAGCTGCACCACGGTGCACGTTTGCACGCTCATCTGATTTTTAAATCATGTAGTGACAGTTTATTTCTTTCATCTTTCAGCCAAGTCTCCCTGGCCTAGGCGGTGCTATCCCCCCAGTTAAGCGCCATCACTCAGAATGAGTAATTTAATGCTGAATGTTATGGTGCTCCTGGGAGGCATTGTGGGAAACCAGTAAATCACCAGGAATGACCTTTGTTGGATTGGTGGTCTAGTTGTGACTGTGCGTGGAATGTTGGTGCCCCTGAAAGACCAGGCACTCATCCTAATGACTGTAATGAGGAAGTATAGTTTGGCTCAACACACCTGATGGTGCAGATACATTAGTGTGTCTTCACTTATAAAAACATAAAACTACATATTAGAAAAACCTGCCAACAGAGAGCCGTCCTGTGCAGCTTTTTCCATTGAAAAGTATTACGTTTTAGAACTACTTTTTCTCTCCCTCACTGTCCAATGGTATCTGTTATAAAACTGTCTCATTTGCAGGTTGTGATCACAGTGCCCAGGCTTTCAACAGGCACCAAGTAAAGAAACTACATTCACCCATTTTCTGCTTTGCTGCAAAAGCTCCCAATTATTGATTTATTGATCAGACACAAAGCAGTGCACGGTTTATCCCCAGCAACTTTCCATTGTTTGTCCATGTACTCAGGAATGTTGCTCTTCTCTCCTCCTCCAGACTCAAGTCAAAAAGAGAGTTGCAGTCACTGTCTGAGCCGCTGAAGCTAATATATATAATACCTCGCTTATATTAACATATTAATGTCTACATGATTTGAGATTTTATTGACTTATTTTGTGTAAACTCACACTTAATTTCTCAGGGAAGTATCGTTGCAAATATAACTATTACTATTATTATTACTAGTATAAGTCAAAGTCAACTTTATTATCAATTCTGCCATATGAACAGGACATAGACAGGGTTTCAATACTGTTTATCTCTGATTCCTGGTGAAAACATAAATAGTCCGAACATATAAATAGGTAACATTAAAATTAAGAGTAGTAGTAATAGTAATAATAAATGAATGGTAATGAACAGGTGCCACAGTCATCATTGATGTGATGAGGTACTTTGTAGTAGTTCCAAATGTTTTTATTATTTTAGTTTACTCTAATTATTATTAGTATTATTATTAGTAGCAGTAATAATAATTAAATGGTAATGGCATGGTAATAAACCACCCATAAAAATGCCACAGTCATTAAAATGTCGTATATGCATGAACACATACAAGACTTAGATGGAACTTTGTTGTGTTTCCACATATTTTATTATGATTATTTAATTCTACATATGTTGTTTTTGTTGTTGTTATTGACATATTCTCCGCCCTACATTTATTATTTCATTGTATTTAGTTTGCACTTAGGCTCCACCGTGACCTGTAACGACATGTGTGTGGAGGGGTGTAAATCCATCGTATTTACACTGCACCTCACTTCCTGTGTGTTTCTCCTCATAACACTTGTTCGCTTCTTCCCAGATGTCCGGTTGGATACTTTGGCCCCCGATGCTTACAGACCGAGCCGCGGCGGTTGTCCATGCCCAATCCAAGTATGTTCACTTGCTATGAGCAGCTGAGCACAGAGACACAGTTGTCACTGGATTACCTCTGTGGACTCCTGCTGCCCCCACCCTCCACCCCCCTCTTCCTCTTTCTCTTTCTCTTTCTCCTTCTCCTCAGGTCAACACGCAATGAGCTGTGCACTACACCATGTTCACGGTGGTGTCCATCCATGGGAACACACTCTGCTTCTGCTGTCCGTAGTTGTGCTGTTGTTCTAATTCTGTGTCTCTCTGCCTCTCTCTCTCTTTCTCTCCCTCCCTACCCCCCACCCTCCCTCCTTACGTATACTCTCCTTTTTCACTCCACCTTTTCCCTCCCTCTCTCTTCTCTGTTTTCATTCTCCTCCTACACTCATCCACCACCCATCTCCTCCCTCTCTTTCTGTGGCTTCTGTTTCTTTCCATTAGGTGTCCAAATGACTTTACTGGTGATCGCTGTCAAACCTACGTT
Organism: Paralichthys olivaceus; assembly: GCF_024713975.1. Taxonomy (NCBI): domain Eukaryota; kingdom Metazoa; phylum Chordata; class Actinopteri; order Pleuronectiformes; family Paralichthyidae; genus Paralichthys; species Paralichthys olivaceus. Next base: position 12,537,845 of record NC_091107.1, on the reverse strand, counting down.
ATGGCCAGTTTCTACCGTATGTCAATTTCCTCTTCTGTCACTCTGTCAGACTGTCCTCGTGTCACGCGTGCATGCTGAGTGTAGAGAGTTATTACCTAATTGTTGTGTCTGTGGTGACTCATTTACTGTATAAGCTGGCAGAGTTTAGCAGAGTGTGTTGTGTATCTGCATGTGATACTGTGTGTCCTTTAACTCGCAGTGTATCGCATGTGCTCTCCCACAGTACGAGCCGCTAGTAAAATACATAGCAACAGATAGTGGGCGAGTTTAGTTGCTTTGTGGAAGTTGACTCGCACACAGGCAGCTGCATGTAACAACACAGTCTAATGGCAAAACAATCACTGAATGCCCCACCTTTGGCTCAGTTATTAATGGTGCTTGTTAAATCAATCAGCTACAAGCACAAAGCATGTATGATTTGTTGGAGCTGGTCCATGGATGGAGAGGCAGGACTGAACAATTAGCATTGACTAATAGGCATGACAAATAATTCACTGAGAAAGACGTGTTTTCGCTGGCCACTTGAAACAACCTGATCAGTTGAAGCTCAAAATCAACTGACGCAAAATCAGTCCCTGTTTTCTAATACTTGTCTTATGAATTTGGGAGCCCATTTTCATAAATATAAATCAATCTGTGTGTGTAGGAAGTCATATGTGGGGAAGTTGCTTAATCTAGAATTTAACAAGCTGGACATCTAATCATTATACGGTATGGCAAGCTGTTTGATAAGAGGTACTATTTTTTTCACTTTCAGATCAGTCGAAAAAATCGAGTTTAAGAGTTGCAGCTTGTCTCGAGTAAACACTGAACACTCTTAAGTCCACACACAAGCACAATCAGCTGATTGCCTCTAAACACGCCACCTCAGACACAGCAACAAAATGGTGCTCTCACAGCATATGTGTTTGGAGCAGTGCTTACACGCGATGTTAAGAATGCTGTACCGCTTTGCTAGCCCGGGGTAAGAGAATTCAACCTGGTGCCACCTTTCACTGTAACATCAGCAAACACATCTGTCAAGTGGAGATTCCTGCTCAGATTAGATCCCACCCTCAAGGTTTTTGTGAAAAGCATCCACATGATGTGGATTCATGCTTCTTCTTATAATTAGTGCAGTTTGCATTGTATCCACTTGAGTTTTACCTGTTGGCTGATAACTGCCAAAGCACCTCACATGCTTTTGATTCTAGTCAGTGACCCGGTGTTAATGCAAACATAAAGAACTGAGATTTCATGAAGCTTGAGCTTAGTTCTCTGAAGAGAAGTTATACAAGCTTAAATATACTCTCTATATATACTATTATAATAATTATATAGAGTTAAACACAAAGTCTATAATTCACATCGATGAATAGCAGAAGAAAGAGAGTACCTTACTGCGTATTTTTCAGCGTCGAGTTGTTGCAAGCTCATGTGGTTACAATTCAGTTAGAAAATAACTGCATCTGCTTTTTGGACTCGGATGTCATCCTGTTGTCTGACTTGCAGAGCTCACACATACTGTTTGTTGTGTGTTGGCTCAGCGCACAATGCGAAAAACCCCTTTCTTAACTACGAGTAATTCATCTCGCATTAAGTCGTAATGCGCTGTGCCGAAATTACTCGTGTTTTTGGCAGAGGAGACGTTGGTGTGTGGGAGCTCCTTTTCCTCCACTCAATCACTTTCTCTGCATCCTGCTTAACTTCAGCGCAGCTGTGCGACTGCATCAAGGACAGCGTGTGTTTCCAGTTCTCATCCAGGCACATGAACACAGAGCGAGCTGGGATTGCTTGGTTTACGTGCAAAATCAATGACTTAACGATTTGAAGACATATCAAAAAGAACAGAGTGAAAACAATGATGGGAACCTGTTACTTTGCACGCCACACAAAAAAGGAAAAATGTATGTTGTATGTCATCTGCCTATCAGAGAAATAACTTTTTATATTTGAGGCACCACTTCCAAAGTCATTTAAAATCGATCCTTTCAACAAAAAAAACCATAAAGCCTCCCCTCCTCGTGTTGGACGTTGTGATTGTTTTTTGGCTCTTCACCTTTCAATATCTGAAAAATGCAGATGCACAATATAAATCAGGTCTTGGCATGATATATGTGATGGATGCTGACTTTCAAGTGAGCATCACGGCTCCACCACTACTCTTTCCCTTTTTTCCTGGAAAGCTGCTAATGGCCTATTACATATTTTACATTTTTTACTCTCAATCGAGGAGAATAAATCGAATTTCAAAGCGCAGGCACATGTGTGCGCACACATCCTTTCCATATATAAAGACCCGCCTCCTGGAGGGGGCGCCTCCCATCCCCAGGAGATTCCAAAGAGAAGGAGGATGGCTTCTGCTTCTCGGCCATAAGGCTTTGGCTTAACAAGAGCATGTTGTCATAAGAACAGCTGGGACCCGCTCCGACCCAAGTAAAGCAAGCAAGCTGCCAGAGCTTTGGACTCAGCTGGCGGTGCAACTTCCCCATGGCCTCATTCCGCTTCATAATATAAAGTCCAGCTCTAATTCTTCCTATTCAGAATGATTAGTCAGATATTGTACAGACACAAATATCTTTTAAACATGCCTGTTCATGTGATGGGTGTGTTCCAGCCAGAGCTGGCAGTGTGGCAGTTTTACGAAGCAAAGCAAAGGCAATCTCCAGAGATCACACATATTTTCCTCACACAGTAGTAATAAGAGTGGCAGTGCACCTAATAAGTCTTATTACCATCAGGAACGATTAAAAAAATGAAATGGAACTTTCCACTAAAGCATCTTTCAAGAGTCCATTATAAAATGTAGACCTGAGGTGCCTCCTCCAAAAAGCAACTGGACTGTGTTGAGACATACAGTAGATCCTCATCTTACATGTCAGTAAATACTGTCGTTTGATTAGAGTTTATTAGTTATAATAATCAGTGGCTGTGTGTTTGTGTGTAGTGTTGTTTGAAGTGTGTTTTGCATGCTGTAAGTGTGTCCTTGTGACGTCACTGACCACGTTGTTCTGACAATTACTGACAAGCGTTTATTGTCCCAGTTGCTGTTGCACTTTGTGCCAGAAGGTGCCACTCTCTTGATCTGTTCTTAAATGTATTTATTTTTTCTCTCTTCTCTTCCACACTGTCAACCCTCTGCAATGGCAGAGCATCTTGGGATTGAATTTATGGGTATGGAACAATCCATTTTGATTCTCAGTCCTCTAGCATAGAGCTACTAAATGGATGTCCTCCGATTTGACATGCTCCCGCTCCGTCTTTGGTGTGAACTGTAAACCATATTGTCCCCTGATTAACCAATCGAACTCCTGATCAATCATCCCGTAACTCCTCAGAATGACAAACCCTCAGTTACTGCAACTGATCCTCCATAAAATATTATTAACATGGATGTAACCACCTGCACCTCTCATACATGTGTAACTGAAAAATGTAGAACTATTAACTCTAAGAGTTTAACAAAGCCTTTTTTCCTTTTTGGACTGATTTTTTAAAATTCTTCCTCATTCCATCTGTAACAAGCATGTTATATCATGTTTGTAGCTACCAGATGTCTGTCCTCACTCTACATCTCTACCTGTCCAATCCCTTCAGCCTCATGCCTCTATAGTGTTTGTCTTCTCTTTTTGATATGCCATCTCTTCTCTTATTTATGTGCGATCTTATCCATGTTTCCTGCATCAACCCCGATGTTGTAGCTAGTTTAGCTGCAAAGTAACTCTGAAGTATAAAATATAATATCTGTGTTTGCTTTGAATTACCCTTCAACGAGTAGACGCTGTGATGTGAGCATGCAATGCTATATTTAGAAACTACAGTCGTGTTTTTTCATCTGTCTGCTGCTGTTTTCATCCTCCGTCATTGTTAGAACTTGTCTTTTCCAGAAAAGTGCTGTAGTGGTTGAGATTGTAAAAAAAAAAAGTGTCTCCACAGAGATTGTCTCATAAGACAAGTGCATTTATTTGCAGGACATTGTGCTGCTGTACTAGCACAAGAGTAATTTCCTCTGTTGAAAATTCATTATCAGTATTTAATAAGTAATACAGGTAAAATATTAACCAGTTTACTGCTATAAATAGACTGAAATTGGCGTCATGATGTAAAATATCAGCTTGTGGATAAAAGCAGGAAACCTCAAATGGAAGGAGTCATACAAATTCTTTTTTTATTACATTATTTAACAGAGACCAGACTACCTCTCAAGTCCATCACTTCCCCCTGGGAAACAGAGTCTACCTCAGCCTCACATGAGCTCTTCTCTGGAAAAGAAAAGGCATCAGTCAAGATTTCTCCAGTTTCATGTTTAATGATATTTCATTACAAAATGTATTTAATTCATCATCCATTGCAACAATAATCAATGTGTTTACCTGAGTAGATGAACTCATCTGCACCCTGATAGACTGACAGATATGATCTTACATTTATAGAGTGTAACGTTAATGTGGCTTGTGTCAAATTCTCATGTGCACTGATGCAATGCTGCACAATTTGCAGGTTCATAAATTAAACCTGAACTATTATAGCACCATATGTTATATGAAATAACACAGAATTTTAGAGAAAAGTGTTTCTTAAGGGATCAATCTAACTACTGCTGAGCCCCTGGGCCCACCTACGCTGCCTCACTGCAGCATGGGGAGTGCACAGGGAAGATGATGCTTCATACTGCTCAGGATTTAGTCCCAAAAGAAGTAGAAGTAAAATGAAAAAAATTGGAAACATGCATCTTCAAGAGACTAATTTTTCCTTCTTCTTCTGTGATTTCTGTGGTGTGTGTTTGTGTGGGTGCGTCTGTCTGCTTGTGGGTGTCATGATGACAGAGGCAGAGGAACTCTACCAGAAAAGAGTCTTGACAATCACGGGTATTTGTGTGGCTCTGCTGGTCGTGGGCATCGTGTGTGTGGTTGCCTACTGTAAAACCAAGTAAGTGCTGAGATCCGAACTGTTCGTTTACACTCAGCTAACAAACTCTCTGCAGTGCCTGTAATGTGCAGCATATGTGCGACTAAAAGGATTTTGTGTTCACTAATTTAAAGCAACACTATGCAACTTTTAGACCTTAAAATAGCAGCTTCAAAATTAGTTTGATAGAAAATTGACTTTGAACAGAGAGAATGTGCAGCTTTCATTACCACTCTGAACATTTTTTCTTGCTCTATGTACCTTTGGATGAGCGGGTACAAACTGTGACCAATAGTTGCAGCTTAAATCAGGCCCAGCAAGTTCAAAAGTAATTCCGAGCTATAGTTCAGTTAAAACATTTTAAAACAAACTTTAATTTCAAATAGTCAGCGATGAAACTTTTAAAATATCAAGAATTCTAAAAAGAGTTTTCTCCATTTTTTGAAGATGTGATAAGATGTACCTTTATTGATCCTCTGTAGAGGAAATTCACAAAAAGTCACATCATCTCAAGAAAGTAGCAACAAAAAGGGAAATAAAGCAAGAATACAAATATGAATAAAAATAGACAAATTATAAATCTGGAATATAGAGATAGGAATAATTTGTTACAGTGGCAGCTTTTCTGGTGCAGAAAGGAATATACACCGTTCAGTCTACAGATTGATTCACTCTTCTCTGCATGATTAATCACTTGGACACAGTGCCCAACAGAATGAATCACCACATGTGGCTACAGAGGGCGCTGTTGCTCAGTAAACGTTACATGGTGTTGCTTTAAAATCAGTCCTTTCATTTTATTTGACAGATTTTAAAGAAAAACAGTAAATGAAGTTATTACTTTAAGTAATAAAGCAAACTGTAAACTCAATCACTGTGGCAACAATAACACAGACTGTCTGATGTTTGTCAACAGGAAACAAAGAAAGAAGATGCACAATCATCTGCGACAGAACATGTGTCCAGAACATCCCAATCGTAACCTAGCTAACGGACCCAATCACCCAGGACCAGGCCCAGAGGAAATCCCCATGGTAGACGTGAGTCACAGAAAAGATTTGTAGCTTTATTAAAGCATATGCACACAGAGGTACACTTACTGATTAGGTCATGATTAGTTATATAATCCAACCTTGTCCTTTCCAATGGAAACAGTACATATCAAAGAATGTCCCTGCAACTGAGCGAGTCATACGGCCTGCGACAGAGGGATCGTTCCCTGCCAGCCACGCCTCTTCAAGATCTCACAACTCTTCCACACGCGCCCATTCATCAACTCACAGGTAAGCATACACCAGACACTACAGGTGTGTTACCCCCCTTACATACCTCAGAGGACGCTCAGCCCCATCACTCTCGACAAATTCAGAATCACACATGAAGCAATTTATTTATTTTGTTCATTGGTCAAACGCCCTCATTCTTTTTGAAGGCATACTTGTTTTTGCAAATGGGATATGAAGAAGAATCTCACGTGGATACACTGGGGTGTGTGTGTGTGTGTGTTTTTTTATTTGTCAGACATGAGGAGCGGACATGGAGCCTGGAACGTTCGGACAGTATCCTGTCTGACTCGCCCGGAATGATGTCATCATCCGTGGGGACCAGTAAATGCAGTAGTCCCGCGTGCATGGAGGCGCGGGCACGGCGCGCTGCACACTGTGGTTACTCTGACCCCCACCGGCCGGGCCTACAGTACGGGGACTCCTTCGACTCGCTGGGGGACTCTCCGCACAGTGACAGGTGGGAAACACGTCTAAGTGGCTGATAACGGCACAGGGTTTGTCATGAACATGTTGAGAAGATTCCTCTCTCTGCTGGTTCTCTCTCAGCCTCGAGAGGCCAGTCAGGCCACTCTGAGAGATTCAGTGGAAAGTGACACACAGCAGGCATGATGATGAAATACGCTAAGGTAGGCAAGAGTGAGAAACAGTGCTGATTTCAGTGGGAACTCTGTGCATCCAGCGACTGTAACATGGTTCCTTTGCCAGTATTTAACTCTGATTGGCAAAAGTGGTCCCTTTAATTTTCTTTTAAGGAACAATGTGACATTTTGGGAAATACCCTTGTTTATATCCTTGCCCAGAGTCACATATATCTGAGAATAGGTGGTAAGTTGTAATGCAGGGCTGACTATTCCTACAAAATGTGTAATGTTGAACATGCACACCAGCACTTATCTAATGTAAATCAGGCTTTAAGAAGTGAGCAAAAATGAGATGCATAGCAAAGAGGTTCCAAAAGCCTTATTTTTTTATTGCTTGTATTTGTAAATTAAGGTATTATATGACTAACTCAACTTAAATATGATCTAAATCACAAGAACTTAACCGTCCAATGTGTGCTGTGCAGCAAATGATCAGTGCCCATAAATCTTTGTCTCAGACGTTTCCACCCCGCTGTATGCCTTTCTCTTTCATGTGCTAAGGATCTTAAGATATCATCAGTCCCAGCATACAGCAAGCATGCACATATGAATAGGGCCTTGGAAGATGATTTGTCACACACAACCAGATTGCATAACTGACATCCTGTCAGTGTCTTTCCAGGTAAAAAATATCACTTTGATCATGGCGAATGTTTCTTAATGAGCTGAATCATCAGTGAATCTCTGTCTTTCACATGCTTTGTCGCAGTTGAGGTGTAGTCTTTTAGCATTGCACAAGTGCATTCAGTGCATGTCCGAATCTGCTTTTGGTTCATCAACAGAAAAATGGTTGCCAGGCCAGGTGCTTGGTATAAAAAGTATAGGTTGAGTTGGCGCTGGGGAAGGTTTATGATCACCACATGGTAATGACACAAGTTCCAGCAAAGCCTCCGAGGGTAACAACCAAAGTAACTGTGTGTAGCGGTTACTTCCAAAAATTAAACCGGACGGAGGAAAATTCAGTAGAATCCTAACATTATTCAGTAGGTGAAGATGGATATTAACAAAGCAAGTGGATCTAGGATATGACCTTGTGGGACACCACAGGAAAGTTTTCTGAATGCTGACCACTGATTTCATTCCAGATATTTCAGTCCTGCAGGCAGAGTCAGGATATCAAATATAAATAATATAAATTTAATCAAATTTAATTAAATAACTTTTGAAACCCAACTACATTATACTTTGTATTACTATACATAATTTGATTATGTATTTCAGAAGTTTCATAAAAAAGAAAAACCTCAAAACTGAACAATTTTTAAAACTAAAACATACCCACCATGCACCACATCAGCTGTTTCTATGCATTTTTTTCATTGTATAGAAATTACTTTTGTATTAATATTTGAGTGTCAATTTACAGTTTTCTAGTTGCACTGAGGATACAATGTTCATCCAGTTATACAGAATATGTTGAAACTGCTTTTTGTACACTCCCCTCCCTCCTCCTCTGTTCTTTTGCTGTTCTCTATTTAACTGTCTCCTCTCCTCTGTATTAATCACAGATATGTGTCAGCCCTGACGACACCAGCCCGCCTCTCGCCAGTGGATTTCCATTACTCATTGCCCCCACAGGTGCCTACCTTCCAGATCACATCCCCCAATGCCAGCCATGCCATGTCTCTCCCTCCTGCTGTCCACAACCCCTACCCTCTGGAGGATGACCAGCCGCTGCTGCGCCGCTACCAGGTGCCCCTTCACGATGCCCAGTGCCAGGAGCCTTACCGGCAGCAGCGTCGCACCTATCTTAATAACAGCAGGGGTAGCCTGCCCTCCAGCCCCTACCGGCTGGCTGAGGAAGAAGACTATGAGACCACCCAGGAGTATCTCTCCTCTCGAGGGGAGCAACCAAAGAGAAGTGGGTCCAGTGGAGCTGGCAGCCGGCGCTGGCGGAGATCCAGACTGAACGGCCATGTTGCCCCACGTGGATATGAGGCATCTCGGGACTATGGGTCTCGAAGCTGCCTAACTGATAGTGAGTCAGAGGAAGATGGTGAGAGCACGCCCTTCCTCAGTATGCAGAATATGAATGCTGAGCCCTCCACCATCTACAGGCCGGTGGACAGTCGGACTTCTCACTCATCGGGGCGGCACAGTGGGCATGGGAACATGCATACAAGACTTACACACTCACGCTCCAAACCGGACAATACACCCCATTAAAGAGTGAAAATGAACCAACAAAAATAAATATAGTATAGACCTGCATCTATAAGAAATATTTTTATTTTATATAACTGACAGATATTCTAAACAAATGAAATATTTATTTTCATTTTAGCAAAAGTTGTCTACTAGTTAACAGCAAAGACTTTTTTATAGGGAAAACTCTATTTATATGTACATTTTGATTTACAGCATAAAAAGATGTGCCAGTTTTTTCACAACGTAAAAAAATAGAGTAATATTGTGGTGCCTTTTGCTGTATGCCGATGCCAGAGGGCCAGTGGAGGTTTTTGTAGCCTTTCTTATATGGACGCCTCATTTTTTATACACAGTTATGTTGTTTTTTTTCCTGTTTTACTTTCTTTTCAAGTTGCATTCTTTGAGGAGTCTAGCCCCACTGGAACATAACCCCTTCCATATCACGCAATATAAACCACTTCAACATAAAGTGTATGTTTACATTAATATGATTCGCCTGTAGGGTTTATGATTTGGGATTTAATAGAACGCCTGATAAATACAATGTAAATCCTTATTTGCCCTCTGACTAATGTCTACCAAGAGAAAGAGAGAGAGAGAGACGGTGTACATGTGTGTGTTTGTGCGTGCCTGCCTGCCTGCGTGCGTGTGCGTGCGCTCATGTCAGTATGCTTGCATGTATTTGTGATTGTTAGATGAATTTCATTATTGTCGTAACATGTGTGGGTGTGCTGGCGTCTCAGCAGAGGTGATAGATGAGAGTCTCACAGGTACACAGAATAGTGCTTTATCAGACCAGTGACCCCCAGCGCAGGTGGACAGATAAGACTGCTGTAGGGCTGTATGTTATGCAGGTCATTGCTTGATGTGTTTACAGCTATTCTGCCCCCTTTTCCCAGCCTGCCACAGTCAGGTTCCTATTATCTCTCAGCAGGTTTTCTTCATGTTAGCCTGTTATGAGGACAACAGACACTGAACCGCTTGGCACAGGGTGACCCCCGCCATCAGAGGTGGTGGCAAAACAAAAGCAAAGATTGCATCTGTTTTCACTCAACTCCGACCCCAATCCCATGCATCATCATCCTTCTGTGTCCATTCTGTTTTTGTGGCTTGTGTTAAAAGGCCACACAGTGTCTCAGGATTTCCACATGACACCCACACCCCCCCCCAAAACACACACTCACGCACGAACATACACACACACCGTCGCCGTACCCCCCACACCTCCACCTAACCCCATGTTCACCCCTCTTCCTATACTTAAGGTCTACCTAAGACTAAGGTTCTCAGTTGTTGAGGGCCTGGATGTTAACACACGGTCTACCACTTCCCTGAACACTCGCATAGTTAGAGAAGGAAGCAGCTCAGCGGAGAACAGTGCAGAACATACGAGACAATATCTAGAGAAATAGCTGTGAAACTTTGGAGGATCATACAATGCAAAAATATGCAAACTTTCTATTTTGCTGTTTGATTACATCATTTTCTAAGAGGTGTCTGTCGTGTGCTGTGTGTGAAAAAGCTGTGTGATGCCTATAGTGCAGAATGAAATAACATGATATAAATGCATATTTACCTGAGTTATTTTTTTAAAGCCATTATGCAGCCATCTATCCTGTTGTCAGCCTTTCTATCCTTCAAATACTCACATCCATTGAATGACTGCGTCCATGACTTTTGTTTGTCACCAGGTTTAGACCGCTCCACTTTACATGCACACGACCAAGTAACGTTTCCTCCAGTAGTACTGCTTTGTCATGGATCTAATCATTTTCAAAGTTATTCCATCAGTAATGATGATTTTAAGAGCAAACAAAACTCATATAATCCCTCTGTCCTCCACTGAAGGAAATATTGAGGAGATAACTCAAAGAACCCATTAGACGTGACTCAGTGAGAGAGGACAGCTGATGAGTTGTCATCACTTTCTGCTCCTCGTTAGACAATAAATAAACGTTGAAGTATCACATGGTTATCGGTTGAAAAGAAAATCTTTAAAAAGAATGATTATATCTGTTAAATGCACAGTGGTGGTGTTATAGAGAGGCGTCTTTTGTACATCAGAAAATGTGCAAAAGAAGACAGTACTGCTCTAGTTTCAATGTGGATACTCCCCCCAGCCCTCTCGTTATCTTCTGTTTGATTTGAAGACCCCCAACCCTCACCCACACCCTACACCACCCCCACCTCGACCCTCTCCCTGCCCTCGCTTGAAAATGTTTGAACACCTCTCCTCTGCATGTCCTTGTGGTCAAGGTTAGATGGGTGCATGGTAAAAAAAGAAAAAAGCAGCAGACAATTCTCTTTTTTTTTCCAGTCAGTGAAAGTGTATTTCATTTAACATTCAGCAATAAAAGAGAACCTCTCCCCCCCATGTCATTCCTGAAATATGCTAGAAAAAAAATAAAAAAATTGCGAGATTGTCATAGATTGTAAAATAAAATGAAAAATGAATCCACCTGTTCATATGAGAAAATAAATCTTTATTCATATCACTTTACGATGTAGTTATTTCTGTAGAATGCCTCACTCTGCATTTTGATTCACCATCAAGGTTGGACTTCATCTGACACGACGTTTACAATACATGCCACGTCTGACAAGTACACACATAAACTCTGATTGTGAAATATGATCTGTTTAATATGGGTTTGTAAATTATAAAGAAGATGTTGTAGATGGTTGCTCTGCTCTCAGAAGTGACAACTGCACAGTTGTTGCCAGATGCACATAAAAACACATGGCCTCCGTGAGAGCGGAACATTGTTAAATTATATAACTGTGCATAACTATAATTATGCAGAATCATCTCATAACTGCCAGTTCTTGTTCAACATCAAAGCCTATTTCTTCTATATAAAAAGGCCTAATGCGTAATGAATATAGACGTGGGAGACGCCCCAGGTTATTAAGATGCAACTTGGTTTCATTTAAAAACCTCTAAGAGCAAGAGAATTTATGTTGTAAGAAAATACAGGTTGATATGTCTCGTTGAATTTCAGCTGAAAGCTTTTACTTTTGTGTCCTCAATAATTTTGTGTTCAGTTCAGCTAAAGCACTTGCATCAATACACCACTAGATGGTGACACAACATCAAGATCCAGCCACAAAACCAGAGGAGGTCACTGTCTCGCAAAGTGTAATTGACTTTGTATACAGTTGTATTTCCCCTTTAACAAAAATACACCATACATACATATAATATTTATGATCAGAGTCCTACAGAACTAGAACTGAACATTTTACTTGCTACTGAACCAACATACTCAATATGCAGTGGTGGGATGTAACAAAGTACATTTACTTCTTCACTGTACCTAAGTGTCTGTGGATGTACTTTACTAAAGTAGATTTATTTTCTCACTTTTACTTCAATGCATATGACAACGAATATCTGAACCTCTACTCCACTACATTTTTACAACACATACATAATGAGGCCTACAGCAGCAGGTACACCACCGCCACCACCAAGACACAGCCATAATGATGTAGTGGACCATTGCATAAGGTATAGGCTGCACTCAGCAAGTGCTTTTACTTTTAATAAGTATATTAAAAAGCAAGTACTTTTACTCAAGTTAAATAGTTGGTTAGAAATGTCAGGATTGTACTTTTACTTTACTTTAGTAAAATGTTTTGTGAACTTCCTCCATCACTGCAAATATGGACCATTAATACTCCAGTTCAAGTAACAGTTCATTCTTTTCTTGCATTACATAAGTGCTATGTAAACATTTTACAGGATTTGCAATTAGGTTTCATGTGCAGATCACCAGCAGGTTATTGATTGATCTATATTTGAGTTGTAATGTATCAAATTAACAGTTTTTGTTTTAGCCCAACATTAGTATTTAGTAATTCTATCAAAATGAAAAGTCTTTCTCATCACATTTATACAAAAGAAAGTCTGATTCAGGGGCAAATCCAAACCTCTCTTTTATGTACTCCCTTATATTTTTTCACAAGTGAAAAACACCTGGCTTGTTATATTCTGCCCACATGTTTTCAGTGACTATATATGCGTATGGATTGAGTTTTCCATTAGAAATCCTGTAGACATTAGCCAGACTGACTGCTGGAGTCAAGTTGAATGGAAAAAGACTGTGTGTCAGTTTAACCTTAGTTTTGGTCCACGGCAGCTGTCAGAGTTAATATCTGAGTGAAGCAACACTTCATCCTCACTCAGGTCCCCTGGGGAAAAAGTTGTTATAACATCATGAGGTTTACTCATTTATTTATTTATTTGAGAATCGTAGGATCAGGTCCAGGCAGTGAAATACGCTAGTCGTTGAGTTTGTGTTTTCCCATCGGGTGGTGCTGTTCTCTCTGTGTTTACATTCAGATTCTTGATTTCTTGAGCTGCTCAAACAGGTTTAACCTCTGACTTGCTTCAGTTAATTTACAGTGACAGTGACTCAGCTTGTTTGAATGGAACCTTAGTTAGAAATCATGCTGCATATTTGGGTTCAACAGACCATGAGAAAAGAAAAACAGAAGACATTAATGAATAGGTGTTGATTAATTCCACCCTTTTTAACATCATTTTTTCAGATTTGGTTTAGCCAAATGAAAAAGGTTATAACATAAGAACAGTAACGGCCAAAGTACATACATGAGACATCGTTTGAAAGGTAATATCTTCTGCTAAGTGACATCAGTTGATGCATGGCTTTTTGTTCTCACTTGAAAAATAAAATCTTGTTTAATAACAAAAAGTGCGGTATACTATATGTAAGAAGGTTGAAAATACATATCTACCTTCCATATATTGTCAAAAACACCCATAGGGAATTTCCTTCAGGCACACTCTTTTACTTTGTGTAGTCACTGTCTTTAGTTGGGCTTTTACTCACCATCTGGAAACACTGGAAAACACACTGTAGCATTTAGATGCCGATGAAACCTTTTCATATTATTCCAAACAACGCCAATCTCTTCTTCTTTTTTTTTTTTTTTTACAAAACACGTCTTGCATAATTGGACATTGGGTCAGAAGTACTCAGCTACCCTCTCCTGCGTCTGTCTTCAAGTGTCAATGATTGACGAACAACTCATCCTAAAACTGGCTGAAGATCATTGTGTGCTTATTTTTTTGTCACTGTCTCACCTGAACCTCCTGTGGTGAAATCTGACCAGAACTTTGCAGCGTGATGTTTAACTTGTAAGCTACACACTGACAAAAACAAGCATACCTAAACCCAGAGAGCAGAGAAAATGGCAGAAATGTGGAGACGTGCTGCAAATAAATAATACTATTCATATTTATCATGAGAAAGCCTTTATTTTTTAAAGGTGATGGACTAAAAGAATATAAATAATCGAGGAACAGATGCACAGACTCACTGCAGGTGAGGCCGATGCTTCACAGTCTTGCTTGTTAACAAAGTTTGTAAATCTGAATGAATTTACTTTTTTTCTTCATGGCTTCTGTTTCAACGACCTGAAAGGTTGAATTGTGGAGAATCAAACGGCTCTAACGATGTGTAGCTGGTTAATATTCACAAAAATTCAAGCATTCACACCTTTGTACAAGTTACAACCATGTTCCCTGGTCGCCGGCGACCAATAGGACACTGAGTGGTTCTGTTTTAAAAGGCAGGATGTATATATCAACCACCAAGAAACACCAGTTAAAGCAGATCATAGCCTGTAGAATGATTTTATGTATAATAATCATCTTTTAACACAGATATTTAAAATATATAATGTAATATATATAATCTAACAGAATTAGATTAAAGACCTCAAATCTACTCTATTACAAATAAACATGATTATTTGCAGCCATTCATTTTACTGTATTGACCTGTTCAAATATAATATAGCAACTCCATTTGTCCAGCAGTCACAAGACACAATACGCTCCTCACAGAAATCAAATAAACAGGTAAGACAGTAAAAACCGAAGGGAAGGAACAACAGACGCCCTCAGGCAGTCTGCTTTAGGAGATTCGCTTGCTTGTCCTGCAAGGTTATTGTTTCCTTCTGTGACATTTTGGATCTTTTCCCAGATCCCCTGTGTTAAAAATACAAAAAGCAAAAAACAATAAACGTTCCATAAAGTCATTTTGTGAGCTGTACAAAGTAAATGTTGTGAGAGACATACAATAATTAACACGTCCTGTCTCCTGCAGCACGATCTTACCTCTCCTCCACATCTTGTATTGTGTCAGGAAGAGGTGAGCCAAGTGTCTCAGGAAGAAATATTGCAGCCAGCCCACTGAGGATGGGAGCTCCTCCGTAGATCAAACCTGGAAGCCATGGTATGTAGTCGCTGGTGAGGAGGACCATAGGGGCCACCATGGCTCCTATTCGAGCCATCATGGAGACCCAGCCCATACCATTCTGACTGAGATACAGAGAACTACTGTTAAATGTCACATACTCATAATATAATACAGATATAATGATCCTTTTAATGGATATTTAAATTTGCAGTATAAAGTTGGTTTAAGTTCGATGGGTTTAAGTAAATGCTTAATGTGGAATATTTGAATGGGACGGATGTCTGTCATTATTAACATTACAATGGATTTCTGGGGCAATTTAAAGGGACAAAGAGTATCAGAGAATTTGAGAATAAAGTCACAATATTATTAGAACTAAGTCATAATATGAGAAGAAAAAAGTCATCGATTTATGAGAATAAAGATATGATTTTAGATTATGTTACAATGATGAATGTGGAGCATCTTGTGAAGTTATCCCACTTAAGTATAAGTTATTTTTTGGCTCATCAGCATCGAATTATCATAAGTAGCAGGACTTTGAAAAGACTGAGTTAGACACTGAGTTTACTCTGACGGAGGAACCACACAAACTTGGAGGAAGTTGCATCTTTTGGTCATTAAGATTTTGGATCCACAAAGACTTTAATTCTAATTATATCTTTAAAATGTTTTTCCATGTAATATGATTATTAGTATTTTTCCCAGTCACTTAAGATTTTATTCTCACAATATTACAACTGTCTTCACAATTATGAGTTTATTTTTGGAATATTACAAGATTATTCTTAGTTTCCAGTGAATGGTATAATAAACCCAATTATTAAGTCAGCAGTTCTTCTGCTAAAGGGAACATTTTGTAGTGTAGAGTATTGCTATGCTTATGTAAGTCACAAAATATATTCACAGTTTTATGAGACCATGATAGTAGAGTCTTGACACGTGCATGAACATTAACCACAACCTCACGTGTTTCCAACACCGTGTTGAAGCTACATCCTGGTGAAGAGTTTGAGCTGTTTTCAACAGTCGTATATAATGAAACTGTCACAGGGTTCATAATGATCGGTTATTCTTTAGCCTTCATGCAAATCTTGGGAGAAGGCTCCTGTTTGACATTGTTAATATCTATCTGCTAACCTGCCAATGTCTGTACAAGCAAATAAACACCTGCAGTTTGCAATGAACCTTTTTTTTGGTTTATTTTGTATTTGCTATAAGTGGTTTCTGATTCAACACAAAGTAGTTCTCTATAAAAACCTACATTTCTCCTGGAGCTGTGGTCTAATTGATGACCTTTACTCTGAATAGCTTGGTACTAGACATTGTGTCATGTTTCACATATTTCCAATTTGTCCAGCAAAATAACAGTTGTTCCATAGTGCCAACAATTTACCAGGCTCATACAGTTCAAGAGAAACCCTCATCTGGCTTATTTATGCAAGAGTAAATGAAGTAATCAAATTTAGCTGATTTTCCTCAGTGAACAAAATAATTGAGAACATCTAAATAAGACTTACCGAATGATTGTTGGGAACAGTTCTCCAGAGTAAAGGTAACAGCAGTTGAACGATGCAGCAAGGCAACCTTTGCCCACGACAGCCAGACAGGTGCGAATCGTCTGTTTATCTGCAAAGATGTAGAATATGCATTTTATCCCTCTGTTGTTTCTGTAGTATATAACATTATTGTGGTATATTTTATACACACTTTATGTATATATGTGCAAAGCAAAGCTGGAATTATTAAACACCATAAAAACACTGAAAAAATATATTTTTTAAAAGACAGAAGAACATGCGAAAATGCAAACACCAGACTGCTCAATGTGAGGCAAAGGCCAGTTTGAAAAAATGGGTCTGTTCCTGGTCTCTCTCTCCTCCTCCCTCTTATTTCTCTCTTCTCTTTTCTCTTTGTCACCCACCTCTACTCTCTTAGCTGATTTTCTCTGCTCACTCATTGTGGGAACTGTTGGGTTTCTCTATGTTTTTTAAGGTCTCAGCCTTCTATGTAAAAGGCCTTGAGATAACTTATGATTTGGTGCTATACAAATAAAACTGAATTGAAACCATTTCTGTTGAAGGTGTCAACAGCAGTCAAAAAGCGTATGCCTGTGTAAAATAATTGTGTGTCACAGGTGTCTGACAAATACCTTCAAACACAGAGATTTCAAAGATTAGGCTGTACAGCTGAGGAGAAACCCAATGGATTGAGCAACATGCAAACCTATGTGGTCTAGAGCAATGATAAGAACCTCAGTCTTATCTACATTTAGCTGTAAAAGTTAGTCTCCACAGTGCAAAAGAAATGTATCATTCTCATCATGTTTAAAGTACATAGACAGCCGAGTATCATCAGCACGACAGTGTTATGAGATGAGAGTCTTCAGTTTGGAAATTTTGGAAATGATAGGTAATGTAATGAAATGTAATAATATTAAATTTGCAGTAGGAATTTCTGAGGCGTATACAGAACAAATAGTAATGGACCCAATATAGAACCCTGGTGCACACCACAGGAGAGGGCAGCAGTTTCACATATGTACTGACCAAGCAGGAAAGACGGATTGGAATTGATCAAATATGTTGTGTCAAATTAGGACCACAGTAAGATAACATACCAGAAGGTACCAGTAAGTTGAGCAAAATAGTGACCCCGGCAATGATAAGAACAGCACATTGTGATCGACGCCTTCCAATATAACTCATTGACACAGTGACAACGACTTTAGCGGGGATGTCAACAGCCCCAAAGATCACTTGGATTAAGTAGATGTCCACTCCAAACTTTTGCAGATCCATAGCAAGACCATAGTAGGCAAAGCTGGTTGATAGCCTAGGAGTAGAAAACGTGCATCATTGTAGTTTCATAGACGATGCTTAGAAATTTTGAGTATTTGCAGAATATGAGCAGAAAATGTACCAGACAGCACTGAGGCAGACTGTCATTGTCCTCATGGTGGGGGTGTGGAACAGATCCAGGATAGAGTAGGAGCCCTGAGTACAGGACATCTCTTTCTTCATGGACTCTTGCAGCATCTATTTATGGAGGAGAGAGTCCTTGTAATTAAAATGTATTTAAAATACAGTTATAAACAGATAGGTGGTGCAATAACACAAACACACTGTGCTTTCTTACTTTAACATCAATTTTTTCTCCCTCTTCAAAGCGTCCGTTAAATTTGGCCACACTCTTGAGGTTCTTGATGGCCTGCTCGGACTTGTTACTCAGGGCTAACCATCTTGAAGATTCATGAAACCACCTGTGTGAGATAGTTGTTTAGTAATCCAATGTTTAGGGGCAATATCACGTTTTCTTTGCACGTAACTCACCATGAGATGAGGAAGAAGACATAGAAGGGCAAAGATACAGCCAGGGTTAACCACCTCCAGTCCCGAATGAAGTAGGCTATTAAAACCAGGATTAACTGTCCTATCGTGTAACAGTATCCAGTGATTGTCCCCACCACAGTCCGGACACGAGTGGGGATCCACTCCACAACTTGAAAAGATATAATCACATAAGAAGACATGTTATACAGAATTTCAAACGATTAGTACGGCCATATCTTCACAATATACTGGGATAAGTAGCAGGTCTGTCAACGTCATCCATATACAATTATTCAGTCTGACTGTTTATGTTTAGCCTTCACTCCATCCAGCTAAATAACTTACTGAGTGAGAAGGTGTTGAGTCCCAGGCCAGACAGAGCCATGCCACAACCGAAGCGGAACACACAGAAGAGAGAGAAGGAGGTTGAGAAAGCGGCACATGTTCCTGACACGGCCATCAGCAGGTTAGAGAAGAGCAGGAGGATACGGCGACCATATCTTGAAGCCCAAGAAGAAGAGTGTTGTCAGGGTCAGACTATGGTATATGACATTATCTGTAGTGTAACACATAGAGTATATGAATGAATTGTAATTTTAAGCAATAAAATTAGAAGAGCTAAGTTTTCATATAACATTTGGATAAAAGATGTAGCAGTAAAGTTGCATCCATAAGAGAACACTACCTGTCTGAAAGACTTCCAAACACAAGAGCTCCCACAAGCACACCTCCCATATAGACTGTTTGTCCCATTTGCTTGAAAGAGCGCATATCACACACCAAATGCCACTGAAGAAAAAACAGCACAAGTTAAAACAGATGACAGGAAAACATATTCATATTTGCACCATGAATGAGAGTTAGATTAAAAAAACACCTCAGATATGATTGTGGTACTCCTCTCAGTCATGTTATAGGACCATCCGTCTGTGCATCCCTGCAGGGCAGCATCAAAACTTTCTGTGGCATCTGCCAGATCTCCCGAGCCGGAGGTCCCATTCTTGCCCAGGAGGTGCCACTGTGGAGCAGCGTAACGCTGGCACTTCTGCGGCCTCCCTGCCCCGTCCAACGGTACCGTGATCAGCAGCGAGTCCTCCGGGCTCAGCTGGGCCTGAGAGAGGTTTGCGTGCGCGCTGCAGTAGTGAGACGGCACCGTGGCCACAAAGTTCTGCAGCAGGTTGTGGCTGGCCATCATCAGGACAGGGATACACAGGAGGGTCACATGCAGGATCTGGAAGCGTCCTGTGCTGCCCACCTGCTCTAGGAGCTCACTAAATGGCATAGTTTTCTGCGGAAGGACTCTCAATGTCAAAGGGTCCTGCTAGAGCCTGCTGTTGGCTGGTTCCTTTAAAATAGTTGGATATGTATAAAACAATATGTTGTTCTAGCACCTGTGAAAATATTAAGGAAAAGTGGATAGAGGCAGTATATTACTGTGCATTTAAATGTATTGATGATAATAAACTTACCTCCTCTCATCCGGCTGCACAGAATATTCACTAAATGCAGTTGGTATGCTGGATCACAAAGTGCAACACTTTCATTGAAAACAATAAGGACACTATCCCGTCAGCTCATATCAAATCCTGGCAACGTGTCCCAGAGAGATGTCCTTTAAAAAAAATCAAACACAAGTAAAAGTCGTCTTGTAACAGCACTGGGTTCAAGTGTGTAATCGCCTCTCAAATTCCAGCAGCTTTTCTGAACTTTGGATTATTGGAAGTGCAATGTAACCTCTGGAGGTATTAGCAGCTCATTCACCGAACACTCCAGCCAAGTGCTGAGTCCTCGCTGTGTGTGAACAATGTTGGGTTGAAGTGTTTCACTGCGAGTGAGCTCCAGCATCAGGAGTGGGCATGGAACTGTGCTCAGTTCTTTTCCCTCTTTGCCCCGAGACACACTCCCTGCACTTTATTGGTTACTTAATCTGAGGAGCAGGGTGATAGTGTGTGTTAGTGTGTCTGTGTGTGGTTGTGTGTGTGTTTTTGTAACTAAGAACGTGTGTGTTAATGTTCACATTGGTGTATACACATGTAAGGTTAACCAAATTAAATTGGTTTAACTATTGTTTCCTTGTCGACATCTTTAATACGTCCTAATTGATTTATTCCTTGATTAACATTGATCAATAGGATGGATTGAGTGGATTAAACAACCTTAATCCAATTTGAAAAAGAAAAGGCAACAAGTGGTTGACATGAGGAGCTGATAAAAAATCAACGATTCAAATGCATTTCAACACAATGACCTTTCCTCCTCCTCACCTTGTGTTATAAAACACAATTTAGAGTAAATAAGTGACTTTTGTGACTAATCAACAGTTATAGGTTTTCTGACAGTCACGTTACTCAGAGTAAGTATCATAAGAACCAAAACATTAAAATTACTACAAACCTGCACCCAAAAACTTTAATTTGAGTTACACTCAAACTGTCTTTGTTGAGTTCATGTGGCTGATATATGGTTTGTGTCCTGGTGACTAGTTTTGAGGAATGTGTCAGCTTGTGTAATGATCAGCATGAGATGTCAGGCTGAATGAAGCTGCAGGTGCAACAAAGCAAAATAATAAACTCTCTGTTTTTTCAGCTGTGAGGTATGCAGGGAACAGATCTGACCAGATTCGTACTCTTTCAGAATACTTTCAGGTCTGAGCCCTGAAATCCTGCAGGACCTGACAGAATAGATGAAAATATTTTTTTAATAACATACCAGGAAATTTGTAAACAGATGGTCTGGGAGCTTTGGGCTTTTTAGGAAATATTGACAACAGAGAAACAGTAAAATGAAGGTTGAGTGTTGCAACAGACTTGAGACTGTGAGTTCATCAGATAAATACATTGAAGAGAGACAGTTATCATTTTGCATATGACCTGATCTGATGCTATGTGTCTTATTTTCCTTAAATATGTAATTCTCCTTCAAATATGTAAAGCACCCTTGTGTATTATTATTATTATTATTATCATTTTACACCTTACCTCACCTTAACTTAAGGACCTGGATAAGATTAGTGCATTCTATGTTAGAAGTTAATAATAATAACAACAATAATAATAATGTATAATAATTATTAGAATAAAAATAATAAAAGCAACATTAAATGTAAATAAATTAAACTTAAAATAAGAAAAAAATATATATCACTGGATAAATACATCATAAGAATTATATTAAGATTGTTATAATATCAAATATATATGTATATGTTACTTTTTTAAATCATTTCTTAAAACCAATTTTTATAGACTTGAATATTTGTTTTTACTGTGATTTTATCGTTCGCTTTTCAGCTTTTATTTTACTTTTGACTCATTTTTATCGTCATTTTACTGCTTTTATGTGTTCATGTATTTATTTATTTTTCTTGCTTTGTTGTGAAAGCACTTTGCAAACTCTGTTTTTAAAAAGTCAACGCATCAACTGATGGAATTAGTTTTTCTCATTCATTTAAACCTTTTATTAAATTGGTTTGAGTACACAGCACAAATTAGTTTACCTCTTCAGTCTCGCTCACTTACTTACTTTATCTAACTCACTTACTTTATCAAAGAAGAAGATTTCAGGAGGATTACCTGCTGGAAGGTGGACTTTTTTTCAAATATTGTTTAAGCCCTCTCTCTGCTTGAACTTTTCACCTCTGATCACATCCAACAGTGAGGGCCATATTCACACCAGCATCACAAAACAAAGCATAAAAACACCACACAGCCTGCCAAGTCTTTAAAGTGAGGGACCAGTGTAATTCATGAAGCATTTTATCCACTAATAGTAGAGATAGGAGACGTCTGAGACTCTGAGTTCTGGGTTGGTATGTGAAAAGCCTTTGAGAGTGATACTTTGATCTAAAGCTGGAATTAGACTTCGACATGGCTACATGTTGACGAACATGCTTTCACGTTTTCCTGGCTCTTTCTTTTAAACTGGTGACATGTCCAGGGTTTACCCCGCCTCTCTCCATTGTCAGCTGGGACAGGCTGCAGCATCCTTATGACCCTCAAAGACTTACACCAAATAGATAATGGATGTGCCTACAGCCTGTCTGCCCTGCTGTGAACCTCTGTGACCCACACTTACTCATAACACCCTGCTCTGTGAATACTCGTGACATTTACCCCGCTCTGCGAGAAACATAAATCCAAGTATCAGAATTCTTAAAATCGACGCAGTTTCGGTATCTGATCTCACACTGTTGGATGATGGTTGGAGATTAAACTTTAAACTTGTTCAACTCAGGAATAGACATTTAGGAATGGGAGTTTTCTTAAAAGTTATAACAGCACTAAAGCCCAAGTCAAACACTGCTATCATGTTAACAACAGTGACACATTACATTCTCACTCTATGTGTCTCTTGCTCTGTCAATTATTACAAACAAATCTAAATTAACACATAACACCTTGACCTTTGTTAAGTACTAAGTCAGGGGAAGTATTGTAAGGTCCTCACGGATCAGGTAGAAGTGCAGAATCCTATAAAATACTCCAAGTCCGATACCAAGTCCAAAATAAGAATATGTTTTGCAAATCATTTACTCTAATACATGTCTTATTTGATGAAGCCTTAAGGCAGAGCACTCATTGCAAATATATTCTTGACATTTCTCGTTATTAATCCTCCTTTTCTCACATTCCCTTGCCAGCGTCGTTTATTGCTGCAGCTCCCTGCACCAGCTCAGTCTCCTCCTCGTGTGATTTTTCATATTTGCTGATTCAACGATTTAATATCGTGTGTTAATTAATGGCTTTGCTCTCACTCTCTGCAGAATCCTCATTACTGCTTAATTATTGGAAGCACCTTCAAAGAGCAAATCATTTTCTGTCAAACCTAACGCAAGTCTGTTTGAGGCAGGGGCAGAATTCTGATTTCAAAGTCTCTCAGAGATCCCTTCACTTAGGTATAAAGCAAAACATGAGCAGGTTTTTCAAAATTTTCTTTAGACTCCCGTCATGAAGTGGGTGGTCTTAAAATAATGAGTCCAAGAAAGCTACAGTTCTTCTGCTTACTTATTACATAATGTAATTATTGCCTGCGTTGGCTTTCTGTGCTGACTTCACAATACACATGTAGCACATGGTGAACACATGCCATAAAGCCTGTATATTTGTTTTATGTCCGTGGAACGTTATACAGATGTAGATATTGAAAAGATGTTAGGTAACCACAACACAGACTGTCATTATGTTGATAAGGAGACACAGGTCGAGTGTAGTACAAAAGTATACTTCTTTCTCTCTCTTGGTCTGAAAGAGGAACAATTAAATCACATGGCTGCTTATCATGAAATGAAATGATTGTAGTTTATTATTGAGGACCATGATCATTTAAAAAAATCAGAGGATGTGCGAGGCCCTGAACAGTCCCCTTAAATTCTATCAGATTGCCCTAAATTTCACTTCCCGAAGTCAGTTTATTAAAATTCATTGAGCATATACATTTTGACAATTTTGACCAATCTTTCAATGTTTAAAAAAAGTGTAAAATGATTCCTGGATTGGCCTCATGATCTGGATCACCACCACCCATACCACATCCTTCCACCAGGTTTTGTGATAATCTGTTCAGTTGTTTTGTGTAATCTTTCTTACAATCTAACAAATAAACAGACGAAAACAACCCCTCCTTGGCGGAGGTCATCAGAGTAGACAGTGGAGGGCTGACAGAGGAAGAGGCAGAGCCACAGCAGCAATGTTATCAGTATGGATGCCACACACGTGCAAACTGCAGCAGTTAATCACAGTATCTCCATTACAGAGAGATCACCAGTACTGTTTAGTGTAGCTCTTTAAATACGAGCAGCAGATTAAAGATTGAAGTAATGAGTGAATCAATGTGTTTGACTGAGTGTTCTTGTTTGAGAGGGTTAAACCAAGATTCCAAGGTGCAAACATGTTGATTCAATGTATTTAGTTTCCTTTGGCATCTGTAGGATCGATCCCTTGGGCTTTTGGCAAACCGGACTAAGGATTTGTGATATTTCTTTGACTAAACTTAAGCAAGGAGCGAGTGAAAAGTAAAATATAATCATAAAGGAAAATGTGAAAATAAGAAATTACAGTTGAAAGTCCTATTCCCCACCTGTTCACCCACTAAACCTTGTTGTATATTTATTTATGAATCTAACAATGAAATGTTTTGCCAAAACATAACCAAACGATGAAAGTAATGGAAAAAACATGAAGTAAGAAATAATAACAGGCCTAAAAAAAGACAGTAATCCAGCTAGCATGAAGAAGTTTACAAAATATTATTAATGTTTTTACATGATCTAAATTTGAATAATCCAAAGGTTTCAGAGACTTGTAGTCTTCTAGTCTCCCTCAAATCTCCAGAAATTAGTATCACTATTTTATGGATGATAAATGTTCCTCATTCTTGTGAATTTCAATGTGCTTGTGTCCCAGGTCTCTTTTCTTTTACTCAAGAATACTGTTTAATTATTGTACTGTTCTTCACAAGGGCATGAAAAGATTACTCAAGAGTTACATGTGTTTTCTCAACAGGTTTCATTCATAATTAGGGATATGGTGTCCATGTGTGTGCCATGGCAAGTAGAAATGTTTAATTGAAGAATAAAGTGAAGTCACAGAGGCCCTGCATTCCACAACCTTTTTTTTCCTTTTTCTCATTCTGGCATCAATAGCGCCTCCAACAGGCAACTCAAAACATTGATTCATATCTAATTAACTGCACTACACATGGGGAAGTCTCTGGAAAGATTTCAGACAGTTTTCAGTTTTAAAAATTCAAATAACCATTAACAAATAATTATAATAATATCCACCATGATTATCCCAAAAGGAGTTCCCTGGACTAATGTGCAGGCCACAGTGGGGCATTACTGAAAAATGTCTCGATAATGTGATTAAATATCTGTGCCAGTGAAACATTTTGTGGGTAATTTACTACATTTTTCAGGCAGCAGAGTGATAGATGTTGATGTGTCTGGCAGCAGGATTCAACAGCCAAACCAGACTAATAGGCTGAAACAGAATGTCAGCGTTTACAGACTTATGCTGTGAGGATTATAGCGTGCAGCCTGGTCACTGCTGTCCTCTGTGAGGAGTAAACCAAATCACAGTCACTGCCTCTCAGATTTTAAATTTCAAATATTTGCAAAATATCTCTTGTTTTTAGGCTAATGACAAATAATTGCAGTCTGCACACCAATTTTCAAAATCAGCATCAACAGTGAATCCATTAGAAAATAAAGTCAGTGTTGATAAGAGGATGATAGCAATAATGGATTCCTCTACTGAATATTATTTATAGTGTCATGGACAGAAGGAAGCTCATTCATTTGTCTCTCACATGAGCATGAGGGCAGTTAAATGTAATGATCATGTCAGGATATATATCTGAACATCGATGTCTGAACATTATTTTAGAACATATGTCATAACATAACGTGAACATATTAAAAGTTCAATTAAGATGCTAAAGATCATATAATTGTTTCTGCAATATTATTGTTACCAGAGTAACTGTAAAAATGTGTTTTTAAATTGTTGGTACCACAATATTATTATATTCATATTCATTTGTGTTGCATATTAAGTTGTGTAATATCCCCAAAAATATTATTATGATAAATTGCTTTATTAATGAATATATTTTTCTATATAAGTATATAATATGTCAATTATTTTATACATGTGGATATGTGTAATCAGGTTTCTAATTTACATTCCCCATGCTATTGGTTCCTACCTGCCCTGTGTTTACAGGGGGACAATTAAAAGGTGACACTTGTGTTGAGCATGTGCTGTTGAGAGAATGAAAAGTTTGGTGTTGAACTGAAATGAAACAGTGACTGAAATGAAACAGTGATGATTAGTGAGATGCTTTCCTCAGGTTTACTTCAGCTTAAACACATTGTGATGAGGACGGAGTCATATTTTATCATCAATCACAGCACAAAACCAGGTAATTTCACAGGTTGCACATTATTTTTCTCAGCACTGTGTTGGTTAATGAAGCACTTCACTGGGATCTTATTCTCTGCAGAGACTCTGCGCTCACAATATGACCCCAGATGAAGGCAAAATCAGTCATGAGCAACAAAAGAACTATATTATACTGCATAGAATTATATTTGTAACAAAATACATAATTTGCATATGTACTTTGTATTTAATGCTTTGACAAATGACCGGAATATTCGTGGTTTTCCTTGAATTGATTGAGGACAGTAGAAAAAGGTCATTGTGGGACAAATTTTATTCAGAATGAGTTTGAGTGGGATTTTTTTGAGTTTACTTTTCCTTTTTTAAATAAAAACATTATTACCGGTGAATTCACAAACCCACAAAAAAGCTCTTCTATCCAGTTGTAAACAGGTTAACAATGATTCTGCAGCTCTCTAAACTTCAGTAAAGGGTTTTTCTACATCCGCCTGTCCCCAGGATACTGTTAATATGCACTTATGAAAAATGTTAACGTTCTGCCTGCTCAGCATTGGGGCGTCGGTCAGCTGTCACATGGACAGTTTTAAAGCTTGTCATCAGGGGCGGGGAGTTTCTCCAGCGTGGGCTCCATGCCCCAGATCTCACGAGCGTACTGAGCAATGGTGCGGTCGCTGGAGAACTTGCCACATCCGGCAATGTTGTAGATCACCTTCTTGGTCCATTCCTTGGGGTTCTGACGTGAGGATGGACGAGAAATGAATAAGATCAGTAATTAATGAGATAATTCGCTCTGTCTCTTCTTCTGTTCGTGGTGATATTTGTGATATAACCATGGAAATCAAACTTTTATGAACATACCTTGTAAAGAGCATTGACTTTATCCTGGCATTTCATATAATCTTCATAGTCAGCGAAAACCTTAAATCTGTGGAAGAACGTGTGTTTAAAAAAGATACAGAACAACACACAAGCAGCAGTGAACGACATGTGTCGTGTAAATGTGTGTGGGTGTAGTACTGAATTCAGCCTAGTTGTTTTGTCTTTCCGTTTCCTTTTTCACACCAGCATGCAAGTTTATACACATTCTTATTTGTATTTGTGTGCATGCGTGTGTGTGCCTCGGGCTGCTAATGTTAGATGTGCCTTTACCTGTCATGATGCATCAGCATGTTGATGATTTCCTTAAACAGGTCAGGCTGCTTTGGGCTAAAGAAGCCTCCAGCGATCTGGTCAATAGCCTGTTTCAGCTCCGGCAGGCGGTTGTAGTACTCTTCAGCATGGTATCTAAGCAGAACCCAAAAATAAATGATAAACACATTCAGAAAAACACAAGCACGAGCCTGTTGCTGTGGTAACCAGCCCATTCATGACAGAGGTGTTGTCAGTGCCTGCCCGACACATAGGCACAGACAGGTTCCCCAAGGCCACACCTTTTTAGTGTAGAAACCCTCAGCTGCTGTTTGTGCAACAATCGAGTGCAGACGCACCAAGTGATATTACAAAGTGATGCGAGTTTGTTGGCTACAGATCAAACCCTCAGTGAAGTTCATACCACCAAGGCTAAACAGCTGCCTTATGAAACCTCATTTAAATTCACTAGATCTTGTTATATTATATTAGCATATGAACCAAACACTCATAAAGATCTATCCCCTAAAGAAGACAGATTTGTTTTAATCAAGAATCTATGAATTATTATCTGAGAAATCATCAAAAGAAAATAAATCCTGGATCCGCCACCTTATCTGGATCCACACTAAAATTAAATGGGTTATTTCCTGACCAATACTACATCCTCCTTTAATGGAAATCTGTTTCGTAGTTTTTGGCATATTCTTGCTTGCAAACAAATACATTCTGATGAAAACATAATGTCAAGACAAAGTACAAAAACAATGTTTGTAGAGATTGGGGTTCGTTCCGCACCCTTTCTTGTCAAGTTCATCAACATCATCCACTCTCATGCCAAAGATGAACAAGTTGTCCTCGCCGGCCTCCTCGGCCATCTCCACATTGGCTCCGTCCATGGTACCGATGGTCAGGGCGCCGTTCAGCATGAACTTCATGTTGCCGGTGCCAGAGGCCTCAGTGCCAGCTGTGGAGATCTGCTGTGACAGGTCGGCTGCGGGGATCCCTGGAAAATGACAAGCGTACAGAGAGTTGATGTTTTTATGCTGTCTATCAAAAACTGCAGAGGAGGAAATGAAATAAAGAAAGGAGACATCAGAATAGGGCACAGTTTAGGTAATTACCTCTCTCTGCCAGTGTGACTCTGTAGTTCTCCAAAAAGATGACTTTCAGGCGATCTCCGACCACGTGATCGTTGTTGACCACCTCACCGATAGCTGTGATCAAACGGATAATCATCTTTGCAGTGTGGTACCCAGGAGCAGCCTGCAACAAACGGACAGCGAGAGGAATAATGTTGGATAAGTGGGTTTGGTGGGTTTGTCTTTGGAGCTCATGCCTTTTTTGAAACTACAAACCTTGCCTCCAATCATGACAGTTCTTGGAGTCCACTGCTTGTTGGGCTCCTTCTTGATGCCTGGCAGAGATCAGGAGATTAAAGCACTGAGGTGTGTGTTTTCAGTGAAAATGCTTTGAAATCACTTAAAATCAGTGAATGAAGGATTTCAAGCGCGTGCTCACGGTTGTAATAGGTGATGATGTGCAGGCAGTTGAGCAGCTGTCTCTTGTATTCGTGAATTCTCTTGACTTGAATGTCAAACATGGAGTTGGGGTTGATCTTCACCTTGTAGTGCTCCTCCAGGTGCACGGCAAACTTCAACTTGTTTTCCTGAATCGTCAAAAAGAGAACTTTGTTAGATAAAATGCAATAAATTCTGTTTCCCAGTGTGAGGTTGTTTATGTCCTGTAGACAAACGTACATTCAGAAATCAAACAATTCTATAATATTACAGTGGAAATAAACATCATCATTAAACATGGAAACCACAGAGGTGCAAAAGACAACACTCCTAGACTTTCATACATGCTGCCCCCACTGGTTCAGAGGTTGCAGTAAAACAGTTGGTGTGTCATAGTGTGTGATGCATCATAGAGCAAGGGCCACAGGTCTCTTTAGATTGATTATATTCAGCTATAACTAGAATGGCACCCAGTAGAGCACATAGCTCCACCAATGGCTAAGAGTTGTCTTAAATTCAATCAAGCTCATCACACTCATAGATGTCTGTCCCCTTAACATGCCAGATTTTTTTCATCAAGAGCCTTAAATTAATCTCTGAGAAATCAGTGAAAATGTTGAAAAATACCTTATCTCACAAATTTTAAAGAAAATGGGGGGAAAACATAACTTCCTTGGCAAGGGCAATAAAGTAATATTTATTTATTTTTTATATATATATAATAATTGTCTTCTTAATGCCTTAATGGTGTTGATTTCAAACTCACAGTAGATATAGAATAAGATCTTTGCTATTTCACCTGTTTCACTTTAGCAATATCACGGATGAAAGCCTCGTCGTTGACGTACTTGCGGAGACCCTGCAGCTGGTCGAGGTCACGAATGAAGTCCTCGCCAATTCTCTGATCAACAAAAATTTGCAGAGTGAATATAACACACGTCAGTTTCCATTGTAAAATATGAAATTTGTGTTATGAAACACAGCTGACCTCAGCGATGACCTCAGCTAGCCCGGGGTTGCACATCACCAGCCAGCGGCGAGGAGTGATGCCATTGGTCTTGTTTTGGAACTTTTTCGGCTCCATTTCAAAGAAGTCCTTGAAACTGCAGGCGGAGTGAAGCATCACATACATCAGATGATGCAGCTGCACATGAAACCACAGAGGCTGGGGACTTGTGCGCTACATGCACTATATGGTTTGCTGTTAATTATGAATCACCAAGGCAAATGAGTTTTATTTTAAGGACATACATTGTGGCTTTGAGGATGTCGGAGTGTATCTGGGCCACGCCGTTAACAGCATGGGAACCCACGATGCACAAATGGGCCATGTTGATCCTCTTCTGTCCACCCTCCTCAATGAGAGACATGCGGCACAGACGACCATTATCACCCGGGTACTTGGCTGCAACTCTCTGCCAAATCAAAAAAAGAACATGAGACAAAAAATAATTAACAGCTTGTATTATAAATGTTTTATTTAAATTTAATTTTGCCTTCTGAATCATATTTTTTTTATCTCTCTAGGTCATCACAGCTTTTCTTTAATGATATCAAGGTGGCATGTGAGGCTGACTTCCATTAGTATCTATGTAAATAAATGAAAATCTTTACATTGTGACAGTCTCTTTAAACCCTCCCATCACTTCAGGTCAAATACGTTTCACTTTACATTCAGCAGGGAGGTGGAGTCTATGTGAATCGTCTCTGACAGATGTTATTATAAAAAAAATCATAGTTTATTTTTGCTTTTCTAGCCTCATGATTTTAATTTGGTATTCATTTTAAAGTTTACTCCCATTTTGAATTGAACCTCACTGAAATTCATTGATTGCACCGAGCTTTGTCTTGAACATGAACCCTGTGTTCAGAAGAACAGAGAAAGAGACTATTTTATTCAATGGAAAAATAATGTTGTTATTCCACAGAGACAGTGTGCTGGTGTTTCCTCTGCTACATATGGGGAGGAGGAGCCATGAGGACGCATCATTCAATGTAACATGGAAATTGTGTCGTGCTGCAATGAGCAGTAATGACCTCCAGGTGGCGGCGGTTGATCTCGTAGATGATTTCCAGGTGACGGGGAAGCAGATGTGCAAACAGATCGACTGGCCAACGCTCCAGGGCCTCGGGGAGGACGGTGTGATTGGTGTAAGCGCAGGTACGCACACAGATGTCCCAGGCCTGGACACCAGCAGAGAATACACATGCATAAAGTACAAATGTTACTGTGTGAGATCATATTTCAAAATAATTATTATAAAAATAACAGATTTGAGAAAAATCCATTTGTTCTATTTAGCTCTGGTGGTTTTGATCTCCCAATTAACTGATGCATTTGCAAGAAAAGTGTCTTGTGGTTTCAAATGCTAAAATTGTGTTAAACTTTAACTTCTGTGTTTGTGTCAGGGTTTGCTCTTCCTCACGTTATCCCACGACAGCTTCTCTTCATCAACCAGAACTCTCATCAGCTCAGGAATAGCCATGGCGGGGTGAGTGTCATTCAACTGGATGGCAACCTGAACACAGAGCGCGTCATTAAATGTCAACACAGAATTAGCACACACACACACACACACACACACACACACACACAGACACACACTAAGTGCTGTGTAGATACTGTTCATCTCAAACACTCCGATGAGATACAATAAAAACCCACCCACAATTTGTTATACACACTGACAGGAGCAATTTAACGAAGGAACTGCGAGAACATCAGGGGGGGAAATCTTTCCACTTCTGACAGAAACCATTTTGTCGAGTTTTTTCACTTCACCTTGTCAGGCAGTTTGTTGAAGTCTGTGCGAACAATCTCCCTGGAGCCAAACTTGGAGACCTTGAAACGGCGGATGATGTCTTGCAGGGTGGCAGACACCACAAAGTATTCTTGCTTCAGACGGAGCTCCTTTCCTTCAAAGAACTGAGCATAAAGACACATATTTGTCTTATTCTCTTCTGCAGGCAAACAAAAGGTTTTCTATTCATTAAACATCAACCCCTGCATATTAGTGACTCATGAACATCTCAGAATAAGGTTAGAGGGGCTCTGGAGCCAAAACCTATGAGGGAATCGTCATCTTATTATAATGATTTCAGCACCATATCAAACATAATATTGTGTGCATTGTGTTAATGTGCAATTGCCTTTATAAATAGACATATTTATAGACGCTGAATTTCATGTTTTGTGTTGGAACCAAAGCATTCCTAAATTTAAAAAAAATCTGAATTATGTATATTTTCTTACTTCTGAAAAGTATTTTTTAGAATTTGGAAGCCACAAAAATAAAGCTTATAATTTATAATAACTGGGTTAGGGGAAACACACTCCTAATGGAGGCTATCTGATTTTTAATTGGCTAAATTCCAATATTTATTTTTCACCAACTGATTAATGAATCAACTTGTTGCTGTGCTTCCATATTGATAACAGACACACAAAGCACAACAGCAACAGCAGCTCAGCCTACAATGACTTGAACATAGCAGGAGTATCGGCTCCGCTACAGATTCTGCTCTCACTTACACAGACATAAATTACCAGACCTGACATGAGTTATATTGAGAGTTAGATGGTTATCTCTTAAATCCTCCTTCTCGAGCCTCCAGGGAGTCGGTACATGGTGGTCAGGTCTTATTGCAGATATAAAGGACAGTGTCAGAGGAAGCTGAAAGAGCACACACTGGCTCTGGATCAAGACAAAAGACTCAAGATGGGGTCCAAATTATGTAAATCCATCCCTCAGTGGAGTTATGATAAACCCTATATATGTATAGTCATACAGGACCTATACAGTCCACAGCTCCTGTGTCTCTACCTCTCAGGTGTTTCCTCTTATCCAGACTAACATGTACATGGTCATACTGAATTGATTAAAAGGTAATTTAGTCATAATTACTTACATTGTCGTTGGGATAAAGAACACGGGAGATGTTCTCAGCCAGGTTTCTGTCCAGCACAGCCTGAATGTAGCCACCAACATTGACTGTAAGACAAATAAACTTCTTCAGTTCAAGCTCATTCTCATTTGACAGCTGTTGCATGCTGGGAAACATTCACCAGACACGTACAGTCTTTAAGGTTGAAATCGCAGGGGGCCTTCGCAGACCACAGCCTCATGGTGTTGACAACGTTGTTTCTGTAGCCAGGGATAGGGGTGTCGTATGGCAGAGCCAACACGACCTGCCAATCACAGCAGCACACGTTCATACGACTGTATTATCAGAAAACATATTTCATGTGTGTGTGTCTCCTACAAGTCGTTTTTTTACCTGTGCATCAACCCATTTGACGCCGTCATGGTGATGCTCGGTCCTGCCATAGAAACGCACAGGCCGCATGTACTCAGGACGTGCCTTCTCCCAGGGGTTGCCATAGCGCAGCCAATCATCAGCCTCTTCAACCTGGATAATGACATACATTTATTGCAAGGGAGAAAAATACACTAATTACGTGCACAACTTTCTGACAAAGCAAGCGAGAAGTAACATCAGGTCACGGTAACAATGAAGGGAACTCATCTCGCAGGTGATTTAAGTGGAGAAGAAACACGAGCAGCTATTCTTGCCCACTGACACAAGAATATGAAGTTTCCGATAACAAGACAACCAGAGGCCTGGAAGCTGAACATGTCTAACCTGCCAGCCATTGACGATTTTCTGATTGAAGATACCGAATTCATAACGAATACCATAACCATAGGCAGCCAGACCCAGGGACGCCATGGAGTCCAGGAAACAGGCTGAAAACCAGGGATGACACATGGGGAAACAAAAACAGACCTTTGACTTGGTGTTACACATAATAATTTTCTAGTTTTCTTTTTTTTTGTTTTCAAGTAAGATTTTTATATTTATCTAATGTGAAGGGAGAAATATACTCACCAGCAAGACGACCCAGGCCA
The DNA here is from genome assembly GCF_024713975.1 of Paralichthys olivaceus. Taxonomy (NCBI): domain Eukaryota; kingdom Metazoa; phylum Chordata; class Actinopteri; order Pleuronectiformes; family Paralichthyidae; genus Paralichthys; species Paralichthys olivaceus. The sequence continues at coordinate 12,503,859 of NC_091107.1, read as the reverse complement.
CCATTACCCAGACCTGCATCTTCCTCCATGTCCTCCAACTCCTCCATATCCAGACCCAACTACACATGAGGGCAGATCACAACATGGACGAATGAAGCAGTGATTCTGAGATATGTAGCTTGTAAAGGTTGTACAGATATTAAGAGGAATGAACGTTTAACCTGGTACGTGGCCTCATCACAGGCGTTCTCCAGCGCCAGGTTCACCATGGTGTTTTGGAGTGTGCGGCCCATGTAAAACTCAAGGGAGATGTAGTACACACGCTACAGTTCGGTGAAAAAGGGAGAAATAATCAATATCAAACTGAATGAAGAGCCAGAAGCTGTAATATGAACAGTATCAGAGATATTTCCTCTCCACAGAAGTAAAACCTAAAACATGAGACGTCCGTCAAGGAAACCTTTGAATTTCATAGTTTTGCTTCAATGTTGATGGTGAATAGAAATGTGCCATCTGAGCCTGTGTTTAGCCTTTGCCATTTAGAAGCTTTTTATTTGGCCTCCTCTGACATGGAGGTGCAGACACACGCTGAGGAACGGCAGAAGAGAAGGGGGGGGGGGGGGCGTGTTTCTTTAGGTATTGCATAACACATACACATTTCGGCCCTGGACACAAATAGGTCCTGTAGAGGTCACTGTAAAGGTCAGCCTGAGCCTGATCCCTCTCATTATGGGGTTCAAGCAGTTCGGATAAATGAGTAAAATATTAATGAATTTAACTGTTGACCATATTGCTGAGTTTTCACCAGGATCCCCTGAAATATAAATGGTCTCTATGTTCCAAATTTTATCAGACTTCAATCCTTGCTTCAGCTGATTATGCAATTTTTTTTTTAACAATGCATATCAGCAAAGTGAGAAAAATGAATCTAGGAGTAACAGTAATATTGCTTTGATCAGTGTGTGATCTCTTTGCACAAAAAACTACACTGAGCTCAGACGTTCTTCTCCATGTTTCTGTTGAGACCTTTGAGGAATTCATCTTTGACCTTTCAGTGCCACAAGTCGGGTGCTCAAATGGTCTCCAAGTTAGAGGTTAGCCCATCAGAGAACAAACTAGTTAAATGTAAGGAGTAAATGTCTTGCTATGAGGGCACTGTTAGTTTGGAGCAAGCTGAGGTGTGCGAGGAAACTTTCTCCCGAAGCTGCGCGTGAAAAGAAAAATGATCGTCCTTTATTCGACAGGGTTATTAATGATCTTGCACTTTTACACAGGAACATTTCTTTTTTAAATAAGTAAATTCAATTGGAGCCGAGTTTCCCTCTGCTTCCAAACCCTATATTTAAATTACGGTTTCCTGTGACATTTTCGAGCGGTAATGTGGTGGCGTTTGCAGATTTGCAGATTTGCAGTTCTGGTGACACCAGCAGCCTATTGTTCCATTAAGGTTTCTCTCTGGAGCTGTTTATACCTCTGCAGTTACCGAGATGAACTCAGCTGCCCTCGGAGGTATGTGCTCATATGACACAAGTAAAGGCTGTGGGCTTTATGGTCAGAGATGATGGGACAGAGAGGGTCATGGGGACGTTTCATGTTTCAACACACTATAAGACCTGCCGCATACCAGCAGAGTGCTAAGAAGCCCGGGTGAAGTTTAAATGTCATGACTTTGACGTCAGACTGTTGAAAGTACAGTTGAAGAAAATATAACCTGTCCTCTCGCACCCTTTATTTAAGTTAAAGTACCATTATAATGAATGTAGTAATCTATTACAGGTAAAAATGATGCATATAAATGTATATGCAGTACATGTAATTATGTTTAGTAAAGGTACCATTACAACCGAAGGAGTAATCTATTACAAGTAAAAGTTCTGTACAAATATATGTTTGATATATAGGTACTCATCTTGAGTAAAATCTATTACAATTAAAAATTCTGTATTTGTATATATTTTGCAATATTTTTTAAATATCTTGAGTTAAAGTACCGTTACAATGAATATAAACATAATCTATTACAGTAAAGGTTCTGCACATATATGTGCAGTATATGTAAATATCTTACATCACTACACTGAATGTAGAAGTAATCTATTACAAGTAAAAGACTATTGTACATCATGTGTTTCATAAGATCATAGATACTCATGTATCCATTTAGAAGAAACATAACTCTTGTATCTGTATGAGGTGGATTAACTGTACAGTAGTTCTGCTATAAAAATCAGCATTTAATGCTACTATCTGATATTGGATAATTATTTCTTTTTTCTCTTATTTAAATGAAAAGTTCAACAATGGGCCCAGTAAGAAAGTGGCTCTTCATAAGACTTAACAAGCCAAAAGGTTTGGAAATCACTGCTGGATCTTAAACATTGGATTTAAATCTATAATCTTATCACATTTTTTAAGTGTATCTGTCCAATACACATATACACACAGTACATGACCCCAAAACTGTAGTTTAAGTTCAGTATTTTCCATCTTATTCAAGGTTATGGGACAGAATGATATTGAAAACATTGAGGACGGTCTAACAGACTTCTCTTCATATGCTGAGGGTGTGCTGCAGTTCTCAATAATATCAAATATTAATGTCAGTATTCGCCCCCATATACTTGGTTGAAAACTATAAGCTTCATAACTTCCTTTATCACAAATATAAGATGTGAGACAGTCGTAACTTTTATAGCTGTTAAAATAACGCTGAGTAATGTGAGTTCAGATCTCGACCCTCTGCTGCTCCTCTGTCTTGAACTTACTTTGGGATCTTTCTCATAGTAGTGCTGCTGGGTTCTAATCCACCTGCCAATCAAGTGCTCCCGCACAGTGTTGGCCAGGGCAAAGTAGTAATCCCTTCTGGTTGCTACGTTTCTGTCCTTGACCAGCGTGAAGTGGAGGTGTCTGTTGAAGCTCTGCTTCAGTTCTGCAACATTCTCAACGCCGGCGAGGCCTCGCACAGAAATCTGTTTCTTCCTGTCATGGTCAGACAAGGGTTTCGACATGGTGCTACCAGAGGGAGCAGCTCAGCTCTGTGACTATGGAAGAATGTAAACAGTGAGACGGTAGGCGCACACCACCAGGCCCAGACACAGCAAGAGAGGCACCCACAGCCCAGCAGCAGGTTCAGCAATTTGTAGGCACCAACATGAATATTCAGTGGAGGGTGGAGTGGACTGTATATAGTGGGTGGGGCAATTGTTGTGGATAGATGTTATAATTTGTTTTCAAACAGCAGTACCTAAGAGGCTCATCTTGCGTCTATGATATGAGACTGAATAATAAGGTTTAATTGAGTTCGATCTACTTTTCAGTTTGTTTTTTATTTGATTTAAACGGATGAAAACCAACCTGATGAAAACCACAAGTTGTGATTCAAGGTTCTTGAAGATAGAATAGAATGAAAACAATACAGCAATACAATGAGTAATGGAGTAAATAGATTTACATTAAAAAGATTAATAATACAGACAATTTAATACATCAAAAAACATAAATGAATAAGCGATGATAAAAATGGAAAAAGAATTACATATATAGAAAAAAATATTATTTATTTGTCTTCACTGTCTTTATTGCACTGTATGATGAAGGAAGACTTTGACTTTAATCTGACAGCCTACGATGATTGAATGGTTCCAAATTATTCCTTATTATCATTAAATGATAAAATGTGGAAAAAGTCCCAAACTTTTCTTTGTTTAAATATATTTATTTATCTTAGCCAAAGAGTTTGTTTTCACCTCTGTCGGTTTCTGGGGGTTTTGACACAAAAACAACAGGATGGATTTCCAAAAAACCTGGTGGTATGAATTGATGTGGTGCAGATCCAGATGAAACCAGATCAGGGGACTTTTATAGGGGAATTTTGGGCCTTGGCGGAGGTATGAATTGTAGTTGGTGCTATTCTAGTTTTTAGTGTCATTACTGCAAAGCCCTGTATAAATAATTTTCTGATATTGTAGAAGAAAAACATAGTGATAATATCTGGCAGCTACTGTGGCTAACTTGTTTTTCCCCCACAGTTGGCAAGAGAGGCTGAGCCAGCAGATGTAGCAGTATATTCCATTTTTTTAAAGTTTGTTTTGATGCACTTAAAAAGCAAGCAATGCAAAGTTTGGTAATTATCATTTTGTAGGTTGTGACTATATCTGTGCATTACAGGACAGATTTTGTTTTATGAATCCACATTGTGGACATTTGATCAGCTCTGAAACCCGATCAGCCGTTGTGTTTAATATGTTCATGCTACTGTCACAGGACGTCTACAGTAAGTAGCTGCACTGCAAGTAACCAGTCATCTAGGGATCACATCTGTTCTAGAGCCTTGAGCTGTAACACACACAAAATCAGCTGCAGCAGAGCTGCTTTAACACACTCTATTTTCAGTTATCACTCTCGTGTGCCAAACTATCATGAAGTCTTGACCTTCTATTAATAGTAACTCTGACCCAGTCCCAAAGGCCATGATATTTGAAAGGCATATCTTGTTAATGTCAGCAAGAGCCGGCAGACAACACTGGTGTCTTACCATGAGTCGGGCTGCAGCATAAGGAGGAAGGCGGTGTTTGCTGGGTTTTTCATAGTGGGATGCAGCCCTGCTTGGTTATTATCATCTTGTTAAAAAATGGGATTCTGCCTTTTGGTTGAAAGCTGGATGAAAGTGTGACTGTTACTTTATTGTAAAGATTCACTGAACTTCGCTGTACTTTGAATCAATGCTGACAGGAAACTGTCAGGAGTAAAATTAGCACGTCTTTCTAACTGTTTACAGCTTTCTTGGACGATAGGATGAAAAGAGGAAAGAAAAGATACGGCTGTCAAACAGCACAACATTTGGACAAAAACTGAAAGGAATTCAAATAGCTGACGTTGAAGCGGTCAGCAGTGCCTCGTATTTCTGCATCATTGGTAGACATTTTAGAATTTAGACAGTACCATATATTAATGCTGCTGTCTGCACCATTTCCTGTTATGTTCATTTTAATGGTCCTGCGTGCCAAATGACCCCCAGAACAGAGGAACCATCACACAACAGATGACAGAGATTGAAGCTGGCGTGCCCCTGATTTGTCCATTATGATGAGCAAATTATGTTCTTACATGTCTACTGGCCCTTCTGTCAAATGGTACATCAAGCATTTCAAGACTGCAGCGAGTGAATGAACTGTCTGAGGGAATCTGTGGACAAAAAAAAATCCTGACGTGAAGGAAAACTGATGAAATGTTACAACACTCAAGCCGCTACACCAGTTAGCACAATGTTTTCTCTGGTCTCCACCTCACGCTGTTATTTATGACCTCTCGATCATACCAGGCAGTCACATAAAAGTTTAATTAATTTCTATTTTTAATTTTATCCCCCGAGGGAACATTAAGTCAATCAACCCTGATGTTAATGAATGACCTCACTGACCAACAGTCACCACAGTTACTAAAGTGCTCGTGGTGTAGGCAGACATTAGAAAAGTTTAGCTGGAAAGATAAATGTTGTCTGGTTCTACTGGAAATTTACAGTTTCAGGCCTTTTTCTTCTTTTCTGTAACATGTGTTTATTCATTATGACTTCTTATTCAATCAGACAACTAGAGTTATATTCAGTAGAGCGTAAACCCTTCATCAACAGTCCCCATCAATTCAAGCTGCACCAAATTGCTTGCTCTCATATATATTAGTTCCCTGAATGTACCTGATTTTTATCCCCTGGAGAATATGAAAATTGTCCTATCATGCAATGTTAAAGAAAGTGGAAGAGCAAGTCCTGGATCTGCTCCCTGATCTGAATCCATCCAATTGAATGGGTTCTTTTGGGTAGTTTTTGCCAAATCCTAATAAACAAACATACAAACCGACCAACAAAGAGTAAAAACATGGTATTCTCTTTTGTAAAGAAATCTTTTTTAATTAATCAATAGTTTTGGTTAATTTATGGAACTGAATATTTAAAATGAACATATTGATTAAGTTTAAAGTTTTTTGTTGTTGCTCAGTCAGAGCTCTGGCAGAGAAAAACAAAAGCTCTTCATAGATTTTAGTTTTTCCTATATTTCACTCTTCAAAAATATGAAGCTGACATTATAACAACCCTCCCACCACCTCCACCACCCTTTCACCCAGTCCAAAATGTATCTGAAAGGTGTCACACAGAATAATGTCTAACATCTGCAGGTGCAATGCTGCATCTCCATGTCTTAAACACCATGTTTTTCTGCATCATTTTCAGAAGCAGTTTCTTTTTTATCGCTTCTTTCCTTTATGTTTTTCTCCTCTAGGTTTCTTGGTGTTCTTGTGTTTGACTATCTGGTGCATTCAGCTGTTTTCAGGTGAAGGAAAGAATTCATTTTTATTCCCACAATGTCAGCATTCAGGAGTCATGGGATTGGAGCCAGAGGAAGCAAAGCATGAAAGAATAGAAATGAGACTTGTCAGAATCTTGTCGAGGAAAAAAAAAAGAAGAAGTCGAATTGGGTGAATTAACTCTTGGTTTCATTGGTTCAATACACTGACATTAGATACAGTAATAACCTAATATGTAGCTCAGGGCATGTGATTCAGGGTACACACCTCAACACACTGAGTAAGGCTAGTTGTACTCTATATTATATGATATTTCACACAACGTGCCAATTAAAATGCTCCTGTACATTTTTAATGGCTTTGGACTAAACATTTTCCGCACAGCAGCTAAGCAACCTCATCATTAAAGCTCAAAAGCTCAAGTCGATCTGGCAGTAACTCTTGTATTCCCCATCATTCACACATCCACCCCTAGATGCTCACATATTTACACACAGGTCTGTTGGTGAAAAAGCATTTTCCCACAATGAGCATCTTCGTTTATATCTCACCAAAAGTAATAGACTCAAGATATTACACCTGGTGTGCATTTGTTTCTGCAGCAAACAATTATAATTAAGAGTTAGCGTTGTCTGATTGTTTATGTAATGGATTTTAATGGAGGTACATTGTTGAAAATATGTTCAGCTAAACTGTAAAATCTGAACTTGTTCAATTAATCTTCAAACAGCGTAAACATCATTTATCTCCAGTGTCACTGCAATATGTGTGTGTGTGTGTGTGTTTACAGATATCTTTGTGAGGACCATTTTAAGCCTAAACCTTATTGAGTGAGCACATTTTGGGGAAGTGAGGGCCGGCGAAAATGTCAAATATGGAATTTGAAATGTCTTTCTGATTCATGACGGAGGTTTCAGACTTTTTAGGGTTAGAATTAGTTTACGTTAGGACAAAGACTAAGGTTAGGCATTTGGTTGTCATGGTAAAGATTAGGATAAGGGGCCTTGTCAGGTCCAGTAGACCTCATGGGGACCAAAGCTTGGTGCTAATGAGGCAAAACATCATTTCTGAGGTCCTGGTTAAATTCAGGTGTAAAACATGAACTGTGCTTAGGTTTGGGTTAGGTATGAACTGGTTATGGTTAATGTTAGGGAAAAAATGCAATTTATATCTGATGGTGTAAAAAGGAGTGAGTGAGTGAGTGAGAGAGAGAGAACCTGCCAACATGTGGCCAACACAGGAGGAATACTGGCACCTGGTGGTGAATCTGGTGATGTAATAGTCTGGGGACAAACAAACACCACTAGCACCTGTAAGAAGTGAGCATTTAACAATAAACACAAGGAAATACATGAATTAATCAAAGGGCCACTCCACCAATTTACATTATGAGGTTCAGTTTAGTCATCACGAGGAGCTCTTCTTACCCTGCGCAAACAGATGTCTAATGTCTTTTGTGGCTTCGGAGGATCCGGAGGGTCTTGATGATGTCTAGTGAATGACTCAATTGAATTGCATTATGGGAAGTGTGGGATCCAGCCGTTTTTTTAGGTTAATCTTCCGTTGTGGGTGCTCTGATGTTATTTAGGGACAACACTAAATCACTGGAGTTTATCATTCATTTCTCCTGCCTATTGACCTATTGATCTTCTACCTTCATTTGTCTTACGCTGAAGTCAATAAGTGTCAGGCACAGTACATGTTTAGATCCTCGTCCATCATGAAGACCAATTAAGAAGGTGACTAACTGGTCCCACAATCATTCTGTAGCATTACAATGACCCCAAACATGCGACCAGAGTCATGAATAACGATCACCTGCCACAAGAAGAACAAGTTGGGCTGCAGCAGATGGTCTGGTCCCGACAGATCCAGGATCATGAAGTTAGGCTGGGTTTATGTTCACAAGACACAGTTTCAATCCACAGAGGAACTGTGGCAAGTGCAGCAACCGTACCTCCCAAATATAAACTATTCATGGCCTACAGATCTGTTTATCCAATGAAACGCCAGAACTAACCTTTAAATGTACTGACTTAAAACAAACTGAAGACATTTATTAATGGTTACCATTGTATTTGACACTGTAAATTTGGATTTATTCAAATCCAAAATCGACAACAGTAATTGATCATTCATCAATATATTACCCATATTTAACCCTAATACAACGTTAAACAATTGCAAAGCCTTTCATTAGTTCACTTGGTCTAAGTTAACTGGTCTAAGTGAACTGCTTTAACTAGGTGAAAACTGCACCAGCCAGTGGAATGTTGTTAGCTGCAGAGAATAACCTGCCGTTTGCTGAAGAATGCCACAGAGCACATTCACTAACATGCATGCGTTACTTAAATCCTGAGGGCTTTCTCATAATACGGATGCAGCTCAATATTTTATTGCAGTTGTGGATGCGTATCTCTGTGCACAACAGATGAGACCCTTTATTTCCCCATCCAAGCCGCAGAGCTTTACTCTGCCTAAGACCAGCACAAAAATCAATAATTGCCTCAGACAGGTCACTAAAGCACACATGCAGCTCTGTGGTGTGTTGTGTGGAGGGCAGAATACCCCAGATGTTCATAATAAAAGTGTAGGTCAGATTATGATTATGCCCTAGAGCCAGGAACCTTAAAATAGACAGATGGTGACGTAACATAATTATGTTTTAGTGCATTTAAGTTCTATAAAACATTATCTATTCTATTTGTATTTCCTTTATATTTGTTGATGCTTTATTGAGCAATAGTTCTGCTCTGCAGGGTTTGGTTTAAACCATCATATTTCCTGTTGCACGATTTGTGACACAATGAGACCGAGAGTCCACAGTCACATTAGCAGCTCTTTGTGTATGTGCGTAAGCCAAGTGAGCTGAAAGCTGGTGTCTGCATGCTAACATCCTTACAATTACTCAGCTAACACACTGATATTAAGATGTTCAATATCTTCACTTAAAACATCAGGGGCAAATGAATCCCTCCTATAGTTGCTGAGATATTTTAAGTTGCAGCAGTCAAATCAATAGTTTGCTGGAGTGGAGCAGCAGACTGACATTGCCGTCCCAGAACCACACCGCTAGCATGTCTAAAAATGAGGTGACAGATGGTCAGACCGCCTCTCTTTTAAATGAAGAGACGTCCTTGCAAAGACATTTCACTGCTCCCTTCTGTGCATTGTTTAGAATTTGCTTAGCAAATTGACAAAAAATACAGCAGAGGCTTTAAGTGTATGCAAAGTCACATGTGCCTGTGACCTACACCACAAGAGCACAAGATGTCAGCTTTTTGCTCAATGTGTTTTTGACACATCAGTGCCGAACCTGATGATTAAAATGTGGTCGCCATAAAGACAATTGACAGTTTAAGAAGTCTCAGAAGTGTGGCACTGATCACTTTTAACTTTTAGACTCTAACTAAATAGTTGAGACAGCAGGATGGGGCTAGGGTGTATACGCACAACCTGATTTTGTGGCTGGAAGCCAACTGGTTTCAGTTTCTAGTTTGACCAATCACGATTGAGCAGGCTTTGGTTTCCGTGAGTAAACAGTCTGTGTGGAGAGCAAAAGAGACGGAAAACATTCACCAAAATACATCGGCTATCAGCTTTTTAATATATCTTCATTCATAGGCAGAAAGATAGATAGAGATTAACCAAAATGTCGCCCGCACTACAAAAAGTATTGCTGTTTATTTTGTGGACAAAGGATGACTTTTGTAATAAAAGAAACTAGTCAGCCTGTAGACAGTGTTTGTCAAGTCTTGCAAAACAGCCAAAACGAGTCCCATGTATTCTTCTCCTTTGAGGGGGATGTTTCGGCACACAGAATGGCACATATGTTTAAAGAATCACATTTCTCTTTTGCTAGCATTCGCTATCAAAAAAAAACTTCTACCACCACTGTCCAGGCTCCTGGGAAATCATATTCATATCTGACACACTAAATTCATCACTTCCATAATATCTACTACTACTTCCTGCTGGGATGTAGGCACAAAGTCTATTCCTTTTTTTTTCACAATAAATTTAATTTCATTCTAATTTGCTCATTTCCTTTGTTTCACATTTCTCCCGGTTGTAATAATCACACAGAGCCAGTAGTCCCAGCTGAAGCATTGCACAGATATTAAAATGTAAAAGGCTGAAGAGGGAGCCTGAAGTTGAGATAAGGGGGAGACGACAAGAAATTCATAAGCACTTGATCTGTGTTGTAAGAAGCAGCAGAAAACCATCGATGGACATTTAACCTTAAAATATGTGTGAACTTTGTTCTTCAGAGAAGAGCTTGAAGCAGCTCTGATAAGGACATGGTTCAGATTATATTGCACCATCTCTGCCACAGTATCTGTCTGCGAGGGAGGTGTATTATGATTTCTGACATTTCTTACTTCAGTAATTAGGCTTTTGCTTAGTGGTTTTATTACTACTATAAAACAAATCTTTAAAAAGACAGATGTGCATGTAATAATATACTGCATACACATTTACTGTTTACAACTACATTTGGATGCCCATACAAACTACCGTGTATTCATTTTTACTCATAAATATGTGCTCCAAAATATAGCTGAAATATTTGTACTTAGTAAATGAACACATGGTTGTATTTTCTACTATAATGGAATAAAATACTCCATTATAAAAGTGCTCCATTATAACCACTGGTACAGTGTTGCTTTTTACCAGTCAGGAATTTTGAAATGTAGCTGCACAAGTATTCAACCCCATTTACTCACTCAGCCTGAATTGTTTCGCAGGCAAAAACATTTCAGAACATTCATTATTCATACGTCATCCTCAGATTCCAGATTACTTTGATTTTATCTGTCTTGCAGGGAGGGAGGCTCAGGCCTGTACCGACTCAGGCTTTTAGACTTTCACGGGTGAGTCAACTGTCACTGATAAGTGAAATATTCTACACAGACGTCATAGAATATCCTACACGCCAGCATATTTTATAGCACAGTGAATGGTAAACCTGAGCTTTTTAAAGATTATGTGATTGACGTGTTTCTGGAGGAGTTAGAGCCAAAGTACATCTCTGTGTTTTACCACATCAAATTTCACCAGAGGGGTGGGGGTGAGCTGGTAACTGCTGGTTTAGTCATGATACAGTTAATGAACTAGAAACATCTGGCAGAATCATTCATAAAATGTACAATGCTCTACATCGCCAGATGTTCACCTTGTGTTTACAACTTGATCTCTCCTATTTATTGCTGAATTTCTATCTAGCAAATGTCTTTTTAAAATCAGTTTACACCTCTATGTATTTTGTATTTCTCATCGTTCCCATTATGTAATATCTTGTAACTTGCTTTAATGAATGAAATGTAGTATAAACAGTAAAAACCGTTGCTAGTTTCACTGAAATCTGCGCAAACACTGAAATCTCAGCCCCCCCCTCGGTCTCCTCTCTCCCTGCCATTACGATGGGCACACCTGGGAAGGTGGGTGGCTACAGCACTTAAGCTCTATAGTAGCCATTACAAAAGAATTCCACAATGCCAGGATATGTGATACAAAACCAAATACAAGTTGACTTATACAGCCTGTAAATTAAGCAGTGGCAGCTGTAGATGATCCTTCTCTAGATTTACTAAAGTTTTTGTGCAACTTTTATTAACCAATATGACAAAATGTGAAGCTTAATATGGAGGAAAGTGTGAGTAGGCTACTGGAACTATATGTGTTATGTGGGCTGGACAATATGGCCAATAATTATCCCGGTAAATGTCAAGTTTAAATTCTGATGGTTGTGGTTTCAAATTCACCAGAAAATGACAAACACAAGATAAACAACAAAACATTTTACAAATCTGAAGCGGATAAATGATGCGTTACACTTTCTCACTGTACTTGCACAATGCATAAACAATATATTGATCCTTTGTTAAATTTCTCCAGATGAAGATTGTATTGTGATTATTATTAAGTGGTAATGTTTTTGTCTGTGTTTGTTTGTTAGCAGGATTATGTGAAAGGGTGGGTTGGGCATGACTCTGGATCAGGGGTCATATCCAGGTTTTTTCTTCACTTTCTTAATGATAGGGCATTTTTTTGTTTTGTTTTGACAATTCTGTAGATTTCTCAGAGATCCAGATCTTGTGGATTCAAATGTGGTGTCATGAGGGGACTGTGGGCCTTGGCGGGGGTACACTTTTACTGAGTGCCATTGTAGTTGATTGTTTTATTGCTTACTCTCAAATGTGACACATCTTATGGAAAACATTCAATTTTGAAATTGAACCGGTTTACATTCATTTTCAGTTTCACCATGTAGTGAATATATTTTTAGAGAAACATGAATCATTTAGGAATAAAGGATTTGTCTTCAGAAATGTGGGAAGGCCTTTGAGCAGCAACCCAGCAGCTGGTGAACCTTACACCTGATGCCTTGCTGGAGGACCTTTCAGCAGCTTGGAGAGGAGGCAGGGTGGGGCTGATTGTAAGAAGCTACTTCCTATGTGGAGATGGTCAATGATGAGCGCTAATGTGACACATGGATGTCAAATCTGCTTGCATCGACATGTATTGAACCTTTTTTATACTGCTGAAAATTATATTGTTATAAGTTTTACCTCCACAAAGGAGGTTTACCAACCAGCAGCTGGTGAACTTCAGCAGCATGGAGAGGAGGCAGGGTGGGGCTGATGATGGTGGGGCTGAAGATGGTGGGGCTGAAGATGGAGGGGCTGAAGATGGTGGGGCTGAAGATGGTGGGGCTGAAGATGGAGGGGCTGAAGATGGTGGGGCTGAAGATGGTGGGGCTGAAGATGGTGGGGCTGAAGATGGAGGTGCATGGGGACAGGTTGAAACTGTCTGTGTAAGGTACTACCTCCTATGTGGAGATGCTCTATAATGAGCACTAATGTGACACATGGAAATCAAATATGCTTGAGTTTGATTGATATTGAACCTTTGTTATACTGCTGAAAATTATATTAAGATAATTTTACCTCCGCCAAGGAACTTGTTCCTGTCTGCGTTTGTTTGGCTGTCAGTTAACAGGATTGTGCAAAACCTCCTCACTCTATTTTCATGAAATTTTGTGGATCAGGGGGCTGATCAATGAAATTGGCGAATAAGTACTGAAATTAGAAAAAAGGTTTTGTCTTCAAAAAAGTGGCCAGGCTTTTTGAACGGCAGCTGCTGAACCCTACAACCTGGTGCCTTGCTGGAGGGCACTTCGGCAGCATGGAGAGGAGGCAGGGTGGGGTTGATGATGGTGGGGTTGATGATGGTGAGGTTGATGGTGGTGGGGGTGGTGATGGTGGGGGTGATGATGGAGGTGCATGGGGCAGGTTGGAACTGTCTGTGTGTAAGAGGCTCTGTGATGAGCACCGTAATGTGACACATGGAAATGAAAGCTGCTCGGCTGTAGCACGAGGCTGCTGGTTAAACGCGCTTCAATCCTCCATGGCAACGTCGCTGTGGGTTCGATAGGGAGCGGGATTGGTCAACAGCGGCTGACCGCGCCCTCCACCCATGTAAGCTACCTACCCAACTATTACCACCAAGTGTCGGGGGAACGACGGCTCTGCTGCCGCTGCTGTCTGTGCGGCGGAGGAGAGAGAGCATCTTTGTCTGTGCGGAGCAGCAGCAGCAGCTTCCCTGTCCGCCGCCTCCTCCATCGACACATCTGAGCGATAAGAAGACTATTCTTTGTGAAGGCAAAGGTCGCACTGTTCCTCCGCCGCATTCATCTCTGGCAGCCGCTGGATTTTTTCTCTCCTTCTTCTTCTTCCACCCCTCTCTCCGCGTGTCTCTCTTTTCTCTCTGCCTGACTGGAATAACCAAACCCCGTCATCGCGGAGGCTCCGTCCATGTGTTGGATCGCTGGATGCTGCACAGGTAAACGCACACCTCCCACACACAGACGACCTTATGCATGGAGGTAATGAGCTTTACAGCATCCTGCGGTAGAATAGCTGACAATAGAGCCAGTGTGTGTGTGTGTGTGTGTATGTGTGTGTGTGTGTGGAGCTCCTCTCCATGTGTGCTTTTCAATGTCAGTGTTTGTTTTTCCAATGTTCAGCTCCTGCTCCTCAGATTATTGCCACTTTCTCTTGAGGTTTTCTTTGTTGGGATCTCACTTCATTCAGAGAAACGATCACACCTCACCTTTCTTTGTCATTAGTCAGTGGAGGTGGATGGATGGATGGATGGATAGATGGATGTGATGGAGGAGAGCCTTCCCAAACCCAACACGGTCAATTGCGTGCCGGAAGACATGCCCTGTGGTTGGGCTACATCACCTACATTGGTGGCGTTGGCTTTTGAATAATAAAGGAGCTGCAGCCCAGACACAAATATGGAAACCAGCTACATATAATCCAGTGTTTGATTGAGGATTTCCAGATGCTGCGTGATAGTGGGCTATTATAAATTTACAGTATATAAAAGTGGAAGTTGAGGTGGTTTTGAGTCATGCAGCATCCAGGGCCCTTGTCTCTGAGATGCTCGAGGTAGCGTATTTATTATTGAGAGGGATTTCTTGTTCGGTGCCAGAGGATTGGCCAGTTTAAAGATAGGAAAGAGGGGAGACAGACAGAGGGAGAGAGGAGGGAGGGGGAGAACAGGAGTTGAGTCAAGAAGCTGCCCCATCATCTGCAACACAGGCTGCAAACCCCAGACAGCTTTGTATTTATTATCCGTAAAATCAGGAGGGAACTTATGAGCTGGAAAAAGAAAAATGTTCTCCAACTTGAGGGATGAGATAATGTTTCGTAAAAAGCCGCACACGCCTCCACTCAGCAGATTATATGGCAGCAGTTCAGGGGGGGTGACCACTGAGGACATGGTGTCACAGCAAAGCTTGGCCTCAAATATATAGAACGTTCAGTCAATGTACAGAACAGCATGTGGATGAATGTGAATGAACAGAGAACAGAGGGAGGTAGATTGCTTAATCCTTGTCTTTTGTTCTGTGGGTTGCGTAAATTGGTGTGTGGAATTTAAATATTATAATTTCATTCAAAATTTTCTTTGTTTGACTGACTTTAATGTGAAGTGGCAAAAAGCAAGGTGCATGGACCTACAGCCTCATACTCTCCACATATATTCAATTCATTTATCGCAGGGAATTTGCCCAAGATTCTGAGTATATCTCGCTGCCCTCCCTGCAGCTCCTGTACACCATATTTGTTTTGCAAATTTCTCTCTCAACAGAAACACAGTAAGATTTGTCGCTAAGCTTCCTGTGTATGGAAAGTGGAATCTGTATTCACAGTACAGGTGTACGAGCACTGCCAGCCCGGATCACCTGAATTAGGTGACCGTCTTTGCTTGGCTGCTGCACGCCATGTTCCGGCGCCTCATGTGGACAGCACACAAGTGTTGCGTCTCAGATCTGTTGCATGTTCCCTCATTAGCACTTGCTGTTTGGCTGCACTCTTAAATCCCTGCTGGTTCGGCTGACAGACTCATTTAAATGCTATTGCATTCTGTAGTGAGCCACTTGGCTTCCTAAATGAGAGCCATGTTGACGACATGGAAGTCCTGGCTTGCAGTGCTCCCGACATGAACAATGTACTGAGCAATGCTGAGTGTGGCGACTTTTTGTGCATATAGTGTTGTTATGGTGATATTTTTAGACAGCAGGGCAACAGCAGGGTGTGTCACAGTCTTGGCTTTTTGTTTTCTTTTTGTTATACCGCGTTTTATTTTCCCTCAGTCATGCTTCATTTATATTTGCATCTCAGTCCAATTTCCGTGTTTATTTTTGTTTCTTATCAGCTCTATTTTGACACAGGATGTGCTGCGGCCAAGATTTTTCTCACCACTCAGAATATTTGTTGCCTTCAGTGCCATCTTTACCACACTCGTGTTGCTACGATCTGACTCATATGACATCTGTCTCTATCACTCCTTCCCTTGAGATGTAAGTGTTTGGGTCGTGTTAGCAACACAAAAAGAAAATGGTGTCACTGCTGCCACGGCAGCATCTAAACCAATACTAGGAATACTAGTAGTGTAATATTATGGCCCCTAATGGAATTAAGCTGTGTGGTACATCTTGTTACTTCACATTCAGCTTAATATTTGAACTTCTTTAAGTAATTATCTCTTAAAGCTGCACTTACGTGACTTTCCCTTCAGCATGGCAGCTGCTTTGAATGAAAAGGAGCTAATATTTGGAATTAAGATATCTCCCACAAAGCACCAGCCAATATGCAAAGAGAGATGGATGATTAGATGACATGAAGGAGGAGACTGCTTGAAATAACGACAGGGTACAGTTGACATGGTGTGTGCGTGTGTGTGTGTCACAGCTCAATAGCTTCAGCATGCATACTGTGGAAGTGGAAGGTTACAGATATTGTGTGGCATTGCGAATCGTGTCGCTTCCTCTCTATCATACCACATCAAGGTCATATCCACAGACTGAAAGTGGTGGCCCTGGCCTTTTCCACTCCTGGCTCTGGCAGAGAAATGGGGCCCGCGGACCACTGCTGCTTCTAATCAGGGCTGACGCGTGACTCAGTTGCATGCCAGCTGCACAGCCAAACAGGGATTATGTCCCTGGATGGTGAAGACAAAAAAAAAAAAGGTCATTGTTGAGATATTTGTCTCTTACACCTTTGGCGAGTTTGGGTTATTTATTTATTTGTGATTTTGTTGTAATGAAGTTTGCTCAAGTGACAGAGACGATACATAAGTGGAATCCTGCACATAATACAAGTCATATAGCTGCGAGCCCTGGAGTCAGAGTTGTCACAAAAGCAGCGCTGTGTTGGTTACAGTTTTACAATATAGGTCATTGTACTACTCGTTTTTAAGAGTTGCAGGAAGAATGTAAAACAGTAAGAAAGTCCAGAAAAAAAATTTGTGAAATTTTACATTCCATACTATGGAAAGTGATTTGGGAAGCTCGATCGATATTGTTATAAATCTGTGAAATAATTGTCAGCGAACTGCCAGTTATTTCCTCCACAGGTGGCAGAGTAGGTAGAGTGTAGAGGAAGGAGGTCTATAATTTTCTGCAAGAAGAATGCTACTCAGGATCCAGCAAAGGTTGGTACATGAGAGCCTGTCAGAGCGACTGAGGCGGTGACAGCTGTGATTCATTTAATATGTGCATGACAAAAAAACACACCACATCAAATTTGAGCTTAAGACAATGCAGCCATTTTGGAGAATGAAAATTGTTTCTTGTTGTATTTTATTCTTGTACGTAATATGGCGAGCTGCCATTAAGGAACAGTATGGCTAACTCAGTAGTATTACACAATGTAAAATATCCTGTATGTGATTTCAGTGCAAGGAAAATCGAATTTTAGATATTCACCTCTGCCAAGGAGGTTATGTTTTTGTCTGCATTTCTTTGTTGTCAACGGTATTATTACAAAATCTGCCGACCAGATCATAGGGCCGATCTAGGATTTAATTTCTCTTTTTTTAACGTAATGTTTTTAAACATTTTTGTTGATTTGTCAGGGAATAATTCATGGATCTTGATGAAAACAGATCAGACATGTTTGGGGGACCGATATTTATCAGCATGTGCATTTTGATGAAGATCTAAATAGAAATCCACATCTAGCAGCTTTAAATGTGATTCATAGGAGGGTAGGCTTTTTTTCCTGCACCTGTACGGTAACATATTTGGCTAGAAAGCTGTAACTACCAGCAATGTGTAGCCTTGGCGGTTGTTTCTGCTCTACCCAGTGTTATTCTAGTTTCAGTTATGAAGTCAGGACCCAGCTTACGCAGCTCAAGGATCAGCTACTGTCAGTTTTAGTATTGATTAAAGCACATTTGAGTACAGCAGAAACAAGTGTTATCTCCCACCATGTAGAATCACAGAGCTTTTAAAACTGTTGACACCTCAGTTTCCAATCAGTCTCTGTTCTTGATAAAAGCTTTGTCTACACAACTGCAAATATATATATATATTTTAAATATTTCTGCCTACACAAGAAAAACTACAAATGCTCAAACAAGCATGCCAGTCCAGTTGGTGGTGATTAAGTCTACATCAATGTCAATATCAGTGAAGAATGTAAGTAATAATGGCCACAGCAGATGCCTGTGAATACCGGTAATGTCATTCAGCAATGCAAAATTTTGCTGCAAACTTGTAATCAGACCTAGCTGTATAAACCAAATGTAGAGAAAACCAGTTTATAGCCACGATCGTTGTTATTTCTGGTGCATTCTTATCACACAAGCAACTCTGGGCTTATATGAAGTAAGCTCTGGCATTATCGTTAACCAAACGTTCCCTTTTACATGTACGCACAGCTATAAGAAACCACACTATGTAAAAATTGTTTGTGTGTAGACTAGAATCTTTTGAGGATCAGAAATATTACAAGAGTCAAAAAATCAACTAATATAAATGTTTCAAAACCACCGTTTATTTACTTTGCACAGTTTTTTAATTTGATCTAAAATAGCACACAAAATAATTAGCTGTTAGAGAGTGTAGATAAAAGCCCCTGAAGGTGATATTTATAATAAGCATTCACTATTACACATCAGTTACCTGACCCAAGAGCTAAAGAGAGCTGGCTTTTGTCTTTCTCTTTCATTCAGGTTTCTTCGGCGTATTCAGAAGTCTTGCATTACATTGCAAATGTAGGCATTTAAACTCATCCGTCTTTGTTATTGTGTGACAGCATTGGAAAAGTTGACGAAGTCGAAACTGCACTGTTAACCAAAATGTGCCCAGGCAGCATAATCAGTGCCCTTAGAGGTACAAAACACAATATCACCCTGTCAGGCTATACATAATGCAGTTACAATACTCAAAGGACAGCAACGCAACGAAGCCTAAACACACAGCGATGATATAGAAGTTCTATAGGTTGTAAAACATGCTCTAGGTTTCAATCTGCATTTTCCTGCTATACTTGTAGAGCATGGAAAGTTAGTGGCATTTTTGTTGTCGTACAGTAACATCATGAAAAGCTTTCTGTGCGGCTCTCGTCGTCCCAAAAGCAAAATTACACTTAAGTGGCCCTAATTGCAAAACTTAATTGTCTGTGAAAGAACCAGTCTTTCCTAAAATATCATCACATTACTGTATATTGATATAATGTATCACAATGTGAAGGAGGTGTTGTATCAAGAACACATTTGATTTGTCAAGTTTCATAATTGTTTTGGGTTTTTTTTTGACATCCCTAAATGCGAATAATACATTAGTTATAAATGTCAGTGAAAAACAAACTGGATCAGTATTGTACTATTCAATGATAGCTCTACATTCAGCTTCATTTACAGGACATTACCTTCAAACAAACAAGTGCACAAGGTAAATTATTTTCCTGAGACACCCGTGACAAGAGGATGGTCCAACATGCAACGGTATCTGAGCTTGATAATACACATTATTTATGGTGGTGGTATTTGAAATGTTGAACATGAAAAAAAAACTCAAATTGGAATTAAATAAGGTGGTTTGGTGTGCTGTCACCTCATAGCAGGAAGGTTGCCGGTTTGCATCCTGGTGCGGTGGGGGTCTTTCTGTGTGGGTGGGTTTTCTCCGGGTACTCTGCCACCCCCCCCCCCCCCCCCCACCCCCCCACAGTCCATAGACTTGCAGATTGGGTTGATAAGAGAAACATCAAGATTGGTGTGAGTGTGAATGTGAGTGGTTGTTTGAAGCTGTGTGTTGGCCCTGCCATATGCTGGTAACCTGTCCAGGGTGTACCCCGCCTCTCGCCAATGTCAGCTGGGATTTGATCCAGCTCCCCCACAATCCTTAAAGGATAAGCGGTTTGGATGGGAAAAAAATAGAGTTTGATTGAACTTGCATCAGATCTGATGCAGAAACCTCTGATGGGGCTGCAGAGGTCTTGTACTATCTCAGTTCCAGATCGCTCAATGAATCTTTCTCTTTCATTCCAGGCATAACTTTCAACGACACAGGTATTCATCTTTTTTGAAGCAATATCCTCTCGCATGGGAGGATCCTCTCTGAAGGGTTGGCTCGCGTGGGGGGAAAATAAGAACAGAAAACCTGGCCAGCCATTGTAAATTGCATTATAAGAGTTAAGGTTAAAGGAGCAGAGTCCGGCGAGCTTTCTTTCCTCCTTCCTTATCGTGTCACATTACGGGCGGATGGCAGATTTACGTGGATGCAATTGATCAGTGAGTGGCACATCAGGCTGGGGCGTAAATCAGGAGATTTTTAGCAGCTGCCTGGCTGTCCATCCATCACGCTGATCTCTGCTGTGCCTGAACCGGGCCTGTCACACTTAGACGGCCAACTGACTGCAGCATGGGGGGATGGTGTGGTAAACACTGGGACAGTCATTTATTTCAATTCACTCTGTGTCTGCAGGCGTCTCTCATGGGGAACAGATTCATGTTAATTTGTTATAGTATGCATCGGAAATCTCATCTAATGCTGCATTGCAAAATCAATCTTATCTTTGCCCGAGGCGGCTTCATCTATAAAGGCATTTGTCTCGCGTGTGCTACCTGTGTGAGGAGGCTCTGTGCTGTATCAATGTCAGCATTCATTGGGTCTTAGTGGAGCTTTCTGATCCTGTCCAAGAAGCTGTTACCCAAGATTAACCCAGGCTTTTCTGTTGCATAGCTGCTGAAGAGCAAACGTGTGTCTGTGAGTATGTGTGTGTCTGTGTGTGTGTCTGTGAGTGTCTGTGTGTCTGTGTGTGAGTCTGTGTGTCTGTGTGTGAGTCTGTGTGTGTGTCTGTGAGTCTGTGTGTCTGTGAGTCTGTGTGTGTGTGTGTAAAGAATCGGAGGGTAGAATGCTTGCTTGCTCCCACTCTCCTTTTGTCTGGTGGCATCCTCCTCTGGATGAGATGTGACAGCACTGGATGATCTAATCATGGATGTCATAGCATAGCTGCTTATTAACAGAGATTTCAAGGGCAAACATTTCCATCATTAGTAATAGGCTATACTGAATAAATGGTTGAGCAAGTGCAGCGCTGAATGACGGCTCCTGGAAAAGTCACTGAAGCACAACAGGGACTAGTTGTCTTGGATTTTTTGTGTGCATATTTTTGTCTTCATGAGGAGCTAATTTATAGAACACACATCGAAGACAAAACTCCTTCTGAGTCGTGGGGGAGGGACTTGTCTTATATATTAAAACTCACATGGGCTGCTTTCATGATGCTAATGTTCGGGTTATTTACATATTCCCGAGGCAATTTGAAAAATGTGCACATTTCTCAAGTTTCATCAGTAACAGGAGGACTCCATTGATCTTTGATATCTGCACTGTAAATGTTAAGTCCCTGACAGTCATTGCATTTGGATCAGTGTATGTTTTGACAGTTTATAAAAAACTCGACATCTTAGCAGTGCAGATCTTTATGTGTGTGTGTGTGTGTGTAGTTGCTGGAGTTCTTCTTTTAGAAGTTCCAGTGATCTCCCAACAGTGAGCTCTCACTCCTGCACACTGGTGTCAACTGACTTAATAAATGCTGTCAATATTTAAATTTCGTTTTTTCTGAAGTTTGCTATTTATTTTGATAGTTTGTTTTGGCATCATATGCTAACCTCTGCCTGATTGGTAACTAAGAGTGAGCCTATTAATGATATTTAAAAACCATCTATGAGCAAGAATGTTATTTGCTTTTTTTAATCATTCATGATAGAGATTCACTGCGCTGTTCTTTTTTCTAACATGCTGGTATTGTGACTTCATAGAAATGAGTTCATCGATTAATAGATTCATTTATACAGAATTAATTGGCAACTGCTTTTATCAAATAATGATATAAAAAAATATTTATTCATAATTCATAATTAATTCATCGTACATTTTTGAATTGTTGGTCATTTGATGTAATCAATTTGCCTTCATGATATTGTGATAGGGATTTTTTTTACCCATCTTTCTTTTATAGACCAAACAACTAATGGATCAATTTAAATAATAATGGACAGATCAGTCAATAGTGAAATAGTGAGACATCAGTTGCAATGATGTAATTAGCTTTACAGCTCCATGTGGATGCTGGAGTGGCTTTAACTCATAGTGAATACAATAAGAGAAAAAGGAAATGCTCACTATTGACCTGCAGACCTTTGTCGTCTCAGTAGAACGACCACGCAGATCAACATCATTTAGCTCTGCATGAAGAAAATGTATTATTGTTATTCGTTTGAATGACACCGAAGTGAGAATGTGCCAACACAGAGAACCCTGGAAGAAAAATTCAGCAGTGTTAATTCCGTCAATTAACACTATGAAAATAAGTCACCGACCTAATTGACCATTATAAATGCAAGAGCAAGACTAAATAAAAAGTAACCTTTAAAAATGAGGATTGTGTCAAAACGCATAACATACTTTGTCAACAAATAAAAACTTAATAATAATGGGAAAGACTATGCCATAAATGCAAAACACACAAACAGAGAAAGACAAAGTTTGAAGATGTTTCTTATAAAAACTTGTCGCAGGGGTCAGAGTGTCCACATGTAACAGAGGCAACAGAGCAGTCAGACATCCAAACAAAAGGAACCTCACAGAGTGAGGCAGGCTGAGGGGTCAGTTGTTGTAGAGAGGCAGGGGATCCTGGACACATGTAAAACTGGTGTTAGCAGGTCAAGACTGGTAAAGACAGTGTAGAGAGAAGCAGTCGTAATGTTTCTACCCCTGAGAGTGAACGATGATGTGGCGGTGTCCTGTGGGATCTACCTGCTTCAGGTGTGCAGGTGAACTGGGGAAGATGGCAGGAAAACATAAGGAAAACATGGAAGGAGGAATATTAGAGTGTCACTCAATAGATTGCATACTTCAGCCAAGGCCCAGCAATCACCTTATATTCAAACAAGCTTTATAGCTACACATTCATGGTAGTTACAGGTTTCTAGCCATATTTGTTAACGCACAGGGGCTGAAAAATACCCCTCCTGTGAAACTACATTTAAATCAGCAAGCTACAGATTTTTCTCAGCACCAAATTGCACATACATACATGATATGAGCACCTATGTGCTAAATATGAAAATAAAAATGTCACGATCCACACATTACTTATTGGGAAATTGGTGAAAATGTTGAAAAAAACCTATATAAAATGGCCCATCTCACAATGTTATGTGTGTAAGATTTAGGTGAAAGGGAACTATTGGCAGAAATGTAGAATAATCCTCATGATCTCACTAGTTCGTTTTATCAAAATTATAGGAATTGTTGTTTTCTTTAGCCCAGAAAAGGTCCTTTATATTTAAATACTTTATATTTACATGAAGGGGGTCCTCTCTACGGGGGCCGCCATGTTTTTTACATTAGTCTAGACTGGACAAACTAAACACCTTTGAGTTTTTATGAGAACTGAAGGCTGCCACAGGTTCTCTTTCATGCTTGGAAGGGGAGGGTGAGATGAGGTTATTCAGCTGCAACATACAATTTCAACACTACATATCATAAAATTCTACACACTGTACCTTTAAACAAAGTGAAAAAATGTAATCTACCCCTTTCGCTTGGAGTTCTTTCATGGAAATCTATTCGTTTTTGTGTAATCTTGCAAACAACCAACAAACACAGAAAACAACACACAAACAGACTGGGTTGAAAACACAATTTCCTTGGCAAACATAAGGAAAGTCTGCTAAATTGAAAACATAACACCATTTAGCAATAAAGGTTGAACCTAATTCAACTCTTGCTGCCTTTTGTGACCCTGGACTGACCAATTACATACATGTGAATGCAAAATTTTTACTGTTTGCACGACCAATACCAAAGTAACACAGCCCACCAACGTGTTTGTTTTAAAACGGAGCTGATCTTGGTCTCAGACAGGGAGCGTTTATACAATATAAGCACAGAGAGATATTACACTGCATTATCAGAATATCAAATGCATTCATCAGGCTGAAACATTTTTTCCACTCATTCCTACTTCGGCATACAGAAATTGACGGTGTCTGACTAAATGGCATCATCCTCTGCTCGTCCACACACATCACTCGAGTCATTATGTGTGAAACGGGGTAGAGTGGGTGGCAAGCGGAGAATGTCTTTTCAGTCGGTGTTTTTGGAAAAAAATAAAGCCTAGACACTTAGTTCTGTTCAGTGGCGATCATGTTACGTATGTAATAATTCCCCGCTCAAGCACTGACATGTGAGTGAATAAATCCAACTGCAGATATGCCACGGCTACACTCTGTCTAATGCTGTTTGGTGGACTTTATGTCTGAGCTGAGCCCCAGATAGCCACAACCCAGACTCCACCTTTGTGCCATCGGACAAAGATGTTGATTATAGCAGGTTCATTTGCAGTGTGTGAACCCATGAGATGTCTTGTCATATAAATCTTACATTTTGCTGTGGAAACAAAGCCAAATTGAATCTCCAGGGATAGCATATCTAATGGTATTACAGTTATAGCTACGTAGCACGCAGGTATGCATGCATTTCATCCTTTCTTACGCTTACAGTCCATGTACATTTACCTAATGAGGGTACTGTGCATATTGCCATGTTTATGCTTGTAGCTAGTATTATATAGCTTGTATCTAATTACCTGGCTTGCTGGTTTGTGAAAATGTCAGCTGTTTATACAGCCTGTGCCACTCAGAGAATAGACTCCTGTTCTTTTCACATGCACTCACTGTGTATGGCCTGTATACTGTTTCAGCAAGTAGACAGAGACTCTAAATTGGCTGTTCAGTCTGAGTGTGGTTCAAGCCACGGCACCATATCTGCTCATATTTATCACACTTAAATGTACAGGTGCAGTGAGGACAGTTTCTTTGAGAGCCTGAATGTGTAAGAGCTTTCCCAGGAAGACAAAATGGCAGTTTGTGGAGGCACACAACAGGCACACACACACAAACAAACATACACACACATGCGTCATAAGAAATCATGATTTACCACCATTAGCATCGCTATGTGCAAGTTAAAAAGTTACTTTTAAAATCCATATTTCGATGGCTACTTTCATGTCACTGGGAAAAACAGCACACTGTGAAGAGAGCGCAAGAAACATCTCATTTCTAGCACTACAGATTCTGAAAGGGTCGTACATCATTCTGTAAATTATGCAACTTATAAATCATCAGGATAACAGCTGATGGAGAGATATGAGCTAACGGTCAAGAAGAGGGTCAAGTGGATGATGAGGGCGAGGATAATGATGGCAGTGTTGATGAAGACTACGTGTATACCCGACGGCGGGGGTCAGGATTCTGCTGATGCAGATGTTGATGAGGACGGTGATTATACAGTATCTCTTAAGCTCTCAGCTGAAGCAAAAAGCTTTCCACAGAACATCTGCGAAAAGAAAATACAGAGAAATAGCAACTGATAGAAAATGTTGATAGCCGCATATACTCATTTGGCGCCGCTATTAAAATGATATTTGTCAGTACCTTCAACTTGCTTTTCTACAAAACCCTTTTTATTTTACAACATAGGCCCAGGTCCCGATGCAGCACTATCAAAGGCAACGTACAAGACTTGACCCAGTTATGGAAAATATCAAAGCAAGGTGTGTTTTCTGAAACACATAGGAAATAGATACATGGATAAGTTTACTAACATAGTACCAACAACTTAACTAGGCTTTGATACTAATGTTTACATGGCTTAAAAATAATGGGGATCACAATATGAAAATGCTGGAAGAAATAATAATCAAACTAGTGGTCCTAATAACCACTAGTTATAGAGCTCGACTGACAAAGCCTGTAGCTTGGCCGATAAAAATGGCAGATATGAGCCTTTCACGTATTAATAACAACGTTCTCAAAATCAAACACATGAGTTTTTTAGACAAAAGCTACTGCAATTAACAACATGCTGTCAATGAACACAAGCATTACAGAATATAAACATGGAATCAGGTATCTTCCTCTTCCCCAGCAACATTCGTCAAATTTTACACATGACAACATCTGTTAACTCACTGGAGTTTATCACTTCACCCACAGGAATGTCCATACTGGGACACAAGGCCATTCTCAGTCAAAGTATTCAGAACATATAAGTTACTGGTGAGACATTAATGCTCACAGGAAGAGACAAAAACATGTAAGGTATCTTGTAATGGCGACTGGAGATGAGCACTCCAATCAGGTTCATGTTAGGTTGTGCACCTGCTTGCACCACAAATGGATCAGTCCACCTAACAAATCATGGACTTATGGGAAATATGCACCACTAACACTCACTGATTGACACACTGTGATATTATCAACAACAAACCACCATTTTACAGGGGGTTATGTGCCTGAGTATTTTTTTGGCCAAAGGTTGCCTGGCAACAACTGGAGACCTCAAGCCCTGATGAAGAAATAGTCGATGTCCATACTTCATTGTAGCTCAACTTATGCAACTACTGTCTGCAGCTTCATATTTAATTTACAGACATGACAGGTGTCGGTCTTCTCATCTACATCGCAGCAAGGAAACAATATCTCATTATTTCTGTAAAAGTGTCTTAAGACAAGCATCTATACGAGAGCTTTCCCCCTATAAAATACCCACTGAAATGAAAAACAGATCAGGGGATAAAAACAGTTTTCAGGTTAATCAAGCACTAAATTCTCAATATGTGAAAATTATTAGACCGTGTTGTTTCTGTGATTACTGGAACTGAAAATGCAGAGAAATAAATGCCACACATCATGTGGTGAGATCCCACCTGGCTAGCATCTTTTCTTTTATTGTGATCATTAAATGTTACAACAACACATGTGTTGTGTGTTCTCACACAAAACCCCCGGCGATGTTCCCTCACCACCTTACTTTAAAATAAATGGAGAATAAAGGAAAAGTCGTCATGTTGACTCCTGCACAACAGAAGAGTTTCTTCACAGCAGTCACACTGGCAAATTGAATTCATTGTTGTTGAGCTAAAAGAAGAAGAATCATTCAATAGGTACCAGTCTGAGGGGAGAAGGGTTTTTTGATGCTAAGTGATATGATAGATGGGTGCATTTATTTTCTGCCAAAACTCATACTGACACCACTGAAGAGTAACACAGGTAATGTTGGCTCCATCACCACTGATGGAGCAGCTAATCAGCTCAGTTCTCTCCCCCCTTCCCCCACAGAAAACACATTGGACGAAAATACAACAAAAGATCTCAACAAAAATAAACACGATATGTCACC
Organism: Paralichthys olivaceus; assembly: GCF_024713975.1. NCBI lineage: Eukaryota > Metazoa > Chordata > Actinopteri > Pleuronectiformes > Paralichthyidae > Paralichthys > Paralichthys olivaceus. The sequence continues at coordinate 12,476,561 of NC_091107.1, read as the reverse complement.
TATGAGTAATTAAAGTTTCAGCTCTCGCTTTAGCCGGTATAGATGAGTGCATCTCCATCATGAAAAATGTAGTTATTCATATGAAGTTACCACCAAAAAAGGACAGAGGACTGAGGAAAAGGTGGAAGGAATAAAATGTAAGATTCATAAAGCTGGGAGAGGAAGAGAGTGTTGTTTGCAACATGACACATATTTGAGGTGGAGACACTGACATGCACTGTGGAAAATAGGGATCTCACAACCAAGCACTGAGCGTCTGGATCCACCAGTGCAGATGCTCATAGGAAGCATGAAACAACATCAGTATGTTCCAATTATGACTTCCACCAAATAATCATGCCTTCCCACACGGCAGGGGGAGAGGGGGTATAGTGTTCACTGAGTGCAACATAGCACACTACAGAAGCTCAGAGACAAGAGTCAAGGTGACATGTGTGAAAAGAAAAAGCATCACCTTGGCCTTTCATCCCTGAGCTGCTGCGAGGAAAAATATCACCAGGGTTTCTCACTGGATGACACCGAATTAAAATCTGGCACTTTTTTACACAAAATGAAAGGAAAAAGGGCTTCACTTGAGCACGTAACCGTCAAAAACTCTTAGAAATATGTCAGTTAGCTTTCTTGGAGATAGATAGTTGAGAAAATTGATACCGGTCTAGGCAGGACTGTACAGTGCGACATATACATCATCATCCATGCAAGAAATAAATACTGTGCAATGTACAAATTTACCGTTGTAGAACCCTAGTGATGCACTTTTGTCGACGTGCATGTGTTTGAAGCACAACCACATGGGATCGTGGACTGTGATATGAGGGTTTGTGCACTTGTGTGTGAGGTGAATTGATGATGCATTTTTATTCTACTTGACGTGCAAATAAAAACTATGTCTGAGTCCATACATCAAACACCAAATCTGACAATTCATACCTAGCTACGACAGAAGCGTTACAACTTGGTAAATGAAGAAAATGAAAATAGTGTCCAAAAAAGCATTTTAGGTCAGTGTCAAAAATGATCTCACACTTGAAAATGAAAATAACAAAACCATTCACGTACACTGGGAGGAGATTGTTTCGGCTGTAGGTGGTTGCTGAGTTGCAGAAAATGCTATGAACGAGGAATTGCGATGGAGAACAGTAATACCAAGGGAGAACTGACTTTGAAGGTACGCATAAGCAACATGAACATAGATTGTGTATTTACCTTTTTACATTTATGAATTGTACAGAATAGCTAACTGCTGTGTTTTTGGCACAAGCTAATTACTAATTTGTTTATTCTCACCCACACTATGTAGATTATCCCTGAACTCTGTGATGCACATCCATGAAGAAAAGAACCTCAGCAAATACAATCATCATACAGTATGTAATGACCTTGGAAAAGTGGAGAACATTCTAGAGCAGTTTTGCAGCCATAAAATGTGAAATGCTAGGTGCATTCAGAAGTTGCATTTTAACATTTAATAACTTTCAGTTGTTTTGGATTTATATCATATTTTGAAATGCAGGTGTTAGTGACTGCTGTTAGCAGCTTCAGCATTAACATCCATATAGGTTGTTTGTTCCCACCCTGTGATACGACCCATGGGAGTCTCTCCTGAAATAGCACCCCGATGGGGGCATTCACACTGGACCTTGGTCGTCATGGTAACAACAGTAAATACGTGGTGTATACTAACAGTGGCTAACTTGACCTTCACTGTCATCATTACAATAATAAAATGCAGTTAAGCTTGGGTATTGGTCATAAATTTGGTTTTGTATAACAACGACCATTGGTTTCAAATGGGAACCAATGTTCTTCTATGAACCTTATAACACAGAATTAAGGTAGTAATTTTGCACTTCTGGTTTTCTTGTCCAACTCATGATTTTTTGAAAGATTCTTTGTATCTTAAAACAGGCGGAAAACAAGCTAGACTTAATGTGACCTGAGGTTGTCAGGGACATTAAGTGTCATGACACCAAACACAAAAACGATCTAACTGCAGCATTTACAGTACAAGTAACTGGTTCTCACTTTGTAAGAGGGAAGGCTTTTGTAAAACAGATGAAAGCCTCAACAAATTACAAAATGAAAGCTAAGTGGTGGTGATGTTGAAGTCATGCATCTGTGGTGTAGCTGCCTCTGCAAGGTTTTCATCCGTGTCTGCGTGTTTGTGTGATTTTTTACCCAAAGTTACTCCAAAAAAACGGAATGGATTTCTATGACACTTGGTGGAAGGATGTGTTATGGGTCAGCAAAGAACCCATTACATTCAGTTGCAAATCCAGATCAGGAGAATGTAAGATAGACTTATTTTTTCACCGTTTTACCAGGGAATTATTCATGAATATTGATGAAAGAAATCTGGTGCAGTGTGATTGGGGACCAGGCAGAGGTATCCCATTCTTTATAGACTTACGCTAATATTTTACGACTGGTGACTGTATCTATCTTATTTTCTGCAGTAATCCAAAGGCCAATGAGAAAACCCTATTGGCTTTTTGTCAAGGGGACCAACTTGACGCTGACTTCCGGGTTGGCCTACAAAAATATGTCACCCCTGCAGCACTCTGTCAGCTGCAACACAGACAACCTATGGGCTTGTTTTTGACAGGACAGTCTCACTTCCCTGCAGCTTTGTGACTTATCAATCTTTAGACCTACTTTCAATGTAAATCTGGATTTGCACTGCAGTCTGATTTTCAGCATCAGACAAGGACAGTTCAACAAAATGATCTGCAGAGTAACCCGCAATGGATATTGTGTCCTCCACATTCAGTTAAAAGTTTCTGTTTGGAGATCTCCTCCGAGTGAGACAGCCATTATGATGTGTTCAGCCATAAAACGCAGCTGCCAAAAGAGGAGATTTGACACAGCTCGCAATAATAGACAGATCAGTCAAATGAATTAAATTCATATTGTGTGGATGAGATTAGATACTAGATTTAATTAATACAAAACAAATCTCAGCTTCTTGCACATGTGCAGAGAACACAATGCCTTACATGCAATTACACGTTTTAATGTTTGAAGAAATGTGCCTGATGTGATGAAATGCAGTTCACAGCATTGCATTTTATGCATATATGTTGCACAACTGTGACACATATTGAAGACAGAAAACATTATTTACACAAGATCTGGGATTTTAGCCTGATCCAAAGTCCATAACATAACTCCAACTGTAATTCAGGTACATTTTTTAAGGTGAATAGAAAAATTTGGATGTCACTTATTCCAGCATTAAGTTCAAGAAAGCTTCTCTTCCAGACTGCTGCAGATTTGCAGGGGAGTCAGCTGCATGGCGAACACAGACAAAATTTATTCCAACTCGAAACCCGGCAACAACAGCTCACTGAGGCAGCTTTAGTTGCTGCACGACAAACAGTGTAGGACGCTTCAGCTGGGCCAATCCGAGGTAGCAGCTTGTTAGAGTGATCTCACACAGCTGAGCAGCCTTCTGTGTCTGCTTCGTCCTGGGTGCTGCAGGGTGGAGGACGGGTGCTGTCCTTGTATCTGTGCTGTAGGTCCCTAGGCAGTTATCAGCGCCTGAGTGACAACCCCCTGCTGCCTTTTGCTCACTTATATTTGCATGCATATTCTATTTATATGATGATCTCAATGCAGCAGAATCCATGATTAAACTTTATTTCAACTGACCACAATCTCCTTGAGCTTATACTCTTTATGTTAAATAGGTTAATTATGGCTCACAAAAATCTCTATATTATTACATTTGTATTGCTATAGTGTTTTCAGATAACTTTTCCATTTTGGTTGTGCGTCATATTCCTGTGTATCCTCATTAGATTAACTGTAGTTAACATTTTTATAATAGTTGCTATAATCATCAGTTAATCGCATCATTATTTTCTTGATGGACCATATAAAGTGTCAAATTAATTGACGTTGAATAATTGACTTAGCGCTAAAGCAGCTATATTCCATCTTATCCCTGTCATTAATAAACAAATGCTCACAGATTCATATGCAGGCTCCTGTTGTGTGAATATGGTGTTGTGGGAGGAACAAGAAGGTGGAGAAGATGAGGAGGTATATTGGGCACATCCCCTGAGGCGCATACACTGTGACCTGCAGTGAGGTACTTAAAGATTCAGATCACACTTATGGCATCAAACCGCTTCACCCTGATTTTATCTCTCTTTAGTAGTTAGGTTGGATTTTTATTGCTTACTGTAAATTGTATATTCATAAGATGAACGCATACAGTCAAGCATAATGTAAAAAAATACATGTAAAATGATTGTTATTACCATTCCTGCAAAGTCTAAACTGTGCAGATCTTTAATAAAACCATAAAACGGACATTTTTGCTTTTGGAAGCAGAAATGCTGACGTGCTGTGGACTTAAGATTTGGTGGCGCATTGAAAATCTCCTGGTCACCCTCTTTGTCTGTTATGCATCAGTTCTTCTTGCTGTGCTGACCCAGACTGTCTCCTGTTGTCCCAGTGGAGGAGAACAGCCTTAAAAAAAGCAATTTCAGAAGTACTCCACCACATTCATAAAAACAAACATTAGATCTGTTTTTTTAAAATATTTATTACTTCCTACAATATATTGGTACTTAATGTCTATCCATTAGAGATGATGGGTAGCCCACAATTCTCCCCTGATTAAATATGAAGAAGTAAACACAATATGAACTGTTATCAGTGAATGCCGAATAATACACTTCCCTATACTTTATCCTCTATAAGAAGCTTGCATGTTTAAATGTGTCTTTGTGTTTTTGTAGAACTCATTTACCAGTTACACTGTAATTACTGAAACAAAGCAAATAGACAAATGTATGATTCATTACAAAACAGCAGCAAAAGATATAATTAGCAACTATTAGCAGCAACCATTGTGTCTGGCATCTTTAATCTCTAATCCACGGTTTCCAAAAAAGAAAATGAACCATTGTAAATAGGTCAAAACCATCTTTGCTCCATATTATGACAAATTAGCACGTATCGTTATTGCACTCGTTTTTTCAAAGGAATTATAACCATTACAGCTCTTTTCTTGTATGACATGAAATGCTTCGGTGATTCTGCAGACAAACATCACAGACATACATGTTTCTGTGATGTTTCATTCAGAAGATACGTCTGGTCTGTATCTTAAATTAAATCATTCAAAGGGCTTTGAACTTCAGACGGAATAATATGACATTAAGTATTTCTCCAATCACTGAATTTTTAAGTATCAATTTTGCCCCGTGTGCCACAAATGTAGACATTCTGCCGAGGATAAAGTGATGGAGGCTTTGCAGGTTCATTGATTAGTCATGTGTGTCATGTTCATATTTGACCCACTAAACTAAAAAGTCATTCTACAGCATCATCATTTACTGCAATATATTTTATACATAGAATAAAAAGATCCTGTGTGATGTAAACAGTGCTCTTTTATTGCCAGCAAACCTCTGCAGCTCTGTGCAGAGTTTACCTGCTTCTGGCTCCTTGATTTTAATGGTTGCATCTGTTTTCATCAACAAGCCTGCAGGAAAGATCAGACAAACATATTATTTCGTCCTAAACTTTGAAGTGAACCTAGTTTATCAACGAAAAGTCGTGTGGTTAAATTTGTATTGCAGTACATCCTGTTTGCACTTTTATTTCGGTGTTTCAAAAACCTGGGTTAGAAAAAAAAACTTGCACATTGGAGGATGATTGGATACATTTCTTGTTAGGTTTAAGGGCGTTGTTGATCTGAGGTTGATCTGGACCAATTATCCTGTAGTGTGAGGAGTTCACACACATAATCTTAATGTCACTGACCTGCCCGATTTCAAATCCTAAACATGTTTGATATTTATGATTTGAAATTTGGGAGCAAGCTGACGGTGAAGTGTCATCAACCGGGTGTAGCGTACTTGTGACTAGAACTGAAAAATGGGCCTACAGCATAAAGAAGATATTTTGTTTCCAATACTAGGTGCACAGGAAAAAGGAGGATAAAGTTGTGAAATTGTGGCAACAGTATGAGCAAAGCTTATTTAATATGTCCTGTTGGTTATGTAAGCACAACCAACTGACGACGCCGACGGTCCTCCTCCATGTTTGTTTTTACTTTGAAGTCACATTGGATCACGCAGGTTTCTGTGAGCTCTCTAGAATCGCCACTCAGAAATCGTTTGTTTAAGGTGTTTGGTCATGCATCTCGACTCGTTCATGTTGTGTGTGTGTGTGTGTGTGTGTGTGTGTGTGTGTGTGTGTGTGTGTGTGTGTGTTTCAGGATTCAAAAGATTAAAAATTGGTTGAAACTGTCATTATGCCTGATGTCTCCCATGTTAATAAAATCAGTTCAGATTTGAACTCGAGTGTGCAGCCGGCGTAACCTTCAACTCAAACTCCCCCGTCTTTGTGTGTTTCTTGCTCTTTGGGTCTAACCTGGGTCTAATTCTCTCTCCTATCTCCTTGTGCATTTTCGCTGTGTGCTCTCTGCCCCTTGTGTCACTTCATCTCCATCTCTCAGTCAAGTGTTTCAGATATTGTTATTTCGACCTTGTTTTTTGTCTCGTCTTGCTTTGGATAATGTTTGCTCTCCAAACTCCCTGCTAAAAACCTTGCATTTGGAAACCTGTTCTCTCTTTTTGAGTCGTGCTGTTGACTCCTGTTTCTCTGTGGTTCACTAGTTCTGATAAAAGTCAACTAATTTAGCTCAGAGTCAGGATGATAATATATAACCATAGATGGAAGATTAGATCACTCACAGCAAAGAGCGAGCTGCTCTGCCTCAATAGAAAAGCTTATTATGAAATCTCTGCAGACTTGAGTTAACAGCTGACGGAGCGCTAGAATAAACTTGGGAGTTAAACTCAAGAGTTGAGTCTCACCCCATCAAAGAATACAGGTTATTTCTGTCACATTCTACTTTTCCTAGAATCGCATCGGCACAGTCAAAGGGAATCTTATGTGCACACAAATGCTCTGCCAAAATGCTGCAGATAAGTCATTAGATATTTCTACTTTACATTGGCAAGTCATTTCCCTAAATGTGCCCTATTTTGCTTCGAGCATCACTCAGACTATAGAGTCAAAGGTTGAGGGGGAGGGGGTAAAAGATTACAGAGGTGTGGTGAGAAGTCGTTACTTCTAGCACAACTTTTCCTCAATGCACAGACCCATGACAGACCCATACCTCTAGTAGATTGGCTGTGCATATTGAGTGTGGCTTTCCTCAAATTTGCTCCGATAGGTCTATTGGAATTGCTTTCATAGCCGTGCAGGCTCCATTTAGAGAATGACAGGGCGTTCAACCTCCACTGGCCCTCTAATTGGAAAACTGATGAGTGAAAAGAATAGAGCTTAACAGCTGGGGAACAATAAATGCGCCGTACATTGGGGGACAAATGCTGCATTCTTCTGCACTGTAACCCCCAGAACCTGCTCAGGTATTAAGTAGAAGAGAATGGGAACAGTTCATTAAAGCAATAAAGAGAAACTAATGTTTGCACGAAGGTGATGTAGACTTAAAATGCCTGATGTGCCGTAACATTCCTTTTCAACAAGAAATCTGTGACCTCACATATTGTTAAATCAAACATACCCAGGTGTATTAAATTGATAACATAAAATAAATAAAGTAACTGCTACAGTAGCATATGAAAACATTAGTGCTGTGCTTGTGTAAAACTTGATTCTGCCTAAAAGTGATTGCCTCACACAAAGCATAGCAAAGTGCATACAATTGTCGGATTTGCATAATTGGGGCAGTTAAGTGTTTGCTGTTTCTTTCACAGCCCACCTCCTGTTGTACTCTTTCACCTGTTAACTAACTGATTATTCAGAGAAATGCACAGTGTTCAATCGAAACATTAGTATCATCTGATCCCTGTTGTTCTGTGTCAAACGTGGATTCATGGATTCCCTGTATCATTGAGTCTGTTTGTGTCTGCTCATGCACACTCATTAACTGTTGAACCTCTTGTACATCTACCAGCTTTACCTCTCTGGGGTAGTTTTTTGACTTTTAGCAGCAGTAATTCCTTGCTTATTGCTAATAAAGCTGCCCTCAGACATGCACTGAACTCCATATAATCTCCTGAAATCATCTGCAGGGGCTGTATGTGAGAACACAAATGTCCAAGTCAGTTGCTCTGGACTTTCTCAGGAGTTTTTTCTGGCAGACTCCTAGTAAAAAAAGTCAGAATGAGCCCATGTGAGAATACACTTGGATGTTATCCAAAGATTTCACCTGAAGCAATTGGTTGCTTCACAAGTTTCTAACCCGCAACAGACACAAACATTTGAAAAAAGAAGACAAATATCTTAGGACGAAGAAGAAGTTTCATACACAAGAAAATGTCTACTATGAAAGACAAAGATATCTGAGAGCTTTTGGGGATGAAGGTTGACGCCGGTGTCAATGTTCTGCTCTCGGATTTCTCCTCCGGTCTAGGATTTGCTTGTGCAACAATTGGGTCAAAATTGTCAAATCAAGAGAATGCCAGGTGTAGTGTTGACAGATAAAATTGTCCCACCCTCATTACCCGTAAGGGCAGTTACTTAAACCGGGTGCATGCACTCATGTACGAGACACTGATCTATAATTTATAGTAAGGGACGACAAAGGTGATTGTACATGTACATAAAAAAAAAAACAAGTCTTGTGTTATGTCAATATCATTTATAGATTCATATATTGATCAGCTTCAGCCTGTTTTAACTGTGTGCCTCAGAAGCCTCATTGCCCAGACTTTACTGTCAGGAAATGTTTTATTATCCTGTACACTGCATTGCTTGTAGAGTATATATATAATATTCCTGTGATCATATGTGAATAATTCACCATTGCCCTTATCATTTTTAGAAAAGAAATGATGTATCATGGTTTTCATATATAATGTGGATTACCACGAATACACGTCATTGGCTGCTATTGTAATAACAGGGTATAAATAATGGTAAAATGGAAATGGCACTGCCAGACTAGCAGCACAAAGCCCCATTGACAAATATACCTTTGCATGTTTCATCTGCCCTGTGTGTGTTTGCATAATAGTCCCTGAGACATTCTTAGTGTTTGTGGAACTAATGTGAGCAAAGGGAGTTTGGGAATCACTGTAAGAAACATAAGCGATGTCATAGTTACAGGCGGATTTACAGGCAATACATCTCCATTGGAGCTATTGTCAGCATAGCCCATGGCCAAATGCAATTGTTAGGTTTTTTACTACGATTAAACCTTATTTATGTGCATTTTAACACATTTCTCTATATGATTATTGCAGGTAGCAGGATATTAAATTGGCTGTTGTTGTGTTGCAGCAAATTAACCAAAATTAAGCGTGAGGTTAATTAAAAATTAGTGTTTGTATAAAATATTTTGCAGTTTGATTTGGGTTACTTCTACTAATGATGGTGCATTTATGTGTTGTTCAGTGACGTCTCGATGCCGTTTAATGTTATTCATTTAGTGTAAATGGAAGATTTTTGGAAAATAGTCAGGCAACATCCCAAAGCTTAAAGCACCTTATGCTACATGTATCATTTTATTTATATACAAAAAATACTAACATGTTGGTTTTCTGTCTGTTGAAAAAGCAGCTGAAGTTGACAGTATATGCACAACCCCAACAGGCTCTAAGAAGCATTTCACACACCGCGCCTGGCCCCGGCAAATTGCAATTCATCCTGTGAGGAGGGTGTCAGATTTTATGACCTTCCAGGATACAGCTATAAGGGTTTTCTCCCAGCCTGGAGCTTTTTGATACTTTGGGGAGAAACTGTGATGAGAACTGTGAATTTGATGTGATGCACTCTTTCTTGCGATGTCTACCTTCGGCGAATAAACCCGACTGTGGCAGTCCCTCATCAGCAAGAGAACCAATAGAGGCTCCAGAGACTCAAAACACATTTTATATCTCTCTCTCTGTGGCGGAGATGAAATTGGGTTACACTTGCATGAAATGCCTTTGCTTCTGGCCGGGGACCATCTGTGAATGAGGAAGAACTACTCTGTTTAACATAACATAAAGATTATTTCCCGCTTTCAGACAAATTAGCTGTCTGTGGTTCGTGTCAAAACCTTGATCTTTAACCTAACATTCTTTACAGTTGTCCCTATTTATCGCAGACAGATTGACTGAATGGATCAACACCCTGAATGTTAACTGCCACAGCGTCTGTATTCTTTCTCTTTCTTAGGAGACTGGGTGACTTTGGTACATTTCGTGAATGTTAAGAGAAGAAAGCTCAACATTCACTGTACAACCTCTCCACATCAAGCATATTGTGAGTTGGGTCAGATGTCTGATGTTTGGTATGCAGCATGTACAGTAGGCATCATTGAAATCTACAGCATTGTACCACTCAGTTATGCAAAGTGGATGTAATAGATTGTAGCTGCTGATTTTGGTTTTGATCACTTAATTGGATCACACAACGGTATTACTCTTTTATGTGGTTTTAATGGGTTTTGGATGGAGACGGGTTCTTTGGCACAGAAGCACAATAAGCTACATCAGGCTGTGACTATGCACACAATACTTGTCTGTAGGATAGATTCATTATTGGCTTTGTTCTCTGTAGGGAAATGATTGCTAATAATGAAAAGATAAATAAACTCCAGTCTTATCCTTTAAATACAAATTTTGTCTCTTAGAATATTTGCAGATTCCCCAGACATAATTCCACAGGATGATTGGACTCACATTGTTGCTTTCAGCCTGATAGAAATGAGCCCGAGAAGGTTTCCAGTTAAGCCAAAGACTGGTTAACATGGTTTGTGTGCTCAAGCCTGGGAGGCACATAAACTCCTTTGTTATCAAGGAGTATTGAATTTTGTTTGTTTGTTTGTTGGTTTCTAAGATGGAACTCTTCCTCTCCTCTCCCTCCCAGCCTCTGGCCTGCATGTGCTGTTTAGCTGTAACGTCTTAGCTTGAGCCTGGGGAGTGCAGAGGGCTTAAGGGGCTCAACATCACTGAAGTTAGTGAGGCCATGCATTGCAGCAAAACATCTGTGGGGGTGCTTATGAAACAGACTTTTCCCACCAGCTTCTTGGAAATCAGCGCAGGTCTCAGTAAGATCAGTGCGAATGGGTTTTGCCTCTCTGCCCAAATGTTAAGACACAAATTGAGATGCCAGGATTGAGGTACAACTTGGACAAAGCATCAATGTGATGGCCTGATATCTGAGTGTCTAGGCTGTTGCTTAATGATATCCAACCGTCAACACCATGCTGTTTGAAATTACCTTCAAAACTGTGATTCCACTGATGTTAGAATAATAGCAATTGTTTTACTCTCATCTCCGAAGCTGCTTTCAGACATTCACTAAAGTCTGGACATGTTCCTGAAATTTTCCACGGGTCTATATGTGAAAACACAAATATCCAAATGAATTGTTTACCTCTCTGCCATTTCATGATGTGTTAGAGTTGGTGTTTAATTTCTTTTTCAAAATGACTGTTGATCATTTCCATGTATTTGTACAATAAAAAGTTAATAATCTTTCCAGCTATTCATTACATGTTCTTCTTTTGTGTCGTAGGATGTTGAGAGGCTGAGGAGTATTGGCGGCTGCATCTAGGCTGCATGCCTAGCTAGCCCATGGAGAACTGACAGGAACAGTACTGGATGGAGGCCAAGACATTGGATGGCGAAGACGAGGAAACACGCAGTACTGTGGCTCACTTGTGTTATTTGTTCTCTTTCTTAGCTGATCCAAAGTAGATGCAAAGTGTTCTGCGATGTGCCTCCTTTGTTCACTCTGTCGCGTACGGAGAGATGGTAAAAAGAATCAGGATAGTCATTCGAGGCTAAAGAAACATGTGGGATTTGCACTTGTATTTCTGAAAAATTGAAGGTGATAAAAAAAGAAGTATAGACTCTAGATAGCAGTTTCATCCTCAGCTGTGTTGGATCAGAGACAATAAGGAAGCCAGAAGTTATAGATAGTATTCATCATGGGCTGGGGTCAAGGCAAGGCTTCCTGGTTACTCTTGTTAGCTGGGTTGGTGCTTAGTGGAATAGCTTTGGAGTATGAAGGGGTTCCTGGTCAGTGGACACGCTACGGCCAGTGGGATGCCAAGACAACAGGTGAGCTCAGCTTTATTCTGAAAAGCAACGCCAGTAAAGCCCTGGTGCTCTATCTGGATGACGGAGGGAACTGCGACTTCCTGGAGCTCCTTATTGCAGACGGGAGGCTCCAGGTGCGCTTCACCATCCACTGTGCTGAACCAGCCTCCCTGCACACAGAGACACGCATCAACGACCAGCGGTGGCACAGAGTCCTCCTCTCTCGCAATTTCAGAGAGACCAGGCTGGTGGTGGACAACGAGGAGAAAGTGGCAGAGGTGAAGTCCAAGAGGAAAGAGATGGTTGTGGCCAGCGACCTCTACGTGGGCGGGATCCCGCCTGACGTGCGTCTCTCTGCACTGACGTCAAGCACAGTTAAATATGAGCCGCCGTTCCAGGGCCTTATAGCCAATTTGAAACTGGGAGAGGCGCTTCCACTGCTGCTGGACGGTCAAGCTGTTCATAGTGATTTGGAGTACATATGCGCAGCACACTCTCCCTGCAGCAACGGCCTGTGCTCCGTCAGCCAAGGAGAGGTCCTATGTGACTGCATCAATACCAGCAGCAGGGGAAGGTACTGCCATGAAGGTGAGAACAATACCATCCTTCTTTTTCACACAAAATGTGACAAAATTCTGTTTTGTGTGTTTGTTGTGGTTGTTTTTGTGTGAGTTGGGGACAGACCTATGAAATATTGTTTTGCTGATCTGTGGCTTTGTGCTACAGCTAAGATATTATAGTTAACACCAGTGGCTGTAGTAAACTACCATTACTGCTGTTTACGTACCTTTTTAAATACAAAAACACGTTTCTATGGTGGTTTATTCACTTATTATTGTCCAATTTTTCAAAGTTTGATTCAAATTGAATATCATTGCTTACTAAGAATTATATGACAGTTCAGAGCACAACCTCAACTTGCCCCCAGTCCTTCTCACTGTTGCCTGGCACCCAAACCCCGCTTTCACGTCTTTAGCGTACAGCACTCGCTACTTGCACACTCTCAAAGTCTTGTCACTGTTGCAAACTGACCAGGTTTCTGTTGGTCCCTCCAGTCAGTATAAATGTTCCATGTGATGCAGCAACTCATCAAAACAGGACACAGACATACAGTGGACTTTTCCCTTTTAACAGCCATAAACAGATCAGCTGTCCTTCCGATGTGAGACACTGTAACCAAGGGCAACAAGAAAATTATAGTTTACCCACCTTTTTCTTTACCACTACAGCCCTGATTAACTCTACATAGAATATTAAATTATACACCACACGAAGGAAAGAGTTATGGAGTCAGTGAGTTGACTCATGTATATGAAATGCTTCGGTGTGTGAGTCCAGCTCTCTAATTACCCCCAAATGTCACAGAGGATAACATCTTCATAATGTGACATCTATTTGTATGTTTTGTCGACAAAACAGAAAGGCTGTTGGTCTCACATTACAATGTCGGGTGCAGACTAAAGACTTTTATAAGACATACGCACATCCTGTCGTCATCACCTACGAAGGCTGTGTCTACTTATTATTCCCTCTCAGTAAATTTTAGTCATTAATACACATTTGACTTTGAAGCTCTGCAGCCATCGTCCTCAAGGTCAGGGGTCATGGGTGGAGACCCTACTGGTTATACAGCCAGAGGTTCCCGCATTTAAACACTGCACTCACAACCTGGAAGCCATATGTTCTTTTTTTATTGCATTCATTATAAGCACTTTCTGCTGATCGCTACATCACTATATTGGCTAATAATACAGTCTTAAATCACAACCTGCATTTTTATATGCATACCTTATTTAAGTGATCTAATAATACTGGAGTGAATAATGAATATACATTTAACACATTACAATAACTGAAATTATTTTGCAAGATGTCTGTCAATTATTCCTTAACTACCACCTTTCTACCTGTAATTGTAAGTCAGAGAAAGACTATGGGTTTTAATGCCAGTATTTCTGTCAGTTATTTTAACCGACATATACCAATAGAATAAATGACCGGACTCACAGCCTCTGGTATAACATGTCAGTCCACACGCATGTGACACGGAAGAAAACATGAAATATCCATTGTTTAATTCAGTTTTAATGGACTGCGGATGTCTTTCTGTGAACATTAAACACGTCTGTTTTTTCTTGATTCTCCAGCAGCTGTCCAGAAAGAAGTGGAAGGTAAGACAGTGAGTTATATAAGGAGGATAATGATGAGTATAATTTGTGTGCTGTGATGCTCTTATTTGCAGAGGCTATTACCACAGCCTCCGTGTGTGTGTGTGTGAGAGAGAGAGAGAGAGAGAGAGTGCTTGGTTATTATCAGGTTGTTATTGTCAGTTTGGACTGCAGTTCTGACATCCAACAAATTAAGCTAAAGGGAGACTTTCTATCATTGGTCACAAGGTCACTAAGGAAGTGCTTAATGTGCCGAATGCTGATTGTATGTATAATCAGTGGGCTCAAGGTGACTGGAGAGGTCTGCAGTGCAGCGTGTCTCAGAATACGGGGAGCTTTCATATACAGAGAAACTGACTGTACATAAATATTTTGTTCAATTATTTATAACTTCTGTATATTTCCTCTCTCGCTACAGTGCCTATTTTTTCATGTAAACTACTGTTTGGTTTAAAGATTAAGTCTTATATTCTCTAAAATCAGTATGTGGACATGATGACATTAATCCTCTGGTAACAACTGAGTACTGAGGCCTTGACAGTCATCAAATAATAATGATATTTGCATTATATTTATATTTGTAATAATAACAGATTCTTCATAGGTGCGTATAAAATTATCTTCCTAAGAGGCACAAATCTCCTCTGGCAGGAAAAGAGACATAATTGTCAACATTTTAACTGACCATACTTACACAGGATTGTTTTCTAATGAGGTGCACACATGGGATGTGAGATGAAGATTGAAAGCGAGGAGGGAGATTTGTTTAGTTGGCATCAGGGTGAGACATCCATCTCCCCGGTAAGGACTGCTGGTTCCTGTGAAAGGGCAGCCAACAGGCTCCGGAGACGAGCACAAGGTGCACTGAACCACTTCACATTATAAATCACTGTTACCAGCTCCAAATGCATAGACCTGTGTACACCTGCTCTCCAAAATCCTGCCTCTGACACTTTCAAATAGACTAAACTATCGCAAAATGTTACTGTCTTCATGTAAATACAGTGGATTTAATGACAGCACAAACATATATGTTCTAAGACTTAGTGACTTTGATTTGCAGTTGTTTGTATCAGTTAATAGGTCTCATTTTTGCACTCTTTCACAACAAGTGATCATCATTCTTAAATATGAGCAGAGATGGTATAGATCTGCTCACAGCAAAAAGGCACGCATTATTAAATGACATGCTGCAAAGAGAGCACATCAGAATGTTTATTGGATTAACGATTGACATGGAGACAATTCCCAGTGCAGAACAACAATATTTCTGTCCTTCAAACCACTCCACGTGCTATTCAGCTGCAAGTCTTTGTTGTCCTTGCATTGACAGAAATAGACAAATGTGTGCATTAGCAAAATCGCCTACTCCCTTCAGACTACGATGGCTACGATGGTAACCCATATGCTATATTTGGTCTTGGCTGTGGGTTTTAAGTGGTGCAGGAATTATCTGTATTTGTCTGAGGAACTGCTCTAAGGCAGTGAAACCCTGGGCCGCAGCAGGTGAGTCTCCGGAGTTGTTCCTCTACAGTACTCAGCACGTGGGTTGGCGTCGATCCGAGTGGACAAAGACCACAGTGGGGCACAGTCTAGTGCCGCAAGAGTGCAGCACCCTTTGAAAAAAAAATGAGGAAAAAACAGGTCTGTAAAGAAGAGATAAGGGAAGCCACCTCACATGGCAGATACAATACAGAGAAATCTCTCAAACGTACAAGACAACCTCACACCACACACACATGCCAAGTGCACACACATGTTCATTGTTTAATGTGTAAGAGCAGTAGCACACTAGGAATACAGGGATGACTAATAAAGCACAGAAATCTTTGAGTGAAGGGAGGCTGGGTCCTGGTGGGCTCCCGTCTTTCAGCAGCAGTGACCTTGATCTAATCCCTCATTACAGCACGCTCCATAATACTGTACTTTTCTAGGAAAACAAATATGGCAAATCTTAATCCTCGTGCAGTGTTTCTTTCTTCTTAGATGTCTGCTAATTAATGTCCCAATAATGACTGAGAGGTCCTTCAACATCTGCTTTTCAGATATTTCACTATATTTATTCATTAAAGCATTTAAAATAGCAGAGCTTTTCTTGTTAGAAGTAATAGTTCATGGTGTAATAAGCAGTAAGGAAAAAAAACATCAAGATTAATTTAGCTTCTTAACAACCACTCTGGCATTGATTCTCTACCTCATTTCTGTAATTAAAAATTTCAAACCCTTTGTTAATAAAAATTGCACTTTCTGGGAATTGTTGATAGTTAAAAGGTTAAATCAAAAGAGGTTTAGGAGGCCAATAAAATACCACAAGGAAATAAATACATGCCTGTCAATATATGGCTTTTCAAGTTATGTTGCGCACCCTAATAAGTAAAGTTTTTTCTTTTCTAAAGTAGTATTTATTAACGTCAATATTTTTAAGCTACAGCAAATCTTAGCCAACATGGCAGCCCTCTTTAGAATACTATCATCGCTCATTGTGTCATCCTTTCCCCAGCTAACTTTTTTTCCTGTTAAACCAACACTGAATCACACCGGTCAGAAAATGCTTTGTGGGTTCAAACCTCCATCAGTCAGTGTTCAAACCAGCTCTAACATAATCAGCTGGGTTGTCGGCGGATGTTTGAATACACAAAGCATCATTCAGTTTATGATTTAATATGGATTTACTCAAGGTCAGCATATGCAGACGAGTAAAGAAACGTGTATTCACACGTTACTAATGGTTGCTGTTCACATTGTTTCAATGTGTGACATCAGATCCACAAACTAAATCAGATAATTTACAGATTGAAACAGACGACAGCAGTGGTCTTTTGACAAAAGTACAAAATATTTTTATGAAGACCAAGTCAGAAAGATCCTAAAAGCAACATGTATACATTTTAATAAATATAATTGTCCATCACATCATTATAAATTATTGTTTGCCCTGGAATTCTTGTGCCGCTATAGGTGCCTCTTATTTAAAAATAGACAACCAGAAGATTACTGGTAGCAGAGGTAGTTTATTTTCAAGCAGGCTTTCCTCTCTAATGGGATTCTACAGGCATCTCTGCATTTCCACACAGTGGGCTTTGGATGTAAGGCTCAACCGGATGAGCATATTCAATTGGTGGCTGCTCGATTACAAAGGTGGCAATGGCACAGCTCCTCATCCACGTTTCTATCTAACTGAAGCCAAAGTCAAAGATTGCGTTGTTGGCTGAGGCTCTTTTCAAGTGTTTCCCACCCTGACCCGTTTTGATCACCAGCATCAGTGCCCATTAGTCAGAGGCGCTTTAGTCAGGGATGCAGGTCAGTTCTCCTCACCCCAGTGTTTGACGAAAATCAAAAATGTTTGCAGTCATTTTAGCTAAAAATTCTCCAGGTCAAAGCTCCTTTTTCCAGCTACACAGAAATCACTGAAGTGAAGGATTCGACTGGGGCATTCTCCACTTGACAAAGCAATGGCTTCTGGCTTTGTGATTGGTTCTGGTCATTAATTGGACAATGGGCAGCCTACCCACCTACCCTTTTGTAGAAAAGACAGATGGATAGAGCTCTTACCTGACATCGCTCCTGCTCTATTGGTCAGAGAAGGCTCACAATCTTGTGTTGTCTTTCTAGCATTTTTTTTAGCATGTACCTTTTAAAGCTTTAGAATGAGGTAACAGACACTTGAAGAAGATGGTGCACAAGCTCATTTCCAGTCTGATCTTAGTACATCTAGGGAGAATGACATCACCAGAGGGCTAGTGAGGGGAAGAAGAGCTTGCATAATTTACATGAAGTTGGCTTGTCATGTGGAAGACACAACCACAGTGGGGGTGCACACTGCGGCTCTTTGGTATGAAGACAGGATTGTGGGCGAATCTTGTCTAAGTAGAGGCTCAGTCACTGACTTTGCAATGGGACACTATAACAAAAGCCTACGTGTTGGCAGACAAAAGACCTTCCCAGGGGTAATCATGTCCATTCCACATCAAGAGTTGCAGCCTGTTCAGAAGTGTGAAGGAGATTTGTGCAGCAGCGACTTGCCCCTCCATAAAGTTTTAGCTAATGACTGAACTGGGACCTGCGGTATGAGAATCTCTGAGTGCTAATGCACTGATGAGATGTGTTTGTTTTTTTGCTGGCTGTGTGAAGCTCATGTGCTCAGCAGAGATGCTGCATTGTGTCATCCCCATCTCCATCTCCCTTTTGGCAACAGGAGCAGGTGAGATGTGCCTATTGAGATATTTGTCTGTTTCTCTCACTGCTTTCAGACATCCACTGAACTCTTGATATTCTCCTGAAATTATCCAGAAGGGGCTATAATTAACCAAGCAAATCACCAGGGCCCTGGAGTATTTCCTTCTAGCCCCCTCGTAAAAACTCAAGAGAATCTCTGAGAGAGATGTGAGAATACAGCAGGAACTTGTCCAGATAGGTCACCAGAGTGAGTGGGCACGTTGATCAGATTTCTAACATGCAACAGATGTAGAACTGAAAAAAAAAGAATACAAATATCTCTATCTGAGAAGACGCCCCACATCACCTGAATGTTCTGGACTTTTCCTGCTATGAAAACATCTGACCCGGACAATCTCCTAGGCCTCTGGCAAAGTCCAGAGAAGGTCCAGACCCCATTGTCCTGACATTTTTTGGAGTTCATGTCTGAGAGTAATGGGTTTCAGCGCATAGTTTACTTCCTTAGATTGGTGGTAATTGTACTCCAACTGTATAAATGTCATGTTACATCTATTTTGGATTTACTGGCCTAGTGTTTTAAAAGGTTACACAATTAAGTCCTGTAAGTGTCGGCCACTGCAGTCAGACCCTTGTATTGAGCTAAACCCTGCGGTGTGACACAATATGGAGGTGGGATGTGGTATTTTGTTCTTGGCTGAATGTTTTTGTGATGTTTTATTGTTAGTGCAGCTTTTTGTCTCAGCTTTCTTCTGCTGTCTTCTCCAAAATGTCAGGTGTGGCAGGTCATTGCTGGCTGATCTGTTGCATGACGTTCGTTATGTCTTTCTGTGAAAGGACCACACTCGTTGTGTTCCTCTCACAAAATCTATCGAGCCCTTTTAGATGGTAAATCAGCGGT
This sequence comes from Paralichthys olivaceus, assembly GCF_024713975.1. Taxonomy (NCBI): domain Eukaryota; kingdom Metazoa; phylum Chordata; class Actinopteri; order Pleuronectiformes; family Paralichthyidae; genus Paralichthys; species Paralichthys olivaceus. The sequence continues at coordinate 12,457,299 of NC_091107.1, read as the reverse complement.
GAGATAGTTAGTAGCTAAAGAGTTGGAGGATAAAGAACAGTGTCACTTGTGCCCTTTCATAAAACGCTGGCATCTAGAAGCTTAAATAGGCTCATTGTGCGGAGAAGTGGAGATGAGGGAGCGAAGCTTGTGGAGCCCCATTAGAGATCAGAGGTCACTACAACTTTTTTAAACATCAGGTGTAAAGCAGGTTTTAATGTATACCTTGATACATCTCAAACGCTGTCTGCATCAAGTAAACATACAGTATGTGTTCCATTTAGAAAAAAGCATCTGTGTGAGCAACTACCTTTAAGGGTTGCACCGATCAAGATGTTTTTTTCTTTCCTTGCCTTCCCTCTCCTCCCTTGAGATGTTTGTCTGTTTTTGGTTTGATTTCCCCTTTCTATTTTAGTTTGAACTTTGACATCCGTACCTACCCCAGGATGTCTGTCACAAACTGCAGTCCAACATTGTGACAATGCTTTTGTTCTCCCAAACCTCTTTATGAACTTCCTGTTTTCGTATCCTTTTTTCTGTTCTTTCCCTCAAGGTCTGGCGCACCTGATGTTAAATCGCCAAGGTATGGGGTCTATTGGTTTGCTTTTCCTTCCCAGCCACCTGATCACAACATTCCCCCTTCCCCTGAAATCATTTGAGTTAAATGTGCTGCACTAATATTTCCTCTCCTCTTTTCTCATATACTTGCCTATTCGTTTTTTGCTTCCTGTCATGTTATGCTCACTACTCACTCAATTTTTGTCCGTCAAATCCTTGTCCTGACCACTGACTGAGCTACTGGAACATCACCTTTGACCTCTACAGTTTTTCGCCAAGGTAATTCATCTACGCTCATAGCATCTCTTCGGTTTGGTTTCATGATGTTTTCAGAGGAAGTAAACAGGGGTCAATATGAGGAATAAAGGGATTCAACTGCAAAGACACGTCCACACAAAAAACAATATATTGACTTTTTATATTAAAATAATCAGATGAATAAAGAAAAACACATCAGGGTATTATGTTCATTCTTGGGGCTGTTGTGCACAGTTATACCAGATAGTGCAGTTGTCTCAAATGTTTGATCATTGGGTTGTGTATAATCATTGATCATTGGGTTGAAAATAGCATTGGCTTCAAATCATCGTTACATTGCCTTAGTGTTTATGTATTAAGGTTGCATATAATCACAGATTCAAGAAAAGAGATGTCAAACTGCTGGTGGAAGGAATAAAAGCGATGACTAACTGGAGTGTTGAATGATATCTGAATTATAGTCAAGCAATTCAGTTTAGAATCTTGGAAGAGAAAAACACTCAATGCAATGTAGGTAAAAGACCTTAAGAGAAAGTCAACACTCTTACTGCATCATATCGGTAGCTCTGACCTACATTAGGTACTTATGCTTTGGGTTTTCTACCACATGTTGAGATTGAGATAAAAGTCTCCATCCTGTATCCATGGTAATCATTTTTTTCTCCAAACATAGAGAGCGGCTTTGATGACCCACTGACAGAATAATACACTGCTCAAGTCCTCATTTTCCTAATAACTGAAATGTTCCTTTTCTCTGTTATCTCAACAGAGAATTTCCATGCGATGAATTTTGACAAAACAAACATTTTACAAAGGTTTCCACATATTTGTTTGGTTATCGTTACAGCGCCTGACTTGTTTTTACAGGTCCACAGAAAGGATTATCATTCATTAACAGATTCTGTTTTTGTTTTTAATAGGACATCATTATATAGGCTACTTTGTGGCTGTAAATAACAACAGCTCTGGATATCATCTTTGAATAATGTTTTTCCGACTCCCTTGAAACACAAATATGCGAAGATGAAAAAAGTATGGCAGTACCCTGGGTGTTCTCATGTACATTTTCCAGGGAAGGACTGATTAACACTAATATTGAGGTCATTTACAGTATGAAAAGGCGTAAGCGAATACTTAACAGTTTGATAACGCCAGTTTTGCTGTGACTATAAATGGTGCAGCTTGAGGCGTCCTTGACTGTGAAATTATAGATTAAAGTCTGGGTTCTTTACTGGCTTTGGGACAAACCCGTTTGCTCAGAAGAAGTAATCAGTCTTTCTAAGGCCAAAGATAATGTTGGAGTTAAGCTCATACTTAAAATGATGTGTATACTGACAGAACAATGCACTTGAATGTACTTGATGTTACCATTGCCTAAAATATTTAGTGAGATGTACAGCAAGTGTGTATGAAAGGCCGACCACTATGTGGTTTGTTGTGAAATGAGGTCTGGATGTAATTGCTCCATTTCATGCATCAATAATTATAAGTTAGTAATTGACTGTAAAAACACCTCACCAAGCAATACTCACTTTCTACATAATACTTTAGTGACTTGATTGCATATGACTCATTAAAGTTATATTCTCCCATATAATGAACATTTGCCTGAGGGGGTATTCAATGTGAAGAATTTTGTTTAGTTTTGGTTTGTGTATTTGGCCACAAATAATTTCCACTCAACTCTCTCTAAAAGGGGTTGTATGCTTTCTCAATGAATTAAAAGCTTCTAGCAAACTGCAGTGAATCCAGGAGTGGCTGCTCACTTTGCTTGGGCATACTGAGACATACAGATATGCTGTCATGTTGAGATTATTCAGAAACTGGTGCCTATGAGCAGCTAAAGTGTTTGCATGTTCACACCTCTGCCTCCAGATCAGAAGGGCAAACTGCTGCCCCGCGACTCCACATGCCAGCACTTCCTGACTTAGGTTTGAGTGCAACCAACCGATAATTGACTCCCCGTCCCCTGAGCAGGGGACAAAGTCAACAACTGCCATCTGTGCCCCGGGCTTTTGCACCACTTTGAAATTAATCAGCCGTAAAACTTAATATTAATGAGCAATCCACATGTTGGCCTTTTTTATGTGGTATGGCCACTGCAGCATAGTATAACTGTAACAGAGGCAGGGACAGGTGGGCTAATAGGAATTGGTTGCATATAATGTCTTCTCGCCTTATGGCAGGACACTTTCTTTACAGTGTTTGATGTGCCTCATACTGTGAGAGCTAGCAGCTAATGTATAGCTCTGGGCTGGACATTCAGACACTACATTTTGTACATGGGCATAGGGGCAACACCGGCTGTTAACTGTCTCAAAGAACAATTTGTACAATGCTAAAGTGGCGCACAGGATGCTTTAGCTCCACCTTTATTTTGTAGCTGTGCGCTTCATTGAATTGGCCGTGAACAGGCCCTTGAGGACTCACTAGCATTGTACCCTGAATTTAGAGAGGATGCAGATAAGAGGTTGGGTGATGCAGAGAGAAGACAATGTGAAGAGAAGCAGCAGAGTCATGTAGAGATTATTAGCGCTGCCATCATATTCTGCTGAGTCTTCCCTTTCTGTTCATATGGCCATCCATCTGCATGGAGAGATGGTGCGGTGCAATGATCGTGTAGCTGCAGCCAAGGTAGAAGGTTGATGGCTCTGCCACCCGCTGATAGTCTGCTGCAGCATGCAAAAAGTGCAAAACTGCTCCATGCAGCATCTCTCAGCTGGTGCACAGACTCCAGTCAGTATCTCTAATGCCATTTCCTTGGAGTTGGTGCCAAAGTGTGTCTGGTCCGAGAGCAAACAGCCAATATTGCCTCACTTAGAAGCTGGTAAATATTGTTGCTGCAGACAATGGCTGACTACAGTCAGCAAGGTAAGCAGGAAAGCAGAGATATGGCCTACTACCAATCTAATAGCCACCCACACATTTCTACAGATCCCTCGAGGACCTTCAAGGATACTTCAGGGTCATCTGCTAGTGGCATCTTACTTATATAAAGCTGTCAATGACAGGATGTACACGGGTTATAGTTTAAATGCTCTTGTTATATGGATAGTCTCTTATATCCTTTCTTGAATATTAAGTTAAATGGTAACTGTGCCTTTGGGGTTATTATCTTGATGCACTTACATTTCAATAATAATTGTCTAGTGTCCAATTACCACTTTTTCTCAATCAGTGTTTGTTGTCGTCAGTGTCCTCCACAAAAAGGTTAAGTGTGACATGTGGAACTTCACATTTAAACTTAACAACAACAGCATAACAAGCTGCTGTGTGCTCAAAAGTTGAGTAACTACACAGTTCAAACAATAGAGACTAATGGGACCACTGATCCTTCTGGCTTAAATTGGCCCTGGAGTTCAGAAGCTGAAATTTACTGTACACACAAACACAGGCTTAAGAGACAGCTTATCCCTCTTGCTTGAAACAGCTTGCTCAGTGGCTTGGCTGCTGCATCATATAAACATGGAGAGAAATGGTCTATGCTGACTTGAAACAACCCACTCGTGATTTAAAGAAATGTTATGCAATAGTCAACATCATTTCTATGGTTCAATGTAAAAATAAGATTTACATACCAAAAGTTGGCGCAATGGAATAGTGACTGTTGCTGTGGATTTCAATATTGTGAATACTAAGAGTGAATGTCAGAATGTGTTAATGCTGTAAGGTACTGCTGTAAAGTACTGTATGTGTGTGCAAGGCCATGGTGAACTATGAATTTTCTATCTACCTATCCACCTATCTACCTTCCTACCTACATACAAACTACCTACCTTCCCACCTGCCTACATATCTACATACCTACATATCTACCTACCTTTCTAGCTTCCAACCTACCTACAAATATACATACCTACTTACCTACCTACCAACCTATCTAGCTGTCTGCATACCTCCCTACATACCTCCCTTCCTACATATCTAACTACCTACCTACATACATACGTACCTACATACCTACTTACCTACCTACTTACCTATCTACCTACCTAACTACCTAACTAGCTGCCTGCCTACCTATCGACCTTACTATGAATATACCTACCCACCCACTTTTCTCTGAAGCCAACAAAAACCGAAATCGTCTTTCTGGTTTAACCTGGAAACTAAATTTTTTGGACTCATCTCAGGAAAATATATGAGCTGTCAGAATTATACCATACATTAACACACTCACTGTCAATTATATTTGAATTTTTGGGTGAATTAGATGTTTTATGAAGCTTGACACATTTGTATTTTTTTAAGATGGCACCCTCTAAAAAACAATAAGGCTGGCGTTATGAGATGGACCAAGTCATTTCTTTGAATGGCGGGACATTGTAGTTTTTATCAAACTACACTTGAACAGGATTCAACAGTTCATTTGTTTAGGGCCATTGGGTAAACTAATGAGTATTTGCAGCACTAGAACAGTGTGTGTGGGATCAACTAAATTGAAATGTCCATTCATCGTAATGAAGTAACATGTCACCCAGTGTAGCACTGTGACTCACCACAGTTTCTATGGCAGTCTCTTGAACAGAGGATTAAGCTACAGTTTGTGTTGGCTGCACAGAAAAGATTTGTTGTGATCAGTTGTTGCTGTTTATATTATACAGAATATCACCAGTTTTATTCTTCAGTATGCAAAAAATGCACAGACCTCCCACTGATAGCACATTCATCCATTAGAATATAAAGTGATCTTGTTGTGTTTATAAGAACAGCTCTACAATGGTGCATTCAAATTCAAATTGATATTAATCAACTCACTTTAGCCTTGTTTCCCTAACTAAAGCCCCAGCTCTGGTAATGGATCTATAGATAAGATAAGTTTAACTTCAGCCTGATGACTGCATCAATTATCTAAGATGGTTTTCCTCCCCTCACAGGGCAGGAGGAGTCAGTGGCTACGTTTAAAGGCAATGAGTTCTTCAGCTACAACCTGTCCCAGACACCCATTCAGAGCAGTTTGGATGAGATCACGTTGTCCTTCCGCACCCTCCAGAGGAACGGCCTGCTGCTTCACACGGGGAAATCCGCTGACTATGTCAACCTGTCCCTGAGGAATGGAGCTCTGTGGCTGGTCATCAATCTCGGCTCCGGTGCTTTTGAGGCCCTGGTGGAACCTGCCAGTGGAAAGTTTAATGACAACGTCTGGCATGATGTTCGAGTGACACGCAACCTCCGCCAGGTGTGTATACCATGTATATCCATTACGTGTGACTTCCATGATTTTGGACAGAGATATATTTTGCAGATTTTATTGAGTCTGTCATAAAGGCCGCAGCTGATAGAAAAGGTTTAAAAATCATATGTCTTATATGCATTATCTTGAACATTTTGGTCATATCCCGGTAATACCATTGTGATGCAAACAGTGATAAAGTACTAATAAATTCTGTATTGGTTTCTGTCAAATGTTTAATATTTCTGCTGTGCTGAGTTGCTACTCTTACATTTTTCCACATTCAGATAGATATTAGAAGCTCACATTAGGTCAGTGCCCTCTTTCTCATGAAATAAATTGCTTTGTTGGAAATCTGTCCTTTTATCAGCAACTTGCTTTTTTCTGCATCGAAAGATTGCTCTAAAGGTCATTTTAACTTATTGAAAGAAAGACTCGACTCAGAGCAGTATCCATCATTTTTATTTATCCTTCATCCGTGATGAAATCTCTGGAGCCTGTTCATTTGCTATTTTTACAGATCAATAATATGTCCGACAGATTTTCAGATTTTGACAAACTCAACTTAACCAACAAGCCCAAAACAAGTTTGTGTGGCTGTAGGCAGTGATGTAGCACTGCAGGAGTAGGTCATGCAAGGAAAAAGTGAATATACTGAATACAGCCACTGCATGTGTCAGACATTGTACTTCTGTACTCCAGCAAAGTACAACTTGACCATAAGGTTTCATATTCATTAAAGTTGTCCACTGGACAGGGCACAGCACTGAACTCCAAACTAATTTATTCTCAGGATGTGTCTGTTGCGTTAAATGTTCCCTTTTGGAAGTGTTCAGTAATTTAACAGTAAGAAGTCTTGTTACAATACCTGAAAGCTCCACTAATTAATGCTTTTTCATATTAACACTGAATTAATGACTTAGTTGCAGTGAAAACCTACAGACAATTACCCATTAATACAGGTCTACGGAGTGTTAAACTTGCAAATTTATATCATCCGTCATGTTTCGAGTAAGAACGGCTGACAAGCAGCAAAGGAGTTTTGATAAAAAGGCTTCACAAGCTGCACAGCAGGAAAAACTGTGGACACACAAAATTAACAACTGCCTGGTGAAGAGACCTAAAGACATTTTCCCTTTAGTAGAGACCAAAAAAGAGAGAAATATCAGAATAACATTCATGGAAACTGAATGCTAATTTTGCAGTTTTTAAACGTGTCAAACTCGATTACATTTTTTGGCCACTTTACTCTTTACCACTCTCACATACATCAAAGCCCACAAGTCAAGCTGCTTAAAAGTACAAACTTATAAATATCAGTCCACTAAGTATACCTGATAAAAATTGATTAAAAAAACTGATGCATATTTCCATATATGATATATATAATATATATATAACATAAGTTAATTGGGTCAAGTTGTTGGCAAACACATCTAGAAATTAGATGCAAACTGGTGTTTATAGCCACTTGATTAATACTCATTGTCTTTGAGCTCTGTTCTGGTCACTACTTCCAGTAAGAGATATCTGGCTCGTTAGCAGCTACGCTCCAGTAAGGAGCAGTTTTGCCCCAAACATCAGCTCCAGAAAAATGTGCAGCCACTTTAAGTTGCAGTGTTCTCAACATATTTCAAGCACAGCTAATAATATTGTAATGTATACGTTTAACATATTCATCAGATGGACCTGATGACACCGGTATTAGAATGCCTGAGCTGTGCTTAATTAATATTTTTGCAGCATTAACCCAGTGTGTCAGCACATTGTTCAGAATAACTTGTTGTGTTTCAGTCTGACAATGCACTTGGCACATATTGGGAAGCGTGTGCAGTACGCTGAGGGACACAAAAGGCATCAGTTCAAACAGAACTCCATTGAGCTAAGATGTAATGTAAAACTCTCACCTCGAGAGTATTTAATAAATTTGCTTCTGGTCACTTACTCTAATAAATGTATCTAACCCACGGCCAAACCCAACATGTTTCCTCAGCAAAGTGTGATGCATTTAAATGATTAATTTCTTTGCAAAAGTAGGACTCATTTCATGTCTAACTCTCTAATCATCCTCACCGATATATACTGAACTTGTCACATTAACCTGCATATAAACTTGAATCTTCCTCCACATCTATTTCCTCACCCGGGCTTCCAGAGGAGCGGAAATCCAAAGCTTAACCCTTAAAATGCTTTCAGCCATGCATTTGATCCCTGTGTAAATTGCTTTCCCCTCAGATAAGTTACGTCCCTGACACATAGATAGGAGGAACTGTAACTCTCAAGAGAGTGCTGGTGGAAACATTTTATTAGATCCGGTGGAGCTTTTCAAGCTAGAATTCCTCCTATTTCCATCTCGCCTTCCATCCATCTTTTCTCTTGCTCTCATGGTCAAACTGATTGGTGCTTTTTCTCTCTCCTTTTCTGACCTTTATTAATGATGCATGCATATATTTACAGGAATGTACTGTAGGCTACACAAAATCTGCTAACATACACACACTATATCTTTTGTTCCCTTTAATTACATTGCTCTTGTCTCAGTGTAACTATTGACTCCACTTACATATCAGTGTATTGCTTTCAGACATGCAGTCTGGACATTTTCCTGACATTACCCGGAGGGACTGCATTTGAGAAGGCAAATGTCTGATTAATTTTCTCCGGATATTTTCCGGATCTTTTCCTGCCTTTATCAGGATGACAAAAAGGTGTCAAACACGTAAAGGACGCAGACGACGATGTCAACTTGGAAAGACAAAAGATTCGAGAGCTTTTGGTGATAAGAACCGATGCTAGTGATGTACTTTAAACATAAAGATTTTTTCTGTATCAGGATACGTCATGTCCTGCCATGACATTTTCCTGTTGTTGTGAACGCATCTGTCTCATATCTCTTGCTGCGATCTTCATATGTGAAAGGCAAAGTCCAGAAAACGTCTAAACCAATTGTACGGACATTTACCGGATGATGTCTGAAAACAGGTTATGTTTCCCTTTCATCAGCTCTGTATGACACTTGCTGTGTAGATATCCTGGAGAATTGCGATGAGAAGTACAGCCACTAGTGGAGTCTAGATATTATTAACGTGTACTTCTAATTAATGATGCTCCTCCTTAATTAAATAATTACCTTTTAATGCATCCATCCTTCACTGCTAATTTTCAAATGAACTATCTATGACTCCAGGATTCAGTGTTCCCACTGTAAGACAGTGGCCATGCTTTTGTAGACACTGAGGAGGGAAAGAGAAAACAGCATCAACCAGTTTCAAGACGAGACCAGTTTCCTGATGTGCAGTATCATCAACTCTCATTCGAGCCGTGCCATTGTCTGATCTACATGTACACATGTGCTCATCATGAAATAGAAAGAAATCAATATCTGCCAGTACCAGAACATAGGGTGGGGCAGGACCTCATGGAACCTGAATATAAAATGTCGGGGGGAAGTTAAGCTTTTCTCCAGATATATTTAAAGACAGGCTTTTAACATTGACATCTCTTGATCGTGTGCTTACTGAGAGCAGACTGGGTAATAAAGATCAGTCTCTTCTGAATGAGGCCACAGCTCTTTACTACTCCGACCTCGAGCACTGTTGGATCCAGACGTGGTGTAGTTGTTGCAGAAATGTAGCTCACGTTGTTGTAGTCAACTTTCTCTCTTAATTGAAACCATTCCATTGTTATCTGTAAAGACTATTGTCCCATAATATTTACATATATCATATAATATTGTTCCGTTACTGGTTTTATTATTTGACATTACATCACCACAAACCTGGCTTCGCTCCACTGGCTCTCTGTTCGGATTGATTTTAAGATTTTACTGATCACCATTAAAGCTTGCCTTGGCTCACAGCCTTAGATCCTCTGGCCCTGCTGGTCGTACTAAAGTGGAGCTTAGTGCTAAAGGTGACTATGCTTTTGCCATCAGGGCCCCTCAGCTTTGGAAGGACCTGCCTGAGGAGATAAGGCTTGCTGAGTCAGTGACTTCTTTTTAATTCACTTTCTTGAAACCCATTTTACAGACTTGCCCTTATTCTTATTCGTAATATTAATAATAACATGTTATACTGCAATGGGTTAAAATTCTCATTTTTGATAACATTATAAAATGAAGAACCCTAAATCTAAATTAAAAGATATACATGCATACATCTACATTAAAACAGGTCAACACTAAATAATGTGTGGTGAAGGTGCAACCGCTGTTTTACCCGATAACAAAAGGAACAGGTCCCCCACCTTACATATAAATTGCTCTCTGATATTCAGTTGTCTTTGATACTGCCCTGATTTTAACTTTGAATTTTATTAATGACATCTCCCCACTCACGCCCTGCCTTTTTAAAAATGATTGTGAATGGCTTGAGACCAATTAACTGAATCTTTGAACAGGCATGTCCCTGCATCTTGTTGGAGCTGTCAGTTCTCGTTTTTCACCTAAAATACAATTCATCACAGGCAGCCCAATTTACAAAAAGAATTTTACAGTAGATTATGCTGAATATTTCCCCCCCTACACACAAATAATCATCACTTTTCAGTCATTATCCCAAAGTGGGAGCTGTTATGTTTGTGCAGAAATACACGATAACTGTAGGCTCATTGTCATGGCAACAGGCATATCATTTTTTACCTATGTAGCCCTGTTCATTCCCATTGTCTCTGTGTGCTAATGTCTTTATTTCCTTTGTATCTGTGTACCAATGAGACTCATGCAACAATAATCGTCTTTTGTTGCTGCAAATAAAAGTCATGTAGATTGTCATTTTCATATCTCTAATCTTAAATAAATTGAGAACTGTAGCATTCATATTGCTTTTGGGCCATTTGAAGTAATATTCATGATATACTGACTCCACTGCAACCCTGCTAATATATCAGAAAAAGGGATCTGCAGAGATTATTGAACTAAAGCATGAAATAATGAGGCCAGTTATTTCTGTTTGACTTCAGGTCTCTTCATGTCTTGTTATTTGTCTTCCTCACACTCCCCACATGGATCCTCTAGGTGACGATCTTGGTGGACGGCATTCTCACCACCACGGGCTACACCCAGGAGGACTACACCATGCTGGGCTCCGATGATCTCTTCTACATAGGGGGCAGCCTAAACACAGCTGACCTGCCGGGCTCCCCAGTCAGCAACAACTTCAGGGGCTGTCTGAAAGACGTGAGTAAAGATTTGACCTCGGTCTCACTGGAAATACTATCCTGCCCTCCCCTAACCCTTTCCTCTTTGCAGAGCATGCTCTGCGCATTGAAAATCACTCCTCACATTTGTATTGATTCTCTGGTTGTAGGTTGTTTGAAGGAGAAACATTTAGCTGAGAGGCTGAGTGTATGCATTTATAGATTCCTGTGGAAATCCCTTTGAGAGTGTAGCACCTAATATATGTAAGGAACAGATATGTCCTCTCAGGTTCATCCCTGAAACACACTCTGAACTCAGTTTCTATCTCCATTTTCACATTTTAGAAGCTTTTCAGCTCAGGCCTGTTCCTGTCACATTGATTATCTTGAGCAAGCAAGTTAAGATCATGTACTGTACAATAAAATTAGTGTAGGCAAAGCAGTGAATTATGGGTTAATGCCCAATTTCAGCCCAGTCTCACAAATTTTTAATGAAGTGAGCAATCTCATAAAAAGCAAATGATGTGCTGTGTGCATTAAAAAGTAAGACATTCTTTCCCCTTACTGAAGGGATTTGGAAGAGACAGGACTAAAACAGGCTGTAGTTTGATGTTTTAATGAGGTGGAAAGTAATAGCAAGGACGTCACAATGGCATATGGATGTGTGTATAATTTTTTAGGGTCAATACCCAACTCAAACAAATAACTTTTCTTCCCTCAGAGACTCTTGCGACAAAAGATATAAAGCCATTCCATAAACACTTATAAACCGGTATTAAGCTTTGCACTTGCAGCCCATTGGCCGGCTGCATGGGATTCAGCTGTGAGTGCAAAGCGCCAAGGACAGGACAGACGCATCCCTTAGAAATGAGATACACAAAATGCACAATGCACAGAGTAGAAATAACCTGAGTAAGCTAGTAACAGCATCCGCATGTTGAGCGAAGCATAACGAGCAGCAGCTTGATTATGTGTGAGAGTCAGAGCTTGACGCATTATAAAGACATGGTCATGTTACCTTGTTAAAAGTAGATTGATGACACACTTGGATATTGTCAGTGACTGTGTACGAATCTAAAGAGATGTAAACTGTATAGTTACAGAATGTATTTACGGAGGTGAACTTTACCCACAGCAAGTGATGTGTGTGTTTCAAAGTTCAGACACATGATGAAGCAGAAATAGAAAGTTTTAATGTCCACTTCAGCCCAGACTGAAATATCTGAGTGATTATCACATGGATCATCATGACATTCAGACAAATGCTTGTGGTGCTCTCAGGTATGAATCATGCAGACTTTGATCACTTAACAATTCGTCTAGCAACCATGAGCTTTTACATGACATTGCTCAACAACAGTTTAGTTTATTATAGATGTTATTTAAAATACTTTTTTTTCATGAATTGTCCTCCATCATCATCAGGTTGAAACTTTAGCCTATAACCAAAGAGTACCAATGATGTTTTAGTCCGGATTGTTTGTTTGTTTGTCTATCATTCATTTAGCAAGATTATGCAAACAATGCTGGACGGATTACCAAGACACTTGGTGGAAAGATGTGGTATGGGTCAGAAAAAAAAAACATTTTGGTGAGGATCCTGATCATGAATTTTTTCCACTTACTTTAACATTGTGAGATGTTTTGAAGGATATTTTGGCAATTTGGTGCAGATCCAAATACAAATCTGGATCTAGTGAATTTAAATGTGAACTGTTGGGCCTTGGTGGAGGAATGTGCTCTACTGAGTTCAAGTTAACATGTGCTAACAGACCTAAAGTTAAATGGTGATGCTGCCAAACATGATCTAGTTAGCGTTACTGATATTCTCTTTGTAGTTTGCAGCCATGTAATTTTGTCCATTAAACTCTCCAGTAAATACATAGAAGTAATTAGTCGTGTGTGGTACAATTTCAGCAGAATTGGTTAATTAAGCACATCAACAAATGAAAGCGCTCAAGCATTTGCTTGATGATTCTTACATGGAGAGCCTGCGTAATTACTCTGCACTGTGAATACACTGAAATGAAAATGAGATGTTATTTACGGACAGGTTATTGTTAGTCTCCATGCTGCAACCTCCGCTCTGTGGGTGGCGTAGCTGTTGGTGGTGTTTAAACATACTACTACTGTCACACAGATTTGCTGTGGGCATGTGGAGAGGAGTATGACAGGATATCGAGTCATGATGACGGTATGACGAAGTCCACAGAGGGTGAGCGGTGGCAGGGGTAGAGATGATCAAATGTGATCCACCCGCCAGCAAAAATCCAGGAGCCAGGTTCAAAGGCGGGTCAGTCCGAGCCCAGTTTGGTGGCTAACTAGAGGAACACAACTCTAAAGACATACATATTCATTCAGCGAGGAAGTGAGAAGCGCCTAAATATTTATTGTATAAGCAGTGGATATATTTAGGGGGATAACTGTCTTATCTTATTGAACGCAGAGAGCTTGGGCCATGACTAATCTCTCTAGACGTTACATGATAATAGATGTGAGTGCTGCTGGGTGGAGGCCATCAGGTTCATCAGGTACATAAAAAATAATGGCCACTTTCAGACGAATGTCACGACTACGACTACGAGCAGGGAGAGATGAATTGGTCTGTGAAATCGTACTGGTCTGCAGTATATGTGCTCACAGGATATCCCACACACAACATCATTAGGTCCCTCTGCTGTAATGCTTCAAAGATAGTTCTCGATTTGGTTAAGAAGAATGTGTTAGCAGCAGAGAAGGTCTCCATTCTCTGGCTGCTGTTATTCCTCACTGTTTGAGCATATACGACACTTAAGGACTTTGTCAGTCGACATTGGACGAGCTTTATCCTCATGGTCCTTGTCGCATAAAACATCCAACTGAAGTGTTGAAATAGGATTCCACTTCCTGTATTGTCCTTTGGATTATATAATACGCTTGTGGAGGTCACAGCTTGCAGTTTTGTAGCCATCGATGCATTTTCTGTTAGACGCGATGTTCCTGTAGTTGTAAACAATGACTGTTCCTGCTTTAAGTGGCCGTCTTCCCATTTGAAAACGGCATGTTACGCTCATTTCTCGATGGTCAGTTTCACCATCTGATTTCACTGCTTAATTAGTCACCGAGCCAGTGTGAAGTGTGATATTGGCTCAAATTGCCTCTCGGCTCCGCTGTTAGTCCTCAGTGTGTGCAGTGTGGTGCGTCACCTCAGGCAGTGGCTGGTCACAGAGTGATGTGGCAGATAACAGTGGGCTTGGGGTGACTTACCACTGATAGAAAATGAGACAAGGATTGCTGTCTCCTGCTGTGCATATTGATGAGCCCAGAATATAAGAAGTGGGAAATAACACAGTGACAGCACAGAGAAGCCTGGGCGGCCTTTGTATTGAAGTATGCTTTGAGTATAAACAGGGTATAATATATCATGTATTGTAATTATGTATATTTAAGAGGGGGTGGGGGCTCTCTGTGTTTCCTGTGATTGATTTCAAATATCAAATCAATAGCTACAACAGACACTGTGGCAGCAGGAGGTCTGTTGTTCAGTCGCTGCAGTTAAATCAGATTTTTCACCACTGTTTGGTTGCTTCAGCATCACGAGCACAAAAAAATAGAAATTAACACATGAGAATGAAAATGTGTGCCCGCTTACATTTACTGTATTTACCTCTTTAAATTTTGACTATAAATAATTGTTTGAGGTTTGTTGAGTCCACCTCTCTCCCCCCCACTTGCCTTGAACAAAAGTGAGTCAGATAAATTTCTAAAACGTTTGCGCCTTAATCTAAATGCATTTTCTGAATTTCATCAGCTTTTCAGCTCTCGTCTTCCTCTAGTCTTCTCATGACAGTTTTGTAGTAAATTAAGAAATTGTTGTGATAAAGCTGAAAACGTCATGATCCAGAAAAAAAAAACAACCCAGATGCTGAGAAGAAGAATGTCTCGACTTTGAGTATGAGTAAAATACAATGTGTTCAGTTTTACACGCTTCTTCTTTATAATTAAAGGTGCCAGTTTATTTAACACAACTCTGGGAATTAAAGCCTCAGGACATTTCCGTCTCAGCTCTGAGTGAGAGGAGGATTCAACGTGTTTGCTGCTGCACGTCCCTGTGGACGTTACGGTGTCGTATCGATCCTGGTCTGCATTAATGAGCCGTCTTCAACCTTTGCACTGAATCTATTGCTCTTTCCAACTGTCTTCTCACAGTGACATCTCTCTCATTTATTAGGTGGTCTACAAGAACAATGAGTTTAGACTGGAACTGTCACAGCTGGCCGAACAGCAAGACCCCAGGATCAGTATCCATGGTGACCTGATATTCAGCTGCGAGAACGTGGAGGCCCTGGAGCCGGTCACCTTTGACACGCCATCTGCCTACTTGACATTGCCCAGGTGGAACACGAAGAAGACGGGCGCCATATCTTTCGACTTCCGCACCACAGAGCTCAGCGGCCTGTTGCTGTTCAGTCACGGCAGCCTGCAGGGAACACAGCCCGACAAGAAGCCAAGGGCCGACTTCTTCGCCATAGAGCTGCTGGATGGATTTCTCTACCTGGTCATGGATATGGGCTCTGGTAGCATCAAGATGAAAGCCAGTAACGTGAGGCTCAGCGGTGGCGAGTGGTGCCATGTGGAGTTCCACAGGAAAGGGCGCAACGGTGAGATAATTCAGCCTATTTGTGGAGGCAGAAGGAGCCTTCTGTCCGCTTCTGTTACCGTGTCTCCAGTTTTAGCTGTGGTGCAGAAAAGCTTCCAATCTGTGAAATCGCCATATGCCAACACGGATACAGTCACATCAGCACATTCTCGCCTGTGCTTCACGGCAGCGAAATGTAGATGCATATTAGAATTTAATTACAACAATATTTTAGTTGCTATAATATATGTATGACATTTTGAAATCTGTGTTAACCTATTTCACAAGTGGCCAATTATACAGTCACACACCTCAACTTAGGAAATGTCTGCCTTATTAGTGCAATCCAAATGTCTGCCTTATTAGTCGGAGTCTAATCTGCTGCTTACTTCACATTTCTATAAATACATTTCCCTCCTTCTTAGGCTAATATGACAATGCACAGTTGTCATTTAATTCTTCAACTTTCCAGAGAGAGTTTTAGTATCAGTGTCAGTTCCCAGAGACTGGCA
Source organism: Paralichthys olivaceus (assembly GCF_024713975.1). NCBI lineage: Eukaryota > Metazoa > Chordata > Actinopteri > Pleuronectiformes > Paralichthyidae > Paralichthys > Paralichthys olivaceus. The sequence goes on along the minus strand of NC_091107.1, from coordinate 12,441,065 downwards.
GTGCAGTTTCTTTATCTTTTTCAAGAAGCCAAGGCCGATGCCCACTTCCTCATTCTCACAGTGTGCTCTCACTTTTCACTTATCACAACCCACACACACCTGTCTTCGTTTTCGGCTACAAAAATATTGTATCAGTCCAAGTTGACTCACTGCTAATGCCTGCCCTACAGGCTTTATCTCCGTGAACAGCCAGAGCATCCCCTTCTCCACTAATGAAGGCAGTGAGATCCTCGACCTAGATGGGGACATGTATCTTGGAGGATTACCTGAAGATCGCCAAGCTCTCATGCTGCCCCCTGAGGTGTGGACAGCCTCCCTCGGCCTTGGCTACGTGGGCTGCGTGAGGGACCTCTTCATTGACGGACAGAGCCGCAACCTGTGGAGGCTGGCGGAGGTTCAGAGCGCCACAGGTGTCAGCAGCTTCTGCACTAGAGAGACTCACATGCGGTGTGCCAAAGACACGTGTGCCAACGGCGGACACTGCAGAGAAGGCTGGAACCGCCACATTTGCGACTGCAATGGGACTGGGTATCTCGGTCTGAGCTGTGATAAGGGTAAGATTTTCTGATAAGGATGGTCGGGGGAGGGGGGTGATGGGAGATGGTGAATTGCTGCTGCAAAGCTTTTAACACACCTTGGCCAGTATTTTATTTATCAACCCAGCAGCATAGTGGCTTTAAAGTGCCTGCACAGATAAAAAATATGTGTATAAAAAGAAATTTCATTCTCAAACCTTACTGCTGAAACCCACCAAACAATAATCATTTTATTTGCAACTGCAGCATGATCACCCACATGCTGTATAATGTCATATCGATTCATGAGAACCATAATATCAGGGCAAAATAACCTTTTCTTTCCTCTGCCAAGCAGTAGAGGAGACATCGGACGGGCAAGAGAAATTCAGCAGTGTTTCATTGGAGCCATTCAAAAATAAATTACAGTATTTTCCTACAGTGAAGTGATTCATTAATGTAGTGTCAGTATCATGAGGTTAGAAGTGTGATGTGTGTTTCTTCAGAAATGCTCCGACAGAGTGATTTTAGCCTGAATCACTCTGCATTTACCATGCAGATGGTTTTCTCACAGAGAGGCCAAATTATGCAGATCTATTGGCAGCTAATAGCATGAGGGATATATGAAAATCCCGCTTGTATTGCGCTATGATGGGTATAAATCCTTCAGAAATTTGATTGCTGCTGCAATCTTGCTGCTGTCTTTTCATGCTCCAGGCTGTTTCTGCCATCTGGTGCGGCTGATGAAAACTGCAATCTGAAATTATATCACGGTGTATCTGAGATAAGCTCAAAGAGAAATCAGGTTTCACACCGTAAATGCCACTTTGTGGTTTTAATTTGCTGTTGTGATTCCCTCTGGTGTTCACTATCTGCTAATGCCTCATGTTTTCTGAAATCTGCAGAAGCCACCACGGTGAGCTATGACGGCAGCATGTATCTGAAGGTGGTGCTGCCAAGGACGCTGCACACGGAGGCAGAGGACGTGTCCCTGCGCTTTATGTCCCAGAGGGCCTTTGGGTTGCTGATGGCCACCACGTCTCAGCAGTCAGCGGACACGCTGCGTTTGGAGCTGGACGGAGGCAGAGTCAAACTCACTGTGAACCTGGGTAATGTTGCTGCTGCTGCACGTGCCAGCAGATAATTCTACTTGACCTTTCAGGACGTGTGACCCAGCAGGAGTTCTCATCCTATTAGTTTTTGTCTCAGACTCTCTCATACCCATACACACACATACAATATCTACAGTTGCTTAAAATAAGAAAAGCACATGCCGCAGCTTTTGGCAAATATTTCTAATAAAGACCTGAGGTGGTTGTGTCAAATGTATCCCATTTAGATCTATAGAAATGAAAATGAGTGAATTAAATTGTCAAAAAAAAATGTATTGTTTATTTTCAATATTATTTCTGTCAACTACTCTTAGGTTAGTTAATTACAAGAAAAAATCACAATTTAAAAAACAAAATAAATAAATAAAATCTGCCTATTCCCCTTAACACAGTATATTCTGCTCCCAACAGTAAATACAGCTTTATTGTAATATAATAATAGTTTCAATACAACATTAAATACAGCGAACAGTAGATAAAGAAATGTTACCAATTAAAACTTCCACTCAAAATAAAAATAAAAATTTCAACATATCATTTGGATTTCATAGGTTTAGTATAAAGACTTAAAATTATTGATAAAAAAAATTGAAAAAGCGGATTTCTTTAAGATTCAATTCTAAACTAAATATAACTCTTCAATGTCAAATTCAAGGAAAGTGTGTGATTTTCCTTGTAATCTAAGAAGTTATGTTTATATGCTGTGTTAATTAATACCCACATTTCCCCCATGGGGATCAATAAAGGATTTCCTTCTTTTAATCACCAAAACACGCTGAGGTCTGATGTGCAGCATGCATATGCAAAACAGATACAATATCATATTGATCAAAAAAGTATTATGCTAATATGTTTGCATAGCCACATTATGCACATTGCTCTTCTATGGTAGTTTATAGATATTTAGTTTTAGCAGAATTATTTTTCAGTATGACAATAATGGAAAAGGTAAAGAAACACTACAACTTTTTTTTTGACAGTTTTGTCTTTATCGGAAATCTGACAGCATAGAGACAGACAGGAACTGACATGGACTGAGAGTGAGGAGGATGACATGTAGTAAAGATCCACAACCAGAATACAAATGAAGACATCTGTTATATAGTATGCACTGAAAACATTCAACTACTGGGGTGTGCCAAAATGTGGATTAGAACATTTTTCTTTTTAGGTTGGTCATTGTTTCATCCACTAACATGGAGGAGGCAGGGTTTATGACCTATACTGTAGCCAGCCACCAGGTGGTGATCGAGACCTTTTGGCTTCACTTTTGGGGACCAATCATGTCATCTTTGATCACAGTCTATGCTTATTCCAATGAAAAAAGAAACAAAGATGCTGCACAAAACTCCACATTTCAAGTTCAACACATCAAGACAAAAGAAATCTTTAAAAAAGCATTTAAATGAAGGTTAATTATAACTCAAGTGCCTTTTTAAGCAACTGTAGGTGTGTATATATATTCTGCCTTTTCTCTCTGTCCCTCTCTCTCTCAGTTCATCCAGTGGTCAGGTCCCATCTGACCGTCTCAGCTCTTTCAGCCCTTCAATGGCTTGTCTGCAGTTCAAGGAGAAGGCAGTCAGGGACCAGATCCGCCATTATGCTGAGATATAACCACTTAGGCTGCTCGTGCCATGGATGTGACCATTGTAGTTCCCTCCCCTCGCATTTACGGGCCTGTCCACTTTAGAGTTGCTTCACTGAACAGAGGGCACACACACACACGCACACACACACACACACACACACACAAACACACACACACACACACACACACACACACACACACCTGCAGTAGAAAGTCACTCTGGTCTCTGGCTGTCTGTATCCACTGCTCTGTGATGGTTGACAGTTCGAGAGCACTCCTCAGCCACGCGACTTACACCAATATATTCATGTCCAGCTGGATAAATTGATTCCATTATTCAGAAACATGGAAATGATGGGCAGGGGAAGTCATTTAAAGGCTATAAAAAATTGAATACTGTAGATGGATTTGAAAGATATTAGCTGTTGCAGACACGAGAAAATGTTAGCGATGCATCACATTTGCGCTGTTGTCATGTCTGTCATGGTGTAAGGTTCATTGTGGCTGCAGGTTGTGCAAATCGCCTCTTTCCTCTGTATTTAACGTGGAAATATATTAACATCAGGCCTGCAGAACGAGCAGGACACTTCATTTAACAGCAGTTTGAGTTTGAGAGTGAAGATCAAGGTTTGAGCTTTTGAGTAGAGGTTCTCCAGAAAAACATTTTCCAAACCAATCGGACGTATTAAATCACACATGACTTTCTCAGTATATCTCCGTGAAATTAATCAGCAACATCAATCTGTGCATCTCTAATGACTGTGTGGAGGCAATCTTGCCTAACAATGCTGTGAATAAGTTGCTATTCAGAAGGATTGTACATCGGTTTCATTGATAAACAGTTATACATATAGTGACAGATAAGTGAAATAAATTAGTTTTATAGTGAGAAATCTCAAATCTCAGCCATTTGTAGATTACGCCTAAACATATCTGAACTAAAACCTCTTCACCTTTGATCTGCTTCACTTTAGTAAAATAAAATATGGCACAGACAATGTTTAAATGTTGTGCTATGGATTGCTAGAGGTACTGGATGGACAGTTGTAGCCCAACTGTCTGATTTCAGAGAGGATATTCACTCATAAATTGTAAAATTCTGCAGAAATAAAATATTTAATTTATGAGGGATACACTAATTTTAGGCATGTCATATTGGAGCAGGGGCCTGCAATAGGGCCTAGTCATAAGAGGACAATATTGAAATATAACACACTCAGAAAAGGATCTGTCTCGAAGCTGAGATGATTAGATCTGTTGGGAAACCATTTATTGCAGATTGTGCATAATTCCAGTAATTGCTGTGTTTTCAGTAGCCACCCACACCTGCTCTTTGCAGTAACATCAGTGTGCTGCTTTTTATATCAGATGTTTAATTTTTCATCATTACCTCCACACGAGGCGCTCAGAGCCAGCAAAGGATTCCTTTTTCGTTCCCGTTATCTGTGTCAGACAATTTTCCTCACGGCAGTGCACGCTTTGAATTATTCCAAAGCACATATCAGAAAAACTATCAGAAATAGTCAAATCCATTTGCTCATGTTGAAACATATGCAACTGTGTCAAGAGTCGATACTGACGCTAAAATAATTTACTGGTGCACCTCTACTTATATGGCCAACAAAAGTCTTATTGGTCCTAACTTTGATTGGCTCTATTGTCCTTCCAGCAGTGCCAGACACATGCTGAGGTTATCCTTTCACTCAACGTTCCCCGGTTCCTCTAATGTTATGTACGCTGCGGGGAGGAAAGTGGTGGTTTAGACTCTCGAGGCTGTCCCCGGATGGTGGGCTCTGAAAAGCACTGAAGTGTCTGCAGAATGTACCTTGAAGGATGTGAAATATTCTCCTCTTTTTGTGCTGTTTCTTTCTTTTTTCCTTTAATCTCACCATCTCACTCTCTCTCTCACCAGATTGTATCAGGATAGACTGTAATCTCAGTAAGTGTCTCCTATGATTATTTACTCTAACATGATTTAGAGAACATGCTCTGTGGTATAACCATGTGACTCTTGCTCTATTCCCTTATGAAACAGAACATAATTCATTTACTCTGCCCCACAATTCTCTTTGTTTACTGTTGCTGCTCTGCTGCTCATCAAAAAGATAAAAAGAAGAATAAGCCTTTACAGTTGTACGCTTGAATGTAATTGCATACTTCCTCTCTGCGCTCATGAAATGCACACTTTAGCAACAATCTAAATTCTACATTGTCTCATAATTGCAATGTAATAATGTTGTAATCAAATCTGACGTGCAGTACTGCTGCCAATAACTGTATCATTCATTTGCCCTTTGACGACCATCTGATAATTGGGTTCAGTCAAGTTCAAGTGCAATCAACAATAATTTGTAGGCAGAGAAGCAGCGCTTGGTCTCAGTTTGAAGGGAAAAAAATTGATTTCATTAGTGGTTAATCACAGTGCAGTGGCAGAGCTGAGATCAATTTAAAGGTTAGCTTGATAGCTGATCAATAGGTAAGTACGAGACAAGGCTGTAGGGGATCAAAAAACCTGGTTTTCCTTAAATGTTGAAACGTGTGAGAGCAATCGGTTTGTTGCAGATGATTCTTTCTATTTTAGGAGAGAGACTATGTTAGGGTATGGTCTCTTAAAGGGATACTTAACCCAAACATGAAAATTCACTCATTATCTACTCACCGCATGCCGATGGAGGGGTGGGTGAAGAGTTTGAGTTAACAAAACACTTTAGGAGTCTCAGGGGCAAACAGTGTTGCAGTAGAAACGAATAGAATTAAAGACAATGGTGACTTACACTCAGACGTAGTAAACGACACTTGGATGACACCACACAAGCAGTTTGGAGGCATGTAATGTTTTTTCTGTTGTTTTATTACGTCTGAAGTGTATGTGGCCATTTACTTGAATTGTATTGGATTCTGCTGTAACAAAGTTTACCTATTAGACTCCTGAAGAGTTTTGTGGACTCAAATACTTCACCCACCCCTCCATCGGCATAGTGGTGAGTAGATGATGAGTGAATTCAAATTTTTCAGTGAACCTTAACTTTAAAGCAGAGTAAAACATCAGATGTCTGTTTTTTTGTAAAGAATCTTTGAAAACACTCAGTGTTATCCTTCCTTTTTATGCACTAAAGGTTTTAATTGAAGTTATGTGGAGCCATTATTTTTCTAAATCAGGGGCCATAAAGGAACCAATTATATTTCTAACATCCATGCGCAACTCCTCTTACGAGGTACACATTAAATGTAAGTCATTCTTTGTTCACAGTTTGCTCTATAACTTTGAGCAATCATTGAATATATTTTTTAAATTATTCTTTGTTCATGCACAATGTGTACTTAAAAAAGTGAGCCTAAAAAAAAATCTCAACAAATTATCATATTTATTATTGGTATTGTGACAGTTTTTTATTAACAAAAAATAGACAAGACAGGGACCTAGCAGATTTCAGCTGGACCCAGTGCCCCCCCTTTCCCCACCTCTGAATCGCCCTTGTGTAAAAGACACCCTATACGAGATCGAATATAAAATGCAGAGGAAACTGTATAAATGTATAAAATGTATAAAATCCTTCAATTTGAAAAATAGCCTAATTCAAACACAGGCCGGGAAACATGACCATAAAGTGAAAAGCATCCATCAAATACGTTTTCATGAATTTAAATGAGCGAACATAATTCGATTGATTAAAAGGCAGATGAACGCCAGCGGCAGATCTTCCTCTGTATTAGCAGGATTGATTTTTCTGGTATCCTACGCTCTGGTGAAATGAAGAGGTACTTTGGGGTCGTGGCGTGATGATGTTGGAATTTATGATGCAGATTGTTGCTCTCACCTGATAGCGAGCGACAGGCAATTTTAGTTTAGGTTTGGTGTGAGAAACAGATAAAAAGCGGCTGCCAATGGAGAGGTGAACGGCTCTCTGATACAGATCATCCAATACAGAGGGGGCTTATGAAAAGTTATCGCTATAATCGAGTGCTGGCTGAAAGCTTGTTTCCACTCCTCATGAATGAATAATTCCTGGCTTCTCTAAAATAAAACATTTAACTGCTCATTTTTCCAGCCGCCTGGATACTAGAGCCATTACATTGTATTTATGATTGCTGCAGAAACTGTTTCTCTCACACATGTTTTGACTCTACGCGTGTGGAAAAATCAATAACCAACAGTCTACACTGTAAATTTGTCTCATCTTAATCTATTGAACCGAGATTTAAAGGCTGCAGAGCAAAAAGAGACACTTTAGCTGTTACAAGAGATTTACGACACATGTATGAACCCAAGCAAGCGTCCATTAAATTAAGTGGATGACGTTGTTTTTCTCTGATCAAGGTGAGTAGTGTGTGTGCGTTCATGTGTGTGTATGGATGGTTCGAGAGAAGAGAGTGTTGTCTCTGTAAGTTCAATGTCCCAATGTTCAATGTCCCGATGTGAATTAATTAGAAAATAATATATGCAGATTAATAAGTGAATAAATGACAAAGATAAAACATATTGAAAGAAAGGCTTCATATCCTTTATCTGCTCAGATATCTGACAACTCGTTGCCTCCTCGACCACCAGATGGCATTGTACCATCATGCACTGTCTGCAGATGACACAAACTGTATATCCACTTTCCTGTGTCAAAATGAATCACCTTCCTGATCAATTACACTATACATGTTGCGTCAGTGGCCTCTGAAGAGCTTAATACTGCAGATGTGATGATGGATGGCTTGTTAATGGATTTTATGACTGTTAACAGCAATTGGAGCCAAATTTAAAATTGCAGAATTATCTGCGTAAACGATCTAGACAGTCACTATTTAGTGAGCGCTGTCATTGGGGAGACTTACACTATGTACCATAGACTAATTATGAGTATCAGGATTAGTTTACAACTTGAATGTAAGATCGAGTCTTCAGGTTTACAGGGGAGGGTTTGCTGTACAGTAGCAGACTTCATGAAGGTGAGAAATAGTCGTCTGCAGCAGATGCTTGGAAGCCGTCCACCACTGGATCCACCGTGGGAGGGTAATAGCTGCAAGAACAATGTTGCTGCAGTGCTCATGAGTAATTCTCTGGAATCTGGGGAATAACGGTACACGGCACACTTTTCGAAAATGAGGCATTCGCTCTGCAAAATTACCCCAATTACCATAACATGCTTTGATTACCACGCACATTCTGCATTCAAAGTCTCGGCTCACCCATACTGTTGACCTGTGCGAGCGCACGGTCCCTTGAAGTTATCCTTACTAGAAAAAATGTGTTTGTCTCAATTATAATGTGAGATCAATCTGAACAACATAGATCCTTTAAAGACAAAGCTCACTCTCCAGCGAATTTGTTAAGTGCAAATACTCTGAATGGAGCCCACCTTTCAAAAGGTTTATAGTCAGGTGTCTGTGTGAATACATATTATATTCCGCCATTTTACTGCCCTCTACACTGTGCCAATGTAAACACAGCACCGAGTCAGTTTTACTATGTGGACTTCTATATCTACTCTTAAGAGACCAAACTGTAACAGTGCTCAAAGACACTTTGCAAAGGATTAAAAAAGAACCAAGAAAGAAAACAAAAACTAATAAGTATAAATATAAAATACAAATACATAATCAAACATTATAATCACTTCAAATGTAATTAAATCTTAGACTACTCCAACATTCCCTGTTTTTAGTTTGTACAAATAATTATGAAGATTTCTTTGAATTAGTCCTGAACCCCTATGATATTATTTGACCTTAGTACCGGGGCATTTCAGGGGCCAATCAGATTTCAACTTGGTCCAGTGCCACTCTGCTCCCGCCCCTGGATCCACCCCTGCAAACAAGGCACCCTAGACCGGTTCAGATATTAAAATGCAGATGAAGCACTGATTTGATAAACTGCATAAATGTATTGATAGTAAGTTTCTGTTTATAAAAAAAGACTACTGAAAGAACAGGGGTACCTCAGGGGTTCCTGGGGCCAGTGCCTCCCTTACCCCACCCCTGGATCTGCCCTTGTTTGCCCAGCCCCCTCTGGAGCCACAAAAGGCTTCATACAGCTGTCTTTAACATATGCTGTAGTTCTCCATGAGACTGGTTAACAGATATTCATGTGAGGAAGGTGTTAATTTATACCACACATAAAAATCCTTCACTTTCCTGAGAAGAATCCTTGCTCTGTTTTCTGTGTTGGTCGCCTCAACATCACAGTGTTTGAGTTTAGAGGCTGACATCAAGTAGCTCCCCCTGGAAACACAGATAACATGCACTGAATCCCACATTCTCCTCTTTCATTAGAGTAAATCTTGTCCGTACCTGTGTTTTCCGTGATGGTTTACAAGCTAAACATTTCTGTCTTACTGTCGGACATGATTCCAGTGACTGCTTTGTTTTTCATTATCCAAGTAAAACCCATCAAATGTAGAGGGGATTGGCTGTCATTGATCTGTCTGGTGTGCATAGTCAATATTCAGCAGGTGGATGGTGGTATCATGCGGTGCTCTGCTAAGACGCTTGATATGCAGCCCCGGACAAAGCCCAACCTCCCCAGTCGCTGCTTTATTTCCCAGAGGAAGAAACAGTGAAGTGTTCGGAAACCCGTTGATGTTTTCCATTTATTGCCCTCTGTACGTCCCCTGTAATTCTCCTGCACCCTGAGCTCAATTAGACAGACAAACCCCTAAAGGCGCAGTCAGCTTAGGCATGGCCAATTAGTTTCCCAAGCGATGTCAGAACTCCTTTGAACTGCCGTGTCGGCCTGTTGCATAGGCACTGATTCGGGATGACGGTGCAGCAGTGGCAAGCCTCTGCACTGTGACCTATTTTGAAACCGGTGGAAAAATGCAGAGGATAGTGAAGAAATGCTGAAACCTAAAGCTGTATGTTTGGGCCAAGCCTCAAGATAAGACCTAATATAAACCCCCAGCAGACATTAATAAAATGCCACTGCAAAGAGAAGCATGCATCATACTATTTTACACCGACAATCATTTGGAAATAGGGGCTACTCCTCTAATTTATTTGTGTCTGTGTGTGTGTGTGTGTGTGTATGTGTGTGATTCTGAAAGCAAGTAGGCTGTGCACCCCGGGGAGACAGTGCGGCTCATGTTGAGAGCTTCGTGTGGAAAAAGTGCACTGAGCTGATTTAGCTACGATTCTCACTTGATGCTGTTTACGTCTCAGGCAAGGGACCTGAGGTGCTCCTGGTTGGCGAGAAACTGAACGACAACGAGTGGCACGCAGTCAAGGTGGCGCGGCGCGGGAAGAATTTGCAGCTCTCTGTGGACAATGTGACCGTGGAAGGTACTTTGGGAATGAAGGGGGCTGTAGAAGCACTAGTTCAGATGTTGAGAGGTGTTTGTAATTTAACCTTCATGTTTTGCTCTGCAGGCCACATGACAGGCGCCCACACTCGCTTGGAGTTCAACAGTATCGAGACAGGGATCATGTCAGAGCGGCGTTTCATCTCCGTGGTGCCCTCCAACTTCATTGGCCATCTGCAGGCTCTCTCCTTCAACGGGATGCTGTACCTGGACCAGTGCAAGAACGGAGACATCTCCTTCTGCGAGCTGAATGCTCGATTCGGCATGAGGCACATTGTGGCCAATCCTGTAACCTTTGTAACCCAAGCCAGCTACCTGGCCTTCTCTACGTTGCAGGCCTATGCTTCCATGCATCTTTTCTTCCAGTTCAAGACCGCCAGTCCTGACGGCCTCATCCTCTACAACACTGGAGATGGCAGTGACTTCATCATGGTGGAGATAGTCAAAGGGTAAGGGCTGGTTATACATGCACACATGCACACAGGCCGAGGCTGAGGAAAGATAGAAGGGACTTTTTGGTGCAAAATCAATTATTCCTCATTTTGTACTTGCATAATCTTATTTCAGTGCAAAACTCGAGACACTTGAATATGAGTTTATCCTCTTTCTTGGGCTCAAAATTACATAATCATGATTCATATCTTGAATTCGTCAGCCCGCAGCACTGAAGAGAGACACAAAAAACATTTGTTCATTGTGAATTAATTTGTTAAAGGGAGAGAAGCACAGAGTGCCAACGCAGTGACTGCTGTTACAACTGAACCAGTGTCGCCCTCACACAGAGACAGACTCGAGCACATTCGGCAACTTGACTCAGTCACAAATAAATTTGAGCATCCCACAGTCAATCCTCGTCTTCCTCTCAGTAATTAGTCAGTGGTGGGCCTCATTCAGCTTGGGAGCTCTGCTGCACCAGAAGCTCTCACACAGCACAGACTAAAAATGGATTCTTCCAATACTTGTCATAGTGTTGAGGCTGCGCAATGTTTATCTGTGAGGTGTTTACCTCTGAATCCAGAACACTGACATGCGTGTCTAAAGGGGGATATTGATTCAAGTAACTGAAAATATCTGACTTCTCTCACTACATGCTGTTTTTTATTTGGATCTGCATTAAATTACATGCACTCATAAATGTCAGGTTTTTTTTCATCAAGATCCATGAATTCTTCTCTGAGAAATCAACTAAAAATGTTGGATATATCACAATGTTAAACCTGGATCACCAAAATAAATGGGCTCTTCCACCACCTATATTGCATCCTTCCACTAAGTTTTGTTGCAATCCACCCATATGTTTTTGTGTAATACTGCTAACAATGCAACAAATGAAGCCAGTGAAAAAATATATATATCTCAATCCTACCTTAATGCAATGTTGTAAATGTCACATTATAAAGGGAGAAATAACACTATGACACTGACTACTGACAAATACTGTTTACATCTACATTGTCCTGTCCTGCAGGTACATTCATTATGTTTTTGACTTGGGAAATGGGCCGTCACTAATGAAGGGAAACTCTGACAAGCCTCTCAACGACAACCAGTGGCACAATGTGGTAATCTCTCGCGACAACAACAATATGCACATCCTGAAGATTGATGCTCGCACTGTCACACAACACACCAACGGAGCACGCAACCTGGATTTAAAAGGTAACTAATGTGAACATTTAAACATCTTTTCATTAGCGGACACAATGATTGCTTTACTTTGTTGTTGAGATTTAACCTTGTATCATTTTTCTAATATCGTGCTAAAAGGAATACACACTCAGACTGTCATTTAACTGTGTGGTTTAAACTCTTTACATTTGGTATGCAACAACATTACGTGTGATTTGGAATATGAGCTCTGGAGTTTATAATGTTCAGTTTTTGCTGACACTGTCAGAAAAGCACAAATTCAATTAATTGTTTATTATTGAGGTCAATGGACCACATATTATATTAATGGGTGTTCCTAAATTATTTGTCCTTCCCATTTACATACATGAGGACAGAATATTAGGAACACCTCTGAATGTAATGCAGGCCATTACAACACGGTCACTATAACTATGACCTTGATATTATAACCATATCATTAAATTAACACTGGAGAGCAGTTGATTTATCGGTTGGCTGATAACTGATCAGCTGATATGAGCCTTTTACAGACATCTGTATCAGCGTTTGCAGATAAAACATAGTAAAAAAATACAGAAAACTTGTGCATTTATGTTTACATATTACATAAAGAAAATTATGTTTATCTCGTCAGTTTAAGTTCTATGTATTTGGTTGTTTTTGTCTTTTCTTTTTATTTATTATTTAAAAGTTTAAAAGTACATCTTAAGTCAGCACAGTTAAATTAGTTTGAATACATGTATTCAGGTGTACCTTATAAACTGGTCTCTGATTAAAATTGCTAGAATTTGCATTATACCCTCATACATTTTCAGTTATTTAGTCATTTACTAAAGGTTTAATTTGAACCCTTTACTATGTGCATTGTCTGTGAATGTGTTGTTTTAGAACATTCACCTAAATGTGCTTTGTTGTGTTTTTTCCTGTGTCTCACAGGGGAGCTGTACATTGGTGGTCTTGGGAAGAGCATGTACAGCAGCCTGCCTCGGTTGATAGCATCACGGGAAGGATACAAGGGTTGCCTGGCGTCTGTGGACTTGAACGGAAGACTCCCTGACCTGCTGGCAGACGCCCTCTACAAGGTGGGGGAGGTGGAGCGCGGCTGCGGAGGTGAGGAAGTGTGAAACACCCGTTTATCATTCCTATAATCTGATTTTATTATATTTCCAGTATCCAGGGCAGAGATGAACCAGATTCTAACAGTTCACTAAAAACTAATAACATCACATGATATAAAACTACTTTGCTGAATACTCCACCATGATTGGCCAGTAAACACATTTTGTGGTTTATTTTTTCGCATTAAACAGGCTTAGATGCAATAATATCACTCTGCAGTCAAGAAATCCAGCTGCTTTTGCTGAGTCATAATCAAACAACAAAACACTGAGTGTAGCTCAGAGTTCTGCCAAATCCTAAAAATCTCAAATAATCTCTGCAGGGTGCCGCTCATTCAACAGGAAACAGATCCAATATAGGTGCACCCACAGTTCCTAGTTAAGGAGTCATCAAAACAAAAGGCTTCTTCTACATTTTAATGATGAGCAGAGTCAATTTTTACAGCAGATTATTGGAAAATAACTGAGGCCTGTGGCCTGATGGTGCTTTTGGGCTCTCCAACATGAGTAGAGTGTCTTAATGCTCCTCCTGAGAGTGTGACTGTGCATCAATAATTGCAAGACAATCTGATTCGACGTCTTTACTTCCTGATCTGCTGTGTTTCACTACCTTCAGTATTGGTTTGCAGTACGATCAGCTCACCATCATGTATTTGTTTCCTTTGGGGTGGTAGAAGACGCATGTTAATTCTGCTGCCTACACTCTGCAGGTCCCAGCACCACCTGCACAGAGGACTCCTGCCACCACCAGGGAGTGTGTCTGCAGCTGTGGGAGGGCTTCTCCTGCGACTGCACCATGACCACCTATGGGGGGCCATTCTGCAGTGACCGTAAGTGCAGGTTTATTACATCTGTTGGGATACTTAACTCTTTAATAGGAAACAAAATGATGACACAATGATCAGATCACATTTAGTAAGTGGTCGACAATTGAAAATATCTGTAAAATACTCATTATTTAGGCTGTAATATTGCATCATTACAGATCAATATCCAGGTTACATAAAACTTTCAGAGACACAAACCGTTTTTTAGTTTATCCAACTTTGGTTCCTAAAGTTTTTGCAATGAAAATCTTTACTTATGGCAAGAGTACATGTTCTTCTCTGATTATTACTGTTCTGAAGAACTGACCGTAAAGTCTCACAAGCAAAATTAGAAACAGGGATCATTTTGCATAACTGGCTGCTGCATTTTTTTCTTTGTCACTCCTGTAAACGTATGTGTCCCTTCAGATGTTATTTAGGACCCTTTGGGCACATCCGAAAAACGATGTTGGGGACACTGATGTGACTGTCTGCAGTTAAAAAACCTTTAAGATTAATCTGCTCTTACAAAAACAAAACTGACACAACCCAGACAGCAGGACACATGATCACCCACTGTTATACTAAAATGCAAAAGAACCAAAACCAATCAAATCAAGCAGAAGAGTCACACAATGCTTTGGTAAACAATCATTGTCAAACAATCAAAACAGTGATACCAGGTAAAGCATTTACAAACTCCACAAAAAATCCTATATTGTATAATATTATCATTATTATATCAGATCAATGACTGACCACTCTTCTGTTGTATTTGGTTTTTATTGTAACAACAATAAGTTAAAGTGACACTGTAACTTTGTCTATCATAGTTTTTTCCTAAACTGATCTTCTACTCAAAAAGATAGTGTGATGGGAAACATGTCTTGGCCTTTCACACAGACGCTGACATAAACTGTTCACCTCATGCATTAGACCACATGGTGATGTACTGTATTTTCTAGCTGGAGGAACTGAGTGGATACTTTCACACCAAGTGCCCAATGACACATAGATATCACCACATTTCAAAAAGCAAATCTCAAATCTTAGTCCAGCATAATAGACCCTGACTTTTACCAGAAGCTTTTCATACTTATAATAGCAAGAGATTAACATTAAGCTCATTGGTCCGGTGGTCATGGTGAGTTAAGCTTCATTTGCTGGAGAGTCATTTAGAATAACTGCAACAATTGTGCCTTTGTGGAAATCATTATTGAAATGTGCTGCTTTCGCAGTAGTGTTTTTAGAGGGGAAAGGACATTACACTGTGTAAACTCTGCAGGGGGGTTATTTGAGGATAATTTGCTGATAACAGTGAGAAAGTTGTGTTTGCAGGAAGCCGATATCATATTTCCTGCACAGTAAAGACATTTACATCACTGATCGGTGTCATTATTTTTGTTGGACAGTTTTGAGGTTGTGGTCTAATTATCACCTTTCCTCTCGGTTTGTTGGTTGGTTTGAGCAACATTACAAAAAAACTACTGGTGAAAAGATGTAGTTTGGGTCACGATGAACCCACCAAGAACCAACATTTTTTATTACTTCCTTTAAGATTATGAGATGAGGCCTTTTTCACCATTTTCCCAGGGAATAATTCTTGAATCTTGATGGAAAGAAATTCAGGCACATTAAGGGAACTAACATTAATAATTAATTAATATTGTGACTTCTTGTTTCTTGCTGGGTTTGTTTGGTTGTAAGTAAGATTACACGAAACCTACTCAACCGTTTACCAGGAAACTTGGTGGAAGGATTTGGTATGGATCAGGGTAAAACTCAGTCTGTTTCGGTGTAGATCCAGGAATTTTGCTTTACTTTCTTGATATTGTAAGATTCATGGATCAGACATATTTAAAGGGCTGATGTCGATGACTGTGGGATATTTGGTGCAACTTGATTGAATGTAAGGGGACTGTGGGCCCTGGCGCTCTAGTCCAGAATTTAGTGTCAAATTCAGGGAGTTAAGACAGTTAGTAAACTACACCACTGGCAGTTCTCTACTTGAGTCTGAAATTAAGAAGCTGCTCTCCTCCTCCGTCTTCCTTCTAGTGTCATAAACTCACACGGCCAAATCAGCTCACTGCTGTAATCTATCGATCTAACCTGCAGTTCAATAGTTCGTCCTCTGCACTGCACTGTCCCGAGACCCAAATAAAATATAAACCACAGTACGCTGCTCGAGCTGCTTTTTGCTCTCTGCATGAGCAAGAAGTCAACATACTGGATGAAGCAGGAAAGCTGGCCTAACATAGTTATTAATACATTCTGTTTAAATAAAAAAATGCTCTGTGTTGTCTTATGACTGCAGGACTTCTGTGTATTGATTTTCCTCCTCACTTCAGTATCTCTTAAAATTGACTTTCTACACTTTTTATAACTAAGTCTTGTAGACAGTGAAGCTTTTTTTAAACTCTTCATGTCTATTTCCAGTCAGATAACGGTTGTCGGCCGCCGCGGTTTGACAAAGCAAAGAGAGGAACGAGGAGCATGTTGATCTTTATTAAACTTGATAAAGATTCCCAGTTAGATGCTGGTATGCTGTTGTTCAATCATGCATTCAAAGGCCTCGCCATTAAAATCAGTTCCCAGCATCCCTTGAAAACAATCCTGAAGTGTTTCACACATCATCTGAGTGAGAATTTCAAACGGCAGCCTAAGGCTAAAGCTTTACAAGACTATTTCTAACAGGGGTTTTTGAAATGAGTGCATTTACAGTAAAATGTGTTTGTCAGAGACAGAATACATTGAACACAGACAGGATTCATGTGTTATATCTGTATTTTTCAGTCAAAATGTGCTTTAAGAACCACATTTTGGACAAAGGCTGCACACGTTAGAATTCTCCTTCATTTTCAATGGAAGGTAAAAGTGACTAATGACTTTTAGAATGGCTCTGGTCCATTGACATCTCAGAGTTTTGATCCTGGAACCAGGCCTACCAGCTCCGAGTTTAGTTGTCGCCATACAACGTTTCATTCAGAGCAAAACAAAAAACATTTATATAGAAAAATAGGCAAAGGTACAACACTGTTTACAAAATCACTTAAAGAATGAAGGAACTACACATCCCATATACCACCAATGACTTCCAGTGCACCGCCTCTTGAATTTAACCTTGTTGTTAACATAGTGTTCCAATACACTGCAGTTTGAATATTCTATGAATGTATGTAGCGTTTCATATAGTGTGAAGTTTTGTAACCTTGTGAAGGAACTCTGAACTATCTGATCTTAGTTTAATGTAGCCGACAGGATTTTTGTGCTAATGGTGAACATTTCCATGGTAACAGTGAGATCCACCAATCAGAGATGTCACTATTAACCTTGAGGATTGTGAGAAGTGCAGTAATTCTCCTCTTGAGATTGCAGATAAAACACGTTAAGATCATACAAACTTGTTTCACGATGCTGTGGCTTGAGGTAAGTTTGCCTTCGCATGGTTTCTATATGACGGCTGATAATCCAAATCTTTATTCAGAAATGCTTTACTTCTGGAACCACACTGTTCAGCTCTATTTCCTTAAATTTATTAGGAGACAGCCCTGAATGAGACACTTTAACTGTAAGATCCCATGTCCCAGCTACATCAGTGCTTTAGTTCCACCAGGGTTAAGATACTGTATATCCCTGCATTAACATACCTAAACAACATAAACAATTGACAGCAAAAATAACAGTTTTCAAGAGAAATACAAGTCATTGCAGCATTTTCCATTTTAATCTAGTAGTGTTCAGGGAGGACTCTCAATCATGTGGGTGGTAAATGGCAGGGCTGGCCGATATCAAAGGTCGAACCAATACATCAGTCCGACTGGAAAGGAAATAACAAGCCCCATGCGTCACATTGAGACATCATCAGAGTCATTAAAATAAATGGGAAAAGTGACAATAAAAATAAAACACAGACAA
The DNA here is from genome assembly GCF_024713975.1 of Paralichthys olivaceus. NCBI lineage: Eukaryota > Metazoa > Chordata > Actinopteri > Pleuronectiformes > Paralichthyidae > Paralichthys > Paralichthys olivaceus. The sequence goes on along the minus strand of NC_091107.1, from coordinate 12,423,093 downwards.
ATTTATAGACAGGACAAAGGTTTCGCAGCCGTCAGTGTTTGCTGGTAGAGTCTGTCTCACTCATGCACAATCTGCTGCCTCGCTTATCTCGCCTCACAAATAATCCACCCCGTGTCTGTCTACCGCTCCAGAAAACTCCCAGAAAACCAGCCTGAAAAAGAAAAGCAAGTGCCCCGTGTTCCTGGTTTTTGACCATCATTCAAAATGATGACCTCATAAAAGTATAGAAGCTTGTTTAACCACGAAAATTCCTTTGTTGGTCTGTGCCCCACTACATTTATATTCATATACAGAAAGCAATTTAGCCAGTATGCTACAGACATCTGTGCTAATTTACCTCGAGGTCACTGTTTCATCACCAAAGTCAACGACATATAATGATGTTCTGTGCTCAATTTTCAGCTCTGCTTTCTGTAAACATATGGAGAGTGTAATTATCGGTTAACCTCTGGCGTTTATAGATGATGGTTTTGGCATATCCATTATCTTGCTCTGTCTCTTACTCTCCCTCTTTGCGTGTGTGTGTGTGTGTGTGTGTGTGTAGATTTAGGTTACAGTTAGGTAGGATTTGGTCCTGGTTAAGATTAGTGGTACAGGATTTGAATTGTGTTAAGATTATGCGATAAGGTTTTGGTTTGGCTGTCAATGTAACTTTTTGCACATCTGTATGAAGCCTTGTAGGCAAAGCTTTGATACTTTTCTGTCTGGAATGGATTACAATATAATACTGTATAATACTTTGATATAGTATAGTGCACCCAAAAACTTATGTTTTAAAATATAAAGTAAATACAACAAAGGATTTTGAAGTTGAAAATGTAAATACAGCTTGTGAATGCAGTAGAGTAGTGAAAATAAAATTTAAGACTGATATCGAGTTATATATACTATTTCAAATAAAAAAGCAGGTGCAATCATATGCATTTCTTTTATTGTTGTCTCTATATGATCATATCCCCATTTTTACATGACACAACAAATATAGCATGGAGTTTCAATTCAGCACGATCAACTTATGTTAACAACAGCGCTCCATGTGGCTTTGTTACGTTGTGATGCCGTGGACCATTCATATGATTTGATCATGCCGACGTAATCATCCCTCCTGAGAGTTAAGGTATATGGTGTGTGTGTGTGTGTGTGTGTGTGTGTGTGTGTGTGTGTGTGTGTGAGAAACACATGACGTTCCACCTGACATAGCTTTACGTGACTACACTAGCATCATCTATATGCGGAGTGGAACCCACCTCCACTATTAATTTATAAGTCAACATTTCCTTTGAATTCCCAGGGAAGTGAGGCAGACTGGAGCTGATGGCTTGCAGGCATTCAGGCAAGGTACAGTAACCTGGCGCTAGACAGCAGCTGTCTTCCTTTCCTGTTTCAAATGCAAGTTAGCAAGCATTGCATCCAGGCTCCATTCCATTTGTCAAAATGAATGGATCTCCATTTCCTCAGGAGAGCTGGCTGAGGTATGCATTATCCAGCAGAACCTATATTTATTTACTGAGTAGTGACACATATATATATATATATATATATGATTATATGTGTAATTTTAAGATCAAACAAAATGTCATTTCGATTTGTCCTCGCCAACATTTCGGAATTGTAAAACATTTGTGTGCAATTTGGAAAAAGGGGCCTGTACTCTGTTGTAATGTCGTATAAACTGTGACAAAAGTTGTATAAAAAGTGCTTGATCAAATCCCATTTTTTCCTTTGACCTTCACATCAGGTGGAGTCATCCTTGATTATGAGTGTGTCCCAAAGGCCACAAGGATAATCCAGGATAGAGGTTCAGACTTAATCTTGTGCCCCGGGACCGAGGCTCAAGAAAACATATTGCTGTTCATAACATGGTGACCTACCCGAAATAGACTTGTGAGCCACTTCTGAGTGTGAACTATATGAAGTCAATGGTATGGATAGTGTTTGGAGAAGCTACGATCAGACAGACATGACGGGCACTTGACACAGTGATTTTACAAGAAATGCAGGGTAACTAATTATTTATAATCAATATATAGACATGTAATAAAATGATTTATAGCCGACTGAATGTAGCTGTAAGCAGAGATAAGGTTTTATTTATTATATTTCAATAATTATATTTGTTGTAAACTACAACTCCTGTGAAATCACAAAAGGATGCTGGATACCCTTCTTAGAGACAGAATCATCAAGGGTATGTTGGGGAAAGTCAATAGTGCATGAATTTTGAGACGAAATAAACAGCAAATGCTGTTGCATGAACAGATAATGAATGTCATCCATAGTTGTGTCATTATAAAATATGTGTTCATAGGTGAAGAAGTTAGAATAATTGACAAAAACTGTATATTAATGAACACTTAAAGACGTCTTTTTATTAGCTTGCAGCTACATTACCAATAACATATTTAAATAAACCATTTAATACATATGTACAGACAGATTGTAAATGCTGCAAAATGAGACTTGATATTAAATGTTACCAAAGTGCAATATGAAAACATAAATGATCTCAAATTGTACATGGTCTCTTTAATATTATGTCCATTTAATGACTCATTTTATTAAGCCTGACAAATTCAGCAGATTGCATTTTAATATAAATACACTCACACTATGAATTGTTAGCATAAAAGAGGCCATTTCATAAAGGTACGTAGGAGTGGAGGAGTGGAGGAGGAGGCCGGCACCTCCCACAGGGACATTCTTTTCACATTTCCAACCACTAAAACATCAGGTTCAGTGCAGCTCGCACAATTTGTTACATTGATTGAGCCTTTGTAAAATGAGACGGTCATCTGTAGAAATAATCATGCAAATTATTAGAGCCGAGCACATTGGTCACATTACATCTTGAACGAGTCAGACCTCCTGTATTTCACTGTTCTCATCGCATGTAGGCGTTGAAAGTGAAACGGAGTCTGACCTTCCATTGTTTCTCCACAATAACCTTTAGGTGGTCGAGTCTGCGTCCCGACTGAGCTCTGCCTCCTGCTTGCTTCAACATCACACAACAAAAATCCCACCCACCCTTTCACACAACATCCTACATTATCTGCTGCATGTAGAATTGAGAGAACACCCGTCGACCCTGTAATGAAGTCCAGGTGGATAGATGTTATCATTATGAAAAGGTCTTAGCCTCCTCAGTGCAAACGTCTGCTCTCCTGCTCGTGCAGGGCTTTACCGGCGGTGGCCCTGTTCACCTTGTTAACGGCCGGTCTGAGGTAACGATGCTGTGTGTCAGCAGCATCCACGAGACCTCAGAGAGCAATTCAAATATTTCTCTGCATCCACTGTCTGTGGAGACGCATTAGTCGCTGCTGCTTTTCAAGTTTCAAACAAGACATTTCTAGGATCACAGGCATCGTCCTCCTCAGGAAGCAACCGCTAACTGATTCTCTTAATTAGTGGAAATTGCACTCAAGCACAGAGGCTTTATTCACCGCATCCTCTCAGACCAGTTACAGTAGTGGACTCCATCAAAGTTAACTTCTCATAAAATTGCGATTAATTCTTCGCCATGATTCCTGTCAGTTTGTTCCGATTCACTGAGAGCTCATGTGTCTGTCTATTGCTAATGTCCTATCTTGTCATGTCAAAGCAGTTTCACATTTACGCTCCAGACCTTGGCATCCTGCCATTTCCTATTCCACAGTTTCAGTATGAACCCCCAAAATATTTGGGTATTTGTGTTTTACTCCATTGTAAAGTTGTGTGCAGTGCTATTTGCAGCCTGGTCGCTCTATCTTCCATTAAGTTATTTCCATCAACGCTGACAGTCCCACCTCATAGTTTCAGTTACAATTGTACGCAATAAATGGCCTGCAATGCAGTTCTTTCTCTCTCAAACACAAACTTGTCTTTTACTCTCTAGTGTTTGTACCTGTCAGAAATGATTGCAAATGTGAGTGTCGTTCTTGTGCGCATACATGAACCATTGCTACCACCACAGATTGAATGTTATTCCTGACCCATACAGCATCCTTCTACCAATATTTGTCTAATATTGCTGATTGACAGACACACATAACTTCCTCTGCAAAGGTGTTAACTTAGCTACAAGCCGATTTTTAATTCACATAACAAATTATTTTTCTACATAGAAATCAGCCATGCTTAAGTACTATTTCCTAGACATCCCATGATCTTTGGATCTTTCCCACAGTCGACATAACGTTCAGTTCAGCCACCTGACTTCAGCTGTGTTCACCTTGAAGACAGTGTATCCCCGCAAATGATCATCTCTGCCACATCTCTGCTCGCTGTGACTCATCTGGAAACTGAGCTCAAGACCGCCGGCGCAGCTCCTCACAGCTGCAATACAGAGGTAGAAAAGCTTGAGCAATCTGTCAGTAACTGGCAGAGCTTAGAAGAAGTTGTAAGAGTTAACCTGGGACTTACAGGAAGCTAAAACATCAGGCAAAATCATCCCTGCATTGAAACACACCACAGGTCGCTGTCTCACCACTCACAGCATATTCACAGCTTTTTAGCCTTTCAGGCATGAGTGGGGAATGTTTGACATTTACATAGATGTGAAACGAAGTCGAGCACCTGAGGGAATACTGTCCCATTTGGCTTATTTGTGTTTCTCTCTCGTCGCAGTTTCTCACATAAAAAAAAAAAGGTCTTTGTTTTATTTGTTTTATTTTCAGGGTTTTTCTCTAAAGGGCATTATTATGTCATCAGAGTTACAGATACCAAATTAGAAAATATTACAAAACACAGTGTTTATTAAGCTGTTACAGGTCCAGTGTGTAAGATTTAGGTGAAGGGATCTGTTGGCAGAAATTTAATGTAGAATAATTCTCATTATGTTTTCACTAGTTCATTTCATCTAAATTGTATGAATTGTAGTTTTCTTTACCCCAGAAAAGGCCCTTTATATTTAATTGCTTTATATTTACATCGAGGGAGTCCTCTCTGTGGAGGCTGCCATGTTTTTTACATTAGTCCAGACTGGACAAACTAAACACCTTTTGAGTTTTTATGACAATTAAAGGCTACCACAGGTTCTTCTTCATGTTTGGAAGGAGAGGGTCAGGTGAGAGGTGTTCAGCTGCAACATGCAATTTCAACACTAGATATCACAAAATTGTACACACTGTACCTTTAAGTAATGAATTTGGTTACAAAAAAATTTGAGCCAACTTATATGGATGTTTGGGGAATGATGAGAATGCCATTATTCGAGAAAATAATATATATTTGATACAAATATATCACTATACAAAATGAATTGGCGAAGATATTGTTATCAAGCCTTAAATATCAGCCTTTTTACTGAGGCTCAGTATTTTACTGTTAAACAATAAACCTTATTAGAAATAACTGAAACACAAATACAACTAAATATATTACTTGAATTAAGACAAGAAACATATTCTTAAAAATGTATAATGCAAAAAAAATGCTGAACATTCCTGCATTGTTTATTTTGTAATATAAAACCTTTCATATCATCAAACATAAACAGGGATATGTCTTTGAAAGGCTCATTTATGCCTAATAAATCTGTCTGTAAATGGTGCAAACATAGAGGAAGGAATCACTGACTTTCTTCCTCCAATTTACTGAAATGAGGTAGTCTGTTTTACAACTATTTTTGTATTTAACAGAGCGTAGATGTGCTAACGGGTAAAAGAGGTGAGGCTTGAAAAGAAAACAAATCAGGTCTCATGCTTTCGAGAATTCCATCCTTTTAGTGCCATCCTCTCACAAATGTCAGAGGATGGCACTAAAATAAATGAAAGATGGCTAAATTATACAATCGTAGCTTTATTAGATAAATGACAGAGGAACCTCAAAGGTTCAGTTCATTTAACACACAGATAAGCAGCCAGGGAAATGTGTCTGGAAGAAAAAGCCACGGCTGAACTTTTCTGTTAATCAAATTGGTTACCTTTCTTCCTCCTTGTGATTTCATGAAATGAGATTTAGTTGTGGGCAAAATGAACAGTTTGGTTATGTTATCACAGAGTTTTCAGCTTTTTAATATTTTCTTTCAAATGAGAGGGATCTCTTAGCTTTACTTGAAATGAATGAAAATAAATCAGCATTTTGACTTTTTTTTGATTATCTTGAACCAATCCTGCTGTTCCGTCAAGTCTCATTTGATTAGTATTATTTCAGTTCTGGCAAAAGTTTGTCACCTTTGCCAGGGAGGTTCTGTTTTGGCTCCAGTCCGTTTTTTGGTTGGTTGGTTTTTGTTTGTCAGCAGGATTCTGCCAAAATAATTTAGGAGATTTCCACAAAACTTGGTGGATGGATGAGACATGAACTGAGGAAGAACCCATTACATTTAGGCCTGGATCTGGACAATCTTTTACTTTCTTTAACATTAGTATATTGTGTTTTTTTCACCACTTTCCCAGGCTATAATGTGCGAATCTTGATGATATTTTTAAGGGACTGATATCTATGAGTTTGTGAAATGTATTGCAGATCCAAATAAAAATCCAGACCAAGCGGATTTAAATAAAGTTTCATAAAGGGACTGTTGGGGCTTGGTGGAGGAATGCACTCTTCTGATTGCCTTTCTAGTTTGACATGAGAAAGTTCAACTTTCCTAATATATTTCCAAGGGGCAGAGATTCCCTCCAGCGCTCGGTTTCATTTGTGTGTCTGCAGAAGACCAAAGTAATTGCAGTAACTGTGGTGTGATTCAGAACACAACCACTAACAGACTCAATGGGACGTCACAGTCGTCCATTACCACCGTCTATTTCTTTTACGTAACAGAATGTTACAGCGGAAGACCGCAGGGTAGAGGAAATACAACATTTTCTTGCTCAAACCTGCGTGAGGCTACACTACAAAGACGCAATTACAGGCTTTCACAACATGTATTACTAATACAGCACTCACAAAGTTACTCACAGTGAAAACCACTGTCTAATCATCTCCTCTCTGCCCGCTGATGTGTGCTGATTGGACACAATGTTCTCCACTGTGGCTGAAGCAAAGGTTTTTTAAACTGACTGGATTTCTGTTCGACTGGAAATTACTTGGGAGCGCTCACTTTTCGTGCAGCCAAATATATTTGTGTTTCTTTAAATACAGTACACAGAAACATGTTTTACCTGTTTCTTAAACATGCATCCCTTCTTGTAATGTGCTGCAAGAGGGATAGAGCAGCAAAGCCCTGATTTCCAGGCTCTGTTTTTCTCATTGCAGCTTAATCTCTGTTCCAATTTATTTATGTTCTGCTGATCTGATGAAAGCAGGTGGTATCTGTACACAGGGGTATTGATGCACACATTCACATAACAGTGATTGGTTTGAGTCAGTTGTATGTTTAAAAAAATATTTCATGGTGGAGCTTCTATTCCTCCATAGATTTAAAATCACATTTGTAAAACGTTTTAGTATTTTTAATCTGTGTTTGTTTACTTGTTGTTTAGCCAGATAAATAGATGTGCTTTTTATATTTCTCAACACATTTAAACAGAACAAACTGAAGTTAATAACGCTGTCACCAGAGATTTATGTCTTTGCACAGAATAGTAATGTCTTTTTTCCCCTATTTTACAGTCTTCATATTCTTGTTGCATTGCATGGGAATGATCATATTATATGTCAGAGGTACTATATCATTATTACCACTCTTCTTTTACCTCAGTAGATTTCTATCTAATTATACCAAATTCTCTTCCTTCTTCTAACCATCGTGTCGTGCAGTGGTTACCAAACTAGGTGTCAAGACCCCCTGGGGGGTCGTGAGACAGAGAAGGAGGGTCGCAAGATGATTCCCGGAAATCAAATCAAATCAGACGCAATTCTCATGATCATATTTAGCCACAAAGCTTAAACACTAGTTGAGTTTCAGATAATTAATTCGTTAATTTTGTTAATCTCCGTGTGACCACTGAGGTGATCACCACAGATTAATGACAGCGTCAGTTACAGCAGGTTCATTTACAGCACCACAGGACACATTTCCTGTGCATGTAGATGAACTAATAGTGAGCACTGGGATTTTTTGTAGATATCAATGTTCAGACTATTGACCTTATCCAGATTATGATTGACATGATTACGTCCACTAAGCCGTTATGACCGATATTATTCTGCCAGTTTAAAAACCAAAATCTGATGCTACTGTTAACCATTTTAGGTGTTTTCTTTCTAATTCTGTAAAAGCTACCTTGAACTGTTTTCCATCTGGTTTAGACCCATGTTTACTGCAGTAATTTTATGTCGCAAAATGCTGCTAAAACTCTAATAGGATGTAATACTGCGATTATGACGTGTACATAATGTGACTAAGGTCAGAAAACTGTCCTAATAGGAGGACATGTTGCTGTTCACACATTTACACAAACGTCAGTCTCTTATCCAGACTGTTGTCTTACTCTGGTTAATATCGGAGTATTGGTGTCCATGTAAATGTAGTCAGTATCCTTTGGGATAATGGGGGTTCGACTTATTTTGGGGGTCGTGGGCTGAAAAGCTTGGGACCCGCTGATGTAGTGAATGTGTTTTTTAACAACGTGAGTCACCCAGCTCTATATAGACTCTGTCTGTCTGGTCCACCACTTTGTGTGAGTCTGAAATAATCTACTAGATGGATCGCCATGCAATTTGGTGCAAACACTCATTTCTATTTGTCCTGCACTTGTTGCTGCAGGCTTGCTGTTATTTTCAGGGTAATGATTGAAGCAGTATTTCTTACTGAAAACAGTGCAATCGTACCCACTAGGGTACTTTCATGCTCTCATTAGCCCCAAGTATTGACATCGTCAGTAATCAGTAATTTGTTCGTCACAAATAAACCTGCTCATTATTTAAAGCCACCCGACTTCCTCCCTGACCTCTCGTAACCGTTGGGCAAAGGGTCACGTATCGGGGATAATTTAATGCAAGCTGATAGCTCATTAGGATGCAAACAGAAGCGGGTTGTGCTCAGCTATGTTTAACAGATTGGAAAATACAAGCCACGCTGCCAGTTTCACTCAGATACGCGACAGGTTATTTCATGATTAGTCATGGTCTCTTATGACTCACCCTGCAAAGACTGACTGCTGGAGAGGGAGTTCAATCTGCTGCCAATGTCACACTGGCTAACAGAGTTAGGAGAAATATCCAAACCTCCATAACACACACTTCACTTACTCGTCCACCAAGGATTCCAAAACACGGTTACAGTGTATGAGACCGGAAGACAGGAGGCAATCTAACATCACCCTGTCATTGTTTACTGTGTGAGACGTACTCTCATACCTTTTATGAGTTATGATGGCTTTTATTCCATGTCCGTATGTGCCAAATATGATTTGTGAACTTAATGGACGTTTTGCTGAGCTTACAGTAAATAATAATTACCTTGACCCCAGAGCCATTCCATTATATATATACCATCTCAGAGTTTCAACTGTCAGCAGGCTGGATACCGGACATGCATCGACCTAATCTAACAACCATCTCTCAGCTTCTCGTGCAGCTGATTTGTTTTCAGATGTCTCTACAGTTTCACATATCATACGTGTTTGTGTGCTATTTAATAAAACATGTCACTACTTGCATGTGAAGTCCATTCATAATCTTTATTCTTTATTATAATGGGCACCCAGATTCTCATAACCCAGTATACACATGTAACTTTGGTAGGTATTGAAATCACAGTAATGCCAGTGTACATCTAAATCAAATACGTTTGATTGTTCAGGAAAATCCGTCCTCTCCTTGGTCTCACATAGAGTTCATTCAATAATATTATATTACTTCACAGAGGAGAATTCACTGCTGCGGAGCTGACGTTTTATTGACTGAGAGCATCCGTGAGAGACTTCCTCCATTTGTGCCTGCAATCTGTTGTCATCACACATCGCATGTAAACAGCTGCATTGCTGCAACTCAATCCAACATAGTGGCACTTTCACTCTCTCACTCTCAACAGCCTGGACATCTTGTTTAAGCAGAAGATAGAAGCTTATTTTATGATAGATCTGCTTCTCTCCATCCAAATGGATTAACAGACCTAAAACTCAGTAATTAGTATTATGCTTCAACATGTAGCAATTATTTAGTGTAATGTCTAAAAAGAACCAGACCTGTGTTATATATTTTGTTGACTTGTGTGATATTATCCAAAATGTTTCCAAGAAGGTTCATACCCAAAGAAATCCCCAATTTTATTCAAGTTAACAGGACGTTTGATTTTGGTTTAATTGGGTCACATCTACTTCACTCATCTCTGCTCAAACTTAACAGGAAAAACACAGTGCTAGCCAGTTAGCCAGTCGACTTTTGCATCCTCCCACTGTTTGTGTTGATCCCTGTGCAATGTGAATTACACTTTAATATATTAATTAATCCATGAACATGATTTGTGCCTGACTCATGCGGGTGAAGACAACTCCCATGATCCCACACTGCTTAACGTCGTCATCAAACTATAGATGTTTTGTTATTGTTTTGATTGAGAGACACCTAGTGGCTGAAGTGACATATTGTACATTTAAATAGGCTGCAGAATTATCAAGGACAATAATCATATTATACAGTAAAACTCCTCTTCTCGAAGGAGCTTTAGATATATTTATTAAAGTTTTAAATGTAAGCGTGTTTTAAACATACTATATATGAAGATGGACTGACTGTTCCCAAAAGTGAAACCAAAACACCTTGATCGCCACCTGGTGGTTGGCTGCAGTATAGGGAAATACATTTTTCTCAAAGATGGCCGCTGTCATTTTCGGTAGTTCTTATTACACTGATGTTTATCCAAGTGTTTTCTGGTAAGTTTGGATTTAATTAGTTATTAGACCTCCCTACTGCAGCTCCATCCCCAGATTGCTACTGCACAGGCTGTGGCTCCAAATATGCAAAATGGCAACGTCTGTGATATTTTGGCTTCCTTTCTGGATAGTGGGAGGAAATGCAAACATGTCGTCCATCTTTATGGTTTAAAACAATAATAATTGCAAAGGTACCTTGAGTCTAACATCTGTTTCGCACCTCACAAATAAGTGTAGAGGCTCTCTGTCTTTCAAATTCATTTTGTAACTAAAACCAAAAAATTAATTAAAAAATTAAAAATATGCAAGCAACAGCAAGTTCATAGCGGTGGTTGGTAATTTAGGCTACCGGCTCAGAGATGCCCTAGACAATATGTGGTTGTGGTTGGAAAAAGGTTTTAATTATTTCATAACAGAGATTATATATATATATATATATATATATATATATGGATGCATAAGGGCATGGCTGGGTGACAATGTCAAATAATACACAAATAATATATGAAAAGTAAGCTAGTGAGAAAAATGAAAAGATCTCAAGCTACTTTTATTTTGTCCTCAAACAAAAGTAATGTAATAGTAAAAGAATACAGGCATATCTGTCCCAGATTCATCCCACTATGTGTGTCAGAGGCAGACTGAGGGGAAAGCCTCTATTGCAGCATCATAAGCGAACAATAAAACTGAAATATTCCCTTAAAAGACCTACCAGAAGGCTGTAAATCAGCCTGAAATAGCCTTGGTGTGATGACCGATTTAAACACCCATTGGCAGTTTTCAGACAGAGATAAGAGCCGGCCAGGAAGCTGCATCTGCACCTGGAACACATGAGGGCTGTATCTGCAGAGGCTCTATTTGCATCAGAGAGGAGCGTTTTCTTTTTATAATAACAGGCAATTTGTTAGAGAGGATATTTGGAAACAATAATCATACGAAGGCTATTTATTAAAACAATGCATTTTTAAATTGGATTCTTCACTAACAGAAGAAGTAACAGCAATCATAATATGCCTGCAGGTGAAGTAACCAAGAGCACATATAATTACGGCAATAAACGGTGTAAGAGTGGGGTCAGAGGCTCACCAAGAGGCTCGCTGCTTCTGCACAAAGTGAGTGCTGTGGATGTGTGGAGATACAAGATGAAGTAGAAATTGTCTCTCTTTGGCAGTAAGTGCCTCTGTTCATTCTGCAATTTTCTGGGATGATATTCCCTAAAGTGTCTCCTGGGCACTGTCCAGTTTTGGGCCTGACATTATGCAAGGCTTGATTTCCAAAATGGTGAATCCCCACCCTGCTCTGACTGTCCCTCTGTGCCCCGCTCTGTATGGGAACACGGTGGGTTTCACTTCACACCCAGACCACGCAGCAGCTGAGCCTCAGATAAATGGTAGTCTATGCTGGCTGCTCATGGAGAGGGGGGCTTCCAAGTCCCTTCTGCAGGGGCTGCGAGAGGGAAGAAAGGTTACATTCAGTTTACATCATAAAGGCACACGTACACACACACACGTTCACACACACACACACACACACACACACACATACACACACACACACACACACACACACACACACACACACACACACACACACACACACACACACACAAAGAGGCCTTCACATTGAGAGTCTGCCTTGCTCTGCCTTCGTTTCTGTCTTTGTCACTCTCTCTAACACTCACCAGCACAGACACGCTCACTTATGCATCATTCACTCACTGTTCCTCTCACAGAGTCGGAGCTCTCAGTCTGTTTGGTGGGAGATAAAATTATAAAAACCGTAATGAAGAATTGAAGAAGACAGAGTGCATGCAATGATGTGATGTCATTGTGGGCGTCTACGCTATACTTTGGCAAGCCTGTGTCTACACAACACAACTGAGTCCGGACATTTTCTGGAGTATGCCTTTTGCCTTTCTGAAAAGATTATCAAGAAGCAGGACATGACATAATTGTTGACACCATTGTTGGCCCTTGTCGCCAAAAGCTCTCAAACCTGCCTGTCTTTCTGATTTGACATCTTCGTCAGCATCTTCTACGTTTATGGCTCATAGATATTTGTGGGGGGTTTTGTCGGTTATGTATCCGTCGTGTTTTAGAAATAACTAGAACAGTTATTTGCTCGCTGTAAATGTTCTGGACATGATCCTGCTAGATTCTCACATGGGCTCACTCTGACATTTTCCACTCATTTCACAAGGGGGGCTGGAACGAAAAGCTCTGGAAAATGTCAGGAGCAACATACACATACACAGAAAATGTTATAATAATGTCTGGACTTTAGTGCATGGCAACTTGTAGTAATATGAATGCATCCATTAACATTTTAACCATCCTTATTGTTTAGGTTTGATTAAATATGTTGTATGCAGGACTTTGCCTTTGAATTAATTTAACGAGCACAGCTCTATCAGAAATCAAGATGTAATTCTGCAGCTATAAAACGAGTCTGTCATTCAGCTTTGCTTTTAAGGCAACATGACAGGATTTATGGACCTTTGAAGCCAGACCATATGTGCTTAGTTTACAGATGCATTGAAACTGCAGAACTATTTAATATATCAGGGAGAAAGTCACCAAACTGCATCACTAACGAGGATGATAATAAATGTAACGGAAACATATCCAACACTTAGATAACAGGAAAAGTGAATATTCAGCCAGTTACACCTCTCCTTTAATGGGTGATTATCTCAGAGTTTTCTCTATGATTACAGTATGCATTCAAGGCAATGCACGCACGTCATCTATGTAAAGGAAAATGTCATTTTAATTGGTCATTAAATTATGATACATGGTGATATTTAGTATCATAGTGTTATTTTTTTCACCTTGGATTTTTTGTTCATACTGACTCAAATAGTGAAAGATAAAAACATCGTCATGCAGTGGATGAAGGGACTATAGAATACTGTGAAGTGCAGACTATATATCACTCTTGATGCGATTCAACATAAGATGGATTTTATGTAGTTTGGGTCACGACTGCCATCTCCCCCACTCAGCCTGAGCAACTGGCTGCTGTCTTCAGCTGCTGGAGCTGTGGCCTGATAAAGAGCCATGTACTAATCCTTCACTTTTCCCAGCCCACTTCTGTAACCTATTAAAACTCACCATCCATATAAGATTACCGTTGGGCAGATTAGTTTATGGAAACAGGGCATAACAAGGCAAGTCATACAAGAACGCTGCGGTAACTGTCAAAGTCGTTTTAACTAACCTATGTAATTAGAGGAATTATAGATAAATGGAGGGTTGGATGTTCATGTCAAGTTCTGTGAAAGCCCACCTAATTTAGCCTCAATTGACCTCGCCTAAAAACATACTTTTTATGGAAGTATATTCTTAAATATACTTTTTTTTTTATCCCTATTATTATTGTAATCATTATTATTAATGTACTTTCCTCTGCGTTTCAAACATTTGTTGTCGTTTGTGCTCTACTTTGCTTCTGTTAATATTATTATTACCATCATTATTATTGTTTTCATGGGGTGCTCACAGCCCCTGATGTAGATTCCATCATGTTGCTGGAGTTCCAAATGTGATGCTGTTTGTTGATAAAAATGTTCTTTCAAGAACATGCATCTTACCGGTTTTAAAGTGCAATCTGCCTCACAATTGATTTTAAGATCCTTTCACTTATTGGTCTTGATCCTACCTGTTTATCAGACTTCCCCCTAGTCACCTTTAATTTCACCCAAACCAAAACAAGAACCCATAGTGAAGCATCTTTTTATTACTATGCTCCACATCTCTTTGTAATTGAGATTGTTTTTAGGCTGTTTTACCACTTGGGATATATTTGTATTCTATTTTCATTTTTATACTTTTTATTTTTAATAATTGAAATACATCTTCTCTCTTTCAGTATTGCTATCTGTATGATTTTATTGTTAATTTCCTTTTCATTTGTAGTTGCACTAACTTGAAGCTCTCTTCTTTTTGGATTTCTTTCCACACGATTATTTTGCTATTGTGAATTTTTGCCTTGCTTTTCTCTTTCTGCAGCTTGTGTTCCTTCACTTTGATGACATAGTTCCTCTGTTTCTTTGTTTCATCAGTCATGAATTGCCTCTGCCAAAATGTTTTCATCTGCATTTGTTAGTTTGCAGGATTTTGTGTTGGCCGTGTTGTCCTTGTCACAGCCGCTGATGAAGATTCCTTCATGTTGCTGGAGTTGAAAATGTGATGCTGTTAGTTGATCAAACATTTCTTTGCAACTTTTGTATCTTAGATTTACAATGACTTTTATTTCATGTTCAGCAAGATAATTGACATAACACTGCACATTTTAATGTGAGTGAACTCAGGGTGTGTTTCATTGCATTGCTTTTGCAAATAACCACCAACCCAAGACTGAATAAATTGGCCTCACATTACCCTCTATTTGTGATTTGTTATCGTCATCATTTTTGCAATTTTAAGGACAAAATTATTTTTTACACAATTGAGTCCCCCTCATGAGTTGTTGTGTGATGGTCTCGTGGGCTTGTTCATTACTCTGGTGTGTAGCAGAGAATTCAGTGTCCATAACCCCACTAAATTCGTCTGTACATACATTAGATGGAGATAATTTAAAACAGACAAATACTGTGCATGAGCTGGATCATATTGCTGCAGGTCACAGAATCCAGGCTTTGATATAAACTGTATGTCTTGCAAATGTAGTGGTGATCTCTCTGTTCCTATTTCTCTCTCTCAGACACAAACAAACTCTCAATTCCCTGCCTCTTTTTTTTGTTTCTCTCTATCTACCCCTTCTCTTTGTCACCTCGTCTCTATTCCTGGCTCACTCTCTGGTCATTGTACAACAAAGCGGCAGCCTCTGCTCGCTCAGCAAAAGAAAACCTTTACATTTTCTTCTTTGCTCCCAATTCATTTTGATAGATTGGTCTCTCACTTTCCACTATGCTCAGTGAATAATAAAAAGATCTGCTATGCTTCGTTCCTATGGTGGGGTTATAAAGCCTCCCTTATACATCCTATGATTCGACTGTAATGCCGATAATGATATATTCATCACAAATCTCTTATTTAATTTGATTCCATACAGTCCTGTCTTCAATGCACAATGGGCCCCATTGTTGAATCATGAGAATCATTGAAAGCGGTGCCGCTATGTTCGATGCCTGAAGGAGTTTCATGCATCTTTCACACACCTATCAATACAACAGTATGCTGATCTGTGCCTATTGCAATGGGAGTCATTTAACAGCAGGATATCTCACATCTTTACAACAGTCAAGATGTGTTTGTCATTTTACTGTCTTGTGGGCTTTCACATTATGAATTCAAAACAGTGCTCAAACGCTCTGAAAAAGTAAATTATCTTATCTTGAAAAACATTCTGTCGAGGGATGTTACATTTTCTATTGAAATCAAGCACAACTGTGACTATTTCCAGTGGCTGTGATGGAACAAAGTACTTTTTTTTCTGAGTATATATATTATATTATACATATTTCATGTATATGTATGTTACTTTTGTAGATTAATTTTTTGGTCAACTACAAGCAAATATCTGCACCATCTACTCCACTTCATTTTTAGGATGCAATGTGTAACGTAGTTTTTTTTTGTAATTTTAAGATTCAGATACAGATCACAAGAGGGGAACTGGTTCACTGATCCTATCTGAGTGGGCAGGTAACATTAGAACCCACCTCATGCAGCAGCAGCACTGACCCCATTCAAACCTGATATATCACCAACCATCCGGGACAACATGGTCAGCACAAGGTTTAGGTCTGAAAGCACATAAATACATCCTGAATGCGTCATGAGAGCTGATCACAGACCACATTCACAGGTGGCCTGGGACACTTGTGGCCACATTTCTTTCGTTTTGTGAAGTCAAACGTGTCCCGTGTCCATATGAAGGACGTCTGCTCAGCTGACATCTCTGAACTGCTACAGTTTAAACATATTTTTATGCTCCTTGGTTGACCTATATTGATTTGCTTGTGGCCAACACCACAATATCAACACCGCATAATGTTTGATCATTTTTGATACCTCTCTTTCGGCACCCTTGTGGAAAGAGACACTCTCACTAAAATAGGTATTAACTCAAGTTAAATGAACACTTTCTACTTAAATTTGAAAGAACTAAACTAGTTGGTCTTACCTGTTATGGGTTTTTTTTTAGTTGGTAACAAAATGTTCTCTTTTCAGTGGTAGAGACCATATCATTGTATTTTATTGCAAGAACAGTTCAACAAGCACTCTGCACTTTTCTGCAATACAGATGAAATGTATTTTTTATCATAAACTGTAACTGCTTCATGACCCAGCTGCTCCAGAGTTGACTAAGACTGGAAAGAGAACATGCATCACACAAAGTCTCTGCGCTGGCTGTCTGTCTGATTTACATTTGATTTTAAAATCCTTTTACTGTTTTGTAAAGTTCTTATTAGTCTCGACCTTACTGGGTTATTAGACTTGTGAGACCAAACCCAGAGCAAAAACCTACTGTGAGGCATTTTTGTATTACTGTGGTCCACATCTTTATGCCATGGAATTTATTTTCATTTGATACATTTTAAACTATTTCAGACTCAAATTTGTAATTTGTGTGTTTTCCACTCAGGATATTCTTTTATTCTATTTCTATTTTGTTGACATTTTTCCTTAATACCATCATTTTTATTTCTGGTTTTGCATCTTCTCTCTTTTAGCATATCTATATTATTACATTTTATATGATTCTATTTAAAAAAAATCATAACACATTTAACACCTAGGTTTACTAACTTTAAAACATTAAACATACAAAACATTTTTTCAACATCTCACTTTTTTATTATTTTACTATTCCTTTGGCTTTTTCTTTCTACATCTTGTTTCTTTACAATAATGATTCAGTTCCTCAGTTCCTTCTTGTATTTATCTGAATTTATAGCAGTTGTTTGTTGCATATTGTGTAATCTCCAGATAATGCTGCACTCATCTCATCTTCTTTATACTACAGCTTTATAAGAAAAACATCACATCATGAGAATTCCATGTCAACAAACTGAACTATTAACACCATGGCTCTAAATGTACTACTGCTCATTCGTCCGACTAAAATCCAACATTACCCTAATATAATGGATTCAACTTGATCAGGGAATTTATATGAGCAATACACGGTTTCCATGTATCTTGGTAAAGAACGGCTACAAATACATCTAAGTAAGTATGAGAGACTATCTTGCATTGGGATCTTACAGCAAACAATAGCATAAATAATAATAATAATAAATAACAAGGTGGTAAATAAATGCAGATGTTCTGCTCTTAGATAAAAACTGCTGCATGACTCAAACACTATAGTATCAGAATCATCTAAAAACTAAAAGAATGGTTCTAATATTTGTTTATTAAAGAGAAGAGCAGAGTACGTTTTGTACTTTGTTGTTTTACAGGGATCTAAACTAACCATTACAGTTTATTCACTGCCAGCAGCTGCTTTATCAAGATGTGAAGGCACAGCTTTTCAAAACTATGGCTGACCTACTGATTGTTGAGATATCTAGTCTCAGAATATCACACATTATCATTACTGAAGAGAATCGTCAATGCCTCAGATTTTATTATGTAGTAACCATAGGAAACTTGATATTACAGGGACATGAAAAAAGGCAAGAACTCTATGCACAGTTTTCCACCAAATGGTTTGAAAATAAAGCCAAGTCTCTGCAGAGTGGATCACATACAAAAACACAGGAAGTCCAGTGTGCAAAACACACCACTTCCAACTGGAACATCTCTTAATTTGTTCAAGGAACATTAAACTACAAGGCCTAAATGTGCAATATAATGAATAAAAATATAATCTAATCATGAATATAAAGAGGCTGGCCTGCAAACCTTCATAATTGAGGCCATCTATCACTCTCCACATCTTATAGATCTCCTAAAGGGGTTACAATGTTGGACACAACTCTAGCCTCCATTAAAGATTTGCAGCCATGGCAACTGCAAAATCAGCCATGCATTTCTGCAAGTGCTTTCATTAGAGTTAATATTGTGACTAACATGCCAATCAGCAGCAATGCAAACCAATACTAGGCAAATAACAGAGGCATGACCACATCTATGGCAAAGTGTCCTGCTGATGTTGTTAGAGTCAAAATAAAAATTAATGGTTAGAGTGAAGTGGAACAACTCATCGGCCGAACAAAAATATTTCTCTTTCTTCCATGGTGACAGCTGGTAGCATTCTCTGCCACTTGTTTTTTTTGTTTTTTTTTTGTGGAACAGCTCCTCTTGCTCTCTTGCATCAGTTCATTGCAAAACATTTAGGAATTTAACTGTGCTTGATTAAAGTGTATAGACTGCTGCCTTTTGTCCCCTTTGATGGGGATACTTGTATTAATAATGCATTGCAAGGAATCCTGCAGCTCTCCTCCTTTCAATGGTGACATGCTGAAGCAAACAAGTAAACAGAATCTAATTTTTGCCAGCGCAATGTGCAGCCAACAATGTGCAACCTACTGTCAAGTGCAGTGTCATTCAGAGGAGACTTCACACAGTCCGCCAAGACACCAAGACAGTTGGTTAAAACAATGTGGAAGATCATATTTTATGAAGACGTGAATCAAGAGGAGGTAAATCTGTGCTTCCAGAGCCACCGTTAATCCACTGAACTCTGAGCCTGTTGTCTAGCCACCGGACGTCCTTTAGTATTTGTGTCTCGCTTTTTGTCTACAAATGCACAACTGAAACCTCCAAATGTTTGCAGTTGTTATCGGTGATTAAGGCCTTGTCTACTCAGATATTTTCCGCTTCATCTACATGACCTAATTTTACTAAATATCTCCAACCAGACAAGAACACACAAACACTCAAACAAGCATGCAGGGCCAGTAGGTGGTGATGAGGTCCGAGCCAACTATCTATCAAATACTAAAGAAAACTGCTGTAATGTTGGACAGCGGCACTGGTAATGTGGGTCAGTCATGCTAGATTTGGCTGCAAACTTGTAATCAGACCTAGTAGTGCTAACCCAACATAGAGAAACCGATAGCCGTTGATGTTGTTGCTTCTGGTGCATGCTCATTAAACAAAGCAACAGCGGGCATGCACAAAGTAAGCTGTGACGCCAGAGTTGTGAAAATCTGCACTTTGCAAGGTCTCAATTTTAGTGACCTTAAAAACGCTCTCTGCTTGTGGACGAGAGGCCATAATGCAGAGGAGAAAGTTTGTTTTACAAAATGTCTGCATTCATTTGTTGACGGGGTACTTAATAATCTTAAAAACCTGACTTGAGTGAGTGGTTCTGGTTCTGTTTTGTTTCACCTGGCACTAAGTGCCTTCTCTGATAATTTCCTCTTTCAAGAATTTACCCAACAACAATCTCCTCCCACTTTGATATTTTTCATTCTCTCTCCTTTTCTTGCACCATCTAAGGCCAGGCTTATTTTAGGTGTTGGTGCTTTGAGCCTAATGAAATCAACCAAACATCAGAACTGCAGGCCATGCCTTTCAGGGGATGCTCGTATTATGAGTAATTAATCTGAAAGTGCTATGATTAATCCTGCTACTTTGCCCCCTGGGGCGAGACTGGATGTCTGTGAAAAATCTTCTCTCACAAATCCTCCTGAGAACAAACAGTGCACATTTAGGTTTCTTGAGTCTTTAAAACGCTGTGCACGTCTTCTCACATCATGTCATTTGCAAGTTTGCAAAAATCTCTTGTGATTTTTCCTACAAAGAAATCTAAACATCATCAGTTTGTAGTTTGTAGGCTTTATGTTGTTCCATATAGGCAACAATAATGTGATTATGTAAATTCTGAGAGATCTGCCAAACTGATCTATAAGTGGGAAAAAAGGGTTTCAAATAGCCTGTAGGGAAATATGAAAATGCAAATCAAAGGTTTATTGAACTGAAGCTGCAGGAAGAGCAGATATAGAAGAGTCGTTCCTTTTTCAAAATCCAAGAGGAGTCTATTTGAATTAATTTAAGAATAAAGCCCATCATCAAATACATCATCATACATCAAACGTGCATTTGATGTATACTCTATGAGGTGTGCCGAGGTGCGTGTTGATAGGACGAGCTGCGTGGGATGCCCAACTTATTAAGTAACCAAGGACAACACAAGGTTACAGCCGCCCAGCCTCCCCCTTGTTGTCCAGATAGGGCGGCTTTCATCATGTTGAGCAACCCTCAAGCACGTCAGCTGATTAATGCAACTCTTTCATTCTCGACAGCTCTCACTGAGATATCGAGATATCCGCTGCCTCGAAAGATGCGCTCATCCCAGAGATTCTGACTGAACAAGTCACTGGTCATAAATCATCCCATCCAACTCCTCATACACACAATCCTCATGGTGATAGGAAATAAAATAATCAACTGTTTTTACTGGGAAGACTTTCAAATTAGAATCGTTTGTTGCGACTGTTTTAGGTAAAAAGGCTTTAACTGTAGAAATGGAAGCCTTTTTCCATTGTTAATGTTTATGTTTATTTATTTGAAAGAAGCGGTGGTTAGTATTGCTGCCTCACAGCAAGGTTCCTAGTTTGAGTGCAGGTTCGGCCTTTCTTCCTGTGTGGAGTCTGCATGTTCTCCTTGTGTCTGTTTTCTCCGGGTGCTCCGGCTTCCTTACACAGTCTACACTTGCAGATTTGGGGTTAGGATAGTTGCTAAATTGTGAGAGTAGAAAAGTTAACAGTGTGAATGGTTGTTTTCTTTATGTTTAACACATAAACACAAGTAGAAACTCAAAATCAGTAGAATACATATCTCCGCCAAGGCCCAATAACAGCCCTCTTATGAAACCACATTTAAATTCACTACATCTGGATTTTAATTTGGGTTGGTCATAAATATCAGTCCCCTAAATATTTTCTATCAAGATCAATGATTTATTATCTGGGAAATCAACAAAAATAATTTAAAAAAACAACCTGTGGAAATACTAAAGAAAGTGATTGTTCTAGATCCGCACCAAATTTTTATATGGTGTTCCTTGGTTCATGTGCAATCCTTCCAACAAGTTATGTGGAAAAGTTTTGGTTGCTTTTGTGTCATCTTGCTTACAGACAAAGAAACCAACAAACAAACGGATAGGGGTGAAAACATAACTTAACAAAACAGAAGAACACACACAGACAATCTGCATAGATAATGTGTAATAAATCACTGACAAACTGTTTTGACACATGAAAACTTAAATAAAGGCTTCTAGCACATGGAAGGCACAGAAGTATAAGTCATTGGAAAAAATAAAATAAAGACATGTATCCAGCAAAAAGACAAAAAAACATGACCAGGATTATTGTGTGTACTTGTGTCAGCTCTGTAAATGTGTCTGCATGTTGTAGCCAGACAGTGATCTGCAACTACACTGCTTCATTAAGCTGGTGTCCAGCACATGTAGACGAGGATCAAGGAGTGAAATCTCCCTTTGATTGTTCAGTTTATTTCTGATCATAATTCCAGCAGACAAATGTCCAGTCCGGAGTGTTATGCACTCAACCCTCCTCTGTTCTATTTTGATTGAACAAAAGAGAACAGAATACACACACACATACACACACACACACGCCCCATCCTCCTCCACTGCTTGAGTAATGGCCTGCGTCGACTTCTTGTCACTATGAGAGGTGGTGCTGCATGGGTCGCCTCTGTCCTCCTGTTTCCATGCGTGTCCTTTCAACCGACTCTGCAATCCCAGCTGATATCTCTATCGACCGTGATTTAGCTGATACAGATGCAGTCCCTCTTCCTCTCTCTCCGCTGCTCCCCTGCAATCTCTCTCCTCTCTCTTTTATTTCGCTCCACCTCCTCCACACCTCCACTTTGTCTCCCCATTTATAATAACGTGCTCATCCTATCAAGTGTCAATACATCCAGATTCATCTTCCCATTTCCACCCCACCCAAAAACACAGAAACTGTCAGAATACCTCTGAACTCATATCACTCATAGCAGAGGAATAAGTTCTGCATGGTTAAGCAGCATGAGAGCAGAGAGCTGCTGAGCTCTATGATGGGGGGGGGGGGGGGGGGACTTGTATACTGATATAAGGTGAACACATCAGGCGGAAGGATTAGAGAAAATTGATTTGGAGTGTTAAAACAGCAATGGTATTGGAGTGCAAAGCTTGGAAAAGAGAAGCTTTAGATTGAATTTTGATGCAAGCTCTTGATATCCTCAAAATGGATTACACACCACAGCCTGTATAGCATTCCTCACCCTGAGGTAGTGAGCTGTATGATATCAATTTGACAGATGTTTGTGTTTCTGCCATTCATGCCTATATTGTAGCTTGTTATGTTAAAGTAGCACGTCCATACCAATAACCTCTCATGTTGATTCTGTAACAGCTCTGACAGCTCACCTAAATCAGGCTCCTCCTCTGCAGTATGATTCCTGCGTGTTACTACCAGGACCCTGCAAGCCCGTGTGCTGTGAATCCGTAGCATGTATTTATTCAGACAGCCCATTTTCTTGCCTCGCCGTTCCCCCTGCGTTCCTGCTCCGTGGCTGCCTGTTTTCTCTTTTTTTCGCCGTCTCTTCCTGTCTTCCCCCTTCCTCCCTCCCTCCTGCGATCGCTCAAACACCCCCCACCACCCCTCTACCCCCACACTCATTTGCTCAGACTCTCTCTCTCTCTCTTTTAGACGCACACACACAAGCGCGCGCACACAAACACTGTAGGCGCATGCTGTGCATCGCTGGATCAGAGCCTCTGACTACAGTATGCCTTTATAGAAGACCTCCTTTATCTGGCCTTCATTAGACCACACCTCCAAGCCAAGGTTATTTTTTTTGTGCTGGGATCCACCACTGTTCTGGAATTTCATCCATCCGGGATTGATAATGTAGCAGTAGTCCTTTTTTTTATTAGCATAATTTTTTTCTGCTGCAGCAGTCCAAGGCAACATCTCGGTCTCTGGCACATCTGAGGAGAATCACCTGCCCTCCTCAAGAGACACATGCAGCTGTCACGTTCACCGCGCTCAGTCTGAGGCGGCACAGCAGATCTGGAAGAGAGGATACAGGAGAGGATAAAGGGAAGAAAAAAAGGAGCAGCGGTGAGGGGGATGCAGCAGTAGTCTTTTACTGCATGAGACTGAGCAGGTGGAGCGGTGAGGGAAGGATCATTTGAAATAGAAAGACTCGTGTCACGGCTGCAGTGTGGTGGGATCTCTGCCTTCACCAGAGGTTACTGTTGGCTGGATTTGCTGCGTCTGTGAGAGAGTGAATGAGGAGCTGCTGAGAAATTATTTATTTATTTTCTGGATTTTCTCCTTTACCGCGCTGCTGCAGATACTGCTCCCTCTCTCTCTCTTTTTCTCTCTCTATTTCTCTCTCTTCTCCCCCCACCTCCCTATCTCCATTCTCTTCCCTTACCCTGGCTAAAGGGGAACAAAAGCGCAGCTTCCTGCATCACCCTTCATCGCTGAAAATCTTCCCTCGTGCGTATTTTTATCTCCTTGTCCTTTTTGCTTAATGAAATGATCCAGTTTCCCACAGCGTGTGATGATGTCTTCTGCTGTTGCGGTGGAGCGGCACTCTTCTTCTTAGTGGGCAGGCTCAGCTGTCCTCAAGCTCTACCTGTGGGCGATGGAGACTCTTATCAGAATTCTTGTCACATGAAGCCCCGTCCTGCTACTTTTCACGCCTGAATATCATGGTCGAGCAACATGCCGGTTTGAAATTAGTGGTGGATTCGTCTCCGTTCTTGGTCTGGATGTGTATCTTTCCTGCGTTTTTGGAAACACTCGGCTCACTTTCTGAAGAATGTGATCGGGAATGGTTTTCATCAGTTTTTAACACTGGCTTTTCTGTGCAGTAGTCATTTCGTCATGGCAAAACGTTGAGACTAGATAAACTGGTGGCTGTTTAGCTTCATCTTGAAAATCCATTTTTGCTTATTTTTTTCACACAAATTTTAATGGATATTTCTGCAGCATCGTCAACCAAACCAGAGGGATTATGAAAGAAATGGGCCCAGATTATCTCTGAGATGCCCCGTGGTCTGCACGTTGAGCTATCACAGGCCAAAGCTTGGCCAAGTTGTCTGTCCTGGGCCAACGTGGATCTAATATACATGGGTAGACTCTTTGCAGCCGCCCCTGTGCTCGGACAGCCGTGGAGCTGGTCACACTTTAGCATAGGCATGGGCCTAAGTTATTGTTCCAGACTAGTACTCTGGTTTGCATTGCTCACTCTCCTCCCCATACAGACTGGAACAGCACGTGTGTCTTCTAGTCTCAGCACCACGCACCATGTCCACCATTTCCACAATAAGCACGGCACCGTTCCTATTGCCATCAACAGGATGCCTTTTCTTACCAGAGGAGGACATGGTAAGACTTTTCCCTCATCCTCAACTTCTGTTTACTGCCTCATTAAATGCATCATTGTCAATGTCAAGGGTCAAGAATATGTTGGCATTTTAGAGATAGATAGGGTTTACTTTGGTGGCACCGTTAGGGGTCTGGAGTGGCTGGATAGATCCTTCACCGACAGAGATGTGCTGCAGCCTCAGTGCATCATTAATCCCTTTATCACTCCATCTGTATCAGTAGTGGTTGGCCCTTTCCCCATGTTTCTTTTCAAGGTGCTACATCATCAATGGTGTGATGAATCATTGTTGCAAATCTCTTTATCTCTCTGTGCAAGGGTCTTGTTTGTTTAAGCAGCGTGATGCACTCATTTTAAGGGAGCTGATTTGTTTCAAAGCTGATTTTTACACTGTACTATATTTAGTGGCACATAAGAGCAGGCGCTAACTATCTAAAGAGAGAGAGACACTTCTCTTCATGGGTGCTGAGTATATAGGACAATTATCACAGAATTTTCTCAATAAACTGTTGCCCATTCTTCAGCTTTGTAAGACGGATATTCCTTGTGTTCAGTTGAGGGATATAAGGTATTTACAGTCGACAGTCGAAGTTAAATTAGGTACGCTACCTAAATTCTTTCCTTCATAGCACAGACACCAGATCTCTTACATATCGCAATTTGAAATTTTGGACCTAAGACTCACTTTTATGCCCTATAAAAAGGGGCCCAATGGATTTGTAGTGTCTTCTCCAGTGCAGCAGTTTTGTCAGTTGCAAAGGGGCTAAAATGTGATGAATTACTGCTGCGCTATTAAAGCCATATCATTCTGGACCAGGCATTTTTACAGGCACAGCAAAGCCTGTGATCAAACAGGCCCATAAAAAAGAAAACACTTCAAAGAAGCCACTGATACATTTCCAATAACCTCCATTGTAGATGTTGTACTGTAGGTTGTTCTGGATTATGTGCTTCCGAGCAGGAAATCTAATTTACTGCAACATAACAATATGAACAGTACTTATGCTTTACAAGTCATGTCTCCAATGCAGAGTGAAGAGTGCATACAGATGAACATTGATTGGCATAATGTTTACTATAGTACTGTGTTATGTAACTGTTATCACAGAAGCATGAAAGCATTTGAAAAAATAAAACTTAAAATTCCTTAATGGTCGCAAATGCAACAATCATATCAGCTGAACTATGATCATTTTTGGATTCTTACATTAATCTAACAGATACGTGTGTGTTTGTGTCAAGGCTAGTCAAAGACTTCTAGAGGTCCCTGGGCTATGGCTATTTATAGGCTACCTACCCTGCTGCAATGCCTCACACTCCTCATCCTAAACACAGGTTATATTACATGTATTGTCTCAGTGCACTGGTTACAGTATGTGACAAGCTCTTACATGCAGCCTTATGGGTTTAAATAAATCACGATGATGTGAATATGACTATGAAGAGTCATTCAGGGCATAAAAAATACAAAGTGAAATAATAGGGTTAGATGGCATTAAATTAGTAATAAATCAGAGGATAATTTTTTTGGTCCTGCCACATTAAAATGATTCAAACTATATCAGTAGCAGTTTTGAATATTGATTAATTCTGATTTTAAAGTATTTTTTTGCCTAGATGTCATTTTCTGATTTGCTATTTTACAAAAAAGTGTAGTACAATTAAAAATGTAGGGACCTTAAAATGTCCACCTTACCACCATCAGTAAATATTACTCTGCCTTCATGTACAAGTCACTGCTGATGGCTCAGTAGCCATAGATGAGAATTTAATATACTTTGAATTATATTCAACATAATGATATTTGACACATTATGACTTAATCACTTAATAAAATATCTGATTTAAATCGTTGAAACTCCATATTCACAACAAGCCATCTCGTGAAAAAGCATCTTCCTCATTTGTTTGACAGTTTGATTGAAACATAGCTACAGTAAAAACATACATCAAGATAATTAATTCAGAACATTACATTGATGCATTGGTGTAATTTCAAAGCATGCATTTTATTTTCTACCCTTTCGGTTTAGTCCTCAGATGAAGTCTTTAAAAAACAGAACCAGCAACTTGAACTCAGTGTTGCTTTGTGTTTTTAGTTATTATGGATCTATAAACTTCAGGCATGGCATCTAAACAATAGATTATTTCACCAGGTGGCAAACAGAAACATGCAAGATATTAAAATCACATAATTGGGAATGTTGACTTCTCAAACTTGTGACATATGTAACTAATATTCCAACGTTTTATATTCTAGATTTTATGTAGCCATCCTGAACTAGTTGCGGCCATGCATATTAAATACAATGCTGTTTCAAAGCATTTTCTTGTTCAACCCCCTATGACCAATGCAGTAGTGAGCTTGTTTGCTAATGTTATGACAATCAGTGCCAAAAACCTTGTATGCTCTCAAATGGAATGCTAGAAAAAATTGCACTGTGGCCGACCCCCTCATCATGCTCCTGACACACTCTGGGAAAAAAAAATCTGCCGCGCTCCATCCTCCAGGGCCCCCATGTTGGTGTAAGAACTGTCTGGTTGTTGCGATGCAAAGAGCAGCTAATGCTTCCAGAGAGATGTCTCAAGTGGGGAAAATTGTTTACTGAGCTTCTTTCAGTGATGATATTGTCGAGCAACATGCAGTATTTAAAGCGGGACGCAAACAGAAAGCACGTGTGTTATCGTGTGTCACTGCAGTCAGAGGAAACAAAGTGTTTATAATTTTCCTGCACGAGTGACAGAAAGAGAAAGCGACGGAACAGGGGCATCAGAGGGTCTATCGGAGAAAGCTCAATTTCCTCCAGGTCACATATTACATTACCCTCAAGGATGATAGTGAGGCAGGCCTTCATTCACTAACACCGCATGTTCTGTCATACACACACACCATCTTCCACTGCACAGTATGTTTTGCCCAAATGCTGCTTGTGAATTCTAATGCTATTTTAATGATTATATCATTATTATTATTATCATCATCTTCGTCATTACTGTTTGTTTTGTTGAGGGTGAAACAATTGGACGAGGCGGAGGATGACATGTAAGAACAGAAACCAGAGACCAAGGTTAACGCTGCTCTGCTCCAGATCTGCAGCAAAGCAGAATAAACACAAGCATGGAAACTGAACTGAGGAGCAGAAAGCTTTCGCTGCAATGGATAAACCAAGTCATAAAAGAAATGCAAGGGCTAAATTCTCTGCAAAATAGTCATATCACATATATTTATGTGTGTATAATTGAATTGCTCTGTACTCTCAATGCAATTGCAGAGGTATTAAATGTTTTTCTAAAATACATAGTGGCCCGAATTAGATGCTGAAGTGTTAAAAAACCAGGAAGTGTTGTGATGACTGCATCTGAAAATTGCTTTTAAAACAACCAGCAAATATAGGAAATAGAAAAAGAGCATCGCCAATCACCCAACATGCCCAGCAGTGGTCTGAATTTTCCATTTGTTTTGTGAGTGTTTTTTTCTCTAACCCATTAAGCAGCATAGCCTTGAGTGTGGTTGCAGATGTAAATGGGGGATGAGAGACCAGCATAGTCTTGTAAACCTGCACATATGCAAAATGCTAACAAGCACGAATACTGTTATTGAATGCAGTAACAATAAGAGTGATGGACAGATTCAAGGTTTTTGTATAAAGAATACATACACTCAAGCAGTGCAGGCATTAATGGTAGTCTATTCAAAGAATTACAGACATGTTAGAGAGAGAACCAGAGATTGTGGAGAACTACCAATGGAAACTAGCAGTATGACATATTACTGCAGGAATGCACTAAATGCCTATTGCAGAAAAATCACCATTCATTTAACAATTATAATTTAGTTTGATTTTATTAAAATCTTGTCTAGAACTTTAAATGCAATAAACATTCAGTATACAACTTACAGATCTCATGTGGCAATATAGGAAAACCCTGGATAATTTATGAAAACTAAAGGCCACAATTACAATCTCCAGGAAATCTTTGGGTGTATCCATTACAAATGCTTGTGCAATTATTAGAAGTGTCTTTTGCAGTAGAGTGATACAGGTATAATTGTAATTTTGTTGGCCACCCAGAAGTTAGCATCAACTCCCTTGATAAAAAAAGGGGTTTTCCATTGGCTTTTAATTTACTGCAGAAATCAGATCTGTGACAAAGGTTTATGAAACATACATGTTGGGGTAAGGTGATCCTTTAGGGCCTTAAACAATCACCAGAGGTAAAAAGCTTACCTCAGGCTCTAAATGATCTAAACCATGTTTGCAAGACTTCAGCGTCACCCATACTACGCTACTGAGATAGTTGGTCTGCAAGCGTGTGAGTACAAACACTGGCTGTAAAGACAGACTAGTGAGTAGATTGGATTTCGTGTTCAGCTTGATGATGTTTAATGTTCCTGACAACCTCAGTGGTTTCATTGAGCCACTTGCTCGCAACCGCCTCTTTAAAAACATGTAAAAGCCTAAAAACTCTGTATTAACTGATATGCTGTATGTTGTAGAATATAACATGAACAAATCTTGTCGACCGCAGTTCTTATTTCAGGACTCTGACCAAAATCCCCACTGTAAAAAACCATCAACTTCAGGATGAGGGAACCAGAAGTGTGAATATGCTCACTTATTTCCAAGTTGTAGGACTGTATGCCTGCAGCGTTCTGATGGAGATGAAGCATTAATGCAATATTTCAGAAACGCATCTGAGTCGAAACAGTTTCCCCATGACCAAACTCATCTGGAAATTGAATGGGAGAAAACCTTAACATTATTACAGACGGGGAAGGTGGTTCGAGGAGCTGGGAGCTGCATTCAATTTTGGAACCGACAGACTAGATACATGTTGCTGATAGGTGCAGAAACAGCAATTCAACCATTATATAGCTGACGTCTACGTGTGCCAGCTGCAGTATTTTTTCATTTGATATTCAATATGGCTCTTAATTCATCAAATGTAATTGATTTAATTTGGGGGTATGTGTTCACCGGGCTAAGTATGTGATGCCACTTTCTAACTTGAACACCATATTTTAACCCGAACACCATATGTCCTCTCTGTCAGGATTTACTATTCATTTTCATCATTTCACTGAGCCGTATTTAATAGACCGTGGGAGACGTGTGCCTCAGACAACATAAGTCAGAAGGCAAATTCAAAACTTAATATCTCTCCATAACTCTCCATTTCTGCAAAGCTGCAAAGATTACGTTCTGTATCAATCACCTTAGTTTTCTTAAAGTGCCCCTAAGAACTGTACACAGCACATCAGGCTATACTGTGATGCACTCAAACAATTTTTTCCTTTTACTGGAAGCTGGCAGGGCATCCAGAAAACTGAATATCCTCGTCCATATACAGCCAACCTGTGGGCGCACATACTCTATACCCTGCCAGTGGGACTCGTAATCTCCACAAATGGTCGAAATGGCGAGCGTGATTAAGTCACCTTTACACCACTTATTTATAATGTAGCAGCCGATAACAGCTGCCATTCGTATAATTCACGATTATTGTTCAGCCTCTTAAAAGTCATGATTGGTAATATAATGCAAGGTAAAAGTGGCTCCATGTAGCTTGGGGCTGCAGGAATTTTCCACTTTCCTCCTACAGCAAGCTCAGGAAATGTGTTCTTCCACACAACTTTTCACATCTAAGCTGTTGCGATGCAAATTTTCACCAGCGTCTCAGTGTATTTGCAAGTCCTATGAGCAGCTGGCTGAGAGCACAAATGAAGGACAGGAAGTTTGAGTGGGTTACATGCATCTTGGTGCAAACAAACAATCCATGCTGTTTATACTATTAGTTGTGCAGGGATATATTAAGACACGACAACCAATCAACCAAACCAAGAGCATCACTGACACAATTATATCACCTGTGAAAAGCAGATGAATGTGTAATATCACTTAACAACCAAAAAGGCCTCGCAATTAAGCGTTTGCAGTGAATATGCGATCATACCACCAATATAATATTCATAAATAATACGAATTTTACAATGCCTGTGTACAGTGTAACTAATTATCAAGGCTCCTTACTAATAATGATGTGATATACAGCACACATCTTGCAGTTCTCCAGGGGAGGCCTATTATTCATGCACAGATGCATTGAACAGCCATGAGAGAAGAGCTGAGCGCTCCCACAAGATAGACGGCAGAGATGGAGCTGAGCTGCTCCAAGAGAACAGGGATGTTTATAGTAATAATTATAGCAAGACTGATTTAGTGCCTGCTTTATTTGATGCCGATCCACCACCACACACAGAACAGAGGAAACGGAATAAGACAGAACAGGGAGGCAGAAAGGTATAATGGCATGCTTTAACGTTACTGTATGACTAATGCAGGAGTTACTGCTGTCTCCAGACAGCTGCGTCTATGTTTTCTTGCAAGTGCATCAGTATTCCATATTTCATGATGCACATCACAGCAGTCCACGTTACCCCTGAAGTCAGTGTTCCCTTTTCCGCGAGCATGAAGGTTCGCATGACATACATTTCGTCATAGGTGGGTGTACGTGAGGCTCTTGTGAGAATGCCTGTGTTCAACAATTGGTTGTGTCTGACTGCATGTGTTGGTGCATCAGAAAAATGGACTCTATTTGAAGAGAGGCCATGTGAGGAGGTCTGACTCTCACCTCACCTCAGCAATTCAGACAAAGAAACAGCAACGAAGCAGCTATTCTTCTGTTGGTGTGGATGTTGCCATTTTGATTTGATTCATAGTGCACATGGGACATACAGACGCTGATCTACTGTAGATGTTCTTTGATGTCCTTATTTAATGTTATATAAAACAACGTTCATTCTAAAAGTTCTACGTTCAACTTGTCATTTATTATTTATTTACAAGTCTGCCAAAAAAATAAAAAGTTGTCAATGTTATTAAAATCAAACTTATTATTTAGGTTGTTAAATTTCCATTGCACAGTGTTTTAATTCTCACATGACAATCTCTGTATTCATGCAACCTAACATGATCACTCACAAGTCAGTGGAATCAACAGGGGAATCTTTCACATCAGTTTTTATCCATCTTTCCATTAGCTGATGTTTTAACAAGGGATTCTCGTATTTCACGTGTAAAATAACTTCAAATCACGTGTCTTACACGAGTTTTACACATGTATGTTTCATGTGTTTTAAAATCGCATTCTGTTTGTAAGCTGTGTATTTGTACTCTGTACATCGCTGAATGTAATGTTTGCAATGCTCCGCTAAGACCGGAAAGTGGGTACAAAAAGTTCATTAGGTTTGAGTCTCCTGAGTACATTTTAAATTGGTGTTCAAGGATATATTGCACAGTGAAACTTGGATAAATAAGACCTGCGGTGAAACTTGGTCTCAGACTATATTGATTAACCACAGCATGGTTTACGTGCTTGTTTGTTTGGTTTTACAAGAACAAACAAGCTATAAGCTATATAGGCCATAAATAATGAAGTGTTTTAGGGTATAATGAAATGCGGGGAGCAGCCCTTCAGCAAAGACGACCAGAGTGTGAAGTTTGAATTTAGGTCGCTGCAGTTGGAGGTGTTTAACAACTGTAAGGTGCTATTTTAGAAATGCATACAATATATACATACACAATCAGTGGTATTTTTTGCTGGGCTGGTATAAAATAAAAATAAGGCTTTTCCTTGTCAAATAAACAAACAATTTCAAACAATATTTCAGCTTTCAAGTTAAGATGTCAGCTGCCATTTCAAGTAAAGTTTACTCACATTTTTAAGGCAGCAATCGCACTGAAGTTTTCAAAATTAAGTGTTTTGACATCCCCTCATGAGAGAGAGAGTAAAGAGTCTGTTCTTCATTTGATTCGACTTCAACTTACAACTGAAACTGCTGAGGCTAATTTGTAAGAGAGTCATTACAAAGACAAAAGGCAACACTGGCTTTACTCATTAACTGTCTTCATAGGAACTAATTTCAAAACAAAATATTTTTTCATAAACATTAAAAGAAACAACCACGATCCTTCACAGGAAGTTTACATCATGTCTGTTGTGCTCAAACTACAAGGGAGAAAAGTCTCTGATGAGATTGCTGGGAAGTCAGTTAATATGCTAGATTTCTTTCTTTCAAAACTTCATCTATTGAGAAGAGTGAACTTATTCATTGAGCTCATCATTTCAAGTCAAAGATCTTAGGAACAACTTGTGCCTCTAAGCTCAGCCATGGTCTGAAATTAAAAAATAGACATTTTAAATTGAATTAATGGGAAATTAAGAAAATTTGCATATTCCCATGAAATTAAAAGAAAGTCTTCCCAGTTTCAATCCTGTGTCCTTGTGGTAATTTAACTCTTGATATAGGCCAAATGTGTGAAAAAAAATAATAACTTATATCAATATCTTTTCTCTTTCATGACTCACCCTGCACTTACTAATTTTGCATCCAGTGCATTCTCATGCGGAACTTATAGTGCCCTGACCTCCGTTTCACTGGGTCTGTAAGCTAACACAAAAAGATTAGTTCCCTCCACCAAATTCCTGTATGCTGATTTTTTCTTACATTGAACTGGTCCACACTATAATATCGTCAAACAGAGAGAAAAGTGATTTCATTTAGCAGAAACGAGGGCAGATAAGAGGCCAAATGCAGATAACGCTTGCTGAAAGGATGAATCCAATAAACCCACTCACTGAGGCTCCTTGAGGTAACTAATGTCACAGAGTCACATTTGAATGCAAATCCCAGACATTAAGATTACTTCAGGAAGGGGAAAAAAATTGGTTTGAAACAAACCTGCCCTTTTAATTAAATTCAAAGTCGGGGCAAGGTGGTTTCAACTCGTCGCAGTGAGTGTTCAGTGATAAGAAAGCACCCGAGCAGCAGCGAGCTCCTGTCAATATCATGGGAGCACCCATTATACCAAGCAGGGGAGTACTCAAGTCTTGGTGCGTGGTTGAAATTGAGGCTACAATTTTGTTCAAGTGCTCCTCTCCTTCACTTGAGTGATTTGAGCTCTGAAAAAGACAAGTTGTAAAAGCAACAATCTGGTTTCAGGCGTTAAAAGGAGCCCAGAATAGCATGTTTGTGCTGAACTATCAAAGATAACTGTCAACGTTCTCTCCCTATTTGCAGTCAACACCTGCAGTCCTAAGTGTTCGAAAAGAACGGCGTCCCTCTGAGAAAGCTTAGATTTAAACTTTTCATTTGCTCGCATTATACAAAATTGAATTACATTTCAGATTTAACTGTCGTCACAAATTAGAAGGGGTTTTTTCTAAGTATATTTAATTAACTGTCTGAGCTGTCTGAGAGGCTTGGAATAAATCACATCGTATCATGAAGAAGTGTCTGATTTACCCGCTAATCAGCAAATAGATTTTAGCCTGCATGGATTTTCTCAGGTATCTCAGTAATTCCAGCAAGACTTGTAAATTATAAATCAACACCAATATGCCTCATTCATCTGAAGCATGCTCTCTGAGTGCAGATGAATAACTTCCATGAAAAGTTTAACCAGACACTATTGATTTGCAGTGCATCTGATACATATGAGAAGGAATTTTTATCAGATTTAAATCAATGTCTTTTTAACAGTCCCTTTATATTGTTTCATATTGAATTGAAAAGGACAGTGAAGGCTATCTCTATTATGCATGCGGTATGAATATCAGAGGGTCTGCAAACCTGCAAGAAATATTAAAATTGCAAAATGGAATACCCAGACAAGCACACAAATGTATGAGTGGCTTTGAAGCCTAAAGCAAGTCTTTGGAACCTGAACAAATGTTAATTATAAAAGTCTAAAATAGATTGATAAGTTCTGCAATCACTGTAGACTTATGTGAAATAGACGGCAAATGATGATCCTGGATTATGTTTTGTTTCAATAAGATAAGATAAATAGACTTTAATAATGCTTAATGAAATTATTGTGCCAGCTTGCTCCAAGATTAGCAGAACAATATGCAATAGAGAACAATAAAATGAAAGAGTATTAATTATAAAATATATATGGAAAATAAAAACATGAAGTGGATACAGAGTAAATGCAGAACCAGTGCCAATAGAAATAGCCATATAAATGAAAATAAGTTTTATGAAACATTAAACTAATACAAAATTGGCAATACAAATGATAATTACAATGAAAGTAATACTGCACGTGAATAGTTGGTTATAGATATTGTGGAATCATTGCATTGAAAACCTTTTCACCTCACTTTTGAATGTCGGTATTGTCGGACTCATCCTCAGGATTTGCAGTGGGAACGTGAAAATAAAAGCTACAACCTGTCAACGTGAATATTCATCTCATTCTGTAAATTATACTGTGTTTAAGAATGAGGCAAACCTCTTGAATATATATTTCCTCCTTCCCTCAAGATAGTGTGAGTCCACTGTGAGTTGATGAGAGGAGCAATGAAAACCTCATCTCATGTTATACTTATAACAAGTGACTTTAGAATACTTGTCCTTGAAGGCGTCAATATCTCCAAATGAACACTGCATAATCATTTTAACTGCAAAAGCATAGACTAACATGGGATTTAATCAGAGAGCAATGCTGCTAATACTATTGATACGTCCTACTAACAGATAAACCTGTCACTCTTTAATGCCTCGGACAAATCCTCATGTTTCTCTTTCTGTCTCTGTTCTCAGCTGGGACCACGTATATCTTTGGGAAAGGGGGCGCTCTCATCACTTTCACCTGGGCTCCCAATGAGCGGCCGAGCACCCGAGCCGACCGGTTGGCTGTGGGCTTCAGCTCCCAGCAGAAGGACGCCATCTTAGTGCGAGTGGAGAGCACCCATGGGCTCGGAGACTATCTTCAGCTGCATATAGTAAGGATGGGAAGCAGAGTCTGAGGCTTTAAGATTAAAAGCAACACCCGGAGATAGGTGGGGCATCACGGAACAGTTTGGAACAGGAAAAAAAAAACACAAAGAAGGTTAAAAATGTCATTCATGTGATTTATAAGACAATCAGGTGGATATTTCTGCACTTTCTATTTCTCTTTTCAAAATCATACATTTCCAAAATTTGGGGTAAATACACAATAATCTGTTACTGATTTACAGATCATTTTATCATATATTTTAGTTTCTTTCATGTGCATTAACAAAACAACAGACTTATACCAACTGCATCCACAAGCTTCAATTCAACCTTCTCTGAAGGATGAGGCACACATTGTCCTTAATAGCATTTACATTTATTTGCATTGGCTAAGAAAGTAGCATTCATTGTCTTTTTTTATTGGAATCTGTAGCATGTTACTTTGTGAATAAAGACTAGTTCATAGTTAACATCAGGACAACTGAAACTGTGGAAATGAGTCCACGCTCTCTGCAAACACAGAAAGAAGCTGCAACAAGCACTGGAACATTTAAGTGGATTAAAAATGAGCACATCATCAAATAAGACATACGCTTCTTCACTTGATATTAATGTGGCTCTGTAGCAGACAATCATGAAAGTATTTCTGGGAGCAATTAAGTAGACGTTGTATAACCTGAGAAAGGGGAGAGAAAAATGCAACGCTGACAAAAAGTTGTTTTATCAGAAATGATGAGGATGTCACCGTCTCTTCCCTTGATATGTTGATGAAGGCACAAAAACTGATTTCACATGAGCAAAAGAAAAAGGCCATCTGGTTGACTACTGCTGCTACGATCTTTTATTAAATGAAGAGGAAAAGAAATAAATATGAATATACATCTAATGGTCTATTTTTAAATTCAGGTTTTTACAGCTTGTTTGCTGACTGATGCCATTTGAGTCCAAATAGGGAGATAACAGTAATAGATAAATAATGACCTGGAGAAGCAGCTACAATAGAGCAGAAGTCAGTGGAGTCACAGAGTGAGTGAGTGAGTGTGTGAGTGTGTGTGTGAGTGAGTGAGTGTGTGTGTGTGTGTGTGTGTGTGTGTGTGTGTGTGTGTGTGTGTGTGTGTGTGTGTGTGTGTGTGTGTGTGTGTGTGTGTGTGTTGGTGAGATAAAGTGACTCCTCAGCAGCTGCCAGCGACCGTCTTTTCTGGAGGGAAATCAGCCTTTTCAGCTTGAAGCCACAGGACAGATGTGGCACGATGAAAAGCTGAGGCGAGATCTGTCAAACGTCTGTGAGCAGTGTAATAATCAAAATCACACCTGTTGTCAAAGCCCGGGACCAGAATCAGAACTGGAGTGGGACTCTTACGCAGGACTCACACGTACGCATCAAATCACATTAATCAATTGATCAAACTTTCCTTTATAGCACCTTTAATACAGGTTAGTGCATTGTTTTACTATTGACTGATGTCTTAAGAATATTCATTGAGAACACAAGAATTAGAGTCACTTAATAGATTTAGTTTAAAAACAATAATTAGAATTATGTGAAAAATAATGATAAATAATAATGTGTTCATGCAAAAGAGGAGTCAGAGGCAGCTTATGAACCTGGTGTGTGTTTATCTGGTTGTGGATCTTATTTCCTATGTACTTTTACTTTTGCATTGTGTTGACAGCTAGCATGGGTATTTTGTATCTGTGTCTGTGCTTTGAGAGTTTACACTGTCTCCACATGTTGGCCACAAACATCTTCCCCCGGATGTTTTTCAGAACTGTCTCATGTAAATTGCATTTCCATTTTTAGTTTCCATTTAAGTGTGAAACTGACCTCGCCAGCTGTGGCCTGTTGCTAGTAAATGCATAGACTGCTGCTTGCGCACAGAGCAAGCTGAAAATATTCTTTTCTAGGATCTGCCAAGTCCTTGCACCCTGACAGATTGCTTAGTTTGACACCTTACTACTGCTCAGCGGAGGGGAATCAAAAGGAGTTCAGAGGGTGTTGAGGTTGTCTTTATTTTAAGCTTCATAATCACACCTTCTTGTTTTATAGGGACCATCTCTGCCAGTTCACATAATTTATTTATATCTGTCATTAATTACACATTTTACCTCATTCAGTGTCTAACACCTCCAATTCCACGGCCTAAAGTTTCGAAACCAGTAACGCACGCAAAACACTTATAAATACTACTGCCTCTACCAAGTTTGCGCCTGTTATCATTTGCGCAATTATGTTTAGTAGATCCCCCGCAAAACACCCGACAACCAAACGTGCAATCTGTTAAATTGCACACGCAATTTAGCACACTTTATTTGGGATCTTAGTAAATCAGGCCCTGAGATATTTTGAAGAAACAATCACAAAAAACTTGTTTGGTTATGTTCGACTGTGGATTGTCGTTGGTACAACTGCATAATATTTAAAGGGGATTTGTGGTTTCTCAAGAAGAGATTTGTTATCAGGACTTTGGATCCAGAAGAATGCCAGCTTATTTCCTAAAATAATTGTTTTTTTTCTTTATCCTCTCAGTATAATGACTTTTTTCTCACTAAATAACATCCTTTTTCTCAATAAATTAAGATTTATTTTGTGACATTAGGACTTTCTTTTGAATCACAACTTTATTCTCATGGTGTAACAAATTTCTTTTCAATTATGACTTTATTCTGCTGATATTATGACATTAGGGATTTGGGGGGGTTTAAGATGTGGTATCTTACAACAGAATTCACTTATTATTATCTTCCTAACATGAAGCTTTCTATTCAAAACTGGAATATGAAGGGGGTCAAAACTTTCAATGCATTTGTAATAATCTCGATTAACAGGTACAAATGAAGCATGCATAGTCAAATCCTGACAACTCCATACACGACTCCATACTGCATTAAAATGGTGACATGGCCAACTGAAACTGCACCGCTAACTGAGGATTGCGCGCACAAGCTTCAAAGACCAATTAGGCTCTACAAAAGAGACAAAGCATCACCAAACTCACCAGGGAGTATATTAAAGAGACTGATTCTACTTTCAAATGGTCATGTTTTTAATGAGTGACTAAAAGATAAAACAGGATTCATTGTGTAGAATGATTAGAAATGCGGAAGAGGCATCGCTGCACAGCCGAGATATAAACTACAGAGGACCGGATGAAGATGTAAAGTTTTGAACGTGGATCTCTACGGTTCCATGAGTCGATTTCTTATGCATTTACATAATGCATCAGTAGGGCAAAATTATATTCGGGATAGGAAAGTCTTTCTTCATAAATATTCTGCCTTTTTCTATGCAGGGAGGGTAATGCTTCACACAAAACTCATGAATGTGTATATTTCAGTGCACATTGAAAGGCAAAGCTCAAAATGACTTCTTGCTCTTCTTCTCTGTGAGTTTTCTCTAGAAATGTATCGATAAGTTTGGTACAAATCTGATGATGCATGTGCACTTTTGTCACTAAATGTTGCAGAGATCAAATTAATTTTATCTGGTTATTTTCATTTAGAACTCATTGATTATATGCTGAGTATGAAGAGGATGAGGAGGGGAGATACCTTGTCACTGCTATAGGAGGAGGGATAGTAAGTGTCAGAATATCTGAGGCTATTGATGCATACTCCCATCTGCCTCTGAGGAGACGGCTTCAGTAGAGTCTCAAGGTTTCTAATACAGAGACAGATGTGCTGACTCTCTTAACAGAATCAGATCGGTCCAATCTAAGCTCTACATGCATAAAAATGTATCAGGTGGCAGCAGAGCCTTATCACAGAGGAATCATCAGTTTCATAGTCCTCTTTTTTTTTCACCCCATCAAAGATAACTCCTTATAATAACACGTCCTTATAATAATCAATCCTTTGCCTCTCAGATGAATCGGAGTAGGCTGCAGCTGAGACAAGATCTGAGATCTAACTGTAAAAGCTCCAGCGAACAGGGAGTACTTAAAATGAAAAGCTCTCTTCGACAGAGCGGATGTCAACGTAGTAGGTGGGAGACTGCGCTGCCTTTCATGAGGTTATGCCTGACTGGCTATATATACAAACACGTGAGTGCTAAGCAGCCTCTTGCAGAGAAAACGTGGAAAGTGGAAAGGCCAACTTTTGTTTACTGAAACTAAGATGCAGGAGTGTTGCTGTGCCAGCTGTCACAAAGAGCTTTGGGGCTGTTCTGTAATTGCACTCAAAGACTCGAGTTAGCAAAATAGAAATGCTTGTGTCGGAGCCACACACAGCCGCTGGCTGACTCGTCTGGCCCCGGAGATGTTAATTGTTGTCCAGAGGACAACGACTGAATTTGACCTGAGGCCACACAACCCTGTAGTTACTTAATGAAGACTCATCACTTCTGCTTCTTGGGCGGCATGATTAAAATTTGGACAAGTTAATAGCTCTGCATGTACAGAATATAAGCAAACAAGGAATGTGACAGATATTTCTTACTCTGCGAACAAAATGGTGATAATATGGTGTCTTGACATAATTTTGTAAAATGTTGATTTCTACTAAACTAACACTGACTTTAATTAGCTCACAGGCTCCCAGTGAGTAGCTGTGAGTGGGTAGACATTTTTTCATAAAGGAGTTTAGTCTTTTTGACTTATGTGAATTTAATAATCAGCTGCAGTTTATGCATAATGAATCAGTCCTGGGTTCATGACAACTTTTAAGTGAATGGAGAATGATAAGAATCCAATGACCCTTTGACTGCTCTGACTGGAGGTTTCATAGTTTTACAGTGGAGGCTTTATAGAGCTCCTTTATAGAATAAAGTGAGTTGAAATTTGATTTGTCAAGCTTAATATTATATTATTAATGGGACGTTGAAGGTCTCTGAGGATACTTAACACTTCAGCACATAATGCTAATCATGTCAGCATTAATAAATGTTCAAATTTAAAAGGTTTCTGGAATGGTTTAACATGTGATTATAGGGAGTGAGAGCAAACTTGGAGACAGCTTTTACAGACAATGGCATTGGCCGACATCAAGCAGTCAAGAAAAGGTGTATTTCTTTCTACACATTAGAATTTCTGGTCTTTGAGACAATGCAATATTGGAGGTATGAGAAAGGGAACAATCATTACTGATATCAAATGGAGAATGACAAGGAGTACGCTCTGAAAGCGCAGACAGAAAATTCAAAACCAATACAAATCCAATGTGGAAGATATTTAGATTATATCTGAATGTCCAGTAAATAATAATATGCATGTTGTGTGCCATGCAGGACCAGCATTCTGCAGAATCTTTTTGCAATAAAACACCATAGCAGCCAATTTCTCTTTCAACCTTCTCTCTCCTCTCTCTGGTGTGATGTAGTGCAGCCAGCTGCTGGAGCCAAGGTAGTTTGATTTAAAACCCGCAGACTCTTGGTGCTCGATGGTTCACAGCTGAGAGACAAATGATACGAGGAGATACTACACAGCTTGAAAGTCATTAATGTTCTATAATGATAATGAAGTTCTGCCCGTATGTAGACAACATGCTCTTGTGCACATGTGACATACTATACAACAGGTACTTGTTGCAAAATCATTTAACTGCCTGTTACATCAGTCCTTCTTTTATCAACACCGCTTCTACTCTGAGGGTCGCAGTATGGAGCTGGAGCCAATCACAGCTGACATTGGGCAAGAGGCTGGAGGCTCTCTTGACAGACAGGCTGTCAATCACACTGCTGATACATGGATCCATTGACATACACTTGGGCAATTTAGAGTCATTAATTAACCTAACCTGCATGAAGCTGAGGTACCCAGAGAAACACACAGGGAGAATATGCAAACTCCACACAGAAACATGCCTGTTTCATCAATCCATCTATCAATCCATCCATCCATTCATCCATTCATCCATTATCTATGCATTTATCCTTTGAGGGTCTCTGGGGGAGCTCAAGCCAATGCCTGTCACATAAAAACGGAATTGTAATTCAGTTTCAAAACTTTACTT
The DNA here is from genome assembly GCF_024713975.1 of Paralichthys olivaceus. NCBI lineage: Eukaryota > Metazoa > Chordata > Actinopteri > Pleuronectiformes > Paralichthyidae > Paralichthys > Paralichthys olivaceus. Next base: position 12,381,310 of record NC_091107.1, on the reverse strand, counting down.
CCACTCCATCCCTTCAGGATGACAGAATATGTTTTGTTTTATATTGTAAGATATGTTTTATTGACTTATATTGATCACAGTTAATAAGGTTATTGCAATCTAAAAGTAAAATCTAAAATGTGTCTTCCTGCAGAGCCATGTGCTGTTTCTCACAAATGTCTATTTTATCCATATTAGCATTGACAGAAGGCAGCAAATGCACAGAGGCCATGCAGACACTGAGACCCACGCAGTTTGTTTCCAATGTTTCCTATCAGTGCCACCCAAAGGCTGTCTTGAGAAGCAGCTTTGACCTTTGGGGAAGGTTGGCAGGAGCGAGGAAAGGCTGACAGGGAGAGAAGTTGGTCAACCAAAAGGGAAACAGCAGGATTCTGTCACGAGTGATTCACATCAGGAAACCTGGCCTGCTTCTGAGGGCGAGTGGAGCTGAATCCTAAAGAAAGAGCTAAACACAGTGTTGATGTCACAAAAGATTTGCTTCTAGTGCTTAAAAAAAAGGTGTCTCACTCAACAGAGCTGACACTGGTGGAAATTCGTTTTGTGCACATTTAAAGTTTTTATGATGATACGTTTTCTGTGTCACATTTATTCATTGTTTGTCACCCACAGGATCAAGGGAAAATCGGTGTCATCTTCAATGTGGGGACAGATGACATCACCATCGACGAGCCTGCTGTCATAGTAAATGACGGCAAGTACCATGTTGTACGCTTCACACGCAGTGGTGGCAATGCCACGCTCCAGGTGGACAACCATCCAGTCATTGAGCGTTATCCGCCAGGTAAGACTAATGGGACAATGACGTATAGACAGATGGCTTTGAGCATCTGGATCAGTGAGAGATAATTGCATGTCTGCCTATCAAACACAAATCTTCCAATGTTCAGTTGTGAAATGCAAAAAAAACTACTGGATGTGCCCTTTTGCAAAAATAATTTAATAATCTGATATTAATACATCTGCCTCAGTTGATATCTAATTCTCATCAGCCTGTCAAGGCAAGGAAAAAGTGTGATTTTCTACACATTTCTACTTTTGCCCTAATTCTAATATAATAGTTATTTATTTGTTTTTGATATACTACTTAAGGTCCAAAGACAAAGTGTTATTATTAATTCAGCTGAGGAATTCTTGTTGACATTGATAACTCAGCAGTGATCTTGCACAGCCCACATATACATTCATCTCCTCACTGAACACCACAAGGTCGTATTTTTTTCATAAAAGTTCTATAATGTCCATATCGCATATGTTTTCCTTATGCTGAATTGACATACACATATACATAACACTTAATTAACTCACCTGGATGAAAATAGAAGCATTACCTTATATAAGAATGCCTTTATTGTCATTGAACAGGGTGTACAAGGAAATTATAGTTATTATTATTATTATATTTTAGGCCTCATCATATGTATATACAGTCATGACCTATTAACTGTTTGCTAGATCTGCATAGGCACAAAGGCGAACTGACAAAAAGAGGCATACACATACATCCCATTCACAATGTGAAAAAATACCAATCAACAATTCACCTCAGTCGGAGCATATGCACCAGCTGCCATCATAGGACCAAACCGAGTCCTCTGCCTCCAGCTGGTGCTGCAGGCTCACATGCACACACCACAGTTGTACATAGATCTAAACTGTGTGACAGTGATGGCCATTCATGGTGCATGGTTCACTCAGAGGTCAGTGAGGACAGAGGTGACAATTAGGAGTATATTTTTACTTTGAATGGACATCAAATAACATGAAATGAGCTGTAATAAACACTGACTACATTTACATAATCAGCAATATCCTGAACTTATTCTGAAAAGAGGAAAAAAAAGGAAAGAAAGGAAGTTATGTTAAACAATAAATAAATGAAAATGTAAAAATGTGTGTGCTGTGTGGTAGAAATCAATGGTTTATAAACAAATTACACAGAGAAATATTTTTAAAAGATACCAAACATACAAAATCATTAATACAGGTTATATATTCATATTTATATACTTATATTACAACCAGCTCCATATTAAAGCTCACAGAAAAAACATTGTGTAGGTAAGCGTCACTGTAACTGACATGCACTGCCATGTAGTGTGCCGCCTTCTCCATGCTTCTTTAATCCTAATCCTTTTTATCCATTCACACGATCCAATGTCCTCCAACATGGTTTGACACATATTTACATTTTTATTCATGTATGGATTAAACATGTTTACAGATTAAATGTTTGTAACAAACTGTGCATGGACCAAGGAACCTGTAGACATGAAGTCCTTTATAAAAAAGTGTCAACAAGAATTTTTTAAGTCCAAAGCTCATGGAAACCTTGTGGCTGGTGATTGAAAGAAATTATTTCTATGCTAGAAGGATTAAAGAGTATTCATGGAACTAATATGTACTGGGCTGCTATCTTCCAGAGGCTGAAAATTCAAGCTGTTGAAGTTTGTATGATGTATTTTCTGTAAAAGTTCACACTGGATGAATTACTCCTCTGTGTTCGCATGTGTTAAATAAGGAGCTTAAGTCCTGTCCCACTTGAGCGCAGCTTTTGTCCTATTAGCCCTGATTCCACAATGTAGTTTTGCGTATAAAAGATTTATTCATGCATATTTCCCCCCCAAAAAACAAATAAGGTATTGGGGTTAGAGCTAAATGTTTATTTACTATTTCATTCACTTTTTTAAACTCCTACTCCCATTAGTCTTTGATAAGGACAATATATCAATATCTCATGGGCGCTGCAGTAAAAACAAAACAAATTGCATTTCATGCATATTTTTTTTAAATTACATTGTGGAACAGAAGTGAGACGGCTAATAAACTGTATGTTTCTGCTTTAACTTGTTAATAATGTTTATGATGACAATGTCTGATGAAACCACTGTTTTAATCATTGTATTTGACTTTTTAGATTTAACCTGAATTAATCTTTATTTTATATAGTTCATAAAATTATTTTAGATTTTACTGTAATTGGTTTGTTTATGGTTTGCTTAAAAAATAGCTAAATAACGCTAACTAGTGTAGCACATTATAAATAGCCTAAACGTTACTCTAATTAGCATTAACTCTGTTACTATGAATAACTAGATACGCAAAGTACAAGTTTCTTTTAACTCGCAGCTGGGTTAAAATTGACAACTTGTTAAACCTGTTAGTCATTCTAACACTGTTTCTAACCATGTGATCTTTCAGCTTGCAGACTTTAACCTTTAATCTGTCTCTCCAAATTCTTTGAAGGACACTATGATAATGAACGACTGGCTATTGCTAGACAAAGAATCCCATACAGACTTGGTCGGGTAGTTGACGAATGGCTACTCGATAAAGGTAAAAATTAATTGATTAATAATTAACCCTTGAGATAACTAGTGAATAACCATTCCCCATGAGAGGTGCAGTCCCAGAAGACAAGGGTGACAAGTTACCCTGATGTATGCTTCCATTTTAATTGGCACTTGGCTGCACTGTGGATTTCAATGACCACAGATATCATTTAAATTGGAATTCAAAGCGAAGGGGTATAGCAGACATGCCGTTTATTCTTTGTCATCCTTGCACCTTGTGGAAAAGCTGCACCTTAACAACATCTTAAACCAATTAACTAAAAACACATAACCCTTGTCTAACCCTCTATCGTCCCTCTTAACCACTGTGTGTAATTAGTTGCTGTGTGTAATTATTCCACTTAAAAATCATTAAAATGCTGTGTAACATTTACTTTAACACCTTAAGTTGACCATGTCTCGTTTTCTTAAACTGAACATTTTAAATCATGAACCAAATTTCTCCTCCACTCCAACCTTGTACTGTGTTACCTTTTACTACAAGACTACATCAGACTCCCCACACTTTTCTGCTGCGACAAAACGGTGCTGACAGGCTGTAAAACTGGATCCCTGTTTGCACCCATTAACTTTGCTAATAAGTATTCTCCGGAAATTGGCCCATTACCGCGGGCCTCCTCCTCCGGTGTAACACCGCTTATCGGTGGAAGCTGCTGACTGTAGCGCTGTTAAATATCATTGCCCCTTTAAGGAGGTGAAACAATAGGAGCTGGGGGAACCCAGAGCAGAGCATTTTTTATTGGCCTAATGGTTGATGAAGTCAAGGAAGGGTGGAGTGTTTAGCTTTTATTGCCTTTTAGCGTGACACAGATTGTAGACTTCCTTTTTAATAATTTGCCCATCTCTTTCAAAGTTATAAGCATTACATCCCCTGCAGACCATTTGCTAACTTGATGATATTAAAAATTATCACTGTCAAAACATTTAAATAGGAACCTAAATAGATTTTTAAACCTCCTCTGATGATTTTAACCTGCATGTGTAAATTATAAATTTTAAACTTGCTACTAATTAACATTGACATTTTAAAGTTCATATCTAAATCAAGTAAAATTAAAACTATTAATGCTATAATTGATAAAGTCCACTTGGTTCAAATGATGTGCAAACTCTCCCATATGACTTCTCCATGTCTGCTCTATCGTTCTCTCCTTTTTTTCCACCTTTTTTCTCTCTCTATGTCTCTGTCGAACTTTAGGGAGACAGTTGACCATCTTTAACAGCCAGGCGGCCATTAAAATTGGCGGCCACGACAAGGGTCGGCCCTTCCAGGGTCAGATTTCAGGGCTGTATTACAACGGTCTCCAGGTGCTCAAACTGGCAGCAGAAAATGATCCAAGCATTCAGGTGGAGGGGAACCTGCGTCTTGTCGGGGACTCACTCTCTGTGCTGACCACTGACACAACGTCTGCCACCCCGCTGGCAGTCTCCGATATGTCCACCACCATCATGGAAACCACCACCACTATGGCCACCACTACCACCCGCAGGCAGCGATCACCCAGCTTGAGGGAGAGCATCTCAAAGGTCAGAAACTATAAAGGGATATTTGTTATATATATAGTACGTGTATGTGTGTGTGTGTGTGTGTGTGTGTGTGTGTGTGTGTGTGTGTGTGTGTGTGTGTGTGTGAGTCTGAAACAGAAATCACAGTATCTCTCTGGATTTGCAACAAACGTCTATTGACACAGTGACTGTATATATTTCTAACTACATCATCTAAAAGGACATATATATATATATATATATATATATATATATATGTCAATATATAAGAAATAACTCAAATCAAATGTCCCTTGTTAGAGTGCATACCTCCAAGCTTTTTGTTGAAGAACAGATTTCTACACATTCACAATCCTGCATCCAGACTGGTGAGTGTTACTGACCACCATTTCAAATGAGATGATTTTAATCCAAATGCAGCAGACCTGCCAAATTGGAAGGATTTCAGCTGCACTTGGAGTCCTGTGGTTTTAAACAAAACCCCTACCTCCCCTAATAAAAATACATAGTGCATTTTCATTACATTTCTCTTGTCCAGTTTCCTTGAAATTGCCGTCTCTGTATTTTCAATTTAACCAAGTAATCCATTAGTGGACCGTCGATTCCCTGCTCTGCTCCGGTATTCTGCATCACTGTGTGCCCTAAAATCCAATTTAAACATATTGAAGTCCTGATGCTGCGTGTGAGAATTTGTCTTTGCAAATTGACATGGAAATAGATAAAAACATGTACAACATTTAGCCCACTGAGACGTTCCCCTCCATCTGTAGTGCTCTTGCTTTTCTTTTTGTCAACACATGAAGTCGGCCACAGGGGTAAAGAATAACTGCATATAGGCACATTTCAGATGTGTAGTCTCACTACTGTTGCTCTGAGCCAAAGCACTAAAGTGAAACAGTGCGGCAGCTTTTCCTCAGATGGGATGCAGAAAGTCCGCCGGCAAACATGCTCATAAAAGAGTGAGAACAAACCTAGATTTGTCCAAAAAAACAAAAACAAGACATTTTCTCTGTTTTTCTTTCAGCCGCAGAACTCTGATGATATTTTGGTGGCTTCAGCAGAGTGTCCTAGTGACGATGAGGACCTGGAGGAGTGTGAACCAGGAACAGGTGAGTCAGCCGTGACAAAAAAGATGGGAATATACAGCTATATTTATCCCATTAAAGGTGTTTTCAGACATTAACTCTGGAGAATGTCCGCACAAGTGGGTCTGGACTTTCTCCGGAGTTTGCCTTTTACACCCAGCAGGAGATTCTTTGCTCAGACATGTTCACAACAACACAGAACTCTCTGGCACTGCAAGCAGAGCCAAGACATAACATGTTAATTCAGCTGCAGAGAAGGTTTCAAAGGTTTCAAAGGTTCAAAGGGAAGACATGCTTTTGTGTAGAGCACATCAACACCAGCGCCGACCCAATCTCCAAAAGCTCTCTTAGCATCTTTGTTAGTGTCTTCTACATGTAGGGCACAGCTTTATCATCCTGAGATATTTGTCTCCTTTTTGTTTTTTTCATTTTAGCATCTGTCGCGTGTTAGACACATCATCAACTTACGCACTTGCTCATGTTGAATCCTGCAGAGAATCTCATGGAGCACATTTGGACATTATCCTGAGTTTTTACCAGGGGGCTGCCTGGAGAACCTCCAGAGAAAGTCCAGATCCTCTCACTTGGACATTTGCGTTCTCTCATGCAGCCCCTCCGGATAACGTCAGGAAATTATCAAGAGTTCAGTGCATGATTAAAAGCAGCTTTATACTTTCACCCAAGATTGTAGATAAAGGCATCAACATCAGGCAGCCATCGTTGTTTCAAAATTGTTAGGTGCTTCCCAGCATCATGTTTCTACATCAACTTTACACTCATCTGTTCAGGGGCACTGTCAAAACAGCTGAATTGTTGTATTTGAATTGTCGTTACAGATTCAAGAAGCATAATTTAAACCTGTGTTTTAGCTTCTGAGTCATGTCTGGAACTCATTAAATTGAATATGAGGAAATCTTAATGAAGTGCACCACAGTCATTAAGAGAGGAAGACAGTATACGGCACATCAGGCCTGTGACAGAAACCAGCTGTGGAACTTAAGGAGGACTCTGCCCTTATCGCGGGTGCCTCAATTATTAATATGACCTTATCAGACCTTATGTTGTTGACCGGCCCTAAGAAGTGTGCATCAAATAATGATGAAAGCGAACTTCACGGCCGTAAATAGCCAAACTGCAGACTGGAGGACCAGATGACACTCTATCAAAGTCAATTGCCAATGCATGGTATTAGAACACATATACAGTAAGGTGGATTGAGTGAGGACTCATTCATGTGGTGATTAAAGACAGGGCATGCTAATTGCTTTCAATAAGCCACAATATTACACGTGTGACTCCTAAATTAAATAACCTCTCTTGTGATTTCTCTTGTCAACCCTTGAACCCCTGCCTACAGATGTGCATTCAGTACCATGGCAATTTAATGTACTGCTCTTGTGTTTGTTATGTGCTCTGTCTGTTATATGCTCTTCATTCAGCTGCCGCCTTTCATGGGTCATCTTGTGTGTTTGTTTCTACATGTGAGCTCTTCTATGTTTTCGCTTTATCATATGATATTATCATTAAATCAAGGTTTAAAATCTGTATTGAAGAATCAAGAACCGAATATAACATTCAAAAACATGGTGGTTTAAATTATTTCCCCTGCGTTTGCCAAATGCTTATGTAAATAACTTTGTATTAAAGGAATCTGCGTATTATTTGCAATCATAATAAATAATACCAGTGATAAGCCAGCTAATATTTTTACATAATGAGCAGATTGTGGCTCCACTTTGATGAGCACAGCTTGTTCAGCCAGGATTTTAGTTTTTATGCTGTTCTAATTTAGGATCCCCTACCTTTTCTGTTTCCTTTCTAGGAGGTGAATTAGTGTTGCCTATTATAACAGTGGATTCCCTTGAGCCCCCATCCATCGCCACCCGTTACCCTGTCATCCCTCCTCCCCCTACCCTCCTCTCCCCACTTGAAACCACCAAAGAGTCCCTGATACTCCCTCCTCATCCCTCCTGCCCCCCGGACCAGGAGGACTGTGGTGACCCTGTGGAGGTCTCGGCCTTCGGCTCTGGGGAGATGACGGAATCTGATGACGAGGACTTTTACAATAATAACTCCCCCATGGTCACTGACAGGACAGTCCTTCCTCCACCTCCCGCCGCCGGTGAGGGTGGAGTCCAGAAACCCCGCCCCCTACCTCCTTATGTTCCTACCACCAACCCTGACCAGCTCCACATCCCCGCAGGCAAAATGAACACCCGTGACCAGGTGCTTCTGCCCCCTGCTCCTCCATCCTCCCGAAACACACCAGGACTAACTTACCCCCCCAATTTTCCCCATGTGCCCACAGCCAACCCCACAGTCTCTGATGAAAAGAGCCAACCCGGTGCCGTGGAGGTGATCAGGGAGTCCAGTAGCACCACGGGGATGGTGGTGGGTATCGTGGCTGCTGCTGCTCTCTGCATTCTTATCCTCCTCTATGCCATGTACAAGTACCGCAACCGGGATGAGGGCTCCTACCAGACGGACCAGAGCCACAATTTTGCCAACAATTCCACTGTGGAGGGCAATGGAGCAGTGGTCAAAGACAAAAGCACAGCAACGGCCTCTGTGGCCAAGGCAATCACAAAGGGCAAAAAGAACAAAGACAAAGAATACTACGTCTGAGAGTGCAGAGGAGGGGGAGTAGTTTGGACTGAGACAAGAGGATGAGAGAGAGTGCTTTTGTTTCGCTCCCCGATTTTGTCAGGTCGACCATCAGTGAAATTTCACGGGCCACAAAAAAACAGCTGCAGCCTATTAGCGATGAAATCTTTGTCCACAATATGAGATCTGACTCATCCTCTGTGTCACAAGGTGTGCTCCAGTCTGCATTCACAGATTCTTTGTTAGTGTATCATTTTTTTTATGTTTTTAACAAGCTGGAAGAAGCATATCCACTTTGGCTTTGTATATAGCATGGATATGGTTCAGTGGAGAAAGTGCTGAGAACAAGACAGGTTTGCCTCAGTGTTTTCTTTGTTCTTTGTAATGCTCTATCTCAACAAGTCTCAATGTCCCCATTATGATATATGAGGCAAAACAGGCCAATTATTGAGTTTTTATGGTAGATGAGCAGAGAGAACCCCAGGATTTCTGACTACAGTACAAAAGAAAACCTTTATTTGGATAAGACATCATCTCTGCAGCCTCCATCTTATGTTATGTGTCTTTTAAAACTCCCCAGTCGCCCTGCCTCCGAGATGGTATTATGTTGCCAGTGCAGTATCATAAATGAAGCATGATGTCAAGCGCTCTAGTAAAAAAATTACCGCAAATTTAAATGAATTATTAAATCACTCAACACATTCCTGTCAGTGAAGCATATATCATAATGGATCCGATTTTTTTTATGTGAGACATCACAGTCATTGAGCCATGTCATTCCAAGTAGGGATAATTGTGAACAAGTCAGACTACACCAGTGAAGGTATTTCTCTGTAAACATTGTTTGTATGTACATATAGAGGCTGGCGGATTGAAAAAGGATTGTGTACGCAGGGGGAGTAGGTATGGATAGGAAAAACGACTTGATATCCTCGACCACCCCCCTTCAACAACTTTCACAGCAACATCTAAAACCGCTGCAGCCCAAAAAAAAAAAAAAAAAAACTTCACAGGAGTTTCTGGGAACACAGAATCACGTTTTGAGGAAGATTTTCTCATCGCTTCCTGGAAAGGAAGAACCAACCCTCCACAACAGTCTGGCTCACTCTTGATCTTCTCCTTTCCTCGAAACTGTCATGGGAAAATTCAAAAAGCACACATGAAATGTAAACATATCTCTGAGACATAGATATTCCTTGTAAAGCAGCCAAAACTGTATTGTTTTTTTTATTCTATCAGTTACTAAAAGACTATTCTATGAGATGACTAATTGAAGGTTTGTGAATTGTATTGATATTTCTCTGATATTTCGATGTATCTTGTTACCACTCTTCTTAAAAATGTTACATTTTAGATTGCCTTTTACTTCAATCCAGAGAAGAAGCACACTTAACTCTGATAGCTGCAAATATATCTTTGTGTTTGCATTATTTACAGTTTGGATTATGCAGAGACAACACAAGGACGGAACAAATTGTTTGATTTCGTTGCATTGTGCATTTTATATGTGCTGAATCTGTTACTCAATGGATCTGATAATATAAAGCCATTTTCTCTGTTGAGTTATGTCTACATTTACTTATTCATGCTGTGATTTCCTGTTCTTCTTTTTTTTTTATGAAAGTGCCATTCAGCGTGAGCTGCTCAGCGCTCAGAAAATATACCATTCCTCACTCATTGCTATTGTATAGTGTTCATGTGAAATTGATCTTAATATGTGTACAGAACGTGGAGATGAAAATACACTTGATTATATACTTTGTACACACTCGTGTTGTGTGTTGCTTTTTGTGGATGCACAAAGACAATTCACTTTAATTGCCCTTCATTATTGGATGCAGACATTGTTGATGTGTATTGGTGAACTAAGACTGACGTGAATTAGGATTTCAGGCCACAATTTTGGTATAAATCAGCACAAGTGACTCTCTCCTGGCCACAAACTTTCAATATTAATTGAATGTACTGTTTGCTTTTTTTGGCTGATTCAGCTATTGGGGTTTGTGAGTATTTTGGGATCAAAGAAACACAATGCACTCACGATGTAATCCTACAAAGCTGACATTTTGCCAACAAGATAAGTTAACATGTTTAACGTGAAGAAACAGCATTTCTTATAAATTACAGGCCTTAGTATGTTTTAAAAATGGGTCTTACACTTGAGTTTCATCATCTTGCTCTCTCTCTCTGTCTTCCCCCTTTCTCTCTGTCTTTCTGACTCTCTCTATTTCTGGCAGTACATAGCGCTGGTGTGTCAGTAATGCCGGGATCATGTCCATTATTCATTAATAAGTGTTTTTTCTGCGCCGTACACGATGTCAGTTATGAGGTTTTGAAACTTGAAGCTCAAATCAAACAAAATATTAAACCAGCTGAACTCCTGTTGGGGTCACTGGTGATTTACAACACACAGAAATAAGTTCAGTCTTAAGGTCAAAAATGGTGAAAGTGATCAGTGCTGAACTTGGCCTTGACTTGAAAACTGCAGAAAAAGCAGAGCCTGCATTATGAATCTGGAGCATAGTGTGAAGGTTGTGGGTGCCAACCAGACTGCATCACTATCACATTTCATCATCTCAGCCTCTGCTCCACTGATTTTCTTACTTTTCCATTTGCCTCTATATGATGGAATGGATGCACCTAACATCAAGAGGGTTCCTGGTTCAAATTCTGTTTCAGCTAAGATCTTTCTGTGTGGAACTGGCATGTTTTCCCTGAGTTTTCTCTAGGTACTCTGGCTTCCTCCTGGGTAAAGTCAATCGGAGACACTAAATTGAATGGTAGGTTATGTTGGCTGTGCTACACAGGTGACGTGGCCATAGTGTACCCAATGTGAGCTGGGATTGGCTCCAGCTTGCACCCTGCGACCCTCAGGAAGATAAGTAAAGATAGATGGTTGTGACAGGCAGCCAAATATGATTGATTGATGGTACTGAATATGAGTTATTGCATTCACGTATCATACCATAAAGACAGAAATGTATAACTTAAAAATGAAAGTTATTTAGTTGGCCTGTACATGCTACGCTATTAACGTATGTTCTTAATTTACAGTAAAAATGTAAAAATGCTGTATACACAATGGCTAATAATGCAAAAGTATGAATATTATTTCATAAGTCCTGTCATGTGCTTTGTCTCCTAACCTGAATATTATTTCTAGAAAAACATTCCCCCAAATATGAGCAATAATATTTGCTTGTGAGAAGTTACAGGGTTTGTGTTGTTTGACTACCCCCTGCTGAGAACACAAGGAACTGAAGGATAGAGAGAAAGGTTAACACAGTGTTGTGATATGTGGGCTTTAGTTGCCCTCACTGAAGCAGCCATTAATATTTCTATGACGTAAATACAAATACAAGAATTTATTGTATTTCTGTCAGGCAGAGAATAATCTTGTAGGCTAAGTCAGGTGTAGTGTAGGTGATGTCTAAACTGTGCATATCACATCCTGTGGCTGCATGGCCACAGGATGTGATATGCTGCAGTTGAGCATTGCTGAGATGTCACAAGTCTAATTCAACAAAAACCACCAGGTCATATCTGCTCTGACCTGCCCCTGTTCCTCCAAGCCAGGTTTTCTTCATACTGTCAATACTTGCTTTATAGCTTACCCTTACGATCGCTCTTCACTACTATTTTGCAGATATACAAAGTTACAACTAAGCTTAAATTCTGCGTACGTGTGCCAGTTATATCAGAGCCTCTGATATTGCTTAACAACAAAAAATAATTTCCTGAGACTTCAGTCGACTCAGTTTGTTCTTCTCAGATCTTGACTCATGACTTTTAACCCATGCTGCCTCCTTTCACTAATGAGAAAACTGTTGGTTCCCACAATAATGATTTCAGGATATTAATTAATTTACTGCTTTCTTTCATTGTCCATAAATCCCTCTAGAATGAAGTGCCTTAGACAAATGTTAGAGAAATTGTTGTTATATATCTAGTTGTTATATATACACAGGAATGAAAATGTGTCCATTTGTCTCTGACTTACAGCTGCTAAATGTTTGACATGTTATATGTTCTCAGAAGTTTGAACAAATTCCGAAATAAAAAATAGGTTAATTCTCTAATTTCATTACAATAATTTTCCATGTAAAATAGTTAAAGGGATAGTTCACCCAAAAATGAAAGTTCACTCATTATCTATTCACCAATGGAGGGGTGGCTGAAGTATTTGAGTCCACAAAACACTTCTGGAATTTCAGGGGTTAATATTATTGGAGCCAAATCCAGTATAATTGAAGTAAATAGTGACCCCATCTTCAAATGCAGAAAACAGAAAAACAATTGAATTCAATATCAGCTCAAAACAAGGGCATTTACACCATGTTTTAGCTTAAATGTCCACTGTGATCCACATGTGAACATGGCTCTGGAGGAGGATATCGGAGGACATTTAGGCTAAAAACATGGTATCAATTACCTTGTTTTAAGTCAAATTTGAATGCCGGGGCTTCTGGACACTTGGATGACAACACAAGAGCAGTATGGAGGCATTTTATTGTGTGTTTAGGTTTCTGTCTGTTTTTATACATTTGAAGAAGTGATCCCCAGTTACTTCAATTGCATTCGATTTGGCTACAACACTGTTTACCACTGAAACTCCAGAAGTGTTTTGTGGACTCAAATACTTCAGCCACCCCTCCATCAACATAGTGGTGAGTAGATAATGAGTGAATTTTCATTTTTGAGTGAACTATCCCTTTAAAGCCCAGAGAATGGGGCCATAATGATGAATGTGTTTCTTAATCTGGCTCACGGTGATTACACTGTTCAAGGAACAGAAGAGAAGGTGATAGCATACAAAAGCAGAAGTTATAGTTGCTAGTAATAGTTCAACTTCAAGAGGTTGGAAGTTGACTGTATTTACTATATAACATAATTTGTTTTTCTACCTCTTTTCTTGTTAAAAAAAATAAATAATAAATCACTGGCTGTTGCTGAATGAGACCTCACACAGGCCGGGGTCACATACTTTCATAAAATCTGCTAGTCACCTGGCATTATGTGTTCATGAGCACTATTTATCTATTTCATTCATCGACTTTACAGACTCTGGTGTTATTTAGGCTCAACTAGGGCTGAACTGTGCACAACTTGCACAATGCATAAGCAATATATTGATATATGTTGGACTTTTGTTATATTGGTATTGATTACAGGGGTTCAACAGAGTTCCGACCAACTCCAATACAATTGAAGTAATTGGTGATCAACTCTTCAAATGTAAAAAAAACAACAGAAAAAAAACATAAAATGCCTCCATACTGCTCTTGTGGTGTCATCCAAGTGACCGGAAGCCCCGAGTGGAGGATAACAGAGGACAAAACATGATGTAAATTGCCTTGTTGGATGAACCCACAGGAGCAGTATGTATTCATATGTAAAATTCTTTTTTATGTTGTTTTCATACATTTGAGTCGGAGGTGACATGAGGAGAAAGAAGACTGACAGCCTCGGAAATCTGTGGCCACTTCTCCAGGGTGCTCAGAACAACCAGGTGATTGTTGTGCACAAGTGTACAGAGGAGAACTGATTTTATTGATTGCACGTTTTATGAGGTTAATTGATCAATAAAAAGCTAAGACATTCTGCACAGGACTGAATGCGACGATGTTTTGACAAATTTGAAATTAAAGAGAGAAGTGCCCTCCACATGACGTCAGTGGATTTGGCCAATCAGCGTCATGGGAATCTCTCTCTCTCTCTCTAAATATAAATATGTCTCTCTCTCGCTTTATTGCGCTCCGTGCGTGTGCGCGTGCCAAATAGTTGTTAGCTAGCGCTAGCTGCCCGGTCACAGTGAGCTAGCTCAGTGAAACATGTTCTCTTAGCCACCGTTTGTGCCAACACACAGCGGCTGCTCACTATGAGAGAGGAGCCCCGCTTCCGCTGCATGTCCGCCCGCAGCCCCTGATGCCAAAGAGGACGAGGGGCAGTGAGATAACAATGAGAAGTTAGCCGAAGCCAACACGGAGGGACGCTGGTGGGTTTCTGGACAGGCGGCTGCTGCTTTCCTGCCAAGGAAGGAAGCCTCTGAGATTGTTTTTCGCTAATGACTGGATGCGGAAGGAGGATATGAGGCAAGCTGGACAGCTAATGCTAACTGTAAGCGATGCTGGCGTCAAAAATGTGGAGGACAGTTCACAGTGAGCACCATTGTCAAATCTAACGAGCTAACCTAAGCTAACGTTAGCCAGTGACAGGCTGAACTAACGCTCACCTAGCGACCCTCGGTGAAGCTAACTTGTTGTCGGCAGGCTGCTGTTAGTCACCCAGCTAACGACAGGGACATTACCTCGGCTCAAGTGCTGATATGTGCGGCCTAGCATTAGCTGGTGACTAGCATCAAGCAAATCTGGTGGTGTTAAACGTTTGTCAGCCAGTTTGGAGAAGTGTACCGCTGCTGTGGGTTATGTTTTAATATCGACTCGGGTGACTGAAGGTGTTAATTGTTTAAACGGGGCATATTTCACCGATTAGAAAAGCACAGCCATGTTCGCAAGCTAAGGCTAAACTGTGTGTTCGCTTGTTAATGTCAGCCAGAAAACTTAATCTAGCTGGCACAGCACTGGCCTGGACATTAAAGGAGGCTGTTTTAAGCTCTGTCATCCTTCCTGAAATCTGTGGTAACTTAGGAACGATGTTGTGTAGCTTCTATGTTGCGTTGTTTTTGTATAGTAGGTATTAGAGTGACTATAGTGCCTGCCTGTGTAATTTCAGAATAATCTCACCTTACCTTTTGACTGCTCAGTTGGTTAAATAATTATTACACTGAACTAATTTAGACGTTGTGAAAGATAATTGATCAAGTTCAGTGTTTGACTCAAAACACGTGTTAACTTAAGATAAGATAAAGGTGTCCAAGGCCAATTAGTAATAAACATACATAGTTTCATAATCATGGGATTTAAGGAATTACAAAATGTGAAACAGACTAGACATACACTGACATATGCACAGCTCGATTACTAATATGTGCATATAAACTGATTTCTACAGTTTTTCAAATTACTTTGTGATATCCAGTGTAGTTTTATAAATTGGTTGTTGTCCAGCATTTAATTTCCCTACTAAATGCAATGTGTGAAGCCTCATATAAGGAACTTATCCAGATTTGATCTCTCTTGCAGATGAATGTTTTTTCATACATTCAGTGGGTTACCAATGTGCCAAAAAGTCACTCTCCAGATTACCCAACAGGGATTAGGCTAGAGTGTGGCAACGTTGGCGCACGGAGGGAGAACACACTGGCACGAGAATGTGTAAGGATTCTTGACCTCGTCTGAAGTATACATATCCAAGACACAGAACTATTGTCCTTGATGAAACAGTCTTGGTTGACCTGCCATCCCCAATGGAAGTGCCATCGTAGACACAAGACACTGTGGCTCGAATTGCTGCACAGTTTTTTGAGCTACAGCCTTGAAAGAAGCATTTCAGCTTTTGGTTGAACCTGAAGCGGAGATGGGTTCCCAGGCTCTTCAGATACTGCGGCAGGGGGTGTGGGCTTCGCTCACTGGAGGCTGGTATGTGGACCCCCATCAGAGCACGTTCTCCAACTGCTTCCACCTCTACCTTTGGATATTTCTTCTGGCCTTCCCCTTTCTGTTGTACATGGTAAGCAAATTTCCACAGCAGGTTACATTAAATAATAATTGAAGGCGCAACTAAATTCAGACACAGACCCTCATAAACATTTTTCAAATACCAGAAGTGCTTCAATGTACCACAGATGTCAGCCGCACAAGGGATTTACACTGCATTTTGGTACATTCAGTGAAGTTTTTTTTATTTTTTACCACCATCATTTGCATGACATTTATCCACCAATTTCATGTTGAGATCTAAGTGACAGCAGTACCTGGGAGTCCAATAGAGCAAGCAACATAAATGTCGGAGAGTTGTGGAAGAAATTCCCAGTTCAACCCAGTCACAAGAACTGACAGTGAAAGTGAATGCATCAAAGTGTACAATTCACTGATCCATTGCAACCGTAAAAGTGTGCACATGCAAAACGCCAGTAAGTGAGTTAGTTTGTTATCAGAAATAGGAGTTTAGAGTATCTCAATTCCATTCATACCTGACAGTGGGGCTATAAAGATTTACATTTACATAACATTTACCTTCTCAGTTCAGTAACAGAGAATTTGAAACTGTTTGAGAAAACTTTGTTTTCTGAACATTTGTGGTTGCTCTGGGCACTCCATTGTATTTGTGGCATTTGAACCTTGTTTTAAAAAGATTATCTAAAATAACTTTAATTTGAACCGATACAGTCTAATGTTGAATGTCTAATTGTGGTAAACATCTAATTCCTACCATCATTTATAAGTAATTTTTTTATAGCACAGGTGCCTGTAAACTGGCAAATATTATGATCAGTACATAACACTGTTTTGTTCAGTGCTTTTTTTAGAATTTACGATTTGCCAGCCATTATCATATTTCCTTGCACTCGTTCCCTGAAATTGTTTTTTATTGCCTTATTATTATTATTATAGATAGGTTTAATTGCTTTTATTTTTATTGTTTAATTTTTTTTACTCCCTTTCAGGCTCTTCCTCCAAGCTTGATGGTAGCAGGCATCTACTCTGCTGTGGTGGCAGTTTTCTTCACAGCCATTAAGGTGGTGAACTACCGGCTCCACGCTATGTTCGACCTTGGTGAGATTATAGAGAAGAAGCAGGCCTCGCTCACAGCTGAAGCACCAAGAACCGAAGAGGGAGATGAGGGTTCAGGTCTCCATGATGGAAATCACCATAGGTTAGAAGGGGTTTTCTGACTAAATGGAATCAGACAGTTTTATAGTTTGGTTTTGTCTGATTTATTATGTTTTTTAATATTTTTAAAAATATGTGTCGTAATGAAAAAGGAGTACTCACTATTTAGCTATTAATGCAGAAATCACTTCCTTTTTTTTTTTTTTTTTTTACAATGCTGAATGGTTTTTAATTTTCTGTTTGTCTAACTTCTCCACAGGGATAGTCATGTTGGTGTAGAGATGACTGTGTTTCGAAAGGTCAACTCAACACCCCCGGTGCGCTGTAGCTCCCAGCACTCACTGTTTGGGTTGAACCAGGTGTCGGTGAGGCTAGCTCTATTTTATTGCAGCATGCAGTGTTATTTCTTCTCCCTTTTCCTTTTCTCTGATATTTCTCCAACTCTACATGCTAGAAATGTTTTTTTCTTTAGATTCAAGTGTTGTAATGGTCTTGTTACTACATATAATGATGTGAATTAATAATTTTTATTAACTGACTACTGTTTTAATTGTCATTAATCTTCAGGAGTTCTTGCCCCAGCTGGAGGATACAGGGGGCACTAAGGGTAAGTGTCTGCTGAATTAGATTTTTTTAATACCATATTGCTTTTCAGAATTGACTGTTTTTTACTTTAAACAATAGTTAATAATGTATAATCTTAAATCCTTCTGCACAATGTCCTTTCACAATCAAGTCTGTATGCCACATTACCATAAGTTGAATATGTATTCTTACTTTTTGAGTGACTTCTTTAATTTTGACCTCAGATATCAAAGAGCTTATGCGGGAACAAGGAAGCAATAATGTGATTGTAACGTCAGCTCACCGGGATATCCTACGCCAGAGCTCCCAGGACACCCTTCGTAAGTCTGCTATTAATCATTGACCAGCAATGAGCATCTTGCAAACTGAATGCTTAATTGTGTAAATGAGTCACACTCGGGAGCCCAGGCAATTAGCATAAAACTACTGTACACATTCTATTGTTAACATAGCTCTTAATTCTTTCTGTTGGGATTAAGGTTGGTGCATGGATTTACATGAATGAATGAAAATAGCATTAGGTCTTCAGTAGGACAATTTGAAACCTCTGTGTTAGAGTGTAAAAGTGAGGACTTTGGTCTGTTCTATTGTACAGGAGCTCCCCGTGTCATCCAGTCCTGCATTGCTGCTGGTCTGGGAGGGGATTTCTCTGGTCTCGTGGGATTATCTGGAGTGTCTGCTGTATTTGGAGAACCTGGAGACTGCTTGTCCATTCCCCCTTCACCCTCCAGTCAAGAAGATGGAGGCGAGAAAGAACAGTTGCAGGAAGTGGAGGATCAACAGAGTCCCGAGGACAATGGGTTGGGGGCTTATTCTCCCCTTGGCCCCTCTGCTGAATCTGAGAGCCTGGGGGATACTCCTCTCAGCCCCCTTATAAAGAGCAGTTTAAGCGAGGAGCTGAGTGAAAACCTCCTGGGTTTGGGCCTTGACCCTGTGGCTTTTGCACCTGGGACTGAGCACCCAGGCAGCCGCAGCGGGGTGGCACTAGCTGCCGGATCCACAGACAGCTGTTTCAGTGCAGGTGGCGCCACCACAGACCGTGAAACGCTGAGCACTGTTAGTAGTTACCGCAGTGAAAAAACAGATTCCACTCAACTGGAAAGCCCTTCGTTCAGCCAGTCACGGCCTGTGGACGGACAGCCGTCTGCCTCAGCAAAAGCAATAGGCTCCTACATCCCTGGGCCTAGGGAAGATCCGGCAGGACAGGGTGGCAGTGACACAGACAACCTGTCAGACAGTGTGCTGTTGCGTTCACCTTCCAAAGAATTTTCTCTTAGCCAGGGGCTAGACAGGACACTTGTTGAAGGAGAGGATTTGACCCCTGCACCCTCTGATATTGCACAGCCCCCTCCTCTCCAGAACTCTTCCCCTTCAAGTAGTGGCCAATCAGAGGTTTGCGATTTAGACCGAAATTACCCAGTTCCTCCTTTACCCCCACCTCGGCAGGCCAATTCAGTTCCCTCAGGGCTGGCCCTGGGTCTAGTGTGCTCTGAGCCTGCTTTGCCCATATCCTCTACCCCCTTCTTACTGTCTGACCAGCCTGCTCTGCAAGTCCAGCAGGTTGTGCGCCCGAAAGACTTAAAGCTGCTGCGGGCCAGCGGCAGTAGTGTAGGGCACAGGCCGGGCCGAAGGAAAGCTCCACGAAGGCGAGCTGGAGCAGGAAGCAGTAGTTTTGACTGTGGCTCTTACAGGCGTCACCACAATCATAGACAACACAGAGATTACATCCCTGTGCGCAGCCGACTGGGTGCCAAGGCGTACAGTGAAAGTCTGTTTGAAGATTCCAGCGATGAGGATGATGGCAGTGACATGAGTGCTGGTTCTAGTCTGGGCTCCCAGCGCCGATATAGCTCAGACGATGATGATGATGACGACGACGACGACGATGATTCAAGTTCCTCTACCTCCTGCTACTCCCCAGAACTCGCTAACACTGGCATGACATCCCCACTCTCCCCTGCTGCTCAACTGCCCACTCCAAGGGAAGGGGATTTACCTGAAACTGCTGGCCCCTCTCATTCTCGTGCCGCTCAGCGCTCTTCTAGCACGGCTAGTGCTAAAACTCATGCAAGAGTGCTAAGTATGGATGGTGCCGGTGGTGGTCAGAGCAGCACGGCAGCTCAGCCCTCTACTCTGCTTACAATGCCCTCCACCTCCACCCCTGCACCCCGAACTCTAACCATCTCCAAGTCTGATCTGGAAGCCCGCACTATTCATACCGATGGCTTCCCTGGAACTCTTCACCATCGACTCGATTCTCTTGGCGGCTCTTGGACTGGCAACCAGATGGGCTGGAGGGTAGGAGAGCTGCTTGAAGAGGGAGCTGTGGGAGGAGGTGAGTTGGTGTTATCATCAGTGGTGCAAAGTTGTGTTTTAGAGATGTCCTGTTCTTAATTGAGAAAAATAACCAACCTGGAGAGGCTCATATGAAGCCAATAAGCCAAGAATTGGCTGATATTGTTGTCTTAAACTCATTTATTGAACTTAATTATTTATTTTATAATTTTTTTAGGTTAGTATCAAATAAAGTAGGTTGCTTAATTTAGCAGCTTTTTACCATACTATGAATAACCAATAAAGGTTGGCCATCGTCACTTTAGTTTAGAACCTTATGAACTGCACAACCTATGTTTTCTATCCTTCTAGAATATCAGCATTATTGCAGCATTATAACTATTTATATTTCAATGTCTTCATTTGAAACAGCCATAAAAGTGACGTAGAGACAGACAACAGAATGAAAAAATAGTAGAATGATATTGAATAAATGGTCAGCTCAGCAAAGAGTTGAACTTGGGACCTGCTCCTCAGGGAATATGCGCCTATATGGTTTGTGCTTTAGCAGTTTGGCTACCCGGTTGCTCCCACATACAATTCTTAAACAGAATCTTTTTTCATTTGATCACATGTAAGTGTGACATGTACTCTCACTCTGTTGGCAAGAAGACGTGAGGAGATGCTACAACCTTTTTTTTTACTCATCATGAATGTATTTCCTTTGTGGCTGCAGGACTGACCAAACACGTGTAAGGCTGATATGAATGACTCTCACTCTTGATGGGCTTACATAGTCTACTTCTATGCTACTACATTTTCAGTACTAGCCATTAGCCTAGCCATATAATATGGCTTCAAACAACCCATAATGCAACACATATTCAAATATCATTGTACCACTTGTATGTATTTATTCTGAAATATTTGACAACCCCCACTTTTTTAAAACCGAAGTTTCAGGGAAAAACTCTCAGCATGTTTTTCTTTATTCAGTCAGTTTAGGCTTTGCACAAAAATGCTCAGGCCCTGTCAGATCTTAACATGGCTGAAAAACCCTGCATAATCTTATTGTCGGAAATGTGCTGCATGCCACAGACCTCGATCCTTAACAAACTTAGTTGTTTGAAAGAGTGTGATTTATAGTTACCATCCTTTCAAGGTTAATCTGAGTCACTAATGTAAAAGTAAAGCTCATTTACTGACCTTAGATCAGTGCTGGCTTATATGTCTGTGCCTCGTGTCAGCCTCGTAATTTACAAACCATGAAGTAAATAGAAAGCAGATTTTGTGATTAAGATAACAGGCTGCCTTATCATTAAAAATATTACTCATAGCTTTTGATGTGGCTCATGTACTGTAAACCTCAAATTGTTTGAGGCAAACACAAATGGAATTTTTTTTACACTGCAGTTGACTATGAAAGTAATGCATCATTAGGCTTTATTTTTGTTGTCAACATGACCCATGGGTTTTTTATGACTGCAGAAATGCAGAGGGACCAGTTTGGTTGATCGTCCATCAATAAGTAATTCAGGGTATTTGACATGCATACATCTAAATGCACATTTTACAATGGCAAAAGGGAAATCCAGTAACAGGCTAATTTAGATATTGTGTCCAATTTTTTTAGCAAATTATGCTATATATGGTAAAAACTGACCCTGTAAACCGAGGTAACTAATAACCCTTCTACAGCCATGGCTCCAGAGGACGGGAGCAAACACGACTCGGTCAGCAGTGTAAAGAGGACCCAGGCCATCCGCAGGAGACACAATGCCGGAAGCAACCCAACACCGCCCCCGTCCACTATGGGATCCCCTCCCAGGTCAGTCCACTAAGCGAACCTGAATGAAGGTTTATGAGGCTGACTCTCTAATCACATCTGCAGTAGCCACAGCTATTGGCACCTTAACAGTATGATGAATGCAGGTATTGAAAATCCTTTTTAAAAAATCTTTGTTTTTTAGGGGATATATTTCTGGGGATTTGCCACAAAATTAATACTTAGCAATATAAGAAGAAATTAATGATAACACCTTAGAGAATATGCAAGCTTTAACATGACTGATTGATTTTTAGGCTTTACACTGCCAAAATTATATTCTAAAGGTAAAATTAGACAATGTTTGTGAACGCATTTTTTGTGGGGGGGGTTTTCTCTGCAGTCTGCAAGACCTCCAGCGGGTTCGTACCTCCTCTCATTCGCGGACTCGCACACTCCCCTCAGCCTTACAGTTTGCCTCCTCGCTCCTACTGCCTCGCAGTGGCATCCATGAGGCCTCCACCTTTGACGACACATCAGAGGGAGCAGTGCACTATTTCTTTGACGAGAGCGGTGAGCCAGTGGATTTTAAATGACCAGTTCTGAATTTTGGGAAATAGACTTAATTGCTTACTTGTCTTTTCTCAATCAAGACATTTTCCTTCCATTTATGTCATGATAGTTCCTTTACTTTGTCTCACGTCATTCCTCATTGAAAGTATTTCATTTCAGTCATCTTTCTGTTGTGTAACAGGGGTGAAGAGGTCCTACACATTTGGAACTGGTGGAGGCGGATATGAAGACCCAGTTCAGTAAGTCTTTTATTTACTTTCATAAAACCAAGACAAAAATGAAAATGACAATTAATACCATAAACATTTTACTTTTGCAGGGAAAGGGAAAGAGAAAGAGAAAGGGAAAGGGAAAGGGAAAGGCAGTCCCAGTCATCAAGCTTCACCTCTACTGAGGTCCAGGAAGGGGCGCCAGTCCTGTCCATGCTGCAACCCAGACCTGTGGTTCTACAGGGCATGCAGGTGCGCAGGGTGCCTCTGGAAATGCCTGAGGTTAGCAGAGTTTGATGTTTGAAATGGCAGATTATCTTAGGCTGAGTGTTGCATAAATCAGTCATACTGCAAAATGAAACTACCCCAGCTTGTCAATGTAGTTTCCTCCACTGAATTCATCACTTATTTCTCACCTCATATCTAGTTTGATCTGGATCACGAGTCTTTACAAGAGTCCCAGGAAAACACTCTGATGATCGAGGAGAAAGCCAAACCCAAACAGTACTATCGCTTTTGGGTGCTCCCTGGAAAGTGGCTGAGGGTTCGATATGATCGATTGGCTCTATTGGCCTTATTGGACAGGTAAGCCAGACTCTGACTCTGAGTAGAGGAAGGATGATTCTCTGTTTGTTCTACCATGTTCTCTAAAACAAAGCTAAGCATTTTGTATTTGCTTTACCCCAATATCAATAACTGCTACACAATGAATAATGTACATGAGTGCATTTGATTTTTTTTCTTATTTGATTTTTTATTTTGTGTGTCTGCGACACTGAGCATGAAACATCTGCCAGACAAACTAATATTTCTAGTAAGCATTTCAAGTTAAAGCCAGGTAATTCATTTTATTTGTTGAGCACAAAGACTGTTCCAGAACCAAACCAGCCCCAGAGACATGCATAACCATTTGTATATTGTTTGACTTGAGTTGAACTGTTGAAACCCCAGTCTGTCTGTAAACAGGCAGCTGCTCAATCCCTTGAAATCATCACTGTCCCACTTTATTTTGCTGTGTTAGGGTAATTTCTCGGCTGCAACCTTTGCCCTTTACAACACAACTCTAGTCGAACGATTAGAATATAACATTTTGTTTCTCTGTGTCACTGCTTTGTTGTCAACGTTCCTCTTGCTCGCCGACTGTGATCAAATTTTAATAGTCTGACTATAAATAGCATTAGACAAATCCTGCATAGTATACTCATAATACCGTTGTCAGTGTGCAATGCCATCCCTAACAGTTCAACTTCAAATAGAAGGGGCAACCCTGCCTATTGCAGAGTGGGAGATTGCTGTTAGTTTGGACAGCCACTAGTGAGTAAGAATAGAGCACCCTTATGCAAGACACAAATCTCAAACCAAAACCAAATAGTTTGAGGGTATAAAAAAGATAATCCAACTCCATCTGAACAAATGCCCTCTCTGCATCAAGTGATATTAATATTTCTGGCATATCGGGTATGTATCTGTGTCTCTTAGTCCTGAAGACAAAACTAAATTCTTCTCTGTGGGTGTAATCTAAATATACAGCTTTAACACCACTCCCTAAATAGAAGATACTTTTTAATACATTTTTATACGAGGCAAAAAGCCACTGAGTGACGGTGGTTTTCTTCTCAGTGTGACTTTGGGGATTATATCTACTGGAAGCTGCAAAATCCTCATGCAAAAAACAGTCATAACCTTTTTAACCTCATCACTTCCCAGATCTTAACATTCACAGGGAGAAAAGGTTCAAACCTTAACATGATTGTGACAATGGTTAGCTTCGTAAAAATAACATCTTCTCCTATAGGCCAGAAAATGGCCGGAATATTAGGTCTGGACTTTCTCCAGATTTTGCATTTAATATATAAGGAATGAAACAGAAGATTATGCGGGTCATCACCCAAAAATCTCATTGTCTTTCCAACTTGACATCTTCATCGCGTTGTGTTCTCACATACGTCCACTCTGGATAATTTCAGGAAAATCTCTGGAGTTTAGTGCATGTCTGAAAATTGGGATGCGGCTTAATGTTGCTACAGTAGAGTATTTAAAGAGAACCCTTTATTGCCATGTGTCTGATACCCAACAGCATTGTGGCTTATTTTACTTTACATGTCCCAATAGTAAATATATTCAATAGTTATCACCTTTTATCTGTTATATAAATAGATTGAACAGTGAAATATCATTGTTGAGTTTTCTGTGAATTCTGTTGCCAGGAACCGTCGTGTGGGTGAGAACGTGTTTGCTGTGGTACTGGCCAGTCTGGTGGCCTTCCTGGGGTTCATTCTGCTGCTTTACGGCTACTTCAGGGACATCTGGGTCTTCCAGTTCTGCCTGGTCATTGCAAGCTGCCAGTACTCCTTACTGAAAGTACGTATCCACTGAGTTACATTATTTATATTGATCTTCTTCATGCTACATATGTCGTAAGCTTGGCAGAGACTATGATTTTATTGATTGTACGACATATTTTAGTCACCTTTCTGCCAGCAACGACATGAGCGCTATAGTAACAACCCACACTGATTTTTGGCTTTGAGGAATGACAATGAAGATAATTTTCTATTCCAACCAGATGCATTGTCAAATAATGTCAGAAAAGAGAAAGCTATTTGTGCTATTTTGAGCTATTATATGCTACTTTGTGCA
Source organism: Paralichthys olivaceus (assembly GCF_024713975.1). NCBI lineage: Eukaryota > Metazoa > Chordata > Actinopteri > Pleuronectiformes > Paralichthyidae > Paralichthys > Paralichthys olivaceus. The sequence goes on along the minus strand of NC_091107.1, from coordinate 12,355,987 downwards.
GTTTGTCTTTAATTGGAAAACAAAATCGACACACAGATGGTTGAGAAGATGTCTGAAGATAAAGTGCTCTGTCCATTCAGTCATAAAGTTCTGTTTTATTATCACAGCCTCTGTGAAGACCCAATATGCAAAATACTGCTCGATAGCCAGATTGTTGATCTCTCTAGCAATCTGTCAGGCGTTGACCCCCACCCACCAATCAAACCGCTGTTGTAGTTGGAGAGATCGATTTACATTAATAATCAATTTGTACATAATTTATAGTGTTTTCGCAGCTTAATAGGCATAAGTGTTTTTCCTCCACTCTGTATTTAAGCCACAGTCTTTTTCCTAGTGTTTGCAATATGCTACACAATGTAAGCATCAAGTGGTATTTCCTCAGGCATCCCTCTCCTCTCATTGTTGCTTCTCTTCTTTTATGGAAAGAGTTTGTGAAAGCTTAAATTGCATGCCTTTTTAACTTTTTTTTTTAGAGCGTACAACCAGATGCAGCTTCTCCCATGCACGTGAGTACTGTTCAAAATTTCTCAAAGCTCAGACCCCAAATAAGTCAAATATTGTGACTTTTTTGAACTGTGGTTCATTGTCTATTACTTAACAGGGCCATAACTGGATCATCGTGTACAGTCGGCCGGTCTATTTCTGCCTATGCTGTGTGATGATCTGGGTCTTTGACCTATCTGGGCGCTCTGGAAGTCTTCAACCCTTCTCCCTCTACGGCATCACCTTCTTCTCTGGACACTTCCTGCTCTGTGTCAGGGACATGCTCATTGGTTAGTTCTTACATGCCACTTGTTGTATCAGCATTGCACCAGATGTCCAGGGCACCACTGGACTGATCAACTCATGTTTATATTTCTGTATGAGCCCTTTTCACCAAACACATACTGACGTATTATTATAGGAAAAGAACAGTTGTTACTGATAAAACGATGGCTCATCACCATGTGACAGTGAGCCAGCATGAACAACAACAGGAGCCTGAAACTGATGCACCTATTTGAAATTAAGTCATCATTCATTTTATTATGAATGTATGTGCCACATTCTAACAGCAAATACAGTGAAGCAGATTTGTATTATTGTACACCAAAGATTTGGAACAATCTCCCACTTCATCTGAGAGATGCGTCCTCTGGGAACACATTCAAAATTGATCCTGCTTTTAATTGATTCAATCATGTATTTATTTTGTGTTAAACTTCACCTTGCTTTAACCCTTTTTCATCAAATGTATTATTTTGACACCTGCTACTGTTTTAATGTTATTCTGTTTATGTAAAGAGTTTATTATTACTATTCACACCTGTGCTTTCCCTACTGTGACATGTCCAAACGTACTTTGAGTTGTACTTTAGTAAGACAATAGCCATAAATAGTTTTACATGCATGGGATAGATAAATTATTTTAAACTTATTGGAGAGTTATTGTCCACAAAAAAATGTTGTGTCCACATTATAAACATTTAAAAAATTATAAATATTTCCTTCTTTTTCCCTACAGTCTTTGCCTTGTGTTTTCCCGTCATTTTCCTCTTTGGGTTGCTACCTCAGGTCAATACTTTTGTGATGTGTCTGCTGGAGCAGATTGACATGCACATTTTTGGTGGAACTGGTAAGAACATTTCTACACTGACAGGATGAGGATGATGATGATGATGATGATGATGATGATGATGATGATGTAATTCCTTGTCAGGAAATAGGGGGACGTGTAAATCATCTGAACGCTGCACGTTTAGAAACTGCATGTTATTACTTGAGTAAAGGGTCTTCCTGATTTTTCTCTACATGTCTTTCATCAGCCACTACCAGCCCCCTCTCGTCTCTCTTCAGCCTCATACGCAGCATGTTGGTGGCTGCGCTGCTGTATGGATTTTGCCTCGGTGCTATCAATGTAAGTGGAACTAAGACACTGCATGAATGAGGGGGTGTTTCTACTTCAGAGTTGGAATTCCTAGAAAAGTCCTTAATTTAATATTTGCTTGTTTGTTTTTTGATCAGGCACCGTGGGGGGATGCCCATGTGCCAGTACTGTTCTCTGTGTTTTGTGGCCTACTCCTGGCCTTATCCTACCACCTCAGCCGCCAAAGCAGTGATCCCACCATTGTGTGGTCAGTATATTGTTCCATATTGCTAGTCACAGAAAATGTAAATACTGAATGTTTCGTTAAAAACTTTTTAACACTCACCAAAAATCTGATTAAATCTGATATTTAGTATCAACACCTGTTTTTGTTTTATATAATGTTCCTCTTACTTTGAAGTAGTGTCTTAAAGCCTGTTTTCTCAGACAGCATTTCAGCTAAGGTGACAAAACAACTGTTTTAATCAATACTGCATAGGCTGTGTAATGTATTGCCTTTATTTGTGCTTCGCGTATTAAAATGACCCGGAGTGTTTTAAGTCTGATTGATGCTCCTTCTCTGCTGCAGACATTCTGCTTTCACTACACTGACGACGTAGACTTTGATGTTGGACCTGAGCTCTTTGCTGTAGCTCTCATGGTTATTTTCTCTTTTTTTCTCTTACGTCTTACATCAGGTCACTGGTCCGATCTAAATTATTCCCTGAGCTGGAGAACCGAACACCAGAAGACCCCCCTGTGGAGATCAAGGATCCTCTCCCTGAGAAGCTGCGTAACTCTGTGGTAAATATCACCCCCTCTCTCGCAGCCTGCACAGACTGAAAGTTTCACTTTTGATGTCATAGCATCTTTACTTTTAATATCATACTCTTGTGCTCGCTCACTTTCTCTTTGTAGAAAGAGATTCTTCATTCTGACCTCGTCATGTGTCCCCTCATGGCTGTGATTACCTTTGCCATCAGTGCCAGCACAGTTTTCATCGCTTTACAAGTTAGTATGAGCTGGGTTTTTGATCCTGTTCTTACAAAACATTTCTCACAGGATTTCAGTGACAAATGGCATTAGACTTATCATGTTAATTCTCCTCTCTTTGCTCTTGATCCACAGCCTGCTCTTAGTTTTGTCTTGTACATCCTGGCCGGAGTTATAGGCTTCATTACACACTATCTCCTGCCGCAGCTTCGCAAACAGCTGCCGTGGTTCTGCCTGGCTCACCCTGTGCTCCGCTCCAGAGAGTACAGTCAGTTTGAGGTCCGAGGTGAGTGTCTTGATTGCTGTTTTATCTTCTCACTCAAACACGCATGTGGAAGTGAGAAGAAAAGCTATTATATGAACAAGTGGAACATTGTAAGTATCCCCGCTGGAAAAAGCTGCATGGAGTAAATGGAATAACACTAAGATCTCGTATTGAAGTGCTCTAGAGAAAAACACAGACCTCAGTCATCTCTCAGGAAACTTTACAGAGGCAACAGCATTGAATGGTTTTGTGTGTTCTTTAATAAGCGTGCATATTTTGAGTATCACTATTAGAATAAGAATCAATAAATAAAGTGTAAGAGCTATCACAAGATCATTTTTTTCTGCTTTTCACCAGATGCTGCTCAGCTAATGTGGTTTGAGAAGCTGTATGCATGGCTGCAGTGTGTGGAGAAGTATTTCATCTACCCAGCCGTGGTGCTCAACTCCCTGACGACAGAAGCTCGAACTGTGGGTCAGAACCACAAGGAGCTGGACATCTAGTAAGCATTCCCTCATTCTGTCTCCAAAGTATCTCACATCCATATTTTACACTCCCATCTCTGCTCCCTGGGGATATGTACTGCGTAGCTTTGTGTATTGGAACCATAGAACATAAAATTAATGGACACACTGAACCATACCCCAGGTGCACAAGATGCAGAAAATATACTCTTGCCAGTTGTTTCCCTTTGTTCTCCACTTAAATTTGGCAGTCTATACAGTATTCTATGTAAAGGAAAATACATTTTCATTTAAGATCGCATGCTTTCTCCACATGTCCATACTTTTAGTGGCATGTCAACCCTTTCTATGTCCTTGGTTTTCTGCTTTAATTGATCATAAAATGTGATTCGACCTTTGTCGAAGTCAAAAGTAATAGATAAACACAAATTTGCTCAAGCTAATAAAAGCCCACATTATGATGCTCCATCCACCATATTTCACTTTTGGGATGTTTTCATGAGGTACGTGGTGCTGTTTTAACGCCATATGTGGTTTTGTCAGTTCTTCCTAAACAATTCAACCTTCATTTCATCAGTCCACAAAACATTTTTCTCTGCAGTGCTGTGAATTGTCACAGTGCTGTTCAGCAAACTTCAAGCATGCAGTGAAGTTTTTTTCCTAGATGATCGAGCGTAGTAAACTCTTGAACAGAGACGTTAAGCAGCTCCAGTGAAGCCTCAAGCTGTTACTCTGGGGTTCTCCTCACTGACTATTCTGCATTTTATTCATATTTGTGTGACACCTACTTCAAGTGAGTGTTGCTTCAAGTGCTAAATCACTTCAGTTTGTCTTAAGTGAAGACTGCTCTTTGAAATCCTTTCCAGCTTTATGAAACCGAACAAATTCTCAATTGTAAATTTACAGAGATCCATTTCCTGCGAGGCGTGTTTCATATCAGGAGATGCGTCTTGTGAGAACACCTTCAATCTTGAATGACAATATGCATAAAAACAATACTCTGATTTGTTTTGTGGTTACATGAAACAAATGGTGTTTGTTCATAAATGTAGCTTGGATGAAGATCTCACCATATTTTAAGACAAATCTAAACATATTGTAGGTAACTTACTAAAAGTCATTGTGTGATGCTGATTATCTGTCTCTTTCTTTCTCATCACCTCCAGCAGCCGAGCTTTCTTCATCTCAGTAGCAGGCATGAAGCTGCTGCGTTCATCCTTCTGTGCACCGTCACAGCAGTACGTCACGCTGTGCTTCACCACGCTCTTCTTCCAATTTGACTATCCACACTTCTCAGAGACCTTCCTGATTGACTATTACTTCATGTCCATTCTCTTCAGCAAGGTTAGAACACACATTATATCAGCCGAAATGAAGTTGTTCTACTTTTCACAGTGGATGTGTGTGTCTGTGTATGAACACAGCTGGTGATGTGTTTTCTCTGTGTGACTTTTTTTTTTCCTTTGAATCCTCAGATGTGGGACCTGCTGTACAAACTTCGCTTTGTATTGACTTACATCGCCCCCTGGCAGATCACGTGGGGGTCTGCGTTCCACGCCTTCGCCCAACCTTTTGCTGTGCCCCGTATCCTTCAGGTTGTTTAGTTATTTGCAGTGTTATTTTATTAAATGACATTATTCAGCATGTTTCTGTAATTTTGTTCTTCTCATATTCACAGTATTTCCACCTGGTCTGCTTTCAAGACATTTCACTAGTTTCAGTTTTGTTGATGACATATCCTTAACTCATGTTACTTCAGACTCTGCTGTGCTTTTCGTCCAGGCCATTTTCTCTGCTGTATTTTCCACCCCTCTCAATCCTGTCCTAGGCAGCGCTGTATTTGTCACCTCGTACACCAGACCTGTGAAATTCTGGGAGCGTGACTACAAGTATGTTTTTGATAACATTATTTATGTAACACTGACCCTACAGCTTGTGCAATCTAGTATTTCCTTTGAGTTCTATCAGATTTTTTAATGACAGATCTTGCCACTAAGCAGCCCTCTTTATGACGCCCCCTGAGTGTTTTTGAGTTAACAAGACAAGGCCCCTGTCTGAATTAATTTACTTTTCGAATGTTATCAAGTAAAACATTGTATTATTGGGAGAATAAGTATACTAGTGTCATTTCTGGCATTAAGCAACTTTTCTATTTTAGGATTCTTTAAAGGTTTGTCTCTTTCTGTTTTGTCGTGTTTGCAGCACCAAGCGGGTTGATCACTCGAACACCAGACTTGCCACTCAATTAGACCGCAACCCAGGTAACACTATATTGTTCTCTCAGCATCTAATCATCTCAATTTGACCCCCTTTTTACTCTTGTTCTGTAGCTATGGTGATGGTCTTTTCTTTTCCTAAAGGTGCGGACGACAACAATCTAAATTCGATTTTCTACGAGCACCTGACACGCTCGCTGCAGCACAGTCTGTGCGGAGATCTGCTACTCGGTCGCTGGGGTAACTACAGCACGGGCGACTGCTTCATCCTTGCTTCAGACTACCTCAACGCTCTGGTGCACATCATCGAGATCGGCAATGGCCTGGTCACCTTCCAGCTGAGGGGTCTCGAGTTCAGAGGTCAGCAGCAAGGGATGATGGGGGCTGAAAATGTTTGTTTACGTCTTAGTTTGAATACTTCACATTGGTATTTGTCGTGTTTTACAGAGTAATATTTATTTTTAGAGATCAGGCTATTGTAGCTCAGTCAGTCATGTAAAGAGATGCAGCTGACGAGGTCAAACTAGTGTGAACCTTAAAAAATATGATAATTAACAACCTTGAAATTTGAATGGCTCTCATCTGATCCCATAATCATTGTTTATTTTTTATTCAATTTTACTTTTTTTTCCAGTTATATCTTTTTTCTGTGTTTATAGCTGCAGGTTTATTTGTGTTCAGGGCTTAGAAAAATAGATGTGTGTCACACAGAGGTTGTTATCTTATTTGATAATTTGGTTATTGCTTATGCACACACAGGTTCATACTAGAAGTTTTATATATAGTTCACTAAAATGGAAATGGAAAGTGTTTATGCAGCTGATCTCATGTGTGTCATATGTGTCCAATGTGTCCAGGTACCTACTGTCAGCAGAGGGAGGTAGAGGCCATCACAGAGGGAGTGGAGGAGGACGAGGGATGCTGCTGCTGTGAACCGGGTCACCTGCCTCACATGTTGTCATTCAATGCTGCTTTCGGACAGCGCTGGCTGGCGTGGGAGGTGGCCGCCACGAAGTACGTGCTAGAGGGCTACAGCATCAGCGACAACAACGCAGCCTCCATGTTGCAAGTTTTCGACCTTCGAAAGATACTGATCACATATTATGTCAAAGTAAGTAACTGATTAGAAAAGTTTTCTTCCATTTTTTTTTTTTTTTTTTAATTTTTAAATTTTTTTTAATCTGCTGAAGACTTTTTTTGTCTTCTGAAATAATTTGGATCATGTTTTTTTCTTCCTACAGAGCATCATCTACTATGTGAGTCGATCTTCTAAGCTGGAAGAGTGGCTGACTAATGAGACGGTTCAGGAGGCTCTGCAGCCTTGTCTCAGTCCAAACTATGTCGACAGTGACCCCACCTTCAACCTGAACATCGATGAGGACTATGACCACAGGGCCTCGGGCATTACCCTCTCCTCATTCTGCATGATTTACCTGGACTGGATTCAGTATTGCAACAGCAGGCGTCAAACGGTTAGACCATCTCCAAATTAGAATCCTACTTTGTTGTGGTTGTTTTTGTCTTTTGTTCCTCTGCTAGTTGCCCACAGTCTAAACTCTGGCTGAGTTGTAACCAAATGTTAAACAACATGCAACATTGCTTTGCACGAATCAAGATATTTTTTGACAACCTTTTGAGACTGAGGACAAAAAAGTTGAAATGTAAAAAATTCAAGAGATGGGGTTCTGCATTTCTCTACACATACTTTTTTCTTTTCTAATACTACTATAACAGCTTGTACCATTTTCATACTTTTTCTTAGGGGCTTGTTGTCTTTATTATACAAAAATAACTGAAAATACATTCCAAAAATTATATTTTGTAATTCTTAAATTTTTCTATGTTGTAGCCGGTTACTTGTGAAAGAGATTCTCCACTTGTCAACCTCTGTTTTGGCCTGTGTATCCTGGGAAGAAGAGCTCTGGGCACAGCCTCCCACAGCATGTCTGCAAGGTAAGACCACCAGGCAACAAACTCTCATATTGTGGCTAACAGCACCTGTCATTACACAAATATGTGCCAGCAGGATACAAGGGTTATTGTTGTTTATCCATTTGACAGCTTGGAGCCGTTTCTCTACGGCCTCCACGCACTCTTCAAGGGAGATTTTCGCATCACGTCTCCTCGGGATGAATGGGTGTTTGCAGATATGGACCTGCTGAATCGAGTCGTGGCACCTGGAGTGCGCATGTCCCTCAAGCTGCATCAGGTAGAATTTCTAATACGCCATAGTGATTGTTCTTTTTGTCACTGAATTGAGACTGACCTGTGATGTGCATTTCCCTCCAGGACCACTTTACATCTCCGGATGAGTATGAGGATCCAGTTGTGCTGTACGACGCCATCACTGCCAACGAGGAGAAGATGTTGATATCACACGAGGGTGACCCCGTGTGGCGTAGCGCAATTCTAGCAAACATGCCTTCACTGCTGGCACTGCGCCACATCATGGATGACGGCAGCGACGAGTACAAGATCATAATGCTTAACAAGAGGTTCCTCAGCTTCAGAGTCATCAAGGTATCAGTTCTTTCTGTTTATTACTCTGTCTCCTGTTGTCTTGGGTTTGTTTGAATCACAGCTCGTTTAAAGGGGAATTGCAGTGTTTTTCAAACTGGGCCCTATGTTTACTGTGGATGTGTAAGTAAATGTTGCACACAAAATCAGCAAAAATCATTTGAGTAGATCATCTCTACTGGCAGCCGTGACATAGCACCAGACGCTGCAATGTAATTCACTTCTGACCCCTCACTGTGTCGCCCCTCACAGGTCAACAGAGAGTGTGTGCGTGGGCTCTGGGCAGGGCAACAGCAAGAGCTGGTTTTCCTGCGCAATCGTAACCCAGAGCGTGGCAGCATTCAAAACGCCAAGCAGGCGCTGAGGAATATGATTAACTCCTCATGCGACCAGCCCATTGGTTACCCCATCTATGTGTCCCCCCTCACCACCTCATACGCTGGAGGCCACAGCCAGCTCCGTTCTGTGTGGGGAGGACCCATCAGCCCACACAACATTTACACGTGGCTCATCAGCAGCTGGGACAGGTACAGGATATTGACTTTATACGTGTGTAACACACTAACCTTTCAGTGACTGTGGTGCATCTGTGAACATCTAAACTCTAATGTGTGCAATGTGTCTCTGCAGGTTACAGAAAGGTTGCGGTGCAGGCTGCAACAGTGGAGGAAACATCGAGGACTCTGACTGTGGAGGCGGCTCCACCTCCATCTCCACCAACCCAGCCATACACACCACACAGAGTACACCTGCCTCCAGCCTTCCTCAGCCTCACATCACCACTATCCAGCCCTCCATGGGTAAGACCCGAAAGCATTTCTAATCCTGTAGTTCTGTCTGACCAAACGCTGCACATTTTTTATTTAGAGCTTGTATGAGGTAATAAAGTGGCCTTTCTTGCATTTCAGGCACCGACAACCCTGTAGGTCCAACCCAGAACTGGCCTCACCACCCTCAGCCTCTTCCATTAGCTCTACTCAGCCAATCAGAAGGCAGGATGGAGGCAGGCCTGCTCACATCCCTACAGCGTACATCCTCCATCCAGGGGCTCTTGGGCCAGCAGCTGTCCAGCTCCCAGCTCTCCTTCAGCAGCAGCATGATTCCGACTCCTCTGCCAGGCTCGGAGCGCTTCTGCCCGGCGAGCCTTTTGGAGAACTCGGGGCACAGAGCGGGCCAGCGGGCTGGCCTCGGACAGGGCAGCGGGCTACACTATGAGAGCCACTTCGGCAAGTGGAGTTTTTCAGGCAGAAAGGGCTTTAATGGACCAGCTGCAGTGGAGGGAGAAGGAGGAGCAGTACAGACCATACGCACACAGGTGAGAAGACTGACAGTGTGTTTACTGTTGACTCATGTGTAACTTTAGTCTGACTCATAAACAGCCCCGAGAATAATGTGGTCAAGTAAATTAAAAAAGATCAAATAAAAGAGCTGGGTCAATCACTCCCTGGTGGCCTCCATGTTTGTGAATGGGACATGCTAAATGTTATTTTGTCAAAGATAGTTTGTCATTTTAGGTAGTTCTCTAATTCTAGTGCTCATTTTTGGTTCTTTTTGATTTTAATTGGCTTTTTTAAATGGGGTGAAATGTCATGATGAGACTGATTCATGATTGACCAAGTGTATGCATGGGCGGGACTTATATCCTGCGTTCAATGATTTCTATTGCACAGACTCTGGCTCTAACTACAACGTAGAGGATGTAAGCGTTCATATCTAGGATATTTGTCTTCATTTCTGGATGGTGGGAGGAAGAGGAGATATGTTCTTTATCTTTATTTACAGTCTGTTAAATGTCAGTGTTGATTTGTGATGAATATTTTTGTATCTGTCTGGTCTTTCACAGCCTACTCCTCCTGCTCCCCTACAAGAGCTCAGTTCAACACAAGATCCTCTGGGCGCCACTCAGACGATGGACTCCACCCTGCTGAGTGCCGGCGACCCCCCCACCCCCCGGGAGGAATCCACAGAGCTGCCTTTACTTGAGCATCTGCGATGAGTCTGCGCTGGGAGACCCTGAGTGACATTTTCTGCAGAGAAAGCACACGGCGGTTGAACCTGGTCCGGACCCGCCCAGACAGGACTCATTCCAGCCTTCTGCACTCATTCCATCATCCCCATGTTTAAGTGACTCAGATCCTGTAATGCAGTGGCGCTCTGCAATACTGGATGGATTTGGTTCTATACACATCACCCCTATCCTCCAAAGGAGCCAAAGGAGTCAGATTTAATAGAGTGCTGAGCTGACTCACGTCAGATCATGAAATGATTTCAGCCAAAATCAGCTTTCATCGAGACTCATAAGGCCCGATGATGAGCTCACTGGTAACTTTTGTTTTTCCAGATAAAGGCACTCCGTGTCTCTATGGACAACCTTTGGGTTGGTAGTGACAGCCCAGAAAGACCAGTGCAATTAAAAGGGATTTTTTTGCTTGAGGATTGTTTATTTTTTATACTGGAGAACAGAGGATCACCTCTGACTTTCTCTCACTTGACATTTGAACCAGCAGGGTTATTTTTGTCTTTTTTGCATAACCAATCAAAACAAAAAGGACCAGTATGTCGCTGTGTGTGCAGGTGAAGAAATAATAATATTTATTAATACATATTGAACAGTTTCAACAGGCTCCACTTATTCTCCTGTGCACATCATACATACTCAACAAGAAAAGAAAAAAGACGCATCCCACCAAAGTGTTATCTCTGTCCTCTGGCCTGTTTCCCACAGAGGTGCCTGACAACATCAATACTCAACACGTTCTGTCACCGAGCAAGTTTCAGGTGGGATTTAAAAAAAGAAAACCTCTTTCATCCCAGCCAGCACATGCTACACCACCAGTTTACAATGTATGAGGCCTGAATCTGACAAGTGTCACAAAGATGTAGGACAATGTTGGAGAGAGCAGGTGTCCCTGGATCAGGTGGAGTGGAGGGTGAATGTGTTGATCACAAACCTACAGAGTGTTAGAAACATAAAGCCTTTTTTGTTTTGGTGAGTGGAATGTCCTTTTTATTGTTTTTACTTGAAGAATCACAAGTTCCTCTGTGTTTAAGAGGCACTGAGTTTGGTTTCTCGATTAAAAAAAAAAAAAGAAAAGAAAAAAAACTCCTCTCCGATCAGATCCAGTCAGCTCATGACTTTCTCAACAGCAGGGATCCAGGCCGCTCTGTGTGGGGAGCTCTGTTTTCTTTGCCTGCAATACGGCCCCTCACGTTACTATACTACTGCTTCTGCATCTCCTGCTACTGCTAATATACCCACTACTACTGTTCCTCCCACAGTTAAATCCAGCGTTTTAGTTGGAAATAGACAAAAGCTGAATAAATACTGAAAAGCAAAGGTGGAATATTTATTTGTTTAATATTGTCTTACAGATATCTTTAACGGGGTTTGTCTATATGGTGTGCTGATTATATCGAGTTGGACCTCTGCCTTCTGTCGACTGTACCCCCCCACCCCTCTCTCAATTTGTTTGGTGTCATCACATCTGTATCATCTCACCGATAGCCGAGTCTTTTTTTTTTTTTTTTTTTTTACACATGTAGTAGAACTGGAAGTATCCCTGAGAAGTCACTTTAGGTTGGTTTCTTTCCCACTCGTGCACTCTTTGTTCCATCACTGTGAAAAGCAAATGAAAACAGTGTTGAAGTACATCATGCAGCAGAAAGACGACGCTGGCAGTTCAATCTGTTTGACCCGAAGCGTTTCCCCAGCTCCTGTGGCTTTGTGCCCAGTTGTCTGCAGCAAGACTCAGAAGCGCCCTGGTGCCATAGTGTTAATCTGCGTATCAGAAAACCACCCGCGTTCCCCTGTAGGAAACTTGAAAGCTGGCCAGCGTTCTCAGGGTCTGTAACGGGAAAGAGATCGACTTTTTCTGCGGGAAGACCATTTGTCCAAAGGGAGAAAACTGAAAGGGGGATTTAAAAAGAAAAAATGTGTGACCCATACGTTGAATACTGGGTCATGCTAATGTAAACAGAAGATAGTTTTATTCTCTCTGGGTTAAAGAACGTTCCACACACTGCATGCTGTTCAATCACTCTGTCCTTATTCCCTCTTTCTCTGCTTGGATCTGAATAAGGGACACAAACAGTACAAAGAGTTTTTTTGTTCACCCCCTTTTTAAAAAAAAAATTTCCGCAGCCTTGACATTTCTGTCAGTCCTGGCTGTGAAGACGCTGCAACAGACGAAAGGTGCGTCGCCATCCCACTCGAAACACGTTAGTAACTTCCTCGACTCAGGAAAAACAGACTTTGTGATCAGTGCTGTTTTCTGTTTTTCTCTTCTCCTCATTCATCTTGTATCCAAGGGAGTTAAGATAGTTTTTTTTTTTTTTTATGATGATTTTTACTTTGCTGGGAGCGAGGAAAGCACAAGTTAACGGACAAACCTGGGTGTTAATAAAAAGGGATTTATTATCTCTGAAATTCTGTACAGCATGTTTCGTATATAAATATATATTTAAAATATAAATCTATTTTATTATTATTGGATTTTGGGTTCTTTTACATTGAAGACACTATGTTGAGGTTCAGGGGAGGGACTCCTGTGTTTACCCATCAGAGGGCAGAGCTGAGCAGTGGAGACAGAAACTTCACAGTAAAATGTGCAGTTTGGGAAGAATCGTTTCAAACTTCTTTTGCACAAAAAGTATCACACCATCCCACTTTGTTATTGTTTTGGTATTTTAGCTATATTTTTGGGAGGGGGGTCTTTTATTTAAGAACTTTAAGTCAATGTTAAATGTTCTGTACAGTTTTTTATGTGATTTTTTTTTTTTTCTTCTTCTTCCTATTTAAATTAAAGGTTTTTGTGTCTGTTTGCAAATCAGCTGCTCTGAGTGATTTTATTTTCATTTTTACTTTGTCCTGGTGGTTTTCTGTGAGGGATCTTTAGTTCTGAATTTGTACTTGATTTGATGATACATTCATTTATACTCGAGTCAAGTGATACAGTCGTAGCAGTTTGCTGTTGATCAGTAACACAATTAAGCTGCTTAATAGCCCGAAAGTGTAAATGAACTTGTCGTCTGAGTAAATTAACCTTCTCCACCCTCCTTCATTAGCTTTTTTTGGGTAGTTTTGAAGTTGAGAGTTAAAGACAGAGGATTGTTGCAACCTATTAAGCCCAATTACGGTCATTTTCATTTGTGAATATTGTTGATACAAATAAACTTTGATCTATACATTTTTATTAGTGATTTAAATATGTTACCACATAAGTCCTCAAGGCAGCTAGCTTAAATGTTTTTATAAACTGACATATATGAAAGGAAGATCTTTTAACTCTGTCTGTCTGACCCCAAATGTAATGACAGTTGACAATTTACAGACCTCTAGCCCCTCCCTCTTCTCTGCCTGAGGTTAGCAGCTCATTTATTAATCATCTGCTACGAGCACAACACACTGAACCACCGGTGGTCAGGTTCCATTATGACATCAGCTTTTGATGATGAAGACCGTGTGGAGTCAGTTCTCTTAGAGGTACAGTGTGTAGAATGTTGTGATATCTAGTGTTGAAATCTCATGTTGCAACACCCCTCACCTCACCCTCCCCTTCCAAACATGAAGAAGAACCTGTGGCAGCTTTTAATAAAAACTGAAAAGGTGTTAAGTTTGTCCAGTCTGGACTAATGTAAAAGACATGGCCACCCCTAGATGTAAATATGAAGTATTTAAATATAAAGGGCCTTTTCTGGGGTAAAGAAAACTACAATTCATATAATTTAGTTCTACATTAAATTTCTGCCAATAGTTCCCTTTCACCTAAATGTTACACACTGGACCTTTAAAAAAGGAAATGATTTCTGCAGACCTCTGCTTTTCTCTCTGACCCGAGGACTCTTAGCTCTCAACAATGAGCTCTTTCTCTGCAGCACGACGCTCATTCACATCCACGTCTGGAGTTTGGATTTGTAGTGTGACGGGTTCGTAAGGTGAGATTTTTTTTTGCTTGTTCAAAGATCAAATTCATGTTGGTGTTTGATTCCTGGTCAAAAGAGAAAAAGATCAATTGATCAAACACTGAAGATGTTTGAAAGTGTTTTTTCAGTTTGAAGCGTTAAGGAACTCAAAGTTAATGACGAGGTTTTATTTAAGGTGTTAGAACAAACAGCTGATAAAGGGAAGGATGCAGGTTTAGTGGCCTCCTAATGTTTAGGGAATCTGGGAAAATATTGTGTGTGCAAGTGTCGATCGTTTTGTGACTGAAATACCACACCTCTCAGAACCAGGGCATTTATTCAGAATCCATGATGCTGTACAGAAATACTCAGCCAGGCTGTAAAAATCCATTATCTACATGAAACAAAGAGTCCTGACAGTCCTTTGTTTGATACCTGTGTTGGAACTTTTTCTTTTTTTAAATTCCTGTTCAGGTTGAGAAATCAAACAAACGAGCGCTTCATCAGTGACGGTGTGTATCGTATCTCGTTGTACTCCTCATCTTCTTCTTTCCCCTCCCTCCACCTCCCATCCTGCCCCGTGCGATGGAGCCACATCATGAGCACCAGCAGCGCCAGCAGCACCAGGCTCATGGACAAGGTCAGCAGCACGCCCTGCAGGATGCCAGAGGACCTCTCAGGGGCTGCAGGAGGAAGACGACCACAAGGGTTTGAGGAATGAAAACATAAACATTTATTTGGCTGCAGTGAGAAGGATGACGGGTGAACTCACGGCTGTAGATGGACAGATTGACGTAGCAGTTCTCTGTTCCCAGGAGGTTGGTGGCAGAGCAGCGGTACAGGCCGGACGTCTGAGAGGACACGTTGATGATTTGGACGGAGCCTGACAGATCCCCTGAGGAGAGAGAGTCACATGACACTGAACGGGTGAGAGGGTTATATATTTATAATGGGAAATGAAGAATCCTGCTTTTTGTAATTTTTTCCATCTTAACCCAAACATAAATAAAAATCTGATTTTTACTTTAACACATCCCCTCTGACTCTTCCAGCTAAAATATTGGATTACAACTTTACCAGTCTCTTTAAAATACTCACTTTTTAAATATACTCTATGAATATTTTTGTAGCTCCATGTTTCATTGTCTATTGGGGGGGTGAAAACTTTTAATCAACATTGAATCTACTTTTAGTTTTTCACTGAAAAGCTCACACAGCATAAAAGCATAAAATCCAGCACAGATTTTCCTCACACTAATAAAATCAAGCTTCAAGTCCTCTGCATTATTTTTAAAACATCTGTATCCATCCCCTCAATGTTTTGTGTGTGTGTGTGTGTGTGTGTGTGTGTGTGTGTGTGTGTGTGTGTGTGTGTGTGTGTGTGTGTGTGTGTGTGTGGGGCACAGACCCTCCATGTTGATTGGCAGTGAGATTTCCTCTGGGTTCAGTTTATCCCAGTGGATCTCAGGAGTGGGGACGCCCTCTGCCACAGAGCAGGTCAGCGTGACGCTTCCTCCAATATCGATGTCTCCGTCCCACTGGCACATGGGCAGAGAGGGCGGCTCTGCAAAGATTAATCAGATTATTTTCCTGAAAGGATTTAATGCAGTGGAGCTCTAACAGACTTTAGTGTTTCTTCTTCTTAGTTTCTTTTTTCAGGAATATTTCTTGGTTAATGTTCCACCTGAAATTAAATATTTGTTTAGATCATTGTTTTTCTATTACAAAAATAGCTGCTGTGTTTCTCTACAGAGAAAATTAGACTGATGATTATTTACTAATTTGGTATTTGATGTTTGATAGATAGATAGATAGATAGATAGATAGATAGATAGATAGATAGATAGATGGAGAGATGGACAGACGGAAGCACACAGACACTTAACACACACACCCCATAATATCAAGCTGTTTGAGTTGATGTTACGGTTATTTCTCTGGGACTGAAACATTTCACTGTTAAATTAACAGAACAATATTTACAAATGGAGGTTTGATAAATATCTGGACAAAGTTTCATGGCGATAAATCTGACAGTGTGGAGACAAGTGGAAAACTACACTGCCCATGATTACAATCCTTGATTATATCAACCAGTGTGGATGCTCCAGAGAATAGACAGCAGCAACGGCAGGTGTGGATGTGCACCAAATGTGTATCCAACTCAAATAATACATGTTGAACAATCCTTTAGTCTCAGTAACTTACCCAGAACACTGAGCACCAGCTCTCCTATGCCAGGAGCTGCTGCCTCTGGTGGGTTATTGACCATGCAGCGGTAAACACCAGCGTCTGATACTCGTGTGTCGTTCAGGACAATATCTGCACTCCAGGGGATTCCTGCAGCATAAGAGGAGAAATGTACATGCAAAACACAAGCTGTCATGTATTTTTAAATTACCAAACATAACAACTGGATTAAAGGAAGGTCATAATACCTGTAAAACCCACCCTGCCAGTGAGGGAGGGGTCTTCAATCACCTGTCCGTGGTCGTACACAATCACCTGGAAGTGAGTCAGTAGTTTTAGAAATAAATAAACATAACATTTTCTTTACTGTGGGTTTAAGGAGGATGTTTTCATCGGAATCATAAACGTTTTTCTCTGGATAGTTGTTTTTAATACAGACCTCAATAACGGCAGTGAAGTCCAAGTTTGAGAAATGATTTTAAAAATACAGAGAAGACAGAACACAAGCAAATCTCATCAAACTTTTCACCCAAACACTTTTTATTCTCATTGCAGCAGGTTCCACTTTTTAGGACGCAGGAGTATTTCACCAGCTCTTACTAGTGTGTGTGTGTGTGTGTGTGTGTGTGTGTGTGTGTGTGTGTGTGTGTGTGTGTGTGTGTGTGTGTGTGTGTGTGTGTGTGTGTGTGTGTGTGTGTGCATTCAAACCTGTATTGGTGTTTCTGGGCTGGAGAAGGGAGCAAGGGTCCAGATGATGTTGAGTCTGGAGAGGGGGCTGGAGGTGAAGAAGGAGCAAGGCAGGACGACAAAATCTCCCCGAACCACCTCCACACTCTCCTCCCTCATGGTCACCCTGAGTGCAGCTGAGTCCATTTAAAAATGAAACTGCTTCATTAAGGAATTTTCACTGTAACTCCATCATGTTTTACTGTTACTCTAAATATTCACTTCCCCCAGTTTCTATGCTGACGTGCAGATTGCTCCGGTCCTCCCCCTCCTTCATTACTGCAGTAATGATGCCGCCCCCTCCTCTCTGTCATCCCCGGGCCTTTTGTATGTATGTGTGTGTGTGTGTGTGTGTGTGAATTCTGCGTGCATATTAGTTGTTAATTACACTTGACAGCTCTGAGGTTGGGCCAAACCGATCACAGACTGGAAGTGGAACAACAGCTCATTTCACTGGGATATGTTCGTGAAACTATTCTGTCGACTCACTGCATCGTTACCTTGTAGATCACCGGTTTCTAAAATGCCAATGCATCAAAAATCTTTAACAATAAGCAAAACACAAGTTTACTTGTAATTAATTAAAGCAATTGAGAAAAAAGTGCAGTAAACACAAATTAAATCTCTTAAACTCAAAAGCTTTATGAAGCTCTTCACTCTTACAAATTGAAATTAAACGATTTTTCATTTGTAGTTGAAATAAACTGAATAAGAGTGAAAGTTTGTACATTTTACAACACTGTTAGTATTTTCAAAGAAATCTGCAACCTCACAGTCAAACTTGTGTCTGGTGGTTTTGAGCCGACACTGAGGACCTACGTTTCACCTCACACTCCACGCTGAAGATTTAAAGAATGTGTCATCCCCGTTCTTACAATAGCACTAAAATGAACGAAAAACAAAAACTACAACCCATGTGAAAAAGTTGAGAAAATTCTCACAGATCCCTCAAAACTGTCCGCGTGCAGAATTAATTAGACAGGCCCGCTCACCAGTCTCCAGAGCGGTGAAGCTCGCACACAGGGTCCACAGCATCCATCCTCCACAAGAACCCATCGCTGAGAGGAAGCACAGCAGCAGACTTCACTCCCCTTGGCCGTGGCCAAAAAAACTAGGCATGCATGATTAATCTATTGAGCGACGCAACCAACCCCACCCTCTTTATTTTCACTCTCCCTTCATTATCTCTGTCTCATTGTCTGTTTGAATCACATCGTTGTGGGACTCTAATTGTCAGATGAGCGACAGCAGGAGGAATTTATTTATGAAGGAGTCAGATTGTGGCCTAATTAGTCAGCTTGACGTAAAGAACTGCCGCTGATGCTCTGTAGGAAACATCCCCTATAAGACGTTAGACATCTCACCAGTGCAACATACGGTGTGTGATGTACAGCAGCTTTATAGCTTTGGTTGCCATGGACACAGACATCCTTTCTGCAGGTTTGCCCTCCAAACAGCGACTGCACAGATTCCGTCCTGTGTGTGACTCTGCTGATCCCATCTGCTCCAAAACTTCCTTCCTGCCAAGATATTGACAAAATGAAACTTTAAGTTTATATCCACAGCGAGGTGCCGCCATCTTGTGCTTTTGATTTTATTTGGAGCCAGATTCTGCACAGTGGTGATCGAGGAGCGGATCCATGGTATCGAGGTCCCGGCCATACATGCCAATCGTGAGTCGGTTTAAAATGTCAATCACGACATCTCAGCCTGTTTTTATAACATCAAATTAAAACCAAATTTATCAGAAACATGAACACTTCAACATTCGGCAGTGTGAAAAGAACTAGCTAAAATGACAGAAACCATCTTTGGGAAAAGGATTTACTCAGCATGGAGTTTTAAGTTTGGTCCAAGTCCCATCTGCTAACATGGAGGAGGCTGGTTTGGTTTATGATCTACACTGCAGCCAGCCACAGCTCCTTGCTTGTGTGAGTGTAATTTTGCTTTTGAATTCATCTTTTCCTTTTAAGGAGACTTCTTCTGTCACTTTGATTAAAGTACATTTGAATTGAAAGAAAACCAGAGATGCAACAATTGCAACAGTTTTTTTATTTTGACTATTTCATCAATCAAGCATAAATATAAAAGATTTTCATGATTCCAGCATCTCAGTGCAAGAACCTGCTGTTTTTCTTGGTCATTACCGGAAAAATATGAACATAGGATTTGTAACATAGGATTTAAGGTGAGTTTCTACGTGTAGGGCCCGGTGGCGGGCTCTGGGATGTTGGTGGCGTGCATGTCGCGCGTCATGTTGGACTTCTCTTTCAGTTTGGCCTGCAGCAGCGTGTGCTGGACGACGCCGATCCTCACATCCATTTGAACGATCTCCTGCTTCAGCTTTGTCAAACTCTGCTTGATCTTCACCACTGGAGCTGTGTGACAAAAACAGAATCATTATGCACGAGCAGAAATACGTGATGTGACAGTTCAGGTCCTGAGACTCACCCCCGTCAGACATGCTGCTGCCTTTCTCCTCCATCTCCTGCTTCACCTTCTCCAGCTCCTCGCTGATCTGAAACACAGGCACAAAAACAGGACGAGGTCACAGGCGGTCTGCGTCGTCTGCAGGTGATAGCTCAGTGCATCACTTCAAGAAACTTGTCTGAGAAAGGACAAGATGCAGCGAGTCGTGGTTTTAAATGAATCCCTGATGATATGAACTCCTACTGCATTTTATTCACTGCTTGTTATTCAGCTGTTTTCTTTAACCCTGTTCAAGTCAGTATTATTCCTCTACACATGTTTAAAAGGTTTTTTTAATTTACTGATGCTGATATTCTCATGATTTTTGTTGTTCACGTTCACTGTTCACCAAAACTTTGAAGCAGTTTCATTAACAGAGGACATGTTTGTCCTCAGAGGTGAAACTGAAACCACTCTAAGGCGTCAAGTTTAATTCTTCACTTCTTTTATAATTTTTGGTTTTCTAAGTTTCTTGCTTGAGTTTTTCATTAGTCCACTCTGGATGTTTTAAATCTCCTTAAGCTTGATACTTACCTTTAATTAATTAATCAGTTATTTTGTATTTGTTACTGATGAGATTAACAGTTATAGGACAGAGTTCTGTGAGCTTGCTCTGCTCGCTTATCAATATTTTAAGGTCTCGACATTACTCTGTAGTAAATTCTTGAGATAATGATTGTTATGATGTGTTCCATCTGAGATAATTCAAAGAAAACTATGTATAGCTTTGGCCTGTTTGTTTTTTCACATCATAGATTATCATCAGAACCTCCAGGGATTAATAATAGACAAGCAGGTAAGAAGTCATTAGTGTAGTGACATGTTTCTGACACATGACAGCGCCTTTTGATCTGATCAGGAATCTAAAACGACAGACACGTGTTGTGGAAAGCTCCAGACAGACGACTGATCCGAGGGAAACACAAAGACACACACACTAACTGTGAAGATGTTTCTGCTCCGGGGTTATATCTGATCATGTGACTCGAGTGGGATTAAAATGCTGCTGTCTGATGTGTTCACTGACCTCAGCCAGGACTCTGGTCCGTTCTGTCACCCCTCCGCTGGCCTGCTGGTATTGCTCCTTGGCCTGTAGGAGAGAAGAAGTAATCATAATGACAAAGAGTCTGCACTGTCAAACTAAACCAGAGCAGACAACACCTTCTTCAACAGCTTGTGTTTCTGAGTCGGGTGTTTACCTCGCTGAGTTTGGCCTGGGCACTGCGGTACTCCTGTATCAGATTTTCGAGCTGGTTGTTGATGTACTTTTCTCTGCTGCTCACTTTCTCCAGAGTCTTGCCAATGTCCTCCTGCAGTTTGTCCAGGTAGCTCTGCAGACGAGGACACAAAACTGGATATGATCAAACACACTCCTGGCATCTTAAAAGGAGACCTTTTCTGCTCATACTCAGATTCATTGGATTTGTGTTAATACTAGAAGAGGTTTACATGCTCTATTGTTCAGAACACATTACTTTTCTCAAACTGTCTATTGCTGGAGCTCCTCTTTTCAACCTCTGCCTAAAACACTTGGTCAGTGAACGCACCTTGGCCTCTTTGAGTGAAGACTTGATTCCATCTCTATGTTGATGCATCTGGTCCACGTGGATCCTCCAGTCCTGCAGACCAACACACAGACCAGAGACGAGTCAAAAACAATCAAAAGAAGAAGCAAGCTGGCAATGTGCTGAGAAACTACAGCCACATTTCAGTTTGTCGTTGATTTTAGTTTTATATTTATATTCAAAGGCTTTCCCATTAAACAAACTACATGTTATAAACTTAGACATGCTTCATACAATGTGTACACATTCTTGCTTTATTTTGTTTTAACTCAATACACTTTTGTACATTTTGTTTTTATGAGTTTTGTTATTATTTTCTATTTAGTGACTCATTGTTTGTTACTGATACAGAAAAAACACAATTTCTAGTTTGAGTTAAAACAAACAAACATAATAAGAATGAAGATCTGCAGCAGCTCATCCGCTGAAAAATTGTAGATAGAGGTAAATTATTATTCTGTCTCATTTAAACTTTACTCAATTTGAGTGACTTTAACTTTCTGCAAAGGCTTCACAATAAGAGCATCTACTAAATGGAAGGCTTTTATTGTGAAACACTATTTAAGCTCAACAGAAAAGGTGGAGGACCGGTGCAGTTTAGGTGAGTTAGCACCTTGTTGTCTGTCCTGACTGTGACTTTGAGCTGGGGCAGGACTCTCTCCACCTCCAGGTTCCAGTCCGCTGCATCAACTGTCGACTCCAGAATCTCATCTGGTTTAGAGGAAAGTTCTGCTTCCTGTCGGAGAACAAACAGCAGAACAGAGTTCGAAAAAACACTTAATGCTTTCAGCTGAAAATGAAGGCATTGCCAAAATGTGCAGCAGTCAGAATCTAAATGATCACATTTGCAGTTAAACTTACAGTGTGAGTCGTCCGTAACTTTAAAGCCTCCAGATCCATCATGTTCTCCTCATCATCATCATCAGGCTCCTCCTGCAATGTTAATAAAGTTTACTCAACACGTTCTGAACAAACACACCACAGTTTTTCTTCTTCTGTTGAGAAACAGTCAAAGTAAAACATCATCAGTGGTGCTGGAGTTTCTCTTGTGGGAAAAGAAAGTAAAACAGAACTGAAGAACACAGCTGAAATTAGTTCCTGCACAAAAATAATTATATTATATAATAGCCTTATTATATAATAATTGTTTGTGTTTGGCCTCAGTGTGACACAGATCTTGTTGAACAAATCATTTCTGAGTTCATTTTTAACTGTAATCACTTCACAGAATCCGATGAATCACAGGTTAAGTTGTAACAGCCCTATCATGAAACCAAAACTTGTAGCCAACACTGAACTCAGGTTAAAAACAGATAAGTAAACATTTGAACTAAAATGATAAAAGGCATTAAAAATGGCATGAGGAGTAAAGACAGGTTTAGTAAAGCTGGGATACCTACAATCATCTCCTCAACTTTGCTGAGTGTGAGCTCTGCATCGTCCTCCATCACAGACTCTTCTTCTGTGGTTTCTGTCGGGTAGGTTGGTCTGAAAAAAACAAAGTCAGGCCAGAGTGTAACACCAATCCAGACGTGATGGAAAAAAAACATTGTTGACTTCTCAAGGTCTGCTTGATTTACAGAGATGAGATTAAAGGGGAAAGGTTATGAGTACTTTTTGAAGGAGAATCCCCGCCTCCTCAGAGCCTCCTCTGCCAGTCGGTCCAGCACAAAGCAGACGAACTCGCCAGAACCTGATTTCAGTTTGGAGGGCGGGAAATCCACCTTCACACCCTGATGAACAGAGACGAGGCAGATAAGTCTCACAGTTTAACAGAGACTGACAATAAGGGATCAATGTCAGGATCAAAAGCACACTGAAATATGAATTATTATTAATTGTTACATTTTTCATTTATATGTTTCTATCACTATTTATCCATCAAGTTAAAGAGCTTTTTAAGAACCCTGCTTTATTATCGAGTGTCTGCAAATAAGACTTTTTTAACCTTTCTAGACGAGTTACAGTGAAATATGAGAGAAGTTCACAGGTGAAGAATGATAGAAACTGTTAGCTTGTTATTATCAAAAGGTTGAATTTGGTTTAATTTCAGGATGTGCAGACTGTCAGAGAAACAACTAATTGTCTACTGTGATGAATCTGTTTTACTGGTGATAAAAAACTGACATCACTTACGAAAGCCCTGAGCTCTGCCAGGATGTTGGACACAGTGGCGTTGGGTTCGTCGTACTCCTGAGGCTCGGTGAACGGCCTCCCTGCCGCATTGATGAGCCACGCTGCGATGATGGTGAACATGTAGAACTGTTCGCCAGGGTTGGAATCCAGATACGGACTGGAGACAAAATAATGTCTGGGGGGAACAGAGATGAGTTTAAAAGAAAGCAACCGCCAGGAAGATTCTCTGGATTTCTCTGAATCTGTTCAGCAGACACAGGAGGGCGTGTCTAAGGGGTTAAAACCTTTCATCTGGTCAAAATGTATATATATAGTTTAATTAAAAGTATTATTAAAAGTAAAAATGTTACTTCAAACTGGATAAAAAGTACATTTTGACTCTCCTGGAAGACAAACACAATGCGACAATATGCACACGGGATATGATGCCACTTTGCCACTGAGTGTTACCTTAAATAAAACTAGATTTCTTCAGGTTCTAAAATGGCTGGAGACATTTGGGAAAATGTAAATACACAACTCAACAACAACTCTCTAATGTGAAAAGTTCTGTTGTATAAGTTCATCCACTGTAGCCATGGGAACAGTGAAGTTTAGTTCACTGTATTAAAAGCTTTCTGCAAATCACACTGACACAAGCTCCTCTATCTAGGTTTTGTCCATATAACTGAAACAGGTGAAGAAGACTGGAGGGGACATCAAATACACCTTCATGACAGCAGCCATTTTGACAAAGAACATAAACAAATGTGTCACATGACATAATGAAGGCTCTGCTGTCTGTGTTCATGTCCAAATGATCTAATGTGTCTTAAATGTCCAACTCCTCCACAGTTTGTTGTAAAATAAAAGACAACAGCTTTAAATGTTGACATCTGAAGAACCAGTTCACTTTACTCGTATCACATAGAAACCTGTGGGATTCAAAAGCTCTTCCTCACTGTCTTCTTACCTGGTCAGATTCTTCATGTTGTGTTTGGCCAGAACTTCCTCCTCATAGTTCAACACCTTCAGCTTCTCCAGTAAACACTCCATCACCACGAACACCTGGTAAGCGGCTCCGGGGCCGCGATCATCTTCATCTCCCCGCCGGCCGTATTCCGCCATGTGTGCTCCTCTTCACCAGCCGCTCAGCAGCATCCACACTGAAGACACAGAGACGTCAGCTCAACTCTCATCCAGCTAGCTAGTTAGCCTGTGCCAGCTAGCCCCAGTTTGTTTGGCTTCCTCTTCGTTGTCAGGCAACAGGGAGCTAACGCTAGGTTGGCTAACGCTAGCTCACTGAGTAGCTAACGTTAGCAGCGAGAGAACTCATATTTTAAACTTTGGTACAAACTCCAGACTCAGATGTATTTATCGGTCTGAGGGACAGAGACACGTCAACATGTCGGACAGTGATTCACAGTGAAGGCGAAGAAGTGAATCCTCCACAGAGACAAGCTCGACATCACCGTTAGCTCAACAAGGCTTCCTGTTAACACCTTCAAAATAAAAGGTTTCCCTTTTCCAGCGTGGCGGCTTCCGGGTTGAAGTTTTCAGATTAAAACGTGTCTATATATTTGTCAGTGAAGTGTTTTATAGTCACACTATTTATAATGAAGTTATTATAACTGTAAAATATCAAGTTTCATTCATAACGACTCAGGAATCATTGGCAAAGTTTTTTATTCCCTAATAAAAAGTATTGTTATCAGCCCCAAAAACCCATTTCAGTCAGACTCTGATTTTTCCAGGTGTATTTCATCATCACACCATAAAATGGTATGTGCATAATTCTGGTAGCATTCTGTGGATGTTTTTAATAAATGATAAATAAATGTCCTCACCATGTGACACTACAGCAAAACAGATATGAGGTCAAATTAGATGCTGTAAACCTGACAGTCTTTTCTGCCTTTTATTGTGAATGTTAGAATGAAAGAGAACTATTAAGCCTTTTCAATGCTGCTTCACTATTCAAGAGGAATACTTTATCTATAACACACGACAATAACATGTTAAAAAATCTAATTTATCATCAGAAGCCTATCACCCCAGCAGAGTCCCATGATTGTCAGTGGTGTAAGAAAACATT
Organism: Paralichthys olivaceus; assembly: GCF_024713975.1. NCBI lineage: Eukaryota > Metazoa > Chordata > Actinopteri > Pleuronectiformes > Paralichthyidae > Paralichthys > Paralichthys olivaceus. Next base: position 12,330,625 of record NC_091107.1, on the reverse strand, counting down.
CAGTTTAGTTTCTGAAAGCTGAAATCATCTGGTGATAAAGTTATCATCTGGTGATTGGATGGATTTGCATAACATGTGTTAGTTATTAATGACTCAGTCTGTCTGCCAAGTTTTAATCTGATGATCCAAGAGTTGAGTGCACGCCAGTAGTCACAGCCGAATGTCACATGTTGTTCCAGAGTCAGGCCACAAAGGCTGAAATTCACCAGTCAAAACATTTGTCAGATTTAATGACGTCTCATATGACATGAGTAAACAGTTTCACACACAAATAGGCGATGATTAGAAGATGAGAATGAGAATAGAAGATGATTTTGGTTTCTTGATTAGTTTAGAAGCTAAACTTGAAAATGTTATGTTGGTTAGTGGCGTTTACAGCAGTAATGGTTCATGTTGTATTCACTGAACTGAAGTTCAGTTCAAATGAAGAAACACACAAAAAATTAAGGTTCAAGTCATGTTGAACCAAAACCTGGTTCTTAAACAGAATGTAGCACGTGACCTTTTCAAGTTTTTGAATGACGTTTTATTGTGTTGCCTCAATGACGTCAGTATCCTCCTGTTACTGATACAATCTGGTTTTTCTTCTCCACCCACAGTCATATTTCTCTTTCCCTTATTTCATTTAAACACAGGTTACTATGGTGATTTTATAAATTACTAATGTGGGGGGAAAAAGTAAAGACAAAAATCACATGTGATACATTTGCAGATCAAATCCAAACCTGTGAAATAATAGACGCATGTAAGGAGGCTGACTGCACCTTTTTGGTTTGCAGCACTTATAATACAAGTCAGTCAGGAGTTTCTTGGAACTTTAGATCCCACTTTTTTATTTTTTTTACAAATTCCCAAAACATTTTTGTGATCACATTAGAAGTACTGTTTCTATCCAGATCTGCTTTAATTAGAGCTCGTTATAAGTATTGTTTTAAAAACTGAAGAGCCTCCGGCTATTAAAAGAAAAAATAATATCCAGCACCAGCTTGTGCGTTTCAGCTGTAAAGTACACAATATTGTGTTTTACTCTGAGACAAGAAAATAAAACTGCCCCACTGAAGAGAGACTTGGCAAAACCATTGAGTTTCTGTTTTAAGACCGCTTGTTTTCATTCAGGTCTGTACAGATATTAACTACATGGTGAGGCCTCATCAGAAGCTCACCACCATATACATATATATACATACAGCACTGTTCTTCCCACAGTGAGGGGTATACACACAGTAGCATCAACTCACAGAAAGCCTACTACAACATTTCAGTTGTGTGTAAGTATGACTACTGAACGGGAACAGGTGTGTGTGTGTGTGTGTGTGTGTGTGTGTGTGTGTGTGTGTGTGTGTGTGTGTGTGTGTGTGTGTGTGTGTGTGTGTGTGTACATCTGGACTCTAATAAACTTACATTTAGCTCTGTTCTCTTGCTTCCAGACAAAAACCACAATCATTTAATCAAATAACTGGAACCCAGAGATTAATGCATCTCCCATCCTCTTTATCACATCCACACAAAATCACAGATAAATGTGTGTAGGAACACACACACACACACACACACACACACACACACACACACACACACACACACACACACACACACACACACACACACACACACACACACACACACACACACACACACACACACACACACTTGGGATAACTGTGGTTGCTGGTTGGACATGTAACACTTCCCTTAAAAAATATTATATATGTTTTAGTGACATGTGGCCAGTCTCTATATTCTAGGATAAATTAAACCTAATTCTGGTCTCTCATGAGATGCGGCCTCAATAAATAGAATGGGTGAGACAGCGAGAGGAGAGAAAGACAGAGGAGAGACAGCAATACAGACAGCGGAGTGAGCTCTGCCTCTTCCTCTTCAGGGTAACTGGGAGTGACCTGATGGCAGGCTGGCCAATCACGGGAGGATCGCAGGAGGTCCAGACAAATTGAATCACTTCGGCGAGAGGCCTCAGCCTGTGGCGGCAGTTTTAATGACAGAACAGTCCGATCACAACAGCATGGTGACGGGTTTCTCCAGGAACTTGCGGAACTCTGCGAGCCACTGTGCACCGACTGCGCCGTCCACCACCCGGTGGTCACAGCTCAGTGTCACTGACATCATGCTGGCTACGTCGAACCTGCGAAACCCAAACACACAGCGTCAGATTAGCGTGTTTAAATGCAGTATGTCCGGTTTGTTGTAGCACTGTAGACACTGACCCTTTCTCATTATCAGCAGGCATCAGTCGTTTCTCTGAACCTCCCACTGCGAGGATACAGGCCTGAGGAGGGTTGATTATTGCTGAGAAGTTCTTGACGCCGAACATCCCCAAGTTAGAGATTGTGAATGTGCCTCCCTGGTGGGAAAACCAGTCAAGAGGAACATTTCACTTCACTGGTTTACACCTGGTAGATGAACACAATCACAATGACACAATCAAAACCTCTGAAACACTACATACACCCTCTGTACTGTACCTGGAACTCGTGTGGCTGCAGTTTGCCTTCTCTTGCTTTGGCAGCAAGAGCAGAGACATCAGAGCAGATGGAGGCCAGTCCTTTAGTGTGGGCATTAAACACTATGGGTGTGATCAGACCATTGGCTGTGCTCACTGCTACACTAACGTCCACCACATGGTTCCTGGGAAAAAGGAAATAAATCGGTATAAGTTGTGGAAAAAGTTGACAAGTTGTGTCAATGTGACTTTACCTCTTAACAGGAGTTGAAAAATGTATTTAGAGGGCCATCTAGTGGTATAATAGTACAGCTACACCTCTGGGGACCAATATCTAACATCCTCCTTGGGTGCTGGCATGAATATGTAAGTGACAGAACTTGAGGATTTCACAAGATAAGTTGACCTAGAGAACATGGTTCCTGTTTACTGAAGCCAAACAACATGTTTGTTTTTATAAAATTACTCACTCGCGAATGACTGTTTCCATCCAGGAAGAGTTACACTCAGGAACCTTGAGGCAGGCCAGAGCGCTGGCTTTGATGATGAAGTCATTCACACTAAGTTTGATATTCTGGGCCTGTACTTCCTGCACAGACATAGAGGAAATATTTATGTTAGTTCAGGGAAAGAAAAGCTTCCTGTCTTTCATTCTGTTACAGTTATTTTACAGTTTCTAAAGTATAAACTCACAACATTGAGCTCTTTCCGAAGCTCGAGCACTTGGTCCATGTTGACGTCTACAGACAGATAATAGTGGGGGATGGTTTGCTTGGACTGCATCAACCTCTGAGCAATGACCTGCAGGACAGACAAATATATGAACTTCAGGTTTGTCCCCCAAACGTATTGTAGAGAGAGATGAGTGTTACTCAAGTGCCTGGCTACAGGGAAAACATGGAAGCACAGTTCAGAGATAACGAGTGATGCTGTAGAAAACCCACCACCTTCATTACGCCGGACTGCTGCCTGAGCAGGACAGGCAGCTATGATGTGTGTTCGCTCTTACCTTACGGATGTTGCTGATGGGGATGTCTGTGAAGGTTCCAGCTGGAGCAATAGTAGCAGCAGGTGAAGGTGCAGGAGCAGCAGCGGCTGGACTAGGAGCAGCAGCTTCAACCTGCAAACCCAAATGATTTAATTTGCATCGAAATGCATCACAACAAAACAAAGAGTGCAACACAAGGGGTTTGAGACCGTAATGATGCATTTCAGCAGTGTGAATGATTTACAGATCAAAACCCTTTAGCTTAGTGTAGGAGGTTTAAGTCTTGAAAGTGAGAAAATCAGTAGGTATGGACATTTTCGTTATTTCATAAGATTTAACAGAATAAATTCTAAATTACTATTTTGGAGGCATATTGAAAAAGTAGGAGCTTCACTTACAGGTGCAGGCTTTGGTGGAACAAAACTCTCAATATCTTTCCTGGTGACACGTCCATCAGGACCAGAACCTGAACAGAAAACAGATCAATGTATCAAACATATTTACAGTACATTATATTGACACTGCGTAAATTTGTATATTTAGTATTTAACACATATTTGTTATCTGCATCTCGGTCGCTTACCGCTGACCTGCGTCAGGTCAATTCCTTTGTCAGAGGCAAGTTTCCTGGCGAGCGGGCTGGCAAACACACGCCCCTTCCTGGAGGCTGATGGGGCAGCGACTGCAGGAGCGGGGGCTGCAGTTACTGGAGCTGCCGCCTACAAAATTATACAAAATGCTCAGAAATCAGGTAGTAACGGAACAAGCAATCTTAAAACAGAGTAGGGACCATATTCATTAAGTTCCTGGTGAGTATTTAGGCGAAAGGTTTACTTATATTTGAAATTAAAAGCTTTTTGTTTCTCACTGGTGCTGGAGCTGGAGGGGGTGTGGAAACCTCTGCCACTCCAGTTTCTACGTAATCCTTGAAGGCAGCGATGTCACTTTCTTTCTCTACAATGATGCAGAGCGGTGTTCCCAGCGGGACATCCCGAGTTCCCTCTGCCACCATTATTTTGGCCAAGTATCCCTCCTCCTGCACCTCAAAGCCTGAACACAGACACATGAGTAGAGCCATGTTGAGCTTTAGCTGTAGTTATTAAATTCAGGATAGATTCAATTTTCAGTTAAGTCTCAGGCAGGTGAGAGTAAAATGACAAATGGCACGTTAAATAAAACAAGAATTTACTGGATGTTAGATATAAGGGTAGAACTCAGCACAGAGAAAACATTTCAGGACTGTGATTTTACCGATGGTCGCCTTGTCAGTCTCGATCTCAGCCAGCAGATCTCCCTCACTCAGCTTCTCTCCGACCTTCTTCTCCCAGCGCTGCACTGTTCCCATCGTCATGGTGGGAGAGAGGGCGGGAAGTGTGATCTGTAACACACACGTCAGATGCACAAAAATGTAAGTCTTCAAGGAACATAGACATCATGGCTGTAGCTTCCAGTCTTACCACTTTGTACAGTAAACTAGTTACACACACTTGTGGTTCAAGGAAATCTGAGATCTTGAGAACTCAAAAGGGTCTAAATCCTTTTACTGTGATATTCCTGATTCTGGGACTTTGGTTTGACAAAGCTATGAAACTAAAGCTATGAAATCAAATTTCCTGCCCAAAAACAATAATATGATAATTTTGTTTTTTCTCTTGTGTTCTACTCGTGAAGTAAAAGTAGTAAAAGTAGTAAATACAGCAGAAATCTGATAAACGATGATCCTGTTTGTACAGACCGAGCAAACTGTACGAGTGAACCACCCTGATTGCTACACTACGGCTGTAAACAGACCTTCATGTGTGTGGGATATGAGCTGCCGGGGGCTGCAGGAGGAGCAGCAGCAGCAGCAGGAGGAGGGGGAGGAGGAGCAGAGGCAGCTGGTGAAGGAGCGGCACCAGCTGCTTTAAGTGAATCCAACGTTACGTCCTTAAAGGCTGTGATGAGATCTGGGCTGTGGGGGAAATACACACAAACATTAGACAGAAATGAACACAAATCACCATCACATCTAGACTAGAGAGGCAGAAAAGGTTTGACAAATTGTATTTTAAGTCGTCCACTGACAGAAACTTACTTTTCAACCGTGATGCAGATTACTGAACCAACAACAACATCTCTGGTCCCCTCAGGAACCAGGATCTTTGCCAGATAGCACTCCTCCAGCATCTCAAAGCCCACAGTGGCCTTGTCAGTCTCCACCTGAAAAGATATAAAGATTACAAAAGTGTTAAGTGATTAGTTCCAAAAATAATAACACGATAACACACACATACACACGGCTCCTCCTTACCTCAGCTATGAGGTCGCCCTCGCCGATTTTTTCTCCCTCCTTCTTCTCCCAGCGAGCGATTGTTCCTGTCTGCATGGTTGGCGACAGCGCGGGAAGCTCCACCTGTGGAACAAGAACCATTCAAAGAGTTGAAGAATGAAGGAGTTATGAGAAAAGTGCCATATTTAACCTGATTATCAAAGTCATTGGGCCTTTAGGACAGAGCAAACATGGCCGATCATCAGGTGAAGCATCTGCTGTTGCTACGTCATCATCACCTCATTGCCTTGCTCAATAAATGAGCCACACACAGCTGTATTACACACGTCTGGGATGTTTGAAGGTCGCTTTCACGGTTATGTAACATGTGGCACACATGTACACAAGTGCTAGCAGTGGAGCGACAGACTCAAAGAGTGAATCTCAAACAGATCTACGTTCGACCAGAGAGGGGGGGAGATAACAGACAGTGCGTCCTACGTTAAAAGAGAGTGCTTGCTGAATGCGACAGCTTTTACATCTTTTGTGGAATGTGTTTCAATGTGTGTTTTTACGCGTCAGCTCCTCCGTTTGTTACGCATCGCATTTTGATGTTAACAACAGGTTTACATTAAAATTCTGAATTTTAAAATGTATACTGACACAAATGCAAGTGTGAGTAGAATTTTGAGGAATATTACTTGAGTATAACCATATTTATACTCATGGTATGCAGTGTAGAAGTGAGACACAGCTTCATATATCTATATTCATATAGCTATATATCCACTTCACTGCATTTGAGGGGGAGATGTACAGTACTTCTCACTTCACTACATTTATTTTTACTACTTAGTTTCAAGATGAAGCTGTTGTACTGAATGAATGACAAAAAAGTAAAACGTGCTTTTAAAAAACAACATATTGTTTAAGATGAACTCACAGGTTTCCATCATGATTAGCTCCTGATGTCAATGAGCCCTATGAGACAAACTGTGACTTGTGAATATGGGCTTTACAGATCAAACTTGATTTACTGATTCCAAATATCAGACCTTTCAGATGTCTGCTCCCCCAAATAATTTGTCTTAACATGTTTATACAGTAGATAAAAGGAGCTCCAGCAGCTAACAACATGCTGCTCACACACTGATGCTTCAGTATTCATGATGTAATGATGTCATGTGTAATGAGATCTATGACACTAAACCAGGTCTTTATCTAGATTCAGTCAAATATACTAAGTGTTTAAGCATAACTTTTACATAATGGAGGACTTTTCCATCACCGTTTTGATTCAGGATCATAATATGTCCTCCATACTCATGTCACTCATTGAGATGACATCTAAGGAAGACTAAATATGAAATATGCCCCCCCCACTCATTGGGATGCAGAAGCTGAGTCTCCTGACACAGCTCCATTACCCAGAGGTCAGTGCATGAAGTGATTTGAACTGAGCGCCTTTCAATCTCACAAATGTGATTTCACTGTAACTTTAGCTCATGTGTTCAGATCAGCCACACCTGATGACACCAAGTGAAATCAGTGACTTCAGGCTCAGTAACTCACTGACAGTTTAAATCCTCTGTCAACACCTTGACCTCAGCCTGGTTCTACCTTTTAGAAGCAGGGACACGAGCTGCTCTGGTCACACCGAGGATATCTCATGCTAGCTGGGGGAGGTCATGCTAGCTGTAACCGTCGGTGCTGTAGCGGCGGTGCCCTGTGAGGGGACGTTACCTTCTGGTGAGGCGGGAGGCAGTAGAATCTCTTGGCCTGGCAGGCGCTTGCCAGCTGGGGACACCGCAGCAGCGTCGCTCTGTGGCCGAGGCCGGAGCTCAGGCACGCGGCCCGGTACGCTGCTCCACGGTGGAGCCGCCTCAGACCGCCGGTCCCGGGCACGGGGCGGGAGCCGAGCGCTGCAGGCCCGGTCGGGAGGGCACGGGGACATGGCAGCCCGGAGGACGGCCTGAGCCGCAGGATGAGACGGAGCATTGTGCAGCGGGTGAAACACTTGACAGAGGCGATGAATTGTGTGTTATCCTCACATCAGAGATAAGCTGCTACCCGGAGACCCTGAGGAGCTGCTGATCCTTCTCCTCACTTTCTAATGACCTCCTCCTGCCCAAAACACTGCGCTTTACGGCACTGCTCCCTCTGCTGCCGTCTCTCACACCGAGCTGTCGTAAAATGTGGTTATTCAGTCACGACGAAGTCACCAAATCACCGCCGCCCTGATTAAACCTGAACAAATGAAAGGAAGTGAAATAAAAACACAGGTGATTATACAGAGAATGTTTTTTAAACTATAAAAGTCAAGAAGGGTCAGGTAATATTTTATAGCATTTGTCTTAATGACCACACGATGGCAGTACAACACGAGTGAATCACTGAGGTGGATTATTGAGCTGATGAATCAAAGTTAATACAGCTCAGGACGTCGATCAGCATATAGTATTAATGTAGGGCTGCTACAAATCCTTATTCCTATTGGGGATTATTTATGTCACTTAATGGTTTGAACAATAAAACATCGGAAAATGTTGAATAACACGTCACAACATCCTAGAGTCTGAGCTTATCTCCTCAAATGCCTTGTTTTGTCCAACTAACAGTTTAAATATTACATTCACAGTGATGTGAGACTACGTAAAGCAATCAATTCTCCCGTTTTGAGTCCTGAATCATTGAAGGATTTCATTTCATTTGTTTTAGAAAGTTGTAAAAGTATTTGCAGATTCATTTTCTGTCAATGGATCAATTGATTGTTCAACTAACCACTGAAGCTCTAAACATAAACTGCAGGAATCTGAAAATAAAATTCAGCATGAGTTTGTAATGACTGAGCCTCTGGCACTCCAGTGATATTAACACCCGTCGATATATCAAACGTAGGAGTTCGGGGGAAGGTTTACATGCATGTGATGAAGTGTTTGAACTAACACTGCCTGTCATCAGCAGTTTTTCCAACCAAGCAGCAGATTTTCATCAGTCTTCAAACCACCGTAAAAAATGGAACAAGGACTTTTCATCTTTTTTAAAAAACAAAAGTCACGTTTTATTACAAAATATGTCTTTCTAACATTGAAACATGTATTTTAAACAGACAGTATCCATATTTTGTAAAGTAAACAAACAAATGCTAGATAACCATCTCATCAGCAAATTGTACATTTTACAGTAAAGGCAGTTATGGCATTCAAATGGGTTTAGTTTAAAAGAAGACAGATGCATATTTCAGCTGGCTTGTGAGTGAAGGCAAACATATTGCTCCCCGATGGGGAGAAAGAGACAGATTGAAAGACAATGTGAGTAAAACAGTACACACACACACACACACACTCCCACACACACACACACACCATAAATACTTGGAAGGTCCATGTTTCTGGACAAAGGTCCCCTTTAAACCATCAACTTCACATTCACTGCATCTTTGTAACAAGAGCATTAATATCACAAGTATCTCTCTCATATTCTTACAATATATAAGAAAACAGTGAAAATATTTTGACACAAATGTACAAAACAAGTTAAAAAAAAGTAACATTGCTGTTCATCTGCATTTCTACATGAACGTCCGCGTTCCAGCATCATTTCTACTCACTGACAGCAGCTCAGTATGAGCCTGTTCAGTTCATAGGCCTGCTGCTGTCCCATAGAAATATATTCAAGTTTTTTTTAACATGACCATCATCCTACTTTTTAACTGTTATGTGTCATTAATTAATAAAAAACTTAATACTCATTATAGTAGCTGCTGGTATGTGGTCAGTGTGTTTTCAGCAGTAGTATCTAGACAAGCATTCTGGAGCACAAGAACAAAATGAGTCAATGTGTCAAATTTGTGTTATAATAGTGGAGTTTTCTTACTAAGCTAAATAATTAATTTCACATTCAATATGAAGACTGAAATGTAACTGGGCTAGAGAACATGATTTAATACATATGTGAGGGTATTTCTTTAAAGACAACCTTGCTGCACAATGAATAAAGATGTGACACTGAACACTGAAAAACTTTGAAAGGTGAAGCAACATCAGTACTATGGTTTTAGAGAGTTTGTTCTGCATGATGTTTCTTCTTTGAATCTAGTTTTGATGTTGCAGTTGCAGCCTGGCAATACTATGGAAAAAGCTTTCCTTTGTTAGGCACAGAGTTTTTTTAAGATATTGTCGAGCTCTTTTACTGATTCACACATTCTGTAGAGCAGGTTGGGCTCAGAATGGTTTGGTACCATTTGATAAACCTAAATGTCAAACTGAAAGTCTTACAGTAATTTGCTAAAAAGTCCAATCCAAAAAAACAACATTGTCCACTTCCTCTTTTCTGAAGAGTTGTGTCGATGTGCCTCTGGGATCCTGTAACCAGGTGCAAAAACAGAGTGAATTCCCCTCAGCTCGGACCTACAATGGCCTGAGACAGAAAAGATGATGAGTTGTTTAAAACTGAGAATCAGGAAAATAAAGAGAATGACACCTAATGATTAAGTTATTGTTACCTGTCGTCACCGCGGTCCTCTTCTACCCACGCCACGATTTTACCTTCCCAGCCTGGAACGACTGCTGCATCCAGGTACACCTGCACGCAGAAATAAGTTCGACTGCATTTTTGCACAGGACAATGGCTGAATCATTTCGAGTGTAGCATAAAACAGGTAGAATTTCTGTGAAATTAAATTTAAGACCTGTTTAAGACTTTACGAATATCACGTAGAAAGCAATCTTGTATATTTTTTGATATCATACCAGTGAAACAATAACAGAAACATGGCGTAGACAATAAAGCTGAAAAAATGTTTATCAAATACATCAATATCCCAATTTTGTCAGTACTCCCCAGCTAATAACGGCACATAATAACTCTACAAACTCCTCATGCAGAATCTATTGCCTTATCAGTCTCACTTGTAGTTATTGGGGAGATAACGTTTCCCAACAGCCTGCATTAATATACTTGAAAAGTTATACTAATGTTTTGTGTACAGCAGGAAAAACATATCCAAGACATTTTTAAATGAGACGTAAGCCTTTTAAATACATTGTGAACCCTGTTAGAAGGAACTGAACTCAGTGCAGTTACTGACATAATTTTCATTTGGACTAGTGTTACTATTACTGCCCTATTATATATTTATTGTCTTCTCCTTTTCTCCTCTTACCTCCTCCTTCACTGTGCCAAACTCTGGGTCCAGGGCCTTGAAGTGATACCTGTAGTTTCCCTCTTGATCCACAGCTGCTTTAACGTCCTTCAGAGTTACTTCACCCAACCTGTACGACGATTACAAAGTTGATAACTCATCTTGACATCTTGTGACATTTTATATTTTTTCATGTTTCAGCCTTTCACCAAACACCTTCAAAATATGTATTAGAATTATCTGCGTCTGTGGCCAAATAAATTCTTTTAATGCCACTTCAGCTAAAAACTGCTAAATTTTTGAATATTTTAGAAAGAAAACAGCCCAAAAAACACACACCAACCTTTTCTGAATATTGATCATGGAAGGCGTTGGGGATTTTCCAGTGAAATAAAGGATTTTAGTCGAGGCAGAGGAGCCACTGTGGGACTGACCAACCTCTGTAATGAACATTAGAAACATTTTTAAAGGCAAAAATATTCCCTGTGCGCATGCCTGAGGATGGATGGTGGAAGGACTTACTTGTGCAGGACCAGGAGTCAGAGTCTGTTTGTTGACCTTTACGTCTTGGAGACTTCCCCCTTGCCTGCAGTATTTGGACAAAACCTCTCATTATCTTACATCTTGTCATTTTGTCATCTATGAAGATTTTAAAATCAATATTGTCGGACACTCTTTCATTGGAGCTCACTCTCCGATCAATCACATGCTCAAATCTGGGTATTAGCTCAGTAGTTATCAAATCAGTCTCTGTGATGGCCTCAACCGTGACGCCACAGTACTGACAATTTGACAGAAGCATTCAGGTGTGTTTATGCTTGTTAAAAATTTGTACCCTGTGTGTGTGCACAACATGCAGTCTGTCGATGAGTGATACTATGCCCTGCTCCAGGGTGTCCAGAGTATGGTGCTGCGGGTCATGGTCCCTGAAGTTGTTCCTCAAACTCCGGAGTGCGTCTCTGAGCAGCTGAACCTTATCTGCCTGCTGTCAGAGCACAAACACAACAATCCTGGTAAACACAGGACTATGTAGCCTTAATATTGTAAGACCATATAATGCAGTTTGGCTGTGTAATGCTTTTTTAGCACCTGAACATGTTCAAATGTAAACTTAAGCAGAACAGACACATCCACAGAAACAATACTTACGTCTGACACAGAGGGAGCTGGATTTCCAGAGTAAGAACATCCATTGTTCTCTGTGCCGGAGGGAATCTTCAACAAGCAACAATAAAATATTATCAGCTATGTAATGTATATCTGAATGTATGACTGTGTGGTGCAGACTGAAAACAAAACGTTAACTTTAAAGGACTTCATTCAAAATAAGATTTTAGTGCACAAAGAGACAATAAAGACAGAGCACATCTGTACCTGTTGCAGATCTCTGCCCCTAAGCTCCTGCAGCAAGTTGTTTTTATGCTCCAACTCTCTTTGCAACTCATTCTGTAAAAGAGACACAGCGAAAAGTTGAAATAAATACATGTACAGTTATAATCTCCTGTACCTCCTATTTTAGCATAGTAAAATCTAATAATTTAATATTAACCTGTTTTCATTCAGTGATTAACATTTGGTCTTATATTTTGACAGAACATCTAACTAAAATCCTGAGACTGTCTGACAGACCTGCTGTTTCTGGCTTTCTTCGAGCATGCGTTTAAGTTGCTGCAGTAGTCTTTCCTTCTGTCCAATCTCTTTCTGCACCAAAGAGAACAGAGAAACGTCATTATTGAGTGTAGTTACATTAAACACATGCTGTGTAACATAAATGAAATGTATTAGACTAAGTTAAAACAGCCCACTAACAGAGTGGGATTGAACCTCCTCACCTTGCATTCACCCCACAGTCTATTATTTTCCTCCAGCTTCCACTGTAGCTCTGCCTACCACACATTTTAATACAAGAGGAGAATTTACATTACATGCGATTTGTAACACAGATTACATTCACTTTAATTAAACCCGATAAAATATATTTTATACATTTTGGTTGTTGAGCTCATCCTTTGTCATGCTGGCTCGGAGAAGCTCTTGCTTCATCTGCAGGATTGATGCCTCCTGAGTGCACAGCCTCTGCTGTTGGGCGCCCTGAACATTTAGAAAACCACCACAAAGTCAATAACCAGCCAGAAAAGTTTCTACCAGGCAGTTATAATTGTATTCTTTGTCTTACTTTGACTCCCTGGAGGTTTCTCATCTCTTGCTTACAGTGCAGCAGTTCCCTCTGAAGCAAACAGCAAACAACACAGTCTGAATTAAATATTCATCGCAGTGTAGATTACAGAAGTTTATTCTCCCAGTAATAAGAGACTTTTACTCCACAACAAAAGAGGAGAAAAACATTTTTGAAGTTTGAAGAGAAATAAATGATAAGCATATTTTTTTACCTTTAACTCCTGTGCCTCCTCCATACTCTGATCCAAGCGACTGCGAGTGACTACCTGGAAAGAGAGTATACGTGTAAAAACCACAATAGCCTGAGAAAGAAGGGAAACTGATACCCGTGTCACCTCCTGACACACACGCGCACACACACACACACACACACACACACACATTATAGAAATGTGATCTGATCTGAACACAAAGAGCTTGTGTAACAGAGCAGAGAAGAGAGTGACACAGGAAAGAGAATGAGCCGGCAAGCCCAGAAAGTAAAAGACCAAAAGTAGAGATGAAAACTTAAAAATTTAAAGGAGAAAATTTCTGTACCAGCTGCTGTTCAGGGTTGCACTGGTCCAAAGACAAAGACACGTCCTTCTCATCCTCAGGAAGAGAACCATGAAGCAGTAGAGCCTTGGAAACACAAACATGTGAGACCAGGCTTTACTTTTGAAGTGAAGTCGCAGTGATCAGAACAGCCTGTCTGTCTAGCTTGTCTGATGCATGTGGGTGTGTGCATGATGAAACAGGTGCTTCAACCAGCCAGTCACAGGAAACAGAGGAACAACACAGATGCAGTTTAATGCTGTTTGCATAAAAACACGGTCAAACTGTTTTGACTCAGTTAAGCTGGAAACGTTATTGTAAGAAATGGAACACTGGTCTCTACTTTTTTGTTTTTCCCATGTAGCCTTTTTTTAAAGAAAATATAGAAAGCACACTCAGGACTCTTTCTTTAACATGGAGGTCAAGTAAAAGCTTCTCTGCATGAAAATAAAGAAAACACTCTGTTTTTATAAATAGAACGTTACCAGAATTAATTTGAACCACAATTATAATATACCTGTAGGGCTGACACCATTTTTCTTGTCTCCTGTACGTCATTCTCCAAAGTTTCACTGAGAGAATCTTCCCACGCCGTCTCCACTACAGCATGAGATGACTCAGCTGAATGCACACAGATGTACACACACATAACCCATTATTGCACGTCCCACTAGATGTTTTGGGGTTTGCTAATGATATGCTATGTTGGCTTGTGGTGAGACAGAACTCACCACTGCTCTGCTGTCGTTGGCGGTCATCTTCCGATCTGTCAGGCTGGCTGCTCGGTGGAGCTTTTGGATGCGACAGTGGACTGACGGAGCTAAGGCTCGAGAAGAACAAGACACTGATTTATTCAAGAGAAGCACAGGGGTTCCATAACATAGAGGCGCATGATTCACTGAACCTGGTCAAACAGTAAGGGATGCCCTGAGAAAGAAAGCCTGACGATTTATCAGTTGGCCAATAAACTCGGCCGATATCACAGACAGATCAGTGACAGTGTTTATGTTTGTGGATATATGCCAACATGAAAAGTAGTATTTTACAGAATAAACAATGCAGAAATGTTTTTAACATTTTACATTGAAAACATCTCAACTCAAGTTCAACATATTTGTTTTCTTTTATTCATAATTTATAATAGAGTTTATGCTTAAACTTCATCAAGCCTTAATTACATTCTTTGTTATAAGGGGTGATAAGGACATCTAAGCAATCATTGCAAAAAAACGTATCTGCCAAATGCCAATGCATCGGTACTCAGAATGTTTATCTCCATCTTATTATATTAGCAACAACCCCCAATAATTCATACTGATCGCACTTGTGAGAAGCGGAGCAAGTGTGCCTGCAGTGAGGCTGTGTGAAAGGAATTTTTTATACATTCTTTCACAAAAATCTAAAATCTAAGAGCAGACATTTTAGCACACAGAAAGAGCCAAAGTGTGAGGAGATGGACTCAAACTGAAGCACAAGAAATGTGTGCTGCAAAGAGAGAGAAAATCTGAATGTGAAATAAATAACTAATGTTCTGAAAATTAAAGACCGTGCTCTAGAATAAAGGGAGGAAGGAAACTCTTATTTGCGTAAACTCTGACTCATGTTTGGACAGATCACAAAAAAAGGGAAAAGAGAGAAGACAAACCAAAAAATGAAACTCGTCATGAAAATCCGAAATCCCTGCATGCCTTTGTAAATCAAAGCAATCCACACACTTGCATCTGATCTTACCATTTAATCTGCGTCCCCCCCATCACGAGCTGAAGTGCATAATACTTCCAAGGTGTCTAACTTTCACCCCGCATGTGGGTCTCTGGCCTCAGCAACACAGCAAGCTTGGGCAGTTTGTGATTTTCCTCTTTCTGACACGCCCTCATCCCTTAGCCTCAGGCTAACCTAAATATTACCACAGCATCTGACTCAGCAGACACTGCTTAGCATCTCTCACTTCATTAAGTTACATGTGTGAATGAGGCAACAGGTCGTTCTGTTGAACATGAAGAAAAAACCACATCACCCTTCTAAAAAATTAATAATGCATGCACTTCTCTCTATTATTACAAACACACACACACTCACACACATAACTGTGGTGAACGCACATCAAAAAACCTAACTTTAAATGGGACATGTGATTGGGGAAGATAAAGACTGATTGTGTTTCTATCACCCACCTCATCAGCCTACACACACACACATACACACACACAGAGTGAATTTTGGAGCACTGAAAAAAGTCATATGCTCTGCCATGCCGACAGACAGACACACAAACACACAGAATGTAGTCTTCTGTTTGCACAGTGTGGGAAAGACAGAGTTAAAGATAGCAGATAACAGAACGAAAATAAATGAACTGTTGGCAAAAACCTGAACTGAATAACATTATTAATATCAACAAAATGAAGTTTGTTTTCTCCCAAACAGAAAGTTACACAACTGGATGAAAAAATAGACATTTTTGTTTGCAAAAAGCAACGTTCATGACATAATTGTAGCATTTGTCCTCAGGCTGCTAAACATGCAGTAAACTCCTTGATGTATTTAGGCCAGAATGTGGTTAGTTTTATACTTTTGTTTTACTATTATCACAGCACTGCATTTCTTAAAATGATGCAACCTCTTGGCATGATCCAGCCCATATGATGTCTAAGAATAAAAAGCTGTATATAAGGGTGGAGGACATGACGTCTCCCCTGAATGTGTTGCCAATGAGTCTCAATCGCCTCATGTACATGCTGATGTATGTTCAAGTGCTCATTTGCGGTAATTTTGGTTTTAAATGACGTTTTGATGCTATAAAAATGGGTTGAAATGTCATGATTGAGAGCTGACTTGCAATTGGTTGATATTGCAGCAACCTGTTATAATTTTACATGTTGCATTTAAGAGCACCACAAGGCTAGACTTTTATTCCGAAGGTATGATGATCACCTGAATCAAATCTGCCTTTTACATGACAGAGAGGTACACAAAACATATCACATGTTTGTATGCTGTTTAATTTCACTATCCAGGTAATGTGCAGGAATTGCAGTTGCAATAGACCAGTAAATTCCAACTTCTAAATTCAATTAGCCATGGCTTGGCTTTTCATCACTATGAGACTTGAGTTGATGTTAAAGCAGATTACCTGGTGGGCTGAGGATTGTCCTGCTCATCTGGAGATCCTCTTTCATACTGCTGGACCAGTGCACGAACACACACATTCTTTTCCTTGTCCAACCCCCAGTCACTGAGAGATGGCAGACAAGACAGTTACTTATTTTTTTTCTACAGCTTTATTAATAAAAACAGGGACAGGGATGTGAGTGATTTGCTGCTCTCTGTTTGTCCACAAGAGGCCAGCAAAGACCACACATATGCAAAAAATTACTGCAGAACATATGAGTAGAACGGAAATGGGTTTGTGGGAGACAAGGGTGTGTATAGCTGTTTAAGGTTGTACCTGTGGATACGTGTGACTCGTGCAGGCTGTGAGGCATCAAAACAGGCCGTCGCCAATGCAGCAGCGGCCCCTTGTGCTAATGCAACAGGGGAGAGAGGGTTGTGGCTGGCATGGCCTCTTGTCAAGGTCCTTCCACTTCCAGCAGCAGCCCTTTGGTTGGCTGAAGGTTTGAAGTGAGCCGCCAGCGCCAGAATTATCCTCATTACAGATTTCAGGTTACCATCAACAATGTCTACAGACAGAAAAGGAGCATACGAAAACCTTAGAGCACCCACTCTCAAAATGTCAGGAGAGGGAGCGTGAAACGGACTTGTGTGTGATTTACCTCTTGCGGATATGTGCGGCATGCGTATGTTTCGGGAGGAAATGAACTGCAAGACCTGCTCCACATTCTTCCTGCTTTCGTCTTTGCTTTGAGGAGTCACAAATACTCCCTCCAGCACTTCACCAGCTGCCAATTTGATGGATTCAAAATGATTATACAGCAATTAGTTAGGTATTTTTTACAGTACCACGTGGGCAATACCACAACTGAAACCATATTACATTTGAACATTGTGTGGAATGGTAATTTTTCACTTTTCAGTCAAATACATTATGAAGGCGAGGTTTATCGGGTAGTCCACACAAAAAATGTAACCATAATTAATGAGCATATAAATAAGGGCAGTAGATCTAACTGGTAACAAATAACGATTTTTTTAAGTACGCAAATAAACAAATCATTTATAAATTAAGGAAAAAAAACTTAACTTTGAGACAAACACACAACAAGGTTATGGTTGTGTTTATGTTTAGGGTTAGGTTTAGTTACCTGACCTTAGCTGAGTAGTGTGACTATGATTCAGATTAGAGTAAGTCTCTGGAAAACCAATGGAAATCAAGGTAATGTCCTCTGAAATCATGGAGACACAACTGTGCAAATACATGTCTGTGTGTTCCAAGTATTATTGATATTGTAGGGACCTAAATCTGTTTACAGCCACATTATGGGGGCTTGTCTTCTTCAGGGGCCAAAAATCAAGTTCCCATAACTTAATTCCTTACAATTTAAGGTAAAGACATGTTTATATTGTGTGTGTGTGTGTGTGTATTTATTTACCAACTATCTCTATGAGTTTTGTGAGAACCACCCCATCCTGCAGGTCATGCCTGAGGTTAGTGACAGGCTTCAGACCCGGTTTCCTCTTCAGCTGACAGTTCACCCAGGAAATATATGCTGCCAGCTGCTGCTGCAACTCACCAGATCAGACACATGCACAAATCAAGCAAACCACACACACACACACACACACACACACACACACACACACACACACACACAGCTTAGAGCAGGGGGCCACATACAGGCAGAGAGACCATGGCATGACAAACGAGTCCCTTTGTTTATTATATTGGGACAGAGGAGGGGGGGGCAGGGTCAGCCTATTGTCCCACCCCTCATTACATTTCACTTTAATTAAAGCAGCTCTAACATCTCGTGTCATGTTCGGTACGTGCACGGATTTCACACCGTGCACCCACCTTCACCTTCCAGTCACGTGACGACCCGTCGTCCGGGATACGTTACACAGAACGCGCCCCATTCTGCACAACAGAACAATTCACTTCAGGCTAACTCAGGGGCTAACTCAGGGTGATGCTGACATTATTACTGCTTTAAAAACTCGACCTACATCTACTCGGTGATCTCAAATTAACATGAACGTTGTAGCGCACTTATTAAAACAATACAGTCAGAATTCACGTGGGTTTCTCTGGTCCTAAATGCACATTAACGTGTGCTAGCGGAAGATAACATCACCAGCGTATGTGGAGAAAGTTACTTATTTCTTCATACAGCCTTGGTCCTGACTTGTTTGCCCGTGTGGGTGTATTCTAGCTAACCTGACGTAGTGAACGATGACATTAGTAACGCTGGGTGAACGTTACCTCGTTGGAGCTCCCGTGAAGAACCTCGTCCAGCAAACTTCCTCTCGAGAGTGAGGCGATCATCTTCTCACTCGTGAACCCATTTAAGCTAGCGAGCCGGTTAGCCTCACCCGAAACAACCGTCCCCTCCACCCCCGGTAAAAACTACCGCTGCAACAAACGTCAATCACCGGCGAGCTACCGTTACTCTAAACAATCCGGTGTCAAGTCACAGACACACCGACTTACGACACTTCCGGTTTAACTTTTCAGAATGAAACTACCACACAGGAATACTTCCGGGATTGATATTGCCACATGACCTTTTATGAGACCAGTGGTATGTATCATGACTAAATAATGCCACTTTTCATTTTTGGGGCTTCCCATGTTGTTTATTGTTATTAAAACCAGCAGCTGAAAAGATTTCGAAAGCGGCTGAATGTGTTAAATGACATTAGTTGTACCATGAGTCTTATTTGATGAAAACATGAGCATCTCTGAACCAAAAAGCTAAAGTACTGTTTTTTTCTCAATATTTTTATTGAAAAAATGGAACAAGGAATACATAGAAATGACATTTTATCTGCAAAAATCACTGTTAACGGTCTTGCTAGTAAAGAGGTGAAGGCCAGAAAGTCTAGTTACTTTGATGTGTCGCGCTATCTGTTCCCAACATTTCCTAGAAACAAGGGCTAGCTCGTAACTACCTTTAATTCGTCACTTGTCTCAATCTCTCTCTACTTACTTACTTCTAAATGTCCTAATTATTTGAATCAAGTATCCAGATGATAACCTAAAGGCCTGTTGCCACAAGAAAAAAAAATAAAAACAGTTTCTCTCACTTTTATCAGTGAGTAAGTTTTGTTCTTGGACCTTCTTGATACTCATCTTGATTCCAAAGACAAGGTTTGTCCTTGTGGAAGATGAGCAGTGCTAGATAAACCATCTGTGGAAATTGACTTTCCCTTATCACACTTAAAAAAATAACAACTGCCATAAAGAGCTCTACTTACAGTGACAAGCGGCCGTGATCGTATAGAGGTTAGTACTCTGCGTTGTGGCCGCAGCAACCCCGGTTCAAATCCGGGTCACGGCACAAGTACACATATGTGTACATTTTATATTTTGGTGCTTAGTGTACGCAGGGCTCTCCTTCAATCTACAGACCTTTACACTTAACAGATCCAGCATATTCTTCTGAATGAAATACTTAATTGAACTTGACAGGTCAGTCGACCAGCGTTCTCTTCCCTTTTTCAGAAAAATACAGGAAAACATACATTTCCATGCTTTTCTGTGTCGGCCTGTTGCCACAAGATACAAGGAATAAAAACAATTTCTCTCACTTTTATCAGTGAGTAAGTTTTGTTTTTGGGCTTTCTTGATACTCATCTTGATTCCAAAGACAAGGTTTGTCCTTGTGGAAGATGAGCAGTGCTAGATAAACCATCTGTGGAAATAGACTTTCCCTTATCACACAATAAAAAAGAACTCAAATGGGCAAAATAATAGAATTCAAAGTTGCAAGTATACAACTACCATAAAGAGCTCTACTTACAGTGACAAGCGGCCATGATCGTATAGAGGTTAGTACTCTGCGTTGTGGCCGCAGCAACCCCGGTTCGAATCCGGGTCACGGCACAAGTACACAAATGTGTATTTTCAATATTTTGGTGCTTAGTGTACGCAGGGCTCTACTTCAATGTACAATACTGTGCCATGTTAGTGGATGTAGCAATGCTAACAGGTTTAGCAGTGCTTTTGTTGTATATTAACTACAGCATTGTATTTTCTTTTATAAAACATTATTTGTTAACACTATTTATCTTTTATTTTTTCACTTGTTATTTAACGGTATGAAAAAAAGTATACGTATAAATAATTTAACGGTTTTTGTTGTATCTCAACTACAGCAATTTATGAACATTAATTGTAATTTATCTAACAAAATTGTCTTGTATTCTCTTCAAATTACAGAAGTCACCTGTCATTGAGGAGAAGGTGATGGAGAGAAAAGTCTCACACAAGAACATCTGGATCATTGGATCCAGATGTGAAAGACATTTTTGTCGGTGCCGGTGTGAAAGACATTTTTGTCTTTCACACCGGTGGCAACGATCTGGGACTCATGCCAGCCAAGAAACCTGCCGTTGAGATGACGAGGGGCTTTAAATTGTTGACTCCTCACACTTTGATCCTGTAATTACTGCTTTGTCATGATGTATCATCTTTGCTTGTCAAAATCACAGCCCATAATCTATACATTTATAATGGGTTCCAATTGGATGGTTTCCTGGCTCATTACTGAAAGTAAAAATGATACTTGTTCATAGAATAAGTCACATAAACCAACACTTGGTTAGACGCAGAAAGATGTTTGGTTGGCACAACTGAACCATGGTTGGAAGGAACTTTTTTCTGAGCCCATGGCAAAATGATGCTCAGTGTCACCTAATACTGTCCCTTACAAACTCATCAATTCCCATTCAACCCACACGTCCACTCTGCTCACAAACCTAAAGCTTCTGGCACTGGAAGCACAGCAAGCTAATGCTCTGGCAGCTCTTCCTCAAACTAATCACACTCACACCAGACAGGCGCATTTCCTGGGGAATCAGCAGTACTCTGAGCCAGTGTCACCTCATGACCCAGAGAAGGGAGAGTCAACCAGTCACAGGCGGTCACATGAAACAATGAGGGCGATGGAGGGATAAATAGTTGACATCATTGTTCCAGAAAAATCGGCTTGCTGGCAGAGTCACTGTGCAAGTGTGCATGGGAGGTTATGGAGGGGAGGGGGTATGCAGAGGACGTGAGCACAGACAGAGCCCGGGGGAAAGGCCTATAAATAAGGTGCAGCAGCACCCATGGCAATCCAAGTCAAACCAAGAATCAACCTCGCTCACATCCATTGTTTATTTTTTCATCTCTCCTGAAATCTCATCATGGATATCCCCATCCAGTATCCTTGGTACCGTCGGGCCTTCCCTCAGCGGCTCTCTGACCTCCCCCAGACAGAACCTCTCATGGACTGGCCCCACATGTGGCCCTTTTCATGGGCCTACCCCTGGACGCGCCCGTCGTTCATGCGCTGGTTCAACTGGCCCGACAATGGACACAGTGAGGTAAAGTAACATGAATATGTCCCTAACACATTCTGACAAAATTACTGCAGTCTGAAAATAAACATTACTTCTAACCCGACTTATGATATAATCAGTGATAACAGATACTGTGGAACGTGATGTAACAGACCACTGATGATGACTGAGTCAAAAATGCAGCAGAGGTGCTGTGAGTCTTTCTGCCCGACTGACTCGTTATTCAGTCCTGGTCCTAACAGCTGTACGGTCTGTACAGATGCGCATGGAAAGGGATCGCTTCGTCATTTATCTGGATGTGAAGCACTTCTCCCCTGACGAGCTGTGTGTCAACATCTGTGACGAGATCATCACAATACATGGCAAACACGAGGAGAAACAGGTCAGAGGGACAACAGAGGTCTGCAGAAATAATCACACAGATCTGGTGACACCTTACTGATGCACTGACTCTAAATCTGTTTCCAGGACGACCATGGCTTTGTGTCCAGAGAGTTTCACTGGAAGTACAGGCTGCCTGCCGGCGTGTCAGGTGCTGATGTCACCGCCAACCTGTCATCTGATGGTGTGCTGATAATAACTGCACCTCGGTCATCTCCTGGGCCAGAGCGTAGTATTCCCATCTCCTGTGAGGATGGGACACCAAAACAGAAAATGTAGAGCAAAGCCTGACGCTGTTTCAGTTCTAACCAGAAGTGCTGCCTGTTGTTGTGTTTAACCTGTCTCAGTTGAGACACATGAAGGTGGAACATGCATGTCTAGATGTCTGCATGTGTAAGTGGCTTAAAATAAACCAGAAACTCCAGATGGTGTCACAGCAAGATGAATTGTTGTGTTAATAAAAGACTAACATGTTGAGTATAGTTGACACCATATTGAAGTTTTCCAGAGACACACTGTTGTGAGTTATAGTTGATTTTTCTATCAAAATAACTTTAAAACTTAAAATATTCACATCCACCATCAGGTAAGGGAAGTTTATTGGTACAGCAAATTTCAACAACAAGGCAATTCAAAGTGCTTTACTTAAAATCCAACTAATCAAGGTCATGTCATTCTTATTTGAATTCCATATCTACATCAGACATTTTATAACATACCATGTCTAATCTGGTCCTGCACTTGGGTGACAAATAATTTTTTGAACCTAACCCAGTTTGCAGCTTTTATTATTACTACTGGGAAATGCTTAAAAAAAATTAAGATGATAACAGACTAAAATTGTTAGAATGAATTGTTTTAATATCAGTGTGTGTATGAGTAAGATGCCAACTTGAGTGTTGTATGAGATTAGTGTTGGTTTCAGTACGTGTCAGGAGGAAGGAGTTCTCTGGAGGCACATTTAGTGATTTTATGGTTGTTCAGTAAGAATAAAAAACACCTCCAAAGGACTTGGGACCATGTGTGTTCTCTGTAGTGAGGAGGAAAAGGGTGAGTGAGCAGGACGGAAAGTAGAGGACAATGAAAGAAGGAACTAATGTTTGGAACTGATCACTGGGGTTCTTTTCCAGAGAGTGAGGACTGGAGCATGGACTCTGAGCTGATGACAATAGTGTGTGTGTGTAGGTATGTGTGCATATTTGCTTTGGAAGCAGAAATTATTAGCTCTATCTTCCCATTATATTAGCAAAAACCCTTTGGCATATTATTACAGAATATACGAAATAGAATAAATGTTGAAACTTAAAGTCACAGGCCTGCTGTGTTTCATTTACAAAAGAACAAAGGTATTTGTCTTGTGAATAACCATCACATTACGCATTCAGGTTTTTATTTCTTTTTGTCAGGTCTGGACTTCCAATATCTGTATTAATATACCAGCACAAGTCCAATACCATTATAGCTTCTCTTGTAAATATCCCTATTTCCTCTTAACATAATTCATTAATCCAATATTGGGGAATACATGCAAATACCCCTTCTTTGATGACACTATGAGCTGGATTCATATTTTCTGTGATACACAATCAAGAAAAGGCAAGTACTGTAGTAGGGGTGATAGTTGTAGAGAAAAAATAAACACAATTGAAATGTTTCTCCTTTTAAAAACACATTGAATACCTGCAAAACTGACATAAACAGCATGAGGGAGTATTACAAAGAATGAAGGCCGAGAGACAGAGGGAGGAGGAATACAAAGCATTCAACAGCAGTGGTTCGTATTTTAGCACTTGGAAATCCTGATGAAATATGATTGTGTTCTGCAATAATTTGAGCTGACTGCTACAGTGAGCATCTGTGTTACGCTACCTTAATCCATTCCGACTGTGCCTGGTGACAGTATCCATCAGCATCCACATTCCAATGCTACAAGCTAGCGTTAGTTAGCGTAAGCTTGCAGACATCTCAGTTTTAGCACAAGAACAATATGCTGGTTTTCTTGGTCTTTAATGACAATTTATTGAATTACTGGTAATAAACAAAACAAACAATTTCAAGTCATCACCCTTGACATGTGGAAGATCACTTATTTGAGAAAATAAGACCTATTTATACGACAATAATTGTTAAAAAAAACAACCATAGATGTTCTCACTGGGCTATATCTTATTCCCACCATAATTGATGAAAAAAGATCAAGTTATACATTTACTGATTTGCAAAGTGATCTGATCCAACATGCTACGGTATGGGAGGTAGATGTTGCAGGTTCCTGGAGGAGAGGAATACACAATTCCATGGTCCAACACAACATTCTCACCAAATACACACAGCTGAAAGAAAAGATCAAGGATTACATGTTAACGTTTTAGACTTTGCCTTTCTTTTCCACTATGAATTGAGTATATGTATGTGTCTGTTTCTTTCTGTACCTGGTATTGCAATAACTTCTGTGCCATTTTTAGAAGTGTGACGCTCTCTGCACTTTTCAGGTCACAGAAAAGCAAAGTAGCCCGAGCCAGTGTCACACTAGACCTTGGTGGTATGCATGGTAGCCCTGACAGCAGACTCACCACTTCCTGCATAGATGCATGACAGAACATAAATGCACTATGATGACTTTAAATACATGTTAAATGAATTAATAAAATATATTGTAAGTGGCCTTGATCGTATATAGGTTAGAACCCTGCATTGTGGCCACAGCAACCCCGGTTCCAATCTGGGTCATGGCAAGAGTACACAGACATGTTCCCTTTTTAGCTAGCACGGAACAAACTTTAATTTGTCACTTGTCTAATTCTCTATCTCTACTCAGTCACTTTCAGAATGTACTGGGTATTTGAGTCAACTATCCAAATGATAAGCTTAAGGCCATATGATAAAAAGTATTTCTGTCACGGACAAAGACAGAAATACAACTTTCTCTCATCAAACATTAAAAAATAACTCAATGGGCAAAATAATAGAATTCAAAGGTGCAAGTATACAACTACCAGAAAGAGCTCTACCTACAGTGACAAGCGGCCGTGATCGTATAGAGGTTAGTACTCTGCGTTGTGGCCGCAGCAACCCCGGTTCGAATCCGGGTCACGGCACAAGTACACATATGTGTACATTTTATATTTTGGTGCTTAGTGTACGCAGGGCTCTCCTTCAATCTACAGACCTTTACACTTAACAGATCCAGCATATTCTTCTGAATGAAATACTTAATTGAACTTGACAGGTCAGTCGACCAGCGTTCTCTTCCCTTTTTCAGAAAATATACAGGAAAACATACATTTCCATTCTTTTCTGTGTCGGCCTATCTGTTTCCAACATTTCATGAAAACAAGGGCTAGTGGCGCAATGGATAACGCGTCTGACTACGGATCAGAAGATTCTAGGTTCGACTCCTGGCTAGCTCGGCACAAACTTTAATTTGTCACTTGTCTCAATCTCTCTGCTCACTCACTTCTAAATGTACTGATTATTTGAATCAAGTATCCAAATGATAGCCTGCAGGCCTGTTGCCACAAGATACAAGGAATAAAAACTATTTCTCTCACTTTTATCAGTGAGTAAGTTTTGTTTTTGGGCTTTCTTGATACTCATCTTGATTCCAAAGACAAGGTTTGTCCTTGTGGAAGATGAGCAGTGCTAGATAAACCATCTGTGGAAATTGACTTTCCCTTATCACACATTAAAAAATAACAACTACCATAAAGAGCTCTACTTACAGTGACAAGCGGCCGTGATCGTATAGAGGTTAGTACTCTGCGTTGTGGCCGCAGCAACCCCGGTTCGAATCCGGGTCACGGCACAAGTACACATATGTGTACATTTTATATTTTGGTGCTTAGTGTACGCAGGGCTCTCCTTCAATCTACAGACCTTTACACTTAACAGATCCAGCATATTCTTCTGAATCAAATCCTTTATTGAACTTGACGGGTCAGTCGACCAGCGTTCTCTTCCCTTTTTCAGAAAAATACAGGAGAACATACATTTCCATGCTTTTCTGTGTGGCGCTATCTGTTCCTACCATTTCATGAAAACAAGGGCTAGTGGCGCAATGGATAACGCGTCTGACTACGGATCAGAAGATTCTAGGTTCGACTCCTGGCTAGCTCGGAACAAACTTTAATTTGTCACTTGTCTCAATCTCTCTGCTCACTCACTTCTAAATGTGCTGATTATTTGAATCAAGTATCCAAATGATAGCCTACAGGCCTGTTGCCACAAGATACAAGGAATAAAAACTATTTCTCTCACTTTTATCAGTGAGTAAGTTTTGTTTTTGGGCTTTCTTGATACTCATCTTGATTCCAAAGACAAGGTTTGTCCTTGTGGAAGATGAGCAGTGCTAGATAAACCATCTGTGGAAATTGACTTTCCCTTATCACACATTAAAAAATAACAACTACCATAAAGAGCTCTACTTACAGTGACAAGCGGCCGTGATCGTATAGAGGTTAGTACTCTGCGTTGTGACCGCAGCAACCCCGGTTCGAATCCGGGTCACGGCACAAGTACACATATGTGTACATTTTATATTTTGGTGCTTAGTGTACGCAGGGCTCTCCTTCAATCTACAGACCTTTACACTTAACAGATCCAGCATATTCTTCTGAATCAAATCCTTTATTGAACTTGACGGGTCAGTCGACCAGCGTTCTCTTCCCTTTTTCAGAAAAATACAGGAGAACATACATTTCCATGCTTTTCTGTGTGGCGCTATCTGTTCCTACCATTTCATGAAAACAAGGGCTAGTGGCGCAATGGATAACGCGTCTGACTACGGATCAGAAGATTCTAGGTTCGACTCCTGGCTAGCTCGGAACAAACTTTAATTTGTCACTTGTCTCAATCTCTCTGCTCACTCACTTCTAAATGTGCTGATTATTTGAATCAAGTATCCAAATGATAGCCTACAGGCCTGTTGCCACAAGATACAAGGAATAAAAACTATTTCTCTCACTTTTATCAGTGAGTAAGTTTTGTTTTTGGGCTTTCTTGATACTCATCTTGATTCCAAAGACAAGGTTTGTCCTTGTGGAAGATGAGCAGTGCTAGATAAACCATCTGTGGAAATTGACTTTCCCTTATCACACATTAAAAAAGAACTCAAATGGGCAAAATAATAGAATTCAAAGTTGCAAGTATACAACTACCAGAAAGAGCTCTACCTACAGTGACAAGCGGCCGTGATCGTATAGAGGTTAGTACTTTGCGTTGTGGCCGCAGCAACCCCGGTTCGAATCCGGGTCACGGCACAAGTACACATATGTGTACATTTTATATTTTGGTGCTTAGTGTACGCAGGGCTCTCCTTCAATCTACAGACCTTTACACTTAACAGATCCAGCATAATCTTCTGAATGAAATACTTAATTGAACTTGACAGGTCAGTCGACCAGCGTTCTCTTCCCTTTTTCAGAAAATATACAGGAAAACATAAATTTCCATGCTTTTCTGTGTCGGCCTATCTGTTTCCAACATTTCATGAAAACAAGGGCTAGTGGCGCAATGGATAACGCGTCTGACTACGGATCAGAAGATTCTAGGTTCGACTCCTGGCTAGCTCGGCACAAACTTTAATTTGTCACTTGTCTCAATCTCTCTGCTCACTCACTTCTAAATGTACTGATTATTTGAATCAAGTATCCAAATGATAGCCTACAGGCCTGTTGCCACAAGATACAAGGAATAAAAACTATTTCTCTCACTTTTATCAGTGAGTAAGTTTTGTTTTTGGGCTTTCTTGATACTCATCTTGATTCCAAAGACAAGGTTTGTCCTTGTGGAAGATGAGCAGTGCTAGATAAACCATCTGTGGAAATTGACTTTCCCTTATCACACATTAAAAAATAACAACTACCATAAAGAGCTCTACTTACAGTGACAAGCGGCCGTGATCGTATAGAGGTTAGTACTCTGCGTTGTGGCCGCAGCAACCCCGGTTCGAATCCGGGTCACGGCACAAGTACACATATGTGTACATTTTATATTTTGGTGCTTAGTGTACGCAGGGCTCTCCTTCAATCTACAGACCTTTACACTTAACAGATCCAGCATATTCTTCTGAATCAAATCCTTTATTGAACTTGACGGGTCAGTCGACCAGCGTTCTCTTCCCTTTTTCAGAAAAATACAGGAGAACATACATTTCCATGCTTTTCTGTGTGGCGCTATCTGTTCCTACCATTTCATGAAAACAAGGGCTAGTGGCGCAATGGATAACGCGTCTGACTACGGATCAGAAGATTCTAGGTTCGACTCCTGGCTAGCTCGGAACAAACTTTAATTTGTCACTTGTCTCAATCTCTCTGCTCACTCACTTCTAAATGTGCTGATTATTTGAATCAAGTATCCAAATGATAGCCTACAGGCCTGTTGCCACAAGATACAAGGAATAAAAACTATTTCTCTCACTTTTATCAGTGAGTAAGTTTTGTTTTTGGGCTTTCTTGATACTCATCTTGATTCCAAAGACAAGGTTTGTCCTTGTGGAAGATGAGCAGTGCTAGATAAACCATCTGTGGAAATTGACTTTCCCTTATCACACATTAAAAAAGAACTCAAATGGGCAAAATAATAGAATTCAAATTTGCAAGTATACAACTACCAGAAAGAGCTCTACCTACAGTGACAAGCGGCCGTGATCGTATAGAGGTTAGTACTCTGCGTTGTGGCCGCAGCAACCCCGGTTCGAATCCGGGTCACGGCACAAGTACACATATGTGTACATTTTATATTTTGGTGCTTAGTGTACGCAGGGCTCTCCTTCAATCTACAGACCTTTACACTTAACAGATCCAGCATATTCTTCTGAATGAAATACTTAATTGAACTTGACAGGTCAGTCGACCAGCGTTCTCTTCCCTTTTTCAGAAAATATACAGGAAAACATAAATTTCCATGCTTTTCTGTGTCGGCCTATCTGTTTCCAACATTTCATGAAAACAAGGGCTAGTGGCGCAATGGATAACGCGTCTGACTACGGATCAGAAGATTCTAGGTTCGACTCCTGGCTAGCTCGGCACAAACTTTAATTTGTCACTTGTCTCAATCTCTCTGCTCACTCACTTCTAAATGTACTGATTATTTGAATCAAGTATCCAAATGATAGCCTACAGGCCTGTTGCCACAAGATACAAGGAATAAAAACTATTTCTCTCACTTTTATCAGTGAGTAAGTTTTGTTTTTGGGCTTTCTTGATACTCATCTTGATTCCAAAGACAAGGTTTGTCCTTGTGGAAGATGAGCAGTGCTAGATAAACCATCTGTGGAAATTGACTTTCCCTTATCACACATTAAAAAAGAACTCAAATGGGCAAAATAATAGAATTCAAATTTGCAAGTATACAACTACCAGAAAGAGCTCTACCTACAGTGACAAGCGGCCGTGATCGTATAGAGGTTAGTACTCTGCGTTGTGGCCGCAGCAACCCCGGTTCGAATCCGGGTCACGGCACAAGTACACATATGTGTACATTTTATATTTTGGTGCTTAGTGTACGCAGGGCTCTCCTTCAATCTACAGACCTTTACACTTAACAGATCCAGCATATTCTTCTGAATCAAATCCTTTATTGAACTTGACGGGTCAGTCGACCAGCGTTCTCTTCCCTTTTTCAGAAAAATACAGGAGAACATACGTTTCCATGCTTTTCTGTGTGGTGCTATCTGTTCCTAACATTTCATGAAAACAAGGGCTAGTGGCGCAATGGATAACGCGTCTGACTACGGATCAGAAGATTCTAGGTTCGACTCCTGGCTAGCTCGGCACAAACTTTAATTTGTCACTTGTCTCAATCTCTCTGCTCACTCACTTCTAAATGTACTGATTATTTGAATCAAGTATCCAAATGATAGCCTACAGGCCTGTTGCCACAAGATACAAGGAATAAAAACTATTTCTCTCACTTTTATCAGTGAGTAAGTTTTGTTTTTGGGCTTTCTTGATACTCATCTTGATTCCAAAGACAAGGTTTGTCCTTGTGGAAGATGAGCAGTGCTAGATAAACCATCTGTGGAAATTGACTTTCCCTTATCACACATTAAAAAAGAACTCAAATGGGCAAAATAATAGAATTCAAATTTGCAAGTATACAACTACCAGAAAGAGCTCTACCTACAGTGACAAGCGGCCGTGATCGTATAGAGGTTAGTACTCTGCGTTGTGGCCGCAGCAACCCCGGTTCGAATCCGGGTCACGGCACAAGTACACATATGTGTACATTTTATATTTTGGTGCTTAGTGTACGCAGGGCTCTCCTTCAATCTACAGACCTTTACACTTAACAGATCCAGCATATTCTTCTGAATCAAATCCTTTATTGAACTTGACGGGTCAGTCGACCAGCGTTCTCTTCCCTTTTTCAGAAAAATACAGGAGAACATACGTTTCCATGCTTTTCTGTGTGGTGCTATCTGTTCCTAACATTTCATGAAAACAAGGGCTAGTGGCGCAATGGATAACGCGTCTGACTACGGATCAGAAGATTCTAGGTTCGACTCCTGGCTAGCTCGGCACAAACTTTAATTTGTCACTTGTCTCAATCTCTGTGCTCACTCACTTCTAAATGTGCTGATTATTTGAATCAAGTATCCAAATGATAGCCTACAGGCCTGTTGCCACAAGATACAAGGAATAAAAACTATTTCTCTCACTTTTATCAGTGAGTAAGTTTTGTTTTTGGGCTTTCTTGATACTCATCTTGATTCCAAAGACAAGGTTTGTCCTTGTGGAAGATGAGCAGTGCTAGATAAACCATCTGTGGAAATTGACTTTCCCTTATCACACATTAAAAAAGAACTCAAATGGGCAAAATAATAGAATTCAAATTTGCAAGTATACAACTACCAGAAAGAGCTCTACCTACAGTGACAAGCGGCCGTGATCGTATAGAGGTTAGTACTCTGCGTTGTGGCCGCAGCAACCCCGGTTCGAATCCGGGTCGCGGCACAAGTACACATATGTGTACATTTTATATTTTGGTGCTTAGTGTACGCAGGGCTCTCCTTCAATCTACAGACCTTTACACTTAACAGATCCAGCATATTCTTCTGAATCAAATCCTTTATTGAACTTGACGGGTCAGTCGACCAGCGTTCTCTTCCCTTTTTCAGAAAAATACAGGAGAACATACGTTTCCATGCTTTTCTGTGTGGTGCTATCTGTTCCTAACATTTCATGAAAACAAGGGCTAGTGGCGCAATGGATAACGCGTCTGACTACGGATCAGAAGATTCTAGGTTCGACTCCTGGCTAGCTCGGCACAAACTTTAATTTGTCACTTGTCTCAATCTCTCTGCTCACTCACTTCTAAATGTACTGATTATTTGAATCAAGTATCCAAATGATAGCCTACAGGCCTGTTGCCACAAGATACAAGGAATAAAAACTATTTCTCTCACTTTTATCAGTGAGTAAGTTTTGTTTTTGGGCTTTCTTGATACTCATCTTGATTCCAAAGACAAGGTTTGTCCTTGTGGAAGATGAGCAGTGCTAGATAAACCATCTGTGGAAATTGACTTTCCCTTATCACACATTAAAAAAGAACTCAAATGGGCAAAATAATAGAATTCAAATTTGCAAGTATACAACTACCAGAAAGAGCTCTACCTACAGTGACAAGCGGCCGTGATCGTATAGAGGTTAGTACTCTGCGTTGTGGCCGCAGCAACCCCGGTTCGAATCCGGGTCACGGCACAAGTACACATATGTGTACATTTTATATTTTGGTGCTTAGTGTACGCAGGGCTCTCCTTCAATCTACAGACCTTTACACTTAACAGATCCAGCATATTCTTCTGAATCAAATCCTTTATTGAACTTGACGGGTCAGTCGACCAGCGTTCTCTTCCCTTTTTCAGAAAAATACAGGAGAACATACGTTTCCATGCTTTTCTGTGTGGTGCTATCTGTTCCTAACATTTCATGATAACAAGGGCTAGTGGCGCAATGGATAACGCGTCTGACTACGGATCAGAAGATTCTAGGTTCGACTCCTGGCTAGCTCGGCACAAACTTTAATTTGTCACTTGTCTCAATCTCTGTGCTCACTCACTTCTAAATGTGCTGATTATTTGAATCAAGTATCCAAATGATAGCCTACAGGCCTGTTGCCACAAGATACAAGGAATAAAAACTATTTCTCTCACTTTTATCAGTGAGTAAGTTTTGTTTTTGGGCTTTCTTGATACTCATCTTGATTCCAAAGACAAGGTTTGTCCTTGTGGAAGATGAGCAGTGCTAGATAAACCATCTGTGGAAATTGACTTTCCCTTATCACACATTAAAAAAGAACTCAAATGGGCAAAATAATAGAATTCAAATTTGCAAGTATACAACTACCAGAAAGAGCTCTACCTACAGTGACAAGCGGCCGTGATCGTATAGAGGTTAGTACTCTGCGTTGTGGCCGCAGCAACCCCGGTTCGAATCCGGGTCGCGGCACAAGTACACATACGTGTACATTTTATATTTTGGTGCTTAGTGTACGCAGGGCTCTCCTTCAATCTACAGACCTTTACACTTAACAGATCCAGCATATTCTTCTGAATCAAATCCTTTATTGAACTTGACGGGTCAGTCGACCAGCGTTCTCTTCCCTTTTTCAGAAAAATACAGGAGAACATACGTTTCCATGCTTTTCTGTGTGGTGCTATCTGTTCCTAACATTTCATGAAAACAAGGGCTAGTGGCGCAATGGATAACGCGTCTGACTACGGATCAGAAGATTCTAGGTTCGACTCCTGGCTAGCTCGGCACAAACTTTAATTTGTCACTTGTCTCAATCTCTGTGCTCACTCACTTCTAAATGTGCTGATTATTTGAATCAAGTATCCAAATGATAGCCTACAGGCCTGTTGCCACAAGATACAAGGAATAAAAACTATTTCTCTCACTTTTATCAGTGAGTAAGTTTTGTTTTTGGGCTTTCTTGATACTCATCTTGATTCCAAAGACAAGGTTTGTCCTTGTGGAAGATGAGCAGTGCTAGATAAACCATCTGTGGAAATTGACTTTCCCTTATCACACATTAAAAAAGAACTCAAATGGGCAAAATAATAGAATTCAAATTTGCAAGTATACAACTACCAGAAAGAGCTCTACCTACAGTGACAAGCGGCCGTGATCGTATAGAGGTTAGTACTCTGCGTTGTGGCCGCAGCAACCCCGGTTCGAATCCGGGTCGCGGCACAAGTACACATATGTGTACATTTTATATTTTGGTGCTTAGTGTACGCAGGGCTCTCCTTCAATCTACAGACCTTTACACTTAACAGATCCAGCATATTCTTCTGAATCAAATCCTTTATTGAACTTGACGGGTCAGTCGACCAGCGTTCTCTTCCCTTTTTCAGAAAAATACAGGAGAACATACGTTTCCATGCTTTTCTGTGTGGTGCTATCTGTTCCTAACATTTCATGAAAACAAGGGCTAGTGGCGCAATGGATAACGCGTCTGACTACGGATCAGAAGATTCTAGGTTCGACTCCTGGCTAGCTCGGCACAAACTTTAATTTGTCACTTGTCTCAATCTCTCTGCTCACTCACTTCTAAATGTACTGATTATTTGAATCAAGTATCCAAATGATAGCCTACAGGCCTGTTGCCACAAGATACAAGGAATAAAAACTATTTCTCTCACTTTTATCAGTGAGTAAGTTTTGTTTTTGGGCTTTCTTGATACTCATCTTGATTCCAAAGACAAGGTTTGTCCTTGTGGAAGATGAGCAGTGCTAGATAAACCATCTGTGGAAATTGACTTTCCCTTATCACACATTAAAAAAGAACTCAAATGGGCAAAATAATAGAATTCAAATTTGCAAGTATACAACTACCAGAAAGAGCTCTACCTACAGTGACAAGCGGCCGTGATCGTATAGAGGTTAGTACTCTGCGTTGTGGCCGCAGCAACCCCGGTTCGAATCCGGGTCACGGCACAAGTACACATATGTGTACATTTTATATTTTGGTGCTTAGTGTACGCAGGGCTCTCCTTCAATCTACAGACCTTTACACTTAACAGATCCAGCATATTCTTCTGAATCAAATCCTTTATTGAACTTGACGGGTCAGTCGACCAGCGTTCTCTTCCCTTTTTCAGAAAAATACAGGAGAACATACGTTTCCATGCTTTTCTGTGTGGTGCTATCTGTTCCTAACATTTCATGATAACAAGGGCTAGTGGCGCAATGGATAACGCGTCTGACTACGGATCAGAAGATTCTAGGTTCGACTCCTGGCTAGCTCGGCACAAACTTTAATTTGTCACTTGTCTCAATCTCTGTGCTCACTCACTTCTAAATGTGCTGATTATTTGAATCAAGTATCCAAATGATAGCCTACAGGCCTGTTGCCACAAGATACAAGGAATAAAAACTATTTCTCTCACTTTTATCAGTGAGTAAGTTTTGTTTTTGGGCTTTCTTGATACTCATCTTGATTCCAAAGACAAGGTTTGTCCTTGTGGAAGATGAGCAGTGCTAGATAAACCATCTGTGGAAATTGACTTTCCCTTATCACACATTAAAAAAGAACTCAAATGGGCAAAATAATAGAATTCAAATTTGCAAGTATACAACTACCAGAAAGAGCTCTACCTACAGTGACAAGCGGCCGTGATCGTATAGAGGTTAGTACTCTGCGTTGTGGCCGCAGCAACCCCGGTTCGAATCCGGGTCGCGGCACAAGTACACATATGTGTACATTTTATATTTTGGTGCTTAGTGTACGCAGGGCTCTCCTTCAATCTACAGACCTTTACACTTAACAGATCCAGCATATTCTTCTGAATCAAATCCTTTATTGAACTTGACGGGTCAGTCGACCAGCGTTCTCTTCCCTTTTTCA
Organism: Paralichthys olivaceus; assembly: GCF_024713975.1. Taxonomy (NCBI): domain Eukaryota; kingdom Metazoa; phylum Chordata; class Actinopteri; order Pleuronectiformes; family Paralichthyidae; genus Paralichthys; species Paralichthys olivaceus. The sequence goes on along the minus strand of NC_091107.1, from coordinate 12,295,380 downwards.
GAAAAATACAGGAGAACATACGTTTCCATGCTTTTCTGTGTGGTGCTATCTGTTCCTAACATTTCATGAAAACAAGGGCTAGTGGCGCAATGGATAACGCGTCTGACTACGGATCAGAAGATTCTAGGTTCGACTCCTGGCTAGCTCGGCACAAACTTTAATTTGTCACTTGTCTCAATCTCTGTGCTCACTCACTTCTAAATGTGCTGATTATTTGAATCAAGTATCCAAATGATAGCCTACAGGCCTGTTGCCACAAGATACAAGGAATAAAAACTATTTCTCTCACTTTTATCAGTGAGTAAGTTTTGTTTTTGGGCTTTCTTGATACTCATCTTGATTCCAAAGACAAGGTTTGTCCTTGTGGAAGATGAGCAGTGCTAGATAAACCATCTGTGGAAATTGACTTTCCCTTATCACACATTAAAAAAGAACTCAAATGGGCAAAATAATAGAATTCAAATTTGCAAGTATACAACTACCAGAAAGAGCTCTACCTACAGTGACAAGCGGCCGTGATCGTATAGAGGTTAGTACTCTGCGTTGTGGCCGCAGCAACCCCGGTTCGAATCCGGGTCGCGGCACAAGTACACATATGTGTACATTTTATATTTTGGTGCTTAGTGTACGCAGGGCTCTCCTTCAATCTACAGACCTTTACACTTAACAGATCCAGCATATTCTTCTGAATCAAATCCTTTATTGAACTTGACGGGTCAGTCGACCAGCGTTCTCTTCCCTTTTTCAGAAAAATACAGGAGAACATACGTTTCCATGCTTTTCTGTGTGGTGCTATCTGTTCCTAACATTTCATGAAAACAAGGGCTAGTGGCGCAATGGATAACGCGTCTGACTACGGATCAGAAGATTCTAGGTTCGACTCCTAGCTAGCTCGGCACAAACTTTAATTTGTCACTTGTCTCAATCTCTCTGCTCACTCACTTCTAAATGTACTGATTATTTGAATCAAGTATCCAAATGATAGCCTACAGGCCTGTTGCCACAAGATACAAGGAATAAAAACTATTTCTCTCACTTTTATCAGTGAGTAAGTTTTGTTTTTGGGCTTTCTTGATACTCATCTTGATTCCAAAGACAAGGTTTGTCCTTGTGGAAGATGAGCAGTGCTAGATAAACCATCTGTGGAAATTGACTTTCCCTTATCACACATTAAAAAAGAACTCAAATGGGCAAAATAATAGAATTCAAATTTGCAAGTATACAACTACCAGAAAGAGCTCTACCTACAGTGACAAGCGGCCGTGATCGTATAGAGGTTAGTACTCTGCGTTGTGGCCGCAGCAACCCCGGTTCGAATCCGGGTCACGGCACAAGTACACATATGTGTACATTTTATATTTTGGTGCTTAGTGTACGCAGGGCTCTCCTTCAATCTACAGACCTTTACACTTAACAGATCCAGCATATTCTTCTGAATCAAATCCTTTATTGAACTTGACGGGTCAGTCGACCAGCGTTCTCTTCCCTTTTTCAGAAAAATACAGGAGAACATACGTTTCCATGCTTTTCTGTGTGGTGCTATCTGTTCCTAACATTTCATGATAACAAGGGCTAGTGGCGCAATGGATAACGCGTCTGACTACGGATCAGAAGATTCTAGGTTCGACTCCTGGCTAGCTCGGCACAAACTTTAATTTGTCACTTGTCTCAATCTCTGTGCTCACTCACTTCTAAATGTGCTGATTATTTGAATCAAGTATCCAAATGATAGCCTACAGGCCTGTTGCCACAAGATACAAGGAATAAAAACTATTTCTCTCACTTTTATCAGTGAGTAAGTTTTGTTTTTGGGCTTTCTTGATACTCATCTTGATTCCAAAGACAAGGTTTGTCCTTGTGGAAGATGAGCAGTGCTAGATAAACCATCTGTGGAAATTGACTTTCCCTTATCACACATTAAAAAAGAACTCAAATGGGCAAAATAATAGAATTCAAATTTGCAAGTATACAACTACCAGAAAGAGCTCTACCTACAGTGACAAGCGGCCGTGATCGTATAGAGGTTAGTACTCTGCGTTGTGGCCGCAGCAACCCCGGTTCGAATCCGGGTCGCGGCACAAGTACACATACGTGTACATTTTATATTTTGGTGCTTAGTGTACGCAGGGCTCTCCTTCAATCTACAGACCTTTACACTTAACAGATCCAGCATATTCTTCTGAATCAAATCCTTTATTGAACTTGACGGGTCAGTCGACCAGCGTTCTCTTCCCTTTTTCAGAAAAATACAGGAGAACATACGTTTCCATGCTTTTCTGTGTGGTGCTATCTGTTCCTAACATTTCATGAAAACAAGGGCTAGTGGCGCAATGGATAACGCGTCTGACTACGGATCAGAAGATTCTAGGTTCGACTCCTGGCTAGCTCGGCACAAACTTTAATTTGTCACTTGTCTCAATCTCTCTGCTCACTCACTTCTAAATGTACTGATTATTTGAATCAAGTATCCAAATGATAGCCTACAGGCCTGTTGCCACAAGATACAAGGAATAAAAACTATTTCTCTCACTTTTATCAGTGAGTAAGTTTTGTTTTTGGGCTTTCTTGATACTCATCTTGATTCCAAAGACAAGGTTTGTCCTTGTGGAAGATGAGCAGTGCTAGATAAACCATCTGTGGAAATTGACTTTCCCTTATCACACATTAAAAAAGAACTCAAATGGGCAAAATAATAGAATTCAAATTTGCAAGTATACAACTACCAGAAAGAGCTCTACCTACAGTGACAAGCGGCCGTGATCGTATAGAGGTTAGTACTCTGCGTTGTGGCCGCAGCAACCCCGGTTCGAATCCGGGTCACGGCACAAGTACACATATGTGTACATTTTATATTTTGGTGCTTAGTGTACGCAGGGCTCTCCTTCAATCTACAGACCTTTACACTTAACAGATCCAGCATATTCTTCTGAATCAAATCCTTTATTGAACTTGACGGGTCAGTCGACCAGCATTCTCTTCCCTTTTTCAGAAAAATACAGGAGAACATACGTTTCCATGCTTTTCTGTGTGGTGCTATCTGTTCCTAACATTTCATGAAAACAAGGGCTAGTGGCGCAATGGATAACGCGTCTGACTACGGATCAGAAGATTCTAGGTTCGACTCCTGGCTAGCTCGGCACAAACTTTAATTTGTCACTTGTCTCAATCTCTCTGCTCACTCACTTCTAAATGTACTGATTATTTGAATCAAGTATCCAAATGATAGCCTACAGGCCTGTTGCCACAAGATACAAGGAATAAAAACTATTTCTCTCACTTTTATCAGTGAGTAAGTTTTGTTTTTGGGCTTTCTTGATACTCATCTTGATTCCAAAGACAAGGTTTGTCCTTGTGGAAGATGAGCAGTGCTAGATAAACCATCTGTGGAAATTGACTTTCCCTTATCACACATTAAAAAAGAACTCAAATGGGCAAAATAATAGAATTCAAATTTGCAAGTATACAACTACCAGAAAGAGCTCTACCTACAGTGACAAGCGGCCGTGATCGTATAGAGGTTAGTACTCTGCGTTGTGGCCGCAGCAACCCCGGTTCGAATCCGGGTCACGGCACAAGTACACATATGTGTACATTTTATATTTTGGTGCTTAGTGTACGCAGGGCTCTCCTTCAATCTACAGACCTTTACACTTAACAGATCCAGCATATTCTTCTGAATCAAATCCTTTATTGAACTTGACGGGTCAGTCGACCAGCGTTCTCTTCCCTTTTTCAGAAAAATACAGGAGAACATACGTTTCCATGCTTTTCTGTGTGGTGCTATCTGTTCCTAACATTTCATGAAAACAAGGGCTAGTGGCGCAATGGATAACGCGTCTGACTACGGATCAGAAGATTCTAGGTTCGACTCCTGGCTAGCTCGGCACAAACTTTAATTTGTCACTTGTCTCAATCTCTCTGCTCACTCACTTCTAAATGTACTGATTATTTGAATCAAGTATCCAAATGATAGCCTACAGGCCTGTTGCCACAAGATACAAGGAATAAAAACTATTTCTCTCACTTTTATCAGTGAGTAAGTTTTGTTTTTGGGCTTTCTTGATACTCATCTTGATTCCAAAGACAAGGTTTGTCCTTGTGGAAGATGAGCAGTGCTAGATAAACCATCTGTGGAAATTGACTTTCCCTTATCACACATTAAAAAAGAACTCAAATGGGCAAAATAATAGAATTCAAATTTGCAAGTATACAACTACCAGAAAGAGCTCTACCTACAGTGACAAGCGGCCGTGATCGTATAGAGGTTAGTACTCTGCGTTGTGGCCGCAGCAACCCCGGTTCGAATCCGGGTCACGGCACAAGTACACATATGTGTACATTTTATATTTTGGTGCTTAGTGTACGCAGGGCTCTCCTTCAATCTACAGACCTTTACACTTAACAGATCCAGCATATTCTTCTGAATCAAATCCTTTATTGAACTTGACGGGTCAGTCGACCAGCGTTCTCTTCCCTTTTTCAGAAAAATACAGGAGAACATACGTTTCCATGCTTTTCTGTGTGGTGCTATCTGTTCCTAACATTTCATGAAAACAAGGGCTAGTGGCGCAATGGATAATGCGTCTGACTACGGATCAGAAGATTCTAGGTTCGACTCCTGGCTAGCTCGGCACAAACTTTAATTTGTCACTTGTCTCAATCTCTCTGCTCACTCACTTCTAAATGTACTGATTATTTGAATCAAGTATCCAAATGATAGCCTACAGGCCTGTTGCCACAAGATACAAGGAATAAAAACTATTTCTCTCACTTTTATCAGTGAGTAAGTTTTGTTTTTGGGCTTTCTTGATACTCATCTTGATTCCAAAGACAAGGTTTGTCCTTGTGGAAGATGAGCAGTGCTAGATAAACCATCTGTGGAAATTGACTTTCCCTTATCACACATTAAAAAATAACAACTACCATAAAGAGCTCTACTTACAGTGACAAGCGGCCGTGATCGTATAGAGGTTAGTACTCTGCGTTGTGGCCGCAGCAACCCCGGTTCGAATCCGGGTCACGGCACAAGTACACATATGTGTACGTTTTATATTTTGGTGCTTAGTGTACGCAGGGCTCTCCTTCAATCTACAGACCTTTACACTTAACAGATCCAGCATATTCTTCTGAATCAAATCCTTTATTGAACTTGACGGGTCAGTCGACCAGCGTTCTCTTCCCTTTTTCAGAAAAATACAGGAGAACATACATTTCCATGCTTTTCTGTGTGGCGCTATCTGTTCCTACCATTTCATGAAAACAAGGGCTAGTGGCGCAATGGATAACGCGTCTGACTACGGATCAGAAGATTCTAGGTTCGACTCCTGGCTAGCTCGGAACAAACTTTAATTTGTCACTTGTCTCAATCTCTCTGCTCACTCACTTCTAAATGTGCTGATTATTTGAATCAAGTATCCAAATGATAGCCTACAGGCCTGTTGCCACAAGATACAAGGAATAAAAACTATTTGTCTCACTTTTATCAGTGAGTAAGTTTTGTTTTTGGGCTTTCTTGATACTCATCTTGATTCCAAAGACAAGGTTTGTCCTTGTGGAAGATGAGCAGTGCTAGATAAACCATCTGTGGAAATTGACTTTCCCTTATCACACATTAAAAAAGAACTCAAATGGGCAAAATAATAGAATTCAAATTTGCAAGTATACAACTACCAGAAAGAGCTCTACCTACAGTGACAAGCGGCCGTGATCGTATAGAGGTTAGTACTCTGCGTTGTGGCCGCAGCAACCCCGGTTCGAATCCGGGTCACGGCACAAGTACACATATGTGTACATTTTATATTTTGGTGCTTAGTGTACGCAGGGCTCTCCTTCAATCTACAGACCTTTACACTTAACAGATCCAGCATATTCTTCTGAATCAAATCCTTTATTGAACTTGACGGGTCAGTCGACCAGCGTTCTCTTCCCTTTTTCAGAAAAATACAGGAGAACATACGTTTCCATGCTTTTCTGTGTGGTGCTATCTGTTCCTAACATTTCATGAAAACAAGGGCTAGTGGCGCAATGGATAACGCGTCTGACTACGGATCAGAAGATTCTAGGTTCGACTCCTGGCTAGCTCGGCACAAACTTTAATTTGTCACTTGTCTCAATCTCTGTGCTCACTCACTTCTAAATGTGCTGATTATTTGAATCAAGTATCCAAATGATAGCCTACAGGCCTGTTGCCACAAGATACAAGGAATAAAAACTATTTGTCTCACTTTTATCAGTGAGTAAGTTTTGTTTTTGGGCTTTCTTGATACTCATCTTGATTCCAAAGACAAGGTTTGTCCTTGTGGAAGATGAGCAGTGCTAGATAAACCATCTGTGGAAATTGACTTTCCCTTATCACACATTAAAAAATAACAACTACCATAAAGAGCTCTACTTACAGTGACAAGCGGCCGTGATCGTATAGAGGTTAGTACTCTGCGTTGTGGCCGCAGCAACCCCGGTTCGAATCCGGGTCACGGCACAAGTACACATATGTGTACGTTTTATATTTTGGTGCTTAGTGTACGCAGGGCTCTCCTTCAATCTACAGACCTTTACACTTAACAGATCCAGCATATTCTTCTGAATCAAATCCTTTATTGAACTTGACGGGTCAGTCGACCAGCGTTCTCTTCCCTTTTTCAGAAAAATACAGGAGAACATACATTTCCATGCTTTTCTGTGTGGCGCTATCTGTTCCTACCATTTCATGAAAACAAGGGCTAGTGGCGCAATGGATAACGCGTCTGACTACGGATCAGAAGATTCTAGGTTCGACTCCTGGCTAGCTCGGAACAAACTTTAATTTGTCACTTGTCTCAATCTCTCTGCTCACTCACTTCTAAATGTGCTGATTATTTGAATCAAGTATCCAAATGATAGCCTACAGGCCTGTTGCCACAAGATACAAGGAATAAAAACTATTTGTCTCACTTTTATCAGTGAGTAAGTTTTGTTTTTGGGCTTTCTTGATACTCATCTTGATTCCAAAGACAAGGTTTGTCCTTGTGGAAGATGAGCAGTGCTAGATAAACCATCTGTGGAAATTGACTTTCCCTTATCACACATTAAAAAAGAACTCAAATGGGCAAAATAATAGAATTCAAATTTGCAAGTATACAACTACCAGAAAGAGCTCTACCTACAGTGACAAGCGGCCGTGATCGTATAGAGGTTAGTACTCTGCGTTGTGGCCGCAGCAACCCCGGTTCGAATCCGGGTCACGGCACAAGTACACATATGTGTACATTTTATATTTTGGTGCTTAGTGTACGCAGGGCTCTCCTTCAATCTACAGACCTTTACACTTAACAGATCCAGCATATTCTTCTGAATCAAATCCTTTATTGAACTTGACGGGTCAGTCGACCAGCGTTCTCTTCCCTTTTTCAGAAAAATACAGGAGAACATACGTTTCCATGCTTTTCTGTGTGGTGCTATCTGTTCCTAACATTTCATGAAAACAAGGGCTAGTGGCGCAATGGATAACGCGTCTGACTACGGATCAGAAGATTCTAGGTTCGACTCCTGGCTAGCTCGGCACAAACTTTAATTTGTCACTTGTCTCAATCTCTGTGCTCACTCACTTCTAAATGTGCTGATTATTTGAATCAAGTATCCAAATGATAGCCTACAGGCCTGTTGCCACAAGATACAAGGAATAAAAACTATTTGTCTCACTTTTATCAGTGAGTAAGTTTTGTTTTTGGGCTTTCTTGATACTCATCTTGATTCCAAAGACAAGGTTTGTCCTTGTGGAAGATGAGCAGTGCTAGATAAACCATCTGTGGAAATTGACTTTCCCTTATCACACATTAAAAAAGAACTCAAATGGGCAAAATAATAGAATTCAAATTTGCAAGTATACAACTACCAGAAAGAGCTCTACCTACAGTGACAAGCGGCCGTGATCGTATAGAGGTTAGTACTCTGCGTTGTGGCCGCAGCAACCCCGGTTCGAATCCGGGTCACGGCACAAGTACACATATGTGTACATTTTATATTTTGGTGCTTAGTGTACGCAGGGCTCTCCTTCAATCTACAGACCTTTACACTTAACAGATCCAGCATATTCTTCTGAATCAAATCCTTTATTGAACTTGACGGGTCAGTCGACCAGCGTTCTCTTCCCTTTTTCAGAAAAATACAGGAGAACATACGTTTCCATGCTTTTCTGTGTGGTGCTATCTGTTCCTAACATTTCATGAAAACAAGGGCTAGTGGCGCAATGGATAACGCGTCTGACTACGGATCAGAAGATTCTAGGTTCGACTCCTGGCTAGCTCGGCACAAACTTTAATTTGTCACTTGTCTCAATCTCTGTGCTCACTCACTTCTAAATGTGCTGATTATTTGAATCAAGTATCCAAATGATAGCCTACAGGCCTGTTGCCACAAGATACAAGGAATAAAAACTATTTCTCTCACTTTTATCAGTGAGTAAGTTTTGTTTTTGGGCTTTCTTGATACTCATCTTGATTCCAAAGACAAGGTTTGTCCTTGTGGAAGATGAGCAGTGCTAGATAAACCATCTGTGGAAATTGACTTTCCCTTATCACACATTAAAAAAGAACTCAAATGGGCAAAATAATAGAATTCAAATTTGCAAGTATACAACTACCAGAAAGAGCTCTACCTACAGTGACAAGCGGCCGTGATCGTATAGAGGTTAGTACTCTGCGTTGTGGCCGCAGCAACCCCGGTTCGAATCCGGGTCACGGCACAAGTACACATATGTGTACATTTTATATTTTGGTGCTTAGTGTACGCAGGGCTCTCCTTCAATCTACAGACCTTTACACTTAACAGATCCAGCATATTCTTCTGAATCAAATCCTTTATTGAACTTGACGGGTCAGTCGACCAGCGTTCTCTTCCCTTTTTCAGAAAAATACAGGAGAACATACGTTTCCATGCTTTTCTGTGTGGTGCTATCTGTTCCTAACATTTCATGAAAACAAGGGCTAGTGGCGCAATGGATAACGCGTCTGACTACGGATCAGAAGATTCTAGGTTCGACTCCTGGCTAGCTCGGCACAAACTTTAATTTGTCACTTGTCTCAATCTCTCTGCTCACTCACTTCTAAATGTACTGATTATTTGAATCAAGTATCCAAATGATAGCCTACAGGCCTGTTGCCACAAGATACAAGGAATAAAAACTATTTCTCTCACTTTTATCAGTGAGTAAGTTTTGTTTTTGGGCTTTCTTGATACTCATCTTGATTCCAAAGACAAGGTTTGTCCTTGTGGAAGATGAGCAGTGCTAGATAAACCATCTGTGGAAATTGACTTTCCCTTATCACACATTAAAAAAGAACTCAAATGGGCAAAATAATAGAATTCAAATTTGCAAGTATACAACTACCAGAAAGAGCTCTACCTACAGTGACAAGCGGCCGTGATCGTATAGAGGTTAGTACTCTGCGTTGTGGCCGCAGCAACCCCGGTTCGAATCCGGGTCACGGCACAAGTACACATATGTGTACATTTTATATTTTGGTGCTTAGTGTACGCAGGGCTCTCCTTCAATCTACAGACCTTTACACTTAACAGATCCAGCATATTCTTCTGAATCAAATCCTTTATTGAACTTGACGGGTCAGTCGACCAGCATTCTCTTCCCTTTTTCAGAAAAATACAGGAGAACATACGTTTCCATGCTTTTCTGTGTGGTGCTATCTGTTCCTAACATTTCATGAAAACAAGGGCTAGTGGCGCAATGGATAACGCGTCTGACTACGGATCAGAAGATTCTAGGTTCGACTCCTGGCTAGCTCGGCACAAACTTTAATTTGTCACTTGTCTCAATCTCTCTGCTCACTCACTTCTAAATGTACTGATTATTTGAATCAAGTATCCAAATGATAGCCTACAGGCCTGTTGCCACAAGATACAAGGAATAAAAACTATTTCTCTCACTTTTATCAGTGAGTAAGTTTTGTTTTTGGGCTTTCTTGATACTCATCTTGATTCCAAAGACAAGGTTTGTCCTTGTGGAAGATGAGCAGTGCTAGATAAACCATCTGTGGAAATTGACTTTCCCTTATCACACATTAAAAAATAACAACTACCATAAAGAGCTCTACTTACAGTGACAAGCGGCCGTGATCGTATAGAGGTTAGTACTCTGCGTTGTGGCCGCAGCAACCCCGGTTCGAATCCGGGTCACGGCACAAGTACACATATGTGTACGTTTTATATTTTGGTGCTTAGTGTACGCAGGGCTCTCCTTCAATCTACAGACCTTTACACTTAACAGATCCAGCATATTCTTCTGAATCAAATCCTTTATTGAACTTGACGGGTCAGTCGACCAGCGTTCTCTTCCCTTTTTCAGAAAAATACAGGAGAACATACATTTCCATGCTTTTCTGTGTGGCGCTATCTGTTCCTACCATTTCATGAAAACAAGGGCTAGTGGCGCAATGGATAACGCGTCTGACTACGGATCAGAAGATTCTAGGTTCGACTCCTGGCTAGCTCGGAACAAACTTTAATTTGTCACTTGTCTCAATCTCTCTGCTCACTCACTTCTAAATGTGCTGATTATTTGAATCAAGTATCCAAATGATAGCCTACAGGCCTGTTGCCACAAGATACAAGGAATAAAAACTATTTGTCTCACTTTTATCAGTGAGTAAGTTTTGTTTTTGGGCTTTCTTGATACTCATCTTGATTCCAAAGACAAGGTTTGTCCTTGTGGAAGATGAGCAGTGCTAGATAAACCATCTGTGGAAATTGACTTTCCCTTATCACACATTAAAAAAGAACTCAAATGGGCAAAATAATAGAATTCAAATTTGCAAGTATACAACTACCAGAAAGAGCTCTACCTACAGTGACAAGCGGCCGTGATCGTATAGAGGTTAGTACTCTGCGTTGTGGCCGCAGCAACCCCGGTTCGAATCCGGGTCACGGCACAAGTACACATATGTGTACATTTTATATTTTGGTGCTTAGTGTACGCAGGGCTCTCCTTCAATCTACAGACCTTTACACTTAACAGATCCAGCATATTCTTCTGAATCAAATCCTTTATTGAACTTGACGGGTCAGTCGACCAGCGTTCTCTTCCCTTTTTCAGAAAAATACAGGAGAACATACGTTTCCATGCTTTTCTGTGTGGTGCTATCTGTTCCTAACATTTCATGAAAACAAGGGCTAGTGGCGCAATGGATAACGCGTCTGACTACGGATCAGAAGATTCTAGGTTCGACTCCTGGCTAGCTCGGCACAAACTTTAATTTGTCACTTGTCTCAATCTCTGTGCTCACTCACTTCTAAATGTGCTGATTATTTGAATCAAGTATCCAAATGATAGCCTACAGGCCTGTTGCCACAAGATACAAGGAATAAAAACTATTTGTCTCACTTTTATCAGTGAGTAAGTTTTGTTTTTGGGCTTTCTTGATACTCATCTTGATTCCAAAGACAAGGTTTGTCCTTGTGGAAGATGAGCAGTGCTAGATAAACCATCTGTGGAAATTGACTTTCCCTTATCACACATTAAAAAAGAACTCAAATGGGCAAAATAATAGAATTCAAATTTGCAAGTATACAACTACCAGAAAGAGCTCTACCTACAGTGACAAGCGGCCGTGATCGTATAGAGGTTAGTACTCTGCGTTGTGGCCGCAGCAACCCCGGTTCGAATCCGGGTCACGGCACAAGTACACATATGTGTACATTTTATATTTTGGTGCTTAGTGTACGCAGGGCTCTCCTTCAATCTACAGACCTTTACACTTAACAGATCCAGCATATTCTTCTGAATCAAATCCTTTATTGAACTTGACGGGTCAGTCGACCAGCGTTCTCTTCCCTTTTTCAGAAAAATACAGGAGAACATACGTTTCCATGCTTTTCTGTGTGGTGCTATCTGTTCCTAACATTTCATGAAAACAAGGGCTAGTGGCGCAATGGATAACGCGTCTGACTACGGATCAGAAGATTCTAGGTTCGACTCCTGGCTAGCTCGGCACAAACTTTAATTTGTCACTTGTCTCAATCTCTGTGCTCACTCACTTCTAAATGTGCTGATTATTTGAATCAAGTATCCAAATGATAGCCTACAGGCCTGTTGCCACAAGATACAAGGAATAAAAACTATTTCTCTCACTTTTATCAGTGAGTAAGTTTTGTTTTTGGGCTTTCTTGATACTCATCTTGATTCCAAAGACAAGGTTTGTCCTTGTGGAAGATGAGCAGTGCTAGATAAACCATCTGTGGAAATTGACTTTCCCTTATCACACATTAAAAAAGAACTCAAATGGGCAAAATAATAGAATTCAAATTTGCAAGTATACAACTACCAGAAAGAGCTCTACCTACAGTGACAAGCGGCCGTGATCGTATAGAGGTTAGTACTCTGCGTTGTGGCCGCAGCAACCCCGGTTCGAATCCGGGTCACGGCACAAGTACACATATGTGTACATTTTATATTTTGGTGCTTAGTGTACGCAGGGCTCTCCTTCAATCTACAGACCTTTACACTTAACAGATCCAGCATATTCTTCTGAATCAAATCCTTTATTGAACTTGACGGGTCAGTCGACCAGCGTTCTCTTCCCTTTTTCAGAAAAATACAGGAGAACATACGTTTCCATGCTTTTCTGTGTGGTGCTATCTGTTCCTAACATTTCATGAAAACAAGGGCTAGTGGCGCAATGGATAACGCGTCTGACTACGGATCAGAAGATTCTAGGTTCGACTCCTGGCTAGCTCGGCACAAACTTTAATTTGTCACTTGTCTCAATCTCTCTGCTCACTCACTTCTAAATGTACTGATTATTTGAATCAAGTATCCAAATGATAGCCTACAGGCCTGTTGCCACAAGATACAAGGAATAAAAACTATTTCTCTCACTTTTATCAGTGAGTAAGTTTTGTTTTTGGGCTTTCTTGATACTCATCTTGATTCCAAAGACAAGGTTTGTCCTTGTGGAAGATGATCCACAGATAAACCACAGATAAACCATCTGTGGAAATTGACTTTCCCTTATCACACATTAAAAAATAACAACTACCATAAAGAGCTCTACTTACAGTGACAAGCGGCCGTGATCGTATAGAGGTTAGTACTCTGCGTTGTGGCCGCAGCAACCCCGGTTCGAATCCGGGTCACGGCACAAGTACACATATGTGTACATTTTATATTTTGGTGCTTAGTGTACGCAGGGCTCTCCTTCAATCTACAGACCTTTACACTTAACAGATCCAGCATATTCTTCTGAATCAAATCCTTTATTGAACTTGACGGGTCAGTCGACCAGCGTTCTCTTCCCTTTTTCAGAAAAATACAGGAGAACATACATTTCCATGCTTTTCTGTGTGGCGCTATCTGTTCCTACCATTTCATGAAAACAAGGGCTAGTGGCGCAATGGATAACGCGTCTGACTACGGATCAGAAGATTCTAGGTTCGACTCCTGGCTAGCTCGGAACAAACTTTAATTTGTCACTTGTCTCAATCTCTCTGCTCACTCACTTCTAAATGTGCTGATTATTTGAATCAAGTATCCAAATGATAGCCTACAGGCCTGTTGCCACAAGATACAAGGAATAAAAACTATTTGTCTCACTTTTATCAGTGAGTAAGTTTTGTTTTTGGGCTTTCTTGATACTCATCTTGATTCCAAAGACAAGGTTTGTCCTTGTGGAAGATGAGCAGTGCTAGATAAACCATCTGTGGAAATTGACTTTCCCTTATCACACATTAAAAAAGAACTCAAATGGGCAAAATAATAGAATTCAAATTTGCAAGTATACAACTACCAGAAAGAGCTCTACCTACAGTGACAAGCGGCCGTGATCGTATAGAGGTTAGTACTCTGCGTTGTGGCCGCAGCAACCCCGGTTCGAATCCGGGTCACGGCACAAGTACACATATGTGTACATTTTATATTTTGGTGCTTAGTGTACGCAGGGCTCTCCTTCAATCTACAGACCTTTACACTTAACAGATCCAGCATATTCTTCTGAATCAAATCCTTTATTGAACTTGACGGGTCAGTCGACCAGCGTTCTCTTCCCTTTTTCAGAAAAATACAGGAGAACATACGTTTCCATGCTTTTCTGTGTGGTGCTATCTGTTCCTAACATTTCATGAAAACAAGGGCTAGTGGCGCAATGGATAACGCGTCTGACTACGGATCAGAAGATTCTAGGTTCGACTCCTGGCTAGCTCGGCACAAACTTTAATTTGTCACTTGTCTCAATCTCTCTGCTCACTCACTTCTAAATGTGCTGATTATTTGAATCAAGTATCCAAATGATAGCCTACAGGCCTGTTGCCACAAGATACAAGGAATAAAAACTATTTCTCTCACTTTTATCAGTGAGTAAGTTTTGTTTTTGGGCTTTCTTGATACTCATCTTGATTCCAAAGACAAGGTTTGTCCTTGTGGAAGATGAGCAGTGCTAGATAAACCATCTGTGGAAATTGACTTTCCCTTATCACACATTAAAAAAGAACTCAAATGGGCAAAATAATAGAATTCAAATTTGCAAGTATACAACTACCAGAAAGAGCTCTACCTACAGTGACAAGCGGCCATGATCGTATAGAGGTTAGTACTCTGCGTTGTGGCCGCAGCAACCCCGGTTCGAATCCGGGTCACGGCACAAGTACACATATGTGTACATTTTATATTTTGGTGCTTAGTGTACGCAGGGCTCTCCTTCAATCTACAGACCTTTACACTTAACAGATCCAGCATATTCTTCTGAATGAAATACTTAATTGAACTTGACAGGTCAGTCGACCAGCGTTCTCTTCCCTTTTTCAGAAAATATACAGGAAAACATACATTTCCATGCTTTTCTGTGTCGGCCTATCTGTTTCCAACATTTCATGAAAACAAGGGCTAGTGGCGCAATGGATAACGCGTCTGACTACGGATCAGAAGATTCTAGGTTCGACTCCTGGCTAGCTCGGCACAAACTTTAATTTGTCACTTGTCTCAATCTCTCTGCTCACTCACTTCTAAATGTACTGATTATTTGAATCAAGTATCCAAATGATAGCCTACAGGCCTGTTGCCACAAGATACAAGGAATAAAAACTATTTGTCTCACTTTTATCAGTGAGTAAGTTTTGTTTTTGGGCTTTCTTGATACTCATCTTGATTCCAAAGACAAGGTTTGTCCTTGTGGAAGATGAGCAGTGCTAGATAAACCATCTGTGGAAATTGACTTTCCCTTATCACACATTAAAAAATAACAACTACCATAAAGAGCTCTACTTACAGTGACAAGCGGCCGTGATCGTATAGAGGTTAGTACTCTGCGTTGTGGCCGCAGCAACCCCGGTTCGAATCCGGGTCACGGCACAAGTACACATATGTGTACATTTTATATTTTGGTGCTTAGTGTACGCAGGGCTCTCCTTCAATCTACAGACCTTTACACTTAACAGATCCAGCATATTCTTCTGAATCAAATCCTTTATTGAACTTGACGGGTCAGTCGACCAGCGTTCTCTTCCCTTTTTCAGAAAAATACAGGAGAACATACATTTCCATGCTTTTCTGTGTGGCGCTATCTGTTCCTACCATTTCATGAAAACAAGGGCTAGTGGCGCAATGGATAACGCGTCTGACTACGGATCAGAAGATTCTAGGTTCGACTCCTGGCTAGCTCGGAACAAACTTTAATTTGTCACTTGTCTCAATCTCTCTGCTCACTCACTTCTAAATGTACTGATTATTTGAATCAAGTATCCAAATGATAGCCTACAGGCCTGTTGCCACAAGATACAAGGAATAAAAACTATTTGTCTCACTTTTATCAGTGAGTAAGTTTTGTTTTTGGGCTTTCTTGATACTCATCTTGATTCCAAAGACAAGGTTTGTCCTTGTGGAAGATGAGCAGTGCTAGATAAACCATCTGTGGAAATTGACTTTCCCTTATCACACATTAAAAAATAACAACTACCATAAAGAGCTCTACTTACAGTGACAAGCGGCCGTGATCGTATAGAGGTTAGTACTCTGCGTTGTGGCCGCAGCAACCCCGGTTCGAATCCGGGTCACGGCACAAGTACACATATGTGTACATTTTATATTTTGGTGCTTAGTGTACGCAGGGCTCTCCTTCAATCTACAGACCTTTACACTTAACAGATCCAGCATATTCTTCTGAATCAAATCCTTTATTGAACTTGACGGGTCAGTCGACCAGCGTTCTCTTCCCTTTTTCAGAAAAATACAGGAGAACATACATTTCCATGCTTTTCTGTGTGGCGCTATCTGTTCCTACCATTTCATGAAAACAAGGGCTAGTGGCGCAATGGATAACGCGTCTGACTACGGATCAGAAGATTCTAGGTTCGACTCCTGGCTAGCTCGGAACAAACTTTAATTTGTCACTTGTCTCAATCTCTCTGCTCACTCACTTCTAAATGTACTGATTATTTGAATCAAGTATCCAAATGATAGCCTACAGGCCTGTTGCCACAAGATACAAGGAATAAAAACTATTTCTCTCACTTTTATCAGTGAGTAAGTTTTGTTTTTGGGCTTTCTTGATACTCATCTTGATTCCAAAGACAAGGTTTGTCCTTGTGGAAGATGAGCAGTGCTAGATAAACCATCTGTGGAAATTGACTTTCCCTTATCACACATTAAAAAAGAACTCAAATGGGCAAAATAATAGAATTCAAATTTGCAAGTATACAACTACCAGAAAGAGCTCTACCTACAGTGACAAGCGGCCGTGATCGTATAGAGGTTAGTACTCTGCGTTGTGGCCGCAGCAACCCCGGTTCGAATCCGGGTCACGGCACAAGTACACATATGTGTACATTTTATATTTTGGTGCTTAGTGTACGCAGGGCTCTCCTTCAATCTACAGACCTTTACACTTAACAGATCCAGCATATTCTTCTGAATCAAATCCTTTATTGAACTTGACGGGTCAGTCGACCAGCGTTCTCTTCCCTTTTTCAGAAAAATACAGGAGAACATACGTTTCCATGCTTTTCTGTGTGGTGCTATCTGTTCCTAACATTTCATGAAAACAAGGGCTAGTGGCGCAATGGATAACGCGTCTGACTACGGATCAGAAGATTCTAGGTTCGACTCCTGGCTAGCTCGGCACAAACTTTAATTTGTCACTTGTCTCAATCTCTCTGCTCACTCACTTCTAAATGTGCTGATTATTTGAATCAAGTATCCAAATGATAGCCTACAGGCCTGTTGCCACAAGATACAAGGAATAAAAACTATTTCTCTCACTTTTATCAGTGAGTAAGTTTTGTTTTTGGGCTTTCTTGATACTCATCTTGATTCCAAAGACAAGGTTTGTCCTTGTGGAAGATGAGCAGTGCTAGATAAACCATCTGTGGAAATTGACTTTCCCTTATCACACATTAAAAAAGAACTCAAATGGGCAAAATAATAGAATTCAAATTTGCAAGTATACAACTACCAGAAAGAGCTCTACCTACAGTGACAAGCGGCCGTGATCGTATAGAGGTTAGTACTCTGCGTTGTGGCCGCAGCAACCCCGGTTCGAATCCGGGTCACGGCACAAGTACACATATGTGTACATTTTATATTTTGGTGCTTAGTGTACGCAGGGCTCTCCTTCAATCTACAGACCTTTACACTTAACAGATCCAGCATATTCTTCTGAATGAAATACTTAATTGAACTTGACAGGTCAGTCGACCAGCGTTCTCTTCCCTTTTTCAGAAAATATACAGGAAAACATAAATTTCCATGCTTTTCTGTGTCGGCCTATCTGTTTCCAACATTTCATGAAAACAAGGGCTAGTGGCGCAATGGATAACGCGTCTGACTACGGATCAGAAGATTCTAGGTTCGACTCCTGGCTAGCTCGGCACAAACTTTAATTTGTCACTTGTCTCAATCTCTCTGCTCACTCACTTCTAAATGTACTGATTATTTGAATCAAGTATCCAAATGATAGCCTACAGGCCTGTTGCCACAAGATACAAGGAATAAAAACTATTTGTCTCACTTTTATCAGTGAGTAAGTTTTGTTTTTGGGCTTTCTTGATACTCATCTTGATTCCAAAGACAAGGTTTGTCCTTGTGGAAGATGAGCAGTGCTAGATAAACCATCTGTGGAAATTGACTTTCCCTTATCACACATTAAAAAATAACAACTACCATAAAGAGCTCTACTTACAGTGACAAGCGGCCGTGATCGTATAGAGGTTAGTACTCTGCGTTGTGGCCGCAGCAACCCCGGTTCGAATCCGGGTCACGGCACAAGTACACATATGTGTACATTTTATATTTTGGTGCTTAGTGTACGCAGGGCTCTCCTTCAATCTACAGACCTTTACACTTAACAGATCCAGCATATTCTTCTGAATCAAATCCTTTATTGAACTTGACGGGTCAGTCGACCAGCGTTCTCTTCCCTTTTTCAGAAAAATACAGGAGAACATACATTTCCATGCTTTTCTGTGTGGCGCTATCTGTTCCTACCATTTCATGAAAACAAGGGCTAGTGGCACAATGGATAACGCGTCTGACTACGGATCAGAAGATTCTAGGTTCGACTCCTGGCTAGCTCGGAACAAACTTTAATTTGTCACTTGTCTCAATCTCTCTGCTCACTCACTTCTAAATGTACTGATTATTTGAATCAAGTATCCAAATGATAGCCTAAAGGCCTGTTGCCACAAAACAATTTCTCTCACTTTTATCAGTGAGTGAGTTTTGTTTTTGGGCTTTCTTGATACTCATCTTGATTCCAAAGACAAGGTTTGTCCTTGTGGAAGATGAGCAGTGCTAGATAAACCATCTGTGGAAATTGACTTTCCCTTATCACACATTAAAAAATAACAACTACCATAAAGAGCTCTACTTACAGTGACAAGCGGCCGTGATCGTATAGAGGTTAGTACTCTGCGTTGTGGCCGCAGCAACCCCGGTTCGAATCCGGGTCACGGCACAAGTACACATATGTGTACGTTTTATATTTTGGTGCTTAGTGTACGCAGGGCTCTCCTTCAATCTACAGACCTTTACACTTAACAGATCCAGCATATTCTTCTGAATCAAATCCTTTATTGAACTTGACGGGTCAGTCGACCAGCGTTCTCTTCCCTTTTTCAGAAAAATACAGGAGAACATACATTTCCATGCTTTTCTGTGTGGCGCTATCTGTTCCTACCATTTCATGAAAACAAGGGCTAGTGGCGCAATGGATAACGCGTCTGACTACGGATCAGAAGATTCTAGGTTCGACTCCTGGCTAGCTCGGCACAAACTTTAATTTGTCACTTGTCTCAATCTCTCTGCTCACTCACTTCTAAATGTGCTGATTATTTGAATCAAGTATCCAAATGATAGCCTACAGGCCTGTTGCCACAAGATACAAGGAATAAAAACTATTTGTCTCACTTTTATCAGTGAGTAAGTTTTGTTTTTGGGCTTTCTTGATACTCATCTTGATTCCAAAGACAAGGTTTGTCCTTGTGGAAGATGAGCAGTGCTAGATAAACCATCTGTGGAAATTGACTTTCCCTTATCACACATTAAAAAAGAACTCAAATGGGCAAAATAATAGAATTCAAATTTGCAAGTATACAACTACCAGAAAGAGCTCTACCTACAGTGACAAGCAGCCATGATCGTATAGAGGTTAGTACTCTGCGTTGTGGCCGCAGCAACCCCGGTTCGAATCCGGGTCACGGCACAAGTACACATATGTGTACATTTTATATTTTGGTGCTTAGTGTACGCAGGGCTCTCCTTCAATCTACAGACCTTTACACTTAACAGATCCAGCATATTCTTCTGAATGAAATACTTAATTGAACTTGACAGGTCAGTCGACCAGCGTTCTCTTCCCTTTTTCAGAAAATATACAGGAAAACATACATTTCCATGCTTTTCTGTGTCGGCCTATCTGTTTCCAACATTTCATGAAAACAAGGGCTAGTGGCGCAATGGATAACGCGTCTGACTACGGATCAGAAGATTCTAGGTTCGACTCCTGGCTAGCTCGGCACAAACTTTAATTTGTCACTTGTCTCAATCTCTCTGCTCACTCACTTCTAAATGTACTGATTATTTGAATCAAGTATCCAAATGATAGCCTACAGGCCTGTTGCCACAAGATACAAGGAATAAAAACTATTTGTCTCACTTTTATCAGTGAGTAAGTTTTGTTTTTGGGCTTTCTTGATACTCATCTTGATTCCAAAGACAAGGTTTGTCCTTGTGGAAGATGAGCAGTGCTAGATAAACCATCTGTGGAAATTGACTTTCCCTTATCACACATTAAAAAATAACAACTACCATAAAGAGCTCTACTTACAGTGACAAGCGGCCGTGATCGTATAGAGGTTAGTACTCTGCGTTGTGGCCGCAGCAACCCCGGTTCGAATCCGGGTCACGGCACAAGTACACATATGTGTACATTTTATATTTTGGTGCTTAGTGTACGCAGGGCTCTCCTTCAATCTACAGACCTTTACACTTAACAGATCCAGCATATTCTTCTGAATCAAATCCTTTATTGAACTTGACGGGTCAGTCGACCAGCGTTCTCTTCCCTTTTTCAGAAAAATACAGGAGAACATACATTTCCATGCTTTTCTGTGTGGCGCTATCTGTTCCTACCATTTCATGAAAACAAGGGCTAGTGGCGCAATGGATAACGCGTCTGACTACGGATCAGAAGATTCTAGGTTCGACTCCTGGCTAGCTCGGAACAAACTTTAATTTGTCACTTGTCTCAATCTCTCTGCTCACTCACTTCTAAATGTACTGATTATTTGAATCAAGTATCCAAATGATAGCCTACAGGCCTGTTGCCACAAGATACAAGGAATAAAAACTATTTGTCTCACTTTTATCAGTGAGTAAGTTTTGTTTTTGGGCTTTCTTGATACTCATCTTGATTCCAAAGACAAGGTTTGTCCTTGTGGAAGATGAGCAGTGCTAGATAAACCATCTGTGGAAATTGACTTTCCCTTATCACACATTAAAAAATAACAACTACCATAAAGAGCTCTACTTACAGTGACAAGCGGCCGTGATCGTATAGAGGTTAGTACTCTGCGTTGTGGCCGCAGCAACCCCGGTTCGAATCCGGGTCACGGCACAAGTACACATATGTGTACATTTTATATTTTGGTGCTTAGTGTACGCAGGGCTCTCCTTCAATCTACAGACCTTTACACTTAACAGATCCAGCATATTCTTCTGAATCAAATCCTTTATTGAACTTGACGGGTCAGTCGACCAGCGTTCTCTTCCCTTTTTCAGAAAAATACAGGAGAACATACATTTCCATGCTTTTCTGTGTGGCGCTATCTGTTCCTACCATTTCATGAAAACAAGGGCTAGTGGCGCAATGGATAACGCGTCTGACTACGGATCAGAAGATTCTAGGTTCGACTCCTGGCTAGCTCGGAACAAACTTTAATTTGTCACTTGTCTCAATCTCTCTGCTCACTCACTTCTAAATGTACTGATTATTTGAATCAAGTATCCAAATGATAGCCTACAGGCCTGTTGCCACAAGATACAAGGAATAAAAACTATTTCTCTCACTTTTATCAGTGAGTAAGTTTTGTTTTTGGGCTTTCTTGATACTCATCTTGATTCCAAAGACAAGGTTTGTCCTTGTGGAAGATGAGCAGTGCTAGATAAACCATCTGTGGAAATTGACTTTCCCTTATCACACATTAAAAAAGAACTCAAATGGGCAAAATAATAGAATTCAAATTTGCAAGTATACAACTACCAGAAAGAGCTCTACCTACAGTGACAAGCGGCCGTGATCGTATAGAGGTTAGTACTCTGCGTTGTGGCCGCAGCAACCCCGGTTCGAATCCGGGTCACGGCACAAGTACACATATGTGTACATTTTATATTTTGGTGCTTAGTGTACGCAGGGCTCTCCTTCAATCTACAGACCTTTACACTTAACAGATCCAGCATATTCTTCTGAATCAAATCCTTTATTGAACTTGACGGGTCAGTCGACCAGCGTTCTCTTCCCTTTTTCAGAAAAATACAGGAGAACATACGTTTCCATGCTTTTCTGTGTGGTGCTATCTGTTCCTAACATTTCATGAAAACAAGGGCTAGTGGCGCAATGGATAACGCGTCTGACTACGGATCAGAAGATTCTAGGTTCGACTCCTGGCTAGCTCGGCACAAACTTTAATTTGTCACTTGTCTCAATCTCTCTGCTCACTCACTTCTAAATGTGCTGATTATTTGAATCAAGTATCCAAATGATAGCCTACAGGCCTGTTGCCACAAGATACAAGGAATAAAAACTATTTCTCTCACTTTTATCAGTGAGTAAGTTTTGTTTTTGGGCTTTCTTGATACTCATCTTGATTCCAAAGACAAGGTTTGTCCTTGTGGAAGATGAGCAGTGCTAGATAAACCATCTGTGGAAATTGACTTTCCCTTATCACACATTAAAAAAGAACTCAAATGGGCAAAATAATAGAATTCAAATTTGCAAGTATACAACTACCAGAAAGAGCTCTACCTACAGTGACAAGCGGCCGTGATCGTATAGAGGTTAGTACTCTGCGTTGTGGCCGCAGCAACCCCGGTTCGAATCCGGGTCACGGCACAAGTACACATATGTGTACATTTTATATTTTGGTGCTTAGTGTACGCAGGGCTCTCCTTCAATCTACAGACCTTTACACTTAACAGATCCAGCATATTCTTCTGAATGAAATACTTAATTGAACTTGACAGGTCAGTCGACCAGCGTTCTCTTCCCTTTTTCAGAAAATATACAGGAAAACATAAATTTCCATGCTTTTCTGTGTCGGCCTATCTGTTTCCAACATTTCATGAAAACAAGGGCTAGTGGCGCAATGGATAACGCGTCTGACTACGGATCAGAAGATTCTAGGTTCGACTCCTGGCTAGCTCGGCACAAACTTTAATTTGTCACTTGTCTCAATCTCTCTGCTCACTCACTTCTAAATGTACTGATTATTTGAATCAAGTATCCAAATGATAGCCTACAGGCCTGTTGCCACAAGATACAAGGAATAAAAACTATTTGTCTCACTTTTATCAGTGAGTAAGTTTTGTTTTTGGGCTTTCTTGATACTCATCTTGATTCCAAAGACAAGGTTTGTCCTTGTGGAAGATGAGCAGTGCTAGATAAACCATCTGTGGAAATTGACTTTCCCTTATCACACATTAAAAAATAACAACTACCATAAAGAGCTCTACTTACAGTGACAAGCGGCCGTGATCGTATAGAGGTTAGTACTCTGCGTTGTGGCCGCAGCAACCCCGGTTCGAATCCGGGTCACGGCACAAGTACACATATGTGTACATTTTATATTTTGGTGCTTAGTGTACGCAGGGCTCTCCTTCAATCTACAGACCTTTACACTTAACAGATCCAGCATATTCTTCTGAATCAAATCCTTTATTGAACTTGACGGGTCAGTCGACCAGCGTTCTCTTCCCTTTTTCAGAAAAATACAGGAGAACATACATTTCCATGCTTTTCTGTGTGGCGCTATCTGTTCCTACCATTTCATGAAAACAAGGGCTAGTGGCACAATGGATAACGCGTCTGACTACGGATCAGAAGATTCTAGGTTCGACTCCTGGCTAGCTCGGAACAAACTTTAATTTGTCACTTGTCTCAATCTCTCTGCTCACTCACTTCTAAATGTACTGATTATTTGAATCAAGTATCCAAATGATAGCCTAAAGGCCTGTTGCCACAAAACAATTTCTCTCACTTTTATCAGTGAGTGAGTTTTGTTTTTGGGCTTTCTTGATACTCATCTTGATTCCAAAGACAAGGTTTGTCCTTGTGGAAGATGAGCAGTGCTAGATAAACCATCTGTGGAAATTGACTTTCCCTTATCACACATTAAAGAAAATGAAACTGTTGACAAAGATTCGACTCCTGGCAAGCTTGGAGTAGACTTTAAGGTTGTTACTTGTGCAAAACCTTGTCTCTGCTTACTTACTTTTAAAACATACCATTTATGTGACAGTTATCACGAAATCAATGTTTCTCTTTGCCTATCTTGCTACTCATCTTAATAACTCAGACAAACTTTGTCTTTGAGGCTAATGGTCAATCATCATATGCTTGAAACCAACTGAACCTTTTCCTTTGATAGCAGGCGAAGGTTGTTGTAAGAGTGTGTGTGTGTCTTAGTACCTGCAGCAGTGTCATGCTGTCATCAGTGTTGGTACTGTGTCCTTTCAACTCTGCAGCTTCGACCATCAACAGGGCTTGATTTTCAGTGTCTCCCCATAGAGCACATTCATTAATACCCTCCTGTAACACCCGAGCTGCCTCCTCATTCATGTTCTTACCTAAAAATGACAGCGCCCCACAAGCACACACACGTTCACATGCACACATAAAAAGCATACAAACACACAGGTGAATAATACATTGTTTTGTAAAATAATGTTTGACCAGAATGTAATGACCAGACCTGTAGAAATGGCCGCAGTGCCACAGCGGTGTGCAATGAGGCTGTAGAATAGAGCCAGGCGGCAACGCAGCCACAGAGAAACTCCTATTTTCTCACTAGCTTGTATTGTTCTTGGACAGTCTCCATGCAGGGTATTTGACACACCGCAATCTTTAGTACCCTGTAGACAGGAGAATAACAGACATTTTAAAACACAAAAATCATGTGCACTTGTTGAAAAAACTAACTCAGAAGTACATCTTTTACATTATGTTGATGTCGTCAGTAGTTTAATTTCAGGTGGGTCTGATGGTTGTAATGTTAAACTTGTTACCTGTTGACTTCCAGTTCTTGGATGTGGGAGCTCAGACACTGATTTTGTAGAGCCAAATATGCATCTTCCCGTGATTCCAGGAGACGTCTGCAGCAATGTCAAGGATGAGACTGCCATCTGAGAACTGGAGGAAGATATTAAAATGATTAAGATAGTCAGGAAATACAAACACACGCAAAGTTTACATACACAAGTTCAATGTACCTTAGTGCAACATGTCCTTGCTGCAGGTAGTGGTTGGCCTTTAGAAGATTAGTCTCTATTGTCAGTTCCAGGTTCTCTGTTTCACTACAGCACTGTGATGTGAGCTGCTGTGATATGGAGTGCAACAAGGAGGATACTCCCTCTAACAAAAGGAACTAGAACAGATGAGATTATATAAATGCAAAAGTTACACAAATGGGTGGGAGTCAATATTAAAACAGTTTATGCAGAAATTTGAAGTGGCCAACATCTACTGTAAAAGTCTAATGAAAATCACCACCTTAATTCTTCCTGGAGTGAGCGTCTTCTCTGTATGAAGATCCAGCACTTTAGTCTCTTCTGTCTTCGGACGGTGGTTCTCAGCATCGGGTGTCTTCTGTTCACAGCATTTTGAGTTTATTGAACAACTTGCTCTACTGGCACAAGCTTCGCTTACAGCAGTATCTGAAAGAAATTCCCAATATGTTTCAAATTTGGATCCACGGTGAATCCTTGAGAATGAAATCCAATTGTTTGTATTTTAAGTGAATGTGAGTACTTTAGTTCACAACTACAGCAAAATATGAAAATGATGAATATGATGCAGTAGTTAGTCAGGTCAGTGTACATGCAGATTTTGCATTTTGTCCTATGACACTAAAGTTAATTGAAAATGACCGACTGAATAAACAAACAGCAAGACACATTTCTGTATCTTTTAAGCATATCAAGGCATGTTTATCTCAATAAGACATAGATCTTTCTTACAGACCTGAGACAGAGGGGCCTGGTATGGTGTTACTGAGTGCCAGAACTAGTTGAACTCGAGCCAGGTTGAATCGCAGGCATAATGTGGATCCATACAATTTTCGGACCACTGGCGCAAAGTCGCAGTTCATAAGTTCTTCCAAAGCCTAACCACAAAGTACATTCATAAAATCAACATAGTAAGCGGGTTTAGAAAGCATCCTTTGTGGAAAAAATGTCTTCATTTATGCCACAGACACAGAGATAACTCCAAATTAGAATACAAACAAAATATTTTCTTCAGACATCTGATATAGACCTTACCTCAGCATTGTCTATGACAGGCTTGTTGTTGTAGAATGTGTTCACAGGCTGCACAATAATCACAATGTTAATTAACTACACAGAATATGACAGGTTTATACAAAGAAAAATTGAATTACTGTGCAGAAGTAGCACAAGAACATATATCGCTCTAAAGTACAATTTATCTCCCACAAATGTTTAAGTTAAGCCCAAAGCAGCATGTACAAGTACTTTTCTGAAAGAGTTGCATTCATTGCATAGACAAGACACATTTTTCACTAAAGGTATGCAGAGGTGCAAACAACAGTGAGATGCAACACCTCTGAATTCCAGGTAGCAAAGGCTACGAGGGAAAAAGAGGGATCATGTTTGTGTGCTCCTAAGTGTGACTCATACTTGGTGATCATCTTCGGTAATGTAGTGTCCATAAGGCAGAGGGATGCTTATTCCTTGTGTGAGCTGTACTGCCTCCTTTACAGCTTCAGTGTAAAGACACAGTTCAGTTAGGGCATGTATCTGCAGAAGACACCAACCCAAATAAAAAAAACTCAGTTAGGACCATAAGAAGAAAAGCATTAACATGTGCGTATAGAAGACAACACAAAAAGTCTTACCTTAAGTATTTTGCTCTCAACAAAACGTTGGACATCTCTGCAAACTGTCCCCACAAAATGTAGGTAAAGTGCTAGCATGGGCAATAGCTGAAATTAAAAACATAATTCAACACTAAGTCAATTATGTATCTCGAGTATTTCAGTTCAAAATGAGGACACACAGTGTTTATGTGCATACCGTGATGCAGTAGCCTGTGGTGAAAAGCCAGTGGCAGATAAAGTTAAGGCTGGTTACAGTGGTAGCAAGGTGAACTCTGTGAGGTTCAGAGAAAAGGTCAACTCCAGGGAGCAGTTCATCTCCGATGCTGTGGGAGGCGTACAGGAGGTCATCTTGGGGTTGAGCCAGGCAGCAGCACAGCACACACTAAGGAAGCATCAAACACAGTTATTAAAACAAAAACAACTCCTGTTATCTTTCCTTACAGGAAAAATTAGCAATTCTAATAAACTTTTTTGGCACATTGAGTGAATATCTCCTCACATTCACTAGCAAAGTTACGTGCTTGTGCATAGGACTGGGGGGGATGGGGGGAAGGGGGAAGAGCATGGAAGTCATTAATATGAATGCAGAGGTTGCTCTGTTTCTGCTTAACAGATATTTTACATGATATATTGAAACAGGACAGTTGTGAGTATCGTTGTTTGGTGCTGATTTCTGGCCAACATATTCCTCTGTGCATCTTATCTTCACAGTAGTAACTGTAGCTACAGGTTGTTAGACCCAAACCTATGCTGCCTTTTTGTTTGCTCTATAAAATGTTTTTTGTCCGTACAACGATGGGATGTTTGTAAAGAGCCAGATCAATATCACCCTCAAGTATTACCTTGAAGAGGTGAGCAGAAAGAAGACAGCACTTGGTTCGCTGGTGGATATCAGAAGTCAAGATATGCCTGTGGATCAAAGCACATCCCTCAGAAGCAAGTTCATTTAAAAGGCATGTTACCATGTACAAAAAAGCATATCAAATCAAAAAAATATGAATTGACTGAGACCTACTGTGCAATCTTAGCAGTGAGCGCAGCAGCCTGTAGACATCCCCAGATGCCAGCCTGTTTTAGGGTTTCTTGCAGGGAGCAACCCCCAAATGACACACCATCCCATTTCTCTACTGCCCCTGAGCTCTGTAAAGCACAGTCTACAGCTTTACTCCAGGACGAGTGTGCTGCCCTGGAGATGGAACAAAAACAGGAATAATTTATTATAGGAATGTATGAGAAACTTAAAATGTTTGCTG
Organism: Paralichthys olivaceus; assembly: GCF_024713975.1. Classification (NCBI taxonomy): domain Eukaryota; kingdom Metazoa; phylum Chordata; class Actinopteri; order Pleuronectiformes; family Paralichthyidae; genus Paralichthys; species Paralichthys olivaceus. Next base: position 12,267,544 of record NC_091107.1, on the reverse strand, counting down.
TATAGTTGAAGGAGAATGCATACAATAAAAGGCACACATACATACTCTGGGGATAAAAATGATTTCTAACCGTATGTTTCCGTTGTAGAAATGTAGGTTTCCCATTTCATGCAGCGCCTGAATTCTGAGGGAGTCTTGACTGTTGGCCTGGAGACACTCTGAAGAAAAGTTGGATGGGATGGAAAGAAAAGTAAGACCTTTATGACCCTGATAGACCGACACATATTCATCCAGATATTCCATATTATTATCTGATCATTAAGTCTGCTGGTACTCTACTCTATAACACACTGATTACCCACCTTTTGACAAAAGGTGTACCCAGGTGTTGTTCATACAACAATTAACATGTGTCTTGGGTGATCAGATGGCAAGTGGACAGCTCTAACAACGTCAGTTTTCACCTAGCATTAAAATTCGCCTTAACATTAGTCTCAAGTGACCACCTATCATGCTACATCATTGCTTTTTGCAAAGACCAAAGGCAATGTTGTATTTAGCCAATCTGAGATAACAGATGGGTCTATTCTCGTCAGCTGAGTAGGTGGTCTTTCATTGCGGCCCAGGACACATTTGTGTTCACACAGCCAGAAACATTTGGCCACATGTGGCCCAGACCACCTCTGAATAGGCTCAGAGTGATTGGATCACCAATACAACCTCAGTGGCTCAATCCATCTTTGGTACATTCACATTTATACTTGGACAAAGACAGAAGTTAATGAAAGGTCTGAGCTGGGCCTTACTAATGGAATAGGAGTATGCAGCAATGACAGTTGGCAAGTGGTCAGCGCTGATTGGGAGGCTGTAGAGAGCATCTGGATTACTGTATTCCTCCTTTGTCAAGTCACAGGGTTGGATGTTTGGAGTGGGCATGACATTGGGACTGAAATCCACCTGGTTTTCAGAATGACCGTGCCGCAGCTGTGCTGCAAAGCCTGGGAAGAAATGATGAGTTAGTAAGAAACAGATGTCATATGAGTTTGTGTCCACCCAATCAGAACTGAACTCACAGGGCTGTGTGTGTGCCAGAAGCAGCATCAGTAAGGAGCGACTGTGCTGAAAGATGTGAAGACAGTCTGGTCTTCTCTCAAAAGCCTGATGGTAACAGCTCAGTGTGTCTTCTATATCCAGCGGAACACACACCAGAGACATGGAGAGCTGCCTTTCTGCATCTTAGACATAGAAAATATATGCATGAAAACAATGTTGTTTTTATCATAACACCTCACCACTCCACCATTTGTGCTTTTTTGTAAAATTTGGAGCCTTTCAATTATATAGCATGCTCAATTATTTACAACATATAACTGTTTGTGTGAGTAAAATATGCTGGCATGACATGAAGATGGCTGTTCAAACCTTTATGCTCAACTGCATCTTGAGGAGTGGCATTTGCGAGTGCTGAATTTATGTGACTGGGCGGTTGCTGTGCATTGTGAGGGGTCCACCCACAGAGAAGCTGGCAGCCTGCATAGCTCCTGTTATTCACCTGAAATATAATTATGAGAGCACCACACTAGTTACTATATTGTCAATAGGACAAAACACATACTGTGAGAATATTTTAAGATTCTATGATATTAAATTACTATTTGACTTTTCTTTATTTTTCAAATAGCTTTTGTTTATTGTATTTGGGAACATAGGGCAACACAGAGAATTTCCCTTGTACGTTTGAAGGTCTACCGCACTAATTAATATGTCAACCACCAGTTAATGTGAGCGGATGTTAGGGACATATCTTCAGTTGTGTATCTTGGCATCATCAGATGTTTTGGCCTTTTAATCACAACAACGTTACAAGTTGAACTTGTTGAAACCATTCTGTTTCTATCATAGAGTTTTATCTGGTTGGATTCCCAATGATATCATATGGAGCTTGAACATTGTGTGGGATGTGTACTACCTCCTCTCCAGTGACCTTCTGTGTCTTGACATGGTGTGGTTGTGGAGCTGCAGGTCCTCCAAAACAACTGATCCTTTCAAGCAGCCTCCTCTGAGCATGAATGAGCAAAGGAGTTACGATCGACACATAACGTTCCCTGAAACACACATGCATATACACACAGTCATGTTATCACCATTTCAACGTTGAAGTGTTTTACATCTATTTCCTTACAACCTTTACAGGGACTTAATCTCCGCCACCAAAATGGGAGTCCAACAATGTGACAGTGTTAACAGATTCAAACTGGATTCCTGAGCAAAAGTATGGCAATATCAGATAATAAAAAATCCATCTAATGTTTACATAATATTTTATTGATTTCTATAAATTGCATTATTGTGATTACATATTTCATTTTCATGTCTTTCTATACTCTCTCTGTTTATAATTTTTGCTATACAAACCAATTTATAATTTCATTTTTGTTGTAATCTGTGTTTTACAAATAAGAAATCTGTATTATTTACCGTGTGTATGAGTTGAAAAGTAAGGCAAAGTGGGCCAGGCTTTCCCATTTGCCACGATCATGGAGGCGTTCCAGAGTGTGCAACACCAAGGCGCGGACCCAACGCAGGTCCACATGGGTGCTGTCATCCAATATGGCTGAGAAGTGAAGGCTGGATTCGAGTTCCTCCTCAGTTAAATCACTGTCATACAAACTCCAGAGCTGGTAGAGAACAAGATGAAGATGAAAAACAAAGGTCACAAACAAGACCGTGTCTCCTTCATAGGATGCACATTGACACAGTGGATTTTGCAATCTAAAGGTTTAGTTCTTTGTTTTTATATGTTAGAAAGATATGTTCAAGTTTTTCAACAAGTAGCTAGATGTGTGTATACAGTATTTAGCGACATGTGATGCATACCCCTAGCCTGTTCAGCATGTCCATGATTAAGTCAGTAGCCAGTGACAGTAGCTGGGTGATGGTGGTGTGCAGTTGTTCTGCTGTTAAAGGGGAGTCAGGTTCAAGGTGCGAAACATTCTGAGCTATTCTGCAACTTTGGTCCCACACAGTGTGACACACATGCTGCAGAGTGGTCCAGTGGCTGCCACGATGTGCCAACACCTGCAAAACAACAATCACAAAATTAAGTCTTGAGTTACAACCTATGGTGACATGTACTCTACTGTGATTGTATGTCTGTGTATGTGTGAACAGCACCATTGCCCTTTTGAGGTGTAAAGCAGCTTTGCTAATTGATTCCAGCAGCATGGAATCAGTGTGTGTTTTCATCTCAATCTGCTGGTCTACAGTTTTAGAGGGGTTCTCTTGCTCCTCACAATTGTCCTCTTTGGCAATTTCATCAACTTTAACAGCTGAAAGAAAAGACAGGCAGTGACAGTACGAGTGATGATCTCACTACAGTCAGTTTTTATTTTAATTTGCTAGCGTGTTTCCTCACCCTCATCTTTGTCTGCGTGTGTAGCCACATGGAGCCCCACAACAGAATGTGATGAGTCTCTCTCTGAGACAATCTCATATTCTGTAGACGGTTGTTGATGTGAGTACCTCTGCACCAGGACACCAGAGTAGGCCAGAGAGAAATACAGGGGACTTAACTGACTGAACCTAAGAAAAGCACAAACAGCACACATTATAACAGCCACACAAACATGAGTATAAAATATATATATATTATCATTTTTTGTTAACAATACTGGCTACAAACTAAAATATGTGACTTCAGAGCAACATTTTCTAAAATGATCCAATCGTGCACAACAGCAATGAGCAACAGTATGTCTCTGTTGACACACGTAATTGTGGGAAACCCTTAGGCCAGTTCATGCAACCAACGAAGCTGATGGAGAATAACCAGAAAAACAAAGTGTAGTAGCTGGTATATTTTGTGTGAACCTTTGTTGCAGGCCACTTCCATGCATTTGATCCAGGTCCTGATAAAACAAAGCTATGTGTGCTTGAGCCATGCTGTAGTTAAGATGTGACTTCCACACTCTCTCCTCACAGCAAAGATTCCTCAGCCGAAGCTGCTTCTTGCGACGTTGCACCACAGACGACATTGTTGTTAGCAGGTTCTCCACAGCCTGTATCTCCCTACACAGATGGACAAGAAGGCCGATTCACAGTTACATGAATCCACACATACAGCTGAAATAACACACAGCCACTGACAAAAATATTCACACACACAGTACCTGTTAGTTTTCACTCTTTGAAACATGCTGTGTGGCTTTTTCTGCTTTACTTTGTTTCTTGTTTCATCTTGAGTTGTGTTCTTGTTCTGTTTCAGAAAGCAGCACAAAGTATTTCATGTGTTTAATAATTAAACAACACAACAAACAGCATACAATAACGGTTGTATAAATTGTACATTACATTTTTGCAGCAATTTAATTACTTGTGTTGATTGTCTACAATATACATACAGCTCTAAAATTAAAAACAATCCACAATGATTACTTCACAGTATCAGAAATCAGACAACTTTTCTCATAAAAACTGGTTCTCTAAATGTGCAGATCTGTTTTACATAGACACAGATTCATTTGTAAATAATGGCCATTCAAGAAATACCATTGCACATTAAGCTTGAACTATATTTAGTGTAGCACAGACTTTGAGGAAGGTATGTGTCCTTCTGCACCTATATGTACATATATATGTGCAAATCTGTATTTTTACCTGCGGTGGTTCATGTCTTGGAACATGAACACTATCTCCTCTTTTACTGTGACCATTTCCTTCCAAAATCACTTCGTCACGCCTGAGAGAGTGGGAACCATTCACATACTGTTATGTCGGCAAACACCAAATATCCATGATAAGGTAAATAACAAACTGCAGAAATATAGGCAAGGAGTTATATATTGAAAGTTTACCTGGAAAGGAATTCAAATATTAGTTTCCCCCACTTTAATACAAGTTCTGAGTGGCCTTCTTCCATGGATCTCTGGAGCAGTAGCGCCGCGTACTCAGTGAAGTACGCCTTGCATCTGACCTTCATCACTGTCAAGAAATCACACAAAAAGAAAGAAATAATTAATTAATTACTTATTAATAGTTATGTGTGAATACATGTGATTTACATGATATTTACCATTGTCATAGGCATCTTTTAATGGGCTACTGGAGATCACCTCATACAAGATGGTCGGATCCTCATTGCTCATCAGTGGGCTTGAAATCTCTACAGAAATACATTTGCATTTACTATGGAGGAAAAACACTATTTTGATCACGATGCAGTATCATAAAGCATATGTTAGCAATTTAATATCATTCAATAGTAATTTTAAATTGATAATGTAGATATATATATACATACTGTATATATATTATAGTAATAGATATATTTTAAAAAAAAAGTGTAACTGCCAAAAGCTCTGAAATAAAATCATGTTTACACGTTTTGATTACAAGTAAAAAGTCAGAAACTGCAAACTCCTTGCTATGCACAGGACCATCTTTTCCCCATTGTCACATTAAAAACAAAAATGAATTAGCCCACTGCTCATTTGTGTCTGTGTGTTACCATTGTCTGTGCTGAGAGCTGCTTCAGATGTGATTCTTTTCTTGTTCTTCACAAGCAATGCCTTTAACTGAAGACTTATCTTCATTTCACACTTGATTGCAGCATGATCTCCAACCTTAAACCACACACAGAAGCACACAGAAATACTAAATTCAAAATGATCTAATATCGTAACATCACCTAAAAATACAGCAGTATTTTGTAGAAATCAGAAAAAGTGTCAGCAATTATTTTAAATTCATGGTCTACCATCAGATCTACACTTTCAAACTTTTCCTTACAGCTTCATTGGTGACTCTTCTGATCTGCAGGTGGGCATCACAAACCTCCTTGAGCAGCCTGCGACCACAGTCCATCATGGCACAGGCCATCTGATGCTCCCTTAGAGCATGTGACACCTGTTCAGGAAGGAGGAAGAATACATTATTCTGTTCAAAGCTCCTGGTAAAATATCGAAAGTCACTGTGGATGAGAGGGCTGGTTAAATATGTAAAACGTCAAAAAAAAAAGTCAAGTAAGTACTGGTAATACCTCAGAATAATTGCCACCAAATTTAAAAAGTAATGATTCTTGTAATCCACTTGAAATCTTCTGTAAAAAACATTGTAATGCAAAAAGCATTGAATTTTAAAGAGTGGTTTAATGCAGAGCACGAGTCAGAAGAAATAACAAATATATATATACACTTGCAAACACACCTTTGAAAGATAGTAGGTAATGCAGGCTATCATGTGCATAAGTGCCTCTGAGATGTTTACAGTCCATTTCTGTTTGAGACGATCTGAATTCTCCTCCAAAACTATCAAGCACCTTTTCAGTACCTGTACATCAGAATAAAGACAAAGGCATCAAAACACATAGTTATGAATTATTTGTAATATTTTAAACACAGTATGGATGAAGTTTCTGCATACTTGTACGACAGGGTTGCAAGGAATCTGATGGAAGATTAGAGGTGCCAAAAGGCCATAGCAGATTACTACAGCTTGCACTGCAGCAAGTCCGTCATTCATATACATTGCCAAGTCCATTGCCACCAGCACTCGCTCACACTCTGCCAGTCTGGCCTCCTGCATACACACAAGCACATATCACTTATGTGCAGCATGTAATTTAAGTTCTCCTTATTCACATCAACTCAAGTGACAACAGTGTGATGCTGGTATCAACAATAACTATCAAACAAACTCTTACCTGGTCCCAGATGAACGGTCCATGGTCACTTCCACAGTAGAGAGATCCCTGCTGAATGTCGATCTCTGTCTCAATGAAAATGGAAGTCAGGAACAACTGACACAGGTGGGGCGAGGAGAGCTGAAGGGTCTGTTCACACAGCCTTTACCATGAAAATTAGGAACAGAGTTGAAGAAGAAAAGTGGATGTCAAGAAATCCAGACTCCTTTGCATGAGTGGTGAATGTCATTCTCTTCTTTTACCTTGTAGTGGCCAGGCTATCATGTGAACTGAGGGACCCAGGGTCAGGTAAGGTGTAGTGGCTCCACAGTTCCCTGCAGGCTCTCTTGGCTATGGCATACTGCTCGGTTTGAAATGACACCTGAGGAAGGAGTCACAAAAGATACACCCATAATGCTTTTCACTGGCTCTGTGGGTGTCAGTATTAAGATGTCTGTCAGTTTCCCATTCGACAAAATCCCCATAATCTACATACAGCTGTGTGAGTCAGTGATAATCATTACCCTGCTGACGTTGTGTTTAATCAAAATGGTCTAACAAAGGTTCTGCTATGAGTCTGTACATAGCAATGAGTGTGGTGAGGTGACAAACTAGTATCAAGAAGACACTTCTAGGGACGAGGTTTGACTCGGAGTACCTGAACCAGGTGAGCCCATGTTGAGAGCAGTGGAACAGGCATAGATGCCAGCAGTGGCAATGTTGTCTGCCCAATGCTGTTTCCCAGTAGCTTGCCCTGGCTGTTGTAGGCTGCAACAGCAAACACGTATTTCTGGTTGGGCACCAGTCCCTCCACTCTCAGCATGCACTCGCCAGATACTGCTGGTACCTAGAAACACACAGTGTCAGGGACACAAGTTACAGAAGATGACAAAAATGTGAACCCACCAGACCTGAGACTCTTCTGTGAAATAAGTAAATTGTACCATATTTCCAGTTCCTGACAGGAAGCAGTCTCCGAGGCGGACTTTCCTGTTAATGCCATCAGCTGCATGTCCGCAGAGCTGGTACCAGCACACCTGGTGGGAAACAAAAGTACAGAGTTAAAGAAGAAAAATATGTAAATTGTGTTGGATAATTTGCTACTTGTTAGATTATCAACATAATAAAAGGCAAATCTCACTTGTGCCTCCAAGTTATAAGGTGCTGGGGCAAAGGTTAAGGTGTGGTCAGTGCGTGAGCGAAGGATGGGGGGAGGAGGAGGGTTTTCCTCTTCTTCATTCTTTCCTTTGTCAAAATTTTCAGCTGGAGACTTAGAGATGGTGGCGATATAAAGTCTTCTCTCTTCTACTTCTGCTTTCTCTATCAAGGAGGAGGCCTCCTGGCAAAAGCACACAGACCAAACAAATGAAAATTCAATTTCAAGCTCACCTCAATCACCATTCCTTAGTAAAGTATCTGTCCTGCGCACACCAAGTGTAATGAACACAAATTTGACACTTTTTAGTTTTACCATTTTGCATTCATTAATGAAGAGATATTAATGGAGTCGCCACCAGAAACAATAGAGCTTTTTAACAATTACCAGGATATTGGCTCTTTATAAATCTAATATGTAGATGACATGAGATATATAAACATCTTTGTAGGTGTGTCATATGTAGCATGAATGTGTGTGTGTGTTTGTGTGTTTATAACCTCTAGCAGACTCTTGGTTTTTCTGCTCTTATCTATTTCCATGCTGTTGTACAGTATCAAGGCTTTCTGGATCAGGAGAAGAGCTTTGGACACCTTGTTCTTCTTGATCCGATCCATCATTTCAGACTCTGCAACTAGACACAACAATCGATACAGGCCACAGTATTTAGACCCAACAAATAGGCGTGAATTATTTGTCAACATCTAATTGTCAAATCAAAATTCTCTTTGGAATATTTAAGCCCACAAACCATTATTTCAGCTTCTGTTCATACAGCAGTATCGAGAAATTTCACAATTTCTATTAATATATAATTCGATACAAACTTAATGTAGGCAAAATAAATCTTGAAGAAAAGAACTGTTCGTAATATTGTCAGTGCAGCAGTGAGTCTGACCTGCATTAAGCTGCAGTAACTTGAGGGAAGCTCTGTGGTAGATGATGTCAAGCTTTTGATGAAGGTCTATGGCCAGCAGTAGCACACTTGTGGACCGATTGTCTCGAGAGTCTTTAATGTCTGATTCTGTCTTAGTTTCCATCTCCTCTTTTTCCTTCTCGCTAATTTCATCATCCTCGTTTCCCTTTTCTGACGATGTCTCAGAAGATAGGCGGGGAATAGAAGGAGGGAGGGGACAAAACTTCTGTCAGAAGAAGAAGAAAATAGGTTTCAGCAGCATTCACCAATTCTCAATCTTTATTATTTATCATTTTTTCTCCCTATCCACCATAAACCGCTGAGATTAAACACCTGGTTTAGAATCAGTAAATTACCCACTGAACATTTATCAAACTCTTTAACATGAGTGACAGATTGACTACCTACCTGCATGAAGGCACAGTCTGTGATAGCTGAGGAGTCTGGGGGCAGCTGTGTAGCTATACCCTTTGCTAGAGCTGTAAGACCTCTCCTTGCCATCTCACACACCTTCTGAAGCAACTCTGTACTCGAACTCTGCAAGTACACACAAACACACACATTGAACAAAATGTCATTGTTTTTAACAGTAATAAAATGTGATGGTTGGTTTCAGATAAATCATTGAAATACCTCAAGCAGAGAGAAGGAGCACACCATCCCACCACCGCAGTCTGCTTCAGGAGCTTCTGCTCAGAAAAGTTGAGAATAATATACCATCATAACTATGGTGTGTGCATGTGTATATGCATGTTTGTTCTCTAATGCCTCACCTGGACGTTGTGTTTTATGACTGCGTTCAGCTGCACTCTCCAGCAATATGACCAAAGTGTAGATCATCTCGGTCATTGTTATGCAGTCCACAGTTGCCAGGTCATAGACAAAAGCCACCTCACACAGTCTAGACAGAGACCACAGCCACTGCAAAAGAAATAAGTGGGACATGTGCTTTAAACATACAGGTTAAATTTTCAGTAAATACAAGTTCATATTTGCTTTGTCAAATCTAGATCAAAGTCACACTCAGTTTATAAAAATGAGTGTCACTTTTTATAAGAACATATATGCTCACTGTACCATTTGAAGTAATGTTTACATTTAAATAAGTTTAAATACGTACCTGGTTGTGCTTATCTACCTTCTCAAGGTAGTGTGCTAACTCTGGGTTTTCCATTTTATCCCTCTGCATCACCACCTTGACTCTACCCCAGAGAAATAACACAACATCCAAAACCAGGTCCCCATCTGGCTGCACCTCCTACACAAACACACACATACAGTATAAACATACAGACATGTATAAGTCCTAATTCTAATCAGAACACACACACACACACACACACACACACACACACACACACACACACACACACACACACACACACATTCACACACAACATGGAAACTTACCAGAGCAGAGCCACAAGCAGACTTGTGCAGGGTGTCTACCAGACAAACAAACTCATCACTCACTGACAATGACGACTTGTGACTGTCTGTTGGAAACATTAAACACCAAAAACAAATTTCAGGGAAAGTTAATTTGTGTTAGATAATTTGTGAAAAAGTAATTATACTCCAGTGTTGACAACCTTACTAGAACCAATGCTTAGAGACAGCCATGGAAACCCATCTGAAAGTTTATCAGCTAATATTCAGTAGGCAGTAAGATAAGGCAGTAAAATAAGGTAAGATACCTAGCTTAGCAACACAGTAAAACATTGGCCCTCATAATTTGAATAACTTTATGTTTGAAGATAACTTCAATCAAGGAAAAGAAGCCAGGTTGTCCAAGACCAATGACGTCTAGATATCAGCTATAAGAGAGCATCGTGGATAAAAGTCAGTTTCTATTCATTGATCAATTAATATTATTTATATAAACAAGTCTATTTGTGGCACAATTTCACTTTCGCTACCATCAATCATGTTGCTGTCTTTAGGACGGCTCCTCTGGGAAGACATCAGACTGTTGAAACCTTCAAGTAAAGCAAGCTCAATCTCTGCTTTCCTGAAGGACACACCTTCCAAACCCTGACACAGAGACACAAAGACACATTCAACATTATTCAGAGAAACAAACTAAACCTAATCTGAATGCACAAGTGACAACTGATAAAGATGAAATATATCCCCCTTTACTGAATGATCACAGTTACAGTAGATTGTTTGCTACTCACGGACAAAACCTGCAGCATCTTTCTGGACAGTTCAGTGAATGCATCTGGCTGCTTGTACAGAAATAACAGCTTGATGAACCTCACCGCTGACATGATGGGTACTTTATTTTCTCCTGTTAACACAACACACCCCATCATTTTACAGTATTTCCAGAGCACTGCACACAACAAACATCTTGCATGACAACATAAAGTGGTGTATAGCTATAGTAACATGCTGATTGTGATGTAAGAAAAAAGGACCAAGAACTAACCTGTAATGGCTAAATCCATTAGAGTGGATGTGGGTGTCAGTGCACTGAGACTGCCACATGGTTGGTCATTACACTTGTGCTCACTAGTTGTTGCAACTCCTTAGTACAAAGAAATATACACATGACACAAGCTCAATATTCAATATAAAGTGAGGATTCCACACAATCCACAATTAAATCTGAATTATATTTTCAGCATTCATTCAATTAATTTCCAAATTTGCTCTTGATGATGAACGTAATGAAATCACAGCAGTGGTTTTCAGCCATGTGTTTGTTTTACAAACCAGATAAGATACTGATGCCAGCAGAGATGAGTTCCACAATCACTTCCTGTAACTCTGGTTCTTCTGGCATCCTTGTTTGCAGCAGGTGAGTGGGGCTGTCCCAAAGTGCTTCTAAGATGCCCAAAAACTGTGCTGCACCGCTGTCAAATTGGGCCATTAGCATGCGCTCTGTTGCATTGCGGGGCCATGGCACCTACAGTGGATACACAAGGCATACAATTTTAAGTAATGTTACAGGAACAAAATTTGCTTCCCTCAAAAACAAACACTCTGCCCTGTAAAGCAGCATTTAAGTATGAAATTTAACATTGAATGTGATGACACAGCATTAAAGAGGATCTTATTACATTAGGAATCTCTTTAAGGGTGCTTTTAGGTTTGACTTTGACCACAAGTTTGGGTTTCCTTTTGGACTCATACACTGCCCGCTTGAACATCATGGCACCCAGCTGCAAAACAAGTATAATGAAAATAATGTTATTCTGGCCTCAGAGTGTCCTGAATGTGAAACACAGTCAGTGAGAAGAGTAAAATTGTGAATCATAGCAACAGTATTAGGAGTATGTGTGGATGAGAGGAGTCTCCTGCCTTGATTGAGGCTTCTTTATAAGCTCTCTGAGTCTCTCTGGTGGCAGGAACTTCACTCTGCTCCTCAAACTTTGCCAGCTCATTGATTTTTCCAAGGGCTCGCCTGGCAAATTCCTGAACCCATTGAGAGACACACAAATAACTTTACAAATGGGGAATGGGACTTTAAGAAAAATGACATTTATTTTACGAACCCTTTCTATGTCAGATCAATATACACAGTATTTATATATTCATTCATATTTTACCAACAAGTTACAAAGTATTTTACTTTAATACATTAAAAGCATTACAGCAAATATAAAAACACAGATGCATAATTTTATGATATAGTCATAGATAATTTATTTTTGATAAATTAGATCTAGGACCAGATAGATTGAGAACAGATGACATTTAGATATTTAAAACTTGTATTGGGCTGAGATGAGTTGGTTGACATTTGGATGATTGTGTGTTTGTATGTGTCTAAATGCTGATGATCACCTTTGCCTGCACTGCAGCCTGGTTGTCATAGTAACAGTGGCAGACAGCACTGTAGAGTGTGACAATCCATGACAGATACTTAGCAGTCATCAGAGGGACGGACAGCTCTAAACTGATGCTTGCCCACAGAAGATACTCCAGAGCCTGAATAGGATCACACATGGTGACAGTTACAACTCACACTAATTTCAGACATGACAAAAACAATCTTTTCAAAAGAAAAACAGTCACATAAGCTTCATTTCAGTACCTGTGAACTATAATTCATGGTCATCAGATAACGACAGATGGTGTAAATGTGTATTGAACCTGGAAAAGATTAGAAAGAAAAATACAAAGATGAACAGTATGAGATGAGTTCTACAATGCGATATTAAACACAGTAGATTTTATAGTATTTCTCACATATTTTTAAACAACAGATGAATTATCATTTCATAATATGACATTTTCACTAAATCGTGCTCTTCAAAGACTAATGCTAGTATATTTCTGGGAATACTAAAATACCCTTGAAACATTAGTGTTATTTTCATACAATCCTTGTATCTTGGACCTCACGCATTATCTCTGTTTTAACCACCTGTCACACACTTTGATAACTCAACTACTTCTTCCGAAATTTTCTATGATATAAATGATATAAGTTAAACTACTTAATAACAATACCATTATATATTTGCCAGGAGAGGTGCTCATGTTGCTGAAAAGCCTGCATCATGATCCGGATAAAGTTCAGCACACAAAGTAGTTTACTGAGTCCATCCTGCCTGAGAACGCAGCGTCTTTTCTCCAGCTCAAATATACACAGGGCACAACCCTGCATTGCACGAATCTACATACACACACACAGACACAAATACAAAGATCAAGGTTCAGGTACAAACAACTCAGAATATCAAAGACCTTTCTACACATGACAATATTTCTTCATATAAACAATCATCTTTTTACTTTAGTCAGCAGTCAAACATATCATACACAGAGAGACTGACATATCACAGCGTACCTTCATGACAAAGACATCTTGGTCTGTATCAAAACCTTCAGGGAAGAAGCAGGCCATGAAGTGGTCCACACTTGTAATGTCAGTTATTACCACTGAGTTGAACTGTAGCAGATGGTGACTGTAGCCCTGCCAAAGAGCTAATTCGTATAACTACAGATGAAGAGGAGAAAGAAGAAAGACTTAGTGGAAAGTATGGATGTTTGCTGGGCAGAAACTCCTTAGCCAATGGCTGCAGTCAGTTGTGCTAATAAAGGGACCAACACTCAGCAGTTATCTCCACTAAACTCTGAGGAGAGCAAAGAACCGAGCAACAGCAGATAACAGTAGAGGATAAGAGGTTGCGAATGACCAAAAAAACATGTCCAAGTCCAACAACCATTTCCACAAAATGTTATTTTGCATCTCAAATCAATTTATACTGTTATGAAATACAGAATTTAGCCACAGCATTAAACCCATTAAACATGTTAATGTTGAGCTTGAACAGTTGAATATATATTTTTTTATATATATGTAATGTTTTGTGTGTATATATGAATAGAAATATACACACACATATACACTATGCATACTGACTTGGGCCAAACTTAGTACAAACTCATATGAAATTACCTTTATTCCAAAGAGAAAGTCTGCAACCCGCAACATACGCTCCTGATACATCTTCGAAGGCAGTCGATGTTTGTACTTTCTCCACATATCCACTAAGAGTTTAATCCTGAAAATCAAATTAAAGACAAGTCAAAGTTATAATCGATTTCACTAGACTGGAAGGAGAACACTAAATAATAAAAATGTAATATCAAACTTATTCTAAAGTTGGAGCACCTCTTCCATTCACTGTGTATATGTATATATGTGGTGAAAGTACAATATTTCCCTATGATATGTAAATAAGTAGAATTAATAAGTAGTAGTAGTCTAGTCTCGTGTTAAAACGTAGTATTATTTACTAGTGGTCCATATATATATAAGTTACAGTACGTGCTGTCAAAGGTGAAACCAAGCTAAAACCGTTTTGTACCGTACTGACGAACAACTGTCAGAAACAACAGCAAAGTTAAATAACACAATTCAACTGTAACTAGAGTTAACTTCAACCAGTCAGTAGAGCGACTAACTGAATGAAGCTAACATTAACCAGAGTTAACTTCAACCAGTCAGTAGAGCAACTAACTGAATGAAGCTAACATTAACCAGAGTTAACTTCAACCAGTCAGTAGAGCAACTAACTGAATGAAGCTAACATTAACCAGAGTTAACTTCAACCAGTCAGTAGAGCAACTAACTGAATGAAGCTAACGGTAACTAGAGTTAACTTCAACCAGTCAGTAGAGTGAGTAACTGAATGAAGCTAACATTAACCAGAGTTAACTTCAACCAGTCAGTAGAGTGACTAACTGAATGAAGCTAACGGTAACTAGAGTTAACTTCAACCAGTCAGTAGAGCGACTAACTGAATGAAGCTAACGGTAACTAGAGTTAACTTTGACCAGTCAGTAGAGTGACTAACTGAATGAAGCTAACGGTAACTAGAGTTAACTTTAACCAGTCAGTAGAGTCACTAACTGAATGAAGCTAAAGGTAACCAGAGTTAACTTTAACCAGTCACTAGAGTAATTCACTGCATGGAACTTACGGTAACTAGAGTTAACTTTAACTAGCTGACGGTAGCTTTGCCTTTAGCATCTTACCCTTTAGCATACGAGTTGCTGTTGTCTTTGCTGCTTGAAGAGGCGACTCGTTTCATCAGAGTCATAAACGAGTTAATGTCCCCTTCAAACGCTGAGATCACCGGGTTTCTTTTATCAAGTTTCCCGTAATATGAAGCCGGAAACTCCATCTCTGCAGCCGCGAAGTTAACTTTAACCGACCAACGTGTTCATGCTAGCTCCTGTATCCAACAACAAACTGCCCGAGGCCGCTGAGGCTGGGCGCGTTACCAGGGTGATGTTACCATGGTAACGACGCACAGGAGCTGGAAGGCAGGTTGACAGCACAATGTAAGATTATATGTATTTTTAATTTGTTTATTACACCGTGTATTTTAATTTGTGTCCCTGAGCATTATTAAAAGTGTTTTAAAAAATTAAATGTGTACACAAAAAAATCAAAAAAAGGTCATGATCAGTTTAAAAAGGCTTACTTCTGAAAGAAGTAATAATAAAACTGCTTTATTCATGATAAGTAAAACACACATTTTCTCAACTTTATAGGTTTTACTGCTGCAGCTTCACTTGGTCTGGATTTTAAGACAGGTGGTTAGAACTATAGAGAGATACATGCTCTTTAAATTATTGACTCCTCACACTTTGATCCTGTAATTGCTGCTTTGTCATGATGTATCATCTTTGCTTGTCAAAATCACAGCCCATAATCTATACATTTATAATGGGTCCCATTGGATGGTTTCCTGGCTCATTACTGAAAGTAAAAATTATTCTTGTTCATAGAATAAGTCACATAAACCAACACTTGGTTAGACGCAGAAAGATGTTTGGTTGGCACAACTGAACCATGGTTGGAAGGAACTTTTTTCTGAGCCCATGGCAAAATGATGCTCAGTGTCACCTAATACTGTCCCTTACAAACTCATCAATTCCCATTCAACCCACACGTCCACTCTGCTCACAAACCTAAAGCTTCTGGCACTGGAAGCACAGCAAGCTAATGCTCTGGCAGCTATTCCTCAAACTAATCACACTCACACCAGACAGGCGCATTTCCTGGGGAATGAGTATGGGGGCATCAGCAGTACTCTGAGCCAGTGTCACCTCATGACCCAGAGAAGGGAGAGACAACCAGTCACAGGCGGTCACATGAAACAATGAGGGCGATGGAGGGATAAATAGTTGACATCATTGTTCCAGAAAAATCAGCCTGCTGGCAGAGTCACTGCGCAAGTGTGCATGGGAGGTTATGGAGGGGAGGGGGTATGCAGAGGACGTGAGCACAGACAGAGCCCGGGGGAAAGGCCTATAAATAAGGTGCAGCAGCACCCATGGCAATCCAAGTCAAACCAAGAATCAACCTCGCTCACATCCATTGTTTATTTTTTCATCTCTCCTGAAATCTCATCATGGATATCCCCATCCAGTATCCTTGGTACCGTCGGGCCTTCCCTCAGCGGCTCTCTGACCTCCCCCAGACAGAACCTCTCATGGACTGGCCCTACATGTGGCCCTTTTCATGGGCCTACCCCTGGACGCGCCCGTCGTTCATGCGCTGGTTCAACTGGCCCGACAATGGACACAGTGAGGTAAAGTAACATGAATATGTCCCTAACACATTCTGACAAAATTACTGCAGTCTGAAAATAAACATTACTTCTAACCCGACTTATGATATAATCACAGTATAATAACAGATACTGTGGAACGTGATGTAACAGACCACTGATGATGACTGAGTCAAAAATGCAGCAGTGGTGCTGTGAGTCTTTGTGCCCGACTGACTCATTATTCAGTCCTGGTCCTAACAGCTGTACGGTCTGTACAGATGCGCATGGAAAGGGATCGCTTTGTCATTTATCTGGATGTGAAGCACTTCTCCCCTGACGAGCTGTGTGTCAACATCAGTGACGAGTTCATCACAATACATGGCAAACACGAGGAGAAACAGGTCAGAGGGACAACAGAGGTCTGCAGAAATAATCACACAGATCTGGTGACACCTTACTGATGCACTGACTCTAAATCTGTTTCCAGGACGACCATGGCTTTGTGTCCAGAGAGTTTCACAGGAAGTACAGGCTGCCTGCCGGCGTGTCAGGTGCTGATGTCACCGCCAACCTGTCATCTGATGGTGTGCTGATAATAACTGCACCTCGGTCATCTCCTGGACCAGAGCGTAGTATTCCCATCTCCTGTGAGGATGGGACACCAAAACAGAAAATGTAGAGCAAAGCCTGACGCTGTTTCAGTTCTAACCAGAAGTGCTGCCTGTTGTTGTGTTTAACCTGTCTCAGTTGAGACACATGTAGGTGGAACATGCATGTCTAGATGTCTGCATGTGTAAGTGGCTTAAAGTAAACCAGAAACTCCAGATGGTGTCACAGCAAGATGAATTGTTGTGTTAATAAAAGACTAACATGTTGAGTATAGTTGACACCATATTGAAGTTTTCCAGAGACACACTGTTGTGAGTTATAGTTCATTTTTCTATCAAAATAACTTTAAAACGTAAAATATTCACATCCACCATCAGGTAAGGGAAGTTTATTGGTACAGCAAATTTCAACAACAAGGCAATTCAAAGTGCTTTACTTAAAATCCAACTAATCAAGGTCATGTCATTCTTATTTGAATTCCATATCTACATCAGACATTTTATAACATACCATGTCTAATCTGGTCCTGCACTTGGGTGACAAATTATTTTTTTAACCTAACCCAGTTTGCAGCTTTTATTATTACTACTGGGAAATGCTAAAGAAAAATCAATTTACAGGAATTCCTCTCAAAATTGTCAACTGAAGATGATAACAGACTAAAATTGTTAGAATGAATTGTTTTAATATCAGTGTGGGTATGAGTAAGATGCCAACTTGATTGTTGTATGAGATTCGTGTTGGTTTCAGTACGTGTCAGGAGGAAGGAGTTCTCTGGAGGCACATTCAGTGATTTTATGGTTGTTCAGTAAGAATAAAAAACACCTCCAAAGGACTTGGGACCATGTGTGTTCTCTGTAGTGAGGGGTGTGTGTGTGTATATTTGCTTGTAGAAGAAGACATTTTTAGCTCTTACAATATAAAGGAACGGCCATTATCAAATAGAATAAATGTTGAAACTTAAAGTAACAGGCCTGATATTTATTTTGTCTGTTTCATTTACAAAAAAACAAAGGTTTTATTCATGTGAATAACCATCACAATAAGAAATTAGGTATTTATTGGTTTTTGTCAGGTCTAGACTTTCAAAATCTGTATTAATATACCAGCACAAGTCCAATAACATTATAGCTTATCTTGTAAATATCCCTATTTCCTCTTAACATAATTCAGTAATCAAATATTGGGGGATAAAAGCAGAAAACAACTTCTTTGACAACATTATTAGTTGGATTCATATTTTTCAGTGATACACAATTAAGAAAAGGCAGGTGTTGTAGTAGTGGAGAAAGAAAATCTACACAATTCATATTTTTCTCTTCTTAAAACACATTCAATACCTGCAAAACAGACATAAACAGCACGAGGCAGTATTACATAGAAAGAAGGCGAGATACTTTTCTATGAATCAGTAAACTAGACAGATGGAGGAGGAATACAAAGCTTTCAACAACAATGGTTTATATTTCAACGCTTGGAAATCCTGATGAAATATAATTGCGTTCTGCAATAATTTGTGGCTAAATGAAGCTGCTGCCCATATTCTCCTACAATGCAGATTATCAGCAGTACAGATATACTGTACATATACTATACCATCAACAATGTGTGTAAGATCATTTGATACCAAGTGAGAAAGTATGTAAGTATTTAAAGGTTGTCATCATCTTCAGTTACAGTAGAAGTCCCATTTCTGGAAACAAAAAAGAGGTAGAATTAGATGAAAGCAATAAACGTGTGTGTGTGTGTGTGTGTGTGTGTGTGTGTTTGTCCACCTACAGTAGTTCTGACTTCAGTGCTGGCTGGCATGAGAGGATGTGTCTCCTCCACAACGCTGCTGGGGAAGTGGCCAATGCGAGCCTCCTGTTGTCCGTAATAAGAGTCTTGAACCTGCAGACAAATATTATAGACAAACATTGTGGACAGCACCAATGAATGTTGCTGCACATGGTTGTCTTATGTACTATACTTATTATCCCATATAAACTAAATGTTTGTTGTACTCACACTGCCAGCCCAGAAGAGGTTCCCTCTGTCTTTTAGCATTGCATATACATAAACCAGCTGGCCCTGTCTGATGTGGATGAACCTGCAGTCTCCAGGATAGTAGTCCTGAACTGCACGAGCTATCAAGATGGGATCTGAGGAGAAATTATGCAAGAGAGTGATGTGAGATAGGATACGAAAGAAGGCATCATAGAAAGGACTTTTGCAGTTCATGATATTTCCCATATTTATGTGCATCTTTAGGTCTGCATGCAACGGTGGCTGCAGCAGCCAACTACTATGTGCAGTAAAAGGAAGTTGTGCTACTTACGGCTGCAGTCAGAATCAGTGCAGAGTTTCTTTTCGGAGAGTTTTGGCATCTGCCTTCCAGCTTCACATGTCGCCAGCAAAAGCCAGATTGAAAGAGCGAGCCAGAGTTTGCAAGACATGTCTGTATGTGAACGCAGCGAATGATCCTATGGTCTCTGAGCTTGTTCCCCTTTTGTCTGTTTGCCGTCTCTGAAAAAGAGTTGTAATGACACACACACACACACACAGAGGTCCTTTCAACCCACAAGCAGGTAAACAGGATGGGGGGATGAGGAGGAGGAGTAGGAGGTCTAGATTACACAGACTCTGGTTTGTCTCCTATCCTCCCCCTCACCCCATCTCACCCTGGTTCTTCCCCACTGAAACTGCATAATGTTGGCCTTTGCAACAACACATTCCTCCGAGTTAATATGCTCTCTGTTTCCGAGCTTATTCAACCACTAGATGTCAGAGCAATGACTAATTTACACTGTTCCACATCTTCCCTGTTCTCCTTTCTTATTCCTTCCACTTCTTGCTCCCTTTACCTTAACTTTAGAGGTGGAGCCACTGGCTGTATTTACAGGCTGTATGTTTCCACTGCCAAGGAAACAAGCTGAGCCTCTCTTGTTCAAACACACCCTCACTCACAGACACACACGCACAGCTCACACTCACCAAACAGGAAGACTGTACCTGTTTAGTGCCTGTTGGCTGGGAACTGACAGGTAAGACAGATTTAACATTTGTTCTTTAGTTAAAACAGGTTATTTCATTTCAGATAAGGAAAACATCCTAATTATAACTGGAGTGAGTTCGTTATTTTGTTTTCATATTGATTTTAAGTTGAATAACAGCGTGGTTTCATGGGGAGTTACCATAACAGGTGACACATATGGTGACATCAGGTGTAAAGACAGACAAATGGCTGAGGTGAAACTGAGGAGACTTCAGACCGACATTCAGTTTATATGAACAGAATAATCCTGCAGTGACAGGAAACTATAATATGTTGTAAAAACCTCTCATGGAGCCTTATTATAGACTTAGAAGGTGGATGTGGTGGTGATTAGGTCTGAGTGATTTGGTTAAAATTGACTATTTTAGAGACTTGTAATGAGGAGAGTTAAGACTTGTTGTATTTGTAGATAACAGTGGAGCACAATGCCTTTGGAATTTAGGGAGGGGGCAGGACAAACACAACAGAGGAGCTGGTATTTCGGTCAAAGTAACAAAAGCGCCCTTCAGGCAAATGATCTCCTGAAAGGCCAAGTGTGATTGTATTACTAGAAAACAACTCGTATGGTTTTCACATCATCATGTCCTGATTTTCACCGTTACAGTTGACACATATGTTTATTGTGCTCTTCTGTGTTACTGAAGGTTTTTCCTTTTCCCACAGAGTTATCTGTGAAGACAGAGATTTGAATGACCCCAGCATCAGGACCACTGGCATCACAGTGAGGAAGTGAGACATATTGGACTACTCACTCAAACAGAACAGGATTCCTGATTGTACACAAACAAAGAACATGGCCGCTTCTTGACTCCTGTATGAGTGGATTACAAGACCTGGGATGATGCTTTTCTAACCGAATCCCACAAACCTGCAACTGTCAACAATGTTCACCCCGAGAAAAAACAGTCTGCCCTCCCCCAGCCTGGAGGACTCCTTCTTCCCTCTGTCCTCATCTTCCTCAATGTCTCTCTCCTTTGCTCTCCCTTCGTCTGGCTCCTCTTCTGGCTGTCTCGATGGTACAGGTGAGATAGAGACAGATCTGATCCTGGCTGCGGAGCTGGGACAGGCGTTGCTGGAGAAGAATGAGGAGCTGGCGGCCTCTCTGGAGCAGAGGGAGAGGGAGCTAGAGGTAAGGACTAGGTGGATATAAATCTTTTTGATTATGATGTTTTCCAACATTAATAAAAACTATAAAGACGTGGGAACTGCAAACTTTTACCCACAAGCAAATCAACACCTGGGTGATTCGAGCTGGCAGTGTAATTGTTGTGCGGAATTTATTAACTACTTTAAAACAAAATCAACTCACTTTATCCAATTTTATATTAATTCCATCTAATCTACTGAAATAGATTAAAAAATACATAGAATATAAAACTAACATAAAAACAAACAAAAAAATTACACATAAGTACTATAGCTAATGAGCAGAAACATGCAAAAAGAATTTCATTGCACATCAAATATTATTAGATATTATCCTAAAATTGTGAATAGTAAAGGTAATGTTATTGCAACAGTTTTGAACACTGGTGTATTCTTTAAGTGTTTTTTTCTGTGTAAATTACTTTCACATTTATATACATTTATTGCTTTGTCAGTGTTAAGCTGTCCCTATGATAAGCCTATTATAATGAGACAATATGACATGTGACAGATAATATTACTGTTGGCTGGATTCCATTTAGCTGTCTCAGTTTCAGGGACCTGTCATTGTGTTTTCAGACTCACTGTCATAGCTTCCTGCAATACGTAATAGAACAGAGCGTTGGGCACTCAAAATCTAATACTTGTGCTTTCCCTAAGCCAAGACTAACCTGCCTATAGAAACCAGCATATGTTACCATTTCACTTCAGATTCAAAGCAAAAAGAAGGCAGAAATAAAATGACCCATCTATTTCAGTGTCTGATATTTTCATAGTGTCTCAAAGTCAGTTCATGTTGTGTTCACTGTCTCAGGTTTTACAGCAGGAGAAGCATGTTCTTCAGAGGAGGCTGGAGATGAGTGAACTGGACTCTGGACAGAAAGAGGCAGAGCTGGCGGCGGATTTGATCTCCCTGAGGGCCGAGCTGGAGCGCCACCACAGCCAGGGAAGAGACCGCAGGAGAGACGAGAGCGAGCAGCTGACTCAGTTGTCCAATCATAACCAGCGACTGGTGGAGCAGATGGCAGAGGTCGGTTTGAGGGCAGCCTTGATACCTGCCAAAGAGAAACGTCATGATTCTGTTGTAATGCTGTTAGAATGAAGAGAATCTAGGTGTTTGGTGTGTCTGTGAGTGGGAAGTGTCTGCGTCAGTTAGGCGTAATGTCACAGTCTCACAGAAGAGAACAATGCAGACAAGCAGGTTTTGGGAGTTCTATCTTTGTCACTCCTTGAATTACAGCCTTTTTTTAAAACCTTTTCATCTCCCTCCTATCTAGGCTGTAACACTGGAGCACTCCTTGAGGACTGAGCTTCGTTCCCTCAGGGAAGAGATGGAAGAATCGTCTTTCAGCAGAAATATCAGCTTCTCACAGATAAAGAATATTCAAGCAGAGGTATACTTAACATTTCAAACTGGAAGAGTTTTGTTGAGACCATGAACCTGTTTTCAATATTGGGCTTTGTATCAAAGAAATATGTCATAAAAATTAAATATTTATGGTGTACTATCTAAGGCCTGCCTGCAGTCGCTTTACATTTTACTGCTTTGAGATTTTATCAAGTCGAAAACAAAGACACTTTGCCTCGACGTCTCGAGCTAAGTCAAGACTTGATGTTTTGGTGGCTTAATTCTGACATGAGTGCATACCTCTGCCATAGCCTAACAGTCCTTTTAAATTCAATCAAGCTGCATTAAACACCAAATTTCATGGAAATCACTTAATCACCTTTCAAAAGTTACCAATTGAAAAAAAGGAAGGGCGAGGATATAAAAGCACAATATGGAGTAAATGCATTAGGATTTAACAGACACATTACCCATTATGCAAAGATGTATGTCAAAGCTTCAAGTCTGTTTACAAATGAATTGCAAATGTATTTAAATGTTGATCAGAAGCACAATCCTACAGCCAGTGCCTGTCTCAGATTTAATGCAGTATTTACATCCTAATCCTAATTTTCATCCATGTTTCCCTCCCTCCTGCACAGAACCGAGTTTTGCTGGAGCGGCTGTCGTACATGGAGTCACAACTCAAAGCCTCACAGGAGGACGGCGACAGAATCCGAATGGAGAGAGAGGGACAGAGAGAGAGAATATCTGACCTGCAGATGAAACTAAAGGAAAGAGAAGCAGAGGTGAGGATCAGTCACTGAGGGAACAGGGAGAGAAATCCATGTGCAGCAGGAGGTGTCACTCACCACTAACAGAATAAGACACTAACACGACTAAGCTTGATTGTGTGTCTTTGTCTCACTGCATGTGTGTCTGTGTGTCTACATATAGATAGAGCAGGAGCAGGGAGTGGTGTTTGAGTTGCGTACCTTGAATCGCTCTCTGCAGCAAAAGGCTCTGGGCCTGGGAGAGGAGAGCATCCTGGACAGTGCTCACACACAACCTCTGTCTCTGCTTAGTGAGATTCAGCAATCACAGGTACACACAAGAGAGACACACAACACGCACCACCGGCATCTGCACAATAACAGCCCTCTACAACATGTGCACTAACTCTGACCCTACTCACACCAGCACTTTGATACTAAACTGCTTTCTGACATTCTCAGCCTGTTTGCATGAAAAGCACAAACAGCTTCTAATATATGTTGTGAACTCTGTGAACCTTCGGTTTTTTCCTGTTGTTCAGGCTAAAGAGGCTCTTCTAGCTCATTCTACAGTCCTGCAAGCAAGAGACGAAGAGATACAGACACTCAAAGAGGAGGTCTGTCGAACTACACACACACACACACACACACACACACACACACACACACACACACACACACACACACACACTCACACAATTTAAAATGGTGGTTTCCATTTCAGTGGGTTATGAATAACAGTGAAAAGTGAAATCTTTGCTACCAAATACAACAATAGAAACTAGAAAGTCCCCACAGTGCCCTTAAATTCAAACAATCTTTATAGCTAAGGCCACATTATGTTATTTTAAAGCTACACATTTGTTATCACACTGTGGCTGAAAAAGCCTATTCCTCCATGAAACCACATTCAAACCCACTAGATCCAGATTTAGGTGGATTTGACGTTTCCTCTGCATTTAGCTGAACTCTGTCTGCAGTGAGTGAAAGTACAAACTATAGTCATTGATATCAAAACTAGTTTAGTGTCAGCTGTGGTCCACTATCAACAATTTACACAAGTGTGATGTGGGGACTTACAAACATCGATAATAGACTTTTTAGTTCTTGTGTCCAGTACTCAAGAAGTTATTTGCATGTTTGTAGATTGTGGAGGAAAGAGTAAGCATTTTTCAAAGTAGACTATTTTGATATGTCTTAAAACATTCCTGGAGAAGATCTCAGGATCTCTGCCTATTTAAAAAAAGAAAAAATATAATATTATGATATGCCTTTTTCTTTCCCACTCTGCAGCTACAGTCTCAGCGAAAAGAGCTAGAGACTTTGAGGGATGAAATCAAGCAGTTCAGAGGCAGTAAAGACAAGCCGAGCTACAGGTGACGATAAACAGCAGCACATTTGTTGATTTGACTTGGACTGATTTCATTAGAAACCACAGTGACATATATTTTGATAATTCCTATGTTCATCAATGTTCAGTTCGTTAGAGAGTGAGTTGGCCACAGTTCGCCTGGAGAAAGAATCCCTAACTCAGCAGCTTCTCAACACCATCGAACACAAGGTGGCGCTGTCTCAGGAGCTGGAAGCCTGGCAGGTGGGTCTGTGTGTATGGAACTAAAAATTCAAAACAATGCCTTTAGGCAACAAATGGAGGTTGATTTTCTTTTCTGTCTTGTTGCAGGAGGACATGCGGTTGGTGATCAATCAGCAGGTGCAGCAACGGGAGGAGAAGAGAGAGAAGGACAAAGAGCAGGAGAGAGAAAACACAGTGGGACTCCAGAGAAGCAAATCTCTGAAAGTGAAGGGAGAAGGAGCGAAAAAATTCTTCTCCTTTTTCAGAGACAAATAACTGTCAGCAGTTTAAACAGACTGAGAATCAGCCTTTGTCTTTGACACTGTGAGCTGATGTTGCCACATGTGCTGTTATCAGAATCAACAAGTCAAATGTTTACACACCTTACATATGAATATGTTTGTATATACAATATATGGATGTACAGTTACAGAAATATCACTTTTTAACATTTTATATTAAAAGGTTTTAAAAGCCATTAATGAATAATGGGTTTTACAACATTGTGGTTGCTTTGTAGTATTAATGATGTATTTTCTAAATGTCTGGTTTGGTTCTAATAGAGAAACATTTGTTTTGGATACAAAGTTCATGTAAATTGTAAAGTGAAAGCACAAATTTGACACAAAGATCCATCCACCCGTTACCTGGAGCCAATCCTGGCTGACAATCAGCAAGAGGCGGGGGAACACTCTGGACAGGTGGCCAGCGTATCACAGGGAGAGTCTTGAGACGACCTAACCCCAGTCTGCATGTCGTTAGATTGTATGAGGGTGGCAGTACCTGCACCCATGCAGACGAGGGGAGAATGTGCAAACCCCAAACTAGAGATTGAACCAAGGACCTCCGTGCTGTGAGGCCACAGTATAACCGATGCTCCACCATGCCACCCTGACTGTCTGAAAATGTTACACAATTCTGGTTCTTTATGAGACTGCGTCATAAAAAGGGAAAGGGTGAAAAGGAGAGAAACAGGACATTACCAGAAAGCACCTCAGTTTCTGGTGCCGATACACAGGAGCACAATCACAGACATGCTCAGTGTCTCCATTGCTAACTCGCTTACAGCTGCTGTTGGAACAAACCTTGAGGGACAAAACAATTCTTATGGTGAACATATTTGAAAGTAAAGGCACCAGAAAGGGTGCGACACATTCATTTCTTGTTTTTCTGTCCATCAATGTCCAATAGTCACTCGCCTATTAGCTTTGTTTCCTTTCGTGGGTACATTCAGTACAACCAATCAGTAAATGGCAGATTCATCCTAACCCCATCAACTGATGTGTTGTACCTCGTTTCCCTCCTTCAGGGAACATTAGTTATATGCATAACCTCCAATTTAGGTGTCTGAGAAAAATGTCTGGCTCTAAAGTTTACTAGATGTTAAACTAAACACAATAAAAATCTAAACAGTAAGTTGAAGGTGGCTAAGACGCTAAGTTTAGAATTATGTCAGTTTTCTGTTGGTTTGTCACTAAGAACAAATTGGTCCAGTTAATATAAAGAACTGTTGATAGAGGCTTTAAAACTCAATTAATGTGCAGCACTGTATTTACAGAACTGCAGTATGTTGAAGAAAAAACTGTTCAACTATAATAGAAATAACATCTTTATTAAATTAAGCCCCAAAATACAGTCATCCCCCTCCACCTCTCTCCATGCTTATATTACATTATGTATAAATGATATATATGAAACATTTAATTTGTTAAATAGGACTGGAAATGCCCAGAAGCAGCGTGGGTAGTGCAGTTTGCATACAGGTCAGTGTTTCCACATGATCTTCATCTATATACATACAGTACAGTTCTGGTTGAATGGAGTTACAGAGCACAGCCACTCACACTACCCTCACTGGAGTTAGTACATGACGCGCAACGGTTCATTTGTTCGTGTGGGTAGCACTCAAATACTTTTATACCCTGGCAAAGAATAGATGGCAATTAAACAGAATCAAACACACTGTTTTAGGGTTCAAACAATGTTTCAGCATGACCCATTTACTAAGACTAATTACTAAGTCCCTGCTGAACACTTGTTTTTTAAATTAATCCTCTAGTGATTTACTTGGTGAAAACCATCTCACTGAAACTATCTGAAGATAATAAATCATTGAATTTTTAATTGGCTTTATTTTTCCTCTGTTACCATCATGTTGTAATACTGTGGGGCAGAAACTCTTTCAAACCTCATCCATGTTGGTGCATTCAAGCATTTTGCCTTGCACTGAGTCAGTGTTACTTATTTTTCAAATTACACTGGCACGTATATAAACCAGTGGCTGCCTGGATGATGGGAAAAATCATGTATTACTCTTACAAACCACAATAATATGCTGTAAAAAATTGTCAACATCCAGGTCAGATATACGCGAATCCTAGTTAATGGTCTAAAACATAAAAACATAAATAGCTTTGAATGCGATCTATAAACATACATTTTCTTCTATGTCTAGCTACAGTACAAAATTTTCATTTATTTTCACATGAAAGTACAGTATGTCTCTTATCCTTTCTGTTTCCATTGTCCAAGAAGGTCTGTCTGATAAGAAAAACTTATCTCAAGTCACATGTGGAGCCCCTCAAATGTTAATCCAGTCTATGTAATCCTCATGTCGCCCATCAGAGAACATCATCACCATTTCGAGAGGTAGGTTGCAAGATTAGATGCATCAAATTAAGGAAACATTTTGGGCTTCAACACCCCCCAAAAAAATCCACAATACTCTGCTGGTTCCAAGTGTTTTACCAAAGTAAATAAACCTTGGAAGGTTGGGTGATTGTGAAGCCTCTCAAACAGGTCCCTGGACGGTCCTCCCCACGTTGGGCTGTATTACCAGCAGGGGGTTAGTGGAGGATTATCCCACATTGACACCGAGCCCCACTTGCAGCTTGTCACCTCTGTGATTTACAAAGGCACCCATGATCAAGGTGGCAGGGAGCGGGGTCAGGCGCTTCTCCAACACACCTCCGATTATACACCGACTGTTTATCATACCTGGATACACACACAGAAAAATGTCTCTTTATGTTTTCTGAATTATTTTCCTTAAACATGACATAAGAAAGAAAGTTACCTCGAAACACCATGTTGGCCTCTGGGAGTTCCATCTGATACCCAAACGAGGCTGTGGTCTCCTGTGTCCTAGTACTGGCTTCAAACTCCACTCCTACTTGGATCTGGTGAATATGCACACATGCAATATCAATTTTGCAAGCATATGTTGTATTTATACACTCTGGCAGTATTTGCTGTACCTGTTTGTTTGCTCTGTGATAGTAGCTGGCGTGGGCACCTCCTTTTCCTGCATTCAGCGTAGCCACCCAGTTTGGTCCTGCGTCAAGAGGAAGAAAAATGCTGCAGCTCCATGACTCATCACAGTTCAGAGAATGAGCCATCTAAATGACGTCGATGCTTAAAAGTAGATTCACAAATAAAACCAAATTCTCACGCGAGTACTGTCCAGCCAAAGTAAGAATTCCTCCTTCCTCAGCTCTGCCGCGATGGTAAACCAGCTCTCCTCCTAACACCAGCCCAGAAGACACACTCTGCAGGAAGTGTGCCACAAGGATGACTGTCGCAGAGTAACACACACAGATACATTGCAGACACATAGTAGATTAGATTGGGTAAGGTGGTACCATAAATCAGTTTAAAGGCAGAAAGTAATGACTAGAGCCCGACCGATATGGATTTCTGGGGACCGATACCGAGATTAAGGTGTAAATAAATTCTGATATCACTATATCAGCTGATAAGTTTTTACATTTTTAAAATTTTGGCAATGATTCCTTAAATGTGATTATCAAAATGAGAAATGTAATTGAGGTTTGATCTTTCACAGTTTAACCATATAATTTATTATATATTATTCTAAATATAAAGAAAACACACATACAACCAAATTTAAAGTATTTATTAGTATATATTACTTTTCTTGTAAATGCACATCAGTGCTGCATGGTTCATTCAGTAAAATTAAAGTTTTCATAATTTATATCTGCCAACTGATAAATTCATCAGGCTCTACCAATATATCATATCAGGAGAAACAATATAATTTCCCCAAACCTATCAGCCAACATTGATATGCATATTTTTGTCTGCATACAAATGCAGGTGCAAAATAATTTATCAATAACTCTACTGCTCAGGTGAAGCTCTCATTGTTACATGTGTCATTTATCACCTGACTCTCTGAGGACGTCTGGGTTAGCTACTGTCACAGCAGCAGTGAAGTCATTCCCTCTGTACTCGGTCTCAAACTGCCACGTTAAAAATTGGGACTGCTGAGTCTATAAAAAAGTTGAGAGGTTTTTCAGCAGAGAGCGTGAACTTAGTGTTAAATAACTGACTTACAGACATGGAAAGTGAGAGTGGTTTGTGATAGATAGACATGAGGAAAGAGATGGACATTAGGACCTCACCTGGAAGACGGTCCTCGCTCGTACACGCTCAGTGAGATGCACCAGAGCGTGAGCGTTCAGGCTACCTGAAGAGTCCAATTCACCGATCAGTGCTGGGGCATCCTGAAATGTGAGGAGGCATCAGTGTGCAACCCGGCAACTCATAAAAGCAGCAATTCTTTCTTCTCCATTATAGCAGTTAAAAACATGACGATAAAGTAGCAGTAAAATATTTATCATCTAATGACTCGTGCTTTACCTTGTCTTTGCTGTAATCGTCAGACTGCAGATGCTCCACGTGGAACCGATAGTGCGAAGGACTAACAGCACTGAGATGCAGAGTATGACTGGCCTGGACGCAAACATACACAAAGTAAACATCAGGTATTACAACATTTATACTCTTTACGTCTTCACCTGCATGTAAATTATTATCTCATGATGAAGACTCACCTTGAAGAAGCTGCTCAGAGTTTTATTGAGGATCATCCTGACTCCTTCAATCTGTTGAGGAAAAACATCTGAGAAGAAAAGGAGAATGATTTTATTCATTAGATTTTTTTACTGGGTGTATTATACATAGATGTTTGTATCTTATAAATGATAGGTAATATTAAAAACTGGTTCTAGCAATAGCAGATGAAAATCTGCATAAACAGCTAACTCCGGCTCATTTACAGTATTTGGTCTGTTAATCAATGGGCATTGCCCAATTCAATGCATTTACAGGTACTGTGGTCTCCTGATCATTCTGCACTTCTAATGGTGATTGATTTCAGTAAGACTTTTGTGTAGCAATTGTTTGGCTGATGAAGAATTAAAACAAGCTACAAATATGTTTTTCACAAATTATGTTAGTGCATGTACACATTTGCAATAGATGTAAATATATTGTATGTTTAATGACAATTATATTGACATTGGTTTTGAAACATCTGGCGACCAATGAACCATCAGGAAGATGTTGACCTTCTGCATCGAGTATTTAGTTTTGTGAATCATTGTACATGCCACACTTCCTGCAGCTTATCCAAGACATACAGTACCTTTGCAGCTTCTGTGGAGAGAGTGAAAGCTGCCTGGGTTGGGCAGGCGGCCATCTCTCCTTTCCCAGCGCGGCGGACTGTCCCAGTGAGCAGGATGTGTGTCCCAGCGGGAAGGAGGGGGGTCCGGGGAGAAAGGCCAGTTCTGATGGCCCGGACCAGAGGACAAAGCCAGGACGCTGCCCATGTGGGTGTAACACTTCCTACACAACACAAAAAAATACACAAAGGACAGTTTTAAGATGACCATTTGCAGTAGGACGTTCCAGACTCTGTCCCTGCATGAAGAGAACAGAGGTCAAGCAGAAAGCATGAAAAACAGAACAGAAAATACAGATTATCCTTGGCTAGTTGTGGGTTTACTCGAGCCTGACATCTGTGACACAATATTTATAGAGTGCAGACAATGTCATATATATATAACATAGGTATATAGATTTAATTAGTATATGTACAGGTCTGTTGCTGTACCAACATATACACTCAGAGACAGTTATTCATAAATTATGACATCATCAAAAGGGTGCAAACACAATTGAATATTCAAACGTAATATTTTTTCAATTGGTTTATATTAGATTTGAACCTTGAATCACAGGGATGATCACTACACTGTGCATCATGTCAGGCTGTCTGTTGTTTTCATGTGCAGGTGCAGCAACATCCGTTAGCTAGCATGACCTTAGCATCAGCAAGAAACATGCATGTATGTTCACTTGCTACCTTCGTCCGATGCGATCAAAACGCCTTAAAATTCCGGGCGGAACTGATCGCTGCACATCAGACAAACTGTCAGCAGGACGTTCTTCTTTGATAAACCCTTTAGGAAACGATGGCAGTGATGCTGGGATGAGCTGATGCTGTGAGTGTGGCTCCCTCCTCCAGATGTGACGCTGCACCCTGCAATCACGTCCCCCCGAAAACACGAGTTGGAAAAAAAAATCTTAATTACGTTTATTTGTCAACTCGTTTATAATATTATAAAGAGGTGGGTATAATACACATTCGCTCACGTGGCTTTAAACGTGAACTGCGTTTGTTTTGCTCTTTTTTGGGACAGGTACGCGTTTGAGAGCTCGGGCGCTCACCGCAACGTTCCTCGGGTGTTGTTTCATGCCGGACGACTGAGTGTGCGACACAACGCCAGCGTCTCCAGGTGAGAGGGACATCTCGATGTTCCGCAGCGGAGCAGAGGAGGAGATCAGCAGCTTTATTCTACATCACAATTCATTTCACCTGTGTCAGTGAGCCGAGACAGTCACCGACACAGTATACGGACATCTTGTAAACATGCCTTCACTGCGTCGATGAGGGAGATCGACTGTCACTGTCGCATCTTTCTCCATTTCTCTCTCAGTCGCTGAAGGAGGAGCAGGTTGTTTTCGCTGTTTTGATTATTTCAGGGAGTTTTCACACATTTCTATTCGAGGTGGACATGTCTCCTTCACGGTCCATGCTTCTGGTGGGAGAAGGGAACTTCTCGTTTTCTGCGTCCATGAGTCAGACCCACGCTGACACGGACACCAGCATCACGGCCACTTGTCTGCAGCGTCAGGACGAGGCACTGCGGCATGAAGGTGCAGCCGCTAACGTCCAGATCATCGAGGACTCCGGTACACGCCTGTTGCAGCTTGTCGTACATGTTTGTTTATGTTCATGTTTTTCACTGGCTGCACTTCTTGTCTTTTCTTGCTCGATCTAAGTGATTTTGTTGCTCAGGTGGAACTGTGCTCTTCGGGGTGGACTGCACGAAGCTGGGGGAATGTGCCTCCCTGCAGGGCCGCGTGTTTGACCGTGTGCTGTTCAACTTCCCTCACAGAGGCAGAAAGAGTGGGGTCAAAAAGAACCGAGAGCTCCTGAGAAACTTCTTCCTCAGGTATAACTGCATCATACCACAGGGTTCAGTCTTTTCACAGGACTTTTGTAATCAGTCATATCTACAGACATCCTGTTTGTATGTTTTACCTCAGATAAAAAGAAAATCTGATGGAATTTGATTGGTTTGGTCAATGAGTTAGTCTACATTTTAAATTTATTAATCTACTTATATTAGCCAGTCTTTCTATTTTTCAAACCAAACCAATAACCACGTTTTATAGCTTTTAATGATTGAAATGTGTCAATACCAAGTTTGACAACTATTGGGTATCAAAATTCATTCATTCAAAATTCAAAACTTAACTGTCCAATAATGCAGGCACTAAAGGAAATGTATCTTTCACTAGTGTATTGCACACAAAAGAATATAAAACATCAGGAATAACATTTCAACATAATGTAAAATTCTGTGTAGTAACAAGAGTAAAATATTTAAATCAACGAAAAAGTTACCTGTGGCAATTGAAAGCTAATTATTAAATACAAAATAAGAATTGTGTGCCTGCTTAGCTTAAGTTCCTCATTTGATGCTTTTGAGCTGCATAATGGCTGTGGGATAAAAGATTCTTTAAAAGCACTTTTGGGAATCCTAACCTTGAGAAGAGGGTGGGACGCTCATTGAGATTCATAATATTTGTTCTTTTAATAAATGGAAGTCAAATATTTGTGTTAGATAGATAGATAGAGACAGATTCATTGAAAAAATGTTGAATGATCATGATTAAGGGCTGATTGTCTACATACTTTGTTGAACTGAAAAAAGTTTTGTATACATTTTTCTGTTCCTCCAGCTGTGTTCAGGTGTTGGCTGAAGACGGCGAGGTTCACGTTTCCCTGTGCAACGGACAGGGTGGGACACCGGCAGACCAGCCGAGGCGAGAGTGGCACAACAGCTGGCAGGTGGCTGCCATGGCAGCAGAAGCGCACCTAATTCTTAGTGACATCCGTCCTTTTGAAAGTGGGAAATACCAGAGCTACAAGTGCACTGGATACAGGTAAGCAGTAAAGGTGAGTGTTGCAGTGTACACATAGAAACAGCCCTGTGTGTGTGTGTGTGTGTGCGTGCATGTGTGCGTGTGTGTGCATGCGTGTTTGATGTGCGTTTGCATACTCAGATCATATAATGAGGATGTTGGTGTCGTGCAGGAGCCAGGATAAAGGCTTTCATGTGGAGAAAGCTTTGCTCCATGTGTTTACTCACAGCCTCCCTTACGTCTCTGCTGGGAAGCTAAAGTTGGAGGAGGCGGTTGAAGGGGAGAAAGTCCAGTTCAACATACCAGCTGAGCTCAGTGATTATATGTTCAGGTACAGTAACGCAGAGGTGCTCATGCTGTTTGTGTATGAAGCCACCAACGTAAAGAAAGTGCTTACTCTCTTCTCTTACTCATCAGGGGATTTCTCTGCTCTGGTTCTGTCCACCCGGTCAGATTGGTGCAAGATTTTCTTCTCGAAGGTCTGAAGGAGAAGTGGTCGGTCTCCATGATGACAGAGACAGTTCCCTTCCTCGTCAAGGCCAAACAGCTGCAGACCTGCTGCCGTGATATGGACAGTTCACACTGCTACTGGATCCACCTGCTTCCGAAAGACACTGACATTCATACCTCTGCAGACAAAGATAAAGATCTGTCGACATGTTCTGACAGTCAGAGAGGCACAGACACACGAGACACCATACATGTCCCCTCAGAGAAGATGAGGAGTAAAGCAGCTGAGTGTTTAAGGTCTGCATGTGATCTGGATGTGGATCCTGAGGGTGAAAATGATTCTTATATGCTGCGTCCATCACTGCTCCCTCACATAGAGGAGATCCTTACTAAAAAAGAAAAGTTGATTAAGAATGCAGGGAGTGGTAGGGACAGTAAAAGTGTTGATGAAAATAAGCAGGAGGAGCCCTTTGGTGTCTCTAATGGTATAAATAGCTTGGTATTTGGCATTAGCGACCTGGTGTTCAGGAGCGTCCCCACCAACCTCTGGGCTCTGCCTGTTTTTCACGAGCTTCTCCTCAGAGGTGTTTTCCCCTCGGATTGTGAACCAATCAGATCTCTTGGACAAAGGTTGGAGACGCTGCTCGCACCGTATGGGGTCTCTCTGATAACAGAGGAGGGAGGTCTGCGTCTAATGGCACAGCCAATGGGTTTGGTTGGTAAGGCATTTACATGCAATGCAGATGACAAAACGAGCCATGTCAGCATTGCTCTGTCCCTAAATTTGGACCTTCTGGCCGTGCTTCTGTTTTCCCTTCCCGACTGGCGGCTGCTTTGGTCACACGACCAACGCTTCATAAAACAATTTGGACCTCACACACCACCTGGGACTTCCTTCCAGCCATTTTCCCTCTTCCCCGAGCACTTCAACTTTGACATCAGCTTTTGGACAGGGCCAACATGGAAGGAGAAGAAGTTCCACGCCGTGGTCAGAGAGGCCAGTCAGGGAACCGTGGAGCAAGTTAAACTCATCGACAAGTTCTCACATCCCGACCTGAGCCAGACCAGTTACTGCTACAGACTCATCTACCACTCACACACACACGCTCTGTCACACACACAAGCCCTCACGTTTCACAAACACCTGGAGTCTTTACTTTCCTCTCGGTTGCGAGTCACCATCAGGTAGCTACATATCAATAAGAGGAACAACAGGATGAGCAGGGATTCAATCTCTTATTTGTATTATTATTATTAGAGATAGTATCATTACTAGTCCATGTCTGTCTGTGACTGCTACGCAAGATGCAAGCATCTAATCCACAGAACTGTCATTGAATGGTGTTTACAATAGCTGATGCATTGATGATGGTATTTGAAAGTGATTGGAATTCTATGTTTCTGTGTGTGTTTAAATTATCATAAAATAAACCAGTAATTTAACATGAATGTGTGGTCTGTCAAGAGTTATTGTTAAATAGTTATAATCATACATGTTGTGTGTGATGCGACGGAGAATCAAAGTATTTTTGTATTGAAGTTTAACATATTCTGAAACAAGCAAAGCTAGTTTATTCTAATGATGTTATGTACTTGAGACATGAAGGTGTGTTCCTGTCTATAATTCACTAGCATTTAATTTACTTTCCTGGAGTGAACAACCTGATTTTGATGCTGATTATGAGGAAAATAGAGAAGATATTATTCGATTGTTAATGTTAGCATTTAGCTGTGCGTAGTTTACAAGCAGAATTTGTATAATTGAAAGAACAACTGCTTTTTTGAATTTTTGAATTTGTGAATTTCTACTTTGTGATCCAACATTTCTTATGTTGAATTGTAGTAGAGGTTGGTTAAATATATGTTTGATATTTATTAACACAGAACATATATATGATAAGAGCTCCATGACTTCTGCCAAACAATACAGACAGAGATGTTGCTCCTCAGAGCCTCGATCGCTGTCAGTGACCGGACAGAGACGAAAATGAACGAAGCCCGACTCGGGAGCATCGTCTGTAATCATGGCGGCCAAGGCGCTTCGACAGCGCAGCAGGCGAGGCAGCCGACAGGACGCAAACACCTCGAACATCTCCGCCGAAGCTCGGACACCGAAAGAGGAGAAAGGCGGCGACGACCCTAAAACAACAGAGACCCGGCAAGAGTGAGTACGAGCCCGGAAGAGAGACGCGAGACTTCCCGGCGCGACAGGCTCCGTTTCCCGGGTCTGACTGACAGCCTGAGTCGGGGGCAGCTAGCTAGCTAGCTACTCTGAAGTTGTTGGTCTAAAAACACGATAACAAAGACTGACAGCGTTCAGCTAACAACCTGCAGTGCTGTGTGTTCAGTGTGCTTTCAACTTAAATGGCTGCTCGGTTGTGTCTCCTCCTTAATACTAATATTTAGTTGCATCTCTTCTGTTTTGATAAAGCGACACAACGCAGCTAAGTTACCTTGTCATTCATTCTCCCACCGCCCTCAGCCAGAGTCCCCACAGCTGACCACACTGCAGCCTGGGCTCAGACCTTATATACAGTCTATGGCTCAGACACAGGTTTGCTGTACAGCAGGGATCTCTGTTGTTGTGTAGCTCGAGTGTAAGGTGACGTGTCTCAGTGAAACGTAGCGTGAGGGTCAATGCTGAGTTGCAGCTAATCTAAGTAATCTGATGGTGGGTGTGAACCGGAGGAAGCACTGGCACACACACACAGAGAGCAGTGGAGATTATCGCAGTTGTTATACACATGAGAGAAATTGTCTTTGCTAATGATCGAGGCTCGATCATCAGAGAAGACTGTTATCGAAAATGAGTTCGATCATCGAGCTCACAGCTGTCCACATCTGGGAGGGAATTATAATGTTGTCTTCAGCAAACTGATCATTGCAGACACATCTGTATATGTATATGTGTTTATAGCATACAATCATGTGCACATCCTCCCTCTCTCTGCATGTTTATACAGTATTTAATAATTATTTCATTGCACTACTCTTTGCATAACTTTTCATCATATAGAATCATGTGACCTGTGTACATACTTTCATGTCATATAGGTTTATGGTGTAATTAGTGTTTCCACTACACAGCATATTCTCTTACTTTATTTTCACATGCTATTGTACTGTACAGCCCGGACCATCCGCCACTATGAAGTAGAATGATTTAAGTTCTCTAACTTATATGTTTTTATTCATTCAGTTTCATCATTAACTGCAGTATATATGTAATTTCATGTATTTTGTGAGATCAGAATATTTTGAGGTTTTCATTACATTTGATACTGACATGAATTTTCATGACAATGCATTTCTTATTGTGGGGTAATTGTACTTTGTGTGTATTTTTGTAATAGGTCAATAAGTCGCGGGGGGCAGGTCTGGGCTCCAGAGGGTTCCACTGCTTTTAAATGTCTGCTCTCTGCACGTTTCTGTGCAGCTCTGCTCAGCAACATCTCCGACTGCGATGAAACTTTCAACTACTGGGAGCCTGTGAGTACAACCCCCTTCCTGGGATTTTCTAATATCATTCTATAATTTTTATCTCATTTCTTCTCTTTCTTCAGCTGCTCATGTTTGTTACTGCTCACTGTTGTGTTTACTGTTTTGGCAGATGCACTACCTGCTGTACGGCACAGGGATGCAAACATGGGAATATTCTCCATTGTACGCCATCAGATCTTATGCTTACTTATGGCTACATGCTCTCCCTGCTTGTTTGCATGCCCATGTTCTACAGACAAACAAGGTAACAATTCCAAACTTGCTGTCAATTCAACATTTGTTCTTCTGTGAATTTACCTTAAACTTGTAACAGTATATAATCTTTGTTTAGAATAAAATATTTTTACACAAGGTGACTGACAAACATACCTGTATTCACCTCATACATAAACACACACAGAGGTTACGTCATTATTCTGAAACGTGTGCAGTGGTTTCAAGCTTGTGTTATAATTGTGCTGTAGGTGCTGGTGTTCTACTTTGTACGATGTGTGTTGGCATTCTCCTGCTGTGTCTGTGAACTCTATTTCTACAAGTAAGTTTTCCTCTTAAATCCAAAGTGGTCTGTCCTCAGCACATTGTCTCACAAATTCCTGGGCGGTCTTATACAGTATACAATGATGAAGTGAACCATTTGACCCGTGTGTGTGACACAGGGCCGTTTGTAAGAAGTTCGGTTTGCATGTCGGCCGTCTGATGTTGGCATTCCTCGTCCTGGGCACAGGAATGTTCTGCTCATCTGCAGGTTGGTCACATGTATTCACATAATTTATCCATTCTGTCTCTCTCTGTGTATTATGTATCAAGTGCCTCCATTCCAGCCCTGTGTGGTTTTTACCATTCACTTTTACCACCTGGAAATCTCTTTGTAAATTGTGCAGTACATTTCAAAAGTGATTTCATACCTGTGATGGTATTTGCAGTACACGGAAAGAGTTTCTCCTGTTTGCATTTTTGTTTACAATTTGTCCCCCTTCTCTTTTGCTCTTTTGCCTCAGCTTTCCTACCCTCCTCTTTCTGTATGTATACAACGCTGGTTGCCATGACGGGGTGGTTTCAGGACTCAACGCCATTAGCCATTGCCGGTGTGGCTGCCGGTGCCATTGTCGGGTGGCCGTTCTCTGCTCTGATTGGGTAGGGCTGTAAAATAAAATACAGAGTTGACCGCAACACATTTTCCAGACAGAAATGTCAAAATGTATTGCTCTTAAACTGTCTCTGGTTTATTTGGTCTGCAGGGCTCCAATTGCCTTTGACCTGCTGGTGATAAAGAGGCAGTGGAAAGGTTTTATCACCTGGTCGGTCATTGCTCTGACTCTACTGCTGGTGAGAGAATTTAAGAAATGCTTTATGACAAATTAGTAGAGCTTATTTTTGTACTCCCTAATATTGAATTTGGCATCAGCCCCCAAAAACATCAGTAAGGCTCTAGTAAATCTGTATACTTAATTCATCATGATTTTTTTAATATTATGTTAATTGTAAATGATTAGAAGAAAAACCTCCCTTCTGTTTATCCTGTGTGTCACTCTCAGGTCCCACTGGTGGTAGTCGACTCTTTCTTCTATGGCAAACTGGTCATTGCTCCACTCAACATTCTATTGTACAATGTCTTCACACCACATGGACCTGATCTTTATGGTAATAATACACAAGAGCACGTGTAATTAAAGTGTTTTGTTTATATTGATCACATTGGCGATCTGTTAGGTGCACATGCTTCCTTTAACAATTTAAACCTTCTGTTTTTATTGGACTCTAGAGGGCATACCATCAACAACATTAATATGTCTAACCCCTTTAAATGTACCAGTTGATTTTTATTCTTGTCCATTAAATTCTAATTCAGTCAGTCAGACAAAAAAAACGAAATAATTGAATACAGGACACTTCGTCTCCTCCACCAGTATGCAGTGTTTTATCTTCACAAGATCTACTTTAAGTAAATCACGCACTAACAATGCAGTAATTATGTTGTATTTATTGTGATAGCCTATACACCAGCTGTGATTATTCATGTTGTGTGTTGTTATATTTTCAGGTACAGAGCCGTGGCATTTCTACTTTGTAAATGGGATCCTGAACTTCAATCTGGTGTTTGCTCTGGCACTGTTTTCACTTCCACTCACTGCTCTCATGGAGACACTTTTACATAGGTTCAATGGTGAGAACTCAGAAGGGAGAGGGTGTCTACCTTAGCAAAACAATTAATGCATGTTAATATTCCTGGGAAATAGACTAAGAAGTACTCTGTTCATTATTTCCTGTCACTAACTGAACAGATGCTATTTTTGTTACATTAAATGACCACCATCCCTGTTGATGCTATTCTGTACTCAAGTCCTCAAAACTGTATCATATAATGTATATTGGAAAAACAATTACAAATTGTTATTATGAAAAAAATAATTATAATAATTCAGCGTTCAGAGATTACTTTTGATGAGATGTTAATTTTCAAAGCAGCACCTCTTGTGATCACATGTTTATGTGGATGTGTGTGTTCTGCAGTGCAGAACCTGGGCCGTCCTTACTGGCTGACTCTGTCTCCCATGTATCTCTGGATGTTGGTTTTCTTCACCAGACCTCATAAAGAGGAACGTTTCCTCTTCCCCATCTACCCTCTCATCTGTCTCAGCGGGGCAGTAGCCCTCTCTTCTCTACAGGTGGGGTTTGAACATTTTAGCTTAAAAACGCAAAAAAGAAGTCTGTGGTCATTGGCTTAATTTGTTTTGGTCATGGATGTGGCTGTAAAGTCAGTTTTTACCAATGTTTTTATTTCCTGTAGAAATGCTACCACTTCCTGTTCCAGCGATACCGACTGGAGCATTACACGGTCTCCTCCAACTGGCTGGCTCTAAGTGCCGTTGTGGTCTTCGCAGTGTTGTCGCTGTCTCGCTCCGTCGCTCTCTTTAGAGGTGCGTGTGCTCTCCTCAGACCCAGTGTCAGGCAACAGAGTTCAAGATGGTTGAAATGAGATATTTCTCTCTGTCTCCAGGTTACCATGCCCCTCTGGACCTGTACCCAGAGTTTCACCGCATTGCCAAGGATCCGACTCTTCACTCAGTCCCTGAAGGCAGACCTGTCAGTGTGTGTGTGGGCAAAGAGTGGTACCGCTTCCCGAGCAGCTTCCTACTGCCACACAAGTCAGTATCCAGGATATTGCGTTTGCGCAGAATCTTGACGTCCTTCTCAGTCTTTTTCTTCTACTGGGACTTTACATATAAATGCTTTTCAAACACATCCAAGCAGAGATTTTTCATCCAGATATAAATGTATACTCAGAGTCAGTCACTTCCTGATAGTTACTGTTTCTAATCTCCAGCTGGCAACTGCATTTCATTCAGTCTGAGTTTAAGGGGCAGCTGCCTCAGCCATACGCCTCTGGTCCTCAGGCCACGCAGATCATCCCAGATAATATGAATGACCAGAACCTGGAGGAGCCTAGTAGATATGTAAGTCACTCAGAAACTGGTATTTTTAGTGACACATGGATAATGTATTTAAAATCATTTGCATGAAATTTAAAAATGTGTGCTTTGTGCAGGTGGATTTACGGCAGTGCCACTACTTAGTAGACCTGGACACAGATGAAGAGAC
Source organism: Paralichthys olivaceus (assembly GCF_024713975.1). Taxonomy (NCBI): domain Eukaryota; kingdom Metazoa; phylum Chordata; class Actinopteri; order Pleuronectiformes; family Paralichthyidae; genus Paralichthys; species Paralichthys olivaceus. The sequence goes on along the minus strand of NC_091107.1, from coordinate 12,226,515 downwards.
GCCACTCGAGCCACGTTATTCAGCCAACAAAGAGGAGTGGAACGTCATCGCCTATAAGCCCTTTCTTCAAGCATCAAGGTGTTTTCCCAAACACAAAATTTACACTAAGTTTACAGATTTTAGTAAAGAGTAAGAATAAGAAACTGCAAAAAATTCTGCTGTATTCTTGGAGAATTTTAATGTCAAGTAACTTCACTGACAAGAATGAATATAAAACCAATTCTGATTCAGCGTCCCCACTATTGTTTTCCTGTTCATTCTTTTTTCCTGAGGCTCTTTTTTCTTTCTTCTCTCTCAGGTCTTCTCCTCTCGTCAGGGCCTTCTACATCCCATTTATATCAGACCATCACACCACCTACAGGCGCTACGTCATCTTGAAACCCCGGCGACAAAAGCAGCCCCGTAAGCGTACCCATGGCTGACCTTTGAACCTCAGCCCGGCCCAAAATCCTGACCACAGAAATCAATCACTTCCCCTCAACAAAACTGGTATTTGTGTGTGATTGTTGGACGTGTGTGACTGCATGTGTTTCAAAGTATTTGTCTCATGAAACATTCGAAGATATCGGACCCTTTAAGGACATTACGTCTGTGTGTGTGTGTGTGTGCGTAATTGAATGTATTATAGTGGATGCAAACTACAAGATTTTAGCCCAGGACAGGCCGTTATACTCAAATGTCTTTTTCTTTTTTTATACATCACTTGAAAATGCGGCCTGAATAATTTTTTTCTGAACAATGTGTCTATGAAATCTTGTAGTGTTTGCTCATCTGCACTTGAACAGTGTTTTCTTGTGTGTGCTGTTGAGTGTGAGCGTGTAGATGAGACGAGGCTGTGTTATTAATTTAAGTTGACATATGAATAAAACACGACTGACTGTGAATACAATCCTGGTTTCCACCATAATCTCATTTTATTTGAAGATGTAACAAACATACAAAGCACTCTCACTTACAGGAGAGATGTCAAGGCATTAGACATTCTGAATAGATAATAATATCAATATGATGCTATATTTTATCATTCTCTTCTGTATCATGCCGTTGCTGTGGACAGGCTGCAGGCACTCAAGCTGAATTCACTGCATGACCACCTTTACTCTCAAAAGCATTGTTTGATTTACTTTAAAAGATATACAAGACCATTAAAAATGAAGGAATAAGTGTATTTTTCAGGACATCTTTCAGTTTAAGGCCATGTCAAAAACACACTTGTGTCTCATTCTGTACGAGGTAGCCTGCTAATATCAGGTAAACTAGGGTGTGATTAACACAGTATCTTCAGGCACAGGTAACATAATGGTCCAAGACGTCCATAGATATTCAACAGAGCAAGGGCAGCATGACAAGGCCATGCAAAGAGGCTGCTTTACACACACATACACACACATACACATTCACACACTAATTTAAAAGATACAGCGACAAAATGTACTTTGAACACCTGATTTTTAACCTGAAAGGTTTTAGAAACATACCAAACAAACAATTACAACCACATACATGCAGTTTTTTTGTCCCTGTCCACAATTGTACATACACACACAAAGAAGGAGATGTGTGGAGAATCAGTAGCTTTCTCTGTTGATCCATTCTTGTTCATTGAAGTATCTTCTCCCGCCTTCAAGATTCAGGCCATTCCTGTAGTTATCCAGATTAGCTTGGAAGGATTTTCGGTTTCCGTATGTTCCGAGGCAGGTCTGGTAACTATCTTCCTTGCCGTTGTACGTCTGATAGAGGTCGGCTTTCACTGTTTGACTTCCAGGCCTCAGTTTGGGATCATAGAGGTTACTCCCTCCACTGATGCTGCCGTCATACAGTCCATGGTCCCCGTACACACTGCTGCCGTAATGCTCACTCTTTGTCGTTCGACGACCAAGACTCCTGTCATAAAACTCTTTGTGCCCCGTGCGGCCCAGGCTGCCGTCATTCAGTTCCCTCTTCCCTGAGCGGCCCAAGCTGGTGTCGTAGAAGTCACGGGTGCCACGCCGTCCGAGGCTGTGGTCGTTGAGGTCTAAGTTGAGGAAGCAGCTCTCTGTGCTTGCAAGAGTCACAAAGCCGCTCTCTGTGTCCCGACCGCCCAGGTTGTCGTAGTCACCTGTGGGAGTATCTGGAGAGGAGCAGAGGAAGGAGGTGTTTTTGGTTTGTGGGCGAGTTGAAACCAGGTCATCGTCCTTCTGGGAGCGAATGACGTTGTAGACGTCAGTTGGGGCTGGGCTGGGGCAAAGGCCCGGGTCCGTCTGGCAAACCTCGGATTTCTGCTGTTTTTTCTTTCTGTGTCACAGAGAGAGAAACATAAGGAAGATTTACAGAAGATGTATAGCAAAAGTTTTCTTGATGTGAATCCAAACAGGTGGATTTCATGATCTGAGACAGAGCTGTCGATTTTAACTTCACAATAGGTTTTGAGTCAGAGAATATTAGTGTCTTATTGAACAGATCCTACTAACCTGTGGGAAGCTATATAACAAGATGTATCCATTGTTGTACAGATATGTAAGTTAATGACCCACAACTTGCACTTAGACATGTTCCTTCATTTCAATGAACACAGGCCCTGTAGTTTATTTTTAACAAATCCCACAAACAATGTTTTGTTCATGCAAATATTTCCTAGTGTTTATCAATCCGCAGTTTATCATAGACCACAGCAATTGCTCTATTTACTCCCATTTGACTACATTTGTGATTCTATTTTAAACATTTAGTGTTCAGTCTGGGTAGGAAGGTCAGGAGAGTATTCAGTAAAACATTGTTAGTTGGGACACGTGGACATTAAGTCAAATATCCCCAGACTGATCCTTTACGTTTAACATGAGGGCACACTATTTGTGATGTTGTATTTTTTCACTATGTAACAAAATAATTACAACTGACAACTACATTTAACATATGATAACATATTATATAATGCTTGTGTGGAAAAGATTTGACTAATATAGTAAAATTGCAACCCTGCAGCTGGTCTGTTCACTGATGAATGGATTCATATTTGAATTACAATTGAACAGAGGTCACCGAAGCTCACGTTTCAAATTGTGATTGTTGGAATTTTTTTAATCTTATGTTGAATTAAAACTTGTATTTGTCTGTAGACTTTTGCCTTTGTTTTGGACCCTCACCGTCTGCCAAGCAGTTTGAAGCAGCAGACTCCGGTCACTGTCAGCAACAGCAGTATCAGGGGGATGGTGGGAATGATGACATAAACCAAGTTCATAGCTAAAAGAAAGAGATGCAGATTTAGTGACCGACCGGTGTTTGGATTTGACATTCTCTGACTTTTCTCTGCAGAAAACTACTGATAAGTTCATCAATAGGAATCAACCTGTACTTCTGTCCCGGTTGTGGTCACTTGGGTTCCATGGCAGCACAGATGCAGGGAAGACATCTGTAACGAGAGTCATCCTGACTGTCACTCTATATTCAGCAAAGTCACTCTTAAAGTATCCAAAATCTCTGCTGAGCAGTTTTACCTGTTTGAGTGAAGTTGGGAGAGGGGGGTAGGTCCGGTGGCTTCTCTGAGGAGAACATGAATCTCAGTCAACAAACTTCAAGCATTTTCAAATAAACGTAATTCAGAATAAGTAGTAGTAGTAGTAGTACCTGCAGTGTATTTGCAGATGAAGTTGTTCTTGGTTTCGCAGTTGTCGTCGTTCCACTGGAACATGTAGAGTCCGCCCAGACCCGGGGGTGCAGAAGGCTGGTGATACATCACCACACATACCTCGTAGCCGCATGAAGGCTCGTCCCAGTGCCAGTTCCTACAATCACACACATGAACGTGAACAGATTCACTTTGCTCAAAGCTTCCTCAGTGGACATCTGTAACTTACATCTTCAAATTTCAGTATTTCAAAATTTCGTCTTTTAATTTCAATAGTAATAGTAAAAAAAAAAAAAAGGTCCCTATGAGACCTCAACATGTATTTTTTGGTACATTTACATTATTTACTCACGTAAGAAAAGAATATCAGCCAATTTTATATATTTTTTTATATATTAGTGCAGTAGACCAATGGTTCTCAAACGTGGGTCTGCAGACCAATTACAATGATCATGCTATATGGGCGACCTATGTTGATAAAGTCTCTATTTACTAAGACATTTCTCTTTTGTTGTTCTTTTATATAACTCAGTAGAAGTGTAAACAAATATGTTATGTCAAATTTTTCAATGAGGGGATCCCTGGAATATTTTCTATCTTGTCATGGGTCTTTGGCTGAGAAGAATTGGAGAACCTCTGGTATAGACAACAATGAATATCTAGTATAAATTGAGAGCCTTCATGGGAACACATGAATGAGGAAAACCCTCTCTTCAATAAAATTCGTCATTGTACAAGAGAATTTGACATTTTAATTTATTGCTCAAAGAATCTCTCATTTTGACCCCTTTAAATTTCTTTGACCCTCTAGTCTTTACGCACCTAAATGTGGACTTGCTGCCATCCAGCCAGTAGTACAGCGTCGAGCAGTCCGAGCTGCTGTCCGAGCCTCCTCCGTTGCGCCGCAGACCAATCCAGAAGTCTCCATCCGTCGGGCGGAGCTCTGTGATGAGCTGCTCTATGATCTTCTGCTCAGACTCTGACTCCACGCTCAGCAGCTGCCCTCCATCTCGTCTGCAGGCGAGCTCGGCCTCGACGAAGTTCAGCCTCCGCCGGAGCTCGGAGAAGTAGGCCAGCTTGTAACAGGGCTTCCCTTTCCCTGCCTTGCACACACGCTGACCTACACACATACACACACTTTGTCACACATGGTGTGCACTGATATTTCTTCATATGTATCAACTACAGCAAATGACCTCACTCAGAGAATAATTGGAATTTTATACACATGACTAAAGGTACACGGTTAGTTCAGGAAGTCTTTAAAAATATTATATTTTTAGCAGTGTGTCTCCTACCTCTAGCTTCAAATATATCCGCTTTGTGTCAGAACATCCAGTGTAGAGTCAGGAAGGCAAATCAAAGACAGATCCACAAGTGAATCAGGAGGTGGGTTTTTGTGCTGTGTTTTGAGTTTTTTTGTGTGTTTTGTGTGTGCAGTTACCTGTGATGAGGCTTGTGGCTGCGGATGGATCAAAAAACAAAAGCAGAACGTGACAGATGACGATTGTGAGCAGATCCATTGGTAGTATGGAGGGATCTGTCGTAGTCACCAGTTCACCACCACCTCTTGTATTTCAGTTTAGTCTTTCTCATTCCTTCGTCTGTGGAGCTCAGGTGAGGTAAACTCTGCTGCTGCTGCTGCTGCTTCAGGTGTAAGAAAAATGCTCCCAAAAAAGGTTGAAATTCAGAGAAAAAGCAGAAGAAGTGCAAAAGATGCAAGTCTCCTCCTGAGTCTGTGAGACAGAAGGAGGAGCACGAGGAGGAGGAGAGACGACTGTGCGTGTTTGGGAGGGGGCTGTAATCTGTTAAGAGCAGTCTTAATGATTGGGAGAAGAGGCTGCATCGATTGCGAGACATCTAATCATGCAAGTGCTTCTCATCGTAAACGCTGACAAGAGGCAGATTTCACTCCTTCTTTTATTACTTAAGCTCCGGGTATTATCGTTACCAAAGTGTTACATGAAAATGATCCCCTCTAACTCGATAAGGGATGTTTTAAAATATTTTCTCTCATTTTCTAGCTTATTGTATTTCAGGACATAGCACGAGAGAGATAACGCCTGACAATGAGGAGCAACACTGGATCTTTCTTTACTCGAATATTGATGCTTGATTCTGAATCTCAAATGTTTCTGCATGAAAAGATCTTTTGATTGAAGTTCAAAAATAGATATGCATATCTGGACTGTGTGGGTGTGGTTTCATCGGATTTGATTAGCAGAGACTTCGGAACAAAACAAACATCCTCACAACTGTCATGACATCACCCTCCTACCAATCAAGTCATATTCACTTCAAACTGCGTAAAAGAGGACAGACCCAAACACAAATGGAGAAATCGAGCTTGTCACAAAACCAAAACTGTATCGTCTGTTTTCAGGGATCTCTTGGTGTTGGATTTTTCTTCAGAGGCTTAAATGATTTATGGTTTAGAAATTGTTATTATTGATTTGATGGAAAAAAAGAAATCAGGACTTGCATTCGACAAAACTAAAACATGCATTGTTTTGGTGCAAATGTCAGTCAGTGGGATTGTGCAAGATGACAGGTTTTCATGAAACTTGGTGGAAGGATGAGACATTGGTCAAGAAAGTACCCATTTCATTTTGGCGTGGATGTGGACAAAGGGGTGGTTCAAGGAATTTATAATCTCTTTCATCAAAACTGTTTTTAAAAATATATTTTCATCTATTTCTCAGGGAATAAACCATGCATTTTGATGAAAAATATCTGGCATATTTAGAGGACAGATACAGTATCTATGAGTGCGTGTAATTTTGTGCTGCCTTAATCTAATTTAAGGGGATTGTTTGTCCTTGGTGATCTTATGAACGGCTATTTATTCATTTTTATCATCATTTAAAATATTTTAGATTTAAAAAACTTGAATAATGTCAGTTTTGCATTTTGCATTCTCTGATTTGCTTTCTTGCTGATAATAAATACCACTCTCATGTCTTTCCAAAAATTACAAATATCACAGTATATGCATTAGCTTAGAATAATGATCCAGAAGGGGGAAAACTGTGAATAAGCTAGCTCATAAGCAAATACTTATATATGCTAAATATGCTATACATTAAACCATAGACTGTATGTAAAGATGGACGATGTGTCTTCCCTTCCTGTCTCTATAATGAAGCCAAAATATCTTGAATACTAACGCTGCCATCTAGCACATTTGGAGTAAGAATCTGCACATTAGCAATCGGGGATTGGAGCGGCGATAACAAATGTGATCTGATGTGGTATTCGACTTTTTAGTTTGGTCCATGTCCCATCCACTCTTGTCTTTATATTCAGTCTTTGGATTAAACAAACCACATATTAAGTATTAGTGGGCTTAAGAAATGCTGGTAAAATAATGTATTCACTTATAAGAGTCAGGCTAGTTGTTTCCCATCATCCACCTTGTGCTAAGTTAATGAATAAGAACAAACTGAAAGAAAATACTTTGTTGACAAGTTTGATGTATTTCATAAGCTCATCTCTGAAAAATTTACCCAGATGGATATTTGACATTAAAGTTTAATAACAAGGAAAACCTCCTCTGCCGTCTATAATTTAATATCGGAGCATCAGGATCAGCAGAAACTACGAATGCATGTGAGCGTGACCTGCTTTTCTGAGCACAAATGCCTGGAAAAGTGTATGTATGCAGTTCCTAATGGTAGTAATTTCTAAAATGGCCCATAAGGTTGATTTAGGGATTGCAGAGAGACAGATCAGCCAGAGTTTAAACAGTAGGATGCTTCATCAGGAATATGCTGCGTGTGCTTGCGTTGAATAGGGAGTGAGGAAGAAGGAAGGGGGGGTTGAGTGAGGCCGCCCTGGATATATATATATATGCTGTCTCCATTTGTGCAGCTTTATCCAAACACTGATCCGTTTAGCTGTAGATTGATTACAGTTGAAGGGTTTCAGCTTTGTGTAAATTGAAGGCTGGGTACAGGACGTTTGCATTATCAGGTGATGCTCCAAACAATATAAAGACAGAGTGGCTCCTGAGTCCCCCCCGGTGGGATTCGATAAAGAGTGGTCCTGGTTTTACAGCATCTGAGACCAGGAGTGGGTTTCATTCAATTAGGCCTCCACCATTCGTCCCTCCTCTCACACAGTCTGTCTTCTTCTGTCTCTGCCTCCCTTCCTCATCCCATTCACCCCCTCTTCCCTCTCTCCCAATTAGTTAAAGGGAAACCAGATGAATGCTCCCATGGGACGCCGCTACATCACCCGATGCACCACCACAACACACACACACATGCAGGACGCTCCCTCACACACGAGGTTCACCATGTCAGGACATTGATGTTGAAAATTCACCACTGTTCTTTCACGTTGGACATTTAGCCAATATGCATCGGTAAAGAGAATTTCTAAATGTAAATTTTCGCCGAGGCAAATGCGTAATGGTCAAACCGATCCTAGTTACACAGTAAAATAACATGATTTGAAGCCATAAACTGGCTCGGACCAAAATAAATCATTGAGTGGGCAGTTATTTGTGGGCTGTAAAAACAAGGCCATGAACGACAAACTCAATTCAGTCCCATCTGACGAACAGAGAGGGAAAGAAAAAACAAACGTAATCACCCACCAAAATAAGAAATTAACTTTCCACTAAATCTAATTTGAATGATCCGACTCGGCACACTGCCAGGCCGAGTGTCCGCATTGCGTAGGCCGGTGCAGAGAGCTGGAAATGGGCCCTGAGTCACTGACCTGAGGGGGAGCTGGACGGCTCCCTCAGCAGAGCAGCGTCCATAAAAGAGTTTTAATGAAACCTTTTAAGTGCTGTAGTCATTCTTTTCCCCTTTTTGATGCAGGTGTGGAAAAGGCCTGACAGAAGGAAACTGTGGTTGTGAATGCATAAACAGCGCGTCATGTAGATTATAATTCAAATAATTTTCTGAGTGTCCTCCTGCATAGAGACAATGATGAATGTGCATCTTACAAAATATTGAAGTTTGCATTATTTTATCCATTTAATTAACAAACATTATATAAAATATATGTTCCTGCGTCTACAGTCTGATATTAAAACATCTTGAACTTTGGCAATTGTGACATTGGTGGCTGTCATTTATGGCTGCTGGCTGTTTTTTCTCCGGCCTTTGGGTTTGTTTGTTGTTTGCATGTGATCATGCAGATAAGGAGAAACCAGACCTAAGAATTTTTTATCACTTTCTTTGTGAGATTGGATGTTTTTCAACATTTTCCCAGAGAATAATTCATGGATTTTAGGGGACTGATCTCATCTACTGATCTAATCTGTGTGAATTTTGGTGCTGACTGTTGGGCCTTTGTGGAGGGATGCTGTGTACTTTACTGAGTGCCATTCTAGTTTTAAGTTTTATCAAATTGTGACTGTGTCTGAGTTGGTCAAAATTAAACTTTAAATGAGACTCAAAGCAGTTGTACCAAGAGATAAGGACATGGATAAATTCAATGTATCATTAAACAGTAAATACAACGATACATGATAACATGTGCAATGGAGAGGAACAGTCGTCTCTAGTTTTTGTACCTGATAAATAAAACATAGCAAAAGATCCATCATAAGGTAATTCTGCTTATCGTCCTCTAACATTATCAATGCCCCAACAGTCGGTGACATCAAAATAGTACCACTTTGTAAAACGTTGGTATATTAATTCAGGGTGCGTTTGGATCAGTTTCTCTTAAAAAGACAAGTGCAGACCCAGGTTAATACTGATTTATTGAGTTGTTTACAAACTGGTTGGCCACTGAAAATGGTGAATAAATGAATGTGCAGACAGGATACAGTTCTGAAAAACATAACTGATAGCTATTTGCATGCATGTATTTGATACAAACATTTTATAATTTTGCATCTTTCTATTCTGAACCAACACTCAGGAAATACTGATTGAATGTTGGATGAATTCAGTCATCGCCGATCATCTAGCAAAATAACATTAACCAATGTTTTTGAAAAAATAAATCATATAAATGAAATAACGAACCAAACTGCAGCATATAAATGAATTTAATCCTTCAAAAACACAATTGGTGCATAATCGTCCTGTGTGTCATTTGCCAGGACAGATTTGAGAAAAGGGACGACTCTGAAAAGATTAATGTGGAAATCTCTGGAGGTGTCGTCTGACTCTACGAGACCTCCCGTTGAGCAAAGATTCTTGGTTCCCCAGCTCACCACGCCAACCTATGGACGAGGTCATTGGTTACTTTACAACATCAGCAAGAACTCACATGGTCAAACTGTTACCTCAGGATAACATTGGATGCATGGATAATAATCGCTTTTCACCTGTATTGTACGATGCTCGTAGTTCTTGAACACAGCTCCTCCAGAGTCGCCTGTCCCCAAAAAATACACATGCATATAGTCACAACAAAAATAATAGACTTCAGACTCTGGCCAGATATTTTCCTGTATGTGTGTGATGAAAGGATCTTAGCTTAGCTCACTTCAAGTATGTTTATGGGATAACCAGCTCCTTGTCAAGTAGAGCTATAACCTTAACACATACCTGAGCATGCTATGTGATCTCTATAAGGATTCCGACCACCCGTGCACAGGAAGTTTTCAGTCACTGCAACCTTTGGATTATCCGTGGTTATGCCTTTTGCAGCTAGTGCATGTCTGATACATTCGTTCCTCTGCATGGGAGAGTTGGATGAAGAACTTCAGCTTTAGGATTTGAGTGAGACAGACTAGAGGCACATCACAGCTCGATGATTTCTAACTTACATTATCGCCAAGTTTAGCATGGACATCTTTTTCATCGAGCGAGTTTCTCGACTTTGTCAGGAAACTGAGTTTTTCCAGGTGATTTTTCAACAGAAGCTGCTCTGCAGGGACGAACAAAAAGACAGAGGCTCAACAGATGCAAGGCCACTGAAGTGTCTGTGGACTGAGGATATTTGTGAGACATTGTGAGACATTGTGAGGTAAGGGAAAAATTTGAAACTTATCATTTTGATTTGGAGACAAATTCACAAAACTGCCTCAACAGCAACTATCTGATTAGAGTTTTGTTACCCTGAGTGCTTTACAAAATACATGGGAATAAAACAACACAGAACAAAACAAAATTAAGAAAAATAACATCAAAGAGAAACGAGCCATGATGACATTCCATTTCACGTGAACGGAGAGAACACAAGATCCTCCTTCATTTATTACATTGATATCGTGTCACCCTGTGTAATGTTTACACCTCAGATAAGGTAGGTCGAGCAATACATCATTTTAGTGTTGTGGGGACAGGGCCCTCTCCATCACTGGCTCCCCCCCCATCATCCAATTCTCCCCCTCAATAGAAGTTTTCAAAAGTCATTTGAAACACATTTTATTCAATGTGCCCAGATTGTTGTGTTGTTAGTATTATTATTGTTGTTTGTATTGTTATTATTGTTATTACTATTATTGGTGATGTGATAATAATGATAGCAATATTTTCTGTTCTGTTTTTAATTTCACTGTTATTTTTGTCTTGTAAGGAACTTTGGATCAAAGAATGCTGTGAATTAAAGTGCTATATAAATAAAGTTGAAGTTAAAGTTGAATTTAGTGCTATTAAACCTCGTCCACACATGAAAAAAGAAATTGGTAGGATGCCAAAGTCCGGAAAGGAGCACAGCCACAAGAGCCAAATTTCCCATCACTATAAACTAGTGAACTGGAAACAAAAATTTTAATTCAGACACTGATGGATGCTTAATCAGCTACTCAGCAAAACCTAATAAAAATCTGCCAAAGACTGACTGACTGTTTATGTGTCTAATATCAAGGACCCACTGGTTTTGAAGTACAATAACTTGCAGCTCAGAAATGGGCCGATAAAGGTCACAAGCTCTATATGAAGATGGGCATCTTTATAAGCTTTTATGACAAATGAGCTGTGTGACAGCGTGACATTGTGTTGGTGGAGGTTACACACCTTGTTGTTTGAGGGTAGATTCACCGACCATTTGCAGAGCGTCACTGGTCTCCTGGGTGCCAGGAATGCAAATACGTCTGATGGAGACAGCAAACACAACATGCCATGAAAGTACTCCTAACTCCTAACATAAGAAATATATCAATAGTCTGTTACACACATGATTTTTGTTTATGTGTGAGATGTTAAGAAGAACTATTTTATCACTATATCTCCAGGCAAATCAAATGTGAGCACAAACGACAATATGGGTTGTTACCTGACGGCAGAAGAGATACGAACATCTTCCTCCAGTTGGATGAGAGCGATATCGTAGTCATAGAACTCCTGCACACCTTCCTTCTCCTTAGCTTTAATATTGTAATTTGGGTGTAATATGAAGGTTTTTACTCGTTTTACTGCAAAAGAGATGAAGTCACTTGTTAGTAATACAGTTAATATCATACTGCAGAGAGCAGAAAACTTAGTCAAACTCATATTTGATATCAAAATATTTGAGTAAAGTGACCAAAAATTAATTAATGTAACTGCTACAATCACAATAACCATGTTGATACACCTGTAAAAGAGAGGTAGGCATATGCATTCAGACATTAAATAAACATTTTTTACCCTTGCCGTTTCCATCATCAATCTCAACTGTCACATGCTCTGGTAAATCGCCAAACGTGAAGCAGTGAGCAGCGGTCAGAATAAACTTGGAGGTCACCAGAGAGCCGAGGCACTTCCTTGTTCCTTGATTCTTGAGTTTAAATGATAAATAAATACAGTTCAGTTGATAAAACAGGAGGCAAATTCTACTGTGTAACCAGTAAAATCCTGTAAATTTGAATAATTTCTATGGTCAGGGACCATAGGTTATTTTCCTCGCAAACATTTGTCATACACAACTTCTGAAGTCAAATGAAATACTGAAACATGCACCTGGACCACGATGTACGCCCACCATGGATACATTTTCCTCTTGCTTTCTTTGGTAAATGCTGTGTCATAATCCCTGTGAAGACCGCATAGGCCCTGAACGTCGCTTTCATCTGCATTAAAACAATCCATAGTGAATGAAAACAATCAATTCAATGGAGATAATGTCCCTGAATACAAAAACATTTTCGGTTATATCAGACTTAAGAATTAGATTGAACATTACATTCATTTGTCGCAAGGTTTTTATCCCAACGTGACATTTTTTTCACATACATTAGGAACCATTTGGGATTCATTGTCTTGAACCCATTTCATTATTAAATTACATGACATTTATTTAGCAGATGGTCTCACTCTCATCCAAAGCAACCCTCAGTAAATGCATTTAACCTCTGAAGGTACAAGAGTTTTTTGCAACAAATACTGTAAGTGCAAGACACATTTTCAGCTGTGAGTGTATTATTCAGTTGTTCATAAAGCTATGGATTTACACTCGATGTGATCAGAATCTGTTAAGTGTAAATGCAAACTGAACCTTATGACCACATCTTAAAGGTTCATTGTGTATAATTTTGTGACATCTAGTGGTGAAGTTGCATATTGCAGCTGAATACCCCTTACCTCACCTTCCCTGCCATTCATGTTTGGCGTGGAAGGTGTTTGTCCAGTCTGGGCTACTGTAACAAACATGGTGGCCTCTGTATAGAGGACCCAATCCCAATGTAAATATTAAGTGTTGAAATATAAAGGGCCCATTCGAGGGTTAAGAAAACAACAAATTAGATCAATTGATCTTTGATCTTTGAGAAAAATGTATTTCATGTGTACTTTGACTTTTTACTTTTTACTCTGGGGACAATGAATGTCTGAAAAAAAATCCTGGCAAGAGTTGTTTGGATTTGAGTTTCCATCTGAACTATTGGCAACTTTAGATTTTAAAAGTGCAATTCCTCTTAATGTGAAAATTGTGTATAGTTTTTAATGGTCCATTCTGTTGATGGATATAGACATGATGCGCGTGTACAGTTTAAATGTGATCCAGTGGGAGATTTTATCACATCTGTCCATGCAGTAGTGTCGGGCTGTGTATCATAGAGAGACACCACAAGATCAAGAGTAATGAGTGCGCCTGCTCTTAAGCACTTTAGGAAACAGGACAGAGCTGTGTTTTGCCCCCCAGTTATGATCATATATCTCCTTTGTGTCAGACTGGAGCGTGGAGATGAATGCTATCACACAAATGCATCACCAAACTGAAAATGGAAGCGTGTCATGAGAATCATTTAGCCTTCTGACGTCACCCACCAATTATTTCATCAAAGGTCTCCTGCAAATTCGTAATGTCCTTCATTCTGAAGTAATGCTGGCCACCGGTGCCTGTTGTGAGCGGCTGCAGGTCGTCATCTAAGATATCCGCTCCAATGGCAAAAATGTAAATGTCTGTCTCAGGAGGGAAAATGGTTTGAGAAGTTAAAACACAAACATCAGCACAGCAGCAGAAATGTAAAAGCAGCAACATATCAATAAAACTCACCAAGGAATTCCTCTCTTGACTGAGTGTCTTGTTCACTGGTGTGGTTCATGTAAACCATGTTCTTTATTCTTTCCACAGTGGGAGCAGGGGAGCCGCCCATGTTATAAGCACCTGCAATGAAAGGAGACAATATGTTTAAATGATATTCAACCTTTTTTATTGAACGGTATGTTTACAACACAGACAATTAAAGGTCCAGTGTGTAAGATTTAGTGAAAGGGACCTATTGACATAAACTGAATATAAAATAATCCTAGTGATGTTTTCACTTGCATGTTTCATCTAAATTCTATGAATTGTTGTTTTCTTTACCCTAGAATGGGCCCTTTAAATTTAAATACTCTACATTAACATCGGAGCAGGTCCTTTCTAAGGAGGCTCCCATGTTTTTTACAGTGGCCCAAATTGGAAAAGCTAAATACCTTTAGAGTTTGTATGTCAACCTAAGGCTTACACAGGTTCTGATTCATGTTTGGAAGAGTAGGGTGAGGTGAGGGGTATTCAGCTGCAACATGCAACTTCACCACTAGATATCACTAAATTCTACACACTGAACCTTTAAGATTAATTGGGAATTAGCATAGTACCCGTTCTCAACCTGCTGGTTGGGAATGGGCTGTTTAGTGAGCTCTCCTCAAACAGTTCTACATTATACTATTCCTTTTTATTGTTTGTTTGCTGGACACTATGTGCAGAGCTTTTCATAAACAGTCTGTGTTGCAGAGTGAAGTTAGAAAACTTTGCATTCATCCTACCTGGTTTATCTGCAATAAAGATATTATATTCAATGTTTTTCAACAAATTCAACTGATTTTGGTTCACTTCTTCTGCTGTTCATGTGTGTGCTTTATATTTAAATTTGAATCATTTACTTAACTGGTGTTATTTTTTTTGGACTATTTCAGAGGCCTGACGCAAACTGACTCAATCTTCAGACCCAAGTTCCAAACCTTTCAAAATAAAAGCTCTGTAATTCAGTTATATATAAAGCATGGCAACAACAAAACCCTAACCCTTTTTTTAAAACAACTTGCTAAAGAGGAAGTGATTCTATAAATGTTGACCACCATGACCGTGATCTAGAATGTTACCATCAGTAAAAACAATGAGGACATGACGATGTTCCTTAAACCCCTCCTCTGTCACTCGTGCCTTTATGATAGCCATTCTCTCCAGAAAGGTGAGGAAGACACGATTCAGATCTGTTCCAGCAGTGTTTCTGTCTTGGAGTGCAAACACACAGTAAAGCACAATATCAGGCTCAAGCTGTGTTTGATAAAACAATATATTCACCAACATCTCTGATCTGTTTGACTCACTGCCCACTTTAAACTTTTCCAGCGCTTTCTTGACGCCGTCGGCCTGCGCTATTCTGCCGTCCAAGAACTCAAGTATGTCGACAACTTCGTGTATGTCAGCGGAGAAAAAGAGGACTTCATAATTTGGAGTCACACTAAAGGATGAAATCTGTGGAGACACAAGTGAAACGGTTGAACATCAGGTGGATGAGGTTTAGAATTTTATGAGCTTTGTGAGCACATGTGAACTCGTGGCACATGCTGTGAAATATTTTGTTAATGCAACACCTCCATATGTATCAAACTGCTTATGGTTGTTATTTTGTTGAGTAATTGACTCATTTATCAGCAGAAAGATTTTCCCATAGTGTGCATTGACTTCGAGCCAGGGGACTCTTGCCAGGAGGCATCAATCAAGCTTATGATGTGTAATTCATAATGAAATTTCATTCTAATGGGCTGTTGTCCTGGCAGCCTAATGGGATGAGATTATGTTTGTACATGTTGAGTGTTCAGTTTGCCAAATGGGATTCTAACAGTGTGTCAGGCTTCATATGTCAGCTTACACCAAACATATGGTCATTTATATAACTCCAGATAGTGAAATCCACTCTTCTCATTCTCTCAATGGGATCAGTGTTATGACCTTCACATCCATAGACAATATATACATATGTATATATCCATATATACACTTGGACATACATCAGTGTGATAAGAACTACCTAACCTGACTGAAACCATCAGTCAAACATTATAAAGAAATGTTGCTTTATATCGTTACAGGTCAAGCTGGAGTCAAGGTAGTTGTAGTAACCCCCTGATTACAGCCTTTGCGCTAAGCTACAATAACCAGTGGCTGCCTCAAATTCATATATAAAGATGAAAAATGCATCTACTCTTCCTCCAGGTATTCAGAAATGAATCCAAAATATATAAGTATATGAATGCTGCCATCTTTAGCATTTGGACCTAGAGTCTGTGCAGTGGCGAGCCACGGTTGCAGTTACGGCGATAAATGCTCTTGACCAATCGCTTCACCTCATTTTTATAGCATAACAAATTGAAATCAGACTGACTGGAAAAATTAACTCTTGAAGATTGAAGTGTGATAACTAGAATGTCAGAAACCATCTTTGAGAAAAAGTTAATTAATGTTTACTCTGATCCACGTCTCATCTGCTAAAATGGAGGAGGCAGGGCTTATGATCTATAATGCAGCCAACCAACAGGGGGCCATCAAGATGCTTTGGCTTCAATTTTGGTAAGGGATTGGGTTGGTTTGCCTTCACTGAATGGCAATAGAGAATGGGGTAGACGCAGAGCAGAGGTTCAGAACCTGATCTGTGGCCACTGCAGTTTGCAGGGCACCCATGCTAACAGGTGAGCTAGGGTGTCGCGTGTTATCAATCTTTTAATACAGTGTTCGGTCACATCCACTAAGCTAATGATTCTTTAAGTAGTCAAAAAATGTATGTTAAACATAATTTTTAGGACTGTTGAGTACAGCAATGACAAATAAATAAAAAGGAAATATTAAATAATATCAATTAATATAGATACAAAAATAAAGAAAAGAATTATACAAATTAAACACTCACATCCATTTGTAAAACTTTTCATGAAATGTTCATTCATTCAGCCTCCTTTTTAAATAGTTTATTTAAAACCTTTTGATTGATTTTTCCTCCCAGCAGTTTTTGTTTCATCGCAATCATTGTCAAAGTAAAGCAGAAGAACATGTTTTTATTTCAAATCTATTTCTCTTTTACACACAGTTTTTCCTTCATCATCAATTTAATTTAAAATGCAACTTGGCAAAAAGTCTGTCAATTAAGACAAACAAGACAAATCAAATGAAGCGATTATTGATTTGATGTGAATGTGCATGCGTTTTATAGCTACATGAAATTCTGACCCATAACTAATAGGCTAATGGCTTCATGCACAATAGGAGCTGTTACATTTTCATTTTACTCCTCACGAGAAAAGTGATTGATTAAATGTCCAGACGGCTCACACTAACTGCTGTATTGTGACATGTTTTAAAAACTCAGCAAATGTATTGCCAACATCCATCAACAGCAGCTTGTACTTTCACCCCATGTGCATCTTTTAAACTGAGCCCATGGTCACTGAAACGATCCCAATATAACTCAGGTCTTTACTTTCAGCACAATGTTGCTGACGGCAAATTCAGCATTTAAATACCTTGTTTTGTTTTATCACATTTTTTATTGAAGAGTAACTTTGTTTGTTTCTTACCTTTGTAATAAGTTTGGTGACAGCATCCTTTGCACCAGTGAACTGCTTCTCCTCGATGCTCTCAGAAATATCCACAGCAATATAGATATTAAGAGTCCCATTTTTTGAAATCCTGATTTTCTTCCCCTCCTGTGTGTCATCTAAACAAGCCACAACACATTATTTTTGTATTTGTTTTCATAATTTGCAGTGCGTTGAGCTCTCTCGGGCCAGCGTCATTATCATTATGGCATGGACATAACAGGAGCAGTGTTTTCAGTGGGAGAGAGAACCAGCTCTGCTGGTTCTTTTACCTTTTACAAAAACAAAAGATCTATATAACCCACTAGAGGAAAGGGAAATACTGAAAAAGCACAATATTTCTCCTTTAAATAATTCTAATAATAACATTACCTCCTGAAACTTACCAAGGGGCTCTAAAGTGGCAAGGCTTTGTTCGATCGCACTGCCAAATGCTTCTGAAACCTCCAGAGGGGTGTCATAGGTGTGTTTGTCTGGAAGAAGCAAAAGTTTTCAGTCACTGTGACGAGTTGGATTGATGCTAAAGAAAAAGCTCTGCAGACAAGAAAACTCTCCCATCACTGCAGGGACTGGGACTCAGCTCTCTGCAGTTTATGTTTTTACATTCATAGTTGGGGGGCAGGTGAGGGACCAAGTGCATGTTAATGGAAAAGATTCTGGTTGCTCAGCATATGTGTGCATCCTGACCTGAACCCACTGGGCATTCTGTTTATTGTTTCTGAACCCCACCTGAGCAAGATGTTTCCCTCCATTCCGGGCAAGGGCAGTGTAAGAAATCAAGTAGAGTAGTCCAGCCAACTCTGTTATTTTTGTATTTGTAGTCTATGATTCCCTCACTGACTTTCTTATAGTTTTTACAAAAGGTTACAAAAGATGTTCTGTACCATGCAGTATCATGAATGTATGCAGTAACATGTATGTAGGTGTCTTACAGTAACATGCTGGCTCTTTGCCCGTCCACTGGCCGTTCTCCTGACACACTCTTTCTTTCGACCCGACCAGAAACAGTTTGCCATTGCAGGTGTATTTCACTGTGTCATCAATTCCTAACATGTTTCCTGCTCTTGAGGCTCCAGCTGGTATTCCGGGATCAGCACAGTTATCTCCCGCTGCAGAAACACAAACGACAAAAGACCCCTCACACATCTGTTATGAATGTGAATGTCTGTATAAGTGGAGGGGGAGGGGAAGCAGGTTGATGTTCAGGACTCACAGTCACGGCTACAGATGGGAGTGGAGCCACTCCATTTCCCGTTTGGTAAGCAAACACGCCTGCTCGAGCCTCGCATTGTGTATCCAGAGTAGCAATCATATTTGGTTTCATTGTACACAAAGTACCTCTCCTGGGGAGGGGTGACATTCCCATTCTCCAGCACGTTGGGGTCTGGACATTCAATAACTGCAACACAACACAAAAGCCCCTGAGTTCTCATGTAGAGCAAGAGGCCTGAGGCAAAGAGACAAACATCATCATCATCATCATCATCATCATCAGCATCTTCATCACTCACTCCTGCATCTCTGAGAAAAAAATCTGGATCTGGCTTTTGGTTTCCAGGTGCCGTCAAGCTGGCACACACGGCTGAGGGCAGGATATGGATAATAGCCCTCAGAGCAGTGGTAGATCAACAGGCTGCCCCAACTCAGCTGCTTGGTCAGTGTGTAGTTACCTCCTTCCATCTGCATGCCCTCCTCTGAGCAATCACACCAAACCCCACATCCTGAGAAGAAGAGAAACATTATTGCAGCCCAGGATCTAGCTGGGTACTCATATTTAGTTTTTTTGTTCTCAATTTGTTGAAAAGAAATGTTACAAAATACCAGACAAGTACATTTAGCTAAATGCTAATTAAAGACTAAATGAATAAATAACAGAATGTATTGCAAAGACGATAAGAATAGACTTTAATGAAAAAGTAGGAAGGAATGGAGCAAATATGATTCTCTCATCAATCCTCCTGATGAGAGATTATTAGACATTCAGTCTTATTTTACTTAATATCAAATTTTCTAAATAAGACCAAAAGGAGTTTGTATATGTGCAATGTTTAAATAAATGTGTCGCAGGTTCAGGTTTTATGTTACAAAAAGAATTTGACTTGTCTTCTCTGTGTTAGAATTTCAAGAAATCATACCTTGGTTAAACATGACTATAATAAATAAATAATAATAAATATTTCCAAACAAATACCATCAAATCAGTTGTTCCACAAAGCTGTTCCTCTTGGGCCAATCTTTTACCTCATGGAACTCATATTTTAGGAAGCTCCCTCCAGAACCTGATATATGTAGATGTTATTTTTATGTTTTAAAGATAAGTCGTTCCACAAAAAGGGTAAATTCCTCTTCAGGTAAAAGATTCAGATTTCAGAGACCCTGGATGAAATGTATAATCTATGTTTCAAAAAAATCCACTTGATTTACAGTAAATATAAATACATGAGAATTTTTGTGCGATAAAAAATGTAAAATTACATATAAAATTGTGCATTTCATGCCCTGTTTTTGTGTTTAAAGCTACTGGATGCTTACATTTCCATCAAGATTGATAAAATATTTGTCAATCTATCTTTTTATCTGTATGTCATTTTTACCTATGTGTGTATTTTTTAATTTAAGATAAAAACAAACTTACCCATGCAGAGGAGACAGGAAACAACAGCAAACCAGCTCCAGTGGACAGACAATTTCATGTTGAAGCCTAAACTGGGGAGGAAATGAGGGTTTTTTAATGAGAAGCACATTTATTTCCAAACGAACAGCAGCGTTCACAGATAGGGGGCTGGACAAACACAGATTGTCCTGCTACTTATTAACTTCAGGACAAATAAAAGGAGATCAATAGTGAACATAACAGAAGACAATCTTCCATTAATGTTTTAACTATTGCATTAGACCTCAATAACACACAATATGAATACAATCATTGAGTTTCAATCAATGAGAAAAACAAGTTTAATCAAGTGTATTTCTTATTTATTTTATTACTATAACTTGTAGTAGATACTCAATATTAAAACTTATAAAAATGAAAAGGAAGAATCGTATTTATCCTACTCCCAATTCTGAGAAGACTTAACAAAAATCAATACAGTTCAGTATTCGTTTATTTCAGTCCAAACATTATTTTGTTTGGTTATTTTGTGTGTGTCTGTGTGTGTGTGTGTGTGTGTGTGTGTGTGTGTGTGTGTGTGTGTGTGTGTGTGCGTGCGTCCTGACCATGAATAGGACAGAGATCCAGGATTTCCAACCATGTGTACATACACAGTCACATGCTGCATAAAAAAACAAAGAAATTGTGAAACCAAGACAAAGAACAAACATTTGCTTCATCATTTCCCAAAAGCCAGAGACACGGTCGAGCAACACTTACTGACACATTGATTCATCCTTTGGTTGAGGTCATCCCTGAGCCCGTTTTCACTGTGGCTCACTCTCCGTCATTTGATTGACTCCCTTTCCTTTCATTATTTTTCCAATTATTTGATCAAATTAAAGGTGTTAAAGACTCACTGTGAAAGTACATAAATATATTTTAAAACTGAAACGTCAGCACAGGTCTGCTCTTGGAACTCTTTGACCCCTGAGCCTGTGGCAGACCCTGGTTATTTAGCAGCATTACACAAAATCTACCTGATGAATCAATAGGAAACTTTGTGAAGAGATGTAAAATCTTGATCCAGTCGATCTTGATCCAGTCGATCTTGATCCAGTCGATCTTGATCCAGTCGATCTTGATCCAGTCGATCCTGATCAGCGCATTTTTCAACATTTGTATTGATTTCTAAGAGAATATTTCATGGATGATGATAAAAAAAATCAATCATGTTTCAGAGGGCTGATATTAAAGGTCCAGTGTGTAAGATTTAGGTTAAAGGGATCTATTGGCAGAAATTTAATGTAGAATAATCCTCATGATGTTGTCACAAGTTTTTTTCATCTAAATTGTATGAATTGTAGTTTTCTCTACCACAGAAAAGACCCTTTATATTTAAATACTTTATATTTACATCAAGGGGGTCCTCTCTACAGAGGCCGCCATGTTTTTTATATTAATCCAGACTGGACAAACTAAACACCTTTTGAGTTTTTATTTGAGTTTTTAACTGCCACAGTTTCTTTTTCATGTTTGGAAGGGGAGGGTGAGGTGAGGGGTGTTTAGCTGCAACATGTAATTTCAACACTAAATATCTCAAAATTCTACACACTGTACCTTTAATGTTTGTGTGAAAAATAATAAATATAAATCTGGATTTAGTGAATTTAAACATGTGCCATAGTTTTCAGCTGTGATTTAAGTCTTCAGCTACAGTCCTCACTCTTACTGTAGTTTCCTAGATTGCAAAATTGTTTTGGCTCAGATTTGACCCAAAGCCCATATACTACATGGATTGATGGCACTTGGGCACTCCGCTCCTGTTTTCCAGATCTGAGCCATAGCAATACTATATGAAAACCAAAGGTGCCAAAGGTGGCCAGAATTTGTTTTGTGCTATTCGGGCCATCGCACAATTTACCACATAGGTCACTTTAGCTTCACATCTGGATTACATGTTGCCAGGAGCACCGAATGTAACTGTGAATATAAATGTAATCTATTTTGGGATAATTGGTCCACATTTGCTATTTTACAAGTTGGCCCCTTTAGGCACAAATCTATTTTGAACGGGCCGCAAGAAGGCCAGAAGTGCCACATCATGGCCTGAGCTGGCCCACATTTGTTTGTGTTGTGTTTTGAAGAAAAGCTAATGCTGGTAAGGATTTCACAGTTCATGTAAGGTGTGTCTCCAGCTTCTCGAAGAGCTGATGTCACATCTGATAGAGACCAGATAGTTTGGATTCGTCACTGTGTTGATGCAGAGATGTTACACAAAGACACTATTGTTTCCTTTTATACACTTTGTGACTCACACTTGTGTTGCTTCATTACGGCTGATTTGTCCGTCTATTGTTGTAACAGGCTTGTTTTGTTTTGTGATATGGAAGATTTCAAATTCACTTTTATTTATTATAATTGATGGTACAATCATTTTCCATAGGGATATAATTTTCAACTTGCATTTACCTTTTTTCTGTGCATGAATGATTGCTATGATTATCCCTCTAAGAGCAATAACATGTTGACCCCATGGCCTCACCTCTAGCGCCACCTACTGGAGCAACCACACCACAGGTAAGAGCGTATGCAAAATTGTCAGTATTTGCAACAATATTTATACAGTATTTATACAATAATTATTGATCAGTCACTGTGACATTGTGCTGCCAAATTGTCAGTTTATGCCTCTGACATTCCTCATTTACAAATAAGAGAAATGTCATGGAGCAACATTTTGTTTCCATTTCAACACATTTCTTATTTATCTTTTTTCCCTATTATTATTATTATTATTATTATTATTATTATTATTATTATTATTCAAAGATTTGGTACAAGCCCAATGACTTTAAACTACAAATGAATTAGTGAATGTGGTAAAAACCTGTAGGAGTAAACAGTCTCCCATAGGTGGCGGTAGAGCAGCGCTGAGGAGAGCAGCTGCCGTTAAACCTCAGAGAAGTAGAGGAACAACCGGAAGTGGCGAAATGTCGGAAGTCATCAACAGAAGAAACAACAAGGCGCCAAATTTGTGGCAGGTTGTTCAGAGTCGCTGCTTCAGACTCATGAGAAAGTTCGTCTGACACAACAGGTGAGTCGGTTATTTAACTACGAGTCAATACGTCCGTGACATTTCACTCTTTGACGAATGAGCCGGTGAATTTCCACTGAGCTGACAGCATCTGCAGGAGGTGAAATGTGAGGGAAATCCACGAGTGTGTGTTTGTGTTTGTAGCATGGCGGTGCCTTTTGTGCAGGACTGGGACCTGGTGCAGACACTGGGAGAAGGAGCCTACGGAGAGTATGAATCCTCTTCTGTTATAAGCACTTACATGATTTACCCTCCCACTGTTCTTAGCAGTACGTCGCCTGGTATAGTTAATGTGTCCAAATGATGTGTAGAATTCTTGCATCAATAAATCACGGAGCATCTTATTTCTGCAGCTTGCTCCACAGGACTTTTGAGAGAGTTGTAAAGTTGAAAAAGCAGCAAAGTAAGAGTTCAGGTTGAATACTAATGCTCCCTGCTCATCTGAAGGGTCAGAGATAATGAATGTGATTTTATATAGTTACATTAATATGAGAAGAAACAAAACAGCTCCTCTTCATCTGTTCCAACAACACTGATTTTATTTACCTGAAACCATGTTTGGACAATTAAACAAATCAATAATCATCACACTATAATTTTCTCAGTAGCAATATAACAAAAAAAAAATCACTATCAGGATGTTTTTTTTATCAAGATCCAAGAGTTATCCCCATGAAAATCAGTTAAAATTTCAAATAACATTCTATCTCTCTCCTGTTTGAGAAAGTGAAAATAATATGATCTTTGCCAAAATGTAATAGATTCTTCCTTGGACCATGTCCCATCCTTCCACCAAGTTTTGTGGAAATCTGTTTTTGCATAATCCTGCTCACAAAAAAAAAAAACATACCCTCCTTGGGGGACATAAAAATACACAGTTTAGTTAGTCAGTTAACAAATTGTGCTGCTGACAGTCATTTACCCTGTTTAATCAAAGGTAACTGTAACTCTCCACCACTGCCTTTTATTTGTCTCGTGTCTGCCTGGCCCCTGTGATCGAACCTCTCTTCTCTCTTTGCGTTCCTGCGTCTCAGAGTGAGGCTGCTGGTGAACCGGCAGACGGAGGAGGCGGTTGCAGTTAAGGTGATCGATACCTCTCAGGCTAAAGAGTGCGCTGAAAATGTCAAGAAGGAGGTGTGCGTCCATAAGGTAGGTCAGTGCAGTCAGTGGTTACTGGCTGAAGTGGGAAAATGTAATGTGTGTCGACCAGTTACCATGTTTTTAAATGGTTAAAAAGCTTTAAAAAATTGATTCAAATTTTAAAACTTTTAATAGTTTTAACCAGAAACATTGTCTGAAAGCATCTTTTATGAGAACTGTGTTTGCACTTAAAGCTATTTACTGCTGTTTGGTAGATCCTCAACCACCCCAACATCGTGCGTTTTTTTGGCCATCGGAAGGAAGGGCCGACGGTGTACCTCTTCCTGGAGTACTGCACCGGAGGAGAGCTGTTCGACCGAATCGGTGAGACACCCCTGTTAGGTGGCAAACATAGGACTACTGTCATTTAGGGTGTGACCAAATCGCTGATAGACTTAAGTCTTCTCTATTATTACATATAATGCCAGGAATCACAAGATTGTACAGCTTATATATAATACATATTTATTGTCTTACCTGACTCACAACTAATCATTGATTCACTTTCTTTAAACTCATTTAATCTCAAATGTACCTGACCCATGGGTGGAAATGCAATTGTTGCCTTTCTTTTCTTCATAATATAATTAATGCACACTACCAACGTATAAAATGACTTACTGTAGTGGCAGTGGATCTTTGAGTCAGCATGATCCCCAGTCTGTTGCTGCTATCTATTAATGCTCTGATTGATTCATGTTACTAAGATGTTCTTACTCTCACTGTAGAGCCTGACGTGGGGATGGCAGAGAAAGATGCTCATATGTTTTTCCAGCAGCTAATAGCAGCTGTGGTGAGTGAACCAAATCTGTGCATTGATGTGATATCCTGTATGATTCTGCTGTTATTAAACTCACAGTCACACCTCTGCAGGAGTACCTCCACAGTATTGGCATCACCCACAGAGACATAAAGCCAGAGAACATCTTGCTGGATGACAAAGGTGAGGAAACACAATGTGTTCCCCGTGATAAAGGAATAACTTTTTAAAAAATGGATTCTTACCATCGTCTGCTGCTCTTCTTTACCTTTAGATAACCTGAAGCTGACAGACTTTGGCCTGGCCACCATGTTTCGTTTCAAAGGACGAGAGCGTCCTCTGAATCGACTCTGTGGGACGCTTCCCTACGTGGCCCCAGAGCTTCTCAGCCGACCAGAGTACAAAGCTCAGCCTGCTGATATTTGGGCTTGTGGGATCGTGCTCACTGCCATGCTGGCTGGAGGTAAAACCACAAAGTCTTTGTTCTCAGGGGCTCGACACAGTGTCATACCCACTTCTGTGCTCCAATAGAATGTAAGGAACTCAATACTGTGAAGGTTACAGACAGATTCATTCATCTGTCCATCCTGTTCAAGCCTTGAGGGAATTTCTTCAAATTTGGCGAAAACAATAATTTTCCAAGATGAACTAGTTTCAATTTGATGGTCACAGACATTGTCAAACTATTGAATCCATTTGGTAAATTATATTTATATATCAAACTACAGAAGGATGATTTTTGTTGCTTGGAATTAAGTCCATTCCAGCCCATGTTTGTCTCTCTCTCTTTGTGTTGCTTTGTTAGAGTTACCATGGGACCAGCCCACTGAGAGCTGTCAAGAGTTTTCAGACTGGGTTCAAAAGAAAACGTATCTACCTCCTTGGAAAAAAATACAACCAACGCCACTTAGTAAGTTTCAGATTATATAAATTTAAATTCTACTTTTCTTGGAGCTTAATATAATATAATAATAAAATGTATCTGCTCTGTACAGGTCTGTTGTCCAAATTACTGCAGGTGAGTCCAGATGCACGCATCGCCATCACAGAAATAAAGAAGGATCGCTGGTTTACACAAGGCAAGTTTTATTATCAGGACAAAAAAAATCAACTGCATTTAAATGTTTTATTGTTCAATCGACTGATTTCTGTGTGGTTCCCTGCAGGTGTGAAGCCCCCGCCGGTTTCTCTGGGTTCAGGAGGAAACAAACATCTTCGATCAGATGTGGGACTAAAATCCAGAGCCAATAGGTCAGGAGCTTAGAATCTTAACTGAAAGTTGTATTTACTTTTGTTTGCGTCATCTCAACACCACATTCCTCCCTCTGCAGTGATGACATGATGCAGTTTTCTAGCTCTCAGCCTGATCTCGCAGCAGCTGGCTGGGAAGCCATGTTGTTAATCAGTCAGACCGACGGACAAGTCAGCTTCTCCCAGCCGACCAAGCCGGAGCACATGTTGCTGGGTAGTCAGCTACTGGGCACGCCGGGAGCCAGTCAGGTAAATGTTCAGTGCTGTATATGTTTGTTTTTTGTTTTATTACACGTGATGATCTGTGGGAACAACAACTACTTTTAATTACTTGTCTTATTTTTATTGTGAAGTCTCCTTGGCAGAGATTAGTGCGGAGAATGACACGCTTCTTCACTACTGTGAATGCCGACGCCTCATTATCTGCCCTGAAAAACACGTGTGAAAGTCTGGCGCTTGGCTTCAAACTCACCTGCACCAAACAGGTACATCTGCACTCTCGGGATTTAGATATTTACAGAATCACTACATGCTGTGAAATTGAGTAAAATAACACCATCTGCACCACACAAGCAGAATATCTGTTTCAGTTGGGACCAATATTAACACACACAAACATCCTACAGCTGCTGGGAACCATCAAACACAGTTTAATGAACCTCTCTCTGCTCCTCAGGTGACATTGAGCACACTCGACAAGCGCAATAACAAACTCATCTTCAAAGTCCATTTGCTGGAGATGAATAATAGAGTGCTGCTGGACTTCAGACTGTCTAAGGTTGGTTTTTAGCATTTCAAAGGGTTTCTAATGTGAATAACCCATTACCATAATAATGGTTGAGACATGAAATGTGCTGTTAAACCACACAACAAAAAAACCTAAGAAAACAATAGAAGCAACATCCTGTTTGTGAGAAAATTATGTCTTGGTTAATGCTACCCTAGCAACAACACAGCAACACCCCAGTACATGTTATCACCAGAAAGATGTTTGACGTGTGTCTGTGTCTTTCCAGGGCGACGGTCTGGAGTTTAAACGACTCTTTGTGAAGATAAAACAGAAGCTTGGTGACATCATCAGCACTCAGAAGATTTTACTCTCAGTTACATGAGCGGCGTGGGCCTCACAGTGACTACAAACAAACTGCCATGGAAGTTACAGAGAACCTGTACATACTTAGCCGTGGTGTCGATATTTTAAAGGTGTCTTTATGTCATTGTTGTTTTCTTGTATAATGTGAGAGAAGTAGTGGGTCATCAGCCAGTTGTCAAAGGACAGACGCTGTGGGTGGATGCACAGTAGTGAGTGCCTGTCTGTCTTTCCATCTGCCGTTGAGAAGACGAAGTTGTTTGACACGATACAGTCCAAAGTCTTGAATAAATTATTAAACAACAAGCCATTATACACTAAAGGTTCTGTGATAAATGTGCACATTGAAGATGACCAGTGACAAAGTTAATAATTTTCGGGATAGTGATGAACTCAAATATTGCCAGTATCCATATGAATACAAAAGCCTCAGTGTGAAATTGTTAAATAAGGAAACAACAGAAGTTGTTCTCCTCCTGCAGGAAGCTTAAAATGTTTTTAAGCCCTTCTGTGGGCTAAGCAGTATATATAATATTTAATGCACAAATTAAACAATGCTTCAAACGATTCACCAATCTTTGTAGTGACAGATATATGAAGTAATGTGACTGTTATTCTAGTGGACATCAGATAAGTCTCTAACTAACCTACAAATCTACAAAAAATAATTTCTCAACTGAGGGAGACTGATAATAACTATGAGCCTGTGGCCTTGACGGTGATGGTGACGCTGACAGGCTCGTTATCGTCTCCGGGGGGAGGGCCTTGGCTGACAGATTGGGTGGCACTCATGGGTGAGGTGGTGAGGGGTGAAGCCGCTCGGGGTAAAGCCACGGTTGGACCTGGAAGAGAGCAGCAGCAAGGGTTTAGCATCAGGTAGACAAGCAAAGACTCCATCTATTGTTCGGCTGATTGAAGCTACTCTGTGGGTGTTAATTGCGAATCTTGCACATCTCTCCTTTTAAGCCATGGCCACATCACCTTGTTAGCTACCATGGGATTTTACCCATAAATACCAGTTTGATCAAAAGTCTTTAAATGATTACAAAGATGGAAATAACAGAGTGGGCCTTTTTGTCTCAGTTGCAGGCCCATGTTCTTGTGTATATTTGCAGACTGAGCTGTAAGGGGAGAAGGAGAGGGTAATTCAAAGCCCACAATAATTCTTGAAATGTCTATGTCTAAATGAGTGTGGGGGGGGGGCTTGGCATTTATATGAATGTGTGTTTGATGGGGGTTCGTCTTGCCTGGACTTGATAAACCACCAATCTCCTCTATTCCTCCCTCTGACGCGCCTACAACTTCATCTTCTGGGAAGTTGATGTTTTCCCTCGACTGGCTGTGCTGCCTGGACACACCGAAACAAGAAACACTTATAACAGCATGTCTATATACACAGTCAGCATCAGTACAATATGCTTAATATCCAAACAGTACAGTAAAGACAGCTACTCACAAGCCAAACAGCATATCATGTAGTCCTGTTGGAGAAGAAAAACAGAAGATGAATGCCACATTAGGGGATAAATGCTTCATTAGAAGCCATTAGGATACTGGTGTTTGTGTGCAGGACTCACGAGGATTGTTGTTGCGGTTGCGGATTATGTAGACGAGCAGCAGAGCTGTGAGGAGGGCTGCAAAGAGCATTCCGCCGATGGCTGCTCCAATCACAGCAGGGTACATGTTGTTGCTCGGCTCCGCTGCAACACATCACAGTTACACTTTGCAAAACAGTACACCTCTGACATAACGCACAGTGTGTTTGGTTTTTAACATCACGTTTCAAGTGGTTCTCAACCCATGTCTGTTTGTCTTGTGGCACAAAATGCACTTAATTCATAATTGTTTGTAAATTTTACATCCACTCCAGTTTTGAGTGACCCATGGTCAGTTTGATTCACTATGGATTTGATGCAGCCTTACTTGGCCTGGTTAATGGACTGCATATAAAGATGAAGACAAGATAGCCATCTGGTGGCTGGCTGCACTGTAGGGCATAATTCTGGTGTCCTCCGTGTTTGTGGATGGGACATGAGCCAAAAGAAACGATCAAATTCATTTGTCACACACTGATGTACATTCAAGTGCTCATTTTTCTGGCAAGTTTTGTTTTAATTAAGTGCTTGATGCTATAAAAACAGGGTCAGAAGTCGTGATAAACAGTTGAGATTGACTAGTGATTGTGTATTAGTGGGATTTTGTTACTGCAGCTCCATCGCCCAATTGCTACTGAATACACTGGCTCCAGTCTGGCCTTTGTAAAGAGGACCTGCTCCCAATATAAAGTATTTAAATTTAAAGGGCCCATTCTAGGGTAAAACAACAATTCTAAAATGTAGATGATTTTCCACCAGTAAAAACATGACTTGGACTATTTTATATTAAATTTCTGCCAATTGATCCCTTTCACCTAAATCTTACACACGGAACCTTTAATGTCTGGATAGTTGGAGAAAGTGGAGAGGCGTCATTCATATTTATATACAGTCTGGTCTTGTATATTATCCCATAATTGTCTTTTCTGATTACTGACTCTGACCATGCAGGGTTGAAAACCACTGACCAACCTCACTGGCAAGCCTTTCTACATCCTCAATAATCGTTTGTCTTGGATTAATCACATCCTTCTAAACATGGTACAATTTCCACAAAGCAATTGCAAGAAGAGGCACACAGGGCCAGGTTGAAGAAAGATAAGGAAGTAGGTAAAGAGGAAGTGAGGAGTGAAGCAGTCAAGTGTGATTGTGTTAGTGTGCTTTTTTTGTTTGTGTATGAGTCTTTCACCTAAGTGGATAACACAAAGAAGAAAAACAAAAAGGGTTAGACTGTCATCAAAGTCACAGTAACAGCAATCGGTGCATAATTATTTTTTTTTATTATCATTGATTTGTAAAGAAATCCCTAACTCCGGCCCCTGTCTTTGCTCAGTTCACTATGTTTTCCTCACTATGTTTACGTTCTATACCTGGAGTCTTCGCTTCCGAAGGGTGTCCAATGGTGCGGTGGTTGACAGGTGTGACACGGAACTGGTAGGTAGTGGTGGGAGTTAGTCTCAATACTGTCTGACTTCTGACATCGGGGTCCTGGATGAAGTTACGGTACCAGGCTGGTGGACCAATCCTGTCCTCTGCTTCCTCTTCTGTGTCGTTGCTGCTGCCTCTCCTCCCGGGTCGCTCTGACACCCATCTGTGCTCCAAGAGGAAACCCGTCCACCCTCCATGTTCCTCGTTCTGCACCTGCCACTCCAGCTCCACCTCGATACGCTGGCGGCTGTTGTACATCACTTTGATAAGGGTCGCATTGGGTGGCATGGGGTGCCCTGATGAAGAACAAAAAGTACAACCTAACAGAAATACACACTTCTTTCTGACCTTACAGTTTGTGTTGATATGGTCTATCACAATAGACATTAGACAGATGGCAGCCTACATCATTTGGATGGATTTTGGCATCCTCATTTTTATTAGTTTATTTAGTTAATTTGCTTTTGAACATGCAGTGTATGAATTTTACCTTTTTTGGTATTTGCATGTTAGCATACAGTTGTTGGTATTTAACTCAAAGCTGGTGGGCTTACATGCTAACATCACAATGCTGACATGGTAATGTTAAGATTTAGCTTAATGCACAGGTGAATGCACACCCACTGCTAGCATAGTTGGAGGATCTTAATATTTTAGAGAAATATGCTTTTTGACATTTATGCTAGATTTAGATGAGCAGAGTGATTGATAATGTCCGTGCAGTAGATATGAAGCTGATAGTAGCAGGTGAGCTTAGTTTACCATAAAGACTGAGCAGCTCGCCAAGCTCCTTCCAAACAAAATCGACCTACCAACACCTTTAAAGCCCAATCATTAGCATATTATATTTTATTTGTATAATCCAATAAAAAAACAAAGTCTGAAATGGCAAATTGTGTTTTTATGGGTGGTAATAGTGTGATCAGTGTATTTCCTTGGTTGGTTGCAGTTACTCCTCCCAGCCAATCATTAGTTTCATACCACAACTTGCCATTTGTACAATTAAGGTTTGTATGCTAGTCTTCCTGCTGTCTAATACTAGCCTTAATTCTAAACTAAGTTAATGGCTTTATAGTGTCAATCCTCTTATCTAACGTCCCACAAGACAGCAGATAATAGTGCATTTCCCAGGATGTCAGACTGTGTGGTTAAGTTATTACTTGACAAATAAAATGATTTCTTACTCTTGACCACTAAGGTGACATTGATTTCAGTTCCTCCCACTGCATTGGAGGTGGTGCATCTGTACTCGCCACTGTCTCGAGTCTCATCCGTGTCTCTCACAGTCAGATTGGCCCATGCAGATGTTCGCAGGAGTTTGTACTTGGAGGTGTCGTGGACGTCCGCACCCTGATTGTTGAACCAGATGATTTCACTGACCGGGAGATAGTTGGCTCTCAGGTTGCAGGTGAGCTGCACATCACTCCCCTCATACACAGACACAACTCTGCGCTGTGTCAGTAACACAGGAGCCTCTACATGACAAGTGAACATTAAATTAATTAATCATCAAGCCATGTCTGCGATTTGTTG
Organism: Paralichthys olivaceus; assembly: GCF_024713975.1. NCBI lineage: Eukaryota > Metazoa > Chordata > Actinopteri > Pleuronectiformes > Paralichthyidae > Paralichthys > Paralichthys olivaceus. Next base: position 12,194,451 of record NC_091107.1, on the reverse strand, counting down.
TAAGGTGATATTAACAATCCTTACTGACCCAGTGAGAGCCTGCAGGTCTTGATTTGGACCAGGAGAGGATGTTTAGCATGGCAGGTGTAGGGCTTCTCGCTGCGAGCGGTGCCATAGCGAAGGATCAGGAGGTTGGAGTTTTCTTCTCCGCCTTTGCCTTGACCACCCGGGCCCTCCCACCACACCAAGGCCTTTGGGGCCCCTCCATCCCAGGAGCAGGACAGCATCAGATACTGCTTGTTGTTGGTCACATAGGCAAAACACACTGGCTCTGCAGGGGGTACATCTAATAGAGGAAAAGAGTGGAGAGTTGTCACAGGTTTGGTGATCAGGGAGCTTAAAAAAACAAACTTCACTTTTCCTCTGTGTTTCTTACATGTGCGCGTGCTGCATGCTATCGACTGCTTGAGAGCTGGGTGAGAACCCATGCATGAAAACAAGCTGTTGTTGGAAGTCAGGCCTTCAGATGGCAGCAAGATGGCAGTGTTGGTCAGTGGATTTGGTTGGTGGCTTGTGTCGGCCTCCTCCTGTCCCAGTCGTTTCAGGTCTTCGCTCCAGTGGAGGGAGGCGGAGGGGAAACCACCAGGCCAGGAGCAGAGCAGTCTCAGAGAGGTGTGATTCAGAGCTGGCTGCACAGAACAGGAGGGGGAGCCATCGGGCGGGTCTGTGGAGATAAAGTGCAGCGTGACAAGGTAGTGATGTGCAAAGTGGGGGTTGCATGAGGTCATCTGGGCCAAAGGAAGGGCATGTGGGGCTCAAGTAGTTAGGATATTTGGTATGGACCACAATTATAGAAGAGTAATGGGCTTTTCATTACATTGGGCTTTTCATTCCAGAGCATGTCTTTTCTATTGTAAAAGATGCATATGAATAGGCAATGTACTCTGTCTCTCTTGAGTGATGTATAAGATCAGATACATCATCTGAGTAACTGACAGAACAGCAGAAACTCAGCAAAACCAAACATTAGAGAAAAATGGCAAGCACCGGCTTTCTAGCCAACCAATGTTTGCCATGGCTGTGACATCACAGCGAGGTACCTGACAGAGAGTCCCATCAACTTCCTAGACGGCCCAAACAGGAGAATAGGTCTGCAGTACTTCCACACTCTGCTGTGTGTTGGTGTGTAGGTGTATGAGTGTGTGTGCATTTGCAAGCTATTTGGGAGTGTTTAGAAAAAGTAATGAGAACAGAGCTTGAAATTAGAGAATTGATGTAGTGAATGAAGGGTGAATGTTCAAAACAGAAAAACAAAGGGGGCGAAGGAGGTTTCTGGTTAACAGGATAGGTGTCAATACTGTTTTACACTCCTTGCCATTTGCAGTACCAAGACAGAAGGACACAGGTTAAGTCTGAGAGGAGAGATCAGCAGCGGAGTCGAGAGTTGACAAGAGTTGACAGCACGGTCCAAGGTCAGATATCAGACTCACAGTAGACAGTCAGGCTGATGGTTTTTTTGGAGCGGGTGTTAAGGTACGTGTTCTGTGCCAAGCAGGCGTAGTCGCCAGTGTGCATGCGGAGGATCTTGGTGATGGTAAACTGTGACCCGGTGTAGACCTGGGAGTTGTTGTAGAACCAGACGTACTGACTGACCGGGTTGGACTGGGCATGACAGAATAAAGAAACAGTCTCTCTCTCCAGGGCTGAGTATCCCCGCCCTGTCATACTGTATGGAGTCACGTCTATCTGAGGAATGTCTGGGCCAACTGAGGAGAAAGGATATGAGCACGACAAAGTTATGATGGACACAGACATGTAAGATGCAGGTGAGCAACTTCAACCTAGTCTTTTATACACAGCAGCAATTAGACAATTCACTTTCTTTTAGCTTTGTTTTTGGTCTTCACCTACTCCTAGAAAAATATCTGCCTCTTACATTAGACAAAAAATCTTGCTTGGTGGTCTATTAATATTACTAATGAGCACGTGCAGTGTCTTTAAAAGCTTAGACTACAGGTATTTTGTGGAGCAAGCAAACCCCAAACCATCCACAGAATACTCACAAATGGTCTCTAGCCATAGCTTGTTAGACCTCTCGCTGTTGACGGCGTTGCTGGCCACACATTGGAACCAGCCGGTGTGGTTTCGGTTGACATCGGTCATGTTGATCACGCTGGTGTTTCCTTCTGCAAAGGTGGATATGTTGCCGGTGCGGGTTTCATGTTGCCACACATACTGTATTGGTCCAGTCCCGTTTTCCAGATTGCAGCGAATCCAAATGGTCGATCCTTCCACTGGAGACAAATCACTTATCAGGAGGGAAGGCTTACTGACCGGAACTGAATTCACGACAAAGACACAAAAGATGGAGGTGTGATTAGATTTATATATTCCAGGAAATGTATTTGTATTGTGTATGGATGTAGCTGTGAATCCAGACATGTCATGTTAAATGTTACCTTTACACCTGTAGCCTGTTGGACCACAAGCTGACAGAGGAACAAAGTTTTTTTTTTTTTTATCTGTCCTGAATCTTTACACTTTTGATTCAAGGTTGTTTTGGTTTTGTTACACAAGGATGTAGTTGTTTGTAAAAATCCAAAATGGCCGACAAATGGCAGACGTAAGAAATAGTCAGTTAAACTTGTGTTTAGACAATTGCAATTTAGTTTGGACATTTATATATATGTATGATATTATGTAGTATTGGGTATAGAAGGCCAGGTAACGATTGGCTACTGATTTTAATCTTTGTGTCTTTTATATATATATTGCAGCTCAGTAAAATCTAAGATATGTTGGTTTTGTCCACCTGGTTTGGTTGAGCTTTAGATTTGGATCCATGCAGATGTTGATAAAAGATGGAATAGCTAATTATTAGTGATGTTGGGGCTAAAGAGTTGAGTATTCCCTCCCAGCTACACTCCTGTCTGACGAAGTGAAGTCTTACCTCTGACAGTGAGGTGCACATAGTGATATACTACTTTGGGCTCCTGTTCTATATCATAGAAGGCTTGGCAGGTGAACAGGCCATGTGCAGCCACTGGCAGTTTCTCGATGCTCACAGCTGCACTGTTTGAGATGACCGTCAACTGTCCGAGAGTCATGGCCAGCTGCTGGATCCTGGTTCCTTTGCCCAAATCGTACACCACAGCTTTAATAGCTTCAGTGCCCGGCTTGGTGAAGCTCCATATGTACATGTCAGGTAAGGTGGTGCCACACTCCAGGATTACCGCTTTTCCCACCACGCCATACACACTGGTGTCCTCATACACCACCTCCCAGTTGGACTTGATCTGCACTGGAGGAGAAAGAGGAGGCACACGATCATGCAAAAAAATGCGTGTGTGTGTGTGTGTGTGAGTGAGGGAAAAGGAGATGGTCGTGTCATGTGCCCTGCCGGTGTTCAATTACAGGGTTGATTACACTGCAAGTTTCAGACCCACTCTAATAGTTTAATAAGGGATTAGTCCAATAATGTTTTCCAGACATGTTCGCTCTTTAAACCACCTTTTGCTTTCATAGATGTTTTTTTTTCTCTGTTACCATAACACCAAGCGGTCAGCAGGAATAGGTTTGGGTGATATAGTTAAAAGAAATGTCAGAATATTCAATATTTATGGATGTAAGTAGGAAAAAAGTGCTTTTAAGTTCGCTTAAAACAATCACGAAAAATAATGACATTGACTTTGAAGGCAATGTTCCACTGTTAGTGATTACATCACAAACAACTCATCAACAATAAATGCCACAATTCTTTTTTCTTCTTCTGTTTAACTGAAATTTGCTCAGAATTGGACACCTCTGAAAAAGCTGTCAGTTTTAGTCCAATATGTAGGTATCAGTATCATATACAAAAAAAATATTGGAGGATAAATTGTTCCAAAACTACAGTTTCAAATATCAAGACCAGCCTCCAAGCCTATCAAGTGCAATACTGTCAGCTACTTCAAATCTTTAATACGTACAACAGAACTACAACATATTCTACTGAAGCCAATCAAATCATGTTATAGAACCAGTTATTTACTGGATGAAATGAATCCAAAAGTTCAAATGAATCCAAAGACACTGTGAAACCCTTACCATTAGTTGCACAGGTGACTAAGCTGACAGGTAGAAACAGAAAGGCCAGCCCTAGCAGTTGGGCCACCATGGTATCATGATGATCCTGAGTCTAACAACCTCTTCAATCCCAAAAATGTGGAAGAGATGATCCAGAGTTTTTCGCCACAAAAAATTTTTCCCCTTAGATGGCCGAGGTCACGTATTTGTTTTTCAGCACTGCAGACGTTTGTTAGAGAATCCAGTTGCCGGCACTGACTTCATTAGACTGAGAGTAGGAAGGGACGGACGGTCACTAAACTGATTTGGGCTCAATTATTCATGTGTTGTTCCTTTCTCTCCATCCCTCCATCCCTCTTTCTTCTCCTGCATGGCTAGAATAACACGGTCGTACTGAGCTCATCTATTTTACAAGAGAGACTCATGAGTGGCCAGGTTAGCCTTTCGCTCACACACACGCAAACACTGGTGATATCCAGTGTCTCAACATGAACATTCCTCCACACAAGACTTCAATTTGTGCTGTCAACGATGAAAAACACATCATTGAGAGTCTCACCAAGGTTTTGCTGTGATCAAGCTTTTTAGGTTGTGGAATCTAAATTTTCATTGTTCTCACCTTGTTGATTCAGAAACACTGATGAACCCTCTTGGAGATATAAATCTCATCCCTTTCCTACATCATACAGTAGAAGCACACAATAAAAGAGGGATTAAAAAGGATTTATATCTTCTTATTTTCTTTGCCCTTTGGTTGTTTTACTACGAGCTTAAGGGCAAAAAAAACTGTGTATGCCACAAACCATTTCAAACTCATTTTGGCGCTGAGAGACAGCAAAGACATTCTATCATGTAGCTACGGCGAGATAAGAAGATATTTCCCTCTGCTTCCAGTCATCTTGGGCGAGTTGTGAAATTACAAGCTCCAGATTTTAATTTCAAAGGTCATGTGGGGACCAGAGAGCAGAGTAAACTCTACTGATGGGATTAGGATTAAAATAGATTTAGAAATCTGGCATCTTGTAGTGATGCTCTGGGTTCCCTCACAACATGCTGTGATCCCAGCCCTCTGCAGGCCACCATTTAAAGACGTAAAAAAAACCTGCAGTGTTCAGTTAATGAGATGCTGATCCTGCACCTGCACACAATTTCCTCTCTGGAATGTTAATTCTGTGTTTTTTTAAAGATGAGCACTGAATTTATGTTTGAGATGAAGTTTCAAACGGGAGAAAGAGAAGGAGGAGAGACTGCGAGTGGAACCGTGAGTGTGTAATTTGAGAGGTTTGTCATGAATGAATGAATAAAGGACGGAGATCAGTTTCCTCAACTGGCAGAGATGAGGACTGGGGCCACAGTGCGAGACGTTTTTAGTCTCTCCTCCATGTCCATACAAAAACAAACAATCAAGTGAAACTACATGGAGAACCTTTATCATTCAGTAGAACGCATATCTCCGCTTAGTTCCAACTGTCCCCTTATGAAACAAAGTTTAAATTCACAAGACCTTTTTCTCTCAAGGCAGCTTCCTACTGTGGCAACGATAACTTAAAATATGCCATAAAGCTCTATAACATTTAAGGGAACTGAACAGTTAGGTGAGTCTTTCACATACAAGTACAATGTAATCCAATGTTAATTTGAAAATATTGACTATATTTGAAGTTCTCTGAAACTCCCATATTAGCGTGTACACTTTGTGAAGTAATAGTCAAACTAAGGAAATATAATAAATAAAAATATAATCTCTTTAATTCCACTTTTTGAGCATCAAATTCACAGTTTCTCAAAATTCTGGTCTTACAGGCTTCCTGAAGTAGATCATATAAACTGCAACAATAAACAGCCTTCAATGGATTCAAGGAGGATTTTGTTCTTCACGAATGGTTTGTGAGTTGTGACCATGAGACATCAGTAATTTCTCACATCCATATAATTTCCTTCAAAGTTAGTCCAAGAGTCAATCTTCCTTTGTCTTGTCTCCAACAGAGATCAGCTGCCTGTCGTCTCTGATTGTTTTTACAGTCACGACAGTCAGCTGACTCATGATCCTGTCATTGTTGAGACAGAACTCAACAGAAATAATTGGCTAAAGCTGTGAAGGTTTAGGCCAGTGATTGTACGTGTGAAGTCGGGGAAGGAGACATATCAATCAAACTGAAAATGGCCACTGGTCTCTTTTACTTCAGCCTCCATTGTTTTTATATCAACCATGTGTGTCATTTTTCCTGAGGTTGTTCAATAGTTATCTGATCTGTTCTTGATGTGAACGGGAGCTAGAATATATCTACCAGGATGAAGTAGGCAGCACTGCAGAGAGGGAAGCTTATTATGTCAGAGGCGATGACATTGGGTCTGTGCCAATAACCGTACTTGTGTTATTAGCAAACGGTTTTAAGTGCTTACTTCAGCTATTTCATTATTTGCCCAAGTGACTGCAAGAGTGAAGAAGATTGTCAAAGCTGACTTGGGTTCATATACAGAGATATATTGTCACAGCTGAGATGATTTGTTAGAACAAAAAGATCCTAGTAATAATAATAACAATTTTAGGAATTGTTAAATATAATTGTTTAATATAATAACGTAAAGTTATCCAAAAACACATTTTCAAGGATTTTGTCTCTTGCTATTTTTATGTATCGAACATTTTCCTTTAAGTATTTGATAAAACAATGTATCTGGTATTTATTTTAACAGTGTCCTACATGTGCTGAAAATATGTCTCCCTTAATGCTGGCCCTGAAAAAAATATTATTTAATATTATATTTTCAAAAAAGAATAGAGTAGAGGACTTACAGTTCTCAGTCAAGTGTACACCACTGATACAAGTTCACATGATAGCTTTTATTTACAGCAAATGCTAAAAATTCACAGTTCATTTAACAGCCAGTGTCAATGAATACTAAAATCCACAGATACCACGAATAAAAACATCAACGTCATAAATCTCCAAAATGTCTTCAGTAAATAAAAACGTTGTTTTCTTTGCAAAGAAAAACATAAATCATACAAAATACAAGCACAGTAAAAGTACAACATGAGGACAGAGGGTACAACCAGAAGATGAGGTCTGGGATTGTCAGAGTGCACAACACAGCTAGGATAAAGAGAGAGTTGACTTAAGAGATAGAGGAGGAAACCGTAATCATTTTTTGTTGGTTTTTTTTGTTTTTTTTTTACAAAATGATACAAAGGAGGATAAATTCATTGTCAGCCACATCAAGAGATAATCCCATACATTCTGTTTAAAGTAAATAATACATCCATGCAATATAAATTCATTCCACAGAAAGTCAAATCGTCTTTCTCTAACTTAAAACACGGTTCAACAATCTTCCCTTTTCAAAGATTAGATGCCACAGCAAAATATAGGACGAAAGAGAAAATGCTTTAAAACAAAAGCATCATTGTCTTTTCGAGTTCCAGAGCCGTCCACAACAGTGCAGACAAGTGCAGAGACAACTCCTGACAGTCCAGGGTTCAACATATTTCTCCAACCTCCTCCTTGGAAAGGTTTGGGTTTTAATCAGGTCGTTTCATCTGAGCTCACAGCAGAGGTTTGAGTTCCTGACAAGGTGCCGGTTCAGACGTATTGCTCTTTGGGAAATGTGTATGCCGCCACTCCCGGTGGAGGAGAAGACAGGCCCGGTACTGAGGGGTATTTAAAGATGGCTGTGGTGTGTGAGGGAGGAGAGAAGGTGTTTTTCGACATGTCGGTGCTGCTGCTGCTGGTCGTGGTGGTTGGTTGTGAGGAGTGGTAGGGGTGCTGGGGCAGAAATGACAGAGGGGGGTTGATGGGAGGGGAGTAGGGCTCGGGGTAGTCTTCCTTGTTACAGGCCAGTCTGTAGCTCACATAATCTGCTGTGTTTGGAAGCTCTTCATAAAACCGTCCTGAATGCTGTGGAGACATGAGAGTTGTACGTCAAAGATCAAAATGAAAAACATTACATTTGCACATATAATATTACACAGACTTCCCTGCATCACATTCAGTTGGCACAAAATGCTGCTGTGAGGATTATTACTGGTTTAAGAGGACATGACCGCCTAACACTGTAGCCTCGCTGCATTGGCCTTCTGTTTGTTTTCGCTTTGATCCTAAGATTGTACTGATGACTTTCATCGCTATACACAACCAAGCCTCTGTGTATATCAAGGAATTACTAACTGCTTATGTGCCTGCACTTAGATCCACTGATAGACTTCTGGTCAATCCCAGTTGGTAGGTATATATAGTAATTACATGCCCCCAAACTCATGAATGGACTTCCCAGCTGAGATCAGAAATTTTACATCTATCACTGCTTTTGAATCCCTTCATAGAATGTTCTTTTAAAAATTCAATTTCAATTTATTTTATTGAATTACTTTTTGTTGTTCATTGTATTTTTTATCTTTTATCCTATTGTGAAGCACCTTTGTTACTTACTTAAGAAAGGCTTAAAAGCTTATTGTTATGATTACATTATTCTTAGAGTTTCTGAGCTTGTAGCAGTACTACGAATCAATGTTTTATACTCATCATTCTCATGAGGATGAGCTCATCTGTGACACAATAAACTTTCCTGCCAAGGGTTTTCATGCTATTTCACTGACCTTAGGTTTGCTGTTGTATCAAGAAATGCAGCAATTTGCCAACAAAGATAGAGAAAAATAAAACTGCTTGCTAGTAAACATAGATGTAAATACTACAGCTTTCAAAATGTTCTAAATAATCTGCTTTGGGAGGAAAAAATGCATTCGGCACAATTAAACTTCATGGACACACTGACTGAAACACAACAGAAACTTCACACTGGAATATTAAGGATGAAGACTGATGTAGAGACTACTTGCAATTTGTGAAGGGATGCATTGTAATGGCTTCTTTTGTTTGTGACAAACAGAGATGGAGGGAGAGGGTGAAGTTGTTGTTGTCTGTTGGCACCAGAGAAGACTGATATGTTTCATATGCACAATTTATACCACGTAATGTGGACCTGCCATCACAACTTTATTATAAGGACAAATATTTTTCTAGAGCTGTATATGAATTATAGATACATGACACTGTGTACCTGGATATCGTCTCCTGGTCTTTTCCTTATCGGCTGTGACGGTTTTCTGGACGGAGAATCATTTCTGATCAAGGGGGGAAAAGAGAATAAAAGATGGATGATGAGGATGGTAGTGAAGGACACAAACCATATTGGGACAAAGAGCAGGCGAAACAAACGGGAGAAAAGATAATGTGGTGTTTACATACGAGGAGTTGTCCTTTCTACTTCTGATTTTGAGAACCAGGACTGTTATAGTGATGCCCATGAGCACTCCGGCAGCCAGCAATAAGGCGATGACACTGATGACATCACCTGTTGCTATCTGGGGTAGAGGCTTTTCTGCAGAGAAAGAAACAAAATAAAAATTCAAACATGCACATATACTTTTCAAAGAAACTATGAAAGTACAGTAAGAATTAATAAAATGTGAGTGTAAAGAAAAGTACAACACAAAGCGGCAGCATGAAGTAATGTTGGCAGGAATACTTATTCACTTATTAATTTTTCTCTTATCATCAAATCAAATGTCTCCAGAGTTCAGGTGAACGTACCTATGATGCTGACCTCCACAGAGCCCGATCGTGTCCCGATGCTGTTGGTGGCGTCACACACGTATGTACCTTGCAGGTCATATGTGACCGGCCCTTTGAAGGTGAGGACGTTGTCACGGATCTCAGCACTGTTCGGTATGGAGCCATTAATCCTGCAGAACACAGAATATTACACTCGAATAACCCGGAAACACATCGTGAAACAAATTGTCTACCTGCACACACAGCACTCTCTCATAGGGGGAGAGGGGATGGCTGAATCTGCAGGTTATTATTTTTTCTGCTTAAAAGGAGATGGCCCTCATCCCACTTCAAATCACTTACTAACTGTGGTGATATGTCAGTCACATGACACGTGACAGAAAAAATTATCAGCCTCAGACACCGACGTGATGAAGGTAAGAAACATTGAATTTTGCATCTTGTACAGGAAAAACTTATTTCTCCATTTCACTGTTTTCTATAAAGTAAGTGTCGTATATTGGGGTTGCGATGATGTGAAGATGATGAAGGAATCTCCGATGACACCGTCTTGATTGTATATAAAAGTTTAATACAAAAAGTTCAGCATCAATACAAGCAAAGCAATCTGCCTGGAGAGAGATTCGGAGCCAATATGAATCTCTTCTGTCGAGGCAACTTCATCTCCTCGTTTATATAGGAGGGTTGTTTGTGTAAACCTAAAGAAAACACATCTGGTTTCTTATCCAGCTCTTCACGGTTATACAGTGACAGGAAGGGAGACGACACTAGCCCAAATTTAGTGTTGCACTTAGAGCTGTGACCTATCACCCTACCATTTGTTCAGGCTTTCTCCAAATTCCTCAAGACCTGTGGACCTCACACCTAAGGATAAATTTATTTTATGGGGAGGACTACACATAGCATTTCAGACACCACATAAGAAAGAGCAAATGTGAGTGAAGTACAGTGAGTTGTACTCACAATTTCCACTGATACAGAGAGACGGATGGATTGGCATCAGCTTTGCAGCTCAGCTGGACGTTCTCTCGGTTTAGATACCAGTTTCCATCAAAGCCGTCCACTGACACATCTGGCTCATCTAGTACACACACAAAGGGAAAATTAATTTAGATTTAGAGACTGTAGTTATTAGGTTATTGTTGCGAATGAGCGAGACTCACACTGGATATCGAGGGTGACACTGTCAGTATAGACTTCCTCGTTGTAGCTGGTGACACAGGTGAGCGTCTCCTTGTGTGTTTCTTTGCTGGGCACCAGGATGTAGTCACTCTGAACAGTGAATGTCCCGTCTGAGTTTCTGTACTCTCGAGTGGTCGCCTCTCCTGGCACCTTTGTCTCCCACCTGCTCACACCGACGAGGAATCAATCAAACGAAGATGTACATAGATATTGTAAATTAACTCTAAATAAAAGGCAAGGGTTTCATTAATGGATGTGTAGAAGACAAAAGTCTAGTAGTTGGATAAAACCTCTATGATGGTGTAGCAACGCAAACCATAACACCTGCTCCATAAAAGGGGGGAGAAAACACTCCTCATAACTCTAAATCACACACACACACACACACACACACCTAATGATACCAGGTGGTTTTCCATTGGCAGAGATGCAGGTGGCCACAGGTGTTTTCAGATTGGACGAACGAGCCACCAGGGTCGGGGTGGACAGACTCATCTGAGTCGTCGGGCGAACTGGGGAAATAAAAATGAATAGAAGCATCGAGATGATCAGACATGAGAAAACGTTGTGATGTATGATTTAAAGCCTGTCCAACATGCGGACAGGTAAAAGCTGTTTCTCATCGATTAATCTTGTATTTGCACAAAACTGGACATTTCCAAAAAAATTCCTTAAATATTCCAAATTAAGTCTCAAATTAAATTAATTAATTAAAATGTTGGATACTTTTCTATGTGAAATGCAGACTTGGCATTCAGCAATAAATTGACTTTACTCCAAATCATAAACAGAATATGGTATTTTAAGTTTGTGGAAGTTCATTATTGACCATGGAAAGAGTTCATGTATATCAGTAATAAATCAGTGAAGACTAGTTAATCCAAACAAGTCTCATGCATCAAACCTGCAAGTTGGTCAATATTGAAAGGAAAGACAGGAAACATGTGTGACAAACAACCACACAGGCTGGAAGGATGTGGCCCCTTGATCCACAGCTTTTGTGTTTTGTATTGCTTCCTTTTATGTTTTTTTAAAAGCCCATCAATGGACAGACAATGCAAAGGAGCTTAGCCAATGATTCATGTTGTATGTGGCAATATGCTATACTAATAAACATACAAAAATCTTAATATTCAGCAACCTCTGTCATATGTGAGTGTGATCTTATTAAAGCTCAGATCATCATACGTGTGTCTTACCGTAGACTGTGAGGTTCACAGTGTTCTCTCTGTTCCCTGCAGGAAACGTGGTGTATTCGCAGATGTAGGTGGACTCGTCAGAGAGGCGGAGCGAGGAGAAGGTGATAGTGGTGTCTTCAAGGGTCGGAGTGCGTCGCCTCACTGCCGCGTTCTTGAAGGTGACGCGGTCCCTGTAGGGCGGGGCCACGGACACACCCAGGGAGGGGTTGGCGATTGCCACGTTCTGCTTGGTGCCATTCACCAGTTTCTGCCATGTTACCTAAGATGGACCAAATGTAAGTAAAAAAATCTGACTTGATACTAAAAATGACAACCTTAACTTTAATTTCTATCAAATCAATTTAAACAGGAGCTCACTAAGACTTGAAATGTAAGATTGGCTGTTGTGACTGTCTTAAAAACCAGTGTAATGTGCAGGTTAGAATCAAGTGTTAAAAATGATATTGTATTCAAATGTTTCAGTTAAAGGATCATTTCAGGATCACTGTCACTTTCAGAACAGATTCCTGAAGTATTTGTCACACATGTAAAACCACCAATCCAGTTTAATACAGACATTTCAGAAAATCAGGTTTCTGATTAAATCAAATTTAAATCAAACTGGATGTTTAAGAGATGGACAGACTTTATGCTGAAATCTGGAATCTGTGCTCTGAGTGTCTATAGTATCATCGGATTTGGGAGTTTAACGTAATGTAATCCACATGTTCAAGAGGACAACTGAATACCTGGGAGATTTTGACAGGCGGGAAGCTGTTGACGAACCGACAGCGGAGATCCACCTTTGACCCGACATACCCCGCCTTCCCATCATCCATCTCCACAGTCTGGCTTTTTATTCCTGGGGCAGAAACGTCAGTGTTAAAAGACATGAAACCACTCTCACCTAAACTTGGCGCACACACAAATACACATACGCATACACACACGTTGGCAGCGTCTGAGTGGCACGCTCTAAGCTGTTCACAGTCAGCGCAGCACGTTGAGCCTATAAAGTGAGCTAAGCTGTCGAAGATGGTACATTTTAGCAGCGTGAGAGGTGAGCTGAGGTCAAAGGTTTTGGATTAGAGTGAGGTAAAAATAAGCACGATTTGTTTGGTGACTGCTCCCACTGACTTACTGATCCCCTTCAACCAATCCACCGCAGAGCCACAACCACTTCCTGAATGTACACTAGTCACGTGTGTCAGTCAGGTAAATTGAAAAGGAGCATCATATCCATCTGACAGGTTCACAAACATACACATTCTCACTATCCCTCATTCAGCCTCAGTCAGTGACAATCAGACATTTTTGAACATATCTCATCTTTCCATTTATATCTTTACAAACTTTCCCCCCCCCCCCCAAATTTTTATTTTATAGTTAATCCCTTTGAAAACCCTTCACCTCTATAATGTGGCAGCAGAAAAATAGTACTTCAAATGTACTTGTTATAAGACTTTGCCTGAAAGTATCATCCCATATGTATTTTAAATGTATTTTAAATGTTTTGTATTTATTCTTGCATTTTTAATCATATGGGAAACATATAATGCCAAAATAAATAATTAACAACAAACATAGTTATAAGGCATCTTCTTGGAGTCTTACATCTGAAAATAAAAGACATATAATGTAATGAGTCTCTGAAGAAAGCACCAAAAAAGTCTGTAATTTTTATTTTGAAAATGTCTCTCAAAGAATGTCATCATGACAAAAAGCCATTCCTTCAATAGTGTAAAGGACACCTTAGGTTTTGGTATGAAAATTAAACTTGATAAGGTTTAATTTGCTGCCACAAATGTTTCCGGTTACTTCTCTCAAACGTATATGGCCACAATCCAGACAACCAGAACATGTATACGGATGATATGCAAGTGTGAATGTAACTCATATGTTTGAAATATTGTATTTTTAAAAAAACAACAGATACCATAAGTCAGAGTTCGTCCTGCAATCCAATATTTCCGTGTTATTAATGGAGTATTGATCAGTCCATTAGTGTTCTAGTTTCTATTTCACAGATTGCAAGTCAAAAACACCCCAGGCTGACGTGGCAGACATCAAAACTACAGCTCAACCCCCCTGCAAGCTTGTTCACCATGAAGTAGGTTCAGCTTTGTTAGAGCTCCCTCAGTTACAATACACAGGAACTGAACTGTAGCCTCTTGGTGTGACAATCAAAAGGTTGGACAAAACAGTGATGATTAGGGGGAGATATCATCAACTGCAATATACCATGACACATTCTCTTGTGATACATCCTGGATACAAAAGAACAGCTGAAATATTATGTAGACTTTTCCTCATGTAGTGTAGTTTATATAGCTGAAGACTGCAGGCAGACCAGGCCTGAACAACACAAGTTTATGTTTAAGTGACATGTGAAACAGGTTGATTCCCTTCTACAAGCTTCAGTGAGAAAAAAACCCATCCATACATCCATCAACTCAAACGAGTCCAGAATTTAACAAAATATAGACCAGGCATCTGTTCTTACAGTACAGTTTATATATTCAGTTCAATACAATTTTATTTGTATATCGCCAAATGATAACATACATTATCTCAAAGCACATTACATAGAAGGTCAAGACCTTCAAATGTATAGAGAAACCCAACAGTTCCCACAATGAGAAGCACTTTGGCGACTGTGGAGAGAAAAAATTCCCTCATTAACTGGAAGAGACCTCTCCAGACTCAATGTCAATATGACTTGACCGGTTGGGGTAAGCAGAGAAAAGGTGAATGAGAGGAGAGATAAGAGACAGAGATGGGGTGAGGGGGAGGAGAGAGAGGAGAGCGAGAGACCAGGAACAGTTGTGCACCATCAGGTTTCAGCTCTGACTAGTTATAATGAAAACAATAAGAGTGTAAAGATGTTATTAATGATAGCACAACAATTTATTATTTATTATATATATTGAACATAGACAATACATTATTCTCTGAAGCTTAAGTTAAATTGAAGTACAAAATCACTGTCTTATTTGAAATCACAAAAACATAAATTTGACTGTTGGCAGACTGAATCCTGTTCTTTGTTTTAAGTTGATTTACACACATATGGTGCACGGATTCACATTGGAACCAAACAGGATGTTACCTTATAAGTACATTTCTTTTTACCTGGAAGGTAAAATTTATTCAATATGCAGAAATGAATTTGGTATATGATGTGTTTGTGCATTTATAACCCATTGTGTGTGTTTGCGTGTCAGTGGAAAGGGAGAAGGCCAGCAGTGGGACTAGCTTGCATAATTCTGGATATTAAAGTGCATCTGCATCAGATACTCTATGGTCCTTTTGCTGGTGTACATGTGCACAGTTCAGATTTACAAAATGCTTTAGCCGGAAATATTGTGGATTTAACCATTACAAATTTGTTTGTGCATTTTTAAGCTTCTGTTACCGACAAAGGAACCTGGGTTTAAAGTTATGTTAATGTTCTGTGTTAAACTGAGGCTCAGATTCATCAGGTTTTACCATCTAAGGTCAAACACACTATGAACTCCACTGATCTTGTTGTGGTAGATTGATGACAAGATTTTGATTATGGCCATGTTCAGTATATATATGCATTGTATTTATCTGTGAGAGGATCATTTATTGTGTCTCTGATGGATGAAATGTATGAGACGTGTGTTGAGGGAACAGGTTGACATTATAAGACATTCATTGAATCACTTTAACTTCAAAGCAGTTTCAAAGCAAACAACTGCAGAATTGAATATCTGCTTCCAGTTTTCACCAGCACGTGCATGAGTGATACATGTTTTCAGGTGTGTTAGTACAGGCGGAGTTTATTTCTGATACAGAGCTTAAAACCTTGGTTCGAGATCTTTTTTGTTCCAAAATGAACTTGTTGTGGACATCAGTAAATACAGGAAGGCCTCAGGAGCAAGACAGTTTGTAATTTCAGCCCCATCTTCTAATGGAAGTTTTAAAGGTTTAGGTCTGTTAATTAAAATTTCTCATTTTTCAATTATTGGCTTATTTTGGGGGCCTCTCTATAACCCAGGATGACAGAAACTAGAATCACGTCAGAGGAGGATTATACACCACATGTGTTATAATACTGAGTCCCCTTAGCACCAAACGAAGAGTTAGGATGCCAGATAGATAACAACTGGAGGAACATACCTAATATCTCTGCAAGAGTACATACGCTGACTTTCTTTGAGACTGATAGAGAAGACACTAGAATGGTTTGGTGAGATGAGCAAGGGTTAAGATATTTTGTCCAACAGAGCAGCTCCACATGAAAAGTAATTTCCAGATTTTAATGGAGTTTATGATACTGCTCAGATTTGATGGCAATACAACTGTTCTACTTTCTGTACCGCTCATCAGCCTGGGTTCCCTGATGCATCCGGTAATTGAATAAATAGTTCAGCTTAAGACATAATTCGTCTCCAGAACGAAAATCTTTCTGTCTCTCTTGCAAACGGAGATAAATTACCTTTCAGTAAATCTGATTTCTTTGGCCTTGTTCGGACTGGGTACTAACATACTTCTCGAGTGATCCAATCACAAGCAGACAGCTCTGAGTTCATCAGTTCATGTCTGGCATTAGCATGTGTCTCCTCATGTATCTCGAGCGACCACTTGTGATTGGATCTTCCCTGCTCTACTTGCAAATCAGCAACTACATCTGTCATGGCTGTTCACACAAAAACAAATGTCATTGTTTTTAGTGTGTGTCTGCGTGTGTGTGTGTGTGTGTGAGAGAGAGAGAGAGAGAGAGAGAGAGAGAGAGAGAGAGAGAGAGTGAGTGAAAGAGTGAGTGAAAGAGGGGCTGAGACAATAATAATAATACTGTCCTCAGTTCTAGAATAAAATTTAAAGTGAAGATTTTACCCAAATCTAAGGACTTTTCTCTAAAGACCACCCTTCAACACCACATACACATCCCTCTGAAGCTACATCAGCACCAATACATTTTGATTTTAAAATGGCATTTTGGCTCTTTCATAGTAAAACACAGGCCCGGAGTTTACACGCTTAAACGGGCTACAGCGTTTTCGAAACATCTATTATATAGACACAAAAGACATGTTTGAAAACTAAAACATATACGTTTAGAAGTAGCCTGATAGTCGTCCCCCTACTGAGCTCTGTAGCTGAGCTGATTAGGGGCTTTAGATGGAGGCAGAGCAGAAAGAGAGCCCATAACTCACTCACACTCACACACACACACGTTTGCCCACCTTCCTCTTTTCTGCTGGGTCCATTCACATTCTTCTTTTGTTTAGACTATAGGAAATGACCTCAGCAGTCGTCCTGACAATTATCTATAAACAGCAGCACACAGGCAAGAGACGATCATGGGAACGTAACAAAACAATGGCAATATTGTTTAACACTTGAATGTTCAGCATGTAGGAACAGCAAGAGCACCACAGCATGTTGCTGGGCTTTTTGTTCATATCCTGAAAGGATATCCTCCATCTTTCTTCAATATGTTAACCTATTTTCCCCCTTTTCTTTGTAAGGGCAATGGAGAGACAGTGGCAGGTGTTTCTGGTTATTATGAAAAAAGATGGGAGAAACACTTGTGTGTAATGTTAAAAATAATTTCATTCACGTACACTCTAAATTTCTGTTTAATGAAATGTAAGCTAAATGCAGCAATAACAATGAACAAAAAACAAGACAGATGTTAAAATATTCACCACATGAGAATCAAACAGAAATGTCATAAAATCGTGAATAAAATGTCTTTTAGTTTCAAATATTCACAATAAAATGATCGCAAACTATCAACAAAATATGAAGAAATAAGTTTTGACATTTTTATACATATCATGTATTGTGTCACAAAGATATTTGAAGTTAGCATGTTAACTATCCCTCGCTTGTTTTGTCTCATAATACCACTTTGTACCTCAAGAGGAGACAGTGTGTCCTGCAGACAGGAGACAGCCTCCAACATGAGAGGATGAAGAAGCAGCACGGCCCAGAGGAAAAGAAGTGATAGCACTATTTTCTTGAGATTAGTAAATGAGTGTTGCTGTAAATACTAAGTTTTGCTACGTAGCATCAGCAAACACACACAATCCAGAAGTGTTGAAAACAATAAACTGGGCAAAAGGTTAACAGCCAGGCAAACAGTTCTTTGAGCCAGTACTGGTTCTTTGAACAGATTTCTAGATTTGATTTATCACAAGATTAGAATGCCAAAATATTAATAAGGAGAATGCTAACATGCTGATGTTGAGCAGGTGTAATGTTTACTTTCTTCACCAACTATATTCAGTAATATTTGCTGATTAGAACTTAACAACGCTCAGATATCAAAGTCATTTAAGGAAAGACACAGTGTTTATGCAAAAACCCTAGTCCAGCTGAGGCTGATGGGAGGGTCATTTTGCAGGTAAATGGTTATAAACCAAAGTATTGAGTCAATTGAAGATTTGACCTGACAATTGTGCTAAATGAAAAACCAAAATTATCAGAGTAAATCTGAAGTAGGACATGAATGTGTGTAGCCAATTTCATGGCAATCCATCTATGGGCTGCCAAGACATTTCAGTCAAAACCACAACATTAACCTGTAGGATTCACTAGATTAATCCTCTGGGGACCATGAATGATACCTATTTGAAGGTCTTGATTTCGTTTTTTAAGTTACTTCACCAGAAGCATAGTTCAAAGGGTTGTCCTTAATTAACCGTGGGTGTCTTTATGGCACAACATGTAATAAACCATTCACAATGCCATCAAACATTCCCTTTAAAACCCAGGTGCACTTCCACCTTGGTGGATTGCCAATATAAATGGGATTAGTGTGTCAACAATGCATTTGGCCACACTCATGAGCTTAGGTGAATTTGCTATTTAAACAACATGGGCCCGGCACAGAAAATTCCAACTGCATTGTGCTGACACTATAAGACCTCATGCATCACACTGAATTGTGCTGAGTGCAAGAAGAGGCCCTCACACATTAACGTTAATAAAAACGACATAACATCAGCAGCCATAAGCAGCAATGACATTAGCCATTAGTGTTGAAATGGACGTCTTAAAAGAACGTTCATAGATACAGTATGTGTCCATTTAAAAATATGAAGATGACATCATTGTCTGCCGTGATGTTGTTAATTAAAACTATCACATTACACTGCAATGTTTCATGCCCCATCAAACCACATCTACCTCCAGCCTCCCTCACTTGGCTACCAGAAGGCTACAGATACAGAAAAAAAAACCCTGACCTGACCTCATGCAACAGACGAGAAAATGAAAAACACAGAGAGAAAGAGTAGAGGACAGATTAACTGTTTAATCTTTAGGCCATCAAATCTGTGATTGATCTGGGATTACACTGTGTATTTGTGTCTTTGGCCTTGTGACTTCAAATGTAGGGAAACCTTAGGCAGAATGAAGATCAAGTGAAGAAACACACAATGGTCAAACTAAAGACTCATGTATGATATGACTACTCTACACCACTACCTGTAACTTGACTCTTTAAATATTTTTACATTTTACATGGTATCTATCAACAGATTGCTCAGCATGACAGCAGACCAGCAACTTCACCCATGATGAACTCTGACATTTGGATATCCACTTTAACAAATGATGTGCACTGCTGCCCATTTTTCCTGATTGAAATTGAGAACTCTTCTCTCCTCATTTTTTCCCTCCCTAAATCAATTGTAATCTCTCATTGTTTATGACTGGTATCTGTACAGACACACGCACACATGCATGCATCTACATGTGTGCATGTTTGTGTGGGTGTGTAATCTCTGTGACACTAGGAACCCAGAGTGTGTGTTTGGCTGGTGTTCAGCGGGCAGCTCACAGGATTACGATGACTGTTACTGCTGCATCTGTGTTTTGGGACATGAAGGCAGCATATAAAAGATGGAGAGAAATTAAGAAAGAAGTCTGTGGAGGACGATCAACTGACCGAGAGAAGAGAAGAAGGAGGAACTGTGGTTTGAAATGGAGCCGACTATGGTGCAAAAAAGAGAATGACACAAAATGAAGGGGGGGTGAAAGGGCTGTGTGTTTGTGCTGGATTATTTCTGTAGAGCAGTGTCTGTGTGTTCCAGCTGTGGACGGTGGATTATGCAAAAATTCATGAGGATGTCTGTCTCTCAGCCTTCTCTCCGCTTTCTGCAGAGAACTTTTATGTGCAGGGAGAAACCTATTAGTGACTCTCCGTGACAGCACCCTCATCAAGTTGGTGGCAACCTCACAAGGAGCTGTCAGCCCTGAGGAGCCACTCTGAGTGTGCACCAGGCAGGAGAAGACAGACACGCTGCAGCAACAGTCAGCCGGCTGATGGGACTTGGCAGCGATCATGTTGGTACACTCTTGCTTCTCCCTGTGCAGCTCTAATCCACTGGTCTGTCCTCCAACATGACAATCCTACACACATGGTGCGACCTCACACTCGCTAATAACACATACACACATGTATTGTGCACCAGCAAATTACTGCTCAACTGGCCCATGGGGGGGGGGGTCTACCACAGACTGAATGAAAAAAGCAATCACAGCAGATGCAGCAGCTGAACACTTCCGTATGCTGCCACAATCGCTTTTGACAGGATGGTGTACCACCGCACCCCACCCCCCTTGTAATGCAGCTACAACTCTGATGCCAGCTGCATGTTTGGCCCCAAGCTTAGTGTGATTACACCAATGCACCTGTTACTATGAGGCAAGAGTTAGACACACACATACACACAGAACTCTGCAGGATGTGGGGGGGCCATCTGCAGACGGTGAAGTTTGGTCCGACTGAAAAATACACACGAGTCCACTCAAACTGTCTAATTTGCAATGATCAACAGTAAATTTAATACGTTTCAGAGAGTAAATAATTTATATATGATGATGATTAAAACTGATGATATCTTGAGTGACAGCTGAGACAAATAGTGATTGGTTGAACGTGTGTATTGACAGGACCTCATTACCCTGACTCACCATCCGATAGCTACAGCACAGACTGTGGATTCAAATGTGCAAGATGGAGGCATTCGTATCTAGAATATTTCAACTAAAATATAATGGGAAGAGGTGGAGACCCATTGTCCATCTTTAAATACAGTCTATATTTGTACCTTCAGATATGATTATCATGCAAGAGGATTATCATGCTAAGGAGGTTAAGTTTTCAGTTTGATTGTTCATTTTGGAGCAATTATACAAAAATAACAGAACAGAATTCCATGAAACTCTGTGGAGGAATGCTTTATAGTTTAAGGAAAAACCAATTAAATTCTGATGTGTATCAGTATCTGGAGGCAGATCCAGGAGAATTTAAGGAACTGATATGTGAAATTTGGTGCAGCTTGACTGAAGGGGACTGTTAGACCTTGGCAGAGGTAAACACTCTACTGAGTTCAGTTCTACTTTACTACTTATTAACATACATAAAAGTAACTTATCAGAAAGTGGTGGCCAGAAATTGAGATATTGTGAAGATGATGATAATAAAAGTAAACAGCCTCATTAATCTTTGATTCATTAAACATTCATATATGCTACCCATTACTTATCAAAAATAGATCAAATATTATATGAATTTTAAATCATTCATGTAATATAATCATTATGTGGATTACCTGAATCTAAAAGTGTAAATGTGTCAGCTATATGATGGTTGTTAATATAAATTTAGGATTTAAAAAGGTAACCAGGCCTTTACAATGATTTATACTTTGAATTTACTTTACGTCCTAATGTCAGATATGTTTACTGAAGTGTGAATATACAACATACTGGACATGATCCTGATTCTGAATTGTTCTTTTGCACAGTTTTACTTTCAGTGTCTGCCCTGTGTCTGACCCCCCCATGTGTGATCGGCAGCTATAGATTAGAAAACAGATAAATCAACCATGTCCTGCTCCTGACATCACCAGAGTCATCTTCAACCTGCCTGGCGCTAAGAAGACAAACAGAGCAGCCATACCTGGAACAACACAGGTTGTTATCAGGAATATCCACAGTCCAGTGTTTTCCATGCCCATGCCACCAGTGCCAGCTTCTCTGTGTGGTTCGATTCCCAGTGTGCACTTGTTTTCCCCCTCCTGCCTCGCGGACTGAGTGCAGGTTGCAGGTTCAGCTTCAGCCCCCGTGCGTCCGGCTCCACTCAGCTCTCCGAGAAACAAACCGAGCTCCCGCTGACTCCAGATCCACAAACTGCACAAAAACAAGAAATGTTTCTCAAACTTATCTCTCCCGTATCACTTTTTCTTTCTCCCGCTTTAAGTCGACTCCCCGCCGACTGGTGACGGGGCTGCAGCAGCAGTGTCCGGCTGAGGCTTGGCGGGGATAAAGCAGCTTAACGCGTGGGGAGATTATTTCAGAGAGAGCCTACCCCCCTCCAGTTCAATTCACTGTCAGCCCTGTCAGTGTGTGAGGGCTCAGCCGGATGGTGTGCACATTTACAGAAAAACAAAAAGGCGCAGTCAATATGTTTTAAACGAACAGACTCAATTTGGATACCAGACAGGGGCGTACATAAAGGAAATTGTTCCAATTGACCAGTGAAGGCCCCCCCGTGCTGATCTATCCACCATTGACACAGCTGAGATTTGATCCCTGAGCTGATCTTTATTGACATATAAATTAAATTAACCAGGATGGCCCTCAGTCGAGAGCATACCTCACATTGGACCAACAGTCTTTAAAACCACATTTAAAGGTCCAGTGTGTAAGATTGAGGTGAAAGGTATCTATTGGCAGGAATCGAATATAAAATAATCCTAGTGAATTTTTCATGTAGTAATTGTGGTTTTCTTTACCACAGAATGAGCCTTTTATATTTAATACTTTATATTTACATCAGGAGCAGGTTCTCTCTAGGGAGGCCATCTTTTTTTACAGTAGCCCAGACTGGATAAACTAAACACCTTTTGAGTTTTGATGAGAACTGAAGCTAACAGGTTCTCTCTTATATTTGCCTTTACCTTTAAATTCACTAGATTTTAGATTCATACTCTATTTGCATCTGCACCAGATGCACACATTCATGATTATCGGTTCTCTGAATGTGTTGTATTTTATCACCAAGATCCATTAATTTTTTCCTGGGAAATCCTTAAAAATATTTAGGATCCACACCAAATTTGAATCTGGTCTTCCCTGACCCATGCCACATCGATCCAGCAAGTGTCCGGGAATCCGTCCAGCATAATCCTGCCCAAAAACAATCACATACACAAACAAGCAAACTTTGTCTGGTTGTACGCCAAAATTTAACAGGTTCCCTCTTAGCCCATCCTTAATAGTCCCATGTCACATCCTTCCACCAAGTTTCATTGAACTCTGTTCAGTAGTTTCTGCATAATCCTGCAGAAGTAAAAACATAAATGAAAGGATAATTAAAGAACCTTGAAAATGTGGGGGATGAGGGAGAAAACAAATAAATGCACATGGTTTATTAATTTGTGATCTGTAATTGCTTAACTTATTTGTGTCCTTTATTTATTTATTTGTGCATTTTAGCAAATGCTGTTTTTATGAACTGAATGACATCTGCAGCAAAATCATTACACATTTTGTAAATTGAAGATAAAGACAGAAATGGTGAATTGATGCTTGTACACTTGGACTTGTATATGGAATTGTATAGCATAATATTAGAACACACATAAATATCCCACATTCTTTGGATATACTAACAGCCTGCTTAGATGACTTTTAATGGTTTGGCCTTGTCTAGATGTCCAGGGGGATTTGCAGAGGAGGGAAGCTCAGGAGAGAAACCTTTTGTAGGCAGGTGAGAAATGAGTGAAACTGAAAGGTGAAAATGGGATCAGGAAGAAAGAGCGAGACAGACAGACATAAAGAAGAACCAGAAAGATCATGTAGGAGGACATGTCTGTTTGACAGAGAAATGTATTCAAATTCAACGGATTCAAAGGATTAATAAGTTGGGATCCATAACCAGAGATCAAGAAAATGTCAATTTTGAAAACAACAGATTTTTGGTGTTAATCAAATGTTTTTTTAAGAACATACTTTACTTTTATGTTGTTTTACTAAATATTGTCAAGACAAACTGCTCACAGTGATAAGGCCTTTGTCAGTATTCAGTAACATGAGCTCACTGTGCTGAAATTGTTTATTCCTTGCTTATTATTTTCATGAGCAATTAATCCTTTCTGGGAACAGCACCGTCCTACAGACGAGTTCACCTGCAGGTTCATCCTAAATTATTTAACTTCTTACTATGTTGATTATTTCCATACTTTATATTAGTTTTTTCAGTGTTAGCATTTAAACTTGAGATGAGGTGAAGCTCTACCTCTCCAATAGTTTAAGCGTTGTAGGTCATATCCATCCTTACCACAGCAGCCACTTTAACTGCACATGGCCAAACACTGGCACCTAGTGATACAGGCTGTGAATGTGCACCCAACCTACTTTGTTCTTTTTATTGGCCTTAAGGTGGAGACACTGAGTCGTTATTGTGCATGCGTCATTTTGAATGACTGTGCTAGAAATTTCTAGGGAAGTGTTAGGGATCTAAAATTTACCCTGTAATGGTGTGCATTTCTATTGTGAAAGCATGCTCTCTGTAAATTATTTCTATATTCTCTTCCCACACTAAGTGTACAGTTACAAACTTGTTAAGTACAGCACAAAACAAGATTAAACCATTATTTAAATAATATATAATCTATCAGAGCAACTTTAAAAATGGAAATCAGAGGGAGAACATCACTTAGATAGACGTGAAGGGCAATGCAGTACAAGGGAGTTCTATGAAGGAAAAAGGGTGAGGAGAGGCCCAGAGAGGAAAGGAGACAAGGTCATCACACGATGATGATGCTGACTGAGTGTTTTTTTCAGTCATCCTGCCCATGTGTCCTCCGTCAGCCACTGCAGACGAGAGAGACAAATCAGCGTTCTCTGGTCCACCTTCAGCCCTCCCACTCTCTCTCCACCTCGCTGTGTCGCTCCTACCTCGCCTCTGGAGTCTGATGCTCTGCAGTGCTGCACACTGAGCCACAAAATACCACCACTAGACGGGTGCACAGAGGCAGGAGCTCCTGCATCATTCAGTCCTGAAAGGAGGTAAGATCCCGGAGAGATGTTCTGCTGCAGCTCGGAGAAGTTGTGTGAACACTAGGGTCAAATCTGTAGGACAAAAGGATGTGCTAGATTTGCTAGATTTGGGAATGACATCAGAAGACACTCAAGTTTAATTAATAGATGTTATTAACTTGATATTTAAATCCATTAAGGCTCAGGATAGTGATACAAGCCAAACTCTGTCAAGGGCAGTGGGAAAAAATCAGGAATTGTGAAAAAAACTGGAGATTGAACGGAGGAGAGAAAACATCTATGTCATCTTTCACTTTGAATCCTGTCCAGTCATCCGATTTTCCCACAGGTGGTTCTGGAGACAATATTTTACAAATAAGATCACAGTATCTCAGCCTTTTCCAACCAAGTGACAAACCTGTGTTTGCTGTATACTTTTTTCCTTTTGTTCTTTTTGAATTCCCTTAATATAAATGATGTCAAGACCTCAACCAAAACTACATCACAGCTGCCTGGAGAGCCTGGTCGAGAAGCAGAAATGGATGATAACTTGATTAGTCTTATCGTTGTAAAGCCATTGATTGCTTACATTTTACTTTAATGATCTTTGTAATGTGCTTATCTTTCTCACATTTCATCTCTTTTTCTCAAAGTTGGATGAGTGCTTTTCCATCATGCTCAAGTCTCTGTTTGTGTGTGGAGTGCTGGGAGGTGAGATTCCTGCTCGGTTATGTAATCCTGCTCAGTTGTGCAATGACAGGATGTAGACAATAAACTAATTACTTCTGTCTTTTTCCTTCTCTGCTCTGCGCCAGCACTCCTGATCCTAGCAGAGTGTGATACAATCTCTGTGTGTGTTGAGGATGACAACGACCTGAGGGTGGACTGTAAAATCGCGCTCAAGCCTAACAAATTCAACAGCTATGAGTTCTCCTGGTCCTCTGGAACCAAACAGTCCCTCATTAACACCAATGTGTCAGGCTTGGCCGCAGAGAGCCAGTTCAAGGACAAGAGCTATGTTGAGGAGCTGGAGCCCCAGGGCTACAGACTGACCCTGAGCGGCTTCACAGACAATCTCCCACACAACACCACGTACCTCTGCAAAATATCGGAAGACTCTGCCACTGTCACTTTGGAGGCAGGTAGGTGGATGGATTGTTTGGTGGAGTGAGCGTGAGACTAAGTGAGTGGGAGAAAACTGCAGAGATGCTTTTGTCAACTTTTTAATCCCACTTTTCATCCTCTGCAGGTCAACTTCTCCCGTGTTCAGCTGTAAGAGTGTTTGTGAAGAGCTCCTGCTCCTGGATCGCCTGTCTGCTGCTCTTCTATCACACACAGAGCTAAAGAAACACACACAGGCACAGCTAACCACACTTAATCATCTCTAAACACACTTAATCATCTCTAACCACACTTAACCATCTCTCTGCATCGTTCAACATCCCGACAATACCACTATACATTAAAAAGATGTCTACAGCTTGCAACTATGGCTCTCCTGCCCTTGTGCTCTTCCTGTTAGGCCGCTGAAGAAGTATCCATCTGTTTTCATCACTCTCTTTAGAATGAATGAAGATGACTCAACAGAAATGTATACAGATGTGCTTTTTTGCTGCAGGGACACACTATATCAAATGTGTATAAAATTGCACTGAGTATCATGTCAAGTCAATATTACTTTGTAAGCTGCAGTGTTTGTTTTCAATAAAGAATATTTGCTGTTTAAAGTCAGACTTGCTGTGAATTCCATGTTCATCATGAAACAGAACTGGGGCCCACAAGCTCCAATAGGATAGTACACTTTTTTTTTTTTAAAGCTGAGTCATGCTGACAAGCTCCATTATGTTGGCCACTAATGTTAACTAGAGTGACAGTAGAGTGTATACCTCCACAAAGGAACAACAGTTGGACAGGCTTATAAAACCATATGTATGTTCAGTACATAGGTTAAAAGACATCCCTGATATCTTTCATCAAGATCTATTAGTTATTCTCTGATAAATCAATGAAAATGTTGAAAAATGCCCAATCTTGAAATGTTAAAGAAAGAGGGGGGAAAGTCCCTGATCTACATCCACACAAAGAATGTACTGGGTTCTTCCTTTAGTCATGCCCTACCCCTTCACAAAATCTCACGGAAGTCAGTTTGGTATTTTGTGTGCGTTCCTGCTGACTATCAAACAAACAAATGAAAACATGTGATGGATTTTTTTGGTAAAGTAAATTCAGTAAATTAAGCTTTATTTCAGACTATTGGGTCCATTTCAGTAGAAACATTTAATTAGATGAATAAATGACTAAATACAGCAAAGTCAGCTTCTTTGGCACTGATCAAATCAGTCAATCCAATTTACTCGTACAGCCCATTTTTACAAATCAAATCAAACGAACCAGTCCCAGCAAAGTAATGTGAATTCATTATCAATATACTTGTTACAAACATAAGATGAGACAAGATAATTCTTTATTTGTCCCGCAACGGGAAGACTTGCAATATTAACACAGCAACAGACATAAATAGGCTTCAGTAATTGATAATAACTAACTTGCAATACTCGAGTGTAAGCATAACAATATTTAAATATGAATGGAATAAAACTAATATATACAGTGTAAGAACAAGGAAAACGTGCAATGGGAGAATATGTTCAGTGAATCAGCAGAGACTTGAACCAAACCTTGTCGTTCACGTTCTTGACCCTCGCTGCTCTCCGTAGTTACCGACATCACAAAGATGGCCGCCTCCGCTGGCCGCAGTGAAGGACCTGAACTATCGAAAGCTGAATACTTAAAACGATATTTATCTGCGGATGATGATTCTAAGAAATCAAAGGGGAAGCTTAAAAAGAAACGACGCAAGCTTCCGGAGAGAGGGTGAGTTCACGGGCGCGTTTTAAACGAGCGGTTTCCTGCTAAAGCGTTGTGTGTTAAGCTAGCTCGTGTATCTGCGCTCTCATGTCTTCAGCTCCACGTTTTGAGGAAATCGCGTTTGCAGCGTCACCCAACTCACCTGTACTTGTTTTGTTCCAGACTAAAAATAGTAGACGACGATATAGACTGGAAACAGATGGTCACAGAGGAGCAGGAGGATGAAGAGGACGAAGAGGAGGCTCCAGTGGTGAGTTCACTTACTGCTAACTTTGTCAAGCTGTTCAACCGGAGTCCATTCATTTTCATGATACAGCCAGTGTTTTCCTCAGCGATATACATTTTATGTCTTGTTATGAAAGATTTCATCAAACCTGATCAAGTTTAGAAAATCTGGCCCAAACATCGTCTTGAGATTAGAGTGGGGATAATGGATAGAAACCTCTATAATATGGTGTGTGTTATTTTACATCAGGATATGCACAGTTTGAGATTTGTACTGTAAACTAAAGATTACTCATTATAAAATAATTATATATAAAATAATCTGCAGATTAATCAATAATGTCCTAATAGTTTATTCATTGTTTCTCTATAAGAAATCCTGATCACAAACTGTGATCAGTTTTAAATTGTGCAATTTAATATCACCTAAGATTTATTTTTAAACTATTTAATAGTAGTAATTGAGAAGCTAGACCGAGGAAAAGTTAAGCATTTTTTTAGTCAGTCAGCTAAGAATTTATTGTTTCTGCTCTAATTGTGATATTTTTTTGATTCATCATCATGTTGATTGAAAAAGTCCTATCCAATATTGCTTTATGGTAGTTATTCTCATGAATTTACAATTATTGCCTTTTATACTCCAATACCACCACAGATAATAAAAATTATTGTTATAATACTATACATTGTTTTGGCAAAATCTGTCCTCTTTATTAAATTTATATTGACACATTGACTAATCTTTTCTTTAACCTTAGTCTCTTCTTTTTCTCTTCAGATTGCTGAGGTGATTGATGATCGACCAGATGAGGTCAAACAGCTGGAAGCCTTCAAAACCAATAGATGGAAAGTGATTGGAGGTAATTGTTGTTTGTCAAAGATGCAGAGAACATTTGTCAATGATTATTGTTCACGCTGAATGTCCTCTTCTTATAGCTGATGAAGATCAAGACTCAGACAGGAGTCAACATGACTCTCCAGACGCATCTCCTACCAGACAAGGTCGCCACGATTCTCCTGACATATCTCCACCCAGACAAGGTCGCCACGACTCTCCAGATATATCTCCTCCCAGGAGAGGTCGCCATGACTCGCCAGACTTGTCGCCTCCACGTCAACAGTCAATGAAATCAGGGAAGATACAAAGTAAAGGTGAGAAGTAATAGTTGAGGCTAAATCAAATTTATTTTTGCATTGGGCAATATGATATGATCAAAAATAAAAACATCACAATATCCAGAAGACATCAACATGCGTGGTTAAGTAATTGTCCCATTTACATCAATCTCATTTGATGATTTGGTCAAACTGGAACAGAATTTTCTTCTAGTGCTGAAGAAATAATTTTGTGAAAACTAACTCTAAGTCAGGATTTTTCTTTGGAGTCTTATTTTGGATAATAACTTTGCATGTGATGCTATATAAAAGAATGACAATGAATATTGATAAATTATTAATCTGCATGTATCTCCATATGTTCAGTCAACCTTTTCCGTTCCTGTCAGCCCCTAATAGTACAACTGGCCAAACAACTTGTGCACAGTACTTTTGGTTCAAGGGTTTAGTGACACAAACAGTTATATGAACAGTTGTCTAAACAAGTTATTATGTCTTTGTCAGATTCTTCACCCACTAGAAGACAGCCAAGTAAAAAACGTTCACCGGATCCTCATGGGTCACCACAGACAAAGAAGGCTCAGAACAGACATGATTCAGACTCTGATCAATCTCCTCCAAGAAAAAAGGCAATAAAGGGAGAAGCTATAGACCTCGACCAGTCTCCTCCAAGGAGGCGCTCAAAAAAAAAACAAGGACCTGATACTGATCAGTCTCCACCCAGGAGGCGGCGAAAAAATGGAAGGGACTCAGATGAAGATCTGTCACCTCCTCGTAGGCCTGGCCAGTCACAGGTAAGAAAAATGTGTTGAATTGTAGCTGAAGTAAGGTTTTTCTCAGATAGCTGTGTTTACAGTGTGTTTGTTTTCAGGGGATGCTTTCTGGTGGAATGGCAGGTCTGGTTTCTGTAGATGTTTTAAGGAAAGAGCAGGAGGAGAACCGTCGCAGAGAAAGAAAGAACCAGCCGCTAGAAGGTTGGCTCAGCTTTACTCTTTTAATGAACTTTTCCCTTTCTCAGCCGTTAACTACAAAGTTCCCAGGAATTTCCATTCAAATGAGTCATGTATACTCCAAAAGTATACTGAATATTGTATTCTTAGCTGGGATTAGTTCTTATAAATGTGTTATATATGTTATACCTGTATTCATGCTTTGAATAGATGAATCACGTAATGCCCAGACCGTGTTCCGAGACAAGAGTGGTAAAAGGAGAGATCTGGATTCGGAGAGAGAAGAACAGAAGAGGAAAGCCGGAGAAAAAGCAGCAAAGGATGAGAAATATGCTCAGTGGGGGAGAGGGTGAGTTTGCAAAAACTTTTCCCGCATCAAAAAAAAACTGAGTGATTTTGACCGCGTCAATTTTAATTTAAATGTGTTGTGCTTGGACTTGTTTTCCGTGATTTATAATATATGTGTTTATAGGTTGGCCCAGGGCCAGATGCATCAGCAGAAACTTGAGGATGCAATGCATGAAGCCCAGAAGCCGCTGGCACGTCACCACGATGACGAGGACCTTGATCGTCTGTTGAGAGAGCAGGAAAGGGAGGGAGATCCGATGGCTGCGATGCTCAGACGGAAAAAAGCTCGGACCACAAATATGCAAGCAAAACCTCAGTATAAAGGCCCAGCACCACCTCCAAACCGATTCAATATTCCACCAGGATATCGCTGGGACGGAGTTGACAGGTGCAGTGTGTGTCTGTAAAAGAGTAAATGAGTGGGATGCATTTGTAATGGGATTAATGGGACTACAACTTCGAAAGATTGTCTTACCTTTAATTGGGTTATAATCATGGTCACTATTTTGGCCTTTACATTGGACAAGATTAGGAACTGTATTGAAAATTTGCTGTGGTGCATCACATCAAAGATGGAGACCAGGATGTGATTTGCGCAATTAACGGCAGAATTTCATTTGTCTTGCAGGTCAAATGGTTTTGAGCAGAAACGCTACACACGGATGGCAGATAAAAAAGCTGTCCAGGAAGCGGCTTATAAATGGAGCGTGGAGGACATGTAATGGAAATCTGAGGCTGATGAAGTGGGAGCAGAGCTGAGGTGCTGGGCTGATGAACTTCTGTACATTTAGTTGAGACAGAAAATCTGTGCCAGTGAAAACTACAGCAGATTAAATTCAGCTGTGAAACCAAGAAAGTTTTTTTCACCAATTGAATTGCTGTACATTAGATTATAGACTGATAAAATACAAACTTCATTGTACATAGCAGAGGGTTGACAGTATCTTTATGATTTTCTAAGAACTGATTCAATGTGGAGCAAAAAGAGAAGTGTTTTCACAGTTTTATTAAAAACATGTTTTTGTAAAGTGTTGCCCTGGAGTTTTTTTTAGTTTTTTTAGATGTGTAATGGTCAAATTTACCACGAGAGAGGTGTATTATTCAGACACATTTAACTTGTGTATGTGTCCTGGTGTCATACTGTCTCAAATGTGACGATCAGGCTCCAGAATTAACCACAGATGAAACAGGAAATTCTGCTTTTGACTTGTCATACCATTAAGAGATGACATTTAAGTGTTGTCATTTGGTTGTCAGCAGGCTTGCATGGATAGGTCCCCTGAGCTGGAACTTTGAATGGAATGGAACCATAATCAACATTACTAATATTACTTAAGTCCCTGCCTTAAATCAAAATGTGTTCTGTAACGGGTTATTGGTCCCACGTGCTATTGTTTGCAGCAGTAAAGTAGACAGGATTACTTATTGTGGACATTTCAACATCAGTTTTTTTAATAGAAACTTTTATTTGTGAGCAATGACTTGTCTCCTTCACATTTCACTTTTCAACAGTTTCTGGTGAAAGGGCAGGTATTTGTGGAGTGTATATTAATTTTAGTAGCTTTTGTAGTCTGTTGATATTTGTAGAATATAGTAGTTGTGATGTTTTTGTTGTTACTCTGCATATTAATCCACAAACATTGCAAATAATTAGACACGTTTTTATCTGAGTATTATTACAGATGTCACCATAGGTAATAATTGTGGGTCCGCCTGTTCCCAGCGTTGATGTTCAAACTGGTGTCAGATCAAATCGAGTGAGTAGGAACTATTATAATGCGATGGCTCGTTTCACTACGGGCTGTTTTTGTGGACGGACGCGCAACAACCGGTTGCTCTCAGGGAACAATCTGGAGCTCGTGTATGAAAGGAGACGCTCGCAGCTTCGTCTTTGGTGAAAATGGTTGACTGGAGTCCCATAGCGAAGGTGTATGATCCTCTTAAGGCTGGCAGCATCGACGGGACGGACTTGGAGCCTCATGACCGGGCCGTGTGGAGGGCTATGGGTGCCCGATACAAGCCCAACAAGGGTGTCGCTGGAGATCCGCTGCTCACTCTTTTCGTGTCTCGTCTGAACCCCCAGACCGACGAGGAGAAGCTGCACCAGATCTTCTCCAAGTACGGAGACATCCAGCGGCTCCGGCTGGTCCGGGACATCGTCACGGGCTTCTCCAAAAGATACGCCTTCATCGAGTACAAGGAGGAGCGCTCTGTTGTCCGGGCCCGCCGGGACGCCAACAAACTGGTGGTGGACCAGTACGAAGTGTTCGTGGATTTCGAACAGGAGAGGACCCTCAAGGGGTGGGTCCCGCGGCGGCTCGGCGGCGGGCAGGGAGGGAAGAAGGAGTCCGGGCAGCTGCGGTTCGGGGGCAGGGACAGGCCGTTCCGTAAACCCATCCACCTCGGTGTGGGTCTGGTGCAGGACCGGGGAGCTGGAGGCAGGGAGTGGGAGAGACACGGGGCGAGAGACAGGGAGGACCGGGACCGACACAGGGAGGGGGATTGGGGCAGCAGAGGGAGGAGAGACGACCGGGACAGAGGCAGAGAGAGGGACGACAGCAGGTACCGGGACAGGAGCAGGCACCGGGACAGGAGGTGAAACCGTGTAAAGCAACACGACTCCCACCTTGATGGCGGTGATGCACCTTAACGTTGGTTGCCACCCGCCGGTAAACCAAACGAAGAAGAAGAAGAAGAAGCCTCTCACCTGGTTCATGTGCAGCTTGTGCCAGATGTTCAGTGCAGCTGCTCCTCGAATGTGAAGCCAAGAAGGCAGTGAAAGAAAGTTGAACTGATGAGGTTTGCACATGTTAGGACGTATGGCAGGCTGACAGTTTAACGTCTCTGTGTCATACAGACTTTTACCAATGAGGACTTTTTAAGGCATCATATGTGGTGAAACCCACTGAAGAGGATTTTGTGCAACGCTCCTTCTATACTCAAGAGATTGTTACCAAAGTTTTAGAAACTTCTCGGTGTCCTCATTCATCGTCAGTTTAAGTTACTAAAAATGTCCACTTGTTCTATTTGTAATTAGCGGCATTTCACTCTGTTGTAATATGTTTTTATTTCTGGCACTAGCAATGGTGCTGTGTAATTGCAATGGAAATATATACGTCATCAAACAAATGTAGAGGCCACCAATAAGAATAATTAAAGGTGAAACTGCATTAGTTAATTAAGGCTTGATTTTTATTTTAATTTTTGTTCTGAGCCAATGGAGGTTGTTGTTTTTTACACATGTTCACTTTTTTGAAAGCAAAAACAACAACAATGATAACTACAAAATACAAGAAATCGTGTCCAGAATATAGACTGAATGAAGATTCAAGACAGGACAGCTTCCTGAAAGTAAAGCCAAATCATCTTGACTGCCCTCTGGTGGCTGGCTGGACAAGGAGAAAACAGCATCTTTATCTGAAATATTTTAGCTTAATTTCTGTATAACATGGAAGCTAAATTAGAATGTGCAGGATGTCACTTTTAAAGTTTGATTTCAAACTCATCAAATTCTTAGTAGTGTGGAGTTTTATTTCAGATGTTTGATCCCTGATCCTTCCCGCAGAGGCAGGTCATGTTTCCGGTATGGGTCATCAAGAGGATTGTTTTTCTTCAAGCTGATGTAGAATGTCTCGTCATGACTCATCAATGCAACTGAGAAAACAACACATACCTCACTTCTTTTTCACTCTAATCATGTCTTAAAGGTCCAGTGTGTAAGATTTAGGTGAAAGGGAACTATAAACTAGAAATTTAATGTAGAATAATCCTCATGATGTTTTCACTAGTTCGTTTCATCTAAATTATATGAATTGTAGTTTTCTTTACCCCAGAAAAGGCCCTTTATATTTGAATACTTTATATTTACATCGGGGGGGTCCCCTCTACCGAGGCCGCCATGTTTTTTACAGTAGTCCAGACTGGACAAACATGAAACAGAACCTGTGGTAGCTTCTTGTCATAAAAGCTTTTGAGATTTTATGACAAGAAGCTACCACAGGTTCTGTTTCATGTTTGGAAGGAGAGGGTGAGGTGAGGGGTGTTCTATGCAATGTACTTTTAACTGATTAAGATTAAAAATCTTAGAGTTACAGCGTAGTTCATGATTAGGTAACAAGCACAAAATAAGAACCAATAAAACTGGTATGTTTTTCACTGCTTAGTAAAATCCTGTTTATTGCTGTGCAAGGCATTATATGATTATGACATCATCACAAGAATAAACTAGGATTCATGGCAATAAATTCTACTATAATAATAACAAACAGAAAATGATTAAAAAAACATATCACAAGTGGGTCTGGGGTGACAGGCTGATTTCTCACACATGGTTGAGACTTTCTTTCAGAAGCCATGTGTGGTTGTCCGGACGGGGCTGCTTTCAGTCCTCTGGCCCAGCATACCTGGGTTTCATGATGGGCCAACCAGGGTAAGTCTCTCTTTGAACTGTGTTAAACTCGATCCTGTGAACCAAAACAGACAAACTCTGATGAGCTGTCCTGTACACAATGCTAAAGTACACTGTGGTGTTAGTATAACTCTCTCCCACCTGAAGGCCGGGTTGATGCCGATGTTGTCCGGCTGCGGGAGGGCGGGCGTTCGCCTCCTGCGGCAGCAGGACGGAGGAGGGAAATCCTTCTGATACTGAGACTGCATCTCTGCTGTATCTTGTTCATTTTTCACTGCTGTCGCCTCCTCCCCTGGTTCCCTGTTCCCGCTGCTGTTTCCTCTTCCTGTTTGTCTCGAGGCTGGGGGATGAGGACAGTGGGACTCCTGCTGTGTGCTCTGGGTGATATGGCTTCCTGAAGGTAATCATGAACTTGTTAAATGCTTCAATTTCAACACAGATATGAAATGTCCCATGAAACAACAAATCTTTCTGTCTAAGGAAACAACATGAAACATGTATAAAAGCTTCACAAATTTAAAACTTATAACAATCCATATACATGCAGCTGATAAATGTTATACTGTCACACCATTTGTCGTGTAATGTTTCATCTTAGTGGCAGTTTTTAACTTAAATGTACATTTACACTAAAGGATACACCCTCATATCCTAAACATATTTACAGTATTTCTGTTCTATTCTAAATGTTAACTCCTCCAGTATCATCTCACTAAAATTACAGCGTATTTATTATATTAAGATACAATTGATTTAACTTTTAAATGAAAGAAAAAAAACAACTCATATAACTAGCCCTCACATGATCTTTTCCAAAACACCCTCTCATGTGTATGACACACAACACATTGCCGGACATGTCGACTGTCAACACTTAAACATTCATACGTCCACACAAACATTAGTCGCTGCTTATCTCAAAACAGATATGGTGAGTGTACACTGCGGGCTGAGATAAGACCTTTGCCTCTATCTTGTTGTGGGACAGGCCTGAAGCAGAACGCCTGTTGTGACGTGGTTTCCATCTTAGCAGGAGTGTCCGGGTAGAGGAGCAATCCTGCGGAAGTCAGGACGTAACAAAAAGTTATTCCGGTCTGTAGTGTAAATGTTTAAAATGAAACAGTATTGAGAAGTTATAATTAGTTATTGATATTTAAAAAATTATTTTGAATACGATTTCCAATTTACACATTGTCACCACTGTAATAATCTCACTTAATATTTACTGAAATGCTTCCAATCAGACTTTTTTAT
Source organism: Paralichthys olivaceus (assembly GCF_024713975.1). NCBI lineage: Eukaryota > Metazoa > Chordata > Actinopteri > Pleuronectiformes > Paralichthyidae > Paralichthys > Paralichthys olivaceus. The sequence continues at coordinate 12,158,315 of NC_091107.1, read as the reverse complement.
CTAGAATGTTTGTAATCTTTGTTTAAATAATAATGATTAGTGTTGTAGTTCATGGGCCCATTTAGTTTAAAAGTAATGGTAAAAAATAACAGGAAAAAGTAATTTCTATGATGGTAATGATGTAAAAAATGTAACTGACATCTGAATATATTCTTTCAGAAAATTGCACTCAGATTAAGCAAAATGACAGAAATAGATTATTTTCTCTTATTTACATTCTTTCTCTCTTCTTTCTAATGTCAAATTATCTTATTTTTATTGTATTGAAGTTGTGAACAAACCTGATCCACAACATATTTGATTAGAATGAACTGGGTCTGTTGATGTGATGAATCACTGATACATACATTCCACATACAAAACAAATGTCGTGTATAATATCTGTGTGAATGTGAAGGAGAACTGCCCAAAAACCCTCTAAGGGCAAAGTCACATTGTCCAAGCAGGACATTACAGGAAATAAAACTAATTATGAATAATGATGCATCTCTGAACTGAACCAGACATTCAGAGAATCATTATGACACACATTAAGAACATCTTTGGCAGACCAGGAACAAGAAAGATAAAATATTCACCTATAAGGACAATATATACACAATATGTACAATATGAAAGGCCGTATTACTTGTATGACAAAAGAAAATATTGATTAGACGCAGTTTATATTCTGATCCCAGAATAACACCATCAACAAAGCATCAGACCTTTACCTGCCACGGACGGCAGCTCCCCCCTGTAGGGTCGACAACGCAGAAGGAATTCGTGGCGATGTGGGTGTTGTGGGTTGGCATTTTGGATGAACATTTTGTCTCCTGGCTCCTGAATGTCTTCAATTTCAGTTTCCCTATGTGTGAACATGTGTGCCAGGCATTATATAGAGTTGAAGTTTGTTTACTGCAGTAGTCATGGCATCCTATTCTTCTACAGAGCCCATACAGTGGTTACCAACTGAGACAATAAAGCACCAACAGAGAGCTGAAGCTTTGCAGTGGCTGCTTGCACAGTTTTAATAAGGGAACATAATCCGAGTGACTTGTGCTTCTCAGCAAGTAAGAAATACTGAGCTGAGCCTTGTTTCCAAGGAAACATGTCTAAATCATGTCTTGCATCAGTGAGGTACAGTTTGTACCGTAGCAAGTGCAAGTTGTCACAAAAGAGAGAAAACGTGTCTATTCAGTGGTTGCCCCGAAGCATTTGGGCAGCACTCAGTAATGCTCTGCGCTGCCTGGTTTCCAGCTGGCACAAATCCCAACTGTATTTCTTTCACATCTGAGACTCTGTTTGAGCCTGTAACGTCTCAGCAGGGAACTTATACTTGTGAAAAGGGGAGTAATGACATAATTTCAACCTTATCTGCCACATACTTTCACAATTGTGTGTGCATATCGGGTTATTTTGTCATGCTATGCAGTTTGTACAAGGACAGTTCCCAGATAACAGATAACAGATAACAGTAAGAAAAGGTTCATATTTTTTATCTTTTATAAACAACAATCTTATTCACAGTAAAAGTATTTGCTTTAGAACCCCTGTGAAAATTCTTTGCAACACTTTAAAGTTACACATACAGGTACCCCATATGTAAGGTGGTCTGATTAAATTGTGTTTTTGCTGCATAATTTATTATATCAAAAGAGGTGCAACAGATTCAAAATGTTAGCTGTTAGAAGCATATCGCTAGCCTTAATCATCACCAATTCATGTCTAACCCTAACCACAATTCACATCTTAACCCAACCCTCAAAAATAACGTTTTGTCTCATAGGGGCTTTGGTCCCCATGAGGTCAGCTGGTCCAAACAAGGTCAGTGTTTATACTGAAAAAGGTCCTACAAGGTGATAAAACGAGAACACACACACACACACACACACACACACACACTATACAGTACATATGGATATACATTAAATATATATAAATACTAAAACGTGAATATATGTGTAAACGCACACACACACACTATACAGTACATATGGATATAAATTAAATATATATAAATAATACAACGTGAATATATGTATAAACGCACACACACACATAAATATTTGTTAACAGAGTGAGAACGTGTTGTTACATTTATGCATTCTGTGTATTAAGTTTTTTTTTTTTGAATTGTTCTTATTTGGCAAACTTTGATTTTATCACGCGCCAGCAGGAGTCTCCCGTTCCCATAGTAACAAGGCTACAGTGGGAGCCTTGTGCGGAGTCGCAGCGCAGCCTCTGTCCACAGCTGTGTGACGTATGATACTGGGGCAGCTGCTTTGTTTGTGGCGGTGGAAGTTTCACATGTCTGCCGGGAAGTTTCTATCAAGTCAGAGCGACGTTACACTTGAACATTTCATTTAAAAGGCGAGGAGAGCAGCGCGGAGCTCGTCGTGTGTGTAGCCGAGCCAACGCGCCTGAGTCCGGGGCTCTGCTGTGTTCCAGTGTCCGGAAGTTCTGTGGGAAAAAGAGTGAAAGGAGCTGGAAGAAAGTTCTGACCTAACATCTCTTCAGTGAAACAGATTCTCCCCGGGAATCCACAGCAGAGGAGCGCGTGCTTTATTCATCTGAAACCTGGGAGTGTGAAATCAAGCGATGGGTCTGCCGACACTGGAGTTTAGTGATTCTTTCCTGGACAGTCCGGAGTTCAGGGAGCGACTGCAGTGCCACGAGATAGAGCTGGAGCGAACCAACAGGTTTATCAAAGACCTGATCAAAGACGGAAACATGCTCATATCTGCGCTCAGAAGTAAGTAGTGATCTGTTAAATCCGTGTTACATTCAACTCAACCCTGCTCTGCTGCTTGATAACAGAGGGCAGCCCGAGGCCATCAGTTCAGACAGTGCGGTGAGTTTAGTCTGCATCAGACTTGTTGATAGTCTATCACACTGACCTGTGCCTCATGGTGTTACACATACTATCTTACAACTACATTTTGTTTTGGTGCCATTGTCTGACAAAGCCCTGCTTATAAAGCTTCAGTTCAATTTACCAACTTCATTTATAGATTCGTTATAACCAATTAATGAGAATGAATTTGGGGTTGCATCACACTGTGCCTGGATTCTTGGTTTTTTAATTCACGTGCTGCAGGACATCTGGAGCAAAATCCATGATGACAGACTTATTGTGCTTGTGCAATGTATGAACTTCTACATAGACTTTGACCGGCTGTTGATATGACCCAAAGAAGTCTCAAAGACTCAAAGAAGTTGTACAAAGTACAGTACATGTTAAAGGTATCATTTAAAATGTTTAAGTTCAGAAGTTTCCATTTGGTTGTTTGAGTAAAGACTCGTGCATGAGTATGTCTTGGTAGTAACATGGCTCAATGATAGTACAGGTTCATTGACATGCTTTGTTTCCTCCACCTAGGAGATTTGTTCTGTACCTTCGTAAAGCTGGCTGTAAACTGCTGCTCAGTTTGTTGCTCATATTCTATTTCTTTTGATCAGGTTTAAGCTCAGACACACCTTCGCTTTGTGACCGCCTGTGGTTCCTTTGACTCGCCTGCTGGATGAATACATTAGCGTGTACCATACACACAACATGCTGTGTCACACTACTACACCATCACCACAGATATATGATATGACCATGTTGCGGTGCTGTTGTTATTTGTGATAGGCCACCATTTCTAACCTTTACTGACTGGAATTTCGGTCATCATTGAATAGTCCTTTCAAGATCTGGTGTTTTCAGTGTTTTTATCTTGCATGTGTTTGTGTTATGGCAGTAAAGGAGATATTTAATTAGATCGAACAATGTCATAAAAATTATTTAAAGTTATTATTTAATAGTAGTGCATAATTATCAAAAATTATAGCTCTGCTTTCCCCTATGTCGACTTTCATGCATGGGACTACATTTCTGTTTTGCTGATCTACAGGCAGTGATCTGGTCTAAACTGTTAGTGAATCACGTTTTAATGGTTTAAGCCTAAGTGCATAATGCAGCAGTGTGATTAAAATAGTGCCTTACAGCAGCTGGCAAATTAGTTATGAGTGAGGGAATGCTGCCTTGCGGTGCCAAGTGTTGATGCAACAGAGAGTGAAAGGTGGTGTTAAACTGTTATTGGAGTGTTGTTTGGACACATAAACACAGATTTTGGCGAGTCAGGCTAAGTGGAGTTTACTGCAGGGCGTGACAGTTTGTTTACGCCCGACTCTGACACCTCATGTCCCTGCGTCGGTGTTAGCTTATTACAGGAGGGAAAATGTGATGTCACCTTTAGCTTTGTAGGGAAATAGCATAGACTGAATACAGAGATGGATAACATGAGAACTCCCTAAAGTGAAGCAATATCATCTGGATCACCCTCTGGTGGCAGGCCGTGGTATAGGTAATAATCCCTACCTCCTCCATGTTAGTGGAGGGGACTTGGACCAAACAAAATCAAATAAATTAAATTTTATTTAAATACGTAATTTGATGCTATAAAATGGGTTGAAACATCATAATGGACAGCTGAGACTGACTCGTCATTGTTAGAGTGTGTACATTGGCAGCGCCTCCACACAATCACTGCTGCACAAATTCCAGATGACGTTGAAAGTGCAAGATGGCGGCCCCCACATCTGGGACACACACTACAGTGTGTTGAACAAATAATGGTGCACTGCAAACTCATGCCAAGAGCATTATTCCATTATAAGGAAATGACTGATGGAAATAACTTGTTGTATAACCTGCTTTGAGTGACTGATCGAAATCCTCTCTGTGTTTCTGCCAGGTCTTTCTCTCGCCGTTCAGCGGTTCTCTCAGTCTCTGCGGGAGTTCCAGTTTGAATGTATTGGGGATGCTGAGACTGATGATGAGGTCAACATTGGTGAGTTGAAAATAATAAACGAGCTGTAACTGCAGCATGTGTAAAATATGATCAGTCTTCCCAGATTGAAGTTGTAAAATGTCTTTCACAGCTCAGTCCTTAAAGGAGTTCTCTCAGCTCTTGAGCACCATGGAAGAGGAGAGGAAACGACTAGTAAGACTAAACCGTCGTGTGCTACGTATGTGTGTGAGAGGGAGAAGAGGGAGAGAAAAATAGATCTTTATGTTGTACATTTTAAAGGGCTATTGAGTTTCAATGCATTTTATACAAGGTCTATATGCTTCTTGTGTTTACTTCTTAGTTCTTTTTAAACACATACACGATTTTTATGTATAAAACTGACAAATATAATCTGTCAGAAACTAAAGACTTCTGAAAGACTTTAGTTGGGAATTACATGGAGAAGGATTCTCCTTAGTCAAGGCATCGTATCTTGTTGATCTGAGTATACCATTCAACCAAAAACCCTTCTCACCCACATTATTGTCAACTTAGTCTAACCCAACAGTTTCCTTTGTCCACCAGTAGTTTTACACCCTCTAACTCTGCTTTATCGGGATAAATCTGCCTCAACTCTCAACAAGTGAAAGTAATAGTTTTTGTCAGTAACCCTCACTACATGAATCACACCAGCTTCCTCATGCTTGTGCCTTGATCTGGTTTTCCCACAAGTCTGATTCACACATTTTGAAGAGAAAAGGAATCTTGTGCCAGCAATGAGTCTCCATAGTGATTCTGAAAAAAACGTCTTTGACTCAGAGACCCTCCAACAACCAGAGAGGCCTTTGTGTGTGGGAGTGATTGGAGTCTGGCCTTTGTGTAGGCTAACCCCCATACGTGTACAATGTATGTGCAGGTATTCTAACTGCATGGGCTAACTATGTGGTGCACAATGTGTGTGTGTGTGTGTGTGTGTGTGTGTGTATATGTGTGTGTATATGTGTGTGTATGATCTGGTTACAGAGGAACCATGTGGAACCTATTCTGCCAATTCCCCTGTGAGACTGAGTACAGCCCTGACTGCTTGGGAAAGTCCATAAAAGGGTCCTGTGTGTGTTTGTCTGCTCCCTCTCTCTCTCTCCCCCTCTCTCTCTTTCTCTTGCTATTGCTCTCTCTCGCTCCCTCTCTCTCTCTCTCTGTGTCTGCCGGATTGGCACCACCGCTACAGCACAGCTGATAAGTCTTATTAAGTTAAAGGGCAATTCCAGCAAGTGGGTTCCTCTGAAATACCTGTTTGACCTGAGAGGACTCTATAGAGATCGGACAATGCCCCCCATTCTTTTAGTTTTCAGTTTCATCCTGCTTATTGTTACATGCTTTAAAAAACATACAAAGAAAGCAGGCCTATTTGTGGCTACTGGTGCAGCATTAAACTGAAGTAATGATGCAGGGCTGGGTAGTTACTTAGAGTCTAATGCTTGAATCAACAAGACAGAACAAAGCAAGACGTGACCAAGACGTGACCAAGACGTGACCAAGACGTGCAGTATATAGACTCATGACTAAAGAGGACCCAGACCAAATATAAACACCAGACTTCTGATAACAGCTCTGTCAAGCCCCAACATCAGTCATTTGTCATACACACTGTACAGCCCGCTCCAAAAATATTATTACAATTGCTTTGTTCTTGATATGGCTGGTTGATAATTTGCATTCGAGTATACTCAGAGCATTTAAATGCATAAAGCTGGCTTCCAGTCAACTCAAATACTAGACGAGATAAATAGAATAAGTAAATCTTTGTCTTAGCCTTTGTGCCCATAGACAATTCACAATGGATTAAAATCTTGTTAGAGATGTAATATGTAACAATCCTTCATTGAAATGTACAAATATGACTATACCTATGTTATATATTTAGTTGTGTACTTACATTATCCAAAATGTTTCTAACAATGTTCAAACCCAGAGAAATTCCCAAATTTATTCAAGGTAATAGGACGTTTCTTTCAGGGCAAAAGACATGTGATGAATGAAAAACAGGCTGCTAACCAGTTAGCCAGTCTGCTGTTGTTTTCTTCCACAGTTTGTAGTAGTTACTCATAATGGATCAGGATTACTCATTGCCGTTTGCTGCTTAATGTTTATAAAACTTCTATACATTACCTCATCCATGGACTTGATTTCCGCTTGAGTCATGAGCCATCCTGATCTGACTTTTTTTTTTTCCCGCTCAGATCCAGAACGCGGATGACGTGCTGATTTCACCGCTTGAGAGGTTTCGTAAGGAGCAGATTGGAGCTGTTAAGGTATCTATATCTGGACTTGTTGGAATTAACGCTTTAAATAAAAGGAGCACATTGTCTCAGTGTCTCTGCTCAGCTTTTAACCAGGCAGGTCTGTGAAGATCATTATTCATTAGTTATCTAACACTGTGGGTGGTGAGCGGACAGATCATCCCGCGCTGGTCTGGTTCCAGTCGGCCTCTCAGTCAGTGGTCAGAGAATCCCATTTGCTCAGATAAACGATGCATCTCAGTCCGGTGTCAGTAGCAGGGTCATGGGAACGGACGCTGGGAGACAAGACAGGGGCCACGTTGCACACAGAGACAGTTGAACTCAGTGAGACAGTGTAAATACAAACTGTGTCTGGTGTCTGGTTTCAGCAGCTGTCTCAGATCTTATGATTCAATTTTTCTCATTGTCTTTTCTTTGTATACTTCTGTACACTTATACTAATACAGAAGTAGAGGCAGAGATATCAGTCTCAAGTCAAAGGCAATGTTTGGAAAATAGAACTGTTCGCAGCTCAAGCTAATAAAATCACAGGCCCCTTCTTATCCAAGCGACTCCTCAGCCTGTAGAATGTAGCAGGAGAGTGTGAGCAGTTCATCCTCACACTGACGTCATTGGGCAAGAAGGAAGAGTTTGGACATGTGCAGTTTTGGAAAAGAGCTGTTGTCCTAAATATTCTGGCAGAGTCTCTTCATTTAGATTATTAATGGTCCCACTGCATTTAGTCATAACTTTAATCTGGAATGTTTGTTCAGTCCAAAATTCTATGGAACGTTTGACTTATGAAGAATCAGATACAGGACGTTGTGGGTGGATTTTTAGAGGAATTCTATGATCCCACGACAGATTTGTGGCATTTTGGTATTTCGAGGCACGCCAGTAGCAAGTCTCTTGGTCAGCGGGTCACACCCCCGCTGTGGACCAAACTATAAAATGTCTTAACAACCACTGGCTGGATTGACATGAATTTTGTTTACTGACACTGGTCTCCCCACAGGATAAATCTTGCTCACTTGCTGAGCCTGTGATGTTTCCCCTGACGTTTGTGATTCAGAGGGAAAAATCTTGACAGTTATGAGATAGAGTTCCTTCATGCTAATAGGTTGAGTTTAGATCAGAGGGAACGGAACCTGACCGATATGGATTTGTTGGTGGCTGATGCCCATATTGAGTAAACAATTTCAGTAACAATATATTGTCTGATATATATAGAATAAAAAATTGCAATAATTCCTGCGATGTCACTATCAAAACCTTATAACCAAGAAAAGTGATTCAGACTTCATATTTTACAGTCACACCATAATATGGATCATAAATTACTATAAATAAAAAGATTAGCAGATGTCAAAGTTCTCAAGCTATCTGTTATTTGTTGCTCATGTCCTCCTCCCGTCTGCACCAGGATGGAAAGAAGCAATTTGACAAAGAGACAGAAAGGTACTACTCTGTCCTGGAGAAACACCTCAGTCTGTCCTCCAAGAAGAAGGAATCACAGCTGCACGAGGTGAACTGTCCAGCTCCTTCTAAACACACACGCCTAGTTCCTCCCACGTGTTAGATAACATTAAGTAGTGTATGTGTGTTGTGGCTGTTTTGTTGCAGGCTGACTCACAGATGAGTAAGGACAGGCAGGTTTTTTATGATGCCTCACTGCAGTATGTCTTCAAGATCCAAGAAGTGCAGGAAAGAAAGAAATTTGAATTTGTGGAGCCGGTGAGTTCACAAATATACATGCAATATAATCATTTGTGTTATCATTATATGTTTTTATGTTGCTTTTGCATGGGATACAGATTTAATTTGCAGCTATTGTCGTCCTCCTGTGAGTTGTGGACATGCAGACAAGATCATGGAAAGGGAGCAACATGTTACAAACAGTATTTGGCCTGCGATAAAAATGTTTTATTGATACATATCAGTAAAGCCCACTTCCTGTTGCTGTTGCAGCAGTTCCTGCTCTGAGACCTCTTCCACCAGACAGAGAGGGAAACTCTTTGTAGTAAAGTAAACAAGGATAGAAAAACCAAACAAGCAGCATTTGGGTTTTTTTGGTCCGACAGAGCCTATTTTGACTGATTGAGCAGAGGACTGACGATCATTCTTTTGTAATCATCTCAGCATGTAAGATTTTTCCTGCGGATTTCTCCCTCTGCTCTTCAGCTATTAGCCTTCCTGCAGGGTTTGTTTACATTCTACCACGAAGGCTACGAGCTGGCCAGTGAATTTGAACCCTACAAGCAGCAGCTTCAGTTCAACCTGCAGAATGTGAGTGTGTGTTTACTGTAAACTTCAAGCTTGAATCTGGGTCTGATATCACTTGCGAGTAGAATTAAGTTTGTTCTTTTATTTTGCCTACCTGCCTCTTAAAAGAAAGTGATAGCTCTTTTTTCTTTTATTTTTTTCTTTCATACTTTCTGTGAATGGGCAGGATGGAATGCTTGGATTTATAAATTAATGTCTCAGATATCCATCATTACAGTTTACATTGTAGTAACTTACTCAGCTTGACCAAGTAACCATTCACTGTTTAACTTTTTTAATTGACAAACTCCCCAAATAAAATTTAAAATAAAGAATTAAATTAATTGATCTGCCCCCAAAATTGAATAGGTTCTTACCTGAAGTATATTCCATCCGTCCACCAAGTTTCGTGGTAATCTATCCCGTAGTTTTTGCGTAATCCTGCTAAATAACTGCCAGACAAACAAAGGAGAATGTAAAAGGCACATTGTTTGTATGTTTCTTAGATAAATATATTTTAAAGCCTCCCTACAATGCAGTTTTTTATATGTATGTCGTTTAGGCTCGCAATAACTTTGAAAGTACACGTGCTGAGGTTGAGAGGCTGATGAAGAGGATCCGATCAGCAGAAGAAGACTTCAAAGCCCCCAGTTGTTTCACCATGGAAGGATATCTGTATATACAGGAGAAACGTGAGATACACAGAAATCATATTGTCTCCTCTCTCTGTCTCTTTACTTCACTTACGCAAACTCAAGTGCTCATGAATGAAAATGTGTGTGGCATAATCCAGGTCCGTTGGGCAGTGTGTGGACCAGATACTACTGCACGTATGAAAAAAGCTCCAAGATGTTCACCATGAGCAACACAGAGACCAGACCAGCCAGCAGACAGGTGAGCTGGCTGCACAGATGATCGACTTCACCAGAGTTGATAAATGTTTCAGCCCATTTTCTGAAAATCCTATGTTCAATATATTGTGAAAATAGTCTCATACAGACCTGAGATCCGTTATTGTCATACGTTGATCTAGTTTTAAAGGCTATCCTAAAAATGTGTGGGAATACAATTGGCATAAGAACCATAGGTGTTGCAGCTTCTTGAAAGCATTTGAATGGACAATTGCTGCCAATGCAACTTTTACTAAAATAAGGAAGCTAGTGTTTTTAAGTTAGATTTTTGTAGTGTTTTGACACAAATTGATAAATAAGGATTAGCACAAAGAGTAGCTAATGAGCTAAAACTCAGGATCCTAAAAGCATTGAGTTGCATCCGTCCAGTTTCTTTGCCTCGATATCATAAGTTCAGAATTTATGAGAATCCTTTAATACCACATGCCAAACACATTTTGCAAACATGTCTCTCTATAACAGAATGGCGTGATTAATGGTGCACCAGAGATGTTCCGGCTGCGCTCGTGTGTCAGGAGGAAGACCGATTCTATCGACAAACGCTTCTGCTTCGACATCGAGGTGGTGGAGAGGTGAGAGGGGCAGATGACTGAGAGTCTGTGTGTCTGTAGCACATCTGTAGAATAAATTAATTGAGTTCTCGTTTCTCGCTCTCTCCCTCCCCCTCTAATTCTCCCTCTCTGTTCCTCTCTCTGCAGACATGGCGTCATCACCCTGCAAGCTGTCTCTGAAGCCAACAGGCGGCTGTGGATGGAGGCAATGGATGGAAAAGAACCTGTATGAATACAGTATATGCATTATTAGATAATTAAGTATCAGGGAAATGTAGGCTGCACAGAAAAGATGTGTCAGACTTGCACTGCAGCAAGACGTCATAGTTTAATGGCAGTAAAACCTTACTGCATTTGAAACTAGATTACATTTACGTTATAGTTTACGTTATACATTTGTTTTAATTTTTAACAAAATAAAATTTGACTTAACTTTTGTGTCTTTCTTTCTGCAGATCTACACTCTTCCTTCTTTACTTAGCAAAAAGGAGGAGAGTAAGTACCCAGATTTATTCTGTTTTTAAATTATTCATTTGCTTCAGTGCAGAAGAAATTCATTGATTTATCGATTATCTATTGTTATTCCTAAAATGCAAAAGAAATTAATGTAATGTTTGTCTTTGTTTTTAACAGCATTTCTTAATGAGGCGGGCTTCAACTTTGTTAAGAAGTGTATTGAACTGGTGGAAAACAGAGGTAAAATCATCAAGTCAATTCATGTTGGTTCTGTATCCAGGTGGTTTAACTACCTGGGATGTTTAAACGTGTCTGTATGTGTTTGTAGGCATCACCACGCTGGGACTGTATAGAACTGGAGGAGTTAACTCTAAAGTACAGCGGCTGATGACGAGTGTGTTCGGTAAGATGACTGATGAAAGGTTTCAAACGGTGAATTAAATGTGTCACTGCTGATGAATTATGAAGTCTCCCCTCTCCTGTAGCCTCCTCGGCTCCCTCTGACATGCAGCTGGACGCAGACGCCTGGGACAACAAGACCATCACCAGCGGGCTTAAGAATTATTTCAGGTAACATATTGTAAAGTGCTAAACTGTCTTTTTGAAGAACACTTCTCCTGAATTATGAATTCATGATTTCTATTTTGTAAATCCAGGTGTCTGGCAGAACCAGTACTGACCTACAGGCTGCATAAAGAGTTCATCAAGGCTGCAAGTAAGATCTTCCCCTTTCAAAACACAAAGTAAAATACATAATGACAAAAAGCCTCTCACCCATTCAGCTCTAAATCATTACCTTCTCCTTGTTTTCACAGAGTATGATGATCATAAATACAGAGTGAGAGCCATTCATGCTCTTGTTCACAAACTACCAGAAAAAAACAGAGCGATGTTGGACCTCCTCACCAACCACCTCCACAAGTAAATACATAATAACACTTCAGTCTCACAATTCACATAAAAGTGTTTATTGCAGCAGCAGAGCATAGTTTGAGTTTGGCATCCAACTTCCTCACTCCCCCAGATATGATTATATTGATTTTATGGAGAGAGCTGACTGCCTGAACTAGCTTGCAAGCATCGCTCCACATGGGCTAGGACATGTTAAAATGTGTGTGTGTGTGTGTTTGTGTAGGGTTTCGTCTCACAGTGACCAGAACCTGATGACTGTGTCCAACCTGGGAATGATCTTCGGCCCCACACTGATGAGGTCACAAGAAGAGACGGTGGCCGCCATGATGAATATCAAGTTTCAGAACATTGTGGTGGAGATAATCATTGAAAACCATGACAAGGTACGCTTGCACTTTTACACACTCTATATGCAGGCACCACCAACAGCTAACAGAAATGCTTACTGTATGTTCCTGCCAGATATTTGGGGAGGCCCCAGACCTGTCGGTGCCATTACCTCAGGCTTCGTCCTCTCGAGCAACTCCTCGGAGGAACAAGGCCATCTGCCTGTCATCAGGAAAGAGGAAGGCTCGTCTCTACTCTCCTGCCCTCTGCCTGGCTGACAATGACAGTGAGTAAATCAGTAGTGAACAGTAACTAAGTACATATACTGAAGTACTGTGCTGCAATTTTCAAGTATCTAACTCTAGTGTTTCCATTTATTGTTACCTTTAATAACTTTTCAGTGGTTAATATTTTAGTTTCCCCCCCTTTACATTTATTTGACAGTTTAAGATTTTATATAAAAAGACATATTATACAATACAGTACTTAATGTCAGAACTGGTTTTCAGACATTGCCCAAAGTGATTCCCCATCAACTTTATTTAATGTAATTTAAAAAATCATAAATTATCTAATGATAATTATCTAATTATCAAATGACTGAATGGACTAGTAGGAGTTTTATTATGTGATGTGTTTCCATGTCTCCCTTCAGGTGACACATTTAGCAGCAGCCCCAGCACAACTCCAAGGGGCAGCCATGAGTCTTTGTCCTCACACTCCTCAGAAAAGAACGGCTTGTCTCAAACCTCTCCTCCGTCCTCTCCTGCTGCTGAGCCCAGCTCATCCTCCCCAGCCCCTTCATCTCCCCCTGCAGCTTCCACCGATTCCAACCACCACATTTCCTCAAACGAGCAGGATCAGAAACATCTGGCAGACAGCGCTGCCTCCCCTCACCTCACTCCTTCCTCTTCCTTGACGTCCTCCCAGCTCACACCGGCCCAGCAGGCTTCCTCGGTGTCTTCCTCCATGTCCTCTTTAGTCTCTGCAGAGAGGACTGTATCTGTCAAAGGAAACTCCACTGCCTCCTTGTCTTCTGTTAAAGAGTCAAGATCTCCCTCCCGAGCCTCCACGTCCACCGCCTCCACTCAGCATGCGTCAGTGGAGCGCGCCTCCTCTCTCAGGTCAGGTCAGCCTGTTCAGAGGGCATCATCCATCTCCTCTCTGAAGAGCGTCCATTCAGTTGATCAAAGAAATGCACCCAGCACCTCCTCCACTCTCACAGACAGCAGAGTGATGGACTCTACCTCACGCAGGACTCCTTACAGGACGGCCTCCTCCTCCTCTTCCTCCTCCTCTTCATTGTTTCCCTACCAACTTTCCACCTCCTCCTCTCTCACCTCCCTGCACATATCCGAGGGTGCGTACATTTCTGATGTAGCGTGAAGACTTTAAACATCTGTTATGTAGCTGTTTATGTTCAAGTCTGATTTATCTTGTTTTATTGCAGATTACAAAAGCTGTCATGGATCGGTACAGAGTCTCATGTCGCTTGACCCGCAAGACGCGACACTTAAACGCAAACCCTTACACATCCACTGTGGCTCAGATCTGACTGCGAAACACTCTCCGACCATATCCAGCAACGGTTACCAGAGACCCGGATCACTGTGAGTGTCAGTCTCCGACATTAACGTGCTCTGTTACGGTCCTGTGATTCTCTGAGAGAAGGAAAAGACATGAACATGTTTGATTAAAGAAACATACATCGTTTGATTTTGAACAAGATTTCAACTGTGACATCATTGATCTGAATGCAGAGTGATTACTTATTTCTGATTGGCTCATTTGATCTGATCTGCCTGTATTATTTTCGAGCAAAGCTGTTTTTAATTGTTTTGATGCTGACTGCATGTTCAGTCTCACAGTACTAAGAGTTTTGTACTGTTTGTGTCATAGATTGTCCGTCAGACTACCACAGCGTGAGAGCTCAGTATTCTCCTCAGCGTTAGACATTTGTTCTTCAGGAAGGTACGTTGATTTATGAGGTTGTTTTTTAGTTTTGAAGTTGTCATTGATGTGTGAAGTTTGCATTTAGGAAAACACACTCAAAGTTCCCCTTTAACTCATTTTTTAAAATCTGTTTTTGGAGATAATATTTTTTTTGTTTCTTAGGGAAGCAAAAGCTCTTTACTCCTGTGAAGCAGAGCACAGCCATGAGCTCAGTTTTCCACAGGGGGCGCTGTTCTCAAACGGTAAGAAAACCACTCACATGTCTCATCTCCTCAGGAAGCTTTGGTTCCATCAACATGTGTTTCCACATGATGTATCCAGACACAGATCATATTTTAATCCCAGGTTTAAATGTAACTAGTTGTTCATGGGGGTCACATAGATTTAGACATTTCCATGTGTTGAGATGAGTGTGAGTCGTAACATGCTGAGTTGAGCTGTGTCTGTTTGTTTGCAGTGTACCCGTCTGTGGAACCAGGTTGGCTTCAGGCGACGTACAGTGGTAGAACAGGTCTCATACCTGAAAACTACATCACCTATGTCTGATGGAGCTGATGATGTCATCCCCACATCACAGAATAAAGTTCTAACGCAGCCTTTAGGCATACACGGTGCGTAGAGTAACACTGTGCTGATGATCGTAGATAATCTAATATATTTATCTTGTAACTGTGACTGTGTGTATGTCAGACTACTGCGGCTGCATCTGAATGACGTGTGTTTCTGACTACTATATCTGAACCATGTTATTAAGCAGCTTATAATACAGTAGATGTTAATCATGTCTGATAAACGTTTTATGTTCTATGCTTCATGTAAGGTACTGTACATATGAACAGTATTTTTTCTATTAATCTTGATAATTTATGTTTGTAAATAATCATATATATGTGTTATAACATGAAGTGTCCACTTGTCTGTGCTGAAGCAGATTCATTCTGCCATAACGCCATCCTCCGGCTGTGTGTCAGATTTCATGCCGTCTAAATAAAGGACGACTATTTTCCTAAAAGATGCCACTTTATCTGTGTAGATTCAGTTCACGCTCAATCATATTATATGTGAGTGTGTTTATTGTTAATTTTTATCAAGAAACAACAGCGAATGGTTCATTAATGGTTTCTGAGTTGTGATGTAACAGAACTTTGAGGTGAACATTGAAAACATTGACATTTTTTGTATGAATATTTATGAATCATACTTTCCAGATAATAGCAACTAGCTTGTAGCCAAAGTAACAAAGTACAAAAAAACATTTCTTTGTTAGTGCTGTTAATTAAATAGACGAGAGAAAACCAGCAACAAGTTGTTTTATGTCAGTCAATGTTTGTCATTCGGTGTGCAGGCATGATTATTGTGTTGCATAGGCTGGTTTTGGTTATTGGGGGGTTTTATCCACAGGGAAGTAACGCAGCAGTCCATGACATATTATGTGTGTAATAATTGCAAAACGGACTGTTGCTGAATTAATTATTCATTCTCATGTAAATTCCAAATTAGAGGGTAAACACTGAATTTTAGTGTTGACAAGGTTCAGGCTTTCTACCTTTGCCCCTGTCTATTGGTTTGTTGGTTTATTCTTCTGCAAGGTTATGCAAAAAAAACAAAAAACAGATTTCCACGGAACTTGGTGCGTGGTTCTTCAACATTTTCACCAATTTATAATTCATGGATCTTGATGGAAAAAAAAATCAGGTTCATTTATGAAACTGATCTCTACGAGTGTGTGAAACAACAGCTTGATTGAATTTAAACGTTAATAAAACTGTTGGGCCAATCTAGTTTTGCCCTTTTGCTTATATGAAATATAGCCTTTAAAGTAATCTACAAATGTTTGTACTTACAATACAATTTTTTTAATACGTGCCTCCATTTGTGTGAATGTCTACATTTTAATGATCTGTGTTTTTTGTGTATAATTTATCCAGATAACGTGATAAGTTACAATTTAAAATTTATATTCACATACATACATTCTTATATCAAAGCTTTGATGCTATTTTTCTTTCTCTACTTTGAGTGATGCAGAACAGGCACTTCAAATCCTCGCACTGTCCACTTTTGTGCGGTCTACTATGAAGATAAATTGATCTCTTCCATTCTCCTCAGCAGTCCGTCCAGAGTCTCCTTGTTCTGGGATTTCTCCTCGAGCAGCTCATATCGCAGGCTGGAGATGTCCTGCTTGATCTCTTTCAGCTCACCTGAGTGAACAACAGACACAACACTTCATGACATGTTGCCTACATTAAAGTCATATTGACAAAAACATTTAGAGAACCTTTATTCCCAAAACAATTAAAATCTGGTTCAGTCTCATAACGGTTCTGCGGATTTTACCTTCAGTGATCTCGTCGCTCTCTCGGTCAGCTTGGGCTTTGATGATGTAACGTTTTATTAGTCGCTTCATGATCTTCTGCAAACAAGTGATAGGAAAAAAAGCTTATTTGAACAGCTACAAATTAAGATGCTCCCAATTTAAAATTGTAATATTGATTTATAAAAAGTGGGTATTTCAGTAACTAATTGTATTTCTGTGTTAACACTCTTTCCCCATAACAAGTCCCCACACAAGACTGTGTTAAAAGATTTAGCTCCCCACAACATGAGTTATACCTGGACACATACCTGGTACCTAGTCGGGCTGGTTGAAGCTCCATATCCTGAAGTCTTGCCCTCTCCGAGCTGGAAGATTAAGCTGAAGTTAAATTAATTGAACACAATAGGGACATTTCTACTGTCATCAGGTCTGGAGCTTGTAGTGCAGCAGAGAAACCACTGGGAGGTGCTCAGGCTTTTGCATCTAAAGCTCCACTATGGTACCATTGATGGCTGCACAGGCATTATACACATGTGTTAACAGTATGTGGTACCTGATTAAGCTGGGTCTCAGTTTTCTCCTCTCTGTGTCCTGCCACATAGTGCAGCAGCAGGGTCTTGATACCTGTGGCCACTCCCAGCATGGACTTGGGACTGGGCACCAGGTTAAAGGGCACAGGGAGCGTCCTCCCCTCCTCAAAGTACGAGAACCAGAGTTTGGCCCGAGCGAACTTCCATTCAACATCAGCATCATCCTAAGGGGGGAAACAAAACAGGTTGGAGAGAAAAGAGACAAACACACTGGCTGCACCACAGCAGCTTGTTACAGCCCCTAAAACTCTTTGATTTTCATGAAAAGTCTCTTCATGGCCTTCAAATGGCTTAAATAGAACTCTACACCTTCCTTTCTCATTTTGTGACTGGGTTCTATGGCCTTGATTCAATATGACCTCCACCAAGGAAGTCATGTTTTTATCAGCGTTTGTTTTTCAGCAGGGTTACAAGAAAATTAATGAACAGAGGGAAGGGAACAACCTGGTTCATATCCAGGATGGCGCTTTTTAAAACATTTTTCATTGATTTCCCAGGGAATCATTTGCGGATCTTTTTTTTCTGTGAGTCTGACATGTTTAGGAAACAGATATCTTTGAGCATGTGGAATTTGGTGCAGCTTGATTGATTAACTGTTGGGCCTATTTACTCCACTGAGTTCCACTCTAGTTTTGCCCCTGTTGTTTATGTATCTTGCACGTGAAGCACATGATGACATCATTTTAATGACAGCATTTCTTTGGCTCACCTCAATCTCCTGGAAGGAACTGTTAATCATGGCGATGAGCATGTTCAGCAGCACTATCACCATGGTAACGTTGTAGACCCCGTACAGCACGTAGCCGATGTTCTCGATGAATTTGTGTCCGTTGTTGATCACAACAGACTTGACCTCAGACAGTCCAAATATAGCCCAGAATAATGTCTTGAAGCTCTCCTCCAGGCTAGAGGGACGCACATGGAGAGGGAGGTGGAGAGAGATGAGAGAAAAGTTATTTTGGAGTTCAGACAAATCATTAATCATCATAAAAGAGACGCTGAAAACACTCTGTGAGAAAAAGGCCTTACAGTCTTTAACACAGTGTTTGTTGTGCTGCACAACTGTTATACAGTTTTCAGACTTTCATCATAACATTCTCACAAAGAAAAGTCATCATGTACTGTATCTATTTTCTAAGTAAGTATAAATGCAGTTACATGCATTTGTAAAGCAGAGGGAACTCTTGTGAACTTTTGAGAGATAGTTTTGAACTTTTTCGAAAGGTTTTTGGTTGTATGGACTTTTTATGTTGTGGACATTTACATTGTGTTCTTTGTGTTTGGAGTTCTGGATTTCTGTTCTGCGTTTGGTTATTTGTTTGGATTCTGAGTTCTTTATTTTCGAAACGTCTTTTCTTGGTATCTCTCTTTCTTTACTTCCTGTCTTTGCCCTTTTTTTCCACCTTTATGATTGTCTGCACCTGTTCTGAATGTGTTCATCTGTGCATCTTTTGTGTATATATGGTCTCTGTGACTTTGTCAGTTTGTCTGTTTGCACATTACACTTCATGACAATTTCTTTCATACATACAACTATGACTTTCCTTTATTCTTCTCACCGCCTTTAAAATTCCATCAAATAAATGAATTTGAGAAGGACATATCCTTTTTTGGTTGATTAGGTTGTGTTGCTGACTACTTGTGTTCAAATTAAGTCCATGACCAGTGAGGAGGAGTCCCAGGTTAAGTTGGGACTCACTCTTTTGAAATATCTGTGCTTTCAATTTCAGACATTCTCTTATTCGTGAAGCATGCAAGAATTCAAAATGTAAATCATGCATTTGCAACATTTTTATGCCAGCTGAATGTCACATCTGGTGTAATAATAATGGCACTCAGTTGAGTGCATACCTCCACCAAGGCCCAACAGTCCCCTTATGAAACCACATTTAAATTCACTAGGTCTGGGTTTTTATTTAAATCTGCACCAAAGTACAGACACTCATAAATATCAGGCCCCTCAACATGTCCGATTTTTATGTCATTAAGACCCATGAATTATTCTCTGAGAAATGAATGAAAATGTTGATAAATGCCAACAGAGTGAAAAAATAATCCTGGATCTGCCCCCTGATCCGGATCTGAACCAAAATTGAATTTGTTTTTCACTGACCCAAACCACATCCTTCAACCAAGTTTCAGGAAAATGGACTCAGTAGTTTTTGTGTAATCCTGCAAACGAACAAACAAATGCTGAGGAAAGCATTTACTTCATGGTGGAGGTAAAAATATATTAAGGCTATGGCTGGGTTCACATTAAAGATCAGATCAGGAAATGAATTGCATATGTACCTATCTTAATAAGTCAAAACTGTGGTATTAAGTGAATGTAAATGACTATGAAGGTGTTCAAATCTGCACAGTGAAGGTCTCACGTGGTGAAGGCGTCGTTCTGCTTTGCCCCCAGGTAGTAGGAGTACAGGTTGAACATGCCGATCATGAACGCCAGGAAGACCAGGAGAAAGATGACCATGAATTTGAAGATGTCCTTGACGGTCCTCCCTAAAGAGATCTGCAGTGGGCCGAAGCTCTCGTTGGCTGGGAGGATGTAAGCAATCCGAGAGAAGCTCAGCACCACTGCGACTGCATACAGGCCCTCCGACACCAACTGGGGATCTGATGGCAACCAGTAGATCCGTGCTGCAAAATAAAGCCCAGATACGTTTGTGAAGTTCATCAAATCATCTTTGTAAAACAGTCTTCTTTTTAACAAGAAACATGCAGTTGTGCTTTCATTGCAGATTGAGGAGGATCAAAGTCAGTCCATCTCAACTGATTATGATTAGAGGGATTAAACAGAAAAAAACACATCCTGCTATACAAACATTTACATAAGAGTGTTAGGACCAGGCATAATAAAAAATAAGGATTTTTCATTTCAAGATTAAAGTTGAAATGTGAGGAATAATCAACCTGAAATGTATCTAATTTTAATATACTTTTTTAATTTTGCACATTGAAAATACAGTCAAACTGTTGAGGAAGATGTCAAACTAAATCAGAAGAGGTTTTTTTTATTTGCATACAGAGAATAAAGTCATTTAACTAAAAATATATATTTTTTAAATAAACCAAGAAAGTCAAAATGTTGAGAATAAACAGGAAATTTCGATATTAAAAGTCAAAAGTTTAAGAATATATCAAACTACCTATGTTAGCACGTGTGACTGCTTTAACAAAACACTGTGTATGTGCTAACTTAAAAAGTAAAGGACGGTTTGTTGGTCTGTGCAGGTGTGTGAGCATGCTCACCCAGTGTAAAGTATTGTATCTCGGGGGGCAGTGTGACATTAATCAGTGTTGTGTAGTGTGTGTGTACATAGGTCTGGGCTAAGTCAGCTTGTCTCAGAGCAGAGAAGCGGCACGAAAAGGAGGCGAGGAAGATCGCCAGCATCCCAAAGTCCAGGAAGTTCCATGGCTCGACCAGATACTCCCCTGGTCCCTGACTCCAGATCTCCTTCACCTCAGACCAGATCATACCTGCAGAAAGTACGTGATTATAAACCAGATGACATTGTCATGTTTCTGCTCTGTCATCTGCATTCCTGCAAACATTAAACCCTGACAGACATGATGTTTTCAATGATCACGATCATCTAATGCTCACCGATGACCCATGAAATAATGAGGATCTCCATGCATGTGAAAGGCGTCGTGGTCATGCGATAGAGCAGCAGTGGGTCTGAGGTGAGCTGTGCTCCTCCTGGGTGCTGATGGTGGGTCATGTTTGGTAAATGGGTAGTGCCTGCAAAACGGTCGGCGGCATTCAGGATGAGAAGACCCAGGAAAATTGTGAAGGACGAGGCGTGGGCCACAAACCTCATAAAGGGGCTGCGCATCACTTTCCCCACCTGCAGAGAGAAGGAACAACCGGGGGATGAGAGAAAACATCCGGTGGGGACTTAAAGTCAAGTTTGGATATGTAGGAGTTGAGTGACATACTCTGCTGCACGGAGCGATCCAGTAAGCCACCGCCAGTCCAGGAAGCCCTATAGCCACCGCCAGCACCACCAGCAGTTTGACAGCAGTGGTCTGTTGTCTCAGGCCGGGTAGATTCTCAAACCAGATACCGAGCAGCTGCTGCTGGCAGTTAGGATGAGCCACAAACTGAAGAGAGGACACATGGACACAGAGGATCAAACCAGAAACAGTTGTCCACAATCTAAGTCCATATGAACATTTGTGCCAAATTTGCCAAACTCTCGAGGATTAAGACATCGCAGTGACCTTGACCTCTGATCATTTCTCAGTCCTTGAGGCTAAGTGAATGTTTGTTCTGGATATGAAGAGTTTGGCTTGGTTGTTCCTTATATATCTTGTTCACAAAAACATGAGGTTGTTTTGACCTTTGACCTTCGAGCACCAAAATCTGATCTGTTCATCCATGAGTGCAACTAGACATTTGTACCAAATTTGAAGAAAGTTTGTCTGAATACTGACCTTTTTAAGCTCATATTTGATGGCTAATTTGAGCCTTGTAAGGGAGGGGCGACCTGGCAGATCATAGCTGTCTTCCGAGTTTGCTTCTCCGCTTAGTATGGCCTCCACCTCCTCTGTGCTGCGGCACAGATCCAAAAGGCCCACCACATAGTCCTTACACTGGCTCGACAGGCGACAGTAGACGTTCTACAAACACCACAAGGGGAAATTGTAGCTGTAACGAATGTGCACTGTGGTCTTAGAGGACTTGTGTTTGCACAATTGTTGTTGGTGATTCTGTATGATCTTTGGTATTTGTACCTTAAATTCTTTCTCAATATTGGCCAGCATGGCCAGTTCATTGCTGAGCTCCAGGGCGGCCAGCACCGGGTCCTCATTGGACAAGGAGAGGTAAGCAGGACTGGCAAGGCCTCTGTAGGCATTGATCCTTGATCGTGAGTGGCTGAAGGAGTCAAACTGCTGCTGGTAGTTACAGGAGTCGCAGCTGCAGAAGTAGTCATGGGGGGGATCGATGCGAGCGCCCTTACTCAGCAGGGTGTGAACTATCTCGTATTCCTGGCAGTGTGCTGCAAGTATCACTGGAGTCACATCATGAGAGAACCTATGGGAATGAACACAAACAGAGTATTTTACAAAGCAACCAGAAAAATAAGTCGAAGGCCTATACAATATATTCAGGACACCCCAACATATCAGAGAATTTAGATCTTTATGTCACTGGTGCACAATTTTTTGTGACACATCCTTCCAAATGTCTTACCTTGTCCCGTCCTCATCGTAAGCATAGAAGTCATCCAACATGTCAGCTTGAGCAGGGCTCGCTGTTTGACGATGGGCATCTCTAAATGCAGGGTGGCTCAACAGGGTCTCTGTGATACGAACATAGCCTTTACCTACAACACAGACAGACACAGGGCATCATGTTTTTAGAATATCACCCAATTCTGAATATTCTGAGCATCATTATTTGTCATTGTGAAAGGACTTCATCCACTCCCAACACCTCTGCTGTGACAGGTTGAACTAAAAGAGACGTAAGTAAGCAATTCCTACAGTGCTTTAGACTCTTCAGTTAAGTTTTATGCCCCACCCAAAAAAACCTTAATTAAAACCTCCGGCAAAAGCTCTAATAACCCCTCCCTGTCCAACATGGCAAAGTAATTTAGTGAGCATTGTGGAGCTTACTTATTGGACTGACATTCACCAGGTGGCCACAACCACGTTGCCTTACATTTATTTTAATGTAGTGAGTTTGACAAATATAAACTTTATATCATGCTAATATACGGCTGATGTATATGACAACATTAAACGATAAACCAATAAAATGCAGAATGCAGTTAGAATCATTTAAATGGACACATCTTACTGATGGCTAACAGAAGGGCGTCACCCACTCTGGCCAAATCTGCTCTCCCCAGCAGCAGCTCCGTCACCTCCAGATGCTCATTGGCCACCGCCAGCTGCAATGCATTCTGGCCCATGTAGTCCACAGCGTTGACATTCAAGTCGGGCACGTGGAGCAGCATGCGCCGCACCTCTGGTATATTGCCATACTCGGCTGCCTCCAGGAAACGCTGCTCAACCTCAGACAGGCTGACTGAAGGTGCAGAGAACATGTAGGCAGGACCACGGAGGGCCTGGCGTCGTTTTACGGCGCTGAGGCGAGCCATTAGTTGCATCTCCGAGCTGCTGTAGCTGTAGAAACACACAGTATATAATGTCCACATGGTAGCTTATAGGCCTACGCACACACACACAAATAATGTGACAGATTTATGTCCCCAAAACATGAGTAAGACCTGTACACATTCACGCCCTTTTGGAAACCACACATCAGGAGCTTGTTTTATCTCAGTTTCACATTTAGTAACATCGTCAACTACAGTTTGGGAATAACATGAAGGACATGAGTAATTATTATTTTACTACAGTAAATATGAAACTACAAAGAGACAATGCATGTTGAAATCAGGTTGAAATCAAAGGTTGTAGTTGTAGTATTAAAAATGAAACTCCAAGTTACACATTAAACATGCGAGAGAGAGACTGCAATCCTAACTTCCATACAGTTAACCAAGTCTAGATGAAAATGAAAAATAGATACTACATATATACTACTAGAGAGAGATTAAGTGTTCAAACAATAGAGCTAATTTAAATGTTATGTTTTAAAGGTTCAATGTGTCGAAATTAGTGACATCTAGTGGTGGAGTTGTATGTTGCAGCTGAATACCCCTAACCTCACCCCCCCTTTCAAACATGAAAGAGAACCTGTGGTAGCCTTCAGTTGTCATAACAACTCAAAGGTGTTTAGATTGTCCTGTCTGGGCTACTGTAAAGAACATGATGGCCTCCACAGAGAGGACCCACTCCCGATGTAAATATAAATTATTTAAATATAACGGGGCAATTCTAGAGTAAAGAAAACAACAATTCATACAATTTAGATCATAACAAACTGGTCAAAACATCACTAGGGCTATTTTACATTCAATTATATATCCCTTTCACCTAAATCTTACACACTGAACCTTTAAACCTTTATTTCACCTTATTTGTGCTGATTGACAGAAGTTGTTCTCTTTTTCCATGTAACACCAAGTATAGCACCATTTAAAATTATATTTTTATCCTTTACAATAAATCATTGTACCATGTTCAGTGTTTTCAGTGTTAGAACAGTGAAGGCTGATGTCTCATACAGTGGACATGCAATAAAAATGCTGGACAAAATCCTTAGCTCCATGTCTTTGAAGGCTTTTACATTAATATTTAAGAAGAATCTAACTTTCATCTCCACCTCATATAGAAAGAACAGCTTTGGACCATGTATGTTGAAAGCAACATGTTTGAAAAGTACACTTTCACTGTGGAGAATACAAGTAGCTACACACATGCTGAGGTGATTGATGAGGTTATTGTCTTACTTCATTGTTTCTTTATATAACGGAATCTGCCATGCTGTGTTTATAAACATATTCTAAAATGGCTAAATGGCAAATTGTTACTGATTCTGATAACAAAGCACAAAAATACACCTGAACACACCATAAACATCTGGCTCGATAGGGAAAGTAAATCCAAGACTTACCCAAAGCATCGTCCTGCAGGGCAGCAGTTTTCCTCTCCAAAATCATCATGCATCAACAAGTTATCACGGCTCCTGGTCCTCGGGCTGTTAGTGTAACTCACAGGCCGGCTGTTGTGAGTCGCCAGTGGTTTGTGGTTCATCCTGCAAGTGGTCAACAATAGAGGGTCTGCCCCAGCTTGATATGAACGAGTAATCAAGTGCCTGTAGATGACTCTCTCTCTATCTCCCTCCCCCTCTGTTTTTTTTTTTTTTATGTCCTTGAGAAAGAATGTGCCCTTCTGGATCCTACTATACTTTTACTTACGTGACTCGTTGAACTTTCCAGTGGGGGGCAGCTCAGTGTTATGAATGAACACACTGAAGCCTAATCAGTAAAGATTTTTAGTCCATTTTCATGATAGCAGCAATCTCCAAATATTGGGTTTCAGCAGCTGTTTCAAGCTCACGCTGTAAATTGCTATTTTAAACTGCAGTGTTTAGAGAGTGTGTGTGTGTGTGTGTGTATTTGTGTGAACTGACTGATGGCAGATGAACAGCAGATGAGATTCCCCAGGGTTCAAATTCCTGGTAGACTTTGCTTCCTGTGTGATCCCACTCTCCACTAATCCTCGTCCACTGTGGGAAAAAGACGTCTCACTCCGCACGCACACACAATATGTATAGATAGACATATATGTAATTGTAAGCACGCAAACAATGCTCTCACTGCCATTAACAATAAGAATTTTTTTTAAAACACCACATTATTTCATAGGATTGTCTCAATGTTAAAAAAATCTGATAAAGCAGAGTCTCTGATTTATGATTGCGGTTTTTAAAATTGCCTTTTAAGGGCCTGGTTGCTGAAGCTCAGTCACTTCGGATGTTTCAAGGTGTAAACGCATCATATTTGAAAGTAGGGGTAAGGAGGCTAATCTCTGATGAATGTCACCAGCAATAGTTTGTTAAGACTTCTTCCTCGGAACAGGACACACATAAGATTTGGGTGTAAACACTGTCAGTCTGTGCGTGTGAGTGTTTTTGTACCACTGATTCTGGTGATAACATTGTTGGAACTCTGGCTCTTTGGGTGGTCCTCTGTGCATTTTGCCAATGAATCCACACACACACGCACACACACACACACACACACACACACACACACACACACACAGCTGTGTTTGCTACACACACCTCAGCTACATGTCTTGGTTTAATTTTTCCTCAAAGATAATTGTGTTATTTAACTCTGCATCACACCCACTGTGGGTCTGTCAGCTGACTTCAGAGCCAGGAAACATGGATGCCAGGGCAGAACAGAGGTGCTGCCTCCCTCTAGTGGTGATGAGTTAGTGCATTCACAGTCTTAAAGGGATAGTTCACCGAATAATGAAAATTCACTCTTCATCCTTCACTGACCACTTTGTGCGAGACCTAAAACATCTCTCTAAAAAAGGCAAACAGCATGAAAGTTGCCACAGTCACTGAGACACAATGAGGCCAGATTCTAGTTGGTTAGTTTTATTAAAACTTTGTGGTGTACAAAGATGCAGTGCAACTTATACAGTACTGAATCTGTGCTCTTCTGTCTCTCTTAATGTGTCAATTGTTGGTTGCAATCCTCCTGATCTTCATCGTGACAGATTTGATGGTGTGAGGGACCCCGTTCTGTCTCCAGGTGTCCCACAGAATATTAGTCCTCTGCTCTTGGCTCTGCTCTGCATCCTCAGGAGTGCCGTTGAGGTTTGCCAGTCCGCACTGGTTGAACCACCATCCTGTCTGGTTTTGCTGAGTGCTGCAGCTCTCCACCGTGCGGTTTCCGATAGAGCAGAAAGGGTTGCAGCCATCGTTGTCCACGTCTGAGGCGCTGAACGGAGCAGTGTCCTGGTTCTGCTCCTGTTCATAGCCACGAAATGCATCGCCTGCACAAAAACATAGACTGAAATGCATGTGGGCATGGAGGGAACACATAATACACAGTGCAATTTATCCTGACTTTGAATTTGCACTGTGTGGAAAATGGGTCTACATTTGCCCAAGGGTGAGTCTTGATTTATTCAGTCATACCCTACCTGCACTGCCTGCATATCGTCCCAAGTGTATACTGAAGAACAGGGTTTCACTGTCCAGGCTGAAATCATCATATGATGCATAAGAAGTCACATCATCATTGGAGGCCAGAGCAATGTGAAGCTGGAACCGAGTCTCTTTCTGGTTCACTATGTGAAACACCTTCTTTAGGCCCAACCAGTGTTCTCCTAAACACACACAAACACACACATACATAGAAAGAATGATTCTTCCATCACTGTCAGATGCAAAATATGATCCCCAACATCTGTAGTCCTTGTTTAATGAGAGATGCCTGAAGAAAATCTGTTCAATTCAAATTATGAGGATATTCTGTTGAATGCTTGGAAAAGAACAAACATGTTTACGGGACTATTTTTTTTAAGTGTGTGCAATTTGGTGCAGCTAGTTATTTGATGCCATACAAACAGTGACATGTTATAATTGATTGCTGAGACTAGTGATTGATCAAGCACATTTATTAGTGTGACCTCACAACTTTGGCTCCATCCCCCTATTGCTACTGTGCAGACACTGGCTCTAAATTTGAAAAAAATAGTTATGTTTGCACTCAGGATATTTTGGCTTCATTTCTAGATAGTTGGAGGAAGTGGAGACACATTGTCCATCTTTACATCTCTGTTTCAAGGAGTTTGGGAAAGACTGAGGTAGGAAGCCAGATATCTGACTGATGTGAAACTTCAAAAGAAGTTACCATGGAGATAGCAAATGATAATTTTGAGCTATAGTTTATGACACACTGCTACATTCTGCTTCTTAATGAAGCTTTTGTGAAGTGAGGTTGTTTCAAGTGTTATATGTCTATGTGATGATATTCATCTAAAATGATAAAGGTTACGCAGTCATCATTCGCCCAGCAGCTGTTGATGAACTTTCAGGTGGCACACCTTGCATTGGCTGCTGTTGATAAAATGCATGAGACAGAAAACATGCCCTGGTTACTGTGCTGCAGTGCCCAACCTGCAAGGTTTCCAAATCCATCGACATAGTCAGCCCACGGCCGTTTGAAGTCAGTCAAACCATCAGTCCTCCTCTGCACCACAGTCCATCCACCTCCCATATAGTCCATCTCACAAAAAACCTGCAGGACAAGCTCTGACTTAGGAACATAACGATGAGTGATGAGTGAGCGGCAGACTGTGAATGACTGAATGTATTATGTACCTCAAATGAAGTGTCAGTGTTCTCTGGGTGGACGATGTAAATCCCACTGGGGATCTTGGGGACGACTGACTCAAGACTGTCTTTGATGTCGCTGCAATCTCGTCCTGATCAAAGCAAACTTGCTCAAGTTAAGTATTTAAGTACAGTATTTGAGTCAATCCATGTAGTTACTTTCCATCCCTGGCAAACTTAGATTTATTTATAAGACCCAACTGTATGAATGTTGTGAAGCTGTATGTGTTTGTGTGTGAGTTACCATGGGACTGCACAGGTCTCACGGAGTACATCTCGGTGTTGCTCCTCTGAACCTCAGAGCTGAGCGTCTGCACTTTGGTCACCAGCTCTGTGACCTGGAAATGTGTGACACTACTGCATACCAATCATGTGCTTAGAAACTCTTGTTGCTAACAGGAGAAAAGAAGAGCTTACCTGGCTGCCAAGAATGTCCAGAGCCCTCTGCTGCTCCTCCATCACATCCCTGATCAGCTTCCTGGTGCTGCGTCCAAACGACAACAGAGACTGCTGCAGCTGGCCTGCACACACGCCCACACACAATCAATTTAGATAGATGGATAGAGAGAGAGAGAGAGAGAGAGAGAGAGATTGTTTACCACAGATTGAATGTTTCTCATCCCGCAGCAGCTTGACAGTGATATCACACGGGATGGAGCATGTTTCCCGACCTTTGACCCCTCCGACAGGTGTCTGGCCTTTGACAGAAGCTTCAGAGAAGTCCTCACTATCTATTTCTGATTGGTTAAATCCTGTGCTATTTTCTGTGTCCTGGAAATAAAGAGAAAACCGAAGTTAAATTTTGATCCACCATTCTGTGATGTATAACTGTGACAAGCCTGGGATATGTTACTTCAGGCACTTAGACGATTACAGATTGAATCATTCTTTTTCTTTAGTAGAAACAATATTGTGTAAACTCCTCCAGAGTTCACATGGAATTATTATTGTTATTATATCCAGTTTGTCTTATCAACAATAACAACCCTGTAATACCACACACAACATATAATATTGATGTAAAAGAACAGACAAATCCATGACCTGTGATCCATCCACGATGCCAAAATCCAAAATCCTAAATCTCTCTGCCTTCATCAGAGTTTCTTAAGGAACGTCACCATAATAATCCCTGACAAGTGACAAGACAGATGACTGACCAAAGTCGAAAATATTTTTGACAAGCATATTGTACATACTGTGGAGGAGAGCAGATGAGGCAAAAGGAGCAGGAGGACAATAGTTGTCCACATCATGCCAGATGTGTTTGAATGTGCTTCTGTCCTCCAGGAGTGAGGGGGCTGAGCCCTGTCGACTCCGTCACCAGCAGCCACTCCTTCACTCAGGCTCAGTTTTCCACAGAGTCGGCACTTTCCCCTTCACGTGTCCATCCCTCTGTCTCTCTCATCCAACAGAGTCAGCCCTGCATCTCCTCCTCTCTCCAACTTGTCAAACTTTACTCTTTCCTCTCTTCCTTCCTCCACCTCCCTCAGTCACTCCCTCTTTCTTTCTTGTAAACATTAATGACAACATGCTCTGTGAGATGAGGTCAGATTCGTAAAAGAGCCGGTGATAAAAGTCTGGATGTTTCTGACAAGTAGCTGAATGTGCTTATTCCGGGTTTGTGGTGAGGTGTGATTACCTTCCCCCTCATTGTTTCTTTTACCAGCCGTCTGTGTTTTACAGGTTATATCCTGCCAGCCGCATGAGAAACAGATGTGGAAAGAGGGGAAGTGGGCAGCTTGCTTTAATGCAGGAAAACTTTCTCTCGGCTTGTCTTTGCGTGAGAGCTGCAGCTGAAGGTAGGGTGTCTCTGCTTCTCTGCTCATATTTCCTCCCTGTTACACCTCTCTCCTTTCCCGCTCTCTCTCTCTCTGACCACTGACTCATACATCTGAAAACAGTCTCCTGGAGGGTCAGACCAATTAGTCCAGTTAACTGGGCAGTTAAGAGGTGAAGAAAGTGTGAAAGCAATGGAGAGCGACAGCACATTCCAGTCAGGGGTCCAGCTGGAGACAGTCAGCCTGTTGCTTCCTTGGAAAACTGTGCCGCTTGTGCCAAAGAAAAGATTGGCTGTTGTTCTGAACCTGTGTGAGTTTACAGCCACAGTCAGAGAGAGAGGAATGTGAAAAGCCTGGTGCCCTGGGGCCCCCACATCTGTCCCATGTTACATGCCCTGGTAAAGCCACCTATGCAGATGAATGACACATCATATATGAACAAGCCACATATTGAGAATATTCAGTCTGTTAATCAAATGCTCCCCTTGTGTCTTTGTAAGGGTTCGAGCTATTAAACAATTTTAAAAACCACAACTGGTTGTTTTTTATGTTTTATGGACTAAGCAACAAGACGCACAACTCAGGGTTTGGGAATTTTATTTACCCACAAAAATGAGAGAAGACAATGCCACGTGAACTAAGTAACTAAAAACCCCAAAACAATTATTTCTCTGAATGTTCAACTGACCTACTGAACAAGTGCACTTGTTCTAACTGTGTCTGCATCTCTCCACTTTTTGGTGTTTTCAAAGCTTTCACTGAGATGTTTGAAGTCCAATTTGAACTTGATTCAGTTTGTGCACTCTATCCAAAAAATCCTGAACTTTCTGTTGTCATAGCTTTCACTCCTTATACGAGATGTTTGAGTCAACATGCTTCTCCGCCCTTTTCTCACAGGGTCAAAAATGTTACATGTTTCCTAAAGCTAATATAAAATCAAAGGGTTCTTTCAAAGCAGTATTAACATATGGAGGGATTTTTTGTTTTATTTAATTTTGTGTATTTTTCTTTATTTCTAAAATATCATAATCATTTCATCATGTGTTTTTTGGTATGTAACTCGTGTGTTGGTGGGTGGGTGGGCAGGGTGCAAACAGAACCACAACAGAAACACATCTGACCCAACTGATGGACCAGCAGCATGAAAACCCACAGAGAGAAAAAAATATTTACTTAACTTAAAGATAGTGGAAGTTAAGATGAAATATACATTTTTATGTACTGTGAAAAATTTTTAATATACCTAAATACAAACTCAACCTGTGCTGGTTGATTAACAAAATGAGAGCTGCCTGTATCTGAATATAAAGTTGACTCAGTAAAAGAAACATTTAATAGGGTGATAATGCTAATTCAAAAAATATCAAATATTAGATATATAACTGAACACTACCTCAATCCCTTGGTTTTTCTCTGACCATCACTCAGTATTATTGTATTAATCATGACACAGCTCTGTCCAATAGGCTCTGTACAGCTGAGTCCTGACCTCCCAAACCAATATTTAAAATTGAAATCAATTTGGCTTTGTTTGTGTTATGAACGGGCACCATCCTCTGGTTGAAAACAGAGTGGATATGATTTTGTTGAACACAGATTAAACCCTGCAGACAGAATAAACCCTCATCTGCTGCTGGACTGTCTTTGTGGGCCTACTTTACATCACTATGACAGTAACAATAAACAAAATGCTGCAGGCGTTAAGGTAAGATAGTGCCATCTAATGCTCACTGGTGTGTATTACATTTATATATGTTACGCATTGACCTTTGCTTTATGCCATGGTGCATAAAAAAAATGTGTGTAAAAATTTGGTGATTAAACAAACTTTTCAGGGGGAATCCAAAACTAACCAGCATAGACTGGTTTGTTAAACCACTGTGTTGTCATCCTCTCTTTGTTGCTAACAGGTAGGAATGAAACTTTCTTTTTTGACCTCAGAATATCCAAATGTTTGTTAAAAGTCTTTTTTGACAGTAAAAGGAAACATAAAGCAACATTAAGATTCATTCATTCAATCCTGTTTACATGCTGCCCCAGAATGTCATGGGAATTATAATTGGCAAACTTTTCACATTTTACCCTTTATGTTAAAGCCCCTGAAAACGTAGCTTTAAATTTGAGATATACTCTAAAGCTTTAAATACACATGACCAAACAGACATTGATATAAGTGAGTATGAGAAAGTTGGAACGTATGAGTTCATACTTATAGAGTGTCAGCTTATCGCAACTCTGAATTTTAGCATTGTGCTGTTTTCAATGGGAAATACTCATTCAAATGATGTCTTGTGTTGAACAATGTTTTAAATCATGCACAGTGGTAGTCTGTTTATCAACCAAATAGACTAAATGGACAAGTACAGAACAAGTTGCATTCATACACCACTTATGCATTGGTGCTTATTTTGCACACATTATTCATATAGGAAAATTTGGGGTTTTCGTAGTTTTCTCAACTGGAGGGGATTGGATGACCCTATTGACCCCTGAGCCACAGCCAAGCAATTGTTTTCAAATTGTCTACAAATTGCACAAAAATTTACTTCCCTTTAAAATCACAAAATCTACCATTTATTTAGAGCTAACATCCATCAATAAATATTGGTTTATTATTTTTAGTCTCCATGTCCGTTAGGGTTAATTTATATATATATATATATATATAGTCTAATATAAGTCTAATATACAAACTCTGGTGAATTATGATGATTAGAAATAACTGAAGGAGTCTTTGGATACACAAGGTAGAAACAGAATTATATTCTTGAATTCAATTTGTGGGCCAGCTGAGTTCTGGCTCGTCGTTGCACATGTTTTCCACAAGAGGGCGGGACACTGCGGCTGGGGTTGGCCACACCAGGGGCGGATGTTTTCTTAATGCAACTTCCCAATAACCCCCCCACCCCCACCCCCACCCCCATCCCCCACCACCACCCCCCATCCCCCGCCCCCACCTCCTCCAAATGCTGAAGGCCTGACTCAGGCCCAGAGACAGAAGAAACATTAACGTGCTCCTCAGAAGGTCCCATCTCCCCGAGTTGTTGTTAGTTTGTGTGCTCTGAAGTCAAACTGTGTTTAAAACATGGACGATGACTAAATGAGGCCCGTACACACATGGTATTAACATGTAGGTTTTGTGATCTGATCACAAGTGGACAGCTATGTGTGTGTATGTGTCAGCACGAGCTAGCAAGACAGAGGTAGAGAGACAAGTCAGGAGAGAAAACATTCGACTCAATGTGAAACTGCAGCAGGTTAGAGGACGTCAGCTGAGGAGGAGGTCCTTGATATGTGGCCCAGGACGGACTTACGTTCACACTGCTTAGAGAATGTGGTCTGGTGTGATCGGATCTATGTGCGATATGAGTGTGTTCACACCTGTACTTAAAGCTGTTCACTTGTGATCAGATCACAAAAACCACATGTTGATACCAGGTGTGTACCTTGACACCTCTTTCCGATGGGCAGTAAGATAAAACTTTACTGATCCACACACCAGGGAAATTCTGTTCAATAAGGTAGACAAGAGAATAAAAAATATTTAAAAAAGCAAGAGAATAAAAAAATAAATAATAAATGCTGTATGTACTTTTTATACACCTACACTATCTCGTTTTTGAAAACACTGGAACTTACATATGTTTATGTTTTTAATCCCTGTGTAGTTGTAAAGTATGATGATTTTTTTCAATATTGTGTGTTGTCTAGTAATTTTTTCTTACTGTTATGTTATTTTTTTTTTACAGTGATATGGATCTGAGTCTGAAATAAAGCTTGACTAAATAATTTGAAACGTATATTCACGTAAATCATAATATCGTCTGTATTGAATAAAAAGTGGTTAGGTGCTTGTGAGAGATGGAGATGCAGTTTGAAAGTGAGCAAAACAAACATTTGACAAGTTCGCATAAAATGCTGCTTTGATTTAGAGCTGATTGTAAAATTTTGTTGATTGGTTTATATGTGATGATGTCAGCAACTCCTGAACCAACAATTTCTCCCACTTTCCGAGCTGTTATGGTGGCATGCATGTGAATTTTCCCAGACGGAAAACTACTTTTTCCGATTATATCTCACTCTGCATGAACGCACAGAAAGTCTCAGGTTTCCTCCTTTTAACTTCAGCAGGAGAAAAGGCCTTAAAATGGAAACTGCTCTGTGCTATTGAATTATAAAAACACTTGTAAACAACAACTTCTCCTGGTATTGTCCTGTGCAGTGAAGGCTGGTGAAAACAAAAACTGATCAGCAACTTGTTATCCGGGTAATATTCTGTGGTGGCTGGTGAGAGGGCAGAACATTTTCCGGGGCCAGTGAACATAAAAACTCAAATAAAAAAATTGTTCTCTGGGTATTGTCCTGTGCAATGAAGGCTGGTGGGTGAGTGGACATTTTCCGGAGCCTGTGAATATAAAAACACTAATAAACAACTTCTTCTCCGGGTATTGTCCTGTGCAGTAGAGTCTGGTGGGTGAATAAACATTTTTCAGAACCTCAGAATATAAAAATATGAATAAAAAACTTGCTCTCCGGGTATTGTGCTGTGTTGTCCTGTGCAGAGGTTAGTGTGAGTGAGTGTCCTTGCAGTGAGACACTTCCCCTGCAGCTGCGGCAGCTTTAAAGCCTGCAGCCCCGCCCCTCAGCACTATCACATGAATCTGGACTCAACACTGGATGAGAAAAAAAAAAAAAGTTTGGAGGTCTCACTTTTCTCCAACTACGTCCATACTTTTTTTTTCTACGTTGGGAGGCTTTTACGTCAGATCATCGGAGACCAGAGTTGATCTGCGTGTTTTCGCTCGGCTGTGATTCTTCCCTTGAGTTTCCTGCAGGACTACACAGGGAGGCAGACACGGAGGAAAACGGTCTGGCTGCTTGAAGGTATGTGGGAGGCTCGTAACGTGTTGCACACCGCGGAGCTTTTGGTTTTGTTTTTTATCCGCGATCCGACGCTTCAAACCGCACAACTTCGACTTACACGCCCGGAGACTGTTCGTGTTTTCGGAGCCGATCAAACTTCCGAGATTGTTGTGGCTTGAAATAGACTGAACGACTCGACGGGAGAAATCAGGGTGGAGGGGAGGAGGGGGGGGGGTGTCTGCGGGCGAAGAGTGTAAACACAGCCGATCATTATAACTCTTAGATCCGCGCGCACACGCATCCAGTCGTGTTTGTTTGTCGCTGTTTGTTCGTTGAACTTTCTTTTCTTCCAGATCTGCTTCGACACCAGCAAAACTTTTTTTGGCGACATGGACGCGCACCGCGGCGCGCCTCCGGCCGGGCAGCAGATCGTGCACGTCCGCGGGGACTCGCAGACTGAGCTGGAGGCCTTGTTCAGCGCCGTGATGAACCCCAGCAAGGCCACACAGCAGCCGGCCTCCCTGCCCATGAGGATGAGGAAGCTGCCAGACTCCTTCTTCAGGCAGCCGGACCCCCGGGGCCACTCCAGACAAGTACTGATACCACTACCACTACCAGTACTAACACCAGTAACAATAGCAGTACAAATACCAGAACCAATACCAGTAACAAATACCAGAACCAATACCAGTAACAAATACCAGAACCAATACCAGAACCAATACCAGTACCAATGCCGGTACCAATACCAATGCCAGGATCAATATCAGTACCAATAGCAGTATCAATACCAGTAGCGATACTAATACCAGTACCGATACCAGCTACATAAATATGGGCCACATTCATGATTACCAACAGCAGCTATAGTTGGTGCACAGAGGCCCTGCTGTATACACCAGAATGCGCTTATATGGATTTAATATATGGGTTAGGGTTAATAGGGTGAATTTAGGTAATATAATATATTCTGATTAGATCAACATATTGTACCTTTCTGTATTCCTTAAGATGTTTTCTAACCACACCAGCACAAATAATGCATATATCATAATCCAAGGAGTATTTTTAGTGTTCTTTGTGCCAAACCAGAAATCTCTGCCTGAGTTTGATAATCTGGGACAGGTCACTTAGAAAATAATCACATTGCTGTACGCATGCCAAGCTCAATATTACCACTTTTTAAGCATTATGAAAGAATTTACAGATATGAAATACAATACGAAAATGTATATTATTCAAAGAAATGAAATTGATTCAAATTAACATATAAAAGTTGTTTCATAAAGAACCCTACCCTAAATAAACTATACAATCCATTTAAATACTTCTATTAAAGGTGTATCACATTTGTTTTTTTAATCTATTAAAATCCAATCAACTGCAAGCAAAAATAACAACAACAGATTATTCATTTGGTTATTCATTCAACTGGGTCTCTCTTCTGTGCTTTTTGGATCATCTCTGTCCTCGAGAGCAAACTGACTATGTGCTAGTTAACTAACCAGAAAATCTGTTTAAACAGACACTTCAGGGTGGCACTAAATGCATATTTCCCCCATTTATAGAACTTAAATGACTGTCCCAGATTATTCAAAGCATGCTGTCCCACTTTATCAATCATAGTTAATAAAGTGGGACACTAAAAACTGTTTAAAAAAAGACAGCCTTAAACAACCCAATATTTTGCCTGAATACATCACAAAGATAATTTGATAACAATCAGGACAATTCTTATTTTTGACAGATTTATATCTTCAACATTAATCTTGTCAGAATCTTATGTCATTGTCCTTGTCATGCAATCCTTCTGATTGACATCTTCCCGCCCCTTTCTGTAACATCAGCCCCATGAAGTGATGTGATTTCAGTCACATGATAACCATGCTCACTTACAGTAAAAATGCTGTTGCCTGGATTTTGTTGGAACAGGAAGTAAACAGACTGAAGCCTAGGTGTCCCACATTACCCAATGTCCCAGATTTTTACTTATTTGCTTAATGTAATGTAGTTTTTTCAATAAGAATATTGAAAAAGTTCAATATATATTGATATTAATGCTTTTACATTGTGCAAACATAGTGAGGAGGTGTAGCACATAATTGAGCCACGGCAGATTTGTATAAAGAAGAGTTTAAACCACAACCTTCACTCAAAGTAAAAAATGCAAAAATCTGTATTTCAACTTAAAATAAATAATAATGTGACATTTAATGTGATAATTATCGATATCGACTGAAATTATTTTTATCCTGATACAATTCTTGGCCAAATATCCCAGCCCTAATTTATTGCAATTTAATTTTTATCAATCACAATATAACAAAGGTTAAATACTATATATTGCCAGCACAGTTTAACACATAATTGATCAACTTCAGATTTGTCATTCTCTGTCCATAAATACAATTTTAAAACCACAACCTACAAGTCTTTAAATTTAAAAATAAATAATTATGTGACATGTATTGTGAAAAATTATATTGACTCTACAGTTTGTACTGATCATTCAACACATTTCTTAGGGCCTTAACAATGTCAACAAATCCTTGAGCAATAAAACAATATCAAGTATTATGGAAATGTAGTATTATCAACATAAATATAACAGAAGTCCAATATATATCAATATAATACTTATCCCTTGTGTAAGTACTGTGAAGAGGTATAACATATAATTGATATACCTCAATTGTAAAATTCATTGTTATAATTATTGACATCAACTGCCATCTTGATATATTTTTGGGTTATATCGTCCAGCCCTACATGAGAGAAAAAAATATTATGCCCAATATGACATTGAAACAAGTAGTAAACTGATCAGTTAGGAATGATTAGTAATACATTTGTCCTTTTTTTCTTAATTAATCAATTAAAATTAAAAAAACACACACTAATAACATGTCAGAAATAAATGGTGGAAGAAATGAGTGCCCGTGATAATTTTTCATAGTCCAAATGTATTTTGAATTTTTATTCTATATCAAACCAAAACCCAAAGATTCTCAGTTTACTCTCACATGTGACAACAGTGACGAGCATCCGATCCTCCCATTTGAGAAGCTGATACAATAATCACCATTAGCTGCCAGTTAAGTTTCTGCCATCAACTAAAATAGTTAGATAGAAGATAGCTATAGTCTTGATCATTTATAAGTATGTTATGTTCTTTATTCTGCACCAGTGTTGATCCTTGGTTCCAGCTTTTCCAATGTGAGGATTTACTGCTTTTCTGTTAAGTTGTACAACAAACCATCTTGTAAAGTAAAACAACCGGACATGCGAATGTCCAGTTTCACTCTTCTCCCTCTAAGCGTTTGTATTTCTATCTTCCCTCACTCTGGTATTCTTTCAGACTCCTTCTTCAGACTGCCTCGCATTTCTAATCCCCGCTCATCATGGCAGTTAGTAAACCCTGTTTGTTTCTCGTCAGGCCAGTTCGGATGGAGGTGTGTGCGGCTCCCTCACTCCTCATCACGTCCGCGCCCATTCCTCCCCTGCCTCCCTCCCCGTGAACTCCCTCTCCACTCAAGCAGCAGATGTAGCAGCGACGCCGATCATCCCTGACGACGTGCCACTCCCCCACGGCTGGGAAATGGCCAAAACGCCTACTGGCCAACGATACTTCCTCAAGTAAGAGGTCTACCTTCTGTTTATCACAGTGTTTGATCTGTTGCTCTGCAGGTTACTCGAAGGGTTATTGTTTAGACCCCATCTTATTCCAACATCCAGATTTCTGCACTTGAACACATCACAGTTAATTGTCTTTTATTTTAGTTTATAACATGTCAGATAATGTTCCAAAGCTCTGCAGGTAAATTCCCAAAATCCTAAAATAATACTGTTTTTTTCTGACTGATTGTCAAGTTGTAAATCCTGACATGGAACCAACTTAATTACTTAAAAGATTAAGATTAAATTACTCAAATTGTTTCAGCATTGAGATGTTTAGATGTTTGTCCTGCTACAGACAATAGAGTAAAAAAGAGTATAAAGAGAAGAGAGACATGCAACTGTGTAGATATTAACAGGACTCAAACTCAACCAGTTGCATGCTGACAGAAAATGTTCCAACTAGTTTTGCAACCAGTGCAGTTTCATCTAGTGTCATTAATGAGAGCACATGGCCCGACATCTCACGATCATGTCAAAAGCCACAGCAGCACAAGCAGTGATTTCTTTCCCGTGCAACTGTAGATGTATGTGCACATCTGGTCGTACAGGTAAAGCAGGTCAGAGGCAAAATGAGCCTTGTGCTTCTCATCCATCAGGTTACAGTGGTTTGACAAAAGCAGATGCGTTTAGACTTGTCATGTGTTTGCAGTCACCTGGATAAGACAACCACTTGGCACGACCCTCGACTGTCGCAGCTTCAGTCGGCTGCGACCCAGCATCCTATCGCAGGCACGCCGATCCATGCCCACTCCCTCAGCAACCCAGCGCCTGCTACACAGGCACAAAACATCAATCCAGAGACAGGTATAACTCTGCTCCCCCCGTCTCGTCATCCACTTTCTCTTTAGAGCACACGTCTGCCTTTCATAGTTCAACTCCATCTTCAGCTGGCAAGGTCTTTGCTGGGTGTTTTTTTTCAGGGATTCAGTTTTGGTGTCAACATCTGTGGCTTTTTGGTGACTTTGTTTGGGAGCAATCATGTTCATGGTTAACATCCAGGGTGAACACTAGTGATGCCATCCTGATGACAGTGCACGATGGAAGCTGCAGTTAAAAGATTTTAATTATTAAAATGCCATTTTTATGATGTTTGCTCATTGTTGTCTTTTGAATATATATTCCACCCATGTGAATTTTCTATTGAGTCGGTTCACCCAAATTACAAGTTACAGGTTTTTAGCAAAATAAGCCCCAGCCCAACCTGCGACAAAGTAAAAGACAAGCTGAGGAAAACAGTGGAGCATTTAGCAGCTGAGGAGCCACACATTTCTCTCAGGAGGTGTTAGAGACCAAAAACTGAGCTAAAAGAGAGATTTTCCCAAGTGTTTAAAATCGAAGTGTGTATTTTTTCCAGAATAATGGGGACAGTGTTTCTGCAATAGAGGAGTTGTTTAAATGTTTGTGTTGTAATTTGGTTGAACAGACCTTTAAAGAGTAAAACAGTACTTTTTTTTGAGCATTGACCCTGAGTATCCACACTAATCCTTTAAAAATCTCCCACCCACTGCATTTAGGCCAGATGCCCATGCCCATTTTTATTCTTAGGAACATACTTCAGCTATTTTCCTCTCTAACCTTCACCTCTATTCTAAAACTCTACAAACTAGAAGTTACACAGACACTAAAGGACGTGGGCTATTCTACTTTTTACTCCCAACACTCCATGCACTCCATCCACCACTTGCCTTCTCACTGTGTACTTTCACTGCTGTTCAGGTCCACTGCCTGAAGGCTGGGAACAGGCTGTGACTGCAGATGGAGAGGTGTTCTACATCGATCACATAAATAAGACCACCGCATGGGTCGACCCGCGTCTAGGTAGCACACTATCAAATTTGTGTCTCCTAAATTGACAATTCTTGTTCGTCAATGAGAAACATATTTTGTTCCAGTCATGTCCATCATCACAAGTTGCTGTTTAGCAGCAACAAAAATAAGAAACATCGCAAAGTAGTTTTGACATATTTTTCCTCATATATGCCATTACTGAAATGTTTTACCCATTTGAAATGTTTACTTAATCGTAAAAAAACTATTTTTTTTCTATGAATTTTTATGTTGCAGCACAGAAGATGAACCCTGGCATCCTTAGCTTGGCATTGCAGCAAAGGCAGGAAAAGGAGAGGCTCAGGTGCAAACAAGGCCTCCCACCGCAAACCACACCACAGGTCAGAGGTCAAAGAAAACTGAAGCTGGATGTGCCGCTTCAAAGTCGTTCGATTTAAAATTTACGTTCAATCTGCAGAAGCTTTTTAGTTTGTGTGTTATCTGGTTGCATTATGATGGATATTCAGTTTAGATCCACCAGTAATAAAAGTGGTGTTTCATGTAAATACAATTGTAAATGTGTGTGTGTGTGTGTGTCCTGTAGGAGGCAGGAGGAAGAAACCAGATGACCAGTGGGATGGACCATGACAGGAACGCACAGACGCTTGTCCCAACTCTGGATGTCAGAATCAGAGCCCCGAACTACGAGCCTACTCTTAACGGGTGAGTTATTGTTTAAAGTCGCCATGTTCTATAACAGCAGTGTTGATTTGTAAAGTGTTGTAGTAAATCTTTAACCTTTTTCAAAGTAAAAACTGTATCTTAATGTATAAAAAATCACTGAAAAGCGAATTAAATGAATCTTAAAGGTTCAGTGTGTAGAATTTTGTGATATCTAGTGTTGAAATTGCATGTTGCAGCTGAACACCCCTCACCTCACCCTCTCCTTCCAAACATGAAAAAGAACCTGTGGTAGCCTTTAATTGTCATAAAAACTCAAAAGGTGTTTAGTTTGTCCAGTCTGGACTAATATAAAAAACATGGCGGCCTCTGTAGAGAGGGTCCCCTCGATGTAAATATAAAGTATTCAAATATAAAGGGCCTTTTCTAGGGTAAAGAAAACTACAATTCATACAATTTAGATAAAACGAACAAGTGAAAACATCATGAGAATTATTCTACATTCAGTTTCTGCCAATAGTTCCCTTTCACCTAAATCTTACACACTGGACCTTTAACAGAAGTCTTTCCAGAAACATTGTCACAGATAATATAAAGATCTCACTACCACCAATATTGCTTTTAGTTTCAGTGAAAGATACACAGTTTCAGGAAAAAGTTATTGTTTATGTAATTTCAATGAAATGAACATGTTATTGTTAATATTCATTCAATTTCTAAAGAGATAATTATGATACAAATACAAGAATGTTTATATGTGCATGTGTTGTTGTGTAGCGCTCACTCCCGCAACGAGAGCACTGACAGTGGTCTGAGTGTCAGCAGCTTACCCCGCACATCGGACCACATGTTGAGCTCTGTGGATCACATGGACACTGGTAATGCACAGGCACGCACACACACACACACACACACACTCCATACAACAACAATGTCATAAATAAAGATAGACCTGGGATTTCTGCTGTGGAAGAGCAGACTTTTTGAATAGACTTCCCAAACAAATCAGCAATAACACAAAAAGAAGTTTTATGTTATCAGAATCAGCCTCAGCTTAATGGTCCATGTATGCATACATGGTTTTCCATTGCTCTTAATGTCCAAATAGACAAATAAACAAGGACAACAAAGCAGAAGGTTAAGCATAAACATTTACCGACTGGGTACAAATATGAATATTAATATATATACAAAGTATGGACATAAAAACACAACAATGACAGTGAAATTGAGAAATGCAATGATGCAGAGTGCAAAGATTAGTGCACAAATATAAAGAACATGAGGAGCACACAGAAAAAGACTTGACCTGGCAGCAGCTTTATGAATTACATCCAGTTTCTATATGTATCTATTTATAAATCTACATTTTTGCTTTAAGCAGCTCAAATCTTTTTTTTCTTTGTATTGATTTTTTTTTCATATTGAAGACAAGACAAAACATGAATTGTTTATAAAGTCTATAAACACTAGCTGCACCTGATCCATGTGCAGCTGTATTAAAGACAATGTCCATGCTTTGGGACCAAACAGCTTGACAGACTTGATTTTTTTAATTCTCAACACAGTTCCAACATTTTATCTTCTTCTCTGACTCGTGTAGGTGACTCTGGCGAGAACTCCTCGATGTCCCTACAGGAGTCGATGCCTGTGCTCCCGATGTCTGAGGGCGAGGAGCTTATGCCCTGTATCCCCGAGGGTCTCAGTTCAGACCTTCTGATGGACATGGAGACCGTTCTTTCTGGATCGCACATGGACAGGGACAGCCTGCTCACCTGGCTATAGACACACCCAGCCGCCGCCGCCGTGTGGTCTGACGTCAGATGTTCACAACATGACTGAGAACTTTGGAGGATCTTTTTTTTGCTTCAGAAGTGGTACAGAACAAGATTACTGAGAGAAAACGCTACAGTTGTGTGATGGAAACCTAACCCTACTCACCCAGAGGAATATAAAAACCTGACTCTCACAGAAGGTGGTAAGCTGCAGTGTTTTCCTCTTTTTTTGGGCCTGGTTTTACTGAAGTGCATGACGGAGCATCAGAATTTTCACGACACTCCTTTATTTTTAGTTATTGGCCTCAGTTGAAGCTCCTCACATCTCTCGTGAAGTAGCTAATTTTAGGAAGCAGAGGTTTTATTATCCCCACATGGGTAATAGTTTTTCCAGCAAAGTTTTACAAACAATGTCAAGTTTAAAAAAAAACTCTGCATGCAAAAGTTACAGAAATGCAAAGAAGACATGTAAAAGATATTTATTTAAGTGTAACCGAAAAATAGCGCTACATTTAACTCTTATTACATAGAAGCCTGTGGGACAAAAACCCAGCATCTGCAGTAGTGCTACTACCTCTACACAGCCTGCGATCAATGATTTCAATGCACATGCTCACAGTCGTCAGAAAAAAGCAGAGCAAGAGACGAATCAAAGAATCGACACTATTTAACACTACATTGGTTCCACAAAACCATAAAGATCTGCTCAAAGAGACGCACTATTATGACACAGAAACATGGGGAGGGAGAGGACGCACCCTTGTGCTCACAATCCAAAAAAGGTATTAAATAAATGACTTAACATTCTTAAGTCGAGTCATTTATAAGACAGTGTTGAAGTATTTGGGGGCTGCTCACAACCATGATTGTAATATCTTCCACTAATATCTCTTTCAAAATAAAGTTCAGGAGAATAAGCTTTGTCTTTTGTCACAGTAAAAGCCTCATTCCTAACTAATCAAAGCACTTAGAGAAGTAAAGGCTGTGTTGAGGAACTCCACATTGAAACTAAAATGAGTGTGTCTGTATCTCTTGTGTCTCGTGGTAGACGGTACCACTGGAATGTATTGTTGACGTCTCCTGTCACTGAACACATGGTCAGTATAAAGTAACCCAACACAATACAGGGTTTCCCCTAGGGAACTGTAATCCCAACACATCTGGTCTTGTGATCAATTTAGTTTGTAGACAACTTCAACAGTAGCCACACTCATTAGAAACAATATATAGTGTATGCTGTGTGAAATAGCTATTTTTACCCTCTGGTTAGTTTTCTTATATTCAAGTGTTTGTTTGTTCTTTAGAATAATCGCCTGCATCTGCACCAAAACAATCCCCGTCCTTGAAGTTACTAATATCCAGATTTTGTTAATGCTGGATTTAAGGTGTTTGTATTGGTTTGCATTTTACTGCTCAGTGTTCTGGTTGTTTTGCCCACTCAATCATTGAATATAAGCTTCACAAAGGTAGTATTTATTGGAGAATTGTTTTATCGGGTTGCATTATATTGTACAGTTGTAATATTATTATGTCCACCCCATGTTTTAGAAATGGCGCCATATCATTTTCATAATGGCCTGGATGCTTGGTTTTCATTTTATTCCCTTTTCCCACTTTTTCCACCAATGATTTGATACAGTCAGACTTCCTGTCTCCCAGAGAATGACATAAAACCATTCAAAGTTTTCGTTTTAGCTTTGTAACTTACAAATCATCGGCACTTGATAGCATTGCTGATTGTTTTGGGGCTGAGTGGAGTAAAGATTTAGATATTCAAATGCATTTTTTTCCAAAGTTTAGGGATCTTTGTTTCCCATAATTTCCTAAATGAATTAACAGACCCTTGAAATTTGCTTAAGTGAAGTAATCATTAATAGTGAGCATCAAGTCTGCATTATTTTTTGGGCTGTACACTCTAATGTAGTGAAGCAATTTGGGTGCAGATTGATTTGAAGAGTCTTAATTGCATTACCAAACAATGATAATGTAACTCTGATATAAAAAGTGCAGTTTTTATGATCACTGTCTTAATAATTTGTTTCTTACTCTGAGGAGACAGCGAGATGCATATTCATCTCAAGGTCCATCAAAATTAAGACATGCCACACATCTTTTCTCCACTAAACATAGGTTTTCAGCTATCTTCTTGGTTTCCTTGTGTATATTCAATATTAATATTCATGATAACTCACCATAGATGCCACATATACCAAT
Organism: Paralichthys olivaceus; assembly: GCF_024713975.1. Lineage (NCBI taxonomy): Eukaryota > Metazoa > Chordata > Actinopteri > Pleuronectiformes > Paralichthyidae > Paralichthys > Paralichthys olivaceus. The sequence continues at coordinate 12,113,464 of NC_091107.1, read as the reverse complement.
CATCATCATCCTGCTCATATACCAAACATCATCATCATCCTGCTCTTAAAGAATCTGTCTTGGCTCAAGTTTCCTCCATTGCTGAGCGTTGTTTTTAGTGGGAGAGACAAAAAATATTGTGCCTTAAAAAAGGGCGTCAGGGCCCCATGAGTCAAGGGCCCTGCTCTGCCTCCTCAGAAACACAAAGTACTAATTGTGAATGCTGTGTTCTTGTTATATTTTGCTCTAACAACAAGTGCTATCTGTAATACAGAGGGCAACTATCAATATGGGAGAGCTCTGTAATTCTCCACTTTTAAACTATATAATATTAATAAGTACATGGTCTACATAAATACAGACCATAATCTGTTTTTTTCTGCAGTGTGTTTATATTTTATCTGAATTTGAAGCTGTTTTATTACTGGTGAGATCATTTCTTCTAACCAGCTTCCTTTTTATATATATATACACACAGTATATAGAGGTAAAGAATGAATTCATAGCCTCCCCAAACAAAGAGCCATGTCATCTTTTTTGTAATTTTTTTCTAAATTAAAGTTCCATGGGCTCATACACATAATGCAACACACTACCTAGCCTATTATTTATCTTAGCATGCATGACACTATGACGCTATGTATGGTCCATATAATGTTTATTATCTTATTTACAGAGAGTTTGGAGGCAATCACACTTGTTTTGTACCTTTTTATGCATGTGCTTTATATAAAATACTCTCACTGTAATCATTTTAAAGACGTTTCTGTTTAATAAACTTTCAAATACACTTGACCTGTAGTCATTGCTATTCATGTTTAAGTGTTATATAAAACCATACCAAAAGTTTAACTTTATTTCAAAGCAGTTATATGAATATGTGTCTTTAGATCTTCTTTAGAATACTTCAATAATGATCCATTATTTTATAAAGTGCACTTTTCACAACAACCCTCTCCATACATCAGTTTGTTTGAGTGCAGGGTTGCCAGTTTATGTAAATAAAGTAAATTATTATTATTATTATTAAAATAATAATGGAATAATAATGGAATAAACTCCATATAGCACTTTTCAAAAAACACATCTACAAAAGTGCTTCACTGACCTAAAAACAGAAAGTACATTGGGTACAATTACAAATTTAAAGAATTTAAAACATTTTTATATACAGTCTACGGTTAAAACACATTTTAAAGTACATTTTAACCATATGAGTAAAATATAGTCAATGTAGGGTCAAAAAATATCTGTGATTGATTGGCTAGTCCTCAAGCAAATGTAATAAATAACTTTTATATTTGAAGTAGGATTGAGTCACTTAATAAATATGTCTTACTGTTTACACTCTAAGGAATTTTTGACCCATATGTTAATACTTTAGAGCAGTCTTAACACTAATTATAGGTTTTTAATGATTGTTTAACTGTTTCCTATTGCTTGCCTTAAATTTTTCATTTTTGTAATTCTTGTAACTGTGTTTGAAAGGTGTTATATAAAATAAAGCTTATTATTATCATTCTTATTATTAGCCTTGAGGGAATTAAATGCAGCTACTTCACATGAAAAGAGTCAAGGAGATAACCATGGTAACCACTTTTTGAAAATAAACATGATTTAAAAGTGAGGTAAGCTGGAGGTTGTACCACAAAGTATAGGCGGAGTTTGCAGAGGAAGTGAGTGGAAATACCAAACTAATCTGTTTAAATGACAGCTCTTGGTTTCTGTAACCTTCTGACTTGTCTTCAACAAGGCCTCCACAAGTAAGTGTCCTCTCCTCGTTTATTCCCTGTACTGTTATTTTGAAGTTGTAACACAATATTGTTGTTGAATTGGTTGAGACAGGATCATGTGTTGTGTATATGTAGTCATCAGAGATAGATCTATGTTATAATGAATCAGAAATGTGTCTTTACATTGTATGTTCATTGGAGATGTGCTCTCACACATATATCTATTAAAAGTGACAACAGGGGCAGGGTCGCTGATGATCTTCATTCTCTGACAGTATGTTGTTGTTTTTCCAGAACTTTTGACTGACTGCAGTAAAGACTTTTTATAGCTCAGCTGTCCGGAAGAAGTCATATTAAAACGCTGACTCATATAAAGTCTGTGTGGGTCTTTAGCTGAAGGATCTCTAACCAGGTGAATTATCTGTTTCCCCTCTTCACAACCGGAAGTAGCTGGTGCTGCCCCTCGCTGTCTGTGCCGCGGAGCCTCGCCTGTCACCGGGACTTTCCGCAGCGTCTTGACCAGGAAACGGTGAGTGAGGCGCTTCTCAGAGGTGAAGAGACATTACATGACACTGTGTTGAACCTGACTGTTGGTCGGTTTCGTTTCCCCCGTGTTGACGCGCAGCTCAGCATTAGCAAAGTTTCGTTTCGCTGTTTTAGGCGTTAGCAGCCTTTTCTCCGCCTCTGTTTTGCTAGCGTCTGCTAACGCTAAGCTGATGCTAACGTCAGCTAGAATAATCAAAACTGGTTTATACGGGCTCAGATGTCACATTACACGATATATGAGTATTTGACTCAGTGCCGGACCTCGTGTTTAAAGTGAAATAGATCTACGACACGGTTAACGTTAGCTGCTAAAGCTAAATCCCACCTAAATGTAATCAGAGCAGAAACAGGAAGAGTTAGGTGAATACCCCAGAGGAAAGTACCAATCTACCACTGGCGGAAACATCTGTAATTTACGACAGACCCTGTCGATTTGAGCTGCTGTAATTCTGAAATGATCGACTGAAAGATCGATGGAGACATTGTTTGGCACTTTTTGTTTAAGGGGGAATTCCAGCAAATGTCCAGGTTGGACTGCCAGCTTTGCTCCACATGTGTCTACAGACTTGGATTAACTTGGGTTTTGTTATAAATCTGTAAAACCTGAAGTGGAACATCAGCTCTGCCCAGGCCCTCCTTCTTTAGAGAGGGGCTTTCATTGTTTTGATTCACATTATTTATCATATATTCAACTTATTTATGTGATGTAATTAATGTATCAAGTGTAAGAAAAACGTATTTTAGTCCATCATAGGACTTCAAGGCTTCAAACAACAATTTCCATTATCAATACATTTCAATTTCCTTTATTAATCCATCAGTTGTACAGTTTTAAAAATGGGAAAAGTGCCCATGATTAGTCCCTGAAGCCCATTTTAACTTAATGCAATGTCTAATTTAGTCTACCTAGCAGGAAACAAAATGTGAGTTTTACTATCATAGATTAGAAAAATGAACAATTATTCTCATTTTCAAAGCCAGTACTTGAGTCTTTGGTATTTTTGCTTGAAAAATAACTGAAATGATTAATCTGTCATTTAATTGTTGCTTTGGATTTCTCTCTGAGAGTTCCTGTAAGGAGACCTCTAAGGTTTAGAAAATAACCCGGATTAGGTCATCAGGGTTATTTCCACTCAGACAGTGTGCACACATTGTGGGAATTGTAGTATCTTGAATTGTTTTGTATTTTGACTCATACTATCAGTATCTATCAGGTTATCTCGCCCTCTCTTAGTTCCGTTTTGACCACTCCTTTTAAATTCTGCCCCCTGTAACTTTCCCATCTTTATGGTAGTGTCTGTCTAAATCTCTGGAGTAATAATTTAACTGGTAAATCATTCAAGTCATTTTCAAGTGATTTCGTCAAATATTTTCAGCTTCTCAAATGTTAGGATTTGCTGCTTCTGTTTTCAATATTTCAAACTTTTGGGACTGTTGGGTCATACAGAACTACGTAGATGATTAAATGGATGATTCATCGAAATAATTATAATTGGTGGATGTACTTCTGTGGGAAATTACTGTTTGATGAATCACTACTCACGATTCATATACATATGATTTTCCTCCCCAATATTTGTTCCAATGAGCTCATATTTATTTAACATATGTTGCATTGGAGTTTAGAATAAAATAAAAAGCACTTACATCGTTCATACATTGATGATTGTTTTGATATATGTTTTGCAGATCTAATTTTAAAATCTTTTTTTTTTTTTTCATTTCTACAGGTGCTGCAAACAAGAAAACTTAAGAGCAGATCCCATTATCTCTATCAAAGGAGGATATAGTTTTTCTTATTAGGCTTTTAATATTCAATAATGGAGGCTTAAACACCTACAAAAGGGGTGTCCAAGATGGGGGAGGGGTTTGAGATCACGTATCCCTTGGTCTGTGTGTGTATGTGAGTGTTTGAGACATTAATTTACTTTATCATTAACTTTATAATGTTTGTACATAAAATCACAGACTTGTCTCTAATAAATGTACAGAATAATAAAGTGTACATGGATCCTGGGTGATCTGAGTGTGAAGACGCTTTTTAAGATAGTTAGACCTTTCTTACTACTTCGACATACATCAATGGGCCTGTAATTGAAAAATAAATGCAGTTTGACCAGTTAAATGTTGAGTGGTGGTATTCTCCAAGGGTTGCAGTTAACGTAGGGCCAAGTTCCAGATCCCTTAACAGGATGTTTGAAGGACATAAATATGCTGTGTGATGATGGTGGTTGCTGCACTGGTAGTTATAATTTGCTTCTGTCAAGGAGCTCTTAAGTTTCACACTTGCATACACTTTCTGTTTTACTGTTTTCATCTTAGTTGTACCTCCCACATACTGTTTTCTGTTTTGGTGTGACTGAGTATGTGTGTGAGGGCAAGACCTTGGTATTTCTCAAACCTCTCTCCCTTTCGAAGGACACCACTTTTTCCTTATATCTCTATACTTCAATCTAAAAATGGAAACTCTTGTTCAACTCAAAAACAACCAGTTTTTGATGGGATTGTGTCGTAACGGGCCTCCATCTGATCTACAGTATGATAACTCCTCAGGTACCAATCTTTATTATTCTTTCATTTCACCAGATACATATATTTATAATTTATTGTTGTATTAATCTGACAATCTTAAGAAAACATGTCAATCCATACATACCAGGTTTTTATTTCTACATATGTATATCTTTTATTTCATTTTAGTCTTACTTGATTTTTATATTACTATGTTTATACGTGCTTTTGCTCTTTCACCTCTTTCTCAGGGGCTCTGTAACGTTTGAATTTCTGATTCTGATTCTGAAAAAAAAAACATACTAATATAATGTCGTTTTCCTCCACAGAGCTTTTCCGCATTTCTACCTTTGCTCGTTTCCCGACCTCAGGGGTCACAGAGCGAAGTCTGGCGAGAGCGGGTTGGTTCTACACAGGGGTGGGCGACCGCGTTCAGTGTTTCAGGTGCAACGTAACGGCAGATGGATGGCAAGCTGGAGACTGTCCGACAGAGAGACATAGGCAGCTCTCTCCTTCCTGCTCCTTCATCCAGAGCCTCCCTTCCACAGCCAATCTACTCTCCTCGTCTCACTCAGCCTTTTCCCCACTCCGGATTGCCCCAGCCATACCAGTAAGTTTACTTGTAGGTTATTGCAGAATAAGGGATTCCAATATTTCCTTTATCGAGAAAAAATCATCGCTGAAAAACGAACCCTTCTAGACAATGAATTCAGAAGCAAATTTCAAATAAAGCAACACACAAGAGTGGTCTGGTGTAAAATTATTTGATTAATTAGTTGCGCTAACAAGTAGCATTTAGCTAGCTGAATATATTTTGACTTTAATTTTCTTCATTCTAGCTTTCTGGTGCAGGTCCAGCTGCCCCTAACCCAACAGTAAACCAAGGTGAAGAACCAGGGGGATACCTTAATATGGGTTTCTCTGCTCCGCCGCCCTCCAGCCCACTGAGCTCTCGTGGTGTAGAGGACATGTCCCACCAGAGACCAACATGCCACAACCCAGGCATGCGCAGAGAGCAGGACCGCCTGGACTCCTTCCACTCATGGACGCTCTCCATCATCACCCCCACAGAGCTTGCCAAGGCGGGCTTCTACTATTTAGGCCAGGGGGACAGAGTGGCGTGCTTCAGCTGCGGAGGACAGGTGCATGTGTGTGTCATCAGTCATATTCAAATACGAACTCTCACTTAAATGGGTTCGATTAGCTTCCAATCCTGCCCCTCCTCTATATTGTGTTACTAAATTCTATCATAAGCATTACTAACATCAGAGTGGAACAGTGGATGTGACAGAAGTCTTTGTTTTGTATTTGCAGTTGAGTAACTGGGAGCCAGGTGACAGAGCTGTGTCCGAACACCAGAGACATTATCCAAACTGTCGTTTCGTCCGAGGAGACAGAGCTGACAATGTGTCGCTGCCCGGAGCAGCAGGAGCTGCTTCTGGAGCAGTGACTTCCCAGCTGTCTGCAGGAGGCCCAACTCTCAGTAATGTCTCCAATCCAGCAATGCAGCAGAGTGAAGAGAGGCGGCTCACCTTTGTCAACTGGCCGTCTCGTATACCTGTCCGGCCCGACCAGCTGGCTAAAGCTGGCTTCTACTATGTAGGTAAGGACTTTGTCAAAGAGACACAGTTATTTATCGACCTCATAAGGAATCCGAATATTGGACTTCAATTTAATCAGGTGGTTATATGCGTGACTCCAATATCAACTTTATAATGTCATCGTGTGTATATTCTCCGAAAGTGAATGAAAAATAAAAAGGAATTCTAATAATGTAGCATTTTTCAAAAACAGTTATGAAGTGCTTTATTTAGGAAACTCCAGATAAAACATTTGTGCACAAACTCTAAAATTTAAATCTGAAACCTGCCATTTAAAGGTCATTAACATCTTACGCCTAATTTACTCATAATGTGCAAATCAAATGTTGAAATTAGGTAATTTCCTCTGTTTTGATACCAGTTAGACTTCTTCCCTCAGTGGGGGATTCCACTGTAGACAGGTATTTCGCAGTAATTTTGGTAGTGACACCTGGTTACTAGTCTCATGATCTTTAAATATTGGGTCCAAATGTGGTAACTCTACTACAAAAAGAAAGCTAGGAAACAATGTATACAATTTTTGTTCAAAAAGTCATGTTTTCGTTGAATGATGGTTCTGTTTATTTTTTTTAGTCCTTGAAACCCCCTAAAAAAACCATTTGTCACACTTAAAGCTCTTTGTTTGTCCGCAAGGTCGTAACGATGACGTCAAGTGTTTCTGCTGTGATGGAGGCCTTCGGTGCTGGGAGTCTGGAGATGATCCTTGGGTGGAGCATGCTAAATGGTTTCCTCGGTAGGTTCTGTTCTTTCAGTTATGTTGATTTGTTGATGCTGATAAAATAGTTTTGCATCAGCATTTTAAATCTTAAGCGCCACGTAGAAGATATTTGAATAGTCTAAATACACGTGAAGAGGCTGGCTCACATGGATGTATTCCTGTGTCTCTGGTTCATTTCAGGTGTGAGTATTTACTCCAGGAGAAAGGGCAAGAATTTGTTCACCAGATCCAGGCTCGCTTCCCTCGGCTGTTCGAGCAGGTGAGTCGACAGCAGAAAATAGTTTCAGTTCAAACATTTGGCCTAGAACACGTGGCTTAAAAATGTCTTCTGTTTTCTCCTCAAGCTTTTAACAAATGGAGACAGCAGCTCCAGAGAGTTTGTTGATCCACCTGGTGAGTATGAAGTTCCATAAAATCTGAGATTTTAGGCAAGAGGGTCTGTAGATTCTCTGCATCATACAAAGAATCAGCTGAGCTGTACCATGCAACAACACCTGATGACCTTAACTCATATTTAGCAGTCATCTGTAAAACCTTTTATTGATTTGGAGCCTTAATTGGCCTTATCAAAACCAAATGATAGAATACAAAGTATCTCAGAGTAAAATGTTATGTTTCAAATGTCAAAGTTGAGGAGTCAAATCTGAAGTCTCTCCTCTTTCTTCCTCTCAGTCGTCCACCTCGGTCCAGGAGAGGAGCGATCTGAGGATGCCGTTATGATGAACACCCCAGTGATTAAGTCTGCATTGGAGATGGGCTTTGAGCGGAGTCTAGTCAAGCAAACAGTCCAGAGCAAGATCCTGACCAGTGGAGAGAACTACAGGACGGTCCAGGAGCTGGTGTTGGACCTGCTGAGTGCCGAGGACCAGAAGAGGGAAGAGGAGCGCGAGATGCTGGCTGAGGCGATGGCATCAGGTACATGAAAATGGAGCAGACAGAAATTCCAGTGACAGCTGTGCATATGGGCTGTGCTCACACCATTATGAAAGTGACCAACAATACATTTTTTAATAACTTATTATTATGTCTGTCTCTGTTCCAGATGGTTTCACGTTTGTGAAGAGACACCAGGCAGCATTGATCCAGCGTCTAAAGAGTGTTGAGCCAGTGTTGGAGCATTTGAGAGAACAAAATGTTTTATGTAAGCTCATCTTTTTTGTGATTTAGTCTGAGATTTACATATACACTGAGTTCAGTGATTGTCAGACAACTCTTCAGTCAGACGTGTTCAGAACAACAGCAGAATAGTTGTGTGGTGCAGCATACAGGAGGCAGGAAGTAACACTAATTCTGCCGCAGAATTTTGTTTACAGCACGCTGCCGTTAAATGGTAACAAACCCACTTGCTTTCGGTTAATCGTTGTCATTAACTATTTAATCTGTTTTATAACTGGGTTTTATCAAATTAAATAAAGTTGCAGCTACTTATTACAGAATGATTCAACTAGTTTCTATTGAACATGTAGCTGCACAGTTAATGTTAATGATGTTCTGTATCATTGTAGATGGACATTTTAGTCTCTACAATGAGTATAGCAGTTTTTTCCCCTGAATAAACTCTAATTGTGAGATTATACAGATATATTATCAATATACGATTCAACATCATAATATTTATGTTTATCATTCTTGGAGTCATTATTCAAGCCTTTATCAGGCAGTTGTAGCACCAAGATTTGTGAAACCTCGATTAAGACTAACTCTTCCCTGATAACCTGCAGCTGCCGAGGAGTACAGCAGCCTCCAGGCTCAGACAACGGCCCAGCAGCAAACTGCCAGGCTGATCGAGCTCGTCCTCACCAAGGGCAACGCTGCGGCCGAAGTCTTCCGCAACTGGATCCAGAAAAACGATGTCCACCTGCTCAGAGATCTCATGGGTAATTTTATACACACATGATTTCACCACGAAAGGTTGGGTTTGTGGATTAATTTATACAGAAACCATCAGCATAGATTTTGAAAAGTGTAATCAAATAATACAGCGCTCCAACTGTAGCTCAGTGAACTCAAGCCCAGGTTGAAATCCACAGCACTAAATGTATCTGTCTTAAAAGAGAAGCTCAGTCTTGGCATTAACTATCAGCATTTGAAATAAAAAAGATCAGTCTTTGTTTTGATTGGGTATAAACCAAAGCCTGAGCTAACTTCATGTTGTCTTTCACATTTTCAGCCCAGTCAAATGAAGCTGCATCACCGAGCCAAGATCTTTCAGGTATGAAGAAACCCGAGCCTCAGAGAGCACGTCATGTCCTGCCAAGTCGAATGTTGTGGGCTTGTTTTACTTTGTCTTATTCACTTTGTAACTCCTATTTTAAAGTCTTGTGAAATTCCTAAATGTAAGTTGCAGTAGTTTCACACACAAAGCTCACGTTAAAGGATTTATCTGCCAGTGACATCTTGAGCACAAGGATCTTCCTGTAGATGTTTTGAAAAAGGGTCCTGGTGATTAAATCCATGAATGGGAGCTTTAGGGGTGCACATCTATTCTTTAAACATTATGTGATGTTGTGTTGATCCCACTTTAATGCAGTATATTCTTCATAAATTGCAATTACATGTATTGTATATTAGCGAATTTAATGTTGACATTACAATGATGTCCTGTTAGGTCTCGACACTGCAGGTCGCTTGATTTTTTTAAGTCCACACTTGGATTGCTGAGATTTTGTAGCTTTTACCCAAATTTCTGTTTTTGGGAACCAACAGGAATACAGATTGTTGACATGGAGACATTTTTCTTTCTTTTACAGACCTTCCCATGGAGGAGCAGCTGCGGCGCCTGCAGGAAGAGCGTACCTGCAAGGTGTGTATGGATAAAGAGGTCAACATTGTCTTCATCCCGTGTGGACATCTGGTGGTGTGCAAAGAGTGTGCACCGTCACTTAGAAAGTGCCCTATCTGCAGAGGTCTGGTTAAAGGCACAGTCCGAACCTTCCTCTCATAACCAGGAGGCTGTTAGCTGTGTTCTCGTGTCACAACCATGTGATTGAATGTAAAGCAATACAATATACATTTTTAACTGGAAAGGTTTTTTTTTTTTCCTTCTCTTGTGACTTACCAATCCACCGTAAGCGATATTAATGACTTTCTACATGATTAGAAACTGTTTGTCAAAAATAAAATATAATATTACATCTGGTATTTGTTGTTAGGGCTGGTTGATATGAGATCATAATCATTTGTCCATAAATATCACAATAAATAAACCATATGAAAAAATCGCTAAATAATCAAATGATTTGTTTTGCTATTGCTGCCCTGAAGTAGACAATCAATGGTAAGGCTTATGTTTTTTACTTGTCTATTATAAAGTATCATTGAGATGGTCATTATGTATTTAGTGTCAAGTACAGGCAGCAACTACAGTGAGGGGACAGTCACATACACAAATGCAAAGTTCATTCATTAGCCCTATTATCAGTCAGTGAGCATGACTTCAGTTAATCCTGTGTGGTTAAAGGCTCTTCTAGTTAAACCATGTTTGCACTGAAAGAAAAAACAGGCACATGAATCACATGCTCTGAACATATGAGATAAGGCTCAGGTTAAAGGTTGTATAGAATTTAGTGACATCTAGTGGTGAAGTTGCATGTAACAGCTGAAAATCCCTCACCCTCTCCTTCCAAACATGAGAGAGAACCTATGGAAGCCTTCAGGTGTCATAAAGACTCAAAAAGGTGTTGTTGGTCCAGTCACGGCAGTCTACCTAGAGGATTCAAACTAAATATAAAAGGCCCTTTCTAAGGTTTCATAAGATTTAGATGAATCACACTAGTGGAAACATCAAGATTATTTATATTCAATTTCTGCTGATAGATCGATTTCACCTAAATCTTACACATCTTTAAATCAGTTTCAGTAAAAACATGGCTCAATACATCATATAGACACATGAGCTTTTTAGCATTTTTAACTTGCTACCTTTTCTATATGGGTTACCAGAGCATTAGAAAAGAATTGTCATTGATGGATAAACTTAAATATCAGTCTGCATGTCATCAATAAACTGGAAGTAATTTAAATATTACTCATACCACCAGTCAACCTGATAAAAAAAAATCATGGTTCTCTGCATTTTTAAATCAATATATATACAAACACTTCAAGGCCTGGTGCTGTTTGTTAAATATTTTAAATATTACAAATCACGTGAACCCAGGAAACGTTGTAAAACTGTGATACACCAACACTGACCAATCCACTGGTATTATTAGAAATGTATGCTTTTGCTCAATACTTTGGGATTTACATTAGTTAATGAGGTTCTTGAGACAAGTGTACACATTTACTCGCAAGATGGACACTATACATTTCCAAAATTTTAGACCTCACCCAGCTGTGATTTTTTAAATTTCACTGTCACAGTTGTTGTAAACTCATGGAAAACTCCCAATTACAAATACACCAGGACACTAAACCAGGTTTAGTTTATACAAATTTATTTTTCCACAAGTCTCTTCAGCTACAGTTTAGATGATGCCAATCTGTGGAGGAACAAAACACAAATTACACACTACTCAGAGACAGAGTGAGAAGAGCTGCACCTGCGTTGTCTGGCATCAGTGGTTCCTTTGAATGCATCACAAACATTCAGATCTAATTTAAGTTTACATCATGTGCACAGGACTGAATTTCTGAAAGCAAATAAAACAATATGATGATTTACCTTGTTTGCAACATCCAACGCATCGTAATCTGGTGCGAGACGGACGTAAGCCTTCTTCTCACCATCAGGCCTGAACACAGATCAGAAAATATACAGGGAAGAAGATGAAACAATGAACAGACTGGTATGTAAAGTTTATATTTACAATGTGAGACTGAAATGCTGTCCAGAGAATCTGGATTGTACCAAATCATCTAATCTAGGATCAAGTACAACAATGTTCTGGCATTAATTATGAATAATACACAAAAGTAGTGCACAAAGTAATACCATCAGTCAAGCAACTCAGTTTCAGAGAACATAAAACCATTCTTCAGGTCGGATTTAAATTTCTACCTGATGAGTGTGTTGACTTTGGCAACGTCGATGTCGTACAGCTTCTTGACAGCGTGTTTGATCTGGTGTTTGTTTGCCTTGACGTCCACGATGAACACAAGTGTGTTGTTGTCTTCAATCTTTTTCATGGCGGACTCTGTTGTCAAGGGGAACTTAATGATGGCATAATGATCCAACCTGCAGAGAAAAAATAAATATTAAGTCAAAAAGTCCCAACACCCTCTAGTCTTCAATACGCTACCTAAAATGATTCACGTTGGGTGCATCAGTGAGTTAAAAAGCTTGAATCATGTTTTTTCATACTTTGATCGCTTATACCATCATATGCACCATGCTGAGCCCCTCTGCCCATTTGTTGGCGAAATACAATCATTAAAACTCACTTGTTCCTGCGAGGTGCGCTCTTGCGAGGATACTTGGGCTGTCTGCGGAGACGGAGGGTTTTAGGGCGACGGAAGGTGGGAGAAGTCCTGATTTTCTTCTTCCTCTGGCTGTGGACGCCTTTGAGCACAGCCTTCTTGGCCTTCAGAGCCTTTGACTTGGCCTCAGTCTTGGCAGGGACAGCTAAGACAGAGAAATAACCATTTGTCAGTCAGCTGTTTGTGCTCCTCAAATATTTCATAGGCCACAAAATAACATTTGTAATTAAATTATGTGTCCCTTTGATTGTTGACTCAAGATACCGATTGCTTTCACTGAGTATCTAGAGTCACAAGATGCCACATGAAACACGACATCTGAATGTTGAAGTATCACTGAACTACATTTCCAGAACATCATATATACCTTTAAAGTTAATTTAACCAACAAATATACATATGAATATAATCTGGTTCTAATGCTGTGGCAGCATAGAAACGGATCACGGCTACATGAACTAAATTCCATCCTAAATTCTCTTATATATACACATATATATGTCCATTTAGCTAGAAGCAGTTTTAGCATTTAGCAGGATCAACTACCACATTACTGACTCATCGAGCGGCCACACAACACCTCAGGATGAGTTATTATCAACAGCTAACAGAATGAGGTAACTTTTACTCATTATATCTAATCTTCCTCATGGTAAACCGGAGGTGAGGTTTCACATGTGGGTCCTGCGACGTTTCAAATGAGCAGCGAGCGCTACCATCGCCACAACCACAGCTAACATGCTAACATTTAACAAAACAACACAATGAGACCAACTAGTAAAGATCCGTCGATGAACAGTGTAGGAAGAAACCACGACACAAGCGTAAATGTAGAAGTTGTAGAACCGTGACGTTTAGCCAGAGAGGCTATCGTTAGCTTTAGCTTGACATCGCGTTGCCGCAAACATGCCGGAGCCCCACTCCACGTTACCGACGTATTTAAACCGTTGACAACGACACACTGGTCTCAGTTAGCCCGCTGTAGCTTCGCCCTCTCGTGAAGGACCCGACTGTTGAAGCTAAGACGCGATATTTATGAAATTCCTGCAGTTTATTCATAGAAAATGATCAGACTGACGAACCTTCCTTCTTCACCTTCGGTGCCATGTTGAGAAAGGAAGACTGAACGGGGTCTCCTGCAGTATAACGCATGGGCGAGATCTCATGGCGGAAGTATCGCGATAGAAAAGAAAGACTTGAGTGAATGAGTTTATGAATCTGGCTAAAAACAATAATTACACGTTCTATGAACAAATCAGACACATCCACAACCTGTTCTTTATTTGATATTAGTCTTTTATAGTCATTCGAACTGTAGGATTCGTGTGATTAATTGTACAATACGTACATGGAACTGGACTAACTCAAAAGTAACTTTAAGCACTTCCCAGAACTACCTCTCCCTCAGTGGAGTATATTCATCCTCCAAGACCCAACAGGCCCCTTATGAAACCATATTTAAATTCACCAGATCCAGATTTTTATTTGGATCTGCACTAAATTGCACAAACTAATAACTATCAGTCCCTACACATTTTTTAAAATCAAGATCCATTAAATTATTCTGTGAGAAATCAATGAAATGTCAAAAAAGGGTCCAATCTCCCAATTTTAAAGAAAGTAAAAAATAAAAACTCTAAAAACTAGATCTGCCCTCTTATCTTAAACCCATATTCCATTTTAATTTCTTATCTAACAAACAAAAAGACGAAAAAACACAACTGTCTCGGTGGAGATACCTTTTTGAATATGGCACAGCAGTGATGTATGTTATAATAATTGGTCTTGAAAGTATAGTAATTGTTAGATATCGTACTGCATATGCACATTTGATTTTTTTCTACCTATCTTAGGGGAAATAAACGTCCTCCCATTGAGAAAACTTCACTTCAGACTAGAATAGAAATATTTTTGATCTCCTTTTTAGAAGAGTAAACGATCATAAGTTGAAAATATTTATTGTTTGAATTCATCTTTAGCTGCTGGATTCAGAGACTCTTTGTTTTCTTAGTGAGCTGAAACATTGATGTTTTACTTTCTCCACACCTTCACTGGTCATTTGAATGTCACACTTTGCAGTGAATGTATTTTGCTGGTGATATCTTTACATCTCCTTAAGTATGACAGCAATATGACAGCTGTGTGTATTCCCTGTGCTGTGAATAGCACCAGCTGGCCTGAGCTTAAGAACTCTAAAGTCTCTGCAGTAATCACAACCACTTTAAACACTCTGCACTGTTGTTTTCTTGTATGTGTTATTGTCCGTTCATTTATTGGTTTATTGTGCAGTGTCCCGACTGTCTATGTCAAGGTCTTCGTTATTTTACGAAAAATAATCCCACCAACTTGGTTGTGTGGTCATTAATGATCCAAATAACCTCCATCATATAGAGGTATATAACTCTACAGGAGTCTCACTTTTGTTGTTGAATTCACCAATACAATTGCATTGTTAAGGCACTGATGGACATTAAACACCTTGAAGGGAATTTGTTTCCCTGTCTCTCCCTTCAGTTATCAGTATATATTCATATTTTGTTCCTTCAGTGTAACTGGGTCCATATTGTTCAAACGAATCATCACTCATTTTTATTTCATTCTACCATCTGATACTACTCTCAAGCAATATCCCAAGTGCAATAACTCAGCTGGTATTTTATTTTAATATGTCTCATAGTGTATTATCGTTTAGGGTTTTGTTTATATAGCTGCACTTTAATTAGTAGTTTATAAAATTTGACTTATGTTCTTTCATGTGTGAGAGCACCTGTGGATTGCCACCAATTTTTTATCTCTGTCTTCATTTTGTATGGAAGGATGTTTGTTAAATATGTTCTGTCAGTGGTGAGCAAATGTAACAAACACAACTATATATATAAAACTGTTTATTTTATACTCTGATAACACAAAGCACAGACAAAAATATTTGCAGTAAATCAAACCTCAAGATGGAAAAAAAAAGTATCCACATCTATGTTCATATCAGGTTGTTTGTACCATCTTCTATTCCTTTTGTGGCTTATTCTTCTTCCCTCCTTTCCTGATGAAGAGAAAAGAGAAAGAAAAGAAAACTCATTCCAGTTGTTGGATTTATTCATGTAATGCTCTAGTTTCTAAAACAAAATGAAAGTGGGTGAAAGGTCCACTCACAACATAAAAAAGATCTAGTTTTAATAATTATGTCAGACTGTTAACTCCATGGTTCTGTGTTAAAACATGAGGGGAAATTAAATGCAGAAGAAAAAAAATTACTTTTTCAACTTTGGCCCAGGGGACTTTGATCCCATCTTCTGAGACGGCTTTCTCTGTTTTTCTGTTCCCTTCTCTTTTTTAGTTTCATTTTTTTTCTTCAGTTTCAGTCCTTTGGTCTTCTTTTCTCCTTTCTGCTCCCCCTCCGCTGCTTGCTTCTGTCCTTTCTGACCTTGTGCTTTGCCCATTTTCTTCATCAAGAAACGAGGGGTTGTGCAAATGGTGCTTCTCTTGGGAGGCCTCTTCTCAAGTCTGCGCTTAGCTTTGCTAAAACACAAACAGAGAGAATATTAGACCCAAATTAACAAAACTTCAACAGATCAATTTAGCATAAAATAAAAGCAGAAAACAGCTTTAAATATTAAGTAATATTGAATATCTTTCTTTGATCCTTCTCCTTTACCTGTGTATCTTCTTAAAGCCGATCATGTAATCGGGGACAGGACAGCCAGCTTGTTTAATGACATTAGCGATGCTGTTACAAAGAGAAGCAGACAGAAATATATTCAGGGGAAAAGTAAATCATAAATAATATCACAGACAAACACAAGCATGGAAACTGTACAGACTGAAGCAGCATGTTTCTGCAAAAGAGTTAACCAAATCCAACACATCCAAAATATTTTACTGTACTGCAGATATTTTAATATTTAATAATTTGTGCTGCATCAAAGTACCTGCGGAGCAGTGGTTTGTCATCTTCTGTGAAGAAGGTAATGGCCTTCCCCTGATGTCCAGCTCGGCCTGTTCGACCTGAGGAACAGCAAACAGGAGAATAAGTGAGATTAGATGTAGTGTAACTGATAATTCAAGCAAGATGAACAAATGTCATCAATGGTGGAAGTTGGTAAGAGACTACAGGAATCTATATGAAGTTAATTCCCCTTGGAAAAGGGACAACAACCTTTTTATTCTTTCTTGAGAAGAACATTATCACACCCTCTTCCACCGTGGACAGTTTTGTCTCGAATGGATGTATTGCTTAAAAACCATGCCAACGTAGAGGACACGTGTGCAGTGACAGATAGATTGTTTGAAACAGACGTTTTCATCCATAAAGGCATCAATGAGCATAACAACGATACACATTATTGAATAGTTGTCAGCTGCTGTATTAATGTTTCAAATCTCAGATACACATAACTTGTAATGAAAAGTCTTATTTCTCAATTTTTTCCCATTTTCTATTCGGTTAATTATCTCAATGATCACATTGAACTAACCAATACGGTGGATGTATTCCACAGCACTAGTGGGGAAGTCGTAGTTCATCACGAGGTTGACCCCTTTGAAGTCGATTCCTCTGGCGAGCAGAGCCGTGCAGATCAACACCCAAATCTTACCGGAGCGGAAACTGTTCACCACATTGTCTCTCTGCAACAGAAGAGGAGGATAAACACCAGGCTGCACTTCAGAGACACAGAGAGGACAGACACCGAGGTCTGTTCAAGAGACTGCGTACCTGCTGCTGTGTGCGGTCTGCGTGGATCACATCTACGTTGATGCCTTCATACACCAGCTCGTGGAAAAGCTCCCGTGCTCGATCTATAGACTGAACAAACACCAGCATGGGAGGAAGAAAACCCTGGAATAAAGCAAGAAGATCACACTTTCATTTTAATGTCTCTTCCCTTTAGACAATAACAGTTTCATTTATAAATACCATGTCTGAATTCAATGAATTAATCTGTCTCTTAAAACAGAATCTGCATGTGAATGTACAGAATCTGTGGGTGAGGGACAAGGAGGCCTTCAGATTTCGGTTTGTAGTTTGACCAATGTTTGAGTAAACAGAAAAAGAGACAGAACACACTGACTGAAATGCATCTGCTATTAATTTTTGAATTTATCTGCATTCTTATGCAGACAGCTGTTACTACAGATGAGCTACAATGTAATCTGGAACTAAAAGACCTTTTAAAAATAAGCATCTTTGTTTCGTGTGGAAAAACGTTAAACCTCAAAATAAAGGCTGTTACTCCCAGAAACAAATTTAACGTCAGTGAGCAGCCGATGGGCTCCGAGGTTGTGTAGGAATTAACCCAGCTTTGACATTTGAACTTCACCCAAGAGGTTATGTTTTCACCCCTGTCCATTTGTTAGTTTGCTTGTTTGTCAGTAGGATTCTACAAAAAACTACTGAACAGATTGTATTCAGCCAGAAAAAGCTAATCAAACTAACGATGTGGGATAATCTCAAGAACAAAGCGACTAAACTAAATCAATTCTTAACAAGCTTGAAAAGTAACCTCCTTCGTGTGCCCGTACTTTTTTGATGATGTCCCTCATGGCGACCAGTTTTCCGTTCTCTGTGCCGACAAACAGCAGCTGCTGTTCCACCGTCTCCACTGCTGTATTTCTGAGAGGACGATAAACGATTTATGTGAGAACAAAAGCCCATATAACTCCATTTAAGTATTAGTGCTACAGGTAGGTTATTACCTGTGTCCGATGTTGACCGACACCAGGTTGTCGAGGTTCAGACGACACCACTGCTCAACATCCGGTGTGCAGGTGGCGCTGAAGAAAGCCCTGCGCACCTTTGACCCGGAGCAGGCCAGAAACACTGTAGCCAGCTGCTCCCTGAAGCCTGTCTTACCTCCTTCAAACAGCTTGTCTGACTCGTCCACCACCAGCCACTCCACGCTGAACACCAACACAGCAAAACCATCAAGGTCACATACAAAATGAATTGGCATCTATAGCAGAGGACAGAAACACGAAACAATCTAGAAACGTGAGAGAGTAATGGATGAACATGTGACCTGCTGAGGTCGAGAGCTGGAGGATCCTGCTTGAGAAGGAAGACGAGTCTGTTCGGAGTACTGACGAGTATGTCTGTGTAGAGAAAAGTAGGATGTAAACAAGAGGAAGAGCAACCCACGCACTTAACTCTTCTACAAACAAAGGTTTTCATTCGTACCATATTTTTTGTTTGACTGTGGTCCATATTTCTTCGCTGCCAGAGAGGCTTTGTCAATAATGTGAACTCGAAATCCGACTCCCTCTGACAGACGGAGCAGCTCTCTGTAGGTCTAAGCACAACAGCAACTTACTGACCAACGATAAAATAAGAGCAAACATAAGCTAAGAGAGGATTCACCGCAAGCAAGTGTGCAGGTTGATAACATTTCTAACACGCGACAGATGCAAAAAATAAAATAAAGATCTTACGAATATCTCAGGAGGAAAAAGAGGCGTCATACACTAACATGTCACTTTGGATTAGGATGTGCTGTAAACAAAACACAGGATCTCCTCTGTGGAATTCTGAGCGCTCCAGAGATTTTCCTGTTTTGTTATGAACAAGTCAGAAGTTTTTCGTTTGTGAAAGTAAATTCCAGAACCTGTATATGTATGAAAACGGATATACTGTCTGTGACCTGAAACCTTAGCTGTATTAAAAAACATCCATTAGAGCAAAGCAGATGTGTGTGTGTGTGTGTGTGTGTGTGTGTACCTGGCTGGCCAGTTCTCTGGTCGGGGAGATAACCACCGCTCTGAAGCCCAGGTTGGCCGGCTGCTGCAGGTGTGCGAGCAGCGGGAGACAGAAAGCCAAAGTCTTCCCGGATCCAGTGGGAGCGCAGGCCAGGAGCTCCCGACCCTGACAGACAAACCAGTCACTTAAATCCTGACAACCCCACAGGCTGTTGATTACAAACTGAATGTGTGTGTGTGGTGTGTGCTCGCTCACATGCATCATGAGCGGTATCGCCTGCATCTGTATTGGCGTTGGGGAATTCAACCCTGCGTCTTTGAGGTTCTGAAGGACACGCGTGTTGAGACGATATTCGGACTGCAGCTCGTCAAATGTGGACACGGGGTCGGGCACATCGCAGCCGTGAACGTTTATACGGTGTTGGGAGCGAATGTGGTTCACCTGAAATCAATCGAACAGAAAATGAACTTGACGAACAGATAGAGGAGGGACACGATGACGGACATCACTTTTTCTTTGTGTTGTGAGCTGTGTCACTGTTTGTACCTTTTGCTGATGAAGATGTTTCAGCCTCTTCAGAGAGTTTTTCTCCTTCCCCTCACTCGGCACATTCTGGATCTTCCTGTCCAGCGAGGACGTCCAGGTGATGCCACTTCCCTCTGTGCCTCCAGCTGCAGTCAGACAGAACACAGCAAACAGCAGTGAGGCTCTGAACTGCACAGCTACATCACATTCATGTTAAACAGCATCACACACCATTGTCCCAGTGTTTCCATAGTGAACACGCTGCAGAGAGCTGTGTGGGACGATGCAAAGCAAGAAACCAGCTACGTTCCTGTGGGTCCACGTCACACAGAGCAGATGTTTACTGTTTCTGTTGTTTCACAACTCGTGACAGAAAGTCATGGGATGTTATTGTATTCTTCTGTATCAGTTTGTGGATAGATACACACAAAAAAGCAAACATGTGGTCAGTCGTACAAAGCCTTTACCTTCCACCTGGTTTATTTTCTTCTTCTTCTTTGACTTCAGGCTCCTCTCTTCTTCCTCTCTCTGTCTTTTGACTCCTGCACAAGAATCTTCTTCTTCTTCATCCTCTTCTTCATCCTGCTCCAGCTCTGTGGTGCTGTTCTGGGCTCCATTGACCGAGCCTGTGCCGAAGTAATCGATGGCAGAGAGGGGATCTGAGGACGCTTCTCCTCCGTGTGCTTTGACAACCTGAAAATGAGAGAAGAGAAAAGACTGAACACCCTGTTACACCATGTGTCTGTTGAACTAAGATACTGAGGCACCAAACCCGACTTTTACTTCCTAAACACCGGAAAAACAAACACGTTAGCACACTTTCACACGGGTTAGCTAAAACAGACTGAGCCACGGTTCGTGCTGCTGTTATTGATCGACATTTCCATGTTGTACAACATCAGCTACAAGTTTTAAATGTACCTTGAACCGGTTCGCGTCTTGACCAAACCTCTTCAGGTCAAATTTAGCTCCAGCTCCGAGTTTCCGAAACAAGTCGAACGCGTCCATTCCTGAGGCAGCGTGGTCTTCACCGATCAGGCATCACTAATCAACCCGGATCTTCCACCACTGAACTCTGGCGCCCCCCACTGGCTGCACCCAACACCGCAAGTTTTAATGCATAAAGTAAAAATCATAGACTGAAAAAAAAACTGAAATAACAATGTTCATGTCTTTTAATTTAAATGTGTATGAAAAAAACTATATATATAAATGTCTTACTATTTCAATGTGTCTGAAATACACAAAACAATATCATATTTTGTGTCTTATTTAAATGTCTGAAAATATATGTCATATTTGGTATTATTTTTCAAATGTGTCTGAAATACACAATATAATATATATGCCTTTTTATTTAAATATGTCCAAAAATATGGGTAAATAAATGTGATGTTTTATCTCTTATTTAAGTGTGTGAAAAAATATAATTCAATATAATTTTAATATCTAAATAAAAAAAGTAACCTTTCATGTATTTTAATTTAAATGTGTCAATAAATACAAATTAATATGTTTTATATTTGTAATTAAATAATATATAATTTTTAAATATATCGTAAATATATATAAGTGAATCAAATATAAACTTTTGTTACTTTTCATTTCAATGTCTTAATTAATCAAAATAATTAGTCACAGTTATACAGATCATTCGCCTAATTTGTTAATTTTTTTCTTTGTTGATCTTGCCAGAGCTCTATTCCATCAATGTGAATTGTATGTGCTTAATGTGGAGCACTTAGATTTATTAAATTCCAGTTGAACCATCACTGCTTAAATATCAGGGTGTATCAAAGACTTCGATTTATCATTTTGCTTACATGTAGTACATAATTGAAGAAAAACACAAGTTCATCATCACAACATTCTTTGTGATTCATTGATTAATTTCAGTCACATTTTTTGTCTTCCAGGAGCTCCAATCTGTCCCAACCTTGGACGAGTCTTTATGACCAGACTTCAGTCTTCTGAAAACTATTGTTATAGCTGTAGCTGCTCTTCACAGGTCTTCAAACAATCCTCCAGAAAACTGACCACTATCTCCTTACCCCTCTCCTCTTCTCCCTGTCCATCCCTTTCAGCCCCCAACTCCTTTACTCTGATCAAAGTCAACTGCAGATGCTCAATTCTCTGCTGAGTGTTGAAACTGTCCCCCCCCGTTTCTTTCTCTCCGTCCGCCTCTCCTCCTCCATTCTCTGCTTTGAGACATTTGGTCAAATGCTCTTTGATGGTACTCCCCTCCTCGCTGGCCAGCGATGCCCCAAGGGCGGGCATGTCCTGAGACTGGCTGATCTCTAGCAGGTGCAGTAGTGCTTGTGAGAGTGTGTGTCGCAGGCTGGCACAGTAGCGGTACTCCAAGAAGTCGTTAGTGTCTTCACTGTTCTCGAGCGCTGTGGCCAGGGAATGCCACACAAAACTGAACAGCTTTGTGTCCCCGTAGCAGCCGCGGCGGCCAGGAACTGCCAGGGCAGCAGCCGATTTGATGCGCACCTTGTAGTTCTTACAGGAAGTAACAACATGGCAGAGGGCAGAGAAGACGTCGTGAGACCACAGGGCCGAGTCTGAGAGAAAGAAAGAAATTAAAAGTAACTGATAAGTTCAATAGGAGAGCAACATCCTACTGTTAAAACCCTCCACTTTGAATCATTTTGTTGCCTCTGTTAATTTTATTTGTTTCCTATATATATATATATATATATATATATATATATATATATATATGTGTACTTACCAAGTGGCAGGGCGGGGTTCCTGAAAGCATTTCCTAAGGCGTAACAGGTGTTCCATCTGACCTTCATGATGGCCTCTGCTTGCACAGTTTTTACAAGAGCACGGACTGCATCTTCCAGTGGGCATTGAAAGGCCGACTTGGTCAGCTGACTCTCCCGGAGGAAACGAAGCAGATTACCGAGCGCTCGCACTGCGTGAGACTTCACCTGAGAGGGTTGAGGAGAAGACGAAAGTAGGAAGGAGATGAGAGCCAATCAAAGAGATGATATGGAGATGATTTATGTTTGATCACCTCTGCCAAGGAGGTTATGAATTTGGAAGGGAACATGTCAGAGATGAAGCATTTAAAATTGGGTGTGAATCCATATCAGGGGGCAGATCCAAGAATTTCTTTACACTCGCCTCAACATTGGGTATTTTTCCATTTTCACGGATCTTTATGAAAAAATAAATAAATTCAGGCACATTTTGTGAACTATGAGTGTGTGAAATTTGGTTGGGCTTGAATAGTTTCAGGGGACCTTTGGGGGGAGGAATGTGTTCTACTGGGTGCCATTCTACTTCTTCGATAGAACGTCAGGGTAAACAGGTTTTCTGGCTTTGTCATGGTCTTGTCATCATGAGCTTGCTAAAACAGAGAAGATACTTTTCATTCATACGTAGATTTTTTTAAAGAGTTTTTACTCTGACAGAACAGACACTTCTTGAAATGACAGAACAAAATGAGACCTGTCAACTACCTGCTCAGTCTTGTGCGAGTGAAAGTGTGAATGCACTCACTATGTCGTTGTCAGCTGATGCTCGAGTAGCTGCCTGCAACATCTTGAGCAGCAGCATGTCTGACAGCTCTTCTTGGAAGTCAGCACCAACACTCTCCCTGATACAAATTACACAAAGCAAATCTCTCTTCACAAATTATAGACATTACACAATATACCATACTGGCTTTATCTAAACCATATAGTTAGTGTTTAAGGATTTATTTGGAAAGATAAGCAAGTGATCCATGCTTTTAAAGGACCAGTGTGTCAGAATTAGTGGCATTTAGTGGGGAGGATGCTTACTGATACCAATTGAATATCCCTCCCTTCTTTAAACATGAGGGGAAAAACATATTATGATATGTTTTGACTGTAAGAGCCAACAGAAACTCGGTTCAACATCAAATAATGTTAATGTAACATTATAAAGAAGCAGTGTAGCAGTATCAGTGTGATTTCAAAAGCATTTACACCAAGGTTTATGTTTTCTTACATATTGACATTAAGCGTGTCTGTGAGATTTCCTAAAGTCCAGGCAGCCTTGGAACGGACATATGGATATCGATCGCTGAGGGCGGCGAGGACAGTGTTTGCGGTATCTGCCAAGAACATCACATCCTGCAAAGACATCAACACCTCAGAAACATGTTTTCTGTTTTGTGGGTTTTTCCAGACTTTAGTCTCTTGACAGATGTTAAAAGACATTAAGTTGATGGTCATAGCTGCTCGTCACCATCCTTACCTCTCTCAGACAGGGGAACAGGATGTAGACTCCCAGAGCCCTAATAGCTGACTTCTTCACCAGATATTCCTCACTGTAGGACCACCCCAGCAGCACAGTGACGCACATCATCTGGGTCTTGTCCTAAAAACAAGGCGACACAATCACACACACAGCTTTCACGGAGCACAGTCTGAGCTCTGCAGCCACAGACAGAGTTCAGTCACAATGAAACTCACAGGCAGTTGTGCAAAGGCCTGCGGCAGTATGGAGGAGAGCGTGTCACAGGTGCTCATCTGCAGCATGGTATGTTGTTCATTCTGCAGCAGTCCATTAAGCGGACCGCTCAATATTTCTGACCAAAACTGTACCACCTGAAATGAATGGAAACACAAGAACTTTTAATAGTTTACAGAACCTTAAGGTTTTCTGATCACACAACAGAAATACTATAATTATAACAAACCATTTTCAGAATTTGACACAAGAAATTGTTTTGATGTATACCCCAAATGAGAGGTAAATAGAAAGAGCAACGACCAACA
Source organism: Paralichthys olivaceus (assembly GCF_024713975.1). Classification (NCBI taxonomy): domain Eukaryota; kingdom Metazoa; phylum Chordata; class Actinopteri; order Pleuronectiformes; family Paralichthyidae; genus Paralichthys; species Paralichthys olivaceus. Next base: position 12,088,982 of record NC_091107.1, on the reverse strand, counting down.
GAAAAATGAAATAGTATCTCATAACAATAAAAACAGGTCTGACACAGTATATTCGGTATGGACAGTTTGTACGTACTTGGCTGATGGGGACCCGTGAGCTCTCAGGCACTTTGCTCTCTGCTGCATACTGCTGGATTATTCCTGTCCCCAAATCTCCTAGTAACTAAACAAAGGTCAAAGACATAGATATCAGTGCCCAGATCTTGACCTTCCAGACATTTCTGAACATTTGTTTGTTGTTGTCATTTTCTTCAATCGTTAATTTCATTTTTCAGCATCTATTACTGAAGCTTGAACAGAGGTACCTTTGTTGCGTGCAGTTGCATGAAGGGGTTTGACTCTCCAAGGCAGTGTGCGCACATCTGCCCAATATCTAACAGACATGCTTGGACTAGAGAAAAGTAGCCGCGCACCAGGTGGGACAGGATCTGAAACACCATGAAAAATTACCTTCAGATTTCAGAAATGTTTATTAGGGGGATTTCTTGTTGTACCATCTCACCAACCTGTAGTGCTTCCACTAGGATAGGGGCTGGCTCCAAAACTACACCTCCTCCTGTTCCCGCTCCCTCACTCTCTGACTGCTGGTCCTCTCTGGGCTGAGTCACCAGAGACATACAGAGCTGCAGCAGCCACGGCGGTGAGCTGTCCTCCTCCCCTGGTGTATGAAGCACGCGGGGGGAGTGTGTGCACGAGCTGCGCTGGGAGGGTGTGACAGGTGTGTGTGATGGTGAGGACTCTCCCTCTCTACGTCTCCAGCTGAGAGCAGAGTCATGCTGTGTGAAGGAGCTGGCGGTGCTACTGCCGCTGCTGTCCGGCTGTTGGAGGAGGAGCTGCACCTCAGGTAAAGGAGCGTGAGTGAGCACCAGAGCCCCGTAAAGTGTCAGGACAGACACACGCACATTCACGTCTAAAGACAGAGAATAGCTGTTTTCAAAGAAGCATCACATACTGTTCTGTAACTTGAAGCCATGTTGGGAAGAAAAACAAACCTCGGTGGCCCAAATAAGGACGCATCTGCTTCCAGAGTGGGCTGAGTAGACCAGGTCTGAGACGGTGGTAGGGAGCGTTGAATACCAGACAGGCCAGACACTAACACAGGAAACGAGGAGACATACTGTTAAGATGATAAACCTGGATGGATAGGCGGTAACTTTCAGAGCAGAAGTGGTCTCATGAAAGTTAGGTGTTTTTATCAAGCTTTTGTTATCATACCTTAAAAACCTGTGTGAGTGTCTGAGAAGTGGTCTCAGCTACCAGAGCAAGACTCAGAGCACGGTGCATCTCTCTGATGGTCGTGGCCAGCGAGAAGGAGAAAGGTGTGTAAGATGTAGGAGGAGACGCAGTATCTTCAGCCACAGCCAGGAACTGACGGGAGCCATTCAACATGGCTGATAAAACCTGAAGCGCGCTCGCACGTACCTGCAGAGAGAGAGAGAGAGAGAGAGAGAGAGAGAGAGAGAGAGAGATGTTACAGTCCTAGAAGTTGAGAAGAATTATAAGATGAGTGAGGTTAAGTTGTACCTTTGGTGATGGGTCCTTCAGTATAATTGTGAGCAGAGTGAGAGGTGGTGGTCCGCCAATAGGAGATTCAGGGATGAAGGAGAACCAATACCCATACAGAATCCGTTTATCTACACTTTTCACCAGCGCTAGCAAACAGTGCAAAGCTCCCTGACGCACACGACCATGATGACATCTGAAAGAGAAAAATGCAACAGGATGAACAACAGAAAAGGATTTCTAGCTCTATTGTTCATGACTTGAATCACATATAAGACATCGTAAGTTCAGTCATTTAAACATTCAGTGAAAAAAAAGAACATACATGCTCGTTGTCTGGAATGTAAAATTGTGAGGTGAATGGACATGCAGTGTCTCTATACCTCAATTTGCTCTGTGCGTTGCCCTCTGAATCGGAAAACTCAGAGTCAGAACTCTTTTGCTTCCAGGACGGGTAGAAAGATGGACCAGAGGATGTAGACAACAACTCTTCCCCACCTTCTTTCTTAAATGCGAACACGTCTTCTCCATTGTCCCCTCTGCTCTGCTCCGTGCTCGTCTTCTTCCCCTTCCCTTTGGATTTCTTCTTTTTATTCTTGGGAGAGACACAACTGATTTGAATATGGTCCATACTTTAATTAAGATCAACAACAAAAAAGGCCTGTCTTACCCCTGAGGTTTTGCCCGGCGTGGCAGCGTCCTTTTTTTTTTCAGGGGGTTTCGGTGGTTCAGCAGGTTTTGGTGCAGAAAGACCTTCATACTGAGGAAGAGGAGCTGGGTAAAGCACAGCCGGCCACTCGACATTCACCCCTGGAACCGCCTGGAACATGAGCCTCTGCAGAATACATGTACATACCTCTAATTTATAACAAGATTAAAACTGTGGCTGAAAAAGGACAAAAAAATATGAAGGAATAGAAAAAAGTGTGGTAAAGCTTTGCACCTTAATTGTGGCCAGTACAGATCCAAGCTCCTCCCCGTCGCCAAATTTCCACCTACCACCTGAGAGACAACAGTGAAGTCCCTTCAGCGCTGACTGGATCACCTGCAGAGGAGAGAGGGGCAGGCGTGGGTCAGATATCATTGAGTGCTTTTTTCTTCATGAACGTTTGGTTACAACACACAATTGTCTGTACCATGCAGTAGAAGAGCTCATCAGTGTCGGGGGGCATGGGTGACTGCAGATTATTCAGAAACACTCTGAAACATAGACTTCTGTATTGATCATCCAGAGGAGGCTGACCAGGGATCCTGGAAAGAAACAATTCATCCAAACAAAGAAACTATTACAGCCAAGAAGAAGCAACATTTAAGCAGAAATAGACATCCTTAATGAATGGATTTCACACACAACTATGAGAGTAGTAATTCTGGAACAACTGCTGAAGTACCTTAAATTTGAAAATCTGGAAATATACATATTTGTTGTTTTTTTTATATGTTTTTGCTGACACTCTGATTGGAATACACTTTAACATGTGATAATCCAAGCTGAAACCAGTGGCCATCCTTCACAAAGCTATAATCATTTCAATGCCACTTTTTGAAATCTACTGGTCCAACTGGACTTGTTAAAATGAGATAGATACAAATGGGTGAAAGAGAAATAATTCTTACGTAATCCTAAAATCCTTTATTGGTTGGTTTGTTTGTTTATAAGCAAAGTAAAATCTACTAGACGGATTACCATGAAACTTGGAGGAAGGGTGTGGCACGGGCCACAGAAGAACCTATACAATTTTGTTGTGAATCCAGATCAGGGGACAGATCCAGAAATGTTTCATCACTTTCATTAAGATTGCGAGATAGACATATTTAGAGGACTGATATCTTTAAATGAGTGAAATATGGTGCAGCTTGATTGAATTTAAGGGGAATGTTGGTCTTGGTGGAGTTATGTGCTCTACTGAGTAACATTCTAGTTATTGTACCAGGCATCTAGATGAGGTATTGAAAGTTATTAATTAAAAAAAAAAATTAGAATTAGGCTTAGCTTGCTTGTTTCACTTTAGCTACACCAACAACTACATATTCATTTATTCTGGCTTCTAGATTGGAAGTGGAGAACCACGACTCTCAAGATTTTTGAGAAATCAGATCACAGACACCAACATCTCAAACTGTCTGCCGATAAAAAGGTTGCAAAAAATCTACCTGAGACACATGTTTGCTAAACAGGTAAGAGCAACACGACGTAATTCCATGTTTGGCTGAGATGGAGCACTATACAGAAGAAGTATGCCATCTTCAAGCAGCATTTCACTGAGGTGCTGTGAATGACAAGAATCTCAATGTAAATATTGAAGAGTTATCTTTATTTACAACAAGCTTTCAGAAAGCTTGTACAAATATGTACCTGGTGGCACTGATGTCCATTCCCATACACTACTGTGGAGAGTGCAAGGAGGACGTCTGAGTGTGTCCATGTACTGCACGTTTTTAATGCACTGGTTGTATACTTCAACAGCATAATCAACGTCTGTTCATCCATTGTTACCTTAAAAAATTCAGAAGAGAGAGACAAACGTTTTACCTAATGTTCAGTACACTGATGGATTTGGACGCTGAGCCCTACTGTTACTTAAAAGAAAGTCGTTACCTTGAGCTGATAGAGCAGATGATGTATTAACTGGCAGAGTTTGATGACTAAATGTTCTTGAGTCAGCGGCACAAGAGAGATGGCACGTTTCAGCAGAGTACACACATCCTGAAATGGAAATAAAGAAGCTAAGGCTTATTTGTCCAACACACGTATAAAAGAACATAAAACCCAAAGATATTCTGTTACTTTGGCAAATATAGAGTTTGGTCTTTCAGTTTGAAAGAAGAACGTATTGATTTCACATTTAAATGTTGAAAAGCTTTCATTCAAAACCCTACACTCACACTCAAATCGCCCCTGCCTGTGCTTCAACCTTTTCAACTTGTGCTCAAGCTATGCGCTTGCACTCAGATGATTTGTTGCTGTGATAGATCTCTTGCGCTTTATCTGCACTCAGATTTCTCCTCTGCTCTTGGATGGTTCTTCTGTCTGTCAAAATTCCCCAACCAATATAACAACAAGTGTACAAATTATAATGTTTCGCAGGAAATCTGAGTGCAAGAACACAGTTTGAGCACAAGCAGAGCAAATGTAGATGCATGCAGGGGCTAATGGAGTTTGGGGTTTTGAGAGAAAGCATTACAAAATCTGAATGTGCTCTCAAACTGAAAGAAACACTCTTAAATAAAGGTGGGGGGGTGGGTATGTCAACATGGAGCAGAACCTCTCCATCAGAAGTGTTGAATGTTTCCAACATCTTATTGAATCCATGACATGAAGAGCTGAGGCCAGTCCCAACATTGGTGAGGTCTAATAAAGTGAATTTATGTCAACAACGTTGAAAGATCGGGTTTGCACTGAAATTAAGCAGTTTCATACACACTGGGTTTACACTGGTCAAGGCTTGTTGTTGTTCCTGCTCGTGTTGTCATAGCACCAAATACACCTTGACCTATCCATGAAAAAGTCTGTTTCTCTGAGGTTCCCGGCCTCATGAGTTAGGTTGGGCGTCTCCACCAGACAGAGGAGAGAGTGTGTGTTACCTCTGGTCGGATGTCGATGTTGGGGTAAAGGGTTTTGTTGTAGTTTTCGGACATGAGCTGGTCGAACACCAGGTTGAGCTCCTCTGGGAGTTGGCCTGAGTCGGCTCGCACGGATCTGAGTTTAGCAGCGCTGCGGGAAAACTGTTTCTCGGCGTCCGACGCGACCCCGAGTCTCCAACGGTCCAAGCCCGCCGGAGCGAACCGCTCGCCGGCCTCAGTCGGTGGCGGGGAGGCAGAGACACCACCACGCCCGAAAGCCGGCGCTGACAGCCCGGTTGGTGAAGCCATGTTTGTTAGACCAGGAAGTAGTTCACTTGTTTTGTGGTTCCCGCGCTTGATTTACAGCTCGACACCAAAACGTGAGGCTCATTACTGCCTCCTGCGGTGAAAACCAGAAACACAGGCACCGACCAACAGGGGAGGAATATTATGATTGTTTTGTTTTCTTTCTTCTTCTTCTCTCGATTTTCTGGCGGATCGCAAAAAATGTAATGTGCATACCGCCACCTACTGCACGAGAGTGTGTAACATCATGTAATTTAACATATCTCAAATTCTACAGATCAGTCCTGTCTTTAAAAAACGTAACGAGTGTCTCGTGATGTCTCTTATTCCTTCTCCTTCTGTCCCTAGAACACCCATTAGATCCCACTACCGTCCCACTTTCCAGACTTTTTCCTGGAGGCTTTGTCTTTCTGCTCTGTTACAATGGAAGATGACACGTTCAGTTTTCTCTTTAACCCCACTGTTCCTCTTCCTCATTATAAACGAGGTGTCATTTAGTTCCATGTGATCTAATCTTAGTTTTGTTATAAGGACTTCCTCCCTGTTCCTTTCTATTAAGTTCTTGGTTATGAATTGAGTTTTGTATTTTATATCTCCTTCCTTTCTCGTCCTGATTCCCACCTTTTCTGCCATATTTTGAATTCCTATTTATTTACTCTCTTGTTTGATAAGAGTCCATCATCATGGTATTCTACTATGTAATAAATGTCTTAACTTAATGAGGAAAAACTTACACAACTTTATATATTTACTGAAGCTATGTCCTAAATGCTGAAATTCACCTCACAATACAAATCATTATTGTGCACAAATTAACAATCAAAAGTCTTAGTCTTTTTCAAAGTATTAGGGTTTTTTTTTTCTTAAGAGGGATGGGCATTGTAAGATGGCTATGGTATTGGTCCATACTATATACTCAATAATTATTAATTAACTAATTGATAGGTTGTTGCAGCTTGTCAAGGTGGATCCAATTCTTATTTATATACAGGTAGGTAGGTTATATTTCAAATAAACTTTGTATTATATTGTACCAAATTTCCATTTAATTTCTAACTGGCTACTAGATTAGGGTAAGGATTAAGACTATACTATGTCCATTATAATATAGGCATAAAATATACTTTCATTAATAATACTTTTCTCTTCTTTAGCTGGATTTTTCCAACAACACTTCCTCTGTTAGCCAATACAAATATCTAACAGAAATGAATAGATAAAAACAAACTGGTTTGTTCCCTTAATGTGTGTACCACATCATTAAGGTCAGAATACAGGAGGAAATATACAGAAACTAAGATTATACTAAACATGCAGCTGAAGAAAATTCAAGGAACACAAACATAGTTGAACCAATTTACTGTCTCAAATGTTTTGTGCTCAACATGTTGAAAATATCACAACACCCAAGTGTACACTAAATTACAGTCCAGCGATACAAAGCAGCAACATTGTAAATACTTTGAGCAGAAGTGGAAACAGGAATGTTCAAACATGTACAAAAGCCTTCAGTCTGTTAGCATACAGCATTCTTTATTAGGTGTGAGCAACAGTCACTGCATTTTTTTTTCATTAATTCAATCTGAGGTGACACTGAAAATTAAAAAGGCATTAACAAAAACTCTGTTGCTCATTTTAATGTCTTGAAAAATAAGTTATTATACAACATATTCATATGAAAAAATGTACAAGGTCTGTGCATCAATGCACAACAGAAATAATATCCAGAATATATGATTCATGGTCAAGACTTTCAGATGCACAAATACTGCCTGGATGCTGATGTTCTCAGTAGTAGTTTGACATGTGTTATGAACAGCATGCCACCAGTTCAGGACCAAAGCACCATCCAGCGACAGTGGTAACACTGTAGGTGGTAAACAATAACAGACTGCAGAAAGCAGGGAACCATGAGGTGGGCATGTCTGCAGAAAGTTGGAAGCAAATGTACAGCATGGCACAGAAGTATTAAAGGCTGAATTTAAAAGTAGTTTTCAGAGGGCATGTTGGGATTCAGCCCGACTTGAACAGTAGAATAGCCACTTGGCCCAGATAGAAGTAGATGAAATGCTTCGTCTCGTGCGTCACATAGCTACCAAAGTTCCTCCCGACGATGCAATGCCAGGTGGGATTGTACTTCTTGTCAAACTCCTGCAGGGGAGGTGATAATAAGCATAGCACAGATAGGACACCATTAAATCAGCTTTCAGTAAAAGTTTCATGTTGGTGCTCATCATTTTTGATCCGACATACCTTTTTGACATAAGCAGCAATATCCTTCTCAATGTTGTACTTTTCCATGGCCTGCATGGCACAGTCCACAGCATCCTGCTGCATTTCATCAGACATGTCTGCATTCTTAATCACTGCCTTCTTGTCAGACATATTGGCTTCTTAACTGTACAGGAAAGAGAGAAAAATTGTTAACTTTTTCTTACCCACATAGTTCTCACACAGATTCCAGCTCATGCAACCAGTGAGACTTGTTCTTCCATTCCCATGGAACCAGCACTGACATTTCAACTTTATTAATGTCATTCCAGCCATATTTTTAAACAATACAGTGGAGGGAAAATTGCATTTCTCAAGACCTGTGTGCAAATATAATCAGTTAAGAGAACAATACAAAAGAGAAGACAGCAGCAGTTCTACAAAGACAAGTGCAATAAACAAAGTGCAATCAAGTGCCTGAGTGAAAATGGTTTTAAACAATAAACATAAAGGAAGGCCTAATAAATACAGGTTTACAGAGAAACAAACCCTCAAGTAAAATCACTCTGAGGGGTTAGCATAATCGTACTTTGGTTTCATGATTCCAAAAAATGAGAGCAGTGAGAATGGCATCTTATACAGGATTAACAAAGTTACATGCAGGTGATATCTCTGGGTGCCTGACAGAAGTGAAACGAGCTGAAGCTTCAATATTTTAAATGTCAATAGCTAACATTGCAAGGAACGTGGGGGCAACACACACACACACACACACACACACACACACACACACACACACACACACACACACACACACACACACACAGAGAGAGAGAAGCCTCGATGCTCACTCACCTCCTGCACAGCTTCTATCACACCAACAAACAGTGACTGCTCTCTTTCACACGCGGACACTGGCTCTTACCGTCTCTGTGCGGTTATAGTGATCACTGATCAGACGTGTGCGTCACAGGCAGCTGCAGTTTGCACTTCCTTTATGGACGGAGCGCGTGCGTCCCCGCCCCGCCCTTCACATCACATCCGCTAATCCGATTGGCCGGAGCCGAGCCTCACCCTGCTCGTGGGCGTTTTTTACTCGCGGACAATGCGCCCGCATCTTATTTCCACCCAGAATGCACTGTTTTCACACACACTCACCCCCCTCGTATGTGTGCATGATCGATCCAGGTGATCAGGTCGATCGATCATATCGATCCACATGAGTGGAGATGTGAGAGCACCCTCACAGTGCAGTGTTAGAAGAGTTACCATGTTGAATCTTTGATCTCAAACACTGTGAGAGTCAGTGTGCAAACAAACAGCCTGTTAAACACTCTTTATATACAGTCTATGGTTAAACAGCTGAATGTAAAGTCAGGGCAGCCCTGAAGTCAAGTCAACTTTATTATCAATAATGCCATATGTGCGAAAATACAGAGAATTGAAATTGCGTTTCCCTCTTATCCCCAGTGCAAACAGCATTAAACATGAAATATAAAATATAAAAAATACAAGTAATTAAAAGATATAAACAGGCAGTGGCAAATCTAGACGATATAAAGAGTATCCAGAAATCCATGCACAGATGTTTCTATAGCCAACTGTTGTCACAATGTCATTTTTCTGGATTTTCAAGACTTTCAGACTCATCGTTGGAAGCTCTGACATCTTCAGGCAGGAGGATGACTTGACCTAATTATGGGACTGGTTTATGACTGTGTCCCAGAGGCCTGTTGGGTTCCAGTTTGAGAAATTGTCTGAAAACTGCTCAAAATGTGTCCTGCTTTGTTAGTTTAGTTATTATTTGAACTTCAAAATGGTGTAGATACAGAGGCTGGTTTTCCACTTACTGAATGAGGAGAGTTTCTCTGTGCTCACCTCAAATCGGAGTTTAAATGCCAGTCTGCAATGAAGGAAGAGGCAACCTGTGTCTAGCAGAAAAACGTATAAATTAAAAAGAGGCATATTTGTAGATTCTGGATTTTTCAATTAGTGAGAGGTATTTATTTCACATGAGGTCATTGAACTTATTTGTGAAAAAAACAAATGAGACACTGAATACATTCCCTGCTCAGACATCAATTTGATATGAAATATGGTTTAAACACATGGTTGCACTAATCACAGTAACAACACTATATCCATAAAGAGCCTTAATAATACTTTGTTGTACTGTTTACTGTTTTCAGACTTATGTGTTCTGTCTACTTATTAGATTACACAGGGGATCAGAGACAAACAGCATTTCAATCCCATCTATGTCCTGCACATGTGGCAGAATTGACAATAAAGATGTGCCTGTGTTTAAAATAACTTTGTAATCATATTACTTTGAAGGATATAGGATAATTTTTTGGAGTTGATTGGTGGTGGGGATAATACACAAACTGTAACAGGGTAGGAATTGCACCCCAGCCTTGGCATTCATTGCCTCTGGTTGTAATGCCCTGAAAAGAAAGGCACTCTTTCTCTTTTAAGGATAAATGACAATTGTTGGATGGAGAATCAGTTTTTAATAAATTATTCGGTGACAAAAATTAAAACCCTGACACAACAGAAATGGCATCCTGACTCTATAGCATTTATGTACCATCGGGTGCTATAACACAGAAAGCAGCAAGTGACAGCCTGTTAAAATGTACAAAAACTTATAACTGAAACTAACAAAGGCCCCACAGCATGATCATCAAAACATTCTGATGACAACCTGCAGGCTAGGTGCATAAAGTTATTTTTCCCTTTTCAACTTATCAATAGTTTTGTGTCCTTCAGCTCACCCCAGTCACTTCATGGTTGTCCAACTACTAAAACAAGAAAATAAAGATTATATGAAACTATAAAAGAAACTTTTATTGAAGCCTCTGGAGTGAAAGACTGACCTAAGAGAAAAAAAACACATTGTCACATTCCCTTGTTCTCTCCCACAAGTTACCACACTCCTCATGTGCGTGTGTCCATCCTGCACCTGCAACCCCTCCTTCTGGATTTGCTCCACAATACACAAACAGTTTAATCTGAAAACAATCACTTATCAGGATGCCATCAGAGACAGTGTCTTTGACGTCCAAGAAAAGAACTATTTTGTTCTGGCTGCTTGAAGGCCAATGAATATCTCACTACTTTGTTCCTCGCTGATCCAGAGGAGAACTGCGCATATAATGTTGTTGCTTCAACTCTTCTATTCCATTCAACCTATCCTCTTTGGACTTGGTGGACATTTAAAAAAAAAACAAAAAACAGCTGGACTCATCCATTTGAATGGCCATTGTTTCAACTGATGTACTTTTAATGTAATTTACTTGCTTTTAATGTTCAGTGTTCTGCCAACTTTTTCATTTCAATTGGGAAATTCCATATTCATAGACCTTTAACAGCAGAGGGGAAATCATCCCACCTGAAAAACTGTCATGTTTCTGGAGAAGTTGCTATTATGAATATCCATCCATTCTCCCTTACAATTATTTTGGAGGCCTATGGTCAATCCATAATATTAAAAAATCTCTAACCGAACACATAAATCCTCCATTGTTGTACAGTAAATATTATAGACTTAATTAGAACTGTGTGCACACCTTCACTCACATTTGGATAATTAATATTAAAACGCAAATGCATTCTCTTAAATGCCCTTTGTCAATTTCAATATTTTTTTTCCACATACAATTCTCCTCATATTTTGTCTTGATATATAACATCCAGACTTTTTGTGCTTTACTCATGTACATTTTAGTTGTAATGTTCTCATAAAAACAATGAAATGGATCTCTGTCATGTCCCACTAATTGTCTGAGAATGGTCTAAATAATTTAAATCATAAGATGCAGTTTAGGCAAACACAAATGTGTAGCTTTACACTCGTGTTCAAAGTTGAACATTTGCTGAAGACATCAAAACAATCATCCAGTTGTCTGTTCTTACTGTATTAGTTAAAGCAAGCAAACGTCAGAAACAGCTGTAAAAGTAAAATATCAAAAAGCCAGCAAAATGTACTTAAACAGAATTGCATGTCATGCGTACAGATTTTGTATGCTTTTGTGTAAAGCCCTTTGTGGCATCCAAAATACTGAACAAGAAAAACACTAACATTTACTTGTGTTATCGAAACTTTTATTAAAAGAGAATAAAGCTTTGAGATACTGAAGATTATACCTAAGAAAATAAATCAGAAATCATCCTCCTCTGGAAAAGACTGACTTAAGAAAAAGATACAAACCACGTTAAGGTCACATTCCCTTGTCGCCTCCCACTTCCCTCCCTCCTTTGCTGTTAAGGGTTGCCCACTATTTACCACTCCTTACGCGTCTTGATCCATCCTGCACTTCCCAGCCCTCTTCTTGGTTTTGATCCAAGCTTTGCTCTTAATTTTATTTCTTTTAAAAAAAATCCGAAAAATTATTCGCTCATCATGTTGCCGTCAGTAATTGTGGCTTTGAGGTCCCAAAAGAAATTGGAAAAAATGATTTGGATAATTTGAAAGCCAATTTACTTCGAATAGCTGACTATGATTCCGGTTTGTGGGTTAATGTGGACAGGGCCAGGGGTCGGGATCCTCTCCCTGCAAAATGCTCCCATGCTCCTGCTCCATGTATCCATCCCGAAGCCTAATCCTAATCCTGATCTGATCCTGAATCCTGATCCAGCTCCGGAATGGGGAGACAATGAGCCCAGTCCAAACCTTCAGAATACCAGCAGAACCAAAGAGAAGGAGGCAAGTTAGAATCACACCTTCACAAATTACTTAAAAATGTCAATGAATACATCTATGAGGGAGTTTACGTTGAGTAAAACAAGGGACACTTCTATGATCAATCCCAAAAACTAAGGTATACTGAAGATAGTAAAAGATGAGCGAAAGCAAAGAACACAAGCTTTGGGTCTTGTAATACAAAGTGGTGAGCAGAATGTGCCAATACTCAAAACATTCAATAATGCGCTCTACTGTCAAGTGTATGTTAAAAAAAGAAAAAGCTGGACAGCCTTAAAATGCAGATTTCATAGATGACAGGGCACAGCCATCATACCATTGGTGCCATATTTGACTCCTCCTCCTCCTGTTTATCTTAATATGAACTGTTTCCTCTGTTTCCATCCTATCCTGTTCCTCTGATCTCTACAGAGAGACACACAAGAAGGTCAAAGGACAATAGTAAATGTTTGAAGAAGTAAATTCTTAAACGAAACATGAAGCATACAACGAGCACAATCAGCACAGGAGAAGGGGAAAGGAGAGAGAGAGAGAGAGATGGCCAGCAGAGACAATTTGTGAGAATTAAAAAAAGGGAAGCATGGCAGAGTGAAAAATGCCATGTACACAGACCAAGAGGTTTGTGTACTTGTGGTCTGCATAAATTTTTTACTAAAAAAGAAAACTGAAAAAAAATAATAGAAAGTTGGGAAAAGCGAACACACAACACAACAGCATGAAGGGGTCACAAACAAGATGATACGTGGTCAGTAATCAGGATCTGTAATGTGATGTGAAGATTTCCTCTCCAGCTCTGAGGTACACCATTACTTTGGTTACGGTCAGGTGAGTCTAGGTGCGAGAGCGGGACCGGGAGCGCCGGGGAGAGTAACGTGGAGATGCCCTGTTGCGACGAGGGGAGTAGCTGCGTGAGCCGCTCTTGCTCCGGCTTCGACTGCGGCTACGAGAGCGTGAACGGCCGTAGCTGGGACTGCGAGGACCGTCCGTCTTCACATGAATGTAGGCCGTCTCTCCCTGAACACACACATTAGGGAGCATTAATTTATACGTGTAAGTTACAACATGAGAAGGAAATACCTGCAGCCACAAAAATTTTTTGGGAGGATCCAGACAAATTTTTGTTTGAACATTTACAGTTTCTGGAAGTCACTGCAACTAATAATATTCTGATAAAAATCAGCATTACACCATTGTTGCCATCATTACTCCACAAATGACATGCATAGCCAGAATTATGACGCAAAGCAACATTATATCCCCATGCAAACTTAACATTGGCCTTTACTTACTACCCAGTTGAGGTCACTCCACAATCCTGTTTTCTTCATTTGAGAAAATGTTCACAGTTCCAGTTTGTAGCTCCATAGCCATTCCATTTCAAGATAGCTTAATGCTGTAACACTTTACGTACCTCATGAGAACGAAACTTGGTGTTATCCAAATGATGGACAGCGTAGGTCATGTCTTCTTTCCGCACAAACTCCACTACGCCGGTGCCGTCACGGTAAACATCAGCATAACATACGTCACCTGCCTCTCGCATGTGATCCTTCAGGTCCTGCCAGCTTCCACTGGGGGGAAGACCTAACAGGAAGAAATGAGGTATAAAAGTCATAAATTCACCTCTAACACTTTAGTTACAAGTACAATCTGCAGTGAGAGGAACAGAACACTCACCTGACACAATAACCCTGTGCTCAGAGCGTCGGGACGGGGGACCATACCTCCCCCTCGGGGGTCCCATTCCTCCACTACCACCCCCTCCACCACCACCCCCACCACCACCACCGCCGCCTCCTCCTCCTCCACCTCCCCTTCCTCCTCTTGGAAACTCAACACGCAGGCGGTATCCATCGTAGTCATAACCATCACGCCCATGAACAGCATCCTCAGCATCCCTGTGGAAACAAACAGTTACAGATCAGCAAACTTGAATGAGCTAAATAAACACACAGAGCCAAGATATCATTTAAGCCAACTGGCTGACGAAACCTGGGTGAAACACGCTTTGTGCAGGTATGGGGGGGGGAATCTTATCTTATATTTCAAGAAATAAAGCTGTTGAATATAAGATGATTAAAGAGTTTAATATGACATGGAAATCACCATTTTTTTTAATTGAAGGCTAAAAAGGTGTTTAGACCCTGGCACTGCAAATATTGGTGATTTCAGGCTTGGAAGTCACAATCCAGTGCAGCTGCCAGTTATTCTCACAATCCAGTGTCTGTATCAGTGCAAATAATAAGCACATTACATTTCTATCAATATGAACCCATTTAAAAAGCCTTTTTTACAGTTTTATAATAGCTTCATAGGATAATCAAACTATTACTTGATATAATCTAATTATTCAGGGTATGAGACACTGAAAAGGGGTTTTACTCATCCTATAAATGTTCTTGATGAACTGAGAAATTTGAAGTGACCTTGCTGTTTAGAATACAATAGTCTTTGTATGAGGGAAGAGTTTAAAATCATCCATCACAGTCTTTGGCACCAGAATCAAGGCATGTTACAGAATTGTGTTTATTTCCCATTGAAATGCAGGTAAGGAGGTGAAAAGGTGCAAATAAACCAGACTGTAATGTACAGCAGTGCAACAGTGCTATTAGGGCTGCATTCGTCGATTATTCCGTCATTTTGTTTACAGACTACTTCTAGTGAAACAGTGATAACTGGGAATATGTTCCCCTTTAAATCACTGAATGTTTAAATATGAATTAAAACAGGGCGGTTAGGACAGTAATCATATCTCTGCCAGACAAGAGCCCCTCACAGGGTCGTCATCTATTCATTTTTCGTCTTATGGGAAATAATATAAAGTCAAACGTATTTAATTCTGTGTATAAAGTGGTTGATTTTTACATTTGAGGACCTACAACATGTGTTTGTTCAGGATTAGTCAACCATCAGTGTATCTGATTCATTTACTTCCCGCCATTAAATGGACCTTCCGGTCGAATAAACGTTTTTCTAAAAAAAAAAAAAAAGAAGGAACACCATTCATTTCAATGTGATTTGTTTGTAACCAGATGAGCCGTTTATATGTATTAGTGTGTGACTGTATCTTTAGTGAGCAGCTTTGGGAGAAACTACAGGGGAGATAACGCCGAGACATGGCGGGGCAGCTCAGTCTCACCTCGGGTCCTCGAACTGCACGAAGGCGAACGGTGGTCCTCCTCTCCGGTTCTTCAGATCGATATCACGGATGGCCCCATATTTGTAGAACAGGTCTTCGACGTCCTTTGAGCGGATGTCTGGCGGGAGATTCCCCACGTATATACGACAATCGTTGCTCCCCGCGGGTCCACGGATGACGCCGGACATGATCGCAACAAACTCGCTAATGTACGGAAGTTAGCAAGTCGGCTAACAGGACTTCTTCTCGCGAAAAGACGATAAAATGGCGCTTAGGTCGTAAAGCGACGGCTAGAAATGCACGTTAATTATTTAGTTACGGCTGCGACTTACTGGAAGCTGTGGAACTTCCAGTGAAACGACAAAGCATTCAGATAACAAAGGCTCGAAGTTGCGAGTTGTGGTTCAGCGCCTTCCGCCTACTACACGTGTTCTTCGTCTGTGCTGAATGGCGTGCAGCAACTGCCTTTAAACCGGCGCTCAGCGCCGCCTGCAGGAGCGCTGGGTTACACCATCCAGCATAGGTGCACAGCATGTTGATCAAACCTCAGCATCCAGCTGGGTGCTGTTCCGGGGCTGTCGACTACATCACGTTATCTTCATCAGTAGATAAAGATGGGAAATCAAAAACCTCCATTCTATTCAATAAAACAGAGCAAACTTCATCCATCTACATACATTAAATGAAGAACTTGACCATCACATAAAAAGGTGGTCACAAAAAAGCAACACTGTGATTTGAGCCTAAGCTATTGACGTGCCATTAAATTGTGCTTAAATGGAGATCCACATTTGTCACATATGACATTGTATTGCAATCATGTGTCAGCAACACAGCCAAGAACTTTTCATATAGAAACTTGACTGTATACATAATGCATTAACATGCATAGAAAGTGCTTTAATTTGTCAGTGATCAAAAGACAAAAAACACCACAGAATAAATCAGTAAGATGCCATAAAAAGCTCAAATAATACAATAATAAATTGACCTTGTATTATAATTTTGTCAAAAGTAGTGTTTCAAATGTAAACATAAGTTGACCACTTACTTTGGACAAAAATCCATCCCATTATTTGATATTAATGCAAAATGTAGTATTCTCAAGCTATTTTAAGAAAATGGTCAGGTATAAAACTCAAACAAAAACGAGTTACACCTTGGTCTTTATTTGTTAATAACTTATAAAGTGGAATTCAAATATAAAACTTTTACAAATTTACAACAATTCAAGCTTTCAACAGTAGTGTCTGACAGCCACAGCATTCTTTTAATAAAATCTTATGATAAACACAATCCCCCACATGAAACAATAAATATCATACATGACCGTAAACCAAACATTTCAATGATGCAACAAGCCGTTCTTCATGCTTCCTTTGTACCTAAATTTAAAGGCCACTCACAAAACAGGTAATTATGTGTTTCTTTCTTCAGAACTCATCGTGTTTCTCAGTCCTTCTTGGTCTGTTTATCTCTGCGTTTCTGTCGAGCCTCAGACACTATTTTGAGCAGCGACAGCAGGATGGGCACACACATGGGCAAGAAAAGTGGTATGTAGATAGCAAACTTCTGGTCATCAGGGAAGTAGAGGAGGTGGAGGAGGGACGGGTCAAAGAACGCTCTCTCTGATGCCAAGATGGCCTCTTTACTGTACTGCAGAGCGAAGCCCAGGTTCCCAGACTCCAGCTCAGCCACAGCCAGCTGCAGAGACGTGACAGCACTGGACACCTGAAAGACAAACACAAAAAACGATGATACAATGGATGCAACCAAGACACTAATCATGTCTCTAGTGCGCTCTGCCATACTAGAGCCACTCACAGGATCAGAATCAGGAATACTTTATTAATCCCTGTAGAGAAATTCAAATCATCATCATCATCATCATCGTCATCTGTTCCCTGAAGCAATGTTTTACAAGCGTTTTCAGATTTCTGACAAAATGTTTGTGGCAGTAAGAGTTTCCATACAGGTACACACATTATCCAATCAAGTTTGTTTTTATTAATCTTAGCTTTTTCATGGACGAAGCTATACGCATATTTCAGGCTCAGTTTTGAGTGTATGCAACAGTTCTGAGGCCCCATACCTTTTTTTGATCAACAAACAAATATGAACTGTAAGCATTGATTCAGAGGAACCAGTCCAGTTAGTTTCTACTTTAGTCTGAGATCCCTAAGAACAGAGCTGTACATGGCCTGATATGAACATCCACACTTGATTTTTAAATACTATACAATATTTGATGCTCTACACACACTGAAACATGCACATACAGTTCCAATATAGAAACCTACATATTATGTAACTGCATGTGCAACTTACCTGTTCAGCGATGTTGTCATTGATCACGATGTTGCCTATCTGGTCCAGCAGCTGTGCCAGTGAGGTGATGGTGGTGGTTGCTGTTGCAACATTTTCCACACTCCGACTCCACATGAGGCGATCCAGCTCCCAATCAGCGAGTCCTGCGCTGCCACACGGTGCCACCAGGAAGCCAGGGGGAGGGGAGGACAACTGCACACCAAGCAGCAGTCTGACGGGATGCAGGACAGCTAAGTTATCTCGTGTCTACAGGAAAAGTATAATAGAACAACTGTGTCCACTTACCGAAGCTGAGCCAGGAAGACTCCCATAACTTTAGCCATGTTGATGTCGATGTCAACAGGGAACGCAGCCTCCGGTCCATAGAAATCATTGACATTATAAACCTATAAAAATATAGATACAGACATTTTTGTCACACAACTTAAAAAAAGAGAGCAAAGAACCCCACATTTTTCTATAGCTACTACATGCACTCTCTAATGAGCTACAGTTATTCATGATATAATAAAATACTACTGTCACCCAGCGCTGCCCCTAAGATGATCTCACCATGATTCCACCCCACCGAGGAGAGTGAAAAGCATTAGATGGCACTTCTTGCTTCTTGCGGTCATAAATGTAAAGAGGAGAATGGTGGGCATCCGGGACGTACAGGAGAAAATTCAACACTGGGTTGGAAGATGCAGCATTAGAGCCTGGAAATCAAATGCAAAACAACAACTGTTTTATATCTATACACCAGGAAAAACATCAAGTTTCTTCAGTGTGACTTTTCTCTTTTACCAAGTCTGGCCTCCACAGGGTTGATGACGTGTGCAAGGCCGTCAGCGTTCAGTGTGTAGGAGTTGAGGCTACTGTCAAAGCGAGGGTTGACACCCAGCATGGCATAGTATAAGGTCTGTAAGCAGAATACACGCTTTAATGTACAGTGGATGCTTAACATTAACACACGTGCACACACAGTACCTGAGAGTCGATGCTAAAGTTGGCTACAGGAGCCAGTTTTGTAAGCAAAGGTTGGATGTAGGTCTGCACGGCACCCTCTATGTCCCAGTTTAGCCGGTGGGACTTTGGGTCTGGGTTCAACAGACTGAAAGTTATCTCGTAACCTAAAGAGAAGAATAAGCATTGTTCATAGATTTGAGGTGTATACAGAGTAGAACAGAAACTAAGTTGGCCCATTTTGTGGCCACGGTGAAACAAATACCAACCTGGGCTGGATTTAAAGGCCCTCATACTGTCAGCGATGCTCTCCTTGCTGCCAGGGCTGAGACGGACTCGGTCGCTGAGGGCAGCAGTGATGTCTGTGTGGCTGAATGACATCACCTGCAGCACCTGCTTAACTCGAGGCTCCATGTGAGTCAGCAGTTGCTTTAGAGTCTTGCCCACTCTCATCTGAGCATCAATACGAAGCAAGGCTGTCCTTCTCCGACCGATATACACGTCAACATCCTGAGACAAATGAAGGGACCAGTAGGTATTCCATATTCCATATTTTTTTCCTGTGGACATGCTGCTTGTCCACACTTGTCCATTTATCAAAGCATAAAACTATACATATTAGACTTAATCAACCATTTTATAAGCACATACAAACTAATGAAGAGAAAACATCTAGCGATGGCGTCACTCCACCACTGGTAATAAATAACAGGACGCTCATAACAGACATGTGGGAAAAAATATCTGAAAATCTAGAGAATTTCAACCTGAGGCAGCAGTGAAGAGGACTCTGGGATCACGTACACAACCAAAGAACCACACGGACTCTCGCTGAGTGTGTGCAGAGACAGATCTGCCTCTACACAGGGAAAGCAAGAGAGACAGAGAGAGGTTACTATCTGTGGTCTGACCGAAATAACAAAATGTTTACATGTGCTGATTGAACAGGCAAACAGCATCTCACCTGCAGCTGTCAGCTGGTTCAGGGCATCCTCTTCCATGACTGTGGCTGTGCGGTACCTTGTTTCATATCTGTACCTCAAAGCTGTGTCCTCTGGAAACAAATACATTTGACCAAGAAAATGACATTACACACCTCGTATTCATATTCCATCCTCTCAAGATAAGAGACATATTTAGAAATCACCATCTACTCTGTGTTCCTCCTCCTGTGTCTGCATCAGTGGGACCTTCTTCTGTTGTTCTGGTGTTACAGTGCCACGTGCGAACACAACCTCCACATCAGCACTCAACTGCAGCTGCAAGGAAAGAAATGAAGATGGACATATTTAGAAAAGGTACACATGTATTACACATGGAAGATAAGGTGCCGTAAGATGTTAAAAGATGCACAAACAAACCTGCAGGTTAGCCAACTCATTTATTTGACTGACAGGCAGCCAGGCGCGGTATGTTTCAGTCGTACGCCACCACAGTGGGACTCCCACGATGATGACCACCACTGCTATGGACAGAGCAGCGAGCTGGCCTCGTCGACGCTCTGAGAGAAACAGACACACAGATCAGAATCACTGTGTTTATGTGTAGGTCAACACATTTCTGCAAGCCCTGGTTTAGCTTTACACAATGAAAGAGGGCTTTAAAAAAAAGAGGGCTCATAAACTGTGTTACTGAGCTCAGATGTTGGGGATCGTTTGGGAGTAATAAAGAATGAATGAAAATAAATGACACAAACACCGGCAGGTCCTTCTGCAGTGTCCTCAGTGGACATAGGGAGGACATCCATGCTGCTACTGCGGCTAGTTAGCATTTAGCTTCAAAGGTTCACAATTGCATGGGGAAAGCAGCCGCTGACGAGCCAGCGTCCCTACGACTGTTGTACGCGTTAGAGATGCTGCGGTAAGTTACGTTACTAGTTTGAATTCTTCCTCTTTGATGGAAACAGTTCGTACTGAATCCAGTTGTGGATTTACTCACCTACTTCCGTGGTAGCCATTTCTGTCAATGAACTGGGCGAGGTGTGTTTGGTTATGAGTTATGAGCCGCTCAGAAGTCACATGACCCACATGAAAACCTGTACTGTGAGAGTAAAAACTCAAATATGTCGTGAACCAGGAATATTTGTGATTCACTCTCAAACAAAGTCATGATTTACTAACTGATATTCATGGAAACATATTTTATGAATGTTATCTTACTGTAACCACCGACCCACCCACAGCTACTCCGGGCCTGAGGGGTGACAATATCGAGCGCATAAACACAATGTTGGGACATACTGCCTGCTAGCGCCCCTTGTGGTGGCTTCAGTCATAGCTCTGGAAAAACAATAAACCAAAAAGACAGACAGGAAATTCAATCACTTCTAAAATGTTTTATAATTTTCTAAACCATAGACTGTATGATCTAAACACAACAATGTTGTATAAAAACACAAGTAGAAATAACAGTCCTGCTTTCAAAGTATCATTCAAGTAAAAATACCACTGTATTATTTGTAGAATTTTGAGTATCAAAAGTTCTTCTAATGTAGTGGTCAGTTTATTGTGTTATTTGCATGATTGGTGTATTCGTATATACATTATATACATTCAGTGGGATTTTGTAGTTGGTATGAGTAAAGCTAATTTTGCTTGTTTCATATACAGTTGGATACGTTCTTTAACAAGGCATCATTTTGTTTAAACTGATCATTTTGATCTGAAAAGTGATTAAATAAATAAATGTTTGTTGTATTTCCCAGTGAAATGTGCTGGAGTTGGTGCACAAAGAAGCATGAAATAAGAATACTTGTAATAATCCAAATATAGATAGAAATATTCTATTACATGTAAAAGTCCAGCATTTGAAGTGAATACAGCAGCACAGAGGAAAATTGTTCTTGCATCAAAAGTGAAAAAATATGTGTTTGGCAGAACATTTATCCTTGTGACTGATGCAAAATTTATGGTTTACTTGATTAAAACGTTGGAGAAGAGTAGTAGCATTTCAAGGAAATACTGAAGTACTTCAAATTCATACTGAAACACAGTACCTGAGTAATTTAACTTTCCACCACTGACTCTAATGTCACTGAATGGAATATGGTATATAATTGCATCTATAAGCTTTAAAGCCACAACATCACAGACAAATGTTTTTTACATTTTTAGTTTATTTGTCTCCACTATTTGACACACCAAGTGCTTCAAGAACAATATTAACATCACAAACATCACAGTATTCCAACACAGCAGTGACCGCTTCCCGCCGCCGACCCCACGAGTTGGTCCACGTCATACATACGTCAAAAGAAACCAAGTCTTCTTCTCGTGGGGCTGACTGAGAGGAATCAGGGAGAGGGGAGGAGGGGGGATGACACACAAGCATCACATAATATCGACACCTTCACACAACTGAATACATTGAGTACTGTATGTGATTTAAAGCTAAAGTTATACTAAGAATCGACATGAGCAAACGTTAGTTGGGATTGGGAGTGTGAGAACAGAAAGGTTAGGCTGAATCATACGGACGCATCCTGGTGTGTGATGTTCTGTTAACGTGGGCCTATACTGACCTCTGCTGGAGCTACATCTGTCTGACAGTACAACCACCCCACAGTCGCTCGAAAGATCAACTCAGTACCAAAAGACTCCACGCTGTCTTTTCTTTTCTCGTCTCTCACCGGCTAGTGCTGATGCTGATAATGATTGGTTGGTCCCAGTGTTGGGGAGAGTGTTAATGTTGGATTTTGAGGATTTGAAGCCGACACTTTGTTCAGACACAAGCGAAAACACACAAGCTGATCTGTCTTGCCCGGGAGTGGGGTTTTGTCGTGAGGGGGGAATGGAGGCGGAAAGCACCAGATGTGGAGACAGGTGCAGTTCAGAGGAGGTAGGGACTGAATACTGACTGATCACCTGATCCACTAAAAAGATTTTGCAGCCTCTTACTTCCTGTCTCTGAGCCCGGTGAAAAGGTTACAGACAAGAAATTAAAAACTGTTGTCCTCTTTAGTCATAAATCTTAAAACTGTTTGATCCAATGAAAAAAAACAAGCCTGATCCCTTTAGCATTCTTGTTTCACATAATTTTTTTAATACACATAACCAATAATTTGAATAACTCTGACAACTCTAAAGTACAGTAGACAGCGCAGGCCTGTGTTTATGGAGGTGTGAGGGGGGAATAGCAGAGCAGATATAAGACTTTAACTAGTCCACAGTAGTATGTGGACGATTGATGTTTAATAGGCGTGATTGACCACATAGAGAGACTTTGCTGCTGCGCCACCAGCTCCAGAAGACTCGTACTTGCCGAGCGCAGCCAGACCATTTGCCTGAAGAACACAAAGAGGAAAAAGAGTGAGTAAAGAATATTTCACAATGGAAGTTTAAGTGGATGTGACTGTGTGTGGTGTGTATTCATGGTTTTGTCTGACCTCAGCGCGTTTGATGAACTCCTCGGCGGCAGCCTTCTCGTTGCTCAGCTCTCCTCTCCATGCATTCAGGGCGGAGGCCTGCAGGGCGCGGCCGTAGGAGAAAGTCAGGGCCCAAGGCTTGGCGAGCGGGCAGTTGTTGATGGCGTTGAGGTTCACGCTTGCTTCCTCTTCGGACTGGCCGCCTGACAAGAAGGTCACTCCTGACAAGACAGACACAAGGACATACGCACGTTATCGACCTGTTCAAACCTGATTTCAAAACATTTAAATCTCTGTATCTGAGGATGGGATGAACAAACAATGTGGCAATATATATCAATACATACAGAATATATAGTGCAATAAATGCATGCATATGCTGATGCCTTATTTTATGGATTAATAAATAAATAATAATATCCTAATCATATCTTATGTATTTTCCAGAAAATACTGTGCAATTTGGGAAATCAGTTTACTATAAAAAAGATTTCCGATTTTTATTATCAAGAGTTTAACTTTGTGTTGAACATTTGGGTGGTTGATGTCAAATAGCAAAATCAAATGATCTGGATATAATTTCTAAATCATTATTTCTTACCTATGAACAATTGCTTGATATACCTTATCATATACATATACCTATCAATACGTCATACTTTCCAGATAATACCGACGAGCTAGTAGCTAAAGTAGCTGCAATAAAATTTGGGTGAAAAAAGTTATTCTCTTTTCATGCTACATATAAATTGTAGAACACAAAAAACTTTATCATTAACTGTCAGTATTTTCCATTCAGTGTGACAGGGTGATTATTGGGGGGGGTGTACAACCCCCATTCCCTCTATAAATTTTGCCCTAGTTATATATATATATATATATATATATAAAAAATATCTATCTGTCTCCCACCTGTGACAGCAGGAGGGACAGTGCGGCGCAGGGCAGTGACGGTGGCCATGGCGATTTCCTCGCTGCTGTACTTGGTGGGGCAGGAGTGTCCGGCTGTGACCATGTTGGGTTTCAGCAGTGTCCCCTCCAGGTACACATGGTGGTCTGACAGAGACTTGTACACAGCAGCTAGAACCTAACGGCAGAAGACAGATATACATTTACTGATTGTTAAAAGACTGTGGCAGCATACATGTAGTAAAATTAGGACATATGCATATATGTTATTTTTCATATATATTCCTCTTTAAATTACCTTCTCAGTGACATACTGGCAACGCTTCAGGTCATGGTCTCCATCAGGAAGGATCTCAGGCTCCACAATAGGAACAATTCCATTCTAGGAGACATCATTAAGTACAGGTTAATGTTATATACTTATTTTACATATTATACATAGATACACTTTTGAAAGTGGGGAATGCTTTTGAAAAACCTAAGGGAATATATCTGTATCTCAACTGACTGAAATGCTTATTCACACCAACCTGCTGGCAGATGCTAGCATATCGCGCCAGCACGTTAGCATTCTCGAAGATGGCCAGCTCAGACGGCGTGGTGTCGCTGATCTTAAGCACACAGCGCCACTTGGCAAAGTCAGCGCCGTCCTTCTTGTACTGCGCACAGCGCTCAGACAGACCGTCCAAACCTATACACAGAGCCGTTCCATCAGAAACACAGCAGCAGGGGGTTTGATGTCATTTGTGAGGTTTTAAAGGGGAGTTTCACTAAAGCTTCCTACCCTGAGTGGTGGTTTCTCCATTTGTTCCAGCGAGGGGCACGACACCTTTGTCCACCTGAAAAGACATAATGAGAAATTGTTTTAAAATAATACTGTATGTGGGAAAATTACACCAAATTCTCAACTGCATCAATCATTCCTCAAAAAATATTTCTACTACCCACTGAACATAGGACCTGAAAGCTCTTTGACACAGCTTGTCCTGATGTTCTCCTCTGGGTGGGTCTGTGTGTGTGTCTAAACATGCCGACAGTGATTCTGTGTTTTTATATACAGAGCCTTTCTCGTTTTACCTGTCAAACACATGACCACTGTCTTTCTGCCTGCTGAACTGAAATACTAGGCTGTAGTATGACATCAACACAGTGGATGTGGGTATGTTAAGAGCCAAAGCAAACAGCCACCAAATAACAAATAAGAAGAATGAAGTCTGGACTGTAACCACACCCACGGGTCAACTTTACCTTGATGCCAACAACAAGGCCGCGGTCCTGGATGAGCTTGGAGAAGGAAGTGCCGTCATCTGTGGTCTGGTAGAGGGTTTCGTGGAAGAAGATGACTCCTCCGATGCAGCTGTCGATGCGCTGGTCGGCTGTGAAGAGCAGCTGGCGGTAGCGGCGCCTGTTCTCCTCTGTGTTCTCAACCCCGATGGGGTTGAAACGTTTTGCCATGCTGCCTGCAAATGGTACAATGATTCATGCATGTTCAAATAAAGACAGAGGTCATTCATGTGTGATATACAGTCACTGAAGAGTTAATGCTGCAGTTTAACACTGCCTGCAGTTTTTATGATCCATCTATCCAATAGCTACAGAGCCCTCAAGTCCAGACAGGTTTTTATCTAATGTGCACTATTGTAATGCGCACTATTAGCTGACTTCAGCTGCATACAGCCACCAGGATGAAGACAACTCAGCTAATCAAATTTAATGTTCAACTAAGAATATCATGAATTTCTTGCTGCTACTGTGCAGAGACATCATCAGAAGGAATCAATTGCTGCACAAATATTAACTTGCTCCCACAAGGTTATTATCTGGTGCAAACACATTTATATCTTGTGTGAACCGAGATATTTATCATGTGGGAACAAATTATTATCAATAAGATTTAAAAAAATCACCTGTTGGGACTTTAGGAGCTCCTTAAATATCTGTATCGCTTATCTTAATTTACTAATTAATTGTCCACACATTGTTTTATAGTGATGCTGTAAAACTAATAATCAAAGCTGAGACAGTGTCAGTTTCAAAAGGGTTGTTTTCCTGAACACTTATGTATCTTGCTCTGTGAATTATATGTAGAAGGTTTGGATGCACATTATCATAAGGAATTATATACAGTACCAGGTTTCAGAAAGATTAACATTATATGCAACCCAGTCTTGATGTTTTACCTAATTGATTTAGATTTGTAAAATTGGGGAATATGAAGCACCCCTGAAGCGACTGGGGATTCCAGCTCATGAAAATAAAAGAAAACATGTTCATTTTTACAGCCATGCACACACACATGTGCACATACCAGTGGACTCATCGGCTGCGAGGATGCCTTTTCCTGGAGCGACTATCCTCTGAGCGATGTCCTGCAGCTCTTTCTTCTGCTCAGGAGTCAGTGCGGGGTACTGGTGAGTCATGGTTGCTGAAAGAGGAAGAGGAAGAGAGTGAGAGGTTGCATTGTTTCACGGTGTGTTGGTTTGGATGACTGCCCAGCACAGGCCTCATTTCATGTCCCTCTGTTGTCCCCCAACATGGCCACCTCGCTGCAGGACTGAGCTCATCTCAGTGAGGGCAGGGGGATGGGTGGAAAGCACAAAATCGTGTGAGTGAAACCAGTGACTTTGAGCAAAAGAAAAAAATAAGATGAGATAGGAATAGACACACAAAGCTCCCTCATTCGCATTTACATGATCCAAGGTTGAATATGACTGTGTTAAAGTCAATGTCTCTTTGATGCGCCGTCTGGTCGTAGTCACACAGAATCCGTTTGGTGGCAGCAGCCGCCACGCTGTCACGACACGCACACAACCAGGCCTCAAACCAGATTATTTTGTTCCGTATTCCTTTTTTCACTCTGCCGTAAATAATCAGTTGCGTAAGCCTGCCCCACCCCCTCCGAGCCGCAGAAGACAGAGAGGGAGCGATTATGTAACGTGGCTCCTGTGTACTCTGCTGCCATTCCTCATTATGGCTGCAGGACTGGATGCACAGAGGCCAGTTTCTCTCTCCTCAGCAACACTGTGCCTTTGACCGTTTTCCCACTAATGACATTATATCCCTTTATATGCAATGCACGTACACATGCCTTTTAATTCTTTGCTTTTATCAATGCACGACTTGCTTCCGCATTTATATCACCCTGGCACCTCCTCACTGCAGAATGCTGCTTCTGCTTCCTGACTACAAATAGATGCATACATGATGAACACACAAGGGATTTGTAAATTCCCATTTTCACACATCCCTTAAATGCACCACTCCCACTAATACACACTGTGCCAGGGAACAAGTTGTGACTTATCTTTCTGGTCGACTACACCAGTTGCCAAGGCGATCCCAACTCACGACGACACTATTATGGCTTCGAATAGGCCAGCCAGTAGCACAATACTTGATCAGTTATAGACGACTCTGTTGAATGGGTGGAGGCCACACCTTTACTGAGGCTTGCATGGATTAGCCTCACTCAGCTGTGTGTGGAGGTGCTGCTACCCCAAAAAAAAATCACCATAAATGTTTGACCACAGTGAATATAGACAACTAACCCAGTCTTGACTGAACTAAGCCATCGAAGGCAAAAGTGGAGTCTGGTTTA
Organism: Paralichthys olivaceus; assembly: GCF_024713975.1. Lineage (NCBI taxonomy): Eukaryota > Metazoa > Chordata > Actinopteri > Pleuronectiformes > Paralichthyidae > Paralichthys > Paralichthys olivaceus. Next base: position 12,061,411 of record NC_091107.1, on the reverse strand, counting down.
TTGCCTTTCACCTGTGCCATGCAAAAGAAAACTTGAAGTGCACTTTGAGAGCTTATCCCTATGCCAAGGCTAATAGAAAGTACAAAGTAAATAAAAAAATCTGTATCTGCCTCCTTAATCGAAGCTGCTCCAAAAGTTAAAGGCTTTTTTTTGGGCACACCTCCATTAAGTTTCAATAAAATTGGTTCAGTTGCAAACAAACTGGCAGCAAAGAAGACATGACCTCCTTGGCAGAGGTAAAAAATAGGCTTAGCAGGAAGCCATGGAGGCTAAACCGTGAGTGCAGACCTCTATTCTATTCTTTACACACTTTTACATTATAAACTCTTGTGACCGTTTAAATCCCCAACCAAGGCTGGTTTGGACGCTGGCTGACATTCCCGGTATCCTCTGTGTTAATCCTCAGCTTAAGATAGATGAGATAACAACCTTTGGAGCACATGCACACATACAAAGGCAGTCAATGAAAACAGTGTGTGGTTAACACAACACAAACATCAAGCACCGCTCGCTGTTGATAGTTAGATTCTACATGCAGGTGGAACGGAGGAGGCCAGGCCTGCAGGGTGCAACGCGTTTCCTGAGGAGGAAGAGCGAGAGCAGGAGTATAAACTGCAGACAAACCTCTTCAATGAATAAAGAAACATATTTAAACTTGATACTGAAGAGTGCAGGCATACCTGCTAACTTTTGTGAGTACCTGCATGATTCATTTATACAGTTTCACGGACTCTGGGCACAGTGTGGTTGGGTCTGTGTTAAGAAAATGTTGCAAACTCTGCTTTATAAGTCTAACGACGCAATTTTGAGTCAAACACGAGAAGTTTCCAAGATGTGAGCTTTTTTGTGCCAAATGAAAATAAAGCTGAAAGACACAATGATGCCATATATGTGCATATATTTTAAATCACCTTAAAATGGTAAAAAGGGACCTTGAAGGTCAGAGTGACTTTCCACTGACATGTGATCAGCCTGCAGCCAGTTTGGTGACGATTCACTTACACATACATACATACAGTTTACACCTCTCTACTTATTAACTATTCTGCCATTTGCTCTGCAAATCAGTTAGGAATAGAAGAATTTAGCTATTTAAAATTCTGAAAATCAAAATAATCACATGGGATCAAATCCAACAAAGAAGAAGCAGCAACAGTCCCAATGCTGAATGTTCACATGTAGAGGAGATATTTATTTATCTATATGCCTATATATTTATAGGTTCTGAAATCAGCAATGAAGGTCATCTTTATATTATGTACTCAGTACCAGCTTGCAGGCCCGAGCACCAGAGATAAAACAACCTGATAAAAGTGACTCTATACAGCAGAATTTGAGTGTGGGAACAACATGGAGGAGTCGGTCAAGTGAAGCGTGCGAGTTGTTGTCCTTTAAAAATACTGTCTGATAAGCTGCTGTCTACAGTGATTAATTGGTTTAATCTGTTTAATGAACTCTTCTGCCCTAGACTTAATTTCCTCGAGTAATCTAACAAATAGCGACAAGCCTTGTTGATTGGTAAATCAACAAAGCAAAGCAGTTTGGTGATGTGGAAAACATTTAAAATCCTGTATGCCCTGAGATTGGTCACTCCACGCCGCTGACTGCTTTGACAGGCAAAGGCCACAGATTTAATGAATGAGGTGATTGTTAAAACCATCTCATGGACACTGCATTGATGAAGAGGTGAGATGCTTTAGCACACCTTTAGCAACTCTGCTAACTACCTTCCTGGAGAAACACTTAAGTTTAGCTGATTTCAAGTTTGGTTCTGCTAATTACTTCTCAGTGCACTTGGGCTTGAGGAAGAAGTTCAAAATACTACAATGAAGTTGTGGTTACACAGATCCCGGGAATCAGTCAATAACTTTTGCTGTTATACAGTCAGCGTCTTTTTCTCTGATGAGGGAATTTATGTTTGTATTTGTTCCAAGGGCATAAAAATAATCTTCCTTATCAAGAAAAATGTAGCCTGCTACAAAAATGTCACTTTGACATGATTTGAAGTGGCTGTTATCACACAGTAACGCTGGTGACGAAGTTTATCTTCCAGATTTCCAACAGTGTGGAGGAGCTACCTTGTGACAAAGAGCATCACTGCATTATTTGACAAATACAGATTTGAAATGCACAACACATGACCGGCGTTATACATGTCTGGGGTGGTAATTAAACAAATCAATTTTTGAACTATTTCCATTTCAATTTGTTTGATTTAGCAAGATGAAATTTGAGATTTGTAAAAGTATTATAATAGTGAGAAAGCTGAGATGATCACTATTTATTGTCTTTATCTTTGATTTTCTCTTCAGCCTGTTGCACAGTGGACAAACACCATTTCTGCACTGCGACATCAGAATGTAATGACCACCTCCCCCCTGTGGCGTCATGCAGAACCACAAAATGAGATCACGATCTTTACGATAATACTGAAACATCAGTCAAAAGCGACCTGACGTGCATCAAAGGGAAATATGACATGTAATTCACATTTAAATTCACATTTTAACAACATTTTAATTTAGGTTTAATTGGACACAAGACAAGAGGAGAATAAATACATATGTCCCCTGTCTGTCTACTTGTCAGTCCTTCTCTTTATAAACTGTTGTTCACTTACCAACCAAGGACGCAGTAAGAGATCACAAATATATAAAAACTCAATCTACATCTCTAGAAATCCTGCTGCAGCTCATTTATTTGAAGCACTGCTGCAAGCATTGAACTGCAAGGTGTTTACAGCTTGCAAACTATACTATGTAGTATTGGTAAGGCTGCAGGCAGGGACTCAGTGGGGGTAAACTCGGTAAATAGTATATAGTGTAGTAGTTATTATAGTAATAACGAGGAAGGAGAGGACGGGTCGTTTGAAGGGAAAATGGGATCATGTTTTTGCTGCCATGTCTGTATCCTTATCATCACCTGGAGGTTTGCCCTCCTTGTTTTTTCCTTTCTCTACATTGCAAGCTTTAAGGAGGTAAAATGGCTCCTGCAGGGCAGCAGCACTATTGACAAAAGTTAAAAGCCTTGCTTGCTGTGCAGCGTTTTGTTACCAGACAGGCTGCTGGCCTTCAGAGTGTTGCACGTCCCTGTGTTTGGACTCTTTGTATCTTCAGGCCTTGGTCCTGCAGCGCTTCCAGAAGCACTGTTTCCCATGAAGCTCTTTGAGACAACAAGAGCCTGTGGCGGACGTCAGAGCCGCACACGATGCAGTTAACAGAGAGGTTGATACTGATAAGAATGTTTGGGTTACACAGCAGGTGATGATTCTTTCTGTAAAAATCCTAAACTATTTTAGTAAAAATTCACTACTACCAGCCTCAAAAATGAGAATATTGTGTGTATTAGTCTGCTTAGATGACAAACTGAACATCTGGGGTTTGAATATTTCTTAGCATTTTCCTACATTTTCACTTAGTAAAGATAATACTTCATTAAAGTTTCAGTGCTCATAAAATAAATATACATATATATATTCTTATTTAGTTTTCTAATTATCTCTTCACTATATTGTTCATTAGGAATATATAGCTATAGGTTTGCAAATCATTTCAGCTCCACAGCAGAAACTTAGAATCTTCTGGGATGAAGTCTTCTTGTGGAAATATACTGGGTTGCAGCTCCACAGATGTACTGCTCTGCAGGAAATACTGCACATATATCCGCCTCCCTCCCATCACAGCAGAGGAGGAGGAGGAGGAGGGAGGTCTACGTGCTTCGGCTCAGACACACACTGACTGACAGACCCCCCCTCCCCCATCACATCACACACCGTGTTCATGACCACAATCTATTTTAGGATGACATCATATGAAATCATGTCAAATGGAGGTTTTGTCGCGTGGGTCCAAACTGATCAGACGCAACAGGCTCACCCCTGAAGGTCATCCTCTTTTTTTTTTTTTTGGTGCTCTTCCGGTTGCGTATTTCGATGATGTGCCCAAATCACGCAACTTTAATCGGACTCATGGAAAAGGTGGAGGAGTCGTGATAGTTTTGAGTCGAAGCAGACGACGTCGTTTACTGTCGCGGGTACTGAATGTACTAATACATTCATGAGCGACGAGGGAGGAGGTAAAGTTAGGACTGAGCTGAGCAGAGCATCCTCTTCCTCCTCCTCATCCTCCTCGTCTATATTGTTATAATCATCGAAGCAAGATCGAACAGGCAGGAGTAAAGTGTGTGTGTGAGTGTGTGAGTGTGTGTGTGTGAGTGTGTGTTACCTGCTGATGGCGGTCTGGCTGTGCTGAGATCAGGTGAGCGCTGTTCGGCGGATGAGAGACAAGCTCCTGTTTCACTGCTGCAGCGCAACGTGACTCCTTTTCAAGAGCCTCGAGACCAGGGGCGGGGGCTTACGTAACTGCGTCATCGTGACGCGGCGACGCAAAAACGGCCGATGCGCATGCGCAGGGGACGTGTCGCCGACCCTCAGCGTGTGCATGCAGCATGATTCTGCAAGTTTTCAATGACACATCTACACATCTGCAGCATCTGCGCTGTTAAATGGTAAAAACGTAAATGATAAAAGAACAATGATGTTCAGTTTATGTTACTCATGTTTGGAAGAAATAAACAGAAACATATTGTGGCTTTTACCCAATGAAGTTTGTATTCTTCATGTTGATGAAGCATCCATCCACTTTTTCTTTCTCTGTGATATAACAATGACTATTATTATTATTATTATCATATATTTATAAACCTGGCTTCAATGCCAATGTTTTCTGTACCGTTTAAGATACTGACTGTTTTATGGTTTCATTTCCTGTCGCAACAGTTACCTACTTCTAGGCCCATGTCTGAATCTTTATTGGGACGACCTTGTACCCACTCATTAATATCATTTTCCTGAATGTGCCTATTTAAAAAAAATTAAGATCCATAAACTACTCTCAGAAAAATCAACAAAAATGGCAATACTAAAGAAGTTAAAAAAAAAACCTTGAGCATTCCCCCAATCCGGATCAACACCAAAACTTTGTATGTTCTTCCCTCTATCCATCATACATTCTCCTACCAAGTTTCATGTTATGTTATCAGTCCACTTGGCAATATTGAATTTTGCATTGAGGTTTAACTACTGAGCTGAGATATGTCTCAAGGTTGATCTCTAGACCTTGATGACATACATTCATTCATACATCCATCCAATATCTATACTGCTTATCCTTTGAGGGTGGCAGGGGGATGGAGCCAATCTCTGCTGACATTAATAGTTTAAATCATACTTGCATGCAAACCTAATGATGAATGATTTATAAAGTGTGATTCCTTTTCCAAATGGATTTATAAGTGTAGCTATGATGATTTTCAACATATCACTGACTATGTTAAAATGTTATGTTATTTTTATTTTCAGTGCAGACAAAAATGCAGACAAAACCAGCAAATCACTATATATTAAGAGTTTAATATTCCATCTGTGCTACATGGTAATTACAAAAATACATTGTAACATAACATATAACATCATAGAATCATAGCATCCAAAATAATCATATAAACTTTGTAAAGAGGAATTTATAGATAAGGATCTTTGTGACATTAAAAGCAAGCTTGGGATCACAACCGTGAGGCATTCTGGGTACACATCGGGGCATACTTTACAAAACAATTACATAATCTGATGATCAGGTAAGTGCATGAAGGTGTGATTATTGGCTAGGATTCATAATGGACAATAGAAAAAGCCCTGTATCTATCAAAATGTTAATTGAAGGTAAACAATTGTTTAAGTTGTTCATTCAGTCCCAGCTCAGGTCTGCATCAGCCATCTTGGAGTCAGGGCTGACTTGAGAAAACCAGGAAGCGCTCCCCTGAGTCATGTTGTAAATGATAAAGTAGACGATGAAGGCATATACACATGTTGATCTGATGGTGTGAAGCTTTGTTTGAGTTTTACAGTACAGAAGAGAAGGTGAGACATTTCTGCTGCGACAGAGTTTAGGCAGTAGAAAAACATCAAGTTGATTAAAAGGTTGTATCGCAGAGTGAATAACACATAGAGGACAGGTTTAAAAGTAAAGATCACCCTTGCTTCAGTCTGCTGAATGAGGCGATGAGTTTCTTCTGTCTGCTTCTGCCAAAATGCTTTCTTAGGCCAAGTCCATTCGACTGTTTTAGTTTGAAAATGGTGTTTTCAAACTAAATGATTTATGTCCAGACAAGAGTTTTGGCTCTGTATTATAATCTCTGGTGTGAAGGGGGTCATTTTACAGCTACCTGATCATCAAAGGCTACATGGTGACCGGAAAGATCCAAATCAGCAAGTGGTTGTGTTTACGTCATCGTTTCCAAACATATCCGTCACCGTTTCTGCCCATCCAGACTTAAACCGAGCCCAAGAGTTTTCAGACTATGGACGCCAGGCGTATGTGTAGCAGAGTTGAAACATTTTCAGATTAAAAATGTATAGTATGGATGTAGCCATAATCATGCAGCATGAAAACTAAGAAGCTCAATCGCCTCGTTGTAGGGTTTTGGTTGGATTTCTTTATAATTACCTACATTTGCTTAAACAAAAAAGAAAGAAAAGATGTGTGGTGCATTGTGGAGTGAACTTGAGAGCAGTTGTACATTATGTTTTAACAGGGCGGCCATTACCAGAAAGCTGTAAAAACTGAAAGAAGATGGACAATAGTGCAATCTTTAATGCACAACTGTTGAGCAAACACTGTAGGCATGAAAAGGTGCTCATTGCAGAAAGGCAAACAAGTAAAAAATAGTGTTCAGTACATCACAAAAAATAATAACTTTGCCGATTAGGGGATGTGCTGATTTTTACTTAACTGAATCTTTTCTTTTTAAAACTAAAGATCCACTTAAATCTTAATCAGCTATTTTTGGCTTTTACTGAATAAGACATTTTACAAGGTGCACCACACCAGTTTGTCAGGGTGAGTAAGAAGTGCGCAGAAGTACACTGCTGTTGTCCTTTACCTTCAGCGTGGTGAATTATCATCCTGTAAACTCACAGTCCATCACACAAACACTTCTCTGTGTGGGCCATTTTCCTGAGTGAGCTGCAGTGGTCGTGCCGGGCCGGGCAGCGGTGCAACAGTGTGAGTTTTTGTGTCGGCGTCCAGCTGTTTGTCCGGTGTGGCTGGAGGGCTGAGCAGGGAGTCATAGTCGAAGCCTTTAAGAGGCTGCAGAGACAAGGTGAGGCCTCGTCGAGCTTTGGCAGCTCGGTCTGGCCTCTCTCTTAGCTCCAGAATCACCTGGAACAGTGACAATGAGGAGACAAATCACTTCACTTTATTAACACATTGAACATTTCTTTAACTACCTGACTCATGATCTTGAAGTTTTTCAAGGGCACAACAACAGTGAGTACACATCCAGACATTCATCAGTTACCTCTATGGGCTGGCGCTGCAGCAGAGCGAGGTCGAAGGTTGTTCCGTGGAAGAAGGTTTGTCGTTTGAAACGATCGATGGTCCTGAGACGGCGGGCGGGAGTCTTGCACAAAAGCTGAATGGACAAACAGGTGAAGACTATTGTCAAACCAGACAAACCTATAGATCCTGGTGCAAGTAGTACAAGTATTACACTTTGAAATTACCTCGGTTATTAGCAAGGCAAATGGGGGGCTGAAGCTTAGGGGCATTTCATAGGGGAAACCCCGCACTTTCCTCAGCATACTGCAGTGGTCTAGTTCTGGAGGCATAGGAAACTGTGGAGAGTTGGAGGAACATGAAGAAGACATTTTGTTTTTCAATTTTAAGATATTTTAAGACACTTTTACAAGGCAGAAAAATAACACAAGGACACAACAACAATAAAATAATATCCTTAAAATTGATGTCACTGAATTAATATGTCCGGTACTGTCTCAAATATGGGTCCAATTATGAAACAAACATCAAATGCATCAAATACTTTTACAGCAAAATTCAAGCTTTGTCACTGTTTGTGTTAATTGTGTTTAATGTCACATTATTATGCAAGACATCCCGTGCCTACTGGCAACAAGAGCTCACCTTCCCAGTAACCAATGAGAAAAACAGAATCCCCAGCGACCACCAATCAGCTGCGTGGTTATAGGGCCCACCACTCAGCACCTCTGGGGCTGCAGGACAGACAGAGCACGTTCACACACACTGCACGCGATGTGTATTTGTGCCATAAATGATTCACTTCTTGTTGTAATATATTGAAATGCATTAATGAGTCCCAGTGAATGCAGCTCTGTCAGGAATCATCCACAGACACATTTCTCACCCATGTATTGGATTGTTCCACAGATTGTAAAGGCTCGTCCTCCTCTCTCCAGGCGACGGGACAAACCAAAGTCAGCTAAGCGGAGGTGTCCTAGAACAGACCATTTTGTCTACATCAATATGAGCACGTGGCATGAGACCCTGGATTCAGGTTCCAAAAACAACTGATGCAGTGACATTAAATGTTCCCATCATAATCTGATTTGCTCAGTGTTTGTGGTTTGATAAACATGCGGTTCCCTCTCAGTGACAACAGATTTACTGTTTGCATTAACATGTATTAAGCTGCACAGTCAGGATGTTCTCTGGGAGGGTCTGCACTGCTCTTGCATAACAGAGCTGTGCTGCTCTCTGCTGGGAACAGGCTTTTACTCACCGTTGTCTGTCAGCAGAATATTCTCCATCTACAAAAAATACCAAGCAGAATGAATGAGACACCATCTGTATTTTTATTTAAAATGTCATAAATGTCACATAGCTGATTCTCCTGAGACTTAGATTTCCTATTCCCATTATTAAGTTGCCAGTGATTATCCTACACACACATAAAAAATACATTTTATTTTCATTTTGTACTTTTAATCAGAGTAAACATTCCTGATTTTGGTCCCTGTCTTACCTTCACATCTCTGTGAATGATCCCAAAGTCGTGCAGAAAGCCTGTAAAAGACAGGAACCACAAATAAAGATAAATAAGTAAACATTCAAACAAACCATCCTTGTGTCGTGCTACAGGCATTTTAATAAAACCTGGCCCTGCCTTGATGTAGTGTGAGATCCTTTGGGAGCTCATCTCATTTTAATTAGACCTCTTTTTATAATTACTTACAAGTAATTAAAACTTTCACGTGTACATGATCTAGTTCTTATTTAAGGGGAAAGGTGAGGTGTATAAAACAGTATGTAAGTAGCTTGAACCCTTTCTGTAATTGTCCTTTGAGCGTACTCACCGAGCGCACATCCCAACTCTGCTGCAAACACACGTACTGTCTCCTCTGTGAACTGACCAATCATCTGCCAGTAGGTGTACAGGTCTCCTGTGCTACAGTAGTCGCACACTGCAGGAGGAGAAACAGCATTAAAACATGCCTGTGTCATGTGATGTGAGGTGTGGAGGGGGAGTGAAGGTCAGCGGGATGTGGAACAAACACTGGTAAGAGAAATGAGGAAAAAGGAGTGAGCTCTGGAAGTGAGGACAGTGTACAACTATCTTCCTCTACAAATCAAATACGGGTGGTTTTCTGCCACCTGTTTTTCAGTGTGTTGGGGGTGCTGAGGTGAATAGGTGCGTATGTGGAATAATGGACCTGCGACATGAAAAAAAGGTAAATGCTCGGCAACGTTTCTGCTCCTCTTCCATTTGAAAGATGTGATTCAGTGATGAGTCATCATTATACTGAGCAGGGGCGTCCTCTCTTTGGAATGTGACACATGGATTCTTGTTGAGCTGCAGCAGTTTTCAACATCGGGTCTGCGGGCTAACAGGCTCTCTTCACAGGGGGTGGGGAAGCAAACAAACTGGGTCACACTTTCTGAGTCAGTGACTCATTTGGAAAAAGGGTAAATGCTCTGAGGGAGAAGAAAATGGAGAAGATCAGCTACGAGGAACACGAGCAGTGGGAGATTGGGGTTGTGGGGGTAAAGGTTCCATCTCTGTTCAAGCAAAACACCCAGAATTCAAATACTTGACAGAAAGCTCTCTGTATTTATTCATCATATATTTATTCTAGGTGTTGCAGTGGGATTGTGGGTAGATCCTGGATAAGATACCAGTGTTGAGGGGTAAAAATTGGAGTGAGGGGTTTTGGATAAAGGGATCTGGGTCACTGGTTCTCTGGCTGACTCACTAATGTAGAGGTGGCGCTGTGTCTGCCAGCAGTCCTCGAGGTCATGGACAAATGGGTGGCGAACCTGACGCTGTGGGCAAAGGTGAAAGGTCAACCTGGAAAATCTCACTTCTCGCCCTCGATCAAAGAGAAGTCCTTTTTTTCTTCTTCATCTAACTAGTTTTCTCAGATGACCTAACCCTAAAATCTGACATAAAACTAGAATTCAACTTTATAGATGCATCACTTTTGAAGAGAGGGCAAACAAAAATCAATTCCTTAGACCAACATATCAGACGAGGTGTAACTGTATTCACTGCATAAGCTTCAGCCATGTCACATCTAATTTCTACTCATTTTCCATCACGGTTTAGACAGTTAATTCATCTGAGATATACAATAATACATCATCTGCATAAAGAAGTATTTGTTGACTATCAACTATTTTTAAACCTTAATGTTTGAGTTGAATTATTCAATGTTGATTACAAATAGAGGAGCAGTTGAAGGGCAATCTTTAAGCATTTCTCTCCTCCATTACTATACGCAGCTTTCATATTTAGTGTTGCTTTCTTGTCTCTGGCTAAATAGATGAGTGTTGCATGTATTTCAGATCTAAAAATGTAATTGCTGTAAGTATGTAATACTTCCAAAAGCTTCTTTTTACAGGCCAACGTTAATGTCAAAACTTTATTCTTTATGATTTTCAAGGTCTGTCCTGCGTACTTACCTGGACTATGACTTCTTCTTTTGACTGCTCTAAGACCCCAAGTCTTAGAATCTCTGATTTAGGTATAACCTGTTAAATAAGAATACACAGGACTCTGATTCAGTTAAATTAAGTCCTGACTTGAGTGCAATTTTCAACATTGAATTTCAGGTTAATTTAAAAATGTTCTATCTAAGGTCTATGAATGGACACATTTGTATATTACTGTAATAAATATGAATATTAAACTGACTTGGTCTTTAATGGCTTTAATCACTCACTGAAACACATTCAAAATGTGAGACAGAAGACTCACTTTGACAGCGTATGTTTTCCGTTTGGCCTTGTCCTTTACTTTCAGAATGGGTCCAAATGAACCTTTGGCGATATAACCCAACACCTGGTGAAGTGAGAAAAAAATCAGGATGTATTATCCAATCACATCAAGTCTTACACATTATTGGCATCTGATGTTGGAACTGAGGTTTACCTGAAAGTGTTCGTGCCCAGGCACGGTTCTGTGGGGGAATTCAGGCAGGAACATACTAATGAACCCCGGCAGGCTCCACTCTGCTCTCAGCTTTTCTGGGCCGACTCCCGCCAACCTCAGGACATGCTCTGGGATGTCAGGGGTCTTGCCATGGAGCATTCGGTGCTGGCCCAGGCGCAAGCCAGGTGGGGCCAGGCGACATAGGGCTGCTGGGATTGACAGACCCATGCTGGAGAGGAAGCCACGCCATCCAGATGGGAAGTGCTCTTCCTCCTGCCCTTCAGTGGGCCTCTGTTGGGGAGACAGGGGAGAAAGGAGGCACAGAGAAGTTGAGGCACAGGTTTGTAAATGGTGCTGCAGGTGTAACCAGAAAACATAGCTTGTAGCACTGTGGATTTACTCCCTGAATGATTACGATTATTACAGTGATTTCTAAGGAGACAAATCCTAGACCGTGTTAATCCAGTGATCATTTATTTAACAGTGCTGGGGCTGTATATATGCAAGGACCAGTATCAAAGCTGGCGTGCTGAAAGCAGCTCGTTTTTTGCAAATATAATAGGTTCAGATTTTACCCAGCACTGGTCTTGTTTTATATAAAGTATTTTTAAGTATTTTAAGAAAATGTATTCAGTTAAAGCAGCTTATTTATTTTGATTAATTATGTTTCTTTGATCATTTTGTTTTGCCATTACTTTTAAATGATGTCGGTTTCTTTTATTCGTCGTCTTTGATTTTAGATTTGGTATCATTTTCCCTGTTGCCATTTTGCCTGTTTTTATTTGTGAGGCCCTTTTTACCGACTGTTTTGAAAGGTGCAATATAAATAAAGTTACTATTATTATCATTATTATTATACTAAACAAATTTGTCAGAAGGAAAAGACTCATAACATGAATATATAGGCACAAATGAAAAGTAGTATATCTATTTGACTGTTCCTGCTCTCATTTGTGATTTAACAAGAGAAAAACAACATCATCCATTCTGCAGCCACAGTCACACAAGCCCTCTCCCCCTGGGCCCTGCGCTCCACAACAGATCTGATGCTCTGTGGTGCAAGATGTGCAGAGCAATCAACCATGCAGGATGCTATTATCATCTGAGCCAAAGAAATGGGACACATGGACAAATCCATACCCACTCAGATGAAAAAAAAGACTATTCAATGGGACATCGCCTGACAACTTCCCAGAGAGAGCCAGTGTGAGGATTTAATTTGGTTTATTGTAAGGGGTTCAATTCCCTATTGATTTACATGTCAATACCGGAAGCGTGATCTTATCTTCAAAGTAAAAGCACAAAAAAAGTATGAAAAAGATAAAAGTAGCCTACTTTGGGAAACTAATAGAACGTTTTTTTAGGGATGACACCCAGTGTATTAATACATATGAATTTATCTAAAAAAAACTATTTGAAGTTGAACACACTGGTGAAGGAAATGTCCATATTCCTCACCATGGTTACTACCTGGTGATTTTGGGCTCATCGCCATGGAAACAAGGAACCCCCTCTAGTGCGTCACACCTTGGCAACAGGAATCACTCACCTTCCTGTGTTTGCTGCCGTCGGCCCCCATCAGCCCGTCAGGACATCAGCTCTGGATCCGCTCCTCATCCGTCCTCACATTGTCGTGCGCGTCCTCACGGCTCCACACACGCAGTCACACGTACATCACACGCACGAGTTTGAGGCTTTAAAGCGTGAACTGGCGCCCTGGTATCGGCAGACCGCAGGTGATCGGGATATCCTGCAAAAAACCTGATAGATATGGCGACATGAAAAAAACCAAACAAGTTAATCCCGAATATGTTCAACGTCAGCGCAAATCCGCCCACATCTCTGCCATCCAATGAAACTGCAGGAGGGCAGCGCCCCCTGCTGCTCCTCTTGCAAACACAGCTGCAGGGTGCAACTTCACTATCGTCGTGTATTTTCTGTCATTATTCGCTTGGTCGTGAATGTTTGCAGAAAGGAAACAAATAATGCATCAATAAAACAATCATGCCTACTGTGGTGCATAATGTTTAATCTCCAATCGACCCAATGATTCAATTCTCCACTTCCTTTGGTCTAAAAATAAATCAGTGCATGCATAATTTCTGCTGCCACATGTCAAGGGAAACCCCACAGGGCAGCATCATGAGTGAACTCATCTCATGCATGTTAGTGCATCCTGCAGCTGATTGATGAGCTCCTACAGGAGATTGTGGAATCAAATAGCACGGAATCCCCCTGTAGCTGAGGTTACTTTAGCATTATTGTTATATATATTTGTTTGAATATTCTATTTTTTTGCTTGTGTGGTTGTCTTTCTTAATTTAGAGGGGACCTGTGACCCAATAATTTAATTGACAGTGACTGTTGTATGTAATTGTTGTGCAGATGATAAAGTCTTGAAGTCTTGGTTTATGAAGGCTTCAATCTCAGCCTAACATAACTTTTTTTCTAACTGAACTGCTAAAAACTCAATGCGGGATAAGATTAAAAATTCAAATACAATACTAGAATAGCAATCAGGGCGTGAATGTGAATGAAAGTGCTGCAATCACAGAATAAGGCCGAGGCACAAACCCACAATCAAACCAAGACATGACAGCCCAAGTGCCTTTTATTTGGGACTCAGAACAAAAGAAGCAAAACAGTGCCATCCATACATTTTACTTTCACATAATCATTTTTTAACCAATGCATGGTCATCTAAACAAAATAAACCGAACTGTTGAACTTTAAATAAACAAGTAGAAAAGAGGTTTGTGAATCCATGTGGGAGCGTTCAGGGTTGAAAGGTGCATCGGCTGGATGTCGTCTCCTTTTAGTCGTCGTCATCGAAGTCCTTCCTGCCCTGGGGAGGTTTGGGTCCCCCTGCTGGTTTGGCCATGATGATCTTAAATGAGACAAAAAGCAGTCATTCAATCCCTCCTGGCTAAGCACTGAGATACAAGCGGCAGGCTGTGGGCTCTGAGGTTATAGACGGACTTTTTAAAACAAACTTGTTAAAAGGTTAGCATCAAGTCGCTAAGTGTTATTTGTCGACATAAATGATTCCGTTTAGCTAATATCACGGATGATCGCTTTCTTTCATTTGAGTAGAAAATGTTTGCACAAACTCAAAAAAATATAACACTTAAAAATATGTTTACTTTAAAAGTAAAATAGCCATTTTAAACCCCCTGGAGCTTCCCTTAAAGGCCATTTATGGTGATGAAATATTCATGAGCACATACGGGAATTTGCTACACGAGGAAACATTTTGCACCACAGGCAATGAATGTATTTACAGGGGGTAAAAATGATCGAATGGCTATTTTCAGTGCTGAGCTAACTGCAGCACTTCGGGCACATTTTAGAAAAATCTATGGCAAAGTTATGAATCCGAGAACAGCCTTCATTTTTACTGTCGCTGAAAAAAAATTGTAATCAAAACAGCTGTAAAGCTCCTCAGTAAGAAAGCAGTGGAAGCTCTGGTAGAGGGACAACAGTTCTTAAATGAGAAATGTTCTCATCCCGGAAGATAAATGTGGTTTTAATAATCTCCGATTCTACTGGTATCTGAAGACATGGGCTGTGATCTAGAGAGTACAGATTCCTAATGAAGTAGAATGCCTTCATTGTGATGGGAGTACATCTGATTAGGAGGATGCCATTTGGAATGAAAGGCCACCTCAGCCTCCAGAGCGCCGCATTTCCTCTTATTTACATGCTCCCTTCATATTAAATGTTCACATGCAGCCGGAGGACGTTCACTGTAAGGCAAAGTGTTTATGAGTACATGCAGCATGCCAACACACCATCCTGTATCCACTCTGGAAGTTTAGTTAGCTGTCAGTGACACACTTTGTATTATTAAAAAAACACCCGTGAACTGAAGTGGCAGAATCCAACCATTTTCAAACTAATTCTGCATCACCACCAGTCTTTGCAGTGACAAACATTTCACAGCTTCAGTGGCCTGTGAGAGATTGAGTGCATCCGTGTGAGTTTTTCCAAGTCAAAAATCGCACACACATTCCAGGACCTACTGACAGAGGGAGTTTGTGTGCGCCCTCTAATGGTGAGTTTGAAAATTATCTGGTGCCTCGTCCCAATCGTCCTTGTCCCAATGGCCTCTCTGCTTGGGAGCCTTGGGTCCCCCTGCAGCCTTAGCCATGATGATCTGGTTCGTACATATGTACACACATACAAACATTAACTAACCGGAGCTATAAATTCATTCAAGAACACTTTACCTGCTGAATATAAGAACATTAGGACATTATAAACTCACAAATGAACATAATTTTTTTTTTTTTTTTTTAAAGCTTCGGCACAATCAGGAATCATGTTAGATCAAAAAAAACAGAAAACACCCAAAAACCCTTGTGAAATTGAAATGTAGATACAAACATCATCGAGGGGTTCGGAAGGTTCCAGAGGACTTTTAAGCTGGTAAGCTGATAACATAATTAAAGGTTCAGTGTGTAGAATATAGTGATATCAAGAGGTGAATTTGCATGTAGCAGCTGAATACCCTTCACCTCACCATCCCCCTCCCAACATGAAAGAGAACCTGCGGAAGCCTTCAGTCGTCATAAAAACTCAAAAGGTTTTAGTTTGTCCAGTTTGGACGACAGTAAAAAACATGGTTGCCTCCACAGAGAGGCTGTGTGTGTACTGAGTATTTGTTTGCTTGTGTACGCACCTGGTCAACTCTCAGTACTGTTATGGCAGCGTTGGTGGCCAGTTTGATGCCCCAGTGTTTGACCAGGTAAGGCTCCAGGATGCCAGCTTCCAGCATGTCCTTTACTGCGGGGCCTTCTCCCTGAAGACATCACACATGTACATGCCATCAGTCATCAGACCAAGACATTAACATAGCTCTGCAGTTTTGAGTCTAACTTGAGTGTGGATGCTAAACATTGCCAGATAAAAATTATTAATTCAATGATATATTTTCTGAACAATAAGCCTGTTGAATATATTATTAAATGTCATACTGGTATTTTTGTACACATACTGACCTCAATGTCAAAGCCTATGTTTTTGTTTCCCTCGTGATGTGCAGAGTACATCTTCGAGATGAGCTCGCTCCCCTTCACACCAGAGTTCTCAGCCAGCGCACGGGGCAGCGTCTCGAATGCTTCAGCAAACTTTTTAATGGCGTACTGCTCCAGACCAGGGCAGGACTACAGAGAGGGGGGAAGAAGTCATGTCACTGCTATTTACAAGCCAGTGATGCAGCAAAACCAAGGAGACAGTCTGAAAGCAGAATCATTTAATGTAGTAAAATCTGCATACCTCTCCGTATGAAGTGAGCTGTTTGGCCAGTTCGATCTCAGTGGCTCCTGCTCCTGGTACCAGTCGCTTGTCCTGGAGAGTGAATCACACAGAAACTTCAGCTGGTGTGCAGGATATATAGTAAAAGGGTTTCAGCTTTAACTCATAATATTATGCTAATGTTATGTTTAAGAATAATCAACTTTGCCCTTCCAACATATGAATAATATTGATTAAAGTATCAGTCATTTTCAACATCAAAGTAAGTTCAACATTCTTTGAGAGAAATAGAAGGAATGAAAGTGACAAAAAAAGTTTCTTTTAACAGATGCTTTAACTTAAATTTCTTCTTATAGTTTTATTCAAGTTATAAACTAGAATGGGCCTCAGTAGAACTCATACCTCCACCAAGGCCCAACATTCCCCTAAATTCAATTAAATTCAGATGTCATTCTCTAAAACACGACAGATTTATTTCCCCAATATCCTCGGGGGGGGGGTTCCCAAAACTAATGGACTTAGTGGTAATTCGTTCTGTTATTTTTGTGTTATCTTGCTTACAAACCAACCAACCAACACGCAAAAAAGACAGGGGTGAACACATGACCTCCTTGCCAGAAGTAAAAAAAGTGGTTGATTGTGCTGACTCACCCTGACCAGAACCTTGAAGGTATTCACTCCATCATCCACGGCCCTCTCGATGTCGTCCAGCAGATTGTCAGTGGAGCCTCTGATTACCACCGTTGAGATGGCACAGTCTTCTTTCTCTGTTTGAAACAGTAAAAATCAAACAATGTGTAAATCCGCAAATAGAAAAGAAAAACGGAATTAAATCGAAAATTCACAAAACTGGAGCAAACAGTGATTTACCATGTTTGAAGATCACCACCTGCGTATCGCCCACCTCTGTAAGGTACACATCGTCACAGTGACCCATCTCCTCGGGGGTTGGAGCCATCTAGGAACAATTTTTTTTTAGATGTTACAATATAAAATAACTGTCTTCTTTATCTGACCTGATTGAAACATGTCTGCACTCACCATCCTGGGCAGTGCTACAGCTCCCACAGTCTTGCATAACCTCCTGAGGTCCCATTTGGTATTAAGCCTGAGGGGGAAAGGAAGATTTAAGGTCGGGAAGTACATTTTGAGAAACAGAACAATACTGAGAAAAGAAGGACCTTAGAAAACCACTACATTAAATACAACTGTTAAAATTCAGTTCAGATACAATTCTATCCGTTAAGTTCACTTTATAAGATCACTGACAATACTACAGGGATCCTTTTCCTGCCCATTTAGATTATATTAAATAAAGAGTTATTAACAAGACAAGGACTCAGTGGGGCCTTCCACCAAGGCCTTATAGTCCCTTTAAATTAAACGAAGCTGCATCTAAGTTCAAAGATAGATATCAGTCCAGAGAATATGTTGGATTTTTCCTCTAAGGTCTATAAATCATTCCCTGGGAAAATATAATTGTTGCTATGTAAAACAAATCAAAATATATTCGCCCCCTGATCCAGAATCTGCACCAAAAAGTAATGGATTCTCTCCTCACCCACATCACTCAGCCATGTTTTGCTAAACTCTGTATGTTTGTAAGCAAGATTACAAAAATCAACCACCAAACACACAGGGGTGAAAACACAACCTCCATGGCAGAGGTAATAAACACTCACTGGGATAATCACAAGTCTTCTCTGTCTTACCTCACCACCATGAGCTTGTACTTGTTGGCATAGTGCAGCGCCATGTCGGCCACCTTCCCTCCAGTGACCACTATGTTGGCACCAGCTTCCTTGATGGCCTTCACCTGAGTCTCCATCATATCCTCCTCTCCCTTACTGAAGTCCATGAGCTCCTGAGCATTTTTGATCAGCACTGTGCCCTATGAGACACAGAAGAACATGTCAGCACTACTGCAATGATACTTTGTCTTTTATAAAAATAAACCCAGAAAGGTGGCTCACAAACTTCTTCTTAGTTGCATGATGCTTTACTAATACTCGCCTATCTAGATAACACCATAATAGATTCAAATCATGCAACCCTGTCCAAAACGAAGGTCAACTGTCTCTTAAGAATCTTTTCATTACTGTATTCATTACCTTGGTCTCGGTCACCATGGAGTCAAAGGGGCAGGAGTAGACAGCAATCTTTGCATCTTTAACAGATGTGACGTCTCCTTCTGCCTCCTTCTTAAAAACCATGCCATGAAGCATGGAGGATGTCATCACCCCACAACCCTGAAAACACCAAAGACATCAACTTAGACAAAAGCAACACACTAAGAAAAAAAATTATTGATTGATAAGGCTGCTTACCAAAATCTTGCAGACTCTGACGCAATCAACATTGAAATTGCCGGACTCTGGGAAGATGGATACTGTAGCACATAATGGTAAAGAAAAGACATTCAAAGAAATGACAAGTTAATATTGTAATCAAGTGAATTATTTTTTTGACCGCTGAGAGCCTCAGGCCACATCCATACTAAAACGCTTTGATTTGAAAATGCACCATCTCTGCTAGGGATACACCTGGTGTCCACACTACTGCAGAATTATAGAGCTGCTAAATCTGAGAACCTTAGCAATGCTTCCTGCTAACATGCGCACACCCAGTGTACTCGAGTAGTCATGTGATATGCTTTTTCAGGCTCGTTAGTATAGATGTGGATTAAAACTGATACAGAGCCAAACGCTTGTATGGAAAGGGATTATTTTAGATCGCAAATGCTGTTTTCAAATAAAAACAGAAGTATGGACGTAGCCCCAGTTTGGTTTAGGTAGCCTAGACTGCTGACTCACCACAGGCATCTGCAATGAGGCCGGCGAGGAAGTCTTCATTGCCATACTGTTTACTCATGACTGCTGTACGGATCAGAGACGTGGCCTCCTTCACATCATGGAGGTTTGAGGCTGAAGAACATACGCAGTCTGGTAGGATCTCCAGCGCCTTCTTGCACGCCATCTCGTAGCCTTCAATCACCTGTGGCAAAGACACATTTACACTGAGGCAGACTGCGACCAGCTCTCAAAAACATTTCTGAATAATCTACACAGCATGAAGGGCACGGTGACGAGCCGTGACCATGTCGGTTTACCTCTGACACAGACAGGCCCATCCTGAGCAGCTCTTCAGCCAGCTCCAGCAGAGCTCCGGCAAACACCAGGACAAAGTTTGTGCCGTCCCCGACCTCCTGCTCTTGCATGTGGGACGCCATCACGATCATTTTGGCTGCTGGATGCTGCACCTATAAAAACCGTTCAAGAAAGAAGTTAAATTCCATCATGTACATGTCAGTCCAGTTTCCAGTATGTTTTCATTACTGTCAGTCGCCCTCACCTCGAGCTCTCTCAGAATCGTGGCCGCGTCGTTGGTGACAAACAGCTTCTCCAAGTGGTTGATGACCATTTTGTTCATACCTGAAAGGCAACAATATGAAAGTTTTGTTGTCACTGATTACTCTGGAAAAAGTTTGAACTCAAAACACAAACGGATTTAATCATAAGCAGAATACTAGTGGGAGAGATGGTGCTTACCGTTCGGCCCATAGGCGGTGCGTGTGGTCTGAGACAGCTCCTTACAGGCTCTGATGTTACGGTAGACAGCCTCTTCAAGCCCCGAGTAGTGCTGCAGACATCACAATTACAATTCATTTTCATAAGTAGCTGTTGATATTCTAACCCACAAGTAAAGCATCACAAATCAGATCAGAACATTGAATGGGTTTAAAAGGGCATGTGTGCGTACGATCAGGTGTGGTGAAGCCAAAACAGGAACCAGCATCAGCATCTATGAGCTGAGGTGACAATCACAGCCTCTGACATTAAGCTAAGTGCGAACTAGGTGTGGCTGTTACCACTGACTTATATGTAGAGTTGGACTTGTTGCTGTAGTGGACATTTAAAGACGTAGAAACCGGTGTTTGGCCCATGCTAACATGCTAACAGCCGCGGGTGCAGCCCCTCCGAGCGGCCTGCTTCTTTCTAGAACTCTCCCACATGACTGCGAGTAAACGTGCTAGCGCTAGCTAGCATGCTAACTCCACAATGCTTCACCCAGAGCTAGCAAAGAGCTCGGACGCGCGGGTTAAACCTCACCTTGGCGCCATCCTTCAACATTTGGGCAAAGCCCGGAGCTTTGGGGACGTGGAGAGCCATTTTCCGATGTTTAGCAGCCCCTGAATCCTGGAGAAGTCAGCGGCGGCGTGGGTTCAGCTCTGGGTACAAAGCCGGAGAGACCGAGGAGGAGCTTCTTCAGCGAGGCGTGGGGCAGCGACGGCTAACAGCGAGGGACAAACCGAGCCACTCGCGTTTCACCGGCGGTGACGATGACACGCCGCTCGGGGGCGCTGTTGATTGTATGTCTTTTCCATAGATGAACAAAAGTTTTAAATAAAAAAGAAAGAAAGAAAAACTGTGACTTGAAACCAAAATATTAAAAGTTAAGAAAAACTGGGATTTACAGCAGAAAACTCATTAAACAAATGTGATTTGAAACTTTATAAAAACCTGAATCTGATAATGTAAAATCAGCAACTGAAAAAAAGACCTCACTTATTTATGAAATTGAAGAGTGAAAATAAAGAAATCAAAATGATATCAAACTTCAACATGAAAACTTGAACTTTCACTTTCAAAATGTAGTTTTTCAATTATTTTTATTATATTGACCCTGATTTGGCTCCATAGGAGGAGGTATCCAGATTATTTATAACATTACCATCATTTACAAAATGCAGCACACTAAGGCATCAAAAGAAAAGTAATATATCATGTGGAATGCTTATTTGGAGAAAGTTTGATTATGTATAAATATACTATACCACTGGATGATAGTTGAGGCAAAGGCTGGGTAACAACTGGTGAGACCATACTGCCTGCACAGACCCATAAGCCCAAGGATCACTAGTCATTTGAGTCAAAATAATTGGATTGATTGCAAATTTGTTAAAACTTGATTGATTGATGATTTATTATAAATGTAAAACACAAGCGCGGAGAAAATTAAATTATTCCATCAAAGTGGAGCGGCGTACTTAACTCGAAGGCAGCAACCAGCACCATATTTTAATCAACAACACATCTGACAATAATTACTGTAGGAAATTATTGTTTTGTATTTAGTGTCAGAACATCAAGGGAAAATTCCCCCAAAGCCCAAATTTGAAAATAGCAAATATTCAAAGATGAGAAAAAGATTATGGGTTTTCTTTTCAAAGGAACTTTTAATTGACTAACAAAATGATTGCTAATTAATTTTCTGTCAATCAACAAATCATTAGGAACCCCCACAACAACTTTATATCCCTGGACCTTGACAGATGTGTCCAACAATTCTTAGGTTAGCAGTTAAAATGCAGTATATTAGGTGCATTTATTTCAATGCATCGTATCTTTCATGTGTTTAAATACTAGATTAAAACGTCTGTGGCATCATTTTGAGACACAAAGTCACATCAGCAATGCTGGAGAAGGGAAATAAGGGCATTGACATTTGGGTTGATGAAGATTACAGATTTTATTTTATTTTTCACATTTAAACACTATGTCTCTTTGGCAGAAGAGAGACGTTTTGTTTCATTTGAGGCTGTTTGCTTGACAGTCTTTACATAATTAACCTGCTGGATATGGCTTCACAACATCTTCATCAGATAATGAGCCATTACATCGTCCTTATCACATTATAAGATGATTTATGTGAATAATGTTGGTGCATGAATCACCCACAGGCCATCAAAAGTGTTGAGCTCTACCTCAAGGAAAGAATAAAAAGAGGAAAAGAAAAATACCATTCAAACCTGTCTATGCTATATACAATGTCCCCTTTCATAGAAAATACACTTTACAATTTGGTATAATCAAATGAGATAAAAAAAAAAAAAAAAGGTATAACAAATGTTAGTAACATCATTGCATACGTTTAAAGTACAGGGAAGTGTATCTTCCCTCAGTCAGTGAATTTAGTGTTAGTTCTGCAGATACAACTTTGGTCTCATGCAGCGTTTCTTTAAAAGTAGATTTCTGAAACTAGAAAACAGTTTCGATGCAGAGTGTGAACACAAACGACAGTGTTAGTTTAGTGAAAATGTAACTAAGACATTTGGTTGTAGCAGCTATGACACGTACATACACAATATAGAAATCTCTTTGGTAGCTACAATGAGGATATTTCACCCACAGCTAGCTAACCTGAGACGTGTAAACACAAGAATTACATACTATAGATATACTGTAGATACTATAGGTGCTGCTAACTATACATAGCATAAATTAAAAAAAAGAGGCCAGGTAACAGTCTCCCAGTATCATGACAAAAATGTGGAACATGGCTACAAAAGGTCCTGTGTTTTACGTACACACACACACACACACATGCATGCATGGAGTTCAGTTGGGTTTGCGAATGGTGTTCACAGCTGTGTGGGCCCAACCTCCCAGTGTGTTTGAGAGGTTGCTGGCTCGACGGTTGAGGTTTGAGCAACTGAGTTTACCATTGGGGTCCAACTTTCTCATCAGCGCTCCTCCACCACGTCCCTGTGCACCGGTTCTGCAGAGAGAGAGAGAGAGATCAGAAATGACTGGATTGACCCGACACACTGGGTGATAGAAACTGGGTGTCCGCAGCTTTTAGGACTGTTGCGAAATGAAATCATGCACCAATACACTTCTTTCCTCTCGTGAAATGTATCTAATTATTTCACTGCTGTTAAACGTGTCTACTCTTTTCTTTCGGTTTATGGTTGGTAATATAACTGCCATGGACTTTAAGCGAGAACTGCTTTTTGTGAATGGAAAGTTGCTACAAGTTAAAACAGTGTACATTGTGGTTTTAAACTCTCAATTATTAGCAGACAATGAAAAACATGCGATGAACAGCAAAACACATTGTGTTTGCACAATGCGTAAGCATTATATCAATATATTTTCATTATATTACTATGGCTGAAAATTATATTGAGATAAAATTGATATCATTTCATTGTCCAGCCATATATTGTCATCTTTTAAAATACAAAATAAAAATGGATGTTCAGCTTATTCAGACACAATACTTCTTAATGGTGCATCCACATACAAGATTTCAGAACTTCTAAAACAATGTGACATTTATCAGTGTCAAAGTCAATGTATGGTCTGATTTTCAAGGCTTTAATGAAACTTGCAGACACCCAGTTAAGTATTTAAGAGCTGGCGAGGCAACACGAGTTGTTATGTAGAGCAAAAGGTAGAAGGAAGGAAGAAGGAAATGTGAGCCTGACAGAGACGAAGAGCATCCTTCGCTTGGACAAAGCCAGTTATTCATCATTCATAAAAAAACCGGGTCAGAGGTTGTAACGGTTTCATACGCACAGTAGTTCATGCATCAGGTCAACACATCAGGTCATGCACTTTCGTTTCCCAAAATTAGTTCGATGCTGAACATATATTTCCATATAGCAAATTTGTGTTGATGTTTGTATTTACCTTCTTCCCTACTCCACAATAAGGGAATAGTTGAACTTCCTGTTGTAGGAGGAAAACAAACTTGTGTATAAATTCCCATGAGATGAGGTGTGGATACAGTGAGGGAAACATTTGGCTGCAAGTATTTCCCACTGATAACAGACAAGGCCACTGTACACGTGTTAACTAAGTATCACATTCTTTATCGATTCGTGAACATTTTAAACGTCAACACAGGAAGTGATGTAAATACACTCCGAGCTCTCCTAGTGCATTTTTGTCATTTCATCTGGCTCCAATTCCCACACCCCTTCCCTCTCCTCTTGTCGTGGCCCCCCACTCACACCCTCCTCATCCGAATACCAGAAACACAGACCCAGTTTGAAACCGAGGCGGGAAGAATGTGTGTCGGGGGGAGGGGAGCCTGAAGACCCACAAGCTGCACAGCAGAGTGGGATTCTTTAGGTGGGAGGGCGAGGAGGCAGTTTGATTCTGTGGTGTCCTCTATGCAGAATATATAGACACGATAGGAAATGAACCAGTGGCTTCCTCAAACACACACAACAGTCGGAGTTACACATGCAGGAACAATTGAACACCGTTTAACCTGCTAGTACTTAGCATGCATTTCCTACAACAACAAAAAAAACACACACAATACAAACAACATTTCTGATAAGTACAATAAACGAACACAGCCATTTTAAATGACTACATGTACATTTCCATAAATCATGAGGATGCATCATTACCTGTTGTCTCTGCCAATCATGTCATCAAAGGCCCTAGACAGACGTTTGAGCCTCCTGAGTCCACTGGACACAGACTCCAAATCCTGGTCAAATTTTCTGTTACACCAGAGAAAACAAACACTCAGAGAAGAGAAATCTGCTGAAACTTAAAGCTACAACAATATGTATAAATGTGACTTTGAAGCAAGTAAACAATTAAAGGACTCACAGCCTCTGATTCTGTGTGTTAGGGGAGGCAAAGGGACTCCGTAACGCAGCCATTCGGACCAGCTGCCTTCGGCCTCCTCCCGTTTTCACCCCACGAACACCAGCCTCCGGGGTCTTTCTCCCTTTAGAGCCTGGAGTGCGACCAGGGGTGGCTGTTCTTCTGGGGGTGCGTTTGGGGGTGGCACCCCTGCGAGGGGTACGCCTTGGAGTGCGAGAAGTTGACGCACCAGCTTCTTCTTCATTGCAGGTCTGACCAGGGGTCGCCACCAAACACTCCTCCCTTGAAAACTCCTTTGTCCTCTGCAGCCTCTGGGACAGAGAGAAACAGGACACAAAGGAAAGATGATAATGAGGAGGAGGCAAATGACTCTTAACAGCTGTTGATTCACATTACATCTAAAATGAAAACAAAGCAACTTGATTGACCTTAACACACAAAAATCATCATCAAGGTTTATCTCAAGATTCTTCCAAAGTAAAACCATAACCAACCCATCTACCTGGTACACTTCACTGATGGAGTTCCGAGCACTGCGAGTAAGTTTGCGGACCGTGCCGGTTTTTGGTTTCTCCTTCAGGGTTTCCCAAGTGGGATTCTCTGGGAGGGAATTGGCCTGGACAGAACGAAGCGGGAGCCGCTTGCGTAGAGACATTCGCAGAGAGTTGAGTGAAGATGAGGATCGTAGCTTGCGGAAACGGTCTGGGGCTTCTGGGGAGCCCTCTGCTTCGTCAGACTCATCCAGGACTGTGTGTGCACGCCACACTCCCACCACGGCTCTACCAACTCCATCCATCACCGAGGACGACATGCTGAATGAACTGGAGAAAAAAATAAAATAAAATAATAGAGTTAGACAATGTATTTGAAAGCATAAGACTTTAATAATTTTCTTCTCAATTTAATTTGTAGAAGATCCAGCAATTACAATATCAGAGTCATTTAAATATATTTTGCTTCTCTCTGTTTATGATTGTAAATGGAACATCTTTTTTTTTTTAAAGATTAGAGTAAAAGTGGAGAGGATATTGATTTGAGCAAGTTTGCAAAAAACTCCTTTGTGCACAGAAATATAACCTGCTGCAGTTGAAGTTATGAATAATTTGTCCTAATCTTAAAATATTTTGTATTTGACTGGTTTCATCCTAAACTGAATTCCTTTTTAAAGGTTTTGTTACAATTATGGCTGAACAGAAAGATCCTAAGTGACAAATGTGGTAGAGAAAAGTGAGAGGACAAAACACAGACTGTTTTACTTGCAGTGGTTTGTTTACAAGGTCTCGGTGGTAGACCTGCAACAGGCAAACATCACAAATAAATCACAGACAGTAAAACAGTGTGTATGGCTAGAATAAG
Source organism: Paralichthys olivaceus (assembly GCF_024713975.1). NCBI lineage: Eukaryota > Metazoa > Chordata > Actinopteri > Pleuronectiformes > Paralichthyidae > Paralichthys > Paralichthys olivaceus. The sequence continues at coordinate 12,035,144 of NC_091107.1, read as the reverse complement.
CAATTTTAATTGGCTTTAATTTGTATTTGATTGAAGAAAATCATTTTACAGCCCCTCCTCTGTGTATTGGGACCCCTAGTTTTGGAGCCACCATTTCAAAACCTCACATTCAACTCTTGGAAATCGTGATGGCCTCCCTTTTTTAAAACATGTGCTCTGACATTCATGCAACAATAGATTCATCATTGATAATGATAATTAGGATTAGTTGCAGCTATAAATGAAACAAAAGAATACAATATGCATTTGTATGCAAGAATTTGGGACTAATAACAATTTACTTGGTCTCAAAAGTAAAATGTTTAAAGTTAGTTTCCATTAAAAGTTCATGAAATAACTGTGAATCAATGAAACCAATTCAAAGAAATGTTATTAATATGTTTGCCAAAGCTTTGCACATCACTGAAGAGAACTATTCAAATAAAATAAGCTAAGTTTGATATATAATAGTATCTGTATTTAAACAGGAGGTGATACGATGTCACATAACATGTTATATCTACATTTATATCTAAATATCTACATGTTAACAACGATACAAACAGAATCGTCGCGTGTCTATTGAGATGAGGGTTTCATGCTCTGCTCGTCTGAACCGAAAACGACTCCATGAAAAAACAGTGATTTAACGTTATTACTGAACTTAAATCACATTAAGCATTAATGACGTTTTACGGCAGCAAATGAAAAGTCCTGTGATGAACAAACGGAGGCTTGTTCCTGAGAAAACACGATAATCTGAAGTTACGACGTTAGCTCGACGACGTTTACGCTAAACTGAATTAACGCTGAATAAGTGAAAATAAGAGAAATAAACGCGGGTAAATAACAGTGACGTGTGTGGTTACCTCACCTGGAGGTTGTGGTGCTCGTCTGCTCTTCTTCTAGTTCTTCTTCTTCTTCTTCTTGTTCTTCTTCTAGTTCTGCTTCTTCTGCTTCTCCTGCTCTTTCTTCTTCTATTTGAATTTGGCGGCGGACACACACACAAACACACACACACACACACACACACACACACACACACACACACACACACACACACACACACACACACACACACACACACACACACACACACACACACACACACACACACACAACCACGCCCGCCACGCAAAGGCACCTCCCCCAGTGACGTCACAAGCACGCACCACGTGGACGTTCCTTTAGACCGTTCCATATAATTTGTGATTATATTATAATATGTTATTAAGTTATATTACATGAATTAAATGTAATTTCACTAACTTTGTTCTCCTTTGAAAATAAATATAATGTCAAAAACTAATAATAATGTCGAAATTAATTGCAAGAATGTAATGAGGCTAAATGTTTTTTTAAACAAATCTTCAAACTCGTAAAAAACAGTTGGAGGTCATTTTGGCTATCCTATATTTGTGTTTATGATATTTACCAAAATGTATGGATACGAAAAAAGGCAATAAGACTGTATAATTACAATTCATACCCATGTTTGCATACAGCTAAAGATGATATTCAGACAAATGACAGAATACAGATGATGCACCATGAGTTGCACATTTTAATGCAACAGTCCAGCAATAAAGCTTATCATTGTGAAGTTTATGATGTTTCATTTTTATCGGCTTGACGTGAGATACATTGATGAAATTGGTTTGAGGCCAAATAATTCTGTAGGTTGTTAATAAGTTGTTAATGTCTATTATTTATATTTTATTGTGTGGGATTGTCCAAATTATTTTTTCTGTTAGTTCATCATATTACTTTCCTTTCATTTAAAATAAAAACACAAGAAGAAACCTTCCCCCAAAAGTGCAATTACACATTACCAAATCCAAATTACATTTAGATACATTTATACTGATGCCATCAACAGTAAGTTACTATTTCATTACGTTTTTATTGTCTATTGTCCAACTCTATCTCCATCTCTTATCATGGCACTCACTATAAAATCATTAAATAGAGAAAGAGACAGCCAGGCTCATATGTTGCATAATTTACATATAAAATTGCTTATTTGTCAATTGTCAAAGACAGCGAAGCTTTGTCATTCACTGACATTCATATTTAATTATGTCTCTGCACATTTACAATAAAATGTCATCACCATAGACAGGAAAGGATTTAAAGTAAAGTGGCCAGCAGATGTCACTTTAGATCTGCATTTGAATCTCTTCAGAGAGAGAAGTTTATTGAGATCTTTGTCTGTGTCTGCTTTTTTGTTTTATTCTGAGGTACTTTAAAACATTAATAAACCTACATTTTCCCTCTTCATTCATTTCTAATCTTGGTATTTTTGTCTTGAGGACCCTGTGTCTGGAAATCTACTTTCAACATGACAAAATGGGAGGCTATATTTTTTTATTGTCTGTGGGTGATTTAGGTCTGTCTTGTTGGTAATCTTTTAAAATAAAATAAAATGTCTTCAGTGTCTGACAGTGTTCTCTGACACTTTCCTAATGTGGATTGATTATATTATTTATAATTACTGACTTATTTTACTGACTGAAACATCTGACAAAGCTGGATCAACTGAGTAAATTGTTATAGCGGATTCACAGCTCCAGGCATTACTGGCAGCTTCTTTATTTTCACAATAAAAGCTGTGACTCAGACAATAAGCATGACTTTATACCGACTTAACACCTGCAATCCTGTCAAACATCCTCTCATCCCTGTTTGGTATTGCTCGGTTTTATGTGAAACTGTTAAGTGTTTTTCTTTTATTGGTTTAAGAACGCAAAGACCTCGACCTTGACCTCTAAGACGTGGTAGTCCCTGTCCTTTTTGTCTCATTAAGAGTAAATGTATAACACGATTTTAACGAGCCTTGATTGTATTGTTGAGTCAGGAGATAAAGTTCAGATGTGAAAAGTAGACACAGTGTTTGTCTCTCAGTCAATTCTTTGATGAACATGCATCAGAACAAAACTGTTTATTCTGTTGTTGTTTGAGAGATATGTCTCTGAAACCTGAACTGACTTTTACATCTGTAGGTCTAAAAGCATCAACTTAGGAATAATGAAAGTTCTTATTCTTTTAAAAGAGAAACTATTTTTCTCGAGTTAAGCTAGATTTATATTTCTAAGGGTGTTCAAGGTCAGTTACAAAGGAGTGGATTGGTTCAGTGCAGAGACACAGCATGTGGACAAAAATGACAAATATACTTGGGCAGAATATATGCATTCATTATACATTAGCTACACCAACAGCACATTTAATGCATATCCTGCCATGTGTTGGAAACGGTTGCCGGCAATTTCAATTCACTGCCGTCAAATTATGTCCTTTAACTCTGAAATCACGGCTTACAGTTTTTCTGTTCCCAGTGGGGTCCCCACATTGAGCTTACAAGCTTGGTCTGGGAACAAAAGTATTTTTATTGCAATGACATGAAAAAGAAAACAGGTGATGGAGTCTTAAAACCTCACTTCTGCACCACAGGGTCAGGTAGCCTCTCAGTATGACAAGTAACCACCACAAAAGAATCACCTCAAGTCTCACTGTTGAAGATTTCATGGATTCCACTGCCATTATCAATGATTAAATACATGACAAACATAGTTACAGTTGACAATATCACTTATCAACATGTTATATCTCTTGTTTGAAAACTACACATCGTGATTGTAATGGGGATTACTTCTCGACACAGCCTGCCTAGATGTTTCCCTTTGATTCCAGTCGTTATGCTTTATGCTGGCTCTAATGTATTGGTCCCCAAACTGTCAGCATGAAATAAAATAACTGCTTTTCCTATGATGTTCAGTCTTTCCCCTAACAACGTCTAACATAATCTTAAATGAAATATTAGGCCTACAGAAATGGATATTTGTGGAGAGGTGCGACGTCTTCAAGGCCTTGTTTGGTGAAGTCGAGAAGCCAGCTACTTTTGGACACTACTTGCAGCACTGTCAAGAGATAAAAAGTATTAGTGGGTTCACTTTGTATTGAGGCATGAGTCGATCACTGAGTCATAAGTCCGTGTGTTTTGTTTGTTACCTTTGTGATTTTGCTCCATCGTGAAGCCACGGCAAGAATGGCGGTGAGGCACACCACCACCACCCCCGCTATTATGGGCATCAGAGGGAACTTAATGACCTTGTCTGCAGATGAGGAATCATCAGAAGATCATCAGCCCACTTTTGGTTGAGTTCATCATTTCTGTAAAATTACGTCATTACTGACTGTGCGAACTGACCTGTTACTGTGACACTGAAGAGCTTCCTCTGCTCTCCATAGAGGGGAGAATATGTCAGGCACGAATAGTTGCCTTTGTGTAGGCTTTTCACCACGCTGTTGGCAATCAGTTGGCTTGTAACGCCGTCATTGGTCAACATGAAGCCGCTTGCTAATAGATCCACTGTGCTTCCATTTACTGTCCACACCACGGATGAGACTTGTGGATTGGCCAGGATGTCACACTGCAGGACGAGCACTGACTCCTCTTCTACGACGAGCTCCTCTAACCCCATGAGCGGCGGGTGATCTGAAGAGGAACATAACAGAGAAAAGGTAAATACAGATAAAGTGCGGTTTTCAAAAACACTTTTGATTTTTGTTTTTGTATTGTCATATAGCTTGGTTTGCCATCAAATATTGACATTGAACACTTACGTCTTTCCAACATTTTATGGCAATCCATCCAACTGTGCTGAGATATTTACTCAAAAACACAAAGTGGTGCACTGACCAACATGGTCACAGTGGCTGACGTAGGATTTTTATAATTCAGGAGCCATAAAGGGACAATGACTTAAACAGAGGGACCAATTATATGTCCAACATCCATGCACAGCTCCTGATTCAGTAAGATGCACATGAATACATTCCTTATTTACTGTTCGCTCTATAGCTTTGAGCAAAGCCACAAATATATGGAAAATTGTTCAAGCACATTTTGTATTTCAAATAAAAGTAAAAAAATAAATACAATTCTTAACAAATTGTCATAAAAATGGTTTGTAATGTAGGTAAGTGACTAGTTTTTTTTTTTTTTTCAGGGGCTAATCAAATGTCAGCTGGCGTCGGTGCCCCCCTGGTCCCACCCCTGGAACCTCCCCTGCATTATCAACCATTGCATGGCAACAAATCAGTAAACCAAAAATAATGGAATCAATATTAATGCCAGCATTTATCTGAAGGGACTCACATGTGACGTTCAGGGTGACTGAGGCACTATTGGAGGCATTGCTGCTCAGGTGGCAGGTGAATGTGGCACCATCATCTTCTTGGATGACAGGTGTCACGCATACTCGACTGGGACTCTTCTTATTTTCTTCCATCAGGCTGACCATGACGCCATTCCTCAGCCACACCAGCTCTTCATCGGGCTCAGTCTCTGAGCTGCTGTCAGACAGGCAGAGCAGAGACACAGTTCTCTCCAGCTCAGTCTGAATCACACCCTCAATGCTGACCTCTGATGCAGACTGAATCCTGACGCCTTGATGTGATGAAAGTTTAAAGGGTCATTACGTGAAGCAGTAAAAACTCAATTTATACAGAAGGACTGAGAATCATTTAAATGAGAGTCAGATTAATTGGAGGTGACCTGAATCACAAATCAGAAACAGTTACCTAATGTCTGGGTTGCACAGAGGAGGAGCAAATGGAAAAGATGGGGTGTGAACATCAGCTTCATTTTACTGTTGTGTGGATGAACCTGTTAATAAAGCATGGATTAACAGAAAAAGCTTTCATACAGATTTTATGTCAAATTCTCAATACCTCCACCAAGAAAGTTATGTTTTCACCCCTGCCTGTTTGTGTGTTGGTTGGTTGGTTGGTTGGTAAGCAAGATTAGGCAAAAACTACTTGATGGATTTACACCCAACATGTAGTATGGGTGAGGAAAAGTTTGGTGCAGATAAATTCTATTTCACGTTCTTTAACATTGCAAGATTTTTTTTTCAACATGATCAATGAATTTTCCCATGGAATACATTTTCTTTCATCTGTCTTCAGACAGTAAATTTCTCTTTCAGCTTATCAAAGTTGAGCCAAACCTTAATTGTGTGCATTCTTTTTATACAATCTATTAGGTTTACAGAAAATAAAATAACTAATATGGAATGTATTACAACAGATATACCAAGATTATGACCCGGCAGTTAAAAATCACTGTATATGTGACAATCCTTGTCATCTAGATTTTTGTGCAGAAACTCATGATTAAACAACATTTTGACAGAGCTGAGATAATTTACATTTATATTACTGTCAGGCATTTTGGTGCAATTCTAATCATTAAGTGTGTAAATTAAATTCTTGTTGGATTATATTCTCCCTAGTGTTTCACGTAATTCAGACATTTAGAGAAACAGTCTGTTGTTCTACAAAGACAGTTTATATTCTACTGACTGGTACTTATAACTGAGAGATAAAATAAAAATAACAGGTGTTTACTTAAAGATATCATTAGAGTAACTTGTTCCTCTTTAAGAAGTTATATTTAACAGAGTGCCAAGACTCTGGGCCCATAAATGTACTACATTCATAAAAATACACTATAAAAAGTCCCTATAAAACTAATGATATATGACACCTTATTTGTATCTATATTAAAAGATTATAAATTTTTTCTTACCCGACAGTGAAAATTATTCCTAATTCTTGTCTGCGTTTTATGCCTGATGTCCCCTCAGTGTGAATATAAGGATGTGGAGGACTTTATCAGTCTTCAGCAGCGCTTATATGCTTCACAAGTCGATGAGGACACTTTTATAACTTCCCTAGCTCATTGCTAAATGGCTTTCTCATCATTCCAGTTGCCGGTTCCAGTTAACACCCTATCAATCTTACCACATCCCATCTCTCTCTCCCTTTCTCAGTTTAATGTGTAAACACAAGGAATGTTTTTTATTGGCTGTAGTCATAATAATGGCACTATAATGTCTTGGTTGTGGATGAAAGGATTTAAATACATGTTTTATCTTTGCTTTCAGGAGTTAAATGTTGCATTGTTATTTTTGGTTTAAATTATATAATTTCAAGTGGTTTTTAATTTACATTTTATATTTAGAGTTTTTATTTAATTTAACTAAAGATAATTAGATTCGATGCCGCAACGCAAAATTATGATCTAAAGCCAGATAAAGACCCATGTCAATATTGGTAGAATTGTGGTATTAAGAAATACATTAAATAATACACTGTCCTCTCATAGTCCGCTGGTTCAGATATTTATGCCTCAAGTGACATGGATGCAATATCTTATATGTTTAACTTTACCCTATAAACATAAGGTTGAGAAGATGCATGCCTCATAATATGGTTTGAATCCACCACAAACACACAGTATACTATATGTATATTTCTTCTCACATACATACTAGGCACACAAACAAGCGTATATACCCTATACTCCACACTGACGCACCCCATTACTTCATATACCCACATACTCACACATACATACTGAAGTTATGCATGCACATATTTGTTTGTAAATGCATGTATGCATGTGCAAGCAGTTTGTAATGGTATGTTTTTTATGTACAACATTTGCAAGTAAAGTATTCAGTCCTAATTTCCCTTTGGGGATGAATAAAGGATTTCTATCTATCTATCTTGTACTTGTATAATAAAGTAACTACACTCACCACATTGTGTTTTTTTTTATTTGCTCCTGAATCCATTTGACACCGCCTGGGTTACAACTCTTAGAATAAGGTTTAAATAGTCATAGGAATACATCAGAGCAAATTTAATGCATTATAAAAATATAATTACATTCAGATCTGCTCATGTCGTTATAATGGGGCAGTGATATCAAAAGCCTATTATCTATAAGGCATCCACATGGTCAGTAATTCATTAATTTACCTTCCAGCTGCAGCTGATGCTTTCAGACTTTAGATTATATCTGTTTGTCTAATGTTGAAGTTTATTCTTCGTTTGTAAACCACGCTGCTCTGCTGTTAGTAGACTAGTGTTGATGCCTGGGATTGGTCTTATGCTGCAAACACCGCCCCCTATATGTGAATGTAGGGGATTGTGGTTTTTTGGCTTGTTTGTTTTAATGAAGCCAGGAAATGATATTTGGCCTTAAAGCCCACTGGGACATTGATTTGCCTCCTGACCAAAACCAAAGCTCAAATTACAGATCAGCTCTGTCCCCTTCTGCATCATCACAGCAGCTGTCAACACTGTGGGCTGAAAAACTGTCAGACACTGTCTCACTCTGGCCAAATGTGGAATAAACAGCTGTGTTTTTGGCAGCGGGATATTACCAAACCTTATTACCATCAAAAGTTTTCCTGCAGAGCAAAGGAGTGTGCTGCCTCACACAGATATGATCACTGATCATTAGGAATAAAGTGACTATGTAACGGCCATCCCTCTCTTGCCCACTAGAGAGAGACGTTGATGAAGTGAAAAAGGTTTCTTCAGCTGCAATCCCTTAAAGGTTCAGTGGGTAAAATGTTGGTGAAAGGGAGCTATTGGCATAAATTGAATATGTTTTCACTGGTGTGTAATCATCTAAATTGTACAAACTGTTTTCTTCTTTACCTTACAATGGGCCCATTATATTTAAATATTTGTTTATTATAATTTTTTTTACAGTTGTCTAAACTGGACAAATTAAACACCTATTGAGCTTTTATGACAACTGAAGGCTACCACAGGTTCTCTGTCATGTTTGGAAGGAGAGGGTGAGGTGAGGGGTGTTCAACATGCAACTTCACCACTAGATATCACCAAATTCTACACAATGAACCTTTAATGAGTTTCACAAGTTATGATTTTAATCATTCATGCTTCAGTGTATCTCAGTGTGATGTATATTCACACCCTTTATTTCATTCATTTAGTTATTTAATATTTGCTGTATGTGTTGTTTGTACAAGTGAGCCCGTGTAAGAATACAGCAGGGGAACGTCTGGGAAATTCACCGCAAGAAAGTGGGCACGTTGATGACTTTGTGACAGAACTGAAAAAGAGGTGCATTAAAATTGAAGACATGGACTTGGAAAGACTTGGAGATGAGAGAGCTTTTGACGGTAAGGGCAGATGCCAGTGTCGATATGCATATAATAAATGATGAACATTGGAAGCACTGGATTCTTTTAAAGGTTTGTTAGTAATAGTCAGCCTTTGACAGCTTCTTCTACCTGCTCTTTAAAAAAAATCAGTGGGATCAAAGATTAAAGGTTAGCAGCTATTGCAGCACATGCAGGAAGAATGTGTTCCCTGTGACATTGCACAATTGTTGAGCTAGTAGCCCCCCCTCCTCCTCCTTCACACACCTAAAGTGTCTTCAGCTTTACTATCTACCCTGATTGCTGCTTGTGTCGTCTCTTATGCTAAAGGTCAACAAGTGTTTTATTGTATTGTCTTTGCAACTAAATTAGACTGACAGGGAATTTGACAATGATGCTTTTACAATTTATAAAGTATCTTGCACTTCCTGGTCCTGACATTTTTTTGATAAGCTACAGCGTAGTACATTGTAGATAAATGAATAAAGGTCTAAGTTACTGAGCTCCATGTCGGTGGTCAAAGTACACTGAGAGGCAGATATGATCAGTGGGTACTGCATGTGCACACACAAACACAACAATGTAACTATAAAACCTGTAAGTATTAATCAAAGCCTTTATAGTGTTTATGCCAGAGCTGCTTGCGTACAGCGTGCAAACAGGCATTCCTCCTCAGATTACTGCTGAGCCCTGCTCACACATGCATACACACACACACACACACACACACACACACACACAAACACACACGACTTTGCATTGACTTTCATTGCTGTGGAGAGCCTAACCAAAACCTTATCCTTCACCTTAACCATCACCAGATCCCTAACCTTAATCATCTAAAACATCTGACCCTCACCCAACAAGGACTTCAGAAATTATATTTTTGCCTCATTAGGACCAGACATTGGTGTCCATGGGGTGTAATGGTCCTTACAAGCAATCTTGAAAAAAAGGTCCTAAAGAAGTTATCACTCTCACTCATTCATTCATTCATTCACTCATTCACTCATTCACTCACTCACTCACTCACACACTCACTCACCCGCTTGTATATCAACAAACATCCATCCTGCATTAACCCCTCTTTTTCTTCCATAGCTCCCTCCTGTATTAATTTCCTCAACTCCCTCCTCCCCCTAACCATACTGTTTAATCAATAACATCGAAGAAGTGCATGTTTTGTGTTTCTAAACCCAGATAGACGACTGACCCTCTTACTCTTGCCTGCCCCCTCCTTCCCTCCCTCCCTCCCTCCCCCTGTCCTGTAGGTTTTCTACCTTCTCTCTTGCATCTGTCTTCTTTCTCTGTGATTGAATGGAGAAGCTGGGTTCCCCAGAACCTGCACCACCCTCACTGGGTCCAGAGCCCGTCGCTGGGCTTTCTGCTGCCAAGGCAGCAGAGGCTGAGGGAGAGGAGGCTGTGGCAGCAGTCAGTTCCAAACTGTCTCAGTGTGCATGGTTGAGAAGGTGGCTACCACTGGCCTACAGATTGGAACTCTACCAAGTCTTAAAGCTCTCGGGCCCACTGGTGAGTAGGGGAAAGTTGAAGCGCTGGTGGGGGGTTGGTATGTTAGTGACTTAACTGTACTACAACTGTATTTGTTGCAGAGAAAGTGTTGAAAGTGAACTGTTACAGAATAAAATCAAATTAATCATTCAACAAGTCTGTAATGGATATGCAGTGTTCAAAAGCTGAAATAACATGGTTTCTATGCTGCATGTTTGTGCAAAACAGTCAGAGCTGATTGCACAACACTGTTCTTTACGCTAACAGATAAGCTGAACACAGTTATCGCAATACTTTGGTGCTTTGATCAGCTTCCCCTGATCAAAGATGTGCTGTTTGGAACCAATCTCTGTTTGTTTCAACAGCTGCTGTCTCGGATACTCAGTTTCCTCCTGTCGTTTGTCATCACCATATTCTGTGGTCACATTGGCAATGCAGAACTGGCAGGATTTGCACTGGCTTCAGCGGTACGACCTATAATCTTTGTTGCATATAGACCACTTGTACTTATAAATTCTTCTTCATATAATACTACTACTTCTACTTCTCTTGCTGCCATTGATGTTGCTACAATTTCTTCTACTGCTCACAATATAGGGATATCATGAGCATCTGTATACCTGTGTATTCCTGTAGGGCAATGGACATACTATCAGTTGCTATTAATATTAACCTGAGATCATAGGTCTTCAATAACTGATATGATGTGGTGTCTGTATCTCATCATACATATACAATACTATACGTAGAATATACTAATACAATATTATATTAAATATTTTAAAAAAGTCACATTAACACCTTCCATGTCACATAGGGTACAGACTCGAAAAACAGTAACTAACTGTTACACAATAGATGCACAAGCAGAAAAAAAGTATTTTAACTCAGCACTCATTTTCGCACTTAAACCTGTAAATAATATAAAAAATGTATTCAAACCTCCCCTCAGAAGTCCAGCCACCTTTCAGCCGACACACAGGCTGAGGCAGTGGTTGTAGAGAGCAGTTAACTCAAACGTAAAGGAGGTATATAGTTTTACTGGGTAACTGATTGCTAAGAAGCATCTTAGCCATCTTCAAGCTGTAAATCTAATGTGACTGCAAGGTTACAGTTTGGTACATACATCGATGTCAGTGTGTTTGATTGTTGGATTTGTTCCTGTTCCTCGCAGCATTGGACCTCACAATTCATGGCCACTATTTTACATGTTATTTTCTCCAATTGTCACTTATACTTTTAATGGTAGTTTCTCTTAAGATTAAGGTTTTTTTTTTATTGAGATGGAAATTTCTCTTTTGCAAGACCCAAGACTGGCAGCAGAAACATGTTGAGCAAAAGGGCATAACAAGAATATAATTCAACCTTGTTTGGTCGGGACTGGCAGATGTTTTAGGTCAGTTGGAACAAAAATAACAAGAGTGAAAGGTTCCTTGGACAACGGTCCCGACCAAAATTTAATCTGGGCAAAAGAGTCTGGACTTTCAGACAATTTGCAGTTGAGATAGATTCAAATAAAGCATTTCCCAGGATTATATCCAATATACTGTATAAAGGACAAACAAGGACTTTCATTTGGCACATTTAAACTAATGTTGAGTACTGTGCCTGACTTTGGTGATGCTTGTAGTAATTCTATAATTAGACACAGACAAACCAATCAAGTCAAGCATAAGTCAAAGCAACCCACATAGATGATAATGACAGAATTTAGGTATGTCACACACAGTCTTTTGTCCGGCCGCTAAATTGGAATGGAAAACTAAAGACAATGTACCCAAACCTTGGTTGGGACCTTGTTTGGGACTCTCTGGTGTGAAAGACCCTAAAACCACACATTAATGATGCACATGGACTTTGTCAGCCCCAGTTTAGTTGTCCCTCTTGGTCTTTCTTTGGCAAACTACACCACATGAACTATTTTCTCCAGAAGCTCTTTTACATTGGCTGTCTTCCATTCGGCACTGGGAAGATGGCATAACCTTTGCTTGAGTGAGCATTTGTGTTAGTGGTGGGTGCCCACAGTTCGCATGAGGGAATTGTGAGAGCAGAACAAAACTACAGTGGGGTCCAAATGTCTGAGACCTATGGAACCCACCTTAAAATCAAATCAGTGCATTGAAATTGCAACAAGCTGCAGTCTGGGGATGTTGACTCCCAGCTGAATGGAGTGTATCAACCCTTCCACATTAAAGGTGCAAATTTAACCACATACTGCCTGACTGAGCAGACCAACAATAAGAGTAACACATGCAGCAGATTAAACTAACAGACAGGTTGGCAACCACAGTTCGTCTGTACACTGTCTGCTGAACCTGTGCTTGACTGAAGCTTAACAACCATCCAGTCTATACAGAACAATCAAATCATGTGTGGCTATCTGAGCTTATCGCATAACAAGCCATTGTACTTATAATGTGGAACAAATTATGCAATTTCCCCCCGGGTGTCTGCGTGTAACTGAGCCACCTTTGACTTTGACAAGCTGTTTATTCCCCAGGGTATGTAAGTTATGTACAGGGAAAGAGTCATTTCAGTAATCTACTTTCCATGGTTCTGAGGTATTTTATGTCTTATTAGAGATTTCACAGACAGAAAAGGTTGTGAGAAATGAAAATGTAATATTGTTCTAAATGTGGGAGGTTGTGATTTATAAAGCTGCTAAACCCCTACACCACCACATGACTGCAAAAGTTGTTATTATCTATCCCTTGGCAACATTCAGCTTCAGAGCATAGTGAGCTGAGCAGGAGGGGTGTACAGTTTGCATAACATCTGTAGACAAGCTCTGATTTACCGGCTGGTCACTGTCTACAGTAGAACTCAAAGTCTGAACCATGTTCTCTGATGTTCTTATGACAGACATGCCTGAATCCTGCAGAAGATGATATAGTGGAGTGTCTCTTACTTTCAACTAGCTGTAAACTCTTATGTGGTCAGGTGCCGGACCAATTGGCGTGTGACGAATGGCAAATACAGCTGATTCAGACTGATAGTCGATAAAAGCTTCCTCCTGAACTTCCCAGAGCGTGGCTTCCATGTCCACTTGTGAGATCATGATGGACTGAGATCAGACAGTGCAGTGAATAAGCAAGCCAAAAAGCCCTGTATGCAGGGGCAGAACCAGAGGTGAGGCCAGGGGGGGACTGGCACCAGTTAAAATCTGATTGGCTCTTTAACTCACTTTCTAACAATACTAACAAGACATTTTTTTCTAAGCTTTTTTGAAGAAAACAACATGCTTGAAAAAGGAAAAAAAAATTGTTTAAATCGAGTTAACCATCAACAATGAATGGCTTAAATGTGCATCTTACTGAATCAGGAATTGTGAATGGATGACATAATATTGGCCATTCTGTGTGTAGCCCCTGTTTTAGAAAAACCCTAGACCTGCTACTGCCTGTCCATACACTGCTTCAAAGCTTGTGCTCAGCCAGGAAAATACTAAATATACAGCCAAGAAAAAAAAACTCCTCAACATACACAACGCTTTGCTGGAAAAGTATCTCCCATCATCAAAATGAACCCCATCATATGTCAGAGTAGGTAAAAACATAATGGGCAGAAAGAGTATCTTCCTGCTCGTGGTTTTGCTTTTATAACAGCTTATCACAATCATGCACAGCTTTAGCCCTGTGTCTGCACTTGCTGTATAGGATAGATGTGTGTGAACATAGTGCCTGCTGGACTACTTTGTCTGGAATCCTTCATAAGTTGCAGAAACAGCTGAGGTGTAAAAAAGCAGAGTGTCTAGACATTACATAAATGTATGTATAACTCAAAGTTACAGACATGGACAAAAAAGAAGAATGAAGAAATCGATTTTTACAACCAAAACCTAATGTGCAGTTTTTATTTGTGTCTGATTCAGACCATTAATGTGACCACCACTTCAACAGGCTATGGCCTTGCCGTGGCTTGTGACACGCTGATTTCTCAGGTGAGCACCACATTAGCTGCACCTTATTATGTTTTGTGGTGTATTTGAACATATGCAATCAAAAACAATTGGGGTTTGTACTTTGCAGACATTTGGAGGCAAGAACATGAAACGTGTGGGAGTAATCCTACAGAGGAGTTCACTCATCCTGTTGCTGTTTTGTTTGCCTTGCTGGGCTCTTCTCATCAATTCTCACAACTTACTACTCATCATGCACCAAGAGGCGGAAGTGGTGAGGTACACTGAACACATCGTCTTCATAATTCATTGAGGGCAAAATGTTGTTTGTTTAAGGTTAAAAAACCCATCATTACCTTAATCTTTAGTGCCCTGACTGTTATTAGCTAATTGACTGTTTCCCTGACATCTAGGTTATTTCAGGTTAGTGTTTACAGAGGCATGTGTTTGGATATGTATAAGTTCAGCTTTGTATGGGCATTTATAAATATATATATATATATATATATATATTACATTGTGTATTCCCTACATTTAATGTGAATATTACATATATTATTTATGTCACTGTATGTATTTCATATTGAGGGACTAAGTAAGTTAGACGCATAGCTTTGATAAAGACTTGTTGACTTATTGGCAAAGTTTTCATTGCACTAAATATATGTTGCACCATTTTCCTTCAGAATTGCCCAGCTCTACGTGATGGCCTTTCTACCTGCTGTTCCAGTAAGTGCACTAAACAAAAACCCCCCCGAAAATCCAAGGGGATCATAACTTCTATTGCCGAATTCAATACATGTTGTATAATGTTATATTTCTGCAGTTACTTGAGCCACAGTTCAACAATAACCTGAATTTAAAACATGTTTTGGACTTTGCATAACGGGGGTGAAGCAGCTAAACAGAAATATCTTTGGAACTGCTGCATAAATACAGAAACACAAAATAATGGCATGACAAAATTTGAATCCTGTTGAATTCAATTACCTCTAAAAGCAATAAGGGAAAAATGTGAGCAACTGTATTTCTGCAATGCAAGGCATAGAAACAGCTAGGTAGATAGAGATAAGTCTATTGAGTCTGTTTGATTCTTGTAATCCAATGAAGTTGTATGAATGCCAGAGTGATTCAAAATCAACACGAGTAATCCATCATGTTGTAGTTATTCCAATTACTGCCTTTATTTGACCCAGATAATCTAGTAAAAGTCAGGTGGTGTAATTGGAATATTCCCCATTAATATTTTCATCACATTATTAGCATGTTAACCCGATTTACACACAACACATCAATTATTGGACATGTATACAGTCGTGGTATCTGAGAGTTGTACTACTTCTTTTCTGTAAACTGTTCTCTTTGTGTCTCCCTGCTACAGGCCATGTTACTGTATCACCTGCAGGTTGCCTACCTACAAAACCAAGTAAGTCCACGAAACTGCTGCACTGAAATTCAGTAAATCCTCTCCCTCAAAAAAAATAAAAATAAACCACTAGAAAAGAGTTTGTGTCCCCAAAACAATGGTCGGACTCCAGGATAAAAACATGACAATCTGCGGACATTTTGATCAGTCAGATGAATTGCATCAGAGACGTATTTAATAAGTTGTGTCAAACAAAATTTGTTGAATGATTAATAGAAGACATTATAATATATTTTCAAGCCATGAAGTATGAGGCTCACATTTTTTAACAAGTCAAATTTTGATTCAGTACTTGTGTTGAGTGCTAATCAGCAAATGCTACCACACTAAACTAGAATAGTGATCATGGTAAATCTTATACCTGCTAACATGTCTATGTTCGTACATGGTGAGTATATTAGCATGCTAATGTTGGCATTGATCTCAAATCTCTGTACCTAAGAACAGCATAGTTCACCAAGGTGCTAGCGCCACTGTCTTTGTATTGTGATGGGAACCTTTTCCTGACATTGCTTTAAAGAAAAATACAAATCAAGTTTCAGTTTGTTGTTCATGCAGTTGATCGTGTGTCCTTTTTGTTTGGCAGGGGATTATTTTTCCTCAGATGTACACCGCAGCAGTGGCAAACATTTTAAACTTAGGGTTCAATTACGTCTTAATCTTCAGCCTCCAGTTGGGCGTCATGTAAGTGCTGCCTCTCATTGACTTTTCCATGACCAATGAAATGTAGTAGTTAAGCATTTAGAGAAACTCTGTCGCTCCTCTGATCATTTTACTGTTGGAAGGAGAGGTCTTGCAGGTGACTTTGGAAAGAAGTGGGCTTGTTGATCTGAGAAGAATCTGATCAAATCGAGTCAGTCCGACACTGAAGTTTATTATCTTTACTTTATTTAGAGAGGGAGTCTGAGTAAAGAAAGGAGGGTGAGCTTTGACAGGAGTGGATCAAAGTCCAGTTGGACAAACATTTGATTCATTGAACCGTTTGGGCCTCTGTGTTTTTTCCTGTTTTAAACGATCAGACCCTCAAACATGAAGTGTGCTCAAACCACAATAACTTCAACTGTATAAGTGCTGATGTCCTATGACTCTTTCCTTCCCTCTATCTTTGCCTGAAGAGAGGGATGGAGTCACAGCTACATGTCACCAGACACCTCTCCAATTTGTAAAAATGTTCTGCTGTTTGTTTTTGCAGAGGATCAGCGATCGCCAACAGCCTCTCTCAAATCTCCCTCTGCCTGCTGTTGTTTGGCTACATCAGATGGAAGAAGCTCCATCTGCAGACGTGGGGAGGTGAATTCATAAACACAAACAAAGAAGGAATTTACATTCCTAGAAATGCATCTAGGCCAAAAGGCAAAAGAAACGTGTAAGCACTCTGCAGTCATCTGTTGTCCTCTACAGGCCATACTGAGTATGTTTTCTCTCTGTGAAACTATCTGCAGGCTGGTCCACTGACTGTTTGCAGGAGTGGGGTTCCTACATGAAGCTGGCTATTCCCAGTGTGTTTATGATCTGCTTTGAATGGTGGATCTGGGAGATTGGTTCTTTCTTTTCAGGTCAGTGTTTTCTTTAAAATCTGAAAGTTCTGGTTTTGGACTAACATAAAAAATAACGAATCAAAGATTTTGTACAAAAGAAATCTCCAACATTGTCTCCAACAGCAGTAGACAATGTGTTTATTTTAGACTCTGATAAACTAAAATGTGCCATAAAACATCTGTCTCTTTTGACGTATTTCTCTTCCGTCATCAGATTAATAAACCAACACCATAGTAGGAGCAGTTTGCTTCCTGTGTTTGATCACTTTCTTCCTGAAGCTTTCAGGCATGATGCTAAAGTTTCTGTTAATTTTCTGAATTTGACCTTTATCATATCAGGTGTACTTGGTGAGATGGATCTTGCTGCCCAGCATATTATGGATGAAATAGGAAGCATAATATATATGGTATGTATATTCCATTACTTTATCATTGAACAATAATTCAGCATTTATTTACTGTTGATAAGAAAATAGATTTCCCTCCTGTAAGGACTTAGATCTGTGGAGCCAGTCAATTTATCTTAGCTTAAACCTCACACAAGATGTTTTTAAATTTCTGTTTGTCTGAAGACTTATCCACATGGCTTGGCAGTGCTGATCTTTTTTTTTTTCAAACTCTCTGGAAGAATAAACTTGTAAAATTGTTTCCTGAATATAAATGACACTGAAGCCGGGTCTTTGCAGTTCCCTATGGGTCTTCACGCAGCTGCATGTGTGCGAGTTGGCAATGCTCTGGGGGCTGGAGACACCGCCAGCGCCATAGTCACCTGCAAAGTGACCCTGGTTCTATCAGGTATGAAGAGACACAATTCTAATATGGCCAGGTGTATAATTTCTAATAATACAGTTAAAACAGACACCTCCTTGCTTTCAGACATGCACAAGTCCAAACATTTTCCTGAAATTTTCCGCAGTGGCTGAATGTGAGAACGCAAAAGTCTGAATCAGTTGCTCTGGTCATTTTTCCAGAACATATCCTGCCAGCCAGTGAGTAAAATGTTTAGAAAATGTCAGAGTGCAGGAGAATGTCCGGTGCCATTCACCATCAACACACTGGCAAAGATGTCAGTGATAAGGGCAGACGCCAAAGTCGATATGCCGTCAACAGAAATGGGTGATTTCCTCACTGGAATTCATAAATTATATCTCCTGCATGCTCTCCTCAGAAGTCACCCTTCACCTGAATGTTCCTGTTGTTGTGAACACGTCTGACCCCAATCTCTTGCTGCGTGCGTTCTTCATAACTGAAGGGGAACATTTCCTGACCAAATTTTCTGGACATTTTTTGGAGTTCATGTCTGAAAATGGCTTGAGTTAAAGATCTCAGATTATACTGTATGTGCACTATACCAACATACAGAAATACAGTGCACACCAATGCAACCAGATAAGTTTAATATGAATCAAGAGGTCTTACATATCATATATAATGTGTTTGCTACAGGACTGCTTGCCGTGCTCCAGGGTATCTTCATTGCTGGCTGTAAGCCCTTCATTGCCTACATATTTACCTCTGACGAGTGAGTTTCACACCAACATTCATTCAGTTCTGCACCATGTGAAGACCACTCTGTTTTCTGATGATCTTCTACTGTTTGCAGCAACATTGTGGCGATTGTCTCAGAGAGCCTCACGGTCTACATATTTCTACAGTTCTTTGATGCACTCCTGGTACGTTAGTACAGAACACAAAAACTGATCTTTCCTAATTAGTAAGCCCTAATGTTGAGTAGCACACATTCAGCTGTTTACTACATTGGTTCACTCTGTGTTTGTGTTTTCAGTGCGTCTGCTCAGGGATTCTTGTTGGATCTGGGATGCAAAAAATCGCTGCCTTGTCCAACCTGGTGGGTTACTACTGCATCGGCCTGCCAGTGGGAGTAGCTCTGATGTTTGCTGCCCAGCTCAGAATATTAGGTAATATTCACTCCATCTGTTTCTGCAAATAAGCTATACTGGAAATTCAAAGTGAGCTGTTAAATACTGAGATTTTACCAAACCCTTTTCAGGCTCAGGATCCCGGTTTCTGAACATTTTAATCTACAATCACCAATGATTGTACTTCTTAATTCAGATTTGTGTACATCTTCTCAAACTCGTGCAACAACATGGTTGTGCAATCATGATGCTGCACAGCTTTTTGCAATCTGATGACCAACGATTGTTTAAACATATTTTAATTGTATTAACATTTTTGCATCTCCATTTTACATAATTACATGATAGGTAAGTTTAAATATCAACACTAATTTAAGTTCAGTCAGAAAATCATGTTCAAATGTTGCAACAGTAGCACAGGTTAGTGATGGCGTCTAGGCTCCGACTTAATCACTCTCCCAGATATTATTACATAGATATGACAGGAGTGATAAGCAAATATTTATAACCCCTGTTAGAGCCTACAGGTCGATGCTGGGGTGGTGGAGGGGCTAAAGCAACTGGCAGCAATTCTGACACAGCAGCGGGGCAAGCAAAGGGAGTGATTGGTAAAATCATCTGCTTATATATACCGCCTAATAAGGTGGGTGTGTATTATCGATGATTGTGGAGAGTGAGGTATGTCACATGATGTATGTCACATGATGTATGTCACATGATGTATGTCACATGATGTATGTCACATGATTGGAGCAGCGCAGCTCGAGTTGGCTACCTCAACTAGCTCGCAAGCGTCGCTCCATTAAGTTAGGTAAACGTTTCACACAAACATAATTTTACTCTTAAATGCAACAGCTGTCAGTGATCAGCAAGGGTATTTCCTTGAACGACACAGACTTTGACTTGGTCATGAATATTCGTTGTATCGTCTAATGAGCACAGCACCCTGGAAGTACGACAGCAGATGTTTGAAATAAGGAAGTGTGTCTATATTTGAATAGGAGTTCATTAGTTAAGCTTACAAACCACACACATGCACACACACGCACGCACGCGCACGCACGCACATACACACACACACACACACACACACACACACACACACACTCACACACAAACACACACCCCCAAAGTGCATTAAAGCTCTGAAACTTGTGAGGTAAAACTAATGATATTTATTAATGCTAATTAATTACAAGTGAGAGTGGTAAACACTGGAGATATTTACTTAAATCATCTGTATTTGTGTGTTTCTCCTGTTAGGCCTGTGGCTGGGTCTCCTATTATGTGTTCTCTTTCAGACGGGTTTCTTTCTCACTCTCATCTTCAACCTAAACTGGAAGAAAGTCACACAAAAGGTACGATCTTCTTATCATCCTGTAAAACGAATTTCACATCTAGACAAATGGGATCAACTGAAATGGCTGAATTTTCTATGGCCACTAGGCGGCAGTCCCATCACTAAATTGTTACTCCTTACAGCACTTCCCTGTAGCAACTGAATATGTCAGAGATTTTGTTTTGTTTAATTTTTGTTTATCATATTTATCATATTTCATTATATTAATCTAAAGTCTACATGTTTTGTGTGCACACATGCACACTCAAAAATGTCACAAATGAATCATAATAAAGGCTTTTGCAAGGAAAAGCAGATATTATGGGTAACAAATGAAACCTCTGAAAGAGATTTGATTGTTTTTTCTACCTTCAAAAAAATGTTAATGTAAAATTCAATGTGATTTCAGGCTCAAAAGCGAGCTGGAAAGAAAGTGGTGGTGAAACCAAAACACCCGGTGGGTACAGTGCTGAGTGAAGCTGTGGTGCCTGACGTGTCTGACAGCATTAACAAAGTAAGAGCACATGTAGATTGTTTTCAATTCTTTGTATGCGTGTGTTTTATGCAAACTGAGTAATAGCAACATCTTTGCACCCTGAAGGCCCAGTCGAACGGTGAAGTCGGCTCAGATGGCTACAGTCCAGTTAACACCCAGGATCAGGAGCTGAAAGCAGGTCATGAGGCCGAGGGCAACAACACTGACGCGGGGGGCACTGATGGGGACGCTGAGAAGAGCAAACACACTTCAAACACCAAAACTCAAGAGCTACTTTCTTTCACTCAGCTGATCTTGCGTCGGGGACTCGTATTCTTGGTTTCAGGTCTTACTCTGGTTATAGGTATTGTTTTTCACATCGTGTTCCCTGGACCAGAGCCCCCCGCTCAGAGCATGTCCAACTTCACCCTGAACTGGGTCAATGTCTCCACTCCTACACCGTGGGCTCCTCTGGACCTGACCCCGACCCTCTGAGCCGACTTTCACCTCTGAATGTTGCACATCTGACAAACCGAAAATACACAACTAGAAAGAAAAAGGGTTGAATTTTTCCAAAAATGATAACTCAGGTTGTCATTTTGGAAAACTTCAGCTCCACAGGGGCTGCAGAACTCTTTTACGCACAGAGAAAAAGATGTGTCAGTTCTGCACTGCTGAGAAATACCACAGAAGTAGCCGAGGAAATATCAAGAGAGACTGCGACTGACAGTTTGAACAAAGGTCTTGTTACAAAGATCATGTTTTAACTTGCTCAGCCTGAGATGCTCAACCGGGACAAGAGGACACATCAGTTATAAACCTGTCACTAAGAGACCATGTGGGAATTGAGGAACACATTTTTTTCCACTGACACTATTCTTGTCTCGATTCAAATATTGCACTGTGACATATATTCTCTTAAATCATTTTCTTGTGTTTTAACTTTTGATAGATTTTAAATATCCAATGTACCATTTACATACTCTCTATGCTCCTTTTCTTTTGTCAATGTTATATATATATATATATCTTTAGAACACAGGTGTTTGATAAATAATAAGATAGTTCTTTTTACTGTATATTTTGGGCCAATGATGTAATGCACTTTGATCACAAGCTAATCAATAAAAATGATTTTAAAAGTGTGTGACAGTGTAAAGAATACAAAGGTATGTTCGGGTATCAGCTCCAAAAACACAATATATCAATACACCAAGACATTTGCATTAAATAACTTGAACTATTTTCTAAATTGTAAATATGCAGATACGAAGGAAAGATTAAAAATACAACACAAATTATTGAGGCCCTGCTGTTGGCATCATAGTGTCCAACAACCAGAAAATGCAAATTTTTGATTAACTGCAGCCAGAACTTGATTAAATTCCAGTTGTCATTGTATCACGTAGCAACAAAACCCAGAAGTTAATATGAGATTCCTTGAGCTACTGCATCACAAGTTGTCGTTGTATAACACTGACAGGAGATCTTTACACAGCCACTTGTTAATGACGCCACAGCATGTTACTGATTGCAGCCTCTGGAGGTGAGCAGGCCAAGATTACAGTCTCTGTGAGGAGCCGGTCTCTGTGAGGCAGTGTCTCCACTGATGAGCAAGACTGAGGCTCAGACAACAATTTAACCATGTATGAATCAAGCCTTATTTAAATGTTAAATAATGAACAATTAATATGCAGCTTCTTATGTGACTGCTGCCAACATCAATCTGTTGCAATCCAGTTCTGGTGTCAGATTGGGGACGAGAGCAGTGGCCTGTGGGTGCACTGGCTTAAAACCAGATACCTCTAAAGCTATAAAGCTCTTCTTGAGTTAACAGCTGTTGAAATGAATAAACCAGAAAACATACTGCACTAAGGTTATTGTGCATTCCCATGCTGCTTCGAAGTCAGAATGTTAAAAAGAGATGGACGCTGTAAACAAAATGTGTTGCATTTATTTTGTTTAAAGTGTTTAAACAAAACCTCG
Organism: Paralichthys olivaceus; assembly: GCF_024713975.1. Lineage (NCBI taxonomy): Eukaryota > Metazoa > Chordata > Actinopteri > Pleuronectiformes > Paralichthyidae > Paralichthys > Paralichthys olivaceus. Next base: position 12,012,127 of record NC_091107.1, on the reverse strand, counting down.
ACACCTCATTATTTACATAGTGATGAAGAGCAAAGCAAAAAGGATCCGGTATAACAGGCAGAGAAATCATTTAAAATGTGAATGTTGCATTGGATTAAAAAGTGGTGTTAGGTTGCTTGTGAAAGACGGACATACAGTGACAAAATTAACAATTTAACAAGTTCACATTAAAAGCTAATATTTTAGAGCTGACTGTGAAATCATGTTAATTGGCTTATAAGTGATGACGTCAGCGATTCGTGTATCAAATTCACCAACATTTTCCATCTTGAGTCTGCGCTAGTGAATTTGTCCAGTCAGAAACTATTTTTTCCAAATGTTCCGACATCACATGAACACACATTTCCTCCTTGAAAGAACAAAGTCCCTTGAGAAGATTCTGACCGTGGCCTAAATTAAAATATGACTGGACTAAATATTTATTCAGTCAGCTGATTATTTTTGAAGACACATAAAAGGGAACAGATTTTAAATAACAGGTCAACATTTGACACGATGTGATTGGAGAAAATGAACAAGCATATTTTTAAAAATATAAAGCAGCTTTAAAAGATCTGTGCTATAATAACAACAATGGTGATTTTCAGAAAAATCCCACGTGGTTAATAGGTTGCTTATTTGCAGGACTGAATTCTTTATTTCCGAGTGAGCCATATAAGCTTTAGCTGCACAGAGGAGGCTGATTGGCTCAGTCTGACGTGTCTCCATCCAGCAGGCTTGTTGAAGCGAGAGCGTACAGACGTTTCATTATCATCAAATTTGGCGATGTAGATCAAAGCGAATGAAAAATAAACTGAAGGAAAAGAGCAGCTCTTCTGTGTTTGATGATGAAAACACACCCACAGACGCGCTGTACCCTAAATATAGCATCTAATCATCCTTATTCTAATTGTGGCATTTATTCTGTCTATATACTGCAGGATGAGGACATATATTCCGTCAGTGTCTTGACTGGAGAGACCTTCTTACGCAGCATGTCTCTTTATTCTAAAGGAGACATGTCTTAACAGCATTTGTTCATTTCAGCTTGTGTTTTGATTATTTAGATTTTACAAGTGATGACAAATGTAACAGCTGCAAAAGTGAGTGGTTGAACTGTTGAATAGATTCATTTATAGATTTAGAAATATGAATGAGGGAAAGAGTGAATGAACTTTTCAAGTTCCCAACTAAACACGAACATACTGTATGTCTGTAATCTGAAAGGCAGAATCTCAGTGCTTTGATTGGTGCTGCATGTACATGGTCACTCGTCTAATTGGAGCGATCTGACAAGCATCTCACTGATGCAGACTCCAGCAGCGAGGATGATGAACATGAACAGTACAGTGAGCCCACGTCGCACCACCAGCTGCCTGACTGACAGAGCCACGTTGTCGTGTGAGGTTTGCTGACCTGCACCGAGCGCCTCCAGCCTCCCCTCTGCTGGACTCAAAGAACTGGATCCACATGTCTTTATGTGGGTCTGGTTTTCACCAGAGTCCTGGGCTGTGAGACAGAGATTTTAAAAATGGTAAAGGCTGTTTGTGCAATAGTTTTCACAAAGAAGTCCACATGTTGATAGCGTGTGTTTACCATTATTTTCTATCCCAAAGATCTTGTTCCGCTCTGTCATGTGGACTCCTGCTCTTACCAGTGCCTGTTCAGAGATATTCAAAATAACTGGATACATTTTTTGAGTCATTTAAAAAACCAAATATGAGAATGACAAACAAAGAGTGGGTATAGACGTGTTACATGGACAACAGTGTTCTGTTATTTACCAGATTAATACAGTCTGAATAAGATGCCATGTAAACAGCTTATTCTGATGAACTGAATAAGGTCATGAGGCAATAACAACTCCATGTAAGTGTAAAACTACTTGGCAATAAACCCGACAAGTAAAAAGAAACAGCAGCAAATAAGAAAGTACAATGAAATAAAAAACAGAATAACAAATAAGAAAATATATGAGCAAAGAAGAAAACATAAGAAATCACAAAACGTAACAGCATAATCTTCAGTGGAGGAGTCGGGTACTTATTATGGACAAAGCTCATCGCTGATTGGATGGACGCATGGTTTGTATTTAGGATTTAACAGATTTGCCATTGTACAATTGGTCGTTGTGTTTTCTTATTAGCTGTTATCCACCGTACAAAAGGTACATTGTGCATTAAACAATTTCAAGTTAAAATGACGTAGAGGACGTGATGATGACGGGTCATAAAAAAAACTATGCTCTGTAACATGTGATCAGGAATATGAATGGAATATTCTATAAGCAACAGAATAATGAATAATAATCAGAATGAGGTCAATAGTCAGAATATTGCTGTGCATGTGAATGTTTTCTATAAATATATCGATATCTGGTTATTCATTGGATCAGATGCAGAGTTACTCACCTCCTCAGTGGCTTTCTTCCAGTTTAGTTTGCACAGGAAAACTATAAAGAACGTGGACTGTATCACAACACAGATTAGAAACCCTGACCACAACCCTGCAACACAGACAGAAAGAGGAACGTTTATTAGTTCAAATGGACAAAATACAGCTAGAGTGTGACTTACTTGTGTCATCGTGTCTCACCTACTATCCCCATTTTGACAGGGAACATTAAAGACACTCCAATAGGGAACCCGATGAAGTAGTAACCCACCAGGTTACACACAGCACCAATCATTTGCTTCCCTGCTCCCCTGACAATACCTCCTGTCACACCCTGTAGAGGCAAAACGAAGAGAAATCTAAAAATCTGTGCTGAGAAGTCAGGTTTCTGTGGCTCAGTGGAATATCATGACCTTTAAAGTAAAAAGTCTCACCGCAAAGGCTTCAGCAACATGGATGAAACCGTACATCTGCATGATATCAGCCACCCTTTGAATAATGTCTCTTAAAGTAAAAATACAGATATGAGAATCAAATACCAACTTAGACAAGTGAGAGCAAAGTTATTTGAAATGTGTTAACTTGCATCTACTATGTGTAAGATGGTGACAAAACAAACTGCAAGCTTACTTTGCTGGTTAATATTACATGAGGCTGTTAGTTATTGTTTTTCAGCTAAGAATAAGCAAACCTACGAATGTTACACAAGTGTCAGTATCGGCACATACTCCTCTGTAGTGAAAATGTAACCAATCACATCCTTAGAAGCACCAAGACAGGCTCCTATGAAACATGAGACGATGGCTGGGCATTGGAAACACAGCATGTTATTCAGGAGCAGTGGACAACATATCAGAGCATCAGGCAGAATATTTAAAAATAAAACAGAAAGAGAAAAGGAAAGATTTTTGGTGAATAAGGTAGTAGATCAGAACAACACCACTTGACACATTTGGCTATATACAGTTTGTTAAGATACATATGAAGTTCATACATGCACAGATGACGGAGACCTTGCCGGACAGTTTGGCTTGTTCTGTGTTCCCAGAACCGAGAGCATTTCCAACCCGAACACTGGCAGCAACAGAGAAACCCATTGGAAACTGCGGGACAGGATGATACCAATGAAAACACTGTAACTTCCACAAAAAACCCACAAATCTCACTTTAGCATGATCCAAAGAAAACAAGAAAAAGGCTCAAGTTAAGTTTCAGTACAAATAATGTGGAGGAGTTACCATGTAAGCGATGGCAGCCAGCTCATAAACTATAGACTGAGCCCCTAACTCAACCTCACTGATGACGCCTGCCAGGAACCCTGCAATCTCATAGAGCCACCACTCCAGACAGTGCATCAGCATGCTGGGGACGGCCAGGTGGAGGAAAGACCCCCACTCCTGCAGACAGTCTCGGGACCAGCCTGGGAGATTATAGGAGGTATGAGGGATTTATTGAAATGTGGTTATACCTGTTATTAAATGTGATGCTGCAATTTCAGTGGGAGGATAAAAAATATTTAATTACTCTCACGCTCTACTACAGACCTGTAATAGTTTTTAATTTGGGGGGAAATTTGGAAGTCAATTGGCAGTCATTATAGATAAAATAGAGATCGTAATAATATCTGTACAAATTCAGTGAAGTCAAATTAATTACGAAGCTAGGGAGTCTTTTTTTAAATGCAGCTGAACGTCATGAAATGTGAATTTCATCTACAGGCAGGTGGAAAAGTTAACACGTCAGAAAACTACAGATTCACATCTATTAATTGAATCTCAAATTTAATACAAAAGTCCTGAAATAAACTCTGCATTCATGAAAGTTGGAACTTTAGTCCATTACACAGATAATTATTTCTGTAAATGATGTAAATGGGGTGGACAAAATAAATCCTGTCAGCATTGTGCAACACTTTTCATGAGCAACTGAGTGTACGTTTAGTTTAATGGAGCATTTTCATTCAAATCGAGCAGTTTTTTCACAGCAATCCATCTGACTACATTAAATGAAATAAAAGTCATACTGTGTTAGTCTCCATTTTTATACAATTAGCCTCAATATTTGTTCCAGAACTCTGTCAAGAAGTATTTGGGTAATAAAAAGTCATCCCCACTCTAGTAGAGTAGGTTAATATCCTAAACTTACCGTCCCATGTAGTTTTGTGCAAGCCTCTGGCGCAGATATACACAAACAAGAACACAGCCAGGGAATACTGAGAGATGGCATTGGCAGCAGCAGATCCACTTTGGAGGATTAAAGAAAAAGTAGAACATTAAAATCTATACTCATAAATTAATTCTAAAATCATTTCTTCAGTTGACTGTTAAAATTGCTAATCAACATAATAATCTATGCATCCTTACTCGGATTGACTGATTAGTTTCAAATATTACAGATTATAATAATAATAATAACTTTATTTGTATAGCGCTTTTTAATACAAGTAACAACATATTTTACAACAAACAGTGTGAAAGTCACAGACTAAAAAATGATAAAATGTAATAATGATACAGATAATAAAAGTCATGCACATCATGTGATAAAAGCTTTTCTTTCGAGTTGTGTCTTAAGAAGAGAGATTAAACAGGAAACCAATTCTGTCAGTCTTATCACTTCAGGCAGATTGTTCCAAATTGTAGGGCCCCCCAGGGGCCCTGGCAAAGGCCCTGTGTCCTTTGGTTTTCAGCCTAGATTTTGGAATGGCTAGCAACCTGCATATTGGCTTGTATAGGGGGATAAAAGTACTGAAATATAGGGAGTGTAATGTTAGGATCTATTATGGGTCTATACTTACAAGACCCCCAAGTCGAGAAGATTGAGGAAGACATAGTTGATTACTGCATTTAAAACATTCCCCACGGCTCCACATATCACCTGTGGCCACATGATGCCCTGTGAACCAGAGCGAGCTGTTTAAAACACAACAGTGCACCTGCTGTTTGTTCCTTTCTCACTGTGTCCAACACACAAACACACACACACAAAACGATCTAGTTACAGACAAACTTTCAGTCTTACACAGATACTGAACGCACCTGATTCTGAAGATACCTCCCCTGCAGCTGGTACATGAAGGCAGCCTGCAGAAACCAACATGATGCAATGAATGGGATTGATTAGATTAATAATGCAACACAACAACCATTCACTACAGATACAAAAAATTAACATGGAGGAAGCTGAACTCACTGGCAGAGCCGGCATAAAGATCTTCACATACAGCTGTGAGAGTCTTTATGTCAGATAGAAAAAAGGAAAATGATAAATAAGTGCAAAAATAAAACTGAAGAGCTCATGAGCAATAAGCGTATATGTAGCATCTGAAGTAGCATCTGTGACGCATTGATGTGGAAGAGGAAAGTGTTCACCTGGCGACCTCTGCGCTCTGCCTGACAGCCAGCAAAATGGGCTGAGTGTTAATGAGCACGGCCCAGCAGGGGAAACAGGCCAAGAGCAGAATCAACACTCCCCGCTGGACTATCACCCCTACACGCTTCAGGTTACCGCTCCCATAAGTCTGCACGAAATGGGTCAGAGAAACAGGAAAATAAAGTAATACCTGCTCATGTGCAAGGAACAAAGAGCAACACTGGCCCAGGGAAACAGATGTGAAAGAGCATATTGTGAAAACAGCAGCATCTGGTCGGGTCTGACCTGGTTGTATAAATAAGATGAGTGGAATACCTGAGATATGAGTGTATCACATGCTGATGCCAAACCACAGCCAATGGAAATACCTGTGACATTTATTACCTGTAGTGAGATTAAATATCAATGTTAAATTTCATATTCATGTAAAGACATCAAGTAAAACACACTCAAATAAGTAAATGAATATGAATAACACAAATTTAAAAGCAGTGCTATATGAAAGAGAATGAGCAGTGGTCCTCGCTAATAAAAACAGAAGCATGTGTCGCTCACCGCTATCGCTAAAGCCACGCCGGCCAGCTCCGTTTTCCCCAGGTGACCACAGAACACCATGCTGACAAAGCCGATCAGGAAGCTCATCAACTGGGAAATAAACTGGGGCACAAAAACATGGTCCCTGTATTTAATCACCATAAAAACATGAATGAACTTCAACAAAAATGAATGAAACTTTACACGTTTGCACAAGTTGTTATTCATAAAAAGAAAAATCATTGTTTCAAAGGTAAGGAGGTAAGAAAATGTTCTTATTTGCTCTGGTAGCTGACAAGTCTGCTTTGGTTTTTCTCTTAACATCTTCACTACTTCTCCTTTCTTCTTTGGAAAATGGTTCTAATGATCACAGGTGTTGGTGTTTGACAACCTTATCAAACGGAAACTTGCACAAACATAGAGGTTTCTGTTGAGGAGACACTTGCAAATGCACCTTATTTCGAAGGGATATTGAAATAAATTAGTTTTAGCTAATACTTGCTAAAAGAAATTGACACACAAGTCTATAAATGTGGGATTATTAGAGAAATCTGATATTCAGCTGTGATTTGATTAATTTCATTATAAGACTTTCAAATTAAAAGCAACTCAAAATGGCATGCTTTTATTTTGGTAATAAATGGCATGTGTAGCAAACCACTTATAACTATTGCTGGTTGTAGAAATATGCAGTCCTAACAGCCTCAATGAGAAAATATTTCCCATGTTCCCATGTCTAAAAGTGATTCACACTCAGTCTTTCTGAATATTGCAGCAGACTGACAACTCCCAGCTTTGAAAATGTAAAGTCTGGTGGAGTAAAATCACACTCAACTTGTCAACTTTGTCATCCAAACGAAATCTTACCACAGGTCCTGCCAGTTTTAAAAACTGAACAGTCTCAATCTTGTAGTCCACAGGTATCCAGAGCTTGATCCCTCTCAGGCAGGATCCGCAGCATGAGTCAACCCTGTGAGCAGCGGCAGCCGCAGCGGGAGGTGATCTGTCTTTTTTGGACTGTCCATTTACTTGCTTACATGACTTTTCTGTTGTTAAATCTTCCATTCTGAAATGAGCTTTTGGAGGAAAACAGAACTCAGTCTTGAAAACTGACTGATGTTCGTACAGTACAATTCCCCATAGACACAGGACAAAAAGGCAGGGAGTAATCAATAACCAATTACCTGGGTAATAATGAATAACCAAGGCCTGCAGAGCCTGCCCACTGAGCTCTCTGTCTGTGAGATACTGGGCAGATACTGTACGCTATAAGTCAGATCTCTCCGCCCCCAACCCACCAATGAGCTGTGCACTGTAAACGCTGCCAAAACAGAGCTGGTCGTTTTTCTCTCGGCTGCCAAAATTGAAAAGGATTGAATGTTTTCAGTAGAAGTATAAAAAAATCTGCAGTTAATACAAAACTGTATGAGCAGCAGCACATTCATACTGACATTAACAGGGCATTGATGGGAGGTGGAAGTTATGATGGCAACAATTTATTACTGTGGAGAGGAAAGGTGTTAAAAGGTGATCTCCATAACTCCTGTAAAAGTCTCCCACCGCTTCAAAGTTACATTTTGCTTCTGGTCTATAAAGCTCTAAATGGCCCCCTGAATGTGCCGTATGTCTGAAATATTCGGGCAGATCCCCCAGGTCCCAGGACAACCCTCCTCTCCAAACTCCAATAGATCATTTCAAATCAGGCGCCGGAGCATTCATTGCCTGGCTTTTAAAGAGAATGGAAGGTGGCAGTCTGGATGGTTTATTGAATGTTACGCCCATATCCCACCCAGGATAAATCAAGATTGTGAATCTTTGGCATGATGACAAGTTTTTCTTCTGTCAAACAAGCAAAAGTGGATTTGAAAGCATAGTAATTGCACCTGAGGCCATGCACTTAGATCTTTAAAACATTTGTAAAACTTAACAGACTTGGGTTTTCCCCCACATTGAGGTAAATCACTGTAAAACAACACACACACGCTCATATCCACTACTTCCATCAGTGATGTGCTCCTCTCTGTTGTGGCTATGAGAAGCTCCCATCGAGTGGTGCTGTTTTGCCCCTGTTAAAATACAAACGCTGCTTCATCTAGGTTTGACCAGCTTCCCGATCGTAAATATTTGTTTCTCCTTCAGCTGCCATTAAACACAGCCGTGCAACACTGCGACACGCCGTAGAACATACTGTCAAACGCTTGGTTGATTTCTGCAGTTTCACCTGCATTGATCGCCTCGAGGGTCAGAAGGACAAGAGGAGAACAGGAAGGAGAAAGGGAAATTAACGGAGGCCAACAGGAGAGGAAGGGGGTGACACCTAGTGTAGGCTTTCATTCATTTTGCTGGTTCAGTGATGCAGCAAGGCCCACTGAGTCCACCCACCCACCAAATTGTATTCCTCTGGCTCCCCCATTCCATCCGCACACACACGTAAATATGTTCCACCAACCAGAGGGGCTGGCGTCCGCTGTGACGTCACACTGCAGTTCTTCTCGGGCTCCACTGGATGACAGTGGCAAGTCACCACTTACACATGACGAGCCGTCATTCTTAACGGGGACTGCTTCAAGAGTGTGTGTGTACGTGAGTGCATTTGTATACGCATTTGTGTCGGTGTGCGTGTGCACCTGGGGTGGGGTTTGCGCCGGATGGGCAGTGATGGGGTATTGAGGAGGTGGAGAAGGTTTATTGGAGGGGGGGGTAGGCAGGTTGATGGAGGTGTAGGCGGCGGGGGAGGGCAGTAAAAAATCGCAAATGAGAGGAAATTGTTTTGAGTCACAGCAGATTTGGTGGAGTGAGATAAGGGCTGATGACGGTGGTGGTGGTGTGATTAGGATTAGGGTGGGTGGGTGGGTGGGGGGTGGGGGGGTTAAGGGTTTGGAGAGCATAGAAGGTGGTGATGATGGTGGCGGGGGTGGCAATGAGGGGGTGAGCTTGTGTGTGTAGGAAGGTTTTGGGAGGGGTTAGAGTATTTTCAAGCATAGTGTCAAAGTGTGTGTGTGTTGGGTGTGCGTTTATCTGTGTGTGTGTAGGTTGTGAATCTTTTTTCCTGACTACGAGAGTGGGGAATTGAAAGAAAGATGAGGAGATGGGTGGTTTAGATAATGGCGGCCAGAGAGAGCAGACGAGGGCAGAGTGTGTCACACAAAAAGATAGAGTGCGATGGCACAAGAGAACAAGAGTGGATGAGACAAAAGAAGTGAACATTTAATAGAGAGGCAAAAAAAAGGGGATGAGAGGATGGATGGATGGGAAGGGGGGGCGCTGAAAGAGAGCCAGTGTGATTTTTCGACGTGTTCTCTCCCCTCCTTTGTTGGTTACGTTGTGGGTTGCTTTTGGCGGCGAGCGCTTTAGGGGGTTATGGAGGGAACAATGACGCATAGGCACCCGTCGCATCTGCTCCAGCTGATAATGATGATGTCTAAAAACGATAACAATAATAAGCAGCTTCTTGTGGAACCCTAAAAACCGCTGGCACGTGACACGTACGTCAGAGATTATCACACATGACACACTGCACTAGTGGACACACAGACATGGCTATCTCACGTTGGCAGTGTGTGTGAGGGTGGTCAGGGCGAGACACAAAGAGAGACAGGGGTGGAAATACAGAGGGGAGAGGGGGGGGGAGGAAAATGGATTATGCTCGGAGTCTTGTCACCTGCAAACGCTGTGCATTCGCATACAAGATGAACGTATGAGATGTGCGGTGAAGTCAAGAATGACCGCATTCATAGCCACACCAATTGTATGTGAGCAATTTTGTGTAATTTTGCTTTTTCACCAAGGAGAGAGAAAATAAATAAATCAAAGGCAGCCACTCAGAAAAAGACGAACCCTACTGAGAAGGATTATTTTGAAACGTGGCAAAAACCTGAATGAATGAGATGGCGGGAGAGGCGGGGTGGGGGTGGAGGCTGGAGCGTGCGTGTGGGACGAGTGGGCGGGTGGGTTGGTGTCAAACATATTTTCTTTCCTGTTTAAATCCACAATGTGGAGGCCTTCGTTTGAATTTTTGAAGTGTGGACTCATCTCACCAAAACTGACAATGTAGATTAAAAGTAATTCAGCCATGACTAAAGCGGGAGGGGAAAATTTGCAGTCTGCTCTTTTGATGTTGTGTGAAGCTTTTGAATTTCTTCGGTGAGTCATATAGAAATTACTTGAAATAGTCACAGCGATGCCGCGCTCACATTGTGTACTAGGTGATATAAATACACTTCAACTTCATCGTTTTTTGCGAGGAGGGCTGACAAGAGACGGCGGAGGAGAGATATTCTTCTTCTTCCACAACAAATTACAACCGTGACATGCAACATGTAAATGTCGCGTCTCTCAGGTTGTTAGGATAGATTAGGCCTTAATAAATTTCTTGTCTGATCTGCTGAAACAGGCGTCATGGGAGCGCGCCGCAATTCCATTGTTAATTTTACAGAGCTGCCCTAATGCGATGGGCGAGCCTTCTCAAATGCCACCAACCCTGATTCGTCTTCCATGACTCATCCAGCCTCTAAAACAATGCGGCACCGTGCTGTTCCGTCCTTCATGACACACTGTCCTTTCCATTGCACCCTTGATGAAGCTGCGGGTTTGTCCTCAGGGGTTAATGCAAGCAGACAGCACCAAAGGGTGTATCAGGGAGCGCTCGCAAAGACGCGAACAGGAAAACAATCCAGGGAAATATGGTAAATAAACAGGTGTTTGAGGACGTCTTGTATGACTCAGCCTCCCATTAAGCTCGCAGTGTTATTATGTGTGACCGTGTGTTCTGGTGTGGCGTGATGGGGGTCACAGGACAGCATTATACATGACAAACTCATCATGGAAGTGATTCCGTGCTCTGTTGACTCAGAGTGAAGAGGCTCATTGATGTGGCAGCTGGTTGACCTTGGAGAGAAGGCAACCTGTTCCTCTCACTTTCAGTTTTTACCCTCGGGAGCTTTTTTCCCTTCTTTTCTTTGTCGTCGGAGGAAGTGAAGCAGGAGATTTACAATCCGACATGAGAGTCACAGGAAAGGAGCGAGACCAGGGCTCACCCACAGTGCATCAGGCCCCATACACACAGCAGCTTGTGACACTTTGAAAGTCCCTCAGCTCTTAATATCGATTCTTACATGTCATGAAGCTGAAAATAACCTGATCTGTTTTTTGGAAATCGATTAAAAACAAAGGAATTATTCTATCGACTCCATCTACACGGGTCATAATATACAGGTTCGATTTTACCTCTTGAAATCGGACTGTAAACTTATACATTAAATCTTACAAATGCATTAACACCAACAAAAAGCTGGGAGGGCAAATCCATAACTGAAGTGTGAATATGACAGAATTTCCATGTGAAGGTACAATGCAAAAAGAGTATTATACTCCATTTAAGATATATAAAATACTGTTGTCTGCTCTGTTTCAGATCCAGATTCAGCTCGACTACAAACTTACAGATCTTCTATAAAACCCTGACTGATCAAAGACCAATCTAAGAAAAACTAGGAATATATATCTTTAAATATATTAAACATTTCTAAAAACTCCAAATTTTCACAGTTTTTCCAACGCTCTGAGGAACAAGAGTGTGTTTGTGCTTCTCCATAAAAAAATAATGGCTTGTATGCTGCGACTGTGAAACAAAAATTGAATATTTTAGCCCTTCAACTCATCGCCCTTTATGATTCATATACTGCATCAACGTGAGTAAACATTTATAGATTTAACTGCTGTGAGGCAGCCGTTACTCTGAAGCATTAAACTTAATATCCAGCCGTCATGGCTCTCGAAGTTTCCTGGATTTTACTGTCACAGTTTCCTCATTAAAAGGAAGCATGTGGCAAAACTACGTAATTAAAGATAAAAGATGTGGAGAGCGAAAATATGACATCAGCAGAGTGTCACTGACGCCAGAGGATATTAACATATTGGATGAGAGAGGAGGCTGATGATGATGACGGTAGTAAATAGAAATAAATAGTATGTAACAGTTGCTCAGTTTGTGTGTTTGTTCATTTTTTTTCATTTTATGATTTAGGTTTGTAAGAGTTCTGAAACACACCTACAGTCTAAAATATCTGCTGCACTTGTTTTCTCGTTGGACCCTTTTTGTCGAAGGTTACACATCTAAGAAGTGAAAGCACAAAAAGTGAAATTCATTCAAGAGGATGAATCTTCTTGCTTTGTTTAGTCATTCCTCACACATTCTCGCAGATGACATTACATTTGAAATCTCTGACGGGCTGAGAAGTAATCACATCTATTACCAAACATTGTGATGCTTCATGAAACCTAGAATCACTTATTTTGTTTTGAAACTCTTTTTTTCATTTTCACACAATGACTTTGCAGGAGAGGACTAATAATCGCTGTTCAGCAGGTTGATGTATTTCTATTTTCTCCACCGCTCTACTAATTAACAGAATTGTACTGGGGCCAGGGCAGGGCTAGCTCCAGTGTGGATGTTTGTCGTTGTGTTACACGTTGTATTTGAACAGAGTTTGATCAAATATGTGGTCGGACTCAGTTTAAGGTCACAACCCACAGAGTACAATAAAAAGTGTTGTCGCCAGGTCATACACTGACGACAAAAAAAAAAGGAAAGGCCTGGACAGAAACCGATTCCACTTATCTCTCGTTGCCCTCTCAACAGCATAAACTTTCCGACTCAAGTGGCTGCAAAAATATGAATAATCACTATGTCTCTCATTGACACCGTTGCCATGGCAACAACATTGAAAAGTCTAATACCTACTCTCCGTGATCTTTCGCATCTGAAATGTTTCCCGTCGCCTGAAAGTTGCATAAAGCACTTCACAGAAAATGTTCCCCGAAAAAGATGCTCTTCTCCGTGAGGAGTGGCGGGAACGGTTTGTATGAATGTGGGCACAGGCGCACGGCTGCGTACACACATTTGCACAGGCACGAGCGTGACAACACACCAGTGAGGTTACGCCGTGCGAGGAGATGGACGACGAGGAGCGGCTCCCTCTGCAGACAGAGAGATTTCAGACTCGTGAAGGAACCTTAAAGGCAGCACGACCAGCCACCACTAATACAAATAGACTGAATTAATGTTATTCTTGTTCGGGGGACATGAAAGAGGATGGAGAGAAATTGGGGAGGGGGTAGTGAGATGGTGGTGGGGTGCTGTGAGTTGGTGATGAGGCTTGAAAAGAGATGAAGCTGGGAGGGAGGGCGGGGGAGGACAAGGGGGAGGACTGGAGAGTGTGAGTTAAATGCACGGAGAATTAGAATGAATGATGACAAGATCTGCTCCCCGTTTCCAGTCGTTTTGTCCTTATGTAGGATTCAGGCAGACGGAAGGGAAATAAAGCAGCACGCCTTGTCTCTACGTGAGCACATGTAACGTTGTCCTGCTTCTTAGCGATAAAGTGACATTTGGAAATAAGTGGAATGGTGTTGTTGTGTGAGCTGACCTGACTCTCTGACAGGCTGCAGCAGAAACTGTGCTGTGTTTTTGTTTTACAGTAACCTTGTGTTATCTGACAGCCAGTGAATAATAGGTCAGCTTAAAATGTAGCCTCACTGCAAAGTCAAAGGAAAGGAAATGCAGAAGATGAAGCAGATTTTCTATGACCAAGGAATCAACACATTCAATATTAAATCCAAGCTAAAGTTTCATCACACTGTCCAACGGAAGCAAGGATTGATTTTTCCTGCAAGATGTTTAATCGAATGTAGAAAACAAAAATTGATAATATACAAGCACAAATATTTCGGATTAAAAAAAAAATCCAAAATAATCTATATGAGCTCAACGTTACAGGCTAAAAGGTAACGTTTTGGTGAATAAAACATTTTCAGAGCAATTTCATACAATTTCTATCCTGATGAACCTTGTGAATTGATTGACTTTGCTTTTATTTATTGGTTAGCATCACTGTTACACTGATGCTAAAGTGATTTACATCAGATGTAATTTTCTTTTCTTTTGTGACCTTTTACGGTTTGATTCTTTCTCTCTGTGGCATTTAACTTTTTTTTTTTCTGTCTCCCAGTTCGTCTGTCTGCGTCTTTGTTGTTTTGCACCGAGCTGTTTAATAATAGTCTCACATGGGCTGACATGGGACATTTGGTGAGGTAAAGATAGAAGTATGACCCTTTTACTTGAGTTTATTTATTTTTTTTACTTTAAGCGCTGCTGCAAGTAGTTGATTAATTGACTAACATTTTCTTCGCACTATATTCAAAAAGTTAGTGTACACAAAAGCTGAATTGACAACACACTGATGTCAGACGTGCACCCGTCTGCACACCAATCAATGTCAAGTATAGGCCGACGTTCACATGGGTGATGATGATAGGATGTACCAATGTGTTTTAGTTTTACCAAAACTAACCGGATTAAATGTAAACATGAACCTTAGTTCTGGTGTAAAAAAACGCCTTGTGTCAATTGTAGAAATAAACATTAGTCGCAGCCCAGAAAACTATATATATATATATATATATATATATATATATTATGTTCTATAGTGTATCTCTGTTGTGTTTGATCATTCAACACAGCCTTTTCAAAAGTGACCAAACAGAGGAGGAGCAGAAGGACACCAGAAGGAAATGTGTATGGATGCAGGAAACAGATGGTTGATTCAGTCCATGGATTCCATTTGAAATAATTACAACAACCATCTACACACTGATTCCTCCCTTTCATTAACATTTGGTCGAAGCGTTTATGTTAATCATCAGGTCGATGGCTTTGATCCTACCCAGGGAGCCTGGAAAAGGTGGAATCATTTCGTCGTTTTTCTTTTGATTTCTTAAATTTAGTCTTTTTACACTGTCACTTGTTCATTCAGCACAAGATTTAACAATGCAACGCTGCCAGTGAATGCAGTTTATGAGACAATATGGCATTGTAACTACACAGCTGTGGGCTGTGATTGCAAAGCCTGTCTCTTTTGGATTTGTGTGTATATGTGTGTGTGTGTGTGTGTGTGTGTTGCCTACAGGTGACTCATCGCACTGCAGATGACCACAATGTTTTTCTCTTGCTTGAGTGTTCATGGCTCTCTTTCTACCTTTCTACCCCTCCTATGATTCTCATTTTCTTACTCGCCTTTTTCCCTTTGCTTCTATTCTATTCTCTACACTCTCATCACTATCTCTTCCCATCGCAGCTTTCTTTCCCCAGATTACATAACGCCCCGTCTCTTTCAAATATGTCTGCACGCTGCCAAAATGAGATGCAACAAATGAAGAGACAAAAGACACGGGACGTGTACATTGGAGAACATGTCATATGTGGCTTTTCTGTTTTGTGTGGCATGCTGCGCCTGAGAGGGTTGGTCCCCAGCAGCAGCAGCAGCAGCAGCAGCAGACCCGTCATCCAGCCCAGGTATAATGAGGCATAATGTCACGTTACGATCTGATTGGCAGAGAGGGGCAGGAAAGAAAGCTGGTGACAGAGGGAGTAAGAAAAAGAGAGGGAGAGGGGGGAATAATGATGATGATGATGATGAGGGCCATGAGGCGAAACAAAGAAAAAAAAAGAGGTGAGGATCAATTTGTGCCTGCCACCTCATTTTCTAACTCTACTCTCCCCCTTACCTCTCACTCCCAGCGTAAAACTCACATCAATCATACAGCCATTTACAGCCTCCCTCTCTCTCGCTCTCTCAATTACACTCTCCCCTCCATTTCTTGTCCTCTGCTTTCCTGTCATCTGCATCCACAGTCACAGTCAGTGTCACTGAGTCTGAATGTTTGACATCATTTCAAATGCGTTTTCTCTCCCAGAGCAGGTGGCGATGAAATTAACCCCAACAGAGCAGGAGCTGAACCTTAAGTCGGGCGATCAAAATCTTTCTAAGAGGCGATGCAAAACTGACATGTGCACTCATGTGACATGTACGTGAGCTTTGCTGAACTGATTTGAGTTCAGTTTATTTAATGCAAAACATTGTTTGAAGGGATTTGAAGAAATTAGTTTCCTTTGTTATATTTCGTGTTTGTGCTTTTACTTTTTGTCCATTACTGTTTTAAAACTGATATAAAATCACAAAAAATAAGTTTTATTACTATTCATATTTACAGTTACTCGTTTCAATATCTTAGTATGTATTATGTTGAGGAGAGCTTTGGAAAATAACACATGTTTGAAATCCATGCTCCATATCAGGGTCATATATGTTAACATTCATCAAATAATTCATTGAGCTGCAAAAAAATTCTATATTCATTGATTTCCAGAGCCGGCATAATCAAAACTTGCTTGACAAAAGTGTAAGATTGTAGATAAATCTAATCTTGGACCTGCACATGTGGGCACACACACACACACACACACACACGCACACACACACACACACACACACACACACGCACGCAGCATTTACATTGTAATTACCCCTGAGCCTCACTCCAAGTCCCTGTGGGGCCTCAGGCTGAAGATGGTCTCAGAAGAGTCCCAGTTGTCCCATTGAGGAGATCATTAGCCTGGTTAGAGTAATCCACAACAATCTGTCTGTGTGTGCGCTCAGACATACATATGTATGTGGGTGTGTGTGTCACTTGTGTGCTCATGCGTTAACTGGCTGTTAAATGGACTCCACGGCCTTTAGTGTCCGTGGACATTAGCTTTATTGGTGTGATCTGAAAAGTTATTTAGTGACAGCTGGGATTTCCCTCCCCAGGGACGGAGCCACTGACGACTCATAATAGCTGACATGAATGAGAGGGGAAATAGGCGTTAAATTGAAAGACCTGGAAAACTGCAGGGGAAAAAAACACCAATGAATTAGTAAAAAAATAAATAAAAAGCATCCACAAAAAAATGTGTAGATCTTTTTGTTTTAAATCATTATTGTGTCTTTATTTTATAAATCTACAAAACGGATTAATTTTGTCTTGTTTTATCATTTTTTAATGAAACGTGTGATTCTTTTATTTTGAAGGTTAATGAAATTACACCATGATAAGCAAATAATTTGTGCAGCTTAAAAAGTCTTTATGAACAAGTTAAAGCACATTAGTTCAGACATTTCTAATGTCAGAAATGAATGAAATCCACCAGCCTTTGTTTGTGTGTAAATATCGTGTAGACTTTTCTAAGAGCAGAAGCTCTCCACCAGCTTCTTTGTTGCAGGATCATTTTGTGTGTTGTTGTGTATTTAAGGGTTTAGGGGATCTGTGTCAAGGGTTATAAAGCAGCTGTGTGTTTGCCTGTCTCAGCTTAAGACAGCAAACATCTGCATGCGGTGTCGTATTGTCACATGTGCCTCTAGACTCTCTGTACCGATGTGACCCGGCCAATCAGTGGCCCCTCTCTCTTTTTTTATCTCTCTCTGCCTCTCCTCTTCCCCCCTCCCTCTGCCATTTCCCTCCCCACGCTGTTGTTTGGAAAAATTATCTTCCCTCTGCACTCTCCACTGGAGGAGAGTGTGGCGTAAAGGGGGGGAGAGGGAGAGAGGGCAACTGATTGCTCCTATTGTTTGAGTGAGGCTTGCAGCCTCGCAGGGGATAATTGGCACACAAGGAGGGTAATGTGTTCAAATAGGGACTGGAAGTCAAAGAAAGAGAAATTAAAAGAGAAAGGTGGTGAAAGGGCACATGGGGAGGGATGCTGTGGACCATCTGAATTTGAACATTTGAAGTTAAATGTAAATATGGGAGACCAACATGCTCTGAAATCAAATTGTATTTTTATTTGATTCATATCCTTTATCCTGGAGCTCTTTTAATGTCAATCGCAAATCCAGCTCATGAAATCAATCAACCCTTCAGTTTCCTGAAATAAAACCACACAATATAGAATGTGATTACACACAAATCAGACTGTACTGCATGTCAATAAACCTGCAAAGGAAAGCTGATTGCAAGACTAATATCACAGGATATTGACAATTTAAAAAAACATGTTTGAGTGATTTTGCATTTTGAGGCCTGTTTGGATTAAAAAAATCGAATTGTTCTTTGTATTCATATATATGCAGATATTTCTACACAGGTTAGGAAAAACAATTATACAGAGTAAAATGTAAATGCATGTGAGAAAACTATCTTTAAAACCTAATTCAATGTTTTACTAGTTCATCATGGAAGAGTCGCAACTAATCCAATATAAATTCCATATATATGACATTTCACTGCTTGTAATTGCATCTGTCAAAATAAAGAAAATAAAAAACAGTAAATACGCACTGAATTTGAAAAAGCAGCTTAAGAAATAGTAAATCATATTGGATGCCTGCAAAGCTAATATGTTATATTTTACATTTTACATTTAGCTCTGGGTCATATGGAAAGTATTTATACATTTTACTCCCTGAAAAATACATGTCCAAAAATACACACAGCCAACACGGTCTAATACAGCTGTCACACTTTCTTTTGTTCCTTCTTTTTTGAGCGCGAGCTCTGCCATCATTTCCTGGCATTCACAATGTTTCTTACCCTCAGTTTTATCTGCATGTGTCCTTTCTTTCCTGTCAGATGCTTTAAGCGAGTGCTCGACAGGAAGCAGGTGTTAAAAATGCTTTTCAAATAAACTTGACTCGACTGAAGGAGAAGTAATTTCTAAAGAAGCAGAGAAACAGCGAGCTTAATTTTAAGGATAGCGTGCCACAGAGATAAATCTGCAACAACTTCCACAGTCAGATGAGGTATTTTGAAATCACAAGCCTTGCATGTCTTATTCAAAACCATACAAGCATAAATAATCAGTGTAATACAAAGACAGGCGATGCAGAAACCCTGCTCTGACTAGGATGACCTTTAACCAGCGGGATGACATCATGTGGTACATCACGTGGCACAGGTCATATTGTGAAAACTCTTGTGCGTACGCAATAATCCGACAGAAGAGTTTTGCTATACTGCGTCATCAAAGCGAGTACTGCACGTCCCTCTGTATGTCTGTGCCTCTGTTTCATATTCCAGTCACAAGCCTCGTGGTGCAACTTCTCAAACCGTGCGATTTGGTATTTTGGAATTCTCTTTTTTTGGGGGGGGGGGGGCTTGATAAGTTTTGTGCCTTGAGGTGTGTCTGGGATGGGATGGATGCACGCGAAGAGCATGCAAGCTCAACCAGCTCGTGATCACAAACGGTTACAGCTTGATGCCTGTGATGAGAGAAAGAAATCAAAAAAAGGATAGAAACATTTACATTCAGTTTGTAAGTATGCCAAAGACGTTGCAAACATCTCTGAGTGCTCGCAGCGTGCACCTCCGTCCGTGCACGTCCAAACACTTGTGTACGTGTGTTACAAATTAGTGTACTTGTAAGACTATTATTTGTGATATTATTTTGCGTGAGTGTGTGTGTGTGTGTGTACAGTGTGTCTAAATTGGAAGGCTGTAATTAAATGCGTAGACCTCTCCACTATCTCCTCCTCCAGCCAGCGCCAGTGACGCACAAACCGCAGCACAGCCATGAGTCATCAGGCCCCCAGGATCACCACCCCTCCTTCTATCTCTCCATCCCTGCCTCCATCCACCTCTACACGGCTCTCTATAACCCTCTCTGCCTCTCACTACACATTCCTATGTCCCACTCTTTCTAAATTACCCACCATCCTTCTCACCCCCCTACGGCACGCACACGATGCAAGCGGCCACCTTTTTCCTCTATACACTCCTTGAGATTCGTGCTCAATTTCCACCTCAATCCGACACGCTACCGTTTATCTGTCCACATCTGGCCATCGCTCTCTCTCTCTTTCACTCTCTCTACAGCAGTCCCCCTACCACCACGCCACCTTCCCTCTTCACTCCATCTGTCTTTACCCTTTTTATCTCCCCCTGTTAACCTCTCCACGCCCACCCGTGAACTGGTGGGTTATTAAGCTTGCTACAGTTGCGGGCGTTAGGGAAACAGAAGGTGACATCTGGAGGCAGAAAAGAAGACGACGATGCAAAGGAGCGGGATGGACAGTGTGTGCGGTGTGAGGAGTGGAGAAGAAGTGAGAGGAAAACAAGAGAGAGGGAGGGAGAGAGAGAGCATGATTTCAGGCATTTGCCACCTGGCGTCCTGAATCATTACCTGACTCATGCTAATCTCTTATCTTCTCAGGCAAACATACACACAAGCCCGCACGCAGACACACCATACACACTGTATACACACTACCAATATTGCAAAAAGCATTAGCACAAGCAGCATGTTTGAGTATCAGACAGCGGAAGAGAAGAGGAGTCGGGGCTCTGGAGGCTAAGGATGAGAAACACTTAAAGGACAGGAGAGGAGAGAATCTCCCTCGATCATTTGACAAAGTTGCCAATGTGGTTACAGAGGGAAAAAAATGGGGGGATTTTTCATTTTCCATCTCCCTGAGTGTTTATGATGTGAGTAGGAAGGGAGAGCACATTAAATGTATGACTCATAAATGTGTGTGTGCCTCTGTGCCCCACCAACGCCCTGCAGAGAGGGTTGCATCCACAGCTGCAGGAGGGATAAAAAAAAAAAGAAGAGGCAATTTCGTGCTTTACTTGGTGTGGTTATCCAATTAGTTACACAAAACATGTGGCTAAGCGGATGTGTGCCAATATGCTTGTGTTTCTCATAGATGTTTTATCCCCGCGAGAGCCCTCGCAAATACGTGGCAAAGCTGTCTGATGAAATATTACATTTCGAGTGCAATAGTTTTTGTATTTGGTTTCAGTTGTTTCCATTTGACAGAGGGGATCATGCACTATTATCCTCTGAGCCGACAGTGATAATTCAAGGTATTCTGCTCACAGATGCTGTAAGCTCTGTGTTTATTAACAAAGCCGCGTGGCTTGATTGTTCAAGGGTTTCCCAAAGTGTATGTATTATTATTATCTTGTTCCAACATGAGCATATTAAACATCCTGGACGTTCCTGATAAAGCCACCTTCCCTTTCAACATGTGATTCAACCCCAAATCATATTAATAATACATAAAAATCCATCTGCTCCAACACATAATAATGTATAAATGTGGTTCTGAACAGTACTTTGTTGAAAATAAACTGTGTGCCACCTCTTCGTTCTGTAGCTTAAAAAACCAACATGAAACTTTTCTGTTACATACTGTGTGTGTTTTAAACATATGCAGGGAACAGACGACACAGCTCTCGCCTTGGTGCTGATAATCCTGAGCCTTGCAGTGGGCGAATGACTCAACGTCACAGCACTAGATACTACTCCACTGGAGTACCCCACATTTATTTCAAACATCTGAAATATTTATGGCTTGATTTTCTGTTGCCTAAAGCAGACATTGAAGAATACAGACTTTTAATAGCCCACGAGAGTCAAGCTCACAGGAAAAAAAAGCAAACGCTGTCAGATGGTGATGATATCTGAGAGTGTGGGATTTAAATGATTGCCTGGAGCCCATGTAGACTAATTTCTGAATATCTCTCTGTAAGATTGTCAGAGTAGCTGCACAAACAAAGTGATATACTTAGAATATATGTGCGTGGAAAAAATGATTAATATTTGCAGATGTGGAAGCAGATGAGAATTCCATAATGAGCACATGATCAGACAAAAGTTGCCTTTCGTTCCCTCTGTTAAGGATTCTGCCTGTTCTGAGGTTTTGGTGACGATCACTGTGGATCTGAGTCGCTTCAACTTTTATCTCTCATTCTACGTCTTAGTTTAAGTGAGATGTTCTCAATGTTTTTCAGCTCGAGACTCAAAAGAGAAATGGACACAAAAATACAACATAACGTCAGCAATCTTAGATAACAGTGACATGTCATTTCAGCTAGCAACGCTTTAAACCCACACACCACACAGGCAATTCTGTAATCATAACGCCAGTTAGCCAAACCCCAATCTGCATGTCTTTCGTCTGTGGACTATGTGAGGAAGGCGGAGTATCCAAAGAAAACCAAGAGAAAACCCTCACCCACTGACGCACACCAAACCATTGAGTACACAAACTCAGGGACAATACTGGTTTGGGTTGTCTTTGGTTCGGTAAACATGAAATATAAAAGAACCAAACAAAAAAACTTTCAACTCCAGAATACAGTCACTTTTTTGAATGTTATGGAATAATAGGTTTTGTACCGCAGTCTCTTATTTTTGCTTCTGTGTCACGATGTGATAAAGAGAGTTTTCACACCTGAAAGTCTGAACCAAGGTTGAATGTCTTTGTTATAATGTTTACATTTGATCTGCAGCAAATAGCAGTATCCCCAGTTAATTCCGAGAGAAAAATTTGCTACATGTTCAAATCTGTCTGTTTCCTGTCTTTCTCTATCTGCTGTGAGGCTAACCCCCCCAAAACTTAAAAATATCCCGCTCTTTTGTTTAGGTGCACATCAAACAAAGTTTTTTCCCTCACTCAAACCAACCTATGATTTACAATGGGAGAAACCACAAAACATATGATTAATACAACAGTTGTGTTTGCCCTAAAGCTCTTACGAAAACTGCTTCTCAAATTCTTAACTAACCGCATTAGGGCCGATCTGTCCAGCCTGTCCGCCCACTGATTCATGCCAGATGTGATATTACATGGGCTTGCACCATGCTATTTTGCAAATCTCATCGCCCTCCACATATTGCAGAGCATCCTTGAATCCCATGATGACGGCTACTTATCCACCTGCTGTCAAAATTAAAACTGCAGACCACCAGTCCTCACTCTCTTTGTGTTTAATGATTTTGAAGTAGTCTCCATGCTGGGATTAGTGGAGCTAATTCTCCAAATGTTTTAATGCAGGCTTAAAACCTGACCAGTTCAGGGTCCGACTGATTTTCTACATGGAGTGTATCTAATGCTGATGAAGCTTTAATCAATGAAAACAACTGCCTTACTAAGACTCTTTGTCCCTTTATAAGAACTGGTGTTTGGATTCTGGAAGACGTCTCTTACCTCTCCGTTTGAAATCAAGCTGAATCACTCGTCAAATTTGGGCCTGACATTAACGAAGAAACAAGCACTATTAGCTGTAAGCCTCACAACTCCCTCTCTTTTCATGCTTCGTTTCTAATGTACCTGGACATTGTAGAATTGAGTTGTTTTCACATAGATTTGACCTGGTACGTTTTAGCTTGACATTGCAATTTAGAGAACTGACTAAAAACCTACGATGAATTATGTCGTCATCACCTACGTGGGCCTAGTCTACCTGTACTTGACATTGATTTGTCTGTAGAATGGGGTGCTTCTGACCTTGGCATGTTGTCAATTTGGCTTTTTGAAAAAAGTGCTTCGTACATTTCTTTCCATTTGAATGGAAAAATAAAAATGAACCAGTTCATTTTCTTTATTTTGTTGCTACTGTAATATCATTGAGGCTTGACTGACAGCGAAATGAGCCAGACTGAGATCACCTCAATTGGTTCCTTTTTTTCAAGTGGTCTGGACCATGGTGAGAGGCACCTTTCACAGCTGTTATTCTGGTTCGAACAAAACTGGAAAAAAAACAAGCACTATTAGCCAGGCTAACAGCAGCGAGAATGGTTGGTTGCCATATGTTTGAGTTCTTCCAACTCCTTTCTTTTTTGGGCTTGGATTGTGACGTACCTGAACATTATATACCTAGAGTTATTAACTGCTCAAGTCCATTGATTCAGCCATAGAGGCTTCGTACTTGAATGAACCTCAAGGACCTTTTGCAGTGATGTTCAGTAGGGGTCATTGACCTGGATTTGGGGCATGTGGTGCATATTTTGTGAGTTTGTAATTTTATAATCCTGTTGAACCTGGTTGAAGTTTACCTGCTGCATGGTGTGAGGGTCTGCCAGTTGAAATAATAACTTCCCTTACCTCTTTTCATTCCACGTCATGGCTGCAGCTGGGTAGTGATCAGTGCCCTTTGTGGACCTTGACTCTTCCTGCCTCCTCGCCTCTGGTGGTAGCTGTTGATCACGGTGACTGCTGATGCTCCAACAGGCTTTGCAATCCCAAGTTAACCTTCATAACAACAAACAGTCAATTGTGAGTAAGTTCAAAGTGAGACAATTCAAGTAATTGTTTTGCTTTTACTAATCAAAACCCATTGTTATACATTGATGTTGAATATTCCCTGCATCGCTCAATTAAAGTTTTTAAAATTTTTTCCAGGGAAGGTTTATTAGACATGTTATGTATCATATTATAAAATGTAGGCACTGTGAACCTGTGTAAACTGTAAATAAAGTAAATAGAAATAAAGTTTTCCTAGTGGAAATGGTTCTTCCTGTTGCTTACTGTTTCTACAACAAATAGCTCAATTGCTGCTTTTTGTTAAGTTTAGCCTGATTGGGGTTCCTCCTAATCCCCTTCAAGCGTGTAATTATTCATGTTTGAAAACAATCAAGGTCTTAACTGTTTCGCAGTGAAGTGCCATGTGCAGGAGAGACTGGTGACTGAGCAAACAGAACCGCGGTCCCTGACTGAAATGTCTGCAGTTACTGCTCTATAACTCTTGATTGATTCTGATTCATAATAATAATAATTTCCAATAGCTAATCTCACTGACGTATAAGGCAACGAACAATCGAGCTGATAGAGAAATTCATACACTTAGACCTGCAGAGATCATTATAAAGTTTCCACCAGCACTACACTTACTGTGCTGACTGAAACTTCAAAATGATGAAGTTACTCAACTCCTGGAGGAGGTTATGTTTTCACCCTTGTCCAGCTGTTTGTTGGTTGGTTTGGTTTAAGGATGATGTTAAACTACTGAATGGATTTTCATCAAGGTTGATGGGACATGGGCCAAGAAAGACCCCATTCAATTGTAGGGGTGGCCCAGGAGGTAGAGAGGGTTTTCCACTGTCAAGTAAATCATTGGTTCGATCCCTGGCACTTCCAGGCTGAAGTGTCCTTGGGCAAGATACTGAACCCCAAATTGCCCCTGATGGGTGTACCGACAGCATGTGAATGGCAAGTGCTGCATGAATACGTGCACAGATTCCTCATGTGGAATAATGCATGGATCTTGATGAAGGAATTTAGGCATGTTTAGGGGACTGAGTTTGTGCAATGTAGTGCAGATGTGAATAAATATCCAGATCTAGTGATTTAAATGTGGTTTTATTTAGACGATTGGCTCTTTTCAGGTGCTGTGCTGTAACAAATAGGTGTTTAAACCTGTAGCTAGGACCAATGTGTAGCAGAGATAATGTGGATTCAGTGTCAGGTCATAATTACAATGTAAAAAAGTGGAAAGTGGGGTATAAAGCATGCATGTGTGCATCACTCCTCTAATGCTTTTCATTTGACTTTAGTTTATATGCTTATTATGTGCATAAGTGCAGAATTAATGCAGGTTGTAAGATCTAATCCTCCTCCAGTTTCCTGTTGGCTCATGGTAAAGTCTGGTTGAAATTGTTGACCTTAGGGGTGCTCAGATGGAACTTGATAGATTGAGTAATGACTGAGAGTAATTACAGATTTAAATGGATGTTGGACAATAGAAACAACAAAAACTAACAACGAGAGGTGGAGAGTAAATATCACAGAATCAATGGTCATTCTGATGCTACAGGTCTGGAAAATCGCCAACATTTTAAATTGGAACTAATCATAGGAAAAATAGAAAGTGAGCCGGTAGTACGTCAGGGGAACAAACTTTGCCACAAGTTTCAAAACCACAACGCGGCAGTGTTTTGTCCCTTGAAGGAGACTGGTTCTGTCCACGGTAAAAAAATCTAAAATGCAGCAGTAGATCAGGCAGACATGTGTCCAGATGAGGACAGAGCACAAGATAAAACGTTTCAATTACAACACTGTCTGATTCCCTCTCTGTATGAACGGATCAATACATACATCACTGAGGTGCCTGAATGCAGCAAGTCTGTGACCAAGGCAGCTGACCAAAGACCTTTTCAAGACCTGAGTCCAAAAACAGATTAATGGTCCGTAACGCTCATCAACATTTTTTCTTTGATCAGATGCGGAGCAGAAAACAGGTGGTCCTTCTGATGCTTCAACTTTTTTAATTTTCACATGTAAAATAAATATACTTTTGGAATCTGATCAAGAAATTGTTTTTCTTTTTCCCTTTTATTGCACAATTTAAGTGCTATTTAACTCTACAAAGGCTCCATTAAAAGTAAAGTAACTCTGCATGAAAATAATGCTGGCACGTCCAGCTGGAAGACGACACTGGTGACATCTATCCATCTATCCATCATCTGAACTGCTGGGAGGTGGGATGTGCCTGTACAGGTCACCAGTGTATTGTGTGGCTAACCCCAATCTGCATGTATTTGGACAGTGGGAGGAGGCTGGAGTACCATGCAAAAGTTCCTGTGAATCCTGAACAGAAGTTAGAATCAATACCTTTCTTTCTGTCACAGCACTGCCTCTGGTTTCATATCACAGAAATGTGTTACATATAAAGGCTGAAAATTCCCCCATATTAGAGGTGAGGATGCCCTTTTCTTGTTTGCTTTCTCTCTGCTGTCAACACTGTGTCTTGCTCTTTCTCAGGCAAATACAGATAAGCTTGCTCATGCCCGCAAATAAAACATATACAGGAGAGATACAGAAAAGTGGGGAAACAGAAATTCTAATGAAGGCACGCTGCAATAATGGAGGAGGTGATGAGTTGAAATGATAGAGGAGACAAGGGAAGTGTTTATGACATTCGGTTACATATAGAAAGCATAGCTTTGTTTCAGGGAGATCAGTGTCTGATTAGCAGAAGTGACAGATAAAGAAATGGGAAATTTCATTGTATGCCGCTATCTGGGAAATGGATTTTGTGAATACTGAGCTGGCTGGATATAAGCTTTTATTCAGTCTTTTTCTGCCTGAATCCTCTTACGTTTACAAGCTCAGGTTTTACCCACTGGCTACACTGAACACATTTTCTCCCTCTGTGATAATACAGAGGAAAATATTACAGACCACACATTTTATGTACAATAGACACAGCATGATCCACATCCATAAACATCATATACACCCCTTCACCTCTATGGGCCTTTTGCAAGATCTTTTGCATGTTTGTATCCTCAATAATCTCTTTTTTTTTCTACAAGAGGTTTGCCTGTTATACCAGGGATCCAAGGCAGTTTCACCAAACTTAATCAAATGGACAAACTTCTCATGAATGTCCCTGATTGTACTGAAGCCAGACACCTTATGAGGTTATTGCTCTATAACCTTGTTGAGTTCTCTCTGTATACCACATATAAAGATGGATGACATGACTGTTCCCCAAAACTGAAGCCAAAGCACCTTGATCAGCCCCTGGTGGCTGGCTGGAGAACAGGTCATAAACCCTGCCTCCTCCATGGTCACATGGGAAATACATTTTGAAGTAGTTTAGGTAGTTCTTATCACACTGATGTTTGTTCCAGATCTAATCTTCTGCGTACTTTGGTTTTCATTAGTTATTTGATGCTGTATAAATGAGGTGAAACGTCATTGACAGATGAGACCGACTCACGATTGGTCGAGGGTGTCAGCGGGACCTTGTTGCCACGGCTCCACTCAGTGACCACTAGTGCACAGCCTCTGGCTTCAAATGATGTGATCAGAGTAAATTAGCAGGGCTCATATCCAGGGTATTTTGGCTTTATTTCTGGATAGAGAGAGGAAATGGAGACAACATCGTCCATCTTTATGAACAGTCTTTGTTGTGTACACATTGAAAAAGGGTCTTGTTTCAATTCGCTGTAGTGTGATTAAATACACTATTATTATTATTTCCAGTTCTTGCTTCCTGTTTAGTCTTAAACATTAGCTAACATCCTGCCATATGCAACATTATAATAATATTATATGATATTAATATAAAACAAAGAGAACATTTTGTCTGAGCACATGCATTTCTTTTGGCATAGTTGAATATACACTTCTTACCAAGGGTAGGATGAGAAGAATGATAAAGACATTGCAATGGAGATAGATAGAAAGATAGATAGATAAATACTTGATTGATCCCGAAGGAAATTTAAGGATATATGAAACTACCACCAGCAGCTTCTTAGCTTAGCTGAACATAAAGGCTGGGAACAGGGGGGAAGCAATAAATGCCACTAATTAAGTCTTAGTCACCATTGTTTGATCCATATAAAAACTGCAGCATAAAATATACCTGGTGGTTTTATGGGCAGTTATATGGCAAATTATTACCCTGGCCATAAGTCTTTATGCTAAGCTGAACTAACGCTCTCCTGGCTCTGAGCACTTAAAGGACAAATGACCCCAAGTTGGGATTCAGACCGAAGCAAACCAGCGTTGCAGAGATATATATACGTTGGAGATGATGAAATATGATCCACTTAGTCCAGTTTGAAAAAACTGATGTATAAAGGCAATATGCTTTTCATACTCACAGAATGGATTTCAATACTCTGTACGTCCACCAGGAACTTGTACTTGCATGTATTTGATTGTCCAGTGCAGTATAGTCCAACGATTTTAATTGCATTGCAGCAGAAGTTGAACAAGGTTCAACTTTTTTTTTTTTTGGCCTGGATGACGCTGTGTTGTTTTTGCTGCAGCCCCCTGCACTGACACTGCATCACTGGACTGACTCCGCTCAAATCAGAGGCCTGGATGTTCTCACTTAGGGCCACTCTGACCACCTTACTCTGCTCACTTACTCAGCAAGTGAGCAAATAAGTGTATTTAAACAAAGTACAAATGTAAGAGAGTGTGAAAGATCCTCTTTCCTCCCTCTATAAAAACATGTGGAAAGTGGAATTTCACTGCTTAATTCTTCCATTTAAAAACAAACAAAAGGTGTAGGATATGAGGATTAGGCTGCTACACACTTCAATGTGATTAATGGCGTCAGAAAAACATCAAATGGAAAAATATATATTTAGCTAGTACACAAATAATTTACACTGATTTGTTGACTTCTTTGGGCCAAATGTAGGATTTCATTTGCTTGTCAGGATCTTAAATCCTCTTCTCTTACTTTTCAAGTCATGACAAAAACAAAAGTCAAATCCAAGTCCAGTTTAAAGATCATAATCGCAATTATGGTTAATGAAAGCAGAATTATATGATTTCCAAATACTTTGGGAATAACTGTTTCTTCAGTTATTCCAAAAGTTCACTAACATCTTCCTTTTATTCATATTTTGACATAAAGACTTAATCAGTGCAACAAAAAAACATAGATTTGTCATAGTAAAATTAACAATAATAATAATGATAAAGTAATACAAGCCAACAGGAATTCCCTAACTGTGTTACAACTGTATGGTCACCACACTCTATACTTTACCTATATTATATTCAATTCATATTTTGTTTGTTTATCTTGCTTTTGCTTTTAATGAGTTATACTTGGATTTAAAACCCACTATTGTTATTGGCTGCAGGCCCTGTCTTCTGATTGGCTGACTAATCTGCTGTATAGAGTTCCAGACAGAACAATAAGAAAGGAGATGTTAAACTACACTGAGATGTTGTTTGGCATTTAAAACAACTAATAAAGCTTCTTATGGACAAAAAATGTTGCTGCACTTATTTCCATCTTGTTCGTCACTATGGTAATTCTGTGTCTTGTAATGATTTTATTCTCAACACGTGAGTTGCTTCATATCTCATGTCTCACAGAATTATAGCTCACGTGTGATGATGACTGTGTCCATGGAACGTCCTCAGGTCTCTGCTCAACACGATGAGGCTTGATATCTTCTTCTAAATCTTAAGCCAAAATTAATCAGGGAGCGATAACGATTTACAAGTGAGAGACTGAATACATTACTGCCTAGTCACAACCTTGCATTAATCATGATCATTTTCCTCACCCTGACACCTCAAGTGTCCCTGCCCTGTTTTACTGCGATACCATCAGGTTGTCATCAAAATGGTATTAACTGGACCACCGATTCTTGTCTATCATCAAAATGTAGACAGTATATATTTTATCTCAGCCTCCTGATTTCCTTGCAAACCCACAGTGATTCTCTTTTCTTATATTATGGAGAGTCAATTACTCTGCACGGGGCACTTATTAACATCTGTCAATAGAAACATCTGTCGACATCTGGGAAGAATAAAAGAAACTGTGTTCCACTTTACAGTCTCAGACACTTTAATTAGTAAATAAAACAAAGTATATAAAGAATATTGTCCTATTTAATATGTATGATCTATAATGATGTAATTGGAGCTGCATATGCTCCTATAGCTTTTATTATCAGGAAACCTCAAACAGCAGTCTGCTGGTTTATGCACGAGTCGTGCGACCCTGCTCTGTTCATCCTTTAGAGGATCAGAGGTTTTGTCGCTGTAGGTGTTGGCGATGACTCACACCAGCAAATTACCGCGTTTCAAACGGCTTTCAAATTACTTCCCTCCCAGTTGGTGGTGTGCTGATCACTGATAACAGTTTTCATTTCTACAAGGAGTTTTGGAGGACTCATCTGTTTCCATCTGTTTTGTCCAACTCGAGGTATTAAGCCTGTGTCTCTTTGCATTAGGTCTACAATACAATGATGAGTTCTGCAACACAGACAGACAAGCTTAGTGTGGATTGAAAAAAATCATCAAAAGGTATAGGTCTGTCACTGCTCGTGCTGCTGAAACTAAAACTGCAGATGAATCCGCCACTAAAGAGATGAGTGGGAAAACATTGGAGGGTACAGCCTACTTAGTCTTACTTCATAAAACAGCTCATTTAAGCTGAGTAATGATTATCGACGATGCAAAGGGCAGCCCAGCAGCTTATACCTATAAAGGCAGGCATCTGATGACAGTCTGCAGCAAAGGCTTTGTAAGTCCTCCAATGTTAATTTCATCACAGTAACATTACAGAAGCCTGGTGGAGTGAGTTGTGATGTGAAAGCACAACACGCTGCACCTTAAGGAAACAGATGCAGACAAAACAAAGGACACCTCATAGGTCACTTATCAAAGAAGCCTAAGTATAACTCATATAAAGACATTTTAACAACACGTGTGTGTCATGTAAAGAAATATGATTATTTTGTGAAATAACATAAATCACACAAAATATGTCAATAAAATTAGATCAAAGCTGAGATAAGAGTGTTTTTCTTAATGTCAAGTCAAATATCATTGAACCGATACTACTAGTGTCAGCTTTTTACAAATTACTATTTGCTCAGCCTGTAATGTTTGAATTCCCCCAAGCTAGCTGTTATTTTTAATGTCAAATAGTGATAGGCTATGTGATTAAATGATTGTATGGCTTTTGCACAGTGTCCCTGTCGAATAAAAGATAAAATGTTTTTCACTTATTCGCTGCTATTTTAGAAAAATGTCACGCATGTGTTGTCTAAGTGGAAACGAGTCTCTGCATTTTCTTGTGTTTTTTAAATCTTTTTGTAGTAGGACATGAATCCAGCAGGCCGGAAGGCTCAAGGTAACATTATTACCTCACCATAAATACTGTAAAGGGGCTTTTTCTCATGAATATTGGCTGATTTTGCAACAGCACTTGCACACTGCAATTGCTTTTTCGTTTTTATTGCTTGTTTTTAAGATTTGAAATGGGCTGGCCACGACTTTATATAGTTGAACTGTTGCACCTTCTCCATCCTGAGCACTGAGGCCGACCAGCCTCAAGCTTTCAGATGTCCAGAGATCTGGGCTGAAAATGAAGAGATGAGGATGACCTTTGCAAACTCTATTTGTATCAGAGCCCTTTCAATTTGAGTTTGAGACCTTGTTTCATCTGCTATTGTGCAATGTTTTAACTCTTACTTAATTATTTATTCATGTTAATTGCATTTTGTATTTAATCTCCTATTTAACCCCCTAAATATATTTATACATTCCTTTATTTTCATATTTTAAGCTTGTACACTGTACAGTCCATGAAAATAAAAGTATTCGCTTTTAAAATGGTGAAAAATTATTTTGCCTCAGGGTGACATAACAACATGAAACTTGTAGGACTATAAATCTCTTTGACTCTGCACCCTGAAGATAAAAGACCTCTGAATCGCTGCCATGGAAAATAAAAGCTGTTGTTGTGACAGCATTATGCCAGTACA
This sequence comes from Paralichthys olivaceus, assembly GCF_024713975.1. Taxonomy (NCBI): domain Eukaryota; kingdom Metazoa; phylum Chordata; class Actinopteri; order Pleuronectiformes; family Paralichthyidae; genus Paralichthys; species Paralichthys olivaceus. The sequence goes on along the minus strand of NC_091107.1, from coordinate 11,979,987 downwards.
ATCATGAGGTAATGAACGTGACCACATCAATGCATAGGGATGCATGGGTTTTTGAAATTTGGCACGTTATGGAGGTCTGCAAAAGTGTGGTGTCCCTGCCAATACATTTGCAGTGTGTGGCTTTGCCATCTGTGCTCTCTGGTGCAGTGATTACAAATGATGTGGATGCAAGCGATTATTCTAATAAAGTCCCATGCAAGGTTCTACTGTAGTACATAAGAGGCATCTGGCTGCAGGCCGGCTGTCTTGTCCCGAGGCCTTGAGTGTGCAGCACTGCCTCTGAAACCGTATGTATGTGTTTTTTGTCAGGCTTGGCTTCTATTCATTTTAAATAGTGTGTTTGCTGATGCATGTGCCAGGTGTCTACAGGGGTGTGGGGAAGAGATTGATGGTGAGCGCTGATGTCGCACGCTCTGATATGAGTCGCCTCATCAACCTCAAATTCATTGCCTGCTCCTGGCCTCCAACACCATCCGTCAACGACGCCACCGGTTTCTCAAAGGTTGCAGTGCGCATTTCACAGCTAATATTCAATGGGGGTAAATAATTTCTGAGTAGCAGACAATGAGAGAGTAGGACAACAATCGGCACAATGCGCACGCATTATTCACACAGGATCCACTTCCCTAGGGGTCCATCGACTCCCACCATAACTCTGCCTCTCGACCTAATTTATGCCATAGACGTTTGGCATTCAGTGGCTGTTCAGAGCTTATTTTCTCACATCATTTATATTGTCTGATGGATTCAAATATTAGTTTTAACACCATATTCATCAAGATGGAGATGCTCAGCCATCACAGATTACTTATGAAGGGATGGTTCACAGCGCCGCACTATGCGAATAGAGAGGCATTTTTCTTTGCAGCACCAGTAAAGGATTTAAAGGAGCAGAGCGGACAGAGGCAGCACAAATACTGGGAACATAAGAGTCGGTATCATTTTTAAGACTTTTTATTTTCCTGTGAGCAACAAATATCTTTGAACGTTATTGACTTATTAACACAGTATAGACTTTCTAAAAATATACTGCATTCAGTTTAGATTTGTATGAGTTTCACCTATTCAAGTGCGTCTTTTCCTGCATACAACACCCCAGTTTAATCCTGGCAAAGGGCACAACACAAGGAGAACATACAGGCTCCTGTGTATTTTATTGAACGGTAAAGTAAGTTACAAATACCGGGTTGAAAAATACACACCGATGAGGCACAACACTGAAACAGGTTGGTTTTGATGTTGGTGTTTTGTAATTGTGAAAGCTATTTGCAATCGATATTGAATATAATGTGTGGGCAGATACATAGCAAACATGGGAAAAATCATCAGAGGGGAAAAATTATCCAATATAAAGTATTACCTGGATACCACAGAACACCAGAAGTCATAAAATGGGACTTTCTCATAACAATGTGGGAAGTGTAAAAGTGAGTAAAGCATATAGTTGCACATGATCTGGGAGTGTTCCTTGATTCACACATTCTGGTGTTAAATAGCTGAAATATTAGGGAATTGGCAAAGTTCAGCTCTTCCATTACACTCATCACTTTGTTTCCTTGACGACAGAACGCTGACACCCTAATACAACGAATAGCAAATTCAGAATTATAAAAAGCTGGTCTTATAACAGCCGAGAGTCGAGAGTCATATTACACAACTTATAGATTAATGACATGATTAAGACTTCAAATGCATGTATGCTATTAATAATTATACACCCCAAGTGTCCACAGTTTTTGAATTGAATTAGAATAAAAAGGCTCCTTGTAGTTTTTACAGTCCCCATCCACATCACATATTGTTTCCTACTTTTATATTCAGGGATGGTTCTAATGCAATTTGATTAATTACCGTATTAACCTTAATAATGGGAAAACACTTTCATAGAGAATGGTTGAATCCTTAATTTGCCATTCATGTGGCATTACATCTTATTCTTTATGTAAAGAGTCAGTTTAGTTTGCAATATTATATCTATCTGTCAGAAAGAAATCTGTAGCCCAATAATACATGTGGGCGACTGGGCCTCAGGAGCAGGTCGTCCAGTAACTGAAGGGTCAGCGGCTCAATCCCATTATTGCCCATTCCGTTTGTCAAAGTGTCCTTGGTCAAGTGTGTGATTGATGTATGACAGAGAAAGTGCTGCACATAAATGCACTGAATGTGTGTGTGAATGGGTGAATGGCAACACTGCATTGTGAAGCGCTTTGAGAGGTGATCAAGACTAGAAAAGCGCTTTATAAATACACACCATTTACCATTTAAGAAGATGTCAACCTAGAACATTCTCACTCTCTATACCACAACACTTTCCAGATGTAAAGAGCAGCTGAACTATAAAAACACACAATAACAATGTAACACAGCACCACCAAACAAGCCTCACAGACTGGAGCAGATTTTGTTGTGCAACGCTGTGTTTCATCCTCTGACACGGACATGAGCGCTTGACTCACAGAGACAGACTGATCGAGCTCTGGTGCAGAAAATAGACATTTTCACGAACCCAGGCAAAAAAAAACCCCAGACAACTTTTACCTTGTTACTGTCTCTCAGCACTGACAAATGGGCTGGAGTGATGGTTGAAAGAGACCCTAATAAAAGCAAAGCATAATCGGTGTAATTATAATCATATTAGCCTTTAATTATTACACCATCATACATTCTTGATTCCTCGGACTGAATATACACAACATGCACAAGAGACATTTGTGTAGGTTAATGTAGCTTGCAGCCAACTTATTAAAAAACCCCAGATGAAACTGCAGATTATCGTGTGGGTGCTATGCATTGTGTTGTAGGAACCTTACGGTGCAATTACTTGTCCTTCCCTCCCCCTGACAAAGTGGCGTGGGTGGAAAAGCTTCTGTTAATCATGGGCTCTATTTTATCACTTTCAGGTAGAGACCCCTTCGCCGCGCGAGGGAGCTGCATTAGCACACTCGCCGAAAGATCCCCAGCCCGCATTACCATAATTGTGGCCAAAATGTCAGCAAAATCCCGGGAATTCATCATTCACTATCTCCCCTTGTTTGAAGCATGTCGATTTTTCCAGCTCCGCCTGACGACCCCGCAGCCCTCCTCAGTCCAAAGCCAACATTGCAAAAGAGAAAGTTAATTAAACGGAACAGAAGGCCATCCACATATAGTCACTGCCTCTTGTCTTAGCAGTTTGTACAGGGAACCATCAGCGACAGCACACAGGAGCCTCCACCAAGAGGTTCATTTGTCGCTAATGTACATTACAGTAAGAGAGGGGAAGTGTGTTTGTGTGGGAGAGACCCAACCCAAGAAGAAATGGAACTATTAATGTGTGTGTGTGTGTGTGTGATCTCCACTGTGTGTATTCCATTAAATACAAGCAGTGTTAATCTTTGTGAGTGGCCAAGCAGGCGGCGGAGTGTGAGTCAGTGCGGGGGTGTGAACATGGAGTGAGGGTAAAGGGCCAACTAATGCTGAGTGGCAGTTGATAATGCCAGACCGTTATATCAGCATCTGCCCTCCGGCTTCATGCTTACCTCTCCGAGCCTGCTGCTGCCATCAAGCATTTCCACACGGACACAAAAACACACACACAATAACATGACTGCCTTGCAAACACTCTGCATTCTGCAGCAAACAGTCCCTTGCACAAAATCTAATCAAACAGAGGTTATATGGTGCCTCAAGCCATCGCAACAAATTACAACTTCATTTGATGTGCATATCTCGTCTGCAAACACAAAACACATATTTGCACACAGAGACCAAGTCGAGCCCGGCCTCAGAACAGAAACAAAGCACCATTTTAGTTTCCAGGTAGGGAGGGAGCAAGTGTATCATAGCTGCAGTGTGACTAGGAGTTTATTTTAGTTTGTCTTTGACATAATTAAATCCTCTTATGTTCGTCCGAACATTGTTTCTTTAGTCAAGTAAGAGATATCAGAAATTGAATGTTCCCATCGGCGGAGCATGACATTTTGAATCAGCCACAAAATAATCATGTATTAACGTTGGCCTTGTTTGACTCAGATCTCCACAGCAACCCCATTAATCTTAGGACTTCACAGATAATATAGCATCCCTGTCTGTGGTCAACTGAACAGTTATTAACACAAGGGACAGATCTAGGGGCGGGGACAGGAGGTGCCAGGCAGAGCTGAAATCTTATTGGCCCTGTCAGTAGTCTTTTAAAAAATGAAAACTAGTTACTTATGAACAATACTAAGGATAAATGATGTGTGGCTTTGCCCAAAGCTTTGGAGCTAACAGTACACAAGGAATGACTCAAATGTGCACCTTCCCGAATAAGACAATTGTACGCTGGACATAAAATTGGCCCCTCTGTGTAAATGTGGTCCCTGATTTAGGAAAACCCTAGTTCCACCACTCTAACACACACACAAATGCAAAGAAAACACAGCAATAGACATATGCTCACACACACACCCCCGGAAATAAAAGTGTGAAAATAGAAATGCAGTGAGAAACAAACCCGTATGAGGACTGACAGCTGAATTTAGTGGCACATAAGGCCAGAGGGAGGCCTGGCATTGACAAATGAATTGAGCGGAGCTGAGCTTGGCTTTAAAATTGTGAATCAGCTTCTTTCCACGTTGCCCAGCACAGGAATACCACAGCAGCTTGAGCTTTAGTACAACAAGAAGGCCGAATGCCAGACATAAACGCATATTTATTTATTAGCCCTTGAACCGTGCTTTAGAACATGCTACGTTACAGCAGACCTTGGCACCGACTGGTTGGCAGTGGAAGTTGTTGTTATGTTATAGTAAATACAGTGGAAGGGAAGTTGAAGAAAGGGCACAGGTGAGTGCACATGAGTGGATCATGCAATCAAAGCTTCCCCCCTGCACCCCAGAGTTATTTACTTCAGCAAACCTCTAGGACGAGGGAGGTTTCAAACCTCCGTCTGGACTTATTTCACTTCCACAAGTTTTTCTCCTTCACTTGTCATTGATAGTGATCATAAAACTAATCATTAAGAGAAAGCTATTTGCCAGCAGTACAGTATAATATGTAGTGTAGGTGCACATGCATTGATTTGTAGTTAACACTTTATCATAGAGGTTAGAATTCACATCGTTAAGCTGTATCATGAATTCCTGTTGATCCCTATTAGGAACAGTCATGTCACTGTGGGTTTATTCAATTAGTTGGTATTTAATTAATCATCAATCAATGGATGTTAACTCAGTTACTTAATTCTGTAAATATGCCTCCGTAGCTGGAATGAATTACACTGGTAACCACATGTAATCTCCTGATGATCAGATTCCTGACACAACATTAAAGATAGGGTTGGTGATTTGTATCTGAAGCACTTGTTATCCTATTTGTTGTAATCCTCTTCTCGTCCTGATAGCCATCAATAAAGAAAGTCGTCGCTGGACTGTAATAAACACGACTGATCGTGATTCGCTGATGTACCTGCCTGTAACCTCTTTGCCTGTGTTCACTGAGCATCAGTCACAAACCGGAGAGACAGACATCGCTGAAGCAGAGACGATAGCCAGAAGTTTTCGAGCGAGTCTTCCTGCAGTTGTCGGGCAGTGTGCCTTCATGTGCGTAGCTTTGACGAGAGGGTCGAAGGGAGGGGGTGAGACGTATCAGTTGCATATTTCGAAGCGCAACCTACTCTTGCTAGCTTTTCCAGGATTACCGACCCTAGCATAGGATGTATCATGAATTTCTGTCGGTCACTTTTAGGAATTGTCATCATCAATCAATGAATGCTAAGTCACAGTTATTTTACTCAGCACATAGGCCCCATAGCTGGAATAAACTAAATTTAATAAGTAAACTTTTAAGTAAACCATAAGTAATCTCCTACATGCTGCTACAGAACCCAACACCTCAACACTCTGAGTAACATTGACGAAGTCAAGCTCAGATTCCTGACACGACATTAACATCCAGTTATTGCTTCTCACTTCACTGCAACGCAAACTGTTGACATATGCTTCAACATGTTTCCCCTTATTTATTAACTGGTACTTGAGCAATGTTTTGGATTCCAGTGCTCTGCTTTCAACACTCACTTCCACAATGAAAGATGGATTATTAAGATATTCCTCATCCTCTATACTGTAACTCGGAAATGCGGCATAAAGAAGACCAGGCTCAAATCTTCATGAGAAGAGTGTTCTCTGTTAAATGCAATGTTCTTATATGCACGTAACTGCACTCCAGCAAATATGGCAGCATATGAATTAAAGCACGAAGCAACTGTCGATTGATTAACTAATCACATAAAGTCTTACCCACTTTATCATTCCAGGGATTCATCTTAAGCCCTGCATTAAATCATCACGCACTGCTCGAGCATGTGTTTTGCGGCCCTATTATAGACTGTTGTATTGTGTCTCTGTGATGACACGATGATTAGCGATGAGAGGCCGCGTTAAGAGAACAATGTGGTGCTGACAGATGGAGGGCAGCCAGAAGTGATGCGAGACGGCCAGTGGAAAATTGTGCAATCCCTGGAAATTGAGCAAACATTGATCAGCAGAGCACGGCCGCTCCCGTGGTCCGTGAGCCATGAAGCCAGCACAGAGGGCCGGGGGAAGGGGGGCACCATGGACAAAAGCCTGTAACAACCACTGTTGTGGGGGAAAAAAACGGCCTCCGGAGTGAAACGCCACTTTTCTGTCTGCAGATGCCAGTCACTCATTCTTGGGGAGCGCGTCACCAAATGATCCTAATTGATAGCCTGCGAGGGGAGGGTCACTCTGTATTTTTTCGTGCCCCTGAATCTGAGCAAAGGAAGGAAGCAACAGGGATGGGGGGGCGTTGAAGAAGCAGCAGCACGCTAACCTTTAATACGGGGAGGAGGAAAATGGCGGCGTACCAGCTCTATCTCTACAATTTTCTCTTTTCATTGAGGGAAAAGTACTATTTCATTCATGCCATTTCCGTTCATTCATCAGCTGGGGCCAGCCTAGACTCACGGTGCCATCTCCACCACACCAACATTCTTATCAATGGAAGTGACGTCAGCAGTGCCTGCAGCTGGGGGGTGGGGTGGGGGGGTGGGGGGGGTGATCACGTGGTCCGGTGAGGGTATATACAATAAAGTTGCGCTGGCCGTGGTGCTGAAAACATTCACTCAATTGCACATTAGAGCCACTGCTGCTGCTGCTGCTGCTGCCACATACAAACACAGCACACAGCTGAAATAAAGAAGCGCCAGTGTGTGTGCGTGTGTGTCTGCGTGTTTTCTTTTTTTTTTCTTCCTCTTCTTCATGTTGGTCACAAGCTGAAGAGAGAGAGACGGAGAGACAGACAGAGAGAAAGAGAGAGAGGTGGAGAAAAGAAAAAAGACAAGACATTCTCTCAGGTGATCCGCTATTCATGAAAAATTATCTTGGCTTTACCCGCGCTGTGAGTTTCACCACTTCCCCACCCCCAAAGTGGGACCCCAGGTAAGTGGGACGAAATCTCTTATTCTCATATTATTCATCAAATGTTCCTGATAAGATTGATGCAGACATGTTTTTACTTTGTGTCTTTTATGTAGTTTATATAGATTTTTTGTGTGTGGAAGATTTTTTAATAAAAAAAAATAAAATCTCAACTTTATCATGATAATTGATCATTTCTCTGCAGCTGATGGTGGTGTGATCATAAGGTAGTGATGTGAACCAGGACTGTTTCTATGTGACTTCTCTATCATCAAGTAAAACGAAATACATTTTTAAACTTTAGATAATAACAAATGATCTTGTATAAATAGCCAATCATTTATGTCTCATGTTTTTTCCCCCAAAATAAAAAAAAATACAAATTTATGAACATGTAAATAAATGTATTAAGGCTTGTACTGAAATAATTAATGTGTAAAAAATATGAAAATAATCCGTGATTTCCTGCTTATTTTGATGGGCTGAAGAATTCTGCCACTACAAAGCGCAGACAATTATATTTAATAAATATTTCTGTGTGCAGCTGCTGCTCAGTAGCTCCTGTAAAATGTCGAGATTTTTTCATCACACGTAAATGTAAGAAAAAAATCTCTTTTTAAGCCACATTAAGATCTGAAGAATCCTTTTCCGGCTATTAAATTCTAATTAAATTAGAGTCTCAGTCATGAACTGCAAGTTGGTTATCTTATTAAGAGGATTTGTTTCGTTTCCCACCTTCCTGCTCCGGTTTGTAAAAATGTGATATTTTGCGCTGCTCCCTGAGATGCCCAAATTTGCGCTCGTCTGCATTCCACCACTGCCACCGAGGAGAAACATGCTCCCACCACACAAGGACACAAAGACGCGTTTCTCACTGACTGCTCCTCGGTCCCTTCTGAAAAAAAGCGGCTTCATCCCCCCTGAAATGTAACATCCAGCTCATTTACAATTTGGATGGACCACTCAGGGACCGCAGGGTTAAATAACTCAACCGCAGCCACCGGCTTTACGCATGACTTCCCCGTGCGCGCCGTCTCTTTTTCATTGCTGTTTCCCGTTCACATCGCTGTGATGCTTGGAATACCACAGAAATCCTAGCTGACCTCAAACGTCGGAGCAGTTTGTGTTTTCCTTTTTGTCTGTTTAAGAAAGAGACGCTTAAAATGGCAGGTGCGCGCGTTTTGCTTGGGTTGACTTGGAGAAAGAGGTGAGGCTTTTTTTTGATATACCAGAGAATTAGACTGAAAATGAAATTCATTAACGTGCATTTCTTGACTACTTCACTGTTCTTTTTGTTAAATCTCATCAGAAGACAAAAGCAGAACAGTATTTTTCTCAATCAATTCAAATGCAGGCTGGAGAGATAATGACTGGGTTGACGCACGACTACAGACAAAAAATGGCTAATGTTCAGGATCGGAGAGCAATTTTCTGCATGCAAATGATTCCCTTCCCTTGGCAGACACGGGGGATTCATGCAGTAAATATCGAAACAATCACGTCTGGTTTTTGTGGTCAGATCATATACGTCCATCTCTGTTCCACATGCGCTGAGAGTACACTGCAATGGGGGGAAATTACATTGAAACAAATACTACAACACTAGAATTTGATTTTCCATTAAAGACATTTAGAGTAAAAATATTTGTAAAGTAAGAAGAGAAGGAGAAGCGCGAAACTTTCGTTGTTGCATTTGGCACGGCTCATTAGATTGCCTTTGGGTGCGCGCATTGTCCTCAAACGTGTGTTCGTTTAAATTGCTCACAGTGCTAAGTGCTTTTGTTCGGTTGCCTCGAGGTGAAAATATATTGTTGACAAATTAGAGACTGGTCATCTAGAGGATATTTCATTGTGTGTGATTTAATGTAAGTGAAGCATTTATGCATCATCATTCTATATTTTAGATTGGCCTTCTCACTAAAAACTGTATATTTCAATGATCCAGATTGCCTCATATCATAAATAAAAATCCCAGTTATTTCAGAAAAAACCTGAACGAATGATGTATGAATCATTTCTCATGTCTTTTGTCTCCCCCCCTCTGCCTTCTCTTCTTCTTCTTCTTCAGGTGCTTAACCTCCCTCCTGCCAGTTCTGCATGGTCATGACCTGTCATCACGCCCCTTCCACAGCCCACCTCATCCTATTGGTCCTGCTCATTGTCACTCCACAGCTGGTTGGCACCGCCCCTGTGCGGGGTGAAGGAGGCGAGGGAGGGGTGGAGGGGCGCACCCGGACAGACCACAAAGAGGACAGCATCGCCCCCTTTCTCTCGCCCCCACCCCAGATTCTCTCAAGCCCCGACAATGTGTCCCTGGACCGGGGCCGGGGCCCGGGTCATGATCGCCAGTCAGATAAGGTGACGGACCCTGTGCAGGTGCTCGCTGTTCTTTTGGAGGCCCTGGACCACCCGGAGGAGAGTGAAATCCAGGCGAGCAGAGACTGGAGAGAGGATCAGAGTCAGGAGCTGCCCTCCATCGAAGGGTTGGAGGGTGGTGAGATAAGGAGAGGACAGACAGTGGGAGACAGGGGGGTGGAGGAGGAGAGAGAGGGGCGAAGGGCTGATAAGGCTATTGAACAGCTAATTGTGGGCCATTTGACAGCTGCTCAGGGTGATGACTTACAGGAAAGGGGGGAGGAGGAGGATGAAAACACAAGGTCAGAGGAGGATGCAGGGTGGTCTGTGGAGGATGTGGGACCTGATAGTGTAAGTGAGGAAGAAAGGAAAGATGAAGAGGAGGGGCAGGAGGTAGGAAAGGATTTAGAAAGTTTCTTAGACAAAGCCAGACTGAGTTCCACGTCACAAGGAGATGATTCCTCTCTGCAGCGCAAAATAAGAGGCTACTTCCAAAATATTGACTTGGGTCTCCAAGATAATGAGATCCTGCCTCCACTGAAGGGCTACAAGGCATATAACACTCAGCTGGCACGAGCCGGAAAGAAGCAGCACTGGCAGGAAAACCAGTCCCGCAACCAACCCGTCAAGGGGGGCAACTTCATGGACGACTTTGACGATGAGGGTGAGGAGCTGGAGGAAGAGGTTGAGGAAGAGGAGGAGAGTCTCTCCCACATGGAGGAGGAGGCGAGAGCACGTGCAGAGAAGCAGGAGGTGCTCAGGCAGCAGGAGGAGGCGGAGCGAGCCAGAGAAGAGGAGCAGAGGCTGGCAGACATCGCTTCTGACATGCTGCTGCAGTACATGGGAAGGAAGCAGCAGTCTTACATGAAGCCCCGTGAGAAAAGCAGCTTCGGGGCTGCGGGCAACACAGCCGAGGACAAGCGCTCCGAGGAGGTCCTCCCAGATGAAGACGACCTAGACCAGCAAATGATCGACAGGCTGATTGAGATCAGCAGCAAGCTGCACCTGCCAGCTGATGACGTGATTGAGATTATTAGTGACGTGGAGGAGAAAAAGAAGAAAAGAAAAGAGCTGCAACAACAGCCAATCAACAGCAACCCTGTTGCCCCTCGTTTCAGGCCTCTGGTACCTCCTCCTCTGGCAGCGCCACCTATCTACCACTACACAGCCTCAAAAAACCCCAAGAAGAACCCCTATAAGTACAACAAGTCCAACAAGAAATGGCACAAGGACAAAGTCAAGTCATACAAACAGGAATATTGGTATAAGCCTCAGAAGCAGCTTGATTATTGGTACAAACCCCAGAAACAGTTTTTAGCCTTCCCTTCCTACCCATACTACCAGAAGCCATATCGAGCATACTACCCTGTTTATTTCCCATACCCCAAACCACAATATTATGGCAAGCCCTCCCCCTCCAGAGACCAGCTCTTCGCCCCCCAGGAACTTGACCTCCAGGCCCCAAGGCGCAGGCACAGGGCTGGAGGTAAGAACCGTGGACAGGGCTGGAGGCAGCAGCCACCACCACGCCTGCCTCTCACCCCTTATATCTCTAACTATATCCTTCCTCACCCACGGACCTACCAACCCTTACCTCCCCCGAAACCCCTAACCACGCCAAGGAGAGGCAGGCGTCCCCCGTACTACTATCCACAGATCACACCAGGAGATGACTATGAGGAAGACGGGCTGGTGCCTCAGCTGGACAGTGAGGAGGAACTGGAGAACTTTATTGAGAGGATCTACATGAAGCGCAGAATGTATTGAGAGACTTTTTGGACATTTGTCAGATCAGAGGGACAGACAGAGGTGGGGTAGATATACAGTAGCTTGAGAAAAGCTAAAAGAAAGAGAGGTGAAAAAAAAAGACTGAGATGAGATATGTGTTATGAGCCTGATGATGCGCGCACACACACACACACACACACACACACACACACACACACACACACACACACACACACACACACACACACACACACACACACACACACACAGTCACATTCTGACACCTTCACAAGCTGCTGTGCCCATTGTAAGAGAACCATGTTTACAACATAATTTTGTATTTTTTTTGTTTTATATTCTCTTTATGTCAAACTAAAGTAGTTCAATGACTTCTTATCTACACAAATATAAAAAAAACGAAACACTGTTGACAATACATGACAGTTTATTTGTGTTGTATGTGGTGTGTTTACACTACTGGTCAAAAGTTTTCCAACAAACCCAATGAACAAATGTCTGCGGCAGAAAAAAAAGGTTAAGAACGCCAAAAAACAAACTACTTAAAGAAACAAGTACATTTTAACAGAACAATGCCTGTTCCAGTGGTTCCAGCGTAATGGTGGACTGCAGGAAGTAGTATTTTAAAGGTTTGCAATCAGTGCAGTGAAAAAAAAACAAGTAACAAAGGAAGACAGACTCGTTGGTCAGGGGTTCATCTTACAGCAAGATAATGAAGGAAAAACTAGACTGGGTCTCAACATGATGGACGACCAGCACAGTCTTCACACTTCACCCCATCAAGCTGATTTGGGATAAACTGGACAGAACCGGGAACATATCTGTGAGAGCTTGTGCAGCAGACTTTTCTGATAAAAGATCACCCCAGTACGCTGCTGGATTGGTCAAAAAATAGATTAAACTCAGGATTAAAGATTCCCTGACTTTTATTTGTTCTATTCTCAAACATTACACTAAGTAAAGTTTCAGAATTGGAGGTGTTCTCAGATGTTTGACCAGTAGTGTAGTTGCCTTTCTTATTCTCGATTGGATCCACTTTAAACAGCTGCAATTTGCAAAGGTGCCAGATACACACATTTCAGTTTGTCAAAGTGAAGATTCAGATTTTTGCCTTACAAGCACCATGGTTCTATAAGGGAAATCTCATAATGCATAATATTATCATCACTGCCTGACCCAATGTGGAAACCCTGTGGACTCCAAAAGCACAAACTTAAACACTAAACACTTCCAACCTGGTGGACTAAGGGTTTTCAACCATTTTGGGATCCAGAAGTTATTGTGTCAATGTATTTATGGCAGATCCACGATCACCACACAGCACTCTTTGACCATTGAGGAGACCTTAATGTTTAATTTTCTCTGATTGCTCATCCACAGTTAACACTTTTACTCTTGTATCATATCTGTGATCTCACTTTCCTTTTCTTTTCAAGAAGAAAAAAAAACTTGAAATGACACTATGTGTTTGCAGCCTTTTTAAACAGATCTCCAACAAGAGGCTACAAGAATTTTGTTCATTTTCAGGAGAAATTCATTGAGAAGCTTCAGGCCGGGAAGTCAGGGATTGTGCTTAAAAAAAAACGTTAAATGCACGTCTTTCTACTTGCATCTTTAAAAATGAACAAAAAAAAAAGAACAAAAAAAAGGAGAAAAATAAAACAGTGTGGAGAATCCAAGATGGTTGTTTTCTCTGAATAAACTGTGAACATAAAAAAAGAAATCTCAAAGGAAGAGGGCCACTGTGTCCGCAGTGAAGCCATCTGTCTTGTAAAAGGAGAGTGTTGTTGTTGATGTCACCTTTAGCATTGTAAGATGTACAGTGTGAAATAAATATGCCTGTGCAATGTGTAAATAACAGCATGATGATTACTAGTTTTGCTATATGATAAAAAATAAAAGCAATTATTTTATTAAAGTTCAGTTTTTTAATGGCTTTTTGGAGAGTGCTATGTTTTACTTGCAACTATAACAAGAACCCTGGATTCTTGAGGAACAAATCGAAAATGCACCAAAGAGAAAGACAATCAGCTGCAGCTCTGTGACAACACGACCCACGTATGTCACTGTTACATCAATACAGACACCAATGTAGAAAAACAACTTTAGATGGAGTATACTATATTATCAGATAATCAAAATGAACAAGATAATGGGACTGAAAAGGGGGAAGAATAACAAAAGAAAGGGGGAAAAAACTCAGAAAGAGGGAGGGAAACAGTAACTGCAGTGATTGATGAGTCACATGATTGGTGGATGAGTCATCCATCTATACACTTTACTGCGCAGGACCACACGCTCAAACACACACACACACACACACACACACACACATTCTCTTTGAGCTGTATAGTAATTTAGCTTCTGGCATTCAAGATAAAGATTGAGTCGTGTTCCCTCCTGACTGGAGCCAGCCAACTGGCCGGTGGAAGGGTGTTTGGTAGATAGGTTTTTGCCATATCTTGTTCCCACACCTCCTCCTCACTCTTACTTCACACAAGCAATATGCTCTCCCGCTATAATTCTTTGAAGTGCTCCTGGCTGCTGCTCGTTTGGTATCGAAATTAACCTTACACACGCCGTGGTACAAACACTGACAACGATTAGCGGCCTGTCAATATGGCCTAATTGCGTGTTATCTTGCCAGGTTGCTCGACATTGATTGAAAAGGTACCTTTCATGGCTTTATCTTGAGCGAAGCCTGCGCACCATCTTATGAATTCAGACTTTTAATCACACCATGTACCTTCTGTCGAGAGCCCAGCTGGACATTCACCGGCCGACTGTAAGAATGAATATATTCATTTGCTGTGGTCTCAACTGTGACAATCAGCCAGTTGTGCTGTGATAAAGAAAGGGACACAGCAGCCAGCAAAGTGACCCTGCCTGTACCATTCATAGTTTATGTAAGTGTAATAATAATGTGATTCTATGGTTGTGTTGTTCGTTGGAAGAAGTAAAAGAATAGTTCAACATTTTGTACATTTGCAGATATTTACAACAGAAGATCAATACTAATATATCTAAAATGATTTTTGGTTATAGTAAATAATATTTAATTTTGTAAAGTGTAGTTTCAGGGGGCACAGTGGTGCAGTGGCAATGTCCGTCCACAGCAAGAAAGATTTTGTGTTCGAACCTGCCAACCAAGGTCTTTCTATTAGGAGTTTGCATGTTCTCAAGTGTGGGTGGGTTTACTCCGGCTTTCTCCAACAGTCCAAAGACATGAACCTGAAAGGGATAGTTCACTGAAAAATGAAAATTCACTCATCTACTCACCTCTATGCTGATGGAGAGGTGGGTGAAGTGACTGGGCAGATGAAGAGAAGTAAACAAGTTAACAGTTGTATTGCCGTCACTAAATCTGAACTGTCCTTGCAAAAAGGTGCATTAGAAGTCATGGTGGCCACATACTGTGGAGTTTCTCTATTGGATGAATTGATGAATTTCTAAACCTTGGTTTGTCTATACTCTTTCTGAACATCAAAGTGCGTTCTCACAGAGATATTTTATACCTTTTCGCAAGCTGCTATATCTATATGGCCTCCTAACTAAACCTTGGGTCCTATGAATACTGCAAAAGAGAAAAAGGAATCTTCCTCTGGCCTTACTCTATGAACTTTCTCATGCTACGTAAGCAATACCTAAAATTAAGACGATGTTAACAGGAAAGATAATAAAACTGAGTTAGCAAAATATATCTACAACATAAAAAATATGCTGGATATATTTGGTATGTTTAGGAACTAGTATCTGAAGTAAGTTGAGAGTCTGCTGTTGTTTGGATGTTTCCCTGAAGAATGACTCCATCAGTAACATCACAACATAACATGCTTTTATCCAAATGTTCGGCTGTCGCACTTCACTATTATGATGGCTTTCATCTCTGCAGATCTAACAGGACACTGCGCAAACATCTGCCGCTCTGGACTCTGAAGACACCTCTGATCTGAGGTGATCGAACAACAAGATCATAGAATCCTGAGACTGCTTTCAAAAAAGACCAGAAGTTTAAAGGTAGCGGCTGGCTAAGAAAGTAAGGAGACACTTGAGAATTAGGAGCATGTCAGTTCTAATTGATATGATTTGTAATTTAAGTATTACTTTTTTTCAAAAAAATTCAAATATAATTTGATGTTACTGATATAAAATCGAATTGAATTCCTAAAACAACTAAAATAATCTAATATTTTTTAATTAAAGTAAATAAGTGTGTCAATTTTTTCATATAGAAATGTCAAATAAAAAATCAAATTGTTTATTTTAAAATAATATTTTATTTAGCTATTTTAAATTAAATCATTTTTTAATAAAATCTAGTTCATCTTCATGCACATGAGTGTATTGATGAACGTTTTATTCACAAGCACCGACAGACTGCTCAATTGTCAACCCATCACCGTGGACTGCCTTAACTCAGAAACATAACCTCGTCAATGGCAACAGGGGTCAACCCTGCCCCCAGTGGGACAGTCAAGTCAAGCCAGTTTTTATTTAATATTGTAAAATATCTTGTATATAAGATCGCAAATTTACCTCAGGGGATTTACCATCTGTAAAGAATGTGACAATCTGAATATTTTCAATGATGGGTTGATGTTTTATTGATATTAATGTACTCAGTGTGATATATCTGAGTGAAATGAGACTTGTCTTTCTCTTGAACAGCTAAACTTTTTATTGGGGAAAATATGACCCTTCAGATAAGAGACTATGGCAGTTTAATGACTAGCAAATTGATTAAAAAAAGTAATATTTCAAGCTTGTTTTATTTTCTACCTGATGGATTTCTCCCTCAAACTGTGGATTTAACAGGTTTGAGGCGTGAGAGAGTGGCTGAGTCGTTCCGAATACATGATGCAGAGGAAGCTCATGAAAAGGAGCTGTTAAGTCGTCTCTCACACCTTGTTGCCAAGCTGAAGACAAAAACAGCATTGTTAAGATGCTGCTATTTACATTCCCACATTCTTATTCCTGTGACTTACAATACAATTGAGATTTGAAAAAAAAAGAAATACCAGCACAATAGCATAATTGTGTGTCAAGCTTTAGATCACATTATGTCCTTATAGTAATCATTTATATTTTTGCCTGGTGGGGGTGCTATAATTAAAATGCAATTTGAATTTTTCAAAAGCTTCCAACTCTCTCAGGCACAAAATTTGGTTTACATCCAGCTTCTGGCACAAAAGAGTCTGACAGCACCGCCATTCATCAGTAATGGCCCCAAGAAGCCAAAGCATTTATAGAAGCAGAAAGAATGCATCCATTAGTAATATGAATGGTGAATTAATACAGCGACAAGACCTTCAAAATCTGATTAAATAATGATCACAAATGTCTACAGCAGTAGTGGGTCTTTGGTTCACCCTTTAAATTTGAATGCATAACAAGTGGTAATACAGTGACCAACACAGGCTCTGCAAGAGTTTGTGCAATGGATGTGTTTATGCATGGACACCACCTGAAATGGGACCAAATCATCATTGCAAACACTGACACAAAAATGGGTCATATTTGTTTGCATGATAACTCGCTTGTTTTTGTTCAGTAAATGGAAGATGATGGATTTCCTGTGGTCTTTGTCCTGTTTTTTCTGTGTGTGCTGCCTCTGTGTTGAACCTCATTTTGCAGCTATTTTGGCCAAGACTCTCATTAAAACTGAGATTTAGATATGATTTGAAATAAATAAATAAAATAACAAAAAACAACTGTTTTACTTTCTGCGGATCTGGATCAGGGGGCAGATCAAGGAATCTTTTTTCATGTTATCCTTGGCAGATGTATCCACTCTCCAAGTGCACTTCTAGTTTGTTTGTTTCTCAACAGGATTTTGCAAAAACCACAAAACTCATTTCCATGAAAAAGATAGATGGGGCATGATCCCAGGAAGACCCTGGTGCAGATCCACAAAAAAATCTGGATCTTGTGAATTTTAATATGATTTCATAAAGAGAGACTGTTGGGTCTTGGAAGAGGTATTTGCTCTACTGAGAGTCATTCTAGTTCTGCCATGATCATGCCATGCCTTTGTTGAGTTTGAGTTCTCTCATGTTGCTTTGAAACGCTCACATGCCAGAGCTCTGATTTCCACACCTCTTTTGCAACTGAGAAATGCTGCTAATTGGCATTTAACCTGAAACATGACCTGAGTTTGTTGCAGTATTTGTAACTGTGATTAAATAACTTTAGAGTGAAAGACCAACAAAGTGTGTCAGGATGCCTTTTCTGACCCAGTGAACTCTATAGTCCTCTTAATTAGGCAATTACCAAAAATCGGTGCTTTGGTGCGCCAAGTGAAAAGTGTGAGGCGCACTGATTTTGAGGTGTTGTACTTGATAGTTTACTTTATAACTCTTGATTTTGTTAAGCAAAGTATGAAATTATTCTCCTGCTCTAAATCCAAGAGGTTTACTCACTGTACAAATGGTTTAAATTTAACATTTTGCAGCTCACTCGTCCAGCGTCTTAAAACTAAGCTGTAAGAATAGAACATTTTGGGTAAAAACTCCACCCCGAAAAACAAAGCATGTGAGAAAACTTCAATAGACACCACAAGGCAAAAGTGTAGTTAGTTTCAAAACCACAAAAGTGCTATTAACATGGTTATACATCAATTTGAAGCATGCAAACATCCATTGTGTAGCACTTGGTTGTTAATGCAGTAGGTTGCGGAGTCTATCTGTGACTATTAGACGCCTCTGTGGGTACAAAAGCCACTAAAAGAGTCAAAATGTTTGAACCGTATGATGCTGCTGCTGACCTCATCTCGGTCCTGTCATCTTCCTGTTTGTTAATTTTCTTGTCTGTTAAAAGACCATTCTGAACTCACAATGCGCCTCATTAGAAATGCTTTTACCAGCCATTTGGACGACGCAAGCTGAGCTACAAAGGCTGGTCCCTTGAAACGGCGTCCTTTCTTTATGATCTCTGCAACCCTTGTTTGTTTTTTTTGCTCCTTCCTTTCATCTCTTCTTTTCCTTTCTTTATCCCAACCCTCTCCTCCTTCCCCATCTTCTCCCCTTTTTCCTCCAGTTATCCATGCCCCCTCTCCCCCCTTAATGCTCCCTAACACACAATCTTCCTCTCCTTTTCTCCTTTCTCTTCTCTCCATTTCTTGTTTTGTATGCAAGCCCCAAGGGAGGGAAATGGGTGAAAAGCACTCTCCCTGCGCCACTGTCACAAAAGACTGGTGACTCATCGCCACTTATGTTCCTGTCTCCCACCTCCTACAAAAAAAAAACATATACAGGAGAAAAAACTTAAATTACTCCCTACCTGCCATGCACTTACAGGATCTCTCTCTCTCTCTCTCTCTCACACACACACACACACACACACACACACACACACACAACCCTTTAGAGACATGGAAGAATCCACACACACTCCTCAACACCATCCTGAAATCAAAACTCAAGTCACATCATTTAGTTGATAATTATGGTCGAAAATGGCGCTCATTGATGTGCGCTGCCTATCATATCTTATGAGATTACTTCAAGTTTGTAAAGGCACTCTCATGTTAATGAGGAAGTTAAATGCGTGAATAGAGAGCTAAATGTGGAGCTGCTCGTGTAAGAGATGCAATTGAACTAGGTGAGCACAAGGTAAGAGAGGGAAGAAGAGAGTGAGAAAGAAATTCCCTGTATGGGTTAGTGATGAGGCTTTGGTCTCATTTAATGATGAACCCGAAAAGAAATGTTCTTCCTCCATCTGCTGGAAGGATGAGTCACTAGCACTGCAGTCACGGTGCTGATGTGGACACAAGATGGAAGTCCTGAATGAACATGATGTACAGAATGACGCACATAATAATTTAATCATGCCTCATCCAGTGAAGAGAAACCGACCAAATCATAGACTATGCTCTCTATATTTAATCTCAGTCTGAAAGGTAACTAGTTACTATTACAATTAGATACAAGTATCGTGAAGTAAAAAGCACAATATTTGCCTCTGGAATGTAGACATACTCTTAAGTGTAAATACCTAAAACTGTGTTGAGTAAATGTACTTCTGATTATTGATCTATTGCAACATTTGCAACAGTACACTGTTGATTTGATACACTATGTTCATATTTTACAATAAACCAGCAACTGCAACTTGAATATTTTTCTCTACCCATGAGGATATGTTTGTTTGTTAGTTTGCAGGATTACACAAAAACTACAGAGCCTGTTTCCATAAAATTAGGTGAAAAGTGGGGAATGACCAAGGGAAGAACCTGTAACTTTTTTCCATTGCCGGATGATTTCCCAGAGAATCATTTATGAATCTGTTTAGGGGACTGACATTTATAAGTGTGTGCAGTTTGTTGCAGATCCAAATAAAAATCTAGATCTAGTGAATTCAATATATCTGTTGAGCATTGGCAGAGGTATATGATTTAATGAGAGACATTGTAGTGTCAGATAAGTCTGCAGTGACATGTTTATGTCCAAAGATATATTTAGTCGATATGTGAGACAGCCCATGAGGTGGAACTAGGGGACATTTAAAAATGTTGCTGAAATAAAGACCAGCGATCATCCATTATCCAAACAGTTGCTAACTTGTAACATAGCTCTCAGGAAAATTGCTTAATTAATTGAATTAGAAGCTACATTTTCGAATGTATGATTTATTTTTATTTTACGTTATAGTCCTACAAATAGAGTAGTCATACTACAGGGTGGAGATGCTATATAATACAAACTGAGCTGAATTTACAGTTTTGTTTTCAGTGTTGGTCTCAGCAGGCTTGTTTGTGTTAAAGCTGACTCCACCACAGAGTCACCAGAGCCCTCACCTGATTACTCTTTACAGAAACCTGCTTGTGAGCTATTCAGACACATCAATTATTGAAAGCCTGGAGTTTCCGTTTCACACACGACGAGGGAGGGGGAGAGGCAGACAGACAGAGGGGAGGACACACATGGGGGCTGAGTAAGAGAGGGAAAACTCCAAGAACAGTGGGTTTGAGAGGAAATAACACAACAGGCACCCTGGGAGGGAAACATATGAGCGGGGATGGAGGGAGAGAGGGAGGACTGGGGAGAAAGTACGGAAAGGTAAGGCAAGAAGAGTGTGATTGTTTATGACTAATCAGGTGCCCTCCTTGAGTGTAACAGTAGAGGCTGAGCGGGTGCAATCAGCTGAAGATTGATTGGCTGATAACCTTCTCGTCAGGCAGTTAGGAGGGCATGTTTTTTAATTCTTCTCTCTCGAACCTCAGTGGGACGACTTCTACCCAGGTTGACAAACTGACGCAAGGCTGCAGCGAGGAAGGAGACAGGCCCCAAAACCTCCAGGAGCCGACGGGAGACGACAGGGTCGACAGTGAAGCCTGCGATGGACTGGTTGACCCCGCGCAGGTCAGGTTTGGCAAACAAAAAAAGAATATTTTACCACAACACCTGTAATTATATATACTTTATATTTTAAAGGTACCTTTATTTGAACACAAAGGCAACAGTCTTCATGGGGAAATGGGCACTAATTTTTACTCAAGATTCAGCCTCAGTATTCTATGATTGATAGGAGGTTGGGGAGGATCTACGTATCAGTGACACAGACGACCTGCCACAGGAGAGTCTGACACCCACAAACACACAGAACAATGCTGACGGCCTCCCATCACCCCCCCTGCCATCAGACGAGGAGGTGACCCCCCCTTTAGTGTCATCTCATCACTCCAACAAACACAGTAAGCGCAGACATGCTGAGGCGAGGGTAGTTTTAACTGTGTGTGTGACACTGAATGCTGCTGTAGTACCTTTTTTTTTACAGTTTGTCTCCTCACAGATCGTTCCTCCGTGCCCTGCTGGTATTGCATGAGGTCTCTCGACTCAGATTATCGTCCTGAAACTCCGGAACAGGTTTCCACATTTCTGACTAAATACATAATTTCACAGAGACAAAGTGCAGAGTGCTGGCACATCGAAAGGATGCACTTTTTTTTCTTTTGCACTTTCTTTAACAGACATTTTTTGCATTAGAACATGGAGTAATTGTTTTCAAGGTCAAAAGTCAAACACTTTTCCAAACAATTCACTACAGTTCATTAATAATTTAAATTAGTCATTAAAGAGAAAACTGACTCCGACAAGTCAGAGCACTGAGTATGAAGGCATGAATTCATGATGATATTGAGAAAGTTCTTAAAGTCAGTTCTCTGAGGACAACTTATAGTGATGAATTTAAGAATTTTTCCTGATATTTCCCTTCCAAATTCGGTTTTACCTGAATGTGTGGCTTAAAATATTCTTTATAATTCTATGTTGGAGCAGCTCTTCCCTTTATGGTGACACAACTCGCCCCTGTGGGTACATTGCAGGAGGACTCGGTTCCTTCGTCACCACTGCTCTCTAGTGGCCAGAAAGTGAGCTACCAGACAGACCCTCGCCCTCACTTTGGTGTGGCTTGGTCATCCCACTCCACATGTCGCCCTCTGTGGGGCAGTGAGGGACCCTGCTGGGGGCAACGACACCAGGACGCACCCAACCAGATGCACACGTGTCCTCACTGTCATCTGGGCTTGCCCCCTGACACCCTGCGTTGGCATGAGGTTGTAAAAACACACCAACATAAAAAGAAACAAACAAGCTCAGTCTCTGCCAAACATACCACAGATTGTGTTACTGTGTTTAACTTGAGGGCCTCTGACTGTTTTCTCTCTCTGTGCACAGGCTAAGTGTCTGCTGTATGACGGGCTGAGGAACTCAAACAAATAAACAGAGTCATCGTCAGAGAGTAACACTGACTGCACTTAATAAAAATAACAGGCCTGTCCACTCTCTGTGTTAATGCATTGAGGACTTTGCACTGAAATGTTAAACATCTGTTTCTGCTGGTGAGCAACTGTCTGTTTACTCAAAGCCATGTTCATTCCTTATTTCATGGTGAGTTCATGTTTAATATGTGTTCATACAAATAAACTGCATGTGTACCAGAAAGTTATGGGATGAATACACTATATTCTGAAGCCGAGTGTATGCTTGTATGATGTTTAGAGGGTGAAATAAGGATCTGAAAACTACTGGGCATATGTTGGGGAAAAGAAATTATGAAACATTGAAACATAATTTTTGAAAGGGGAAATCTCTGTTTTAAAAATGCAGCGTAACTTGAAGTCCTAATTCAGACTAGTCTTTCAGAGCTGGTCTTACTTTTCAAACATTTGGACACACAGTTGCGAGTCCTTTGATTTTTGTCAGCATTATCACGATCTAATACTGGTGGTCTGAAAAAAGTTCAGAAAAGGTCTCTGCCTGATTTTTGCTTAGCCTATACCCTACTGAAGAGCAGTCCAATCACATCTTGTATCTTGGGATTGACAGACTCCTCCACCAATAACTGGAGTGAACAAGAAGCTCGGCTGTCTGCGGTTCAGAGCAAAACAACTTTAGACGTGAGTCATGTCTCACATTTCAGATGTTACTCGTTGCTATAAATGGTTTCACAGTCACAGTACAACCTGTTTTTATTATGCAACCTCGGCTTGTGACAGTAACAATCAATTTTAACTGGATCCGCAACCGTATTTTAGTTCAGATTTTTTTTACTTGATTGTTAACTGTCCACAAATTTGTTCATCCATATATTAAATACTTTTATAAATGTTTCCAGTGTCGTAGATTGTTTAAGTTACAGTGTTTGTGTGTTATGAAAGACATCACAACGTAGAAAAGTGTCATGTTTACTAATTGTCATTTGGAGCTGGAGCCAATTTACACCCGTAACTATTTGAGAGTCATTTGAGCATGAAAATAAAACCAAATTGTTCCCTTCACACTGTTAAATTAAGTATAAAGAGTTCCTGGTTCCACCCCATTGTCTGGATCTGTAAAAGAATTTAATGAGGTCTTTCTTGGCCCATGTCCCATCCTTCCACAGAGTTTCATGGGAATCCATCTGGTAGATTTTGCCCAACCGCCGACAAACCACCCAACCAACAAACAAACAAACCAATGGTGAGGGGGGAAACACAAAAACTCCTGGGAAGAGGAAATAAAACTAAAAAAACCAACAGCAGAAACTAATATTGCTAGCTGGAGATAATACATCTATTGGTCAAAAGATTGTGACTAAATGGGTTTAGAAAAGTTGTGTTGAAAGATGGGGCATTGTGAATATCTGCCAGGAGAGACTTCCAGAGGGTGGGGGTGTGCCACACTGAATTCCCTGTCACCAAAGGTCCTTAGGCTGATGAAAAGACCTGTGTCCAAGCACCATTGGTTTCTGGACTGAGTATAAGGCTGAAGGAGGTCTTGGGGACCAGAGCAAGGGATTTATAGGTGAGGAGGAGGATTTTGTAAACGATGTGGGACTTGAGTGGAAGTCACTGAAGAGACAGAATAACTATTCTCTGCTCAGGACAATTGACTTTATATAAAGATTGACGACGTGACAGCTCCCCCAAAGTAAAGCAAAGCATCTAAATCGCCCCCCATTTTGGCTGGCTGCAGTATACGTAATAAACCCCTCCTCCTCCATAGTTCTTATCACACTAATGTTTGTTCGTGATTATTTTGGTCTTAATGAGTTATTTGATGGAATAAAGAA
The DNA here is from genome assembly GCF_024713975.1 of Paralichthys olivaceus. Lineage (NCBI taxonomy): Eukaryota > Metazoa > Chordata > Actinopteri > Pleuronectiformes > Paralichthyidae > Paralichthys > Paralichthys olivaceus. The sequence goes on along the minus strand of NC_091107.1, from coordinate 11,955,937 downwards.
ATGTCATGATTAACAGCTGAGACAGACTCGCTATTGGCTAAGTATGTGCCTTGGCGGGACCTCGATACCGCAGGTCCAGAGACATGGAGTCATGGGCTTTTTTGGAAATCAGAGAAGTAGAGAGGCTGCTGCAAACAAGTCAAGGAAATGACTGGCAGAGGAAGTGAAGGAAATATTGTCAGAACAAGCACTGGAGCTTGTAGAAGAGATGGTAAGTTCAAACAAATAAAACAATTAAAGGTACAGTGTGTACAATTTTGTTGTATCTAGTGTTGAAATTGTATGTCGCAGCTGAACACCTCTCAACTCACCCTCCCCTTCCAAACATGAAAAGAACCTGTGGTGAACTTGACCTATCATAAAAACTCAAAAGATGTTTAGTTTGTCCAATCTGGACTAATGTAAAAAAAAAAAGGCGGCCTCCATAGAGCGGACCCCCTCGATGAAAATATAAAGTATTTACATATAAAGGGCCTTTTCTGGGATAAAGAAAACTACAATTCATATTAGATGAAACAAACTAATGAAAATATCATGATTTCTGCCAATAGATCCCTTTCACCTAAATCTTACTCACTGAACCTTTAAAGCATGAAATCAGTTTGTTTTACAAATTAATTGACTTGATGATCGACAACTGATCATTTTAGTTTGTTGAGTTTTGGCTGACTCACTGACTCTGACTGTTTTTCTCAGGGGCTTGGGGTTCTGGGTATGAGTGCGAGTGAAAACACTGACCTAGTTTCATTGTAAAGGGTGATGGGGAGGCACTGTGTGTGTGTGTGTGTGTGTGTGTGTGTGTGTGTGTGTGTGTGTGTGTGTGTGTGTGTGTGTGTTCGAGCACGCTCTGGCATAGGGAGAGCACTATTTAAAGGAGCAGAGATTAAGAGGCAAGAGCAATAAACTAAACTGATCGCACGGCTCATGACACATGATCATGAAGCTAAGTCTTTTTTATGTCTCAATCTTATACCTTTTATAGCTTCCACATTATAATTAATATAGGCTATTGTAACTGTTATATTTCATGCCTTTTATTTTATGTCTACATAGATGCACAAAATACATAATAAATACTCCTGCATACTAAATGTATGTGTATAAGATACGATAAAATAAAACAAATATAAACATGAGGGAATAGAAAAGAATAACAATTCCATGTAAACAGTATTTAAAGGTCCAGTGTGTAAGATTTAGGTGAAGGGATCTATTGGCAGAAATTTAATGCAGAATAATCCTCATGATGTTTTCACTAGTTCGTTTCATCTAAATTGTATGAATTGTAGTTTTCTTTAGCCCAGAAAAGCTACTTTATATTTAAATACTTTATATTTACTTCAAGGGAGTCCTCTCTACGGAGGCCACCATGTTTTTTACATTAGTCCAGACTGGACAAACTAAACACCTTTTGAGATCTTATGACAATTAAAGGCTACCACAGTTTCTTCTTCATGTTTGGAAGGAGAGAGTGAGGTGAGGGGTGTTCAGCTGCAACATGCAATTTCAACACTAGATATCACAAAATTCTACACACTGTACCTTTAAATAGTGTGAACAAGCTTGCAGATATAAGATATTGAAATTTCAGACAGCTAGACAAATATATACATATATTTCTGCATGGTAGCACATGTACCCTACCATGTACGTAGATATAAATATCTTCATGGACCATGTACATCTAGATATAGGCTAGTATGTCTGAAATTTCAATATCTCACAAGTATGTCAGTAGACATATGTTCATGTAGTTAAAAATGTCCGACTGAAATTTCAATGTCTTATATGTATGAATGTGTACACATATCTATGTCTGAAAATTCAATATAATAATATAAACCCTTTCCACACTCGTGTGTATATACACATATAATGATACATATATATACATATATATTTAAGTATTATAATCTTTACACTGAAGTATGCACGTTACAAATTTTACTTAGTGATGCCTATTTTTGACTCTTGCTGCTGTAATATTGCAAATCTCCCCATTGTAGGACTAACAAAGGATTATCTCACCTTATCTTCATTGACTACTCTAGCACATTTAGAGAACATACATCTGATCGCTTCAAATTGTATCATTTCAATATTTGCTAAATGCATAAATGATATAAGATTTGTGAATATAAGTGGTCAGAGCAGCAGAGGGATTGTAGTGGTCGTCAACAGGATCACACCTCTAGTCAGACTGGAAATGAGTCTTGACACATCAGTGCATCAGCATCCTGCAGCCTATTGGTGGCCAGAAGTCATGCATGGTCACATGACGTGACTAATGACAGTATGGCAGCGTGGTGAGCCAATGGCCCGGCCCATCACCTGACCACTCTTTGAATATTGATGCTGCCTCTGCCGCCACGATCGGTCCGCCCTCCTCCCTGTGTTGTTATTGTGTGACATTGTCTGACTGGGACCTTCGCCCCAGTGCAGGATCTTCTGGAACCAGCCTCTGTGCGACCAGACATGTCGTCGCTACTGAAGCCGTTCGCGGTGTGCGAGGGGCCGTGCGAGAGCAGCGGTGGTGTCCGGAGAGGATGCCCGAGTCCGGCTCCGCATCAGCAGCCTCCATTCCAGCGTCTGAGCGCCGCGGCGGGGCTGGGCGGCTCTCTGCCGGCCCACCAGAGCTCGTACGCGGCCAGGAGGAACCTGGCGGCGGCCGCGGTCGGAGGGGGGAAAATGACGCATCCCGGGAAAGCTATTCTTGCAGGTTGATATTGCGACGCAAAGATTCAGCATGCAGGTCCCCCCCCACCCCTTTCATCATAGTCGCCTATCGCTTTCAGCAAAGCGCAGCCTAATCTCAAATCGCCCATTAAGGTTATCCATGCAGAACTGGGTCAAAACGCGCAGGGCCAGCAGTGATGCTACAGCAGTTGCATGATGTAGTTGTGTTACTCTTCTGTATTTATTTATCATCATACTCACATTGTCTTCCTTATTTAATATATATAAAGATGCTGAAAGTTTTAATGCTGTGTTTTGAATAGAGGCAGGTACATTCAGTAACCCCGGCTATTTTGCTGTATAATCACATCAGCATTTATTTAAGGCAAAGATCCAACACACCAGCACTGATTCAACATTAGCATCACTCTGCATTTAATCCATCATTTAATCTTTTTTTACATTTACTGAAACGGAGATTCTGGTTTCTCCTGATCTCAGAACATGCACAAACAATCCTGCAGTTAGTCAACAAAGATTGACATGCAGTTCTCTTCTCTCCCCTTTCTCGCCCTCACCCAGGTGGCATCGCAGGAGGGATCGAGATCTGCATCACCTTCCCTACTGAGTATGTCAAGACCCAGCTGCAGCTAGACGAGAGAGCCAACCCGCCGCGATACCGAGGCATTGGTAGGTCACTGGGACATGTATGACTGACTGCTGGGTTGTGTGCTCATCCCCTGCTGGGTTACTCACTCCTGGACGCCGTGTGTGTGTGTCTCCAGGCGACTGTGTGAAGTTGACAGTGCAGGATCACGGACTCCGAGGGTTGTATAGAGGACTCAGCTCGCTGCTCTATGGATCAATACCCAAATCTGCTGTGAGGTAAAGATGCACACGACACACAGCACGTAATTTACCGGATTATGTGTAAAAACACTGCAGCTGCAGTAGTAAAGCACATTTGGCTCTTACATTCTTTAAGAGTCACATATCGTCAAGGTTGTAATCTTTTAATTACTTAAACAGTTGACTTGTGTCAAAGCGCCGACTCAGCATTTCTCAGTACTTAAAGTTAAAGCCAGCCAAATGTAAAGGGCTGCAACTGATTAGTCCTGTTAAAATCTATTTATTGTATTTTTTGTGCAAGTCTTGAATAACTGTTCGGTCTGTAAAAAGTTACAAAACCTTAAGAGGTCAAGATGATCTAATCTCTAGAGTTCACAGGGCCTTTGCTTTCCAGGCTTCTCATCTCTGGAACTCCCTGCTTGAAGATCTTAGTTACTCAGTATCTTCTTCGTCTCGTCTTGATAGCACCATTGAGTCAGTTGTTTGGAACCAGGCATTTATCAATTCCATCAAACAAATGTCCACCCATTGTTTTTTTCCCGTGAATGTGTCACCTCCCCCTCTTTCTCTCAGGTTTGGCACATTTGAGATGCTCAGCAACCCGATGCGAGATGCCACAGGTCGGCTGGATAACACGCGGAGCCTCTTGTGTGGGTTGGGAGCAGGGATAGCAGAGGCCATCGTGGTGGTCTGTCCGATGGAGACACTCAAGGTCGGTGGACTTTGAAAAAAAAAAACTCTCCAGTGTCTTTTTAATCAACATTGACGTGACTTAAATGGTTTTCTGTTTTGGTCCAGGTTAAGATGATCCACGACCAGTGTTCCCTCAGACCTCGTTACAGAGGCTTCTTCCATGGCGTCAGTGAGATTATTAGAGAACAGGGTAAAGAGAGCAGTGAATCTAAAATAATTACAAGTACAAACTCCAGATTTGACTAGAAATTTGTCTGTGAATGTTTAGTGCTCCATAGTGAAACCGAATCTGTTTGACTGTAGGTGTGCGGGGGACGTATCAAGGACTGACAGCGACAGTGCTGAAACAAGGGAGCAATCAGGCCATTCGTTTCTATGTGATGAATGCACTACGAAATTGGTACAAAGGTGAGAAAGACTGCAAAACTAAATCCAATGTCTCTCTCTTTCTTCTTAAATGATCCAAATCCTCTCATTGAAAAATTCCTACTATCCTCTTTTCACTTCCATGAATCCAACTCCTGGATTTGGCCTCAAAGGGGATGATCCCAGACGAGACATGCACCCGATTGTCACAGCGATGTTTGGCGCAACAGCTGGAGCTGCTAGTGTTTTTGGAAATACACCTCTGGATGTGGTGAAGACTAGGATGCAGGTAGGAAGTCCATCCACTGATGAGTCTACTGTCACCAGGTTTGCCTTATTTAAGACGCTTATTTTTTTAGGGTTTGGAGGCTCACCGCTACAAAAACACAGTGGACTGTGCCTTCCAGATCTTGAAGCACGAAGGACCACAAGCGTGAGTAACCCTGATCCATGGTTTGAATTGTTTCAGTTTTCACTGTTTCAGATGAACCCTCACATCTCACCTTGTCCTTCCTGCAGATTCTACAAAGGGACAGTCCCCAGGCTTGGCCGTGTGTGCTTGGACGTGGCCATAGTGTTTGTCATCTACGAGGAGGTGGTCAAACTACTCAACAACATGTGGAAGACCCAGTAGACCGACCGCTCGGTGGCAGAGGTCCAGAGGGAAGCACGGAGCAGTGCATCATGCTACGCACAACTGAACACCTCTACTCCAGTTCATACTAGCTCCCTGCATTCGCCCAGAGCAGATGACACTTCATCTTGAGCAGCTTCCACTCATAAATTCTTTTGCAGGACCTATCTACAAACGGTGAAAACAAAGGGAGAATGTCTAGTTGCAGGATAAACAGCTCAGTTTTGCATTTCTCCTCCTCTCTAGTGGTCAGATTTGGGAATAAAGAGGGATCCCTTTGTTTTGAAGGAAACAGGAAAGGAAAAGAAGGTAATGAAGTAGGTGATGTGTTATTCTCTGCACCTGACCAAATTGTAGACTCAATTTCTTGAGTCAGATTACAAAAAACATAACTCAGTATTTAGAGAAGCAGCACAAAATTACTTGAGTAGATTTCAAGAGGCATTATGTTTTTCTATTGTTTAAGCTTTCTATGACTGTTGTTACTGTACATGTTGTAGAGTGACCACTTTGTACTGAAACCATAAATGTGTCTTCTGATTCACTAAGTACTTACTACTTAATACTGAGGGAAGAACTGGGATGCTACTGGACACAAAACGAGCCTGGTGCAGAAATTTAAAATGTCTGTGCAGTACTTCAACACGTCTTGGTGTTGTAATCGCTTACTTGACTGTGATTGTGACATCGTTGTACTTAAGTACTCACAGTATTTTTGTCGCTGTGTCTTAGTGATGAAGTGTAGATACTGCTTATTTTATGGCTGCGGCTGACAAACAAGAGTATGGCTGAATGAAACTTGATGTTGCATCTGTCCTGTTACACACTGACAGTGACTCACAGGCTTGCTGACACTACACCAACTGGTCTGGAGTCAGTAACTCTAAGTTTAGACCAGACATGACTAACTCAACATTAAAGCATACTGTTGGGAAGCAAAAATAATATGTAGCAAAATATTGGTAGAAGTTTATGAACTCATTTCCCACTTCCTTGAAAAAAATACTAAATTGTCAACATCGATTAAGTTACAGAAGTATTCAGTAGGTACTTGTGATCTCTACAAATGAATTCAACAGCTTTATTTGGGAATATATGACCATTAATGTTATATTCAGATTCAAGATTTACGTCACTTGAGTATCCTTTGTTTTTTATGTCAAGCTAAAATAAGTATTTTGTACGTCAACTGATGAAATTGTTCATTAGTATCATTGAATGCACTCATTCTTGTCTAACATAGTGTTTACATGCATTGAACCTCAACAGGGGAAAAAGTAGGCGTGTCAGAGGCTTGATAGCAAAGCAAGTATTTTAGTGAGGCTTTTCCTTGACCTAGTTGCATTACACAGCCTCGCATTGAAGCCTTTTACTGCTCTTTGCCAAACTACTTCTGTAGAATCTAAAATATCTCGCTGCCACTTTGGTTTTACTAACCAAAGCACATTTTTTTACTGTGTTACCAACTTTGTGCTTCTGCTTTACTGCTTTGTATAACCAGGTTAACACCGTGTGGACCTCTTTATACAGTATATTCATATTGTGTAATCATTGACATTTCAGAGGAGCCTGTCAAGCATATTGAATGATTTGAGTTGAAAGGAAATAAACATGTTGGTAAGACATCAATAAAAAATATTGTTAAAAAAACATCAGTGCTCAGTTTGATTTAGGTCATCAGATGTGGAGACCTCTGAAGAAATATTTAGAAATAATGTGGTTTCATTGGTCTCAATATACTTAATAGAAATGATTTGAGCAAAGGTAACTGTACTGTGAGTTTGTGTGTTTGTGTTTATATGGAATTTTGGGTGAGTTCTGCCTTCAGGAATGTAGAAAGTGTCTTCGAAAGGTAAAAGTGATACTAAACATAAATCAGCCAACAACTATTTACTACATAAAGATATAGAGTAGTGGCGTGCTGAGGTGCATGTGCCCGTCAGTGCATGTGTATCCCTCTCTATGAAAGTGCTGGGCCCCACCACCCCCCATGTTTATAATGCGCATACTTTCCTCCCCAAACAAATCAATTTTTCCCCTCGACTTACGTCTGTAACTTTATTCTGTTGTGATTCTGGTTGTGTGTTAAGACAATTAATTTGTTACCTTCACCGAGCAGGTTGTGTTTTTTGCCTGTTGGTTTGTTTGGTGCTTGGTTGGAACAACTACTAAACTACCGAACAAATACATGGGTCAAGAAAGAATCCATTCAATTTTGGCATGGATCCGGACAAAGGGCAGGATCCAGGATTTTTATTTCACCTTCTTTAACATTGTGAGATAGTGAGTTTTTTTGTGACATTTTCACAGATTTTCTTGGGAGAAATTCATGGCTCTTGATGAAAAATAAAAAACTGGCATATTTAGGGAACCGATATTTTTGAGTGTTTGCAATTTGGGGATTTGAAGGGGACTGTTGGGACTTGGGTGAAAATACATGTATGTGCCCTACTAGAGTGCATGTCTAGTTTTGGTCTGATATGCTTGTGCAACATCTAGGAGCTGTAAAAACAAAACAAAAAAATCATGTTTATAACCTTTCCAATAAGCATTGAAAAGTTTGTTTTCAATGATGCTGATTTATAAAATGCTGTTATTTATTGTCTTATAGGTTGTTTTTTTTTTACATAGAATCAGTTATTCAAATTAACTGGAAGTGACGTAAATGCTGTGATTTAAATTTATTGGTGTTAAATTTTCACAAAGGAAGTTGATACAGATCATAAAACATCTTGTAGCTGGAATGGTGTACCTGGTTTTTCCTCACTGATGAGAATCGCATGGTTCAGAGTTGGTGACACTTGGCTTTGCTACACAGGCAGAAAATACAGCGGGTTGCGGCTTTGCTGACCGCGGGACTGAGGAGATTAAAGGCTGATAGAACACGGCGAGCTCCGTCGGCATTAACATCACAGAGAAAGGTATTAGCACTCCCACCTGTCCCCTTCAGGATATAGGTCATTTAGTGAAGCTTAAGGTGAAAGAGGGGACGAACATGCTGTTGAGAAATATGTTTCCTAATGTGCTGGTGAAATGTATTCATTTTTAAATACAAGTCCTTGTTTGTGGTTTCTGTATATTCAGTAAGTACATGAACAGTATGTACATGGATACAAAACCCTTTCATAGCGCAAATCTGAGATGCCAATACTGAAATCCTCACAGTACAGCTTCTATTTGAAATGGTCTATGGATGGTTGTTGTGATGAAAAGAACGTCTCCCATTTTTCAGTTCCATTGAGCTGAACACCTTTACACTCATCAGTATTCCCATGACGTCTGCATCGTGACCAGAGTAGAGTTCCTTGACACAATGCCACATTTGACAGACAGTGTAATAAAGCCAAATGGGGGATTAGGAACAGTCTAGTCACCCTTGCTCCAGCTGTCGGGTTTCTTGACATTAGAAGATGTGAATCCTCAGCCAACGTCAGTCAGGAGAACAGAGGTCTGGCTATCTTCTCCATCTGGGAACACACACAAAAGATTGCCACGGTGTTAGGTCAGAGGAAACACTGATATTTAACAGTTGACTAAACAGATAAAACGGTTTTTGGCATTTCACTTACATTCGGAGACATTTGTCTTTCCCGCCACTGGCCACTCTTTGTCCATCAGGACTCCAGTCCACTGCATAAACCTAGAGATACAACAAACATTGGTATTAGAGGGGAAAAATCCAATTAATATACAACTGTCATGAATCCTGTGACATCTTTCCTCACCTCATCAGCGTGGCCAGGCAGGTCCATGTTAAGCTTTCCAGTCTTAACATCCCAAACTTTTAGAGTGCTGTCACTGCTGCCACTGACCAGCAACCTGCTGTCTGCGGACCACGCCACTTGATACACAGATGCCACATGGCCACGCAGGGACATCAAGTACCTGCAGGTAGATAGACAAATAGGCAGGGGCATTATAAAGTAATAGAAACACTATTAGGCTTACAGCCCCATCCTCTGGACAACAGCAGTATTACACACAGATTATTTATGACACCTCTTAAAATGCCAGATGTTGCGGTTGAGAGAATGTCTTACTTTCCAGTGCGTCCGTCCCATATTTTAATAGATTTATCGAATGAGGCAGAGGCGAGGAGCCTGGTATCCGGGGAGAAGAGGACCTCGTTGACCAGAGCGCTGTGGCCGGTCATCCTGGCGAGAGGTTTCTTCTCTTCTGCAGGGTTCCACATGAACAGGGTGAAATCATCCGAGCCAGACACCAAACGCTCTGAGGCGGAACCCTGCAGCAGAGGAGCAGGAGTAAGGGCACTGATATAAAGTGGAGACAGACATTTACACATCAATACTTCACAACAGAGAATAACTTACTCTAACTTTACTATATCTCTGCAAGGCCTTCTCCTTCAGCTCTTCCACTGGGGGAAAAATACTTGTTACATGAAAAGAATCCTCCAAAGAAACATGTTTTAACATCAGTTCACACTTTAAACTCTAAGGCCTTACGTGATCCTCTGAGGTCTTGTGGGTTCACGGTGGCAGTTGCAGGTTCAAAAGCACCAGTGCGCAGAACATAGTCTGTGCTGAGAGCTAGTGTGTTCACCCAGTGGGCATGACCCTGCAGAGTCCTGCACTGGACACCCTGTATCCACAGACACACATTACACACATTAAGACTTGCTTTGCCACACAGATGTCTCCTCACTCTTATTCAGCTCATTATTTGTGCGATTTTCTCAGCCACACATACACGCATGCACACACACTTACGTCTTTGGCTCTCCAGACTTTGATCGTTCTGTCCTGAGAAGAAGTATACAGAAGTCCATCTCCTCCCCACTTCACACAGGTGACTGACTGAGTGTGTCCAGTCAGGATCTTCTCACAGCGTCCCAACACGGTGTCCCAGATTCGTAATGAGCCGTCCTTCGAGCTACTGGCTAAGTAACGACACTCTGCGTTACTGAAAGAGAAAGGGATATACTGATCAGAGAAACAATAAATCAGGACAGAACGATTAAAACTGCAGGGTCAGCTGAGAGAGAGAAACGCAGATACACACACACACACTGATCTTATCAGTTATCTTCCAATTGTATTTTATTAAATAAAGTCTGAATGATATTTTCTTACTTGAGCAAAAAAAAAATCTTGGTAAGCCATGCCAATGAGACAGTGAAACTGAGGAATATAAATTGAATCTTTTTTATAATTTACATGTCAAAATGTTTTCAGTGAAAACAGCCCACTAACCCTACAATAAGAGGAGGCAGTTTACATATGTGAGAAAGTGATGACTTGCGTACTTACAGATGGAGAGGCTCCCAGCAGAGCCAGGTGATCCACTTGGTGTGTCCTGTCAAAGTCTTCCCAATCTGTGCACCTGTCACTGGATCCCAAAGACAGATCTGCAGAAACACAGAACCACAAAAAAATAAATGCATGTTCGTGTGACACATTTAACAGAGATCAGACGTGTGTGTTGGAAGTATACCTGACTGTTCTTGCACCCTGAAGCCAGTTTCTTGCCATCAGGTGACCAGGCAATGCTGAGCACCCAGTGAGTGTGTCCTTTAATAAAGCAGAATAAAGCTCAATCTTTTCTAAATACACTGATTTATCATTTGTATCTTTAAAACATTGCAGATCATGCTGCCCCACAGAGGAGACTATACCTCTGGCAGTGTGATGAGGCGTCTCAGTTGTCAAGTCCCAAAAGCGCACTGTGGTATCACCTGAACCACTAGCCAGATATCTAAAACAAACAAGGACAACTTAATTACCAACATATCTGAGCCTATGAGATGTGTTTCCCTCTAAATGCTGTTATATCAAAAGAGGCACAAAGATAAATCTACAGAACAAAATATCATGAAAACAGGCAAACAAATTTGCTAAGATAAGAGTTACTCACTTGCCAGTGGGGCTGAAAGCAGTTGAGATGACTGCTTCTGTGTGTCCCTGTAGTGTGCTGGTACAGCGGGACACAGCTCTGACCCTGAACACAGCCTGGGGCTGGTACACAACTGGCAGGACCTGCTCTGTCTCGACGCCAAGAGCCTTCACACAAGACCCCAGGTTGGACACCACCTCGGCCTCTCCTCGCACAAAAAATGCCAGAGGTACTGGCTCGTCCTACAGAAGATTTCATTAAAAAAGTTAGTTAAGAGGGGTTAAACAGAACCCAGTCTTTTTATAGTATATCTAAACGGTTTTAATTTCAGGAAGAATGAAATCTACATTAGCTAATGCAATATTATTAGTGGAATTAGGACTTATCATGGGAAGAGTGAGAACTGTGTTAAAGACTACTACAGTGATTAACATATGAGCCTGTATAATATAACTAGGTAGGAGAGGAAATGTAGAAGGCCAGATTTCAAACGATAAGCTCAAATATTTTGAAGGACGCCTCCCACCCAGCTTAACATCTTTAATTCTCCTTCTTTTAAGACAAGAACAATCAGATTCCAGAATAGTACATATCCCAAAACTGTCTAACTCCTGAACACCTGGATACAGGACTGAGATTTATTTATTTTAACTTATCGTAACACTACTTTTATAATTTCTTACTTAATCCCTTTTAAGAGCTTGGGTATTATTCATGTCTTTCATACTTACATATGATGTATTTTGAGCATGTGTATTATTTCTTGTCATTTTTGGGTGAGCTCAAAAATCCATATTTCAATCAACTTTATTGATATGGCAATAAAATAATGAAACCTGAAAGACAGGCAGGCTTTCATGTGAAGATCACACCTTAAATCCTGTTGAAGTTACATAAAACCGTGTGGTTACCTTCTGTAGCAGAGCATTGCAGACCAGCTGTAGTTTGTCTGGGGTGATGTCTAGAGAAACATCGAAAGGTGAACCCAGAATCTCCCCTTCCTCATTCTGAAACTGGATCAGCATCCGCTCCACGTCCTCAGTCGACATCCTCGGTTTGGTTTGTATACAAGCCTAACAAAAAGAGATTTATAAAATCAGATGTGGATGATGGTGGCATCTGATTGTGCTGGTGGATCCTGATCGTGGACTATGATTACAACAAGACTGTTTGATATACAATATGCTAACTCAGATACTCGACCATTACTAACAATAACTCCTCAATACATTTACTTTCCATTATGTTACAAACTTTTTATTCTAATCAATCAATGCTTTGGTAGTTTTTCCCTTACCCTTGTTAGAGGTTTAGGGCAGAAGATGTCACACCCTACCAGACAGTGAATATGAGCTATACAAATAAAATTGTATTGATTGGTTGATTATATAGCTGGAGGCATAAACACGTGATATGTTATGTTTATTTACAGTTTGTAAATAAAGTGAAGTCTCTTGTGGTGTTTGGGAAACATCTAAATGATTCACCAGCAGTCTCTCTACACAGACAGATAAAGTGGACAGACCATGTTTTAAATGTTAAGGCTCGTGGATGGTAAATCCCTTTAAGTCCCAAACCTTAACGTTGTGCTTAATTCAATAAAAACAGAATTTGAAGTGAATACAGCTCACTACAGGATATGGGGTTTTCCTGGTTGTCCTGAAGGCAACACTACAGCTAGCTAAACTAGCTGACAGTGTGTTAGTTAGCTCATTAAAGTACGGTGTAAGTATCGGCACACAATAGATGTGTAACATTGTTATCACTACAATCTGGACCAACTCGACCCACATGAAATGAACTCACGAGCTGTTTACTTTTAGCTAGCCCACCCAACAATGCTAACCACTAGCGTGCTGCTGGCTAGCATTTCGGACACGTTTTAGCAGCGACCACATGACACTACGATAACTGTCACCTGTTTACACAACTGTTTGCAGGTTTATAAGATATAAGGTTAGCTAATAATTCAAACTTTACCTTCAGAGATGTAGCGACGTGCTAAAGCTCCCCACGTGTGAAGCACCAAAGAGCCTTTAAGTGTCAGATGCTCTGGAGGCTCATGTAGTCAAGTGAGGGGACGGATTCTCGCAATGGATTGTGGGAGAGCGGACTCGGTAGAGGTTGTTGATGGTTTGCCTCTTTGCGCATCTTTACTCTTTGTAATGTTTCGGTAACCTTTTCTGCGCGATATTTCTACGTCATGTTTCAGGCAAGTGCGCAAGTACGAAGAATAAGGACGCGTCATAGAGGATGCGGCCTGGAGTTAAGTCTGCTCCTCTGCAGTGAGCGCGAGAGAAGTTTAAATTGATCAGATCTTTCCTAAGAAGATAGAGATCAACTCCAGCTGCTCCTTTTGTCACAGTCCAGATAAAACGGTCTCACATTTGACCTGGAACTGTCCTCAAACAGAAAACTATGGGTCAGATTATAATAACACAAGAACATTGAGATGAAAGACTATATTGAGAGAGAGGACTGTACTTTCTTTTATAATTTCTTGGTTTATAAATCTGTTTTAGTGCCCCGTCATCTCCCTATGACCTTTTTGAGACATGACATGTCCCTAGACTTTGTGTTTTCTATCCTTTGTTATGAATTTTATGTGATGATATGTTGCATGTATTTGATTCTGTCTTTGAATTTAATGATTAAAAAAAACTTTAAATCTTTTTTCTATCCTCATAGCTAGATAAATATTAATATGTATATATGATTCTGTGTGTTTTGAAAAAGCAATAAAAGTCTTCACTTGATTGAACACATGTAGGCCCTTTTTTTTTTACAAGAAATATCAAATATAACAATGTCTTTTTTCCTAACTATGAAAATTGTTTTGCAATTATTTCGTAATTATGGGATTGGAAGTGCCAGATATGGAAATTATTATTAAGGTATGAGATAATTTCTCCAATTTTGTTTCTGTGAAGGCAATGTGCTTAGAGGGGAGAAATAAAACGTATTAATTTAATGAAACCTCCACTTGCCTTGTGTATCCATCAAGCATTAAGTCAAGGCTCGTATTTCCTTGCAAGCTCCAGATGCACAGTAAATCCCTGAAATGTAGACTATACATAATATATAAATACAATTTCTGTTAAGAGCTGCTGATAATTTAGATTCAGCACATTTAAAAAAGGGTCACTGCCATCACAGATGAGATACAGTTTCCAGAGCTTACTGAAAGCAAGCACTTCCTTTTCATTACCAATAAAACTACAGACCCTAATACACACCAGGGTAAGTTTCTGTTGTTGTGATAATAATCACACACACACAATTAATCAGTCAATCAAATATACCAACTTCACTACAACACACACACAGACATTTTGACACACAGACATTTTGACACTTTTGTTTGTCTTTGATCATTTTTGCATTGGATTTGAAAAGACATCAGACATTTGACTGAAATAAGAAGCTACAGTGAAGTTCAGAGAAAGATAAATATTTGAAATATTTAAATCACAGGTAAATTCAAAATATAAATCTATTACGATTGATGTTTCCTCACCTTATACTCTGTCATGATACACATACGTTTTACATTACCACACAGATAATGGTTCATAAAGCAATATATGACTCAAAACACCTCAGTGTGAAAGTCCACATCAACGTTACATGTTCTTCAAGGGATTCATTTGTACAATATATTTTTAAATCTTCTCCCATCTTCATCATTCCACCCCAAGAAATGTGGGTCTTATAGCTGCTGCAAACAATTGATAGCAAGACAGCATCTTCCTGTATTATGAGAGAGTACAGATAAAGTAAAACGGGCAACATTATCTATACAATTGTTCCGTGTGATTGACAGGTCATTCTGCACGACTTTCAAAGACCAAACTTAAGCACACCTTTTGCTTTTAAAGGAATTTTGTTGTTCGGCATGTTTATTCCTGTATTTCTGCTCTAACAGGCAAAAACTCACAACACTTATTGAGGAACTGTTCCAGCAAGACTGAATCTGACTTAAGGTGAATTCCTACCATGCAAAATTCAACAACTCAAATATTCCAGTACATGTGATGTTATTTAATGAGTCAGCTTATCCAGTACAAGATTGTATCCATGTATCCAGTTGATCACGAGGCATCTGAAAGTTCAGTTCTGTATAGATTTGCTGGTAGAGGAACACGATGTGGCACTGTGATGAATTTGTTCTTATTTGTTGATCCCGTTGATGATCTCAGGAACGAGACCCTCCATCACAGCACGCTTTGACTCCAGGATCTGCAAGATCAGAACAAAGATGGGATCCTTAAACGAACCAACCTACTGCCATGCACATTAACTACTGGAAATACAGTAACCTCTATATTCGGCACACCTGTATAACCTATTGCTATTCAATATTATTGCTCTGCTGTTACTCGCCTGTAAAGTGCAATGTTTATGAATAGTTTTTCTTTACATTAGAAATTCCATTATATGTTCATTACTGGAGCCATATTTTGCCTTTATCTATTTCTGACATTATAACAGTGAATATTAATTACTATTATGTCAGTGGAGGAATGATAATAAGTAACTGAGAGATGACTCACCTGGAAGTTTGAGCTAAGGCCAATGATGCTTCCCATGTTTGTGCTGTAGTAACCCAAAACATACTGTCCACCTAGCAGAGGGATCTCATCCTTATCCACAGATATCTGCAACCACAACACACACGTGTCTGATAACGAAGCCTGCACTCATAACTTATTTTCATTATAAACAATATAATGCTAAAGCCTAATTTGTTATTTACCTGTATGACTTCATTTGTCTCTGGCAGCTCGTTCTCCCTCACCCAAACAAAGGTTTCATAGTCGGACGCACTCTTGAATCCCACCTGCAGGACATCAACCTCTTGAGGTCAGATCTGTCTTTTATCATTCATTTTCTTTTTCAATATATGTCTGTCTCAGTACCTTGTACAGGCCAATCCAGTCCCATGTGGAGGACATGAAGTCCTCTTGGACGGTGTAGGTAAGAACTGCATCCTGGTCGCCGCTCCATACACCCACAGGAGAGATGTGCACCATCGGGGTGTCAAAGCATTTCCTCAGCTGATGGAAAAACAAGAGGAGGATAAGTTTTGACAATGGACAAAAAAAACCCCTTCACTTAGTGGTGGTATTTAGGACTGCTCTCACCTCCAGGCTGAAGGTTGCGATGACAGGTTTGTGGTCACTGACTCCGTAGCTCATGTCACTAGTGTATTTATCCTGGGTGACCATGATTGGATATTCATCCTGTCCATCGGTGGTAGAAGTCGATGCTTTCTCATCATCCTCCGATGGCAGGTCTTTGGGTTTGATGCGCCAGAGGATCCGATCTGTCCAAGCAGGTTTCCTCTTCTTGCCACTGAGCAACGCAAAGACAGGTGTTGGTACCACAGGCTGAAAAGTTATACTCTGTTTCTAATGGTAACCACATGTGTGAAGTATTCATTTCAACCTAACTTGCAATTCTTATTTTGATACAAAAATATGGGAAACAGAAACCAGACACACACAAACACATGATGCAGAGCTGTAGCATGCTGTGAAGAAATGACAGATATATAATGACATATAGCTGATGTCTAAGCACTTTCACTATAAAAAGCCAGACATACATAATGCAGGAACAAACAGTGGGGTGCCGGGTGCAGGAGGGAGCCGCCTCCGGTTTCATGAATTTGCAGATCACATCTGAAATTCATCATGGTGATTAGTTTACTAAACCCCTTTTTGTCTTGTCATTTACATCAGTGTCTCCACTTATTTTGTGATTGTAGGTTTTATGTTTATATAACCTATCCTATGTAAATAACAGGGCATGTCTATGGAGACACCCACCTTGGCGGGTCTAGCTCCCTGTACCAGGCCCCCAACCAGACAGAGAGCAGCCCCCATGTGAGGGAGGTGAGGAGGAAGAAGAGGGTGGTGCTGCAACGCTGCAGGGGCCTGGGTCTGTACATGGTTAGAGGCAGCGCCACAGTGCTCTTTCTGAGAGAGACACATACACGGCGCTCATGTCAAGAACGGATATGACTCACAGAAAGAGCTGCTCCCAATTGCATCTATGCATCAGGGTTCTCTGCTTTGGTTTTCTGTCTGTGTGCCTCAGGGGGTGCATGTTAAATACCAACCAAAGACGTGTCAGCTAAAGCTTTGGGGAAAAAGGACAGATGGTGCGGTGACTGAGAAATAAGAGAACGTGCGGCATGCGACACAAAAGAGGTCTTACTTAAAACCAAACCATGTCTTCGGAGAGCTGTGCAAAAAAGTCAAATGGGAAGAGAAGTACAGATGAAGTTTGGATGCATGTTTGAAAAGTGTGTGTCTGTTTTGGCGACTTGTTTGAAGCTCAGGTTACCTGGTGTCATAGGTGTCAGAGTTGCGGTCAAACTTGTAGGTGGGTTTAAAATTTAATGGGCCTTCCTCAAATTCCTGCAGGAACGCTTCATTCTTCTTCATCATCAAGAGCTGCAAAGACACGACAGAAGTTGGCAAGGGAGAATTATAGTGTTTGTGCGTGAGTGTGCGTGCGCTTGTGCTCATTTTGGCACATCACCTGGTCTTTGCTCCACAGTAAATTAAGGCGTCCACTGTTGATGGACGAGCGTAGGAAGTGCAAGCCGTGGTCTGCAATACGGAAGTTCAGGTCACCGAGACAGAACACCACCCTGTGAGAGATAGAGAGAGAGAGAGGGATGGAGCCAACTGCCTTTCAACAACCCCTCAGTGCATATGTTCCACAGTGCATTTGTGCGTGCACTGACTTGTGGTCCAGCACGTGTGGGCTCTCGCTGATGTCAAAATCTTGCGCCTCGAGGATGTACTCAAACTCGTCGACGCGCTGCAGAGCGTAGTTCATGTGGGCTGCTAGGTGGCAGTTGAGGAAGCACACCATGTGGCCGTAGAAAGAGAAACGCACGGACACTCCTCCTTTATTACCCTAACACAGATAAACAGAGGGGGAGGAATGTAAATGAGTATTTGAAGTAGATCACAGTGTTTCATGAATCAATACAGACAATCATGACATCTACTGCAGTATTTACCAAAAAGAAAATCACACATACTATTTCAAGAACACTTATTGATTCCCAGTTTTAGCATCAATTAAAAAAAACTGATCAAATAAAGTTTTTCCTTTAACTTGAATCATGCATTCAACCATTTGTAGTGGAGGTGTTTTCCTCGGATGTACCAGTTCCAGCACTGAGTGTTCTTTGTTTGAGATTTCATTCAGTAAAAGCTGTTGATGTTCCACTAAACAAACACAATAGGCCTTTCATAGTTTCTTTAAACTCCACCGCATCTCATGCTAGTGGGATTCCTGGTGTGCTGGGTTTAACCATGTTGTTGTCATCTTTGAGGCTCAGAGCTGACGTGCGCTCGCCTTGTGATTTCCTACCCAGTAGCCGAAGATGCCGGTGCGAGTGTAGGTGGTCTGGATGTCTCTGATGTAGGGGAGGTGGACTTGTTTGGCGAAAACCAGGAGCAGCAAACCCTGCATCCTCACTGATGTCACCTTGACAAAGAGAGAGAGAGTGAGAGTTTTGTTCAGTTTCAAATTCTATTAAAGGAATATCATGAATTACATTATTGTATCAAATACACTGCAGGATTATTTATCAATTTATGTTAAATATGATCAACCCTCATTGGTATACAAGACACCAAAAGGTACAGGTGCAGTGATCCATTACAAAATAAAGTATTGTTTTACAACTCAGTCGTCAACAAAAGCAAGACAAGTTTTTTCCTTACACCCTTTAAATATCCTCGTAGACACCAGAGAACAATAGAATGAGAATTTAAAATCATTGTCAATAACCCAGTGGTTATTCAGGCTGCTGTGAGTAAAGTTAACAATTCAAGTACTCGGACGTATGAGAGGTGTGTTTAGTGGAAAATAATCCTCTATTTCTGTAATTTTTTTTTGGCTTGATGATTTTGAAAAAACATGAGTTGTTCTTCAGGTAGTTTATTTAAAAATACAGACACAGCCAAATACAATGAAAAGCTAAAAAACTCACAATGTGTGGACATTAGAAAAAGTGAAACAACCCAGTATAAGCTATTATATTATTATTGTTATTTTTTACAGTAGGGCCTCAGGTTAGTATTATTTATACCAGTTGTTCACCTACACCTGTTTCCTCACACATCTTTACTAACATCAGTCCACACACTAGTTTCCCTCATCCTGCCTTTGTCTGCTCTCACCTTGATGAATCCTCTGGGGGCCAGTGTGTCCATGAAGACGTGGCTCCATGAGTCCTCCATCAACAGGTCTGAGATGAACCTCACAGGCGAAGAGCTCACCTCCTGCAGGCTGACACACACACACACACACACACACACATCAAATCATTACAAATACTGGCATTCTGTCATATCCAATGTGACAAATTAAGTGCCAGGTTCCACATTTTGTTGCTGACCCAATCACATAGAGATCTGTGGGGGGTTGGACATCCAGCTGCAGCAAAGAGCTGACGTCTTCAGGAGGCTCTGCCGTGGCCACGTTCCAGGTCACCATGTGCAGCCTGGAAGTGTGTGTTTTTGGTTAATGACAGTAATTAATCAAAGTGATGGAAATACAGAAAATACAAACTATTATCAGTTACATAGGTCACATTCCCTTGAAATTGTAATCACAATTGTCTGAATATTTCCATAACTTGTAAAAATAAAGTTTTGATATCCACATTTTTCAAAATCAACCTGAATGCGTCAGTGGGAATGTAGCTTCCACAGAGCTGAAACGCCTCGTCCAGTGAGCGGGACACTTCCTCGCTGGCCTCATCGTCAGAGCTCAGGTCCTCGATGCAGGTCAGCAGCTGGGCCAGACGCTGGCGGAGGAGCACCTTGGACCTCGAGCCTTGAGATGCAGAGCTGCTCATGCTGTCTGAGCGCAAACGAGGGCTGCCTGTCAAGGGGTCCATCTTTGGATATTAGACTGAAAATAAGGTCTTCCTGATGTGAGCTCTGTCCTAAAAGTTATTTGAGATTCTTCAAATAAAAACGTTAAATTGGAAATGAGCAGCGTCCAGGAAACAAAACGCTCTTGGCTTGATTCCTACTCAGACTCTAGTTGGTTTGTTTGCAGCCATTTGATGAGAGAGGCCTTCGTTCTGCTCAGACCAGTGGAAGTAACGTGAATCGTTTCCCCCTGTTCTTCAAATCTCTCTGCAGGTGCTTCAGGCAGCTTCTGCTTCAGGTCCTCCAAACTGACCAGGATGAAAAAAACTCTGTGCCTCTGTGTTGGTGTAATCCTTTCTGTGGCAGAGTCCGGTGTGATCAGGCAGCGATGGAGCAATGATTCACAAAGCAGTGGGGTCGACTCAGGAATGTGGGCAAGAACGAGACCGATTTGGATCATAATCGCTGGCATGTGAATGTGTTTGTCCGTGAGTCACAGGGGAGCAGAAAAGGAGGACCAGGGGCTGATCCTCCATCCTTGCGGGTATTGTTGCAAGACTTGAGCAACCGTTCAGATCTCTAAGAGGTTTACTCAACCAGCGTTCTCCCCATCAGCTGAGTACACTTACCACTGCTCCGCAGTTACAGCCGTGCATTAGTGACGGGACATCAGTACACAATAGCATTAGCTTCTTTTGGCCTCAATCCAGCCCCTCCACATTTAGGGGAAAGGTTATCTTTGTAAACCCAGATTGAGGTGGGGGTTAAATGGAAATGATGCGGCTTTGGCTTTAATAGCTTCGTCTAATTTCAATGTTGCAGCACAGTTGATAGTGGACAAATTTACATAATGGATTTAGAAGGTCATAATACATGAAGCAATCTGTGACTCTGAATTTCACATAGATTTATATTTAGATGCTTTTTGATTTCAAAACCATGAATGTGGATAATACTTTGGTGTACTTAGGTGAGACGTTAAGTTTCAGAGTTAAGTAGCCAGAATTAGAGAATGTGTTACTCTGTGAACAATGACTGGGATTAGATACTGCGAGAAAGTTCAATCAAGGCTCTGACTCTTTATAGACTTGATAAATTATTAATTTTAATGTGACCTTTTATTTTGGGATTAAATTCCTTATTTAATTTTTGGCAAACTTGCTGCCATCAATGATTTACATATTAAGACAAATTTATTTTGCCTTTAAACACTGAACATTTGATTCTGACCCTATGCACTGAATCACACAGCAATTATATTTCTTTATTTAAGGACTGCATCATTAAATGAAATTCCTGAAGGCATTTAACCAATTAAATTTTAAAACATATTTATATGAGTAATCAATGTCTGTGTTTTAAGTTTGGTACTGTATGATGAAAAAGAAAAGAGAGGTGGAAATGGGCTTGGGGAAAATTACCCCTTAATCTTGGGTGCCCCAGTTCTCCCTGTTACATCATGTAACAGTGTCACATGAAGAGAATTAGGACACATTCTTTAGCGAGCAGAAGTGTTAAGTGGAGACGGGGGTTCACTGGTCCAGTGAGAAATGATGAAGGGAGACTGTTTCAGATTTATCACAGAGCCCGGAAAATACTTTATTTGGCTTAAATTTGTACTGGTTAGGCAACTACAGGAGGGTCCAACCTTCTTTTTCTGGACTCACATGCAACTCGTTCTGTGGCTATAGAATTACTTTCGTTGCCATTTTCTCTCTGTTGTCTCTAGACATAGAAGAAAAAGAGATCTAAATGGGAGAAAAGGTGAATGTTGATCTTACCTGCACTTGTCTCTCCCACCACTTCGAAATCTTCCAGTGCTCATTTCCTCCCCTGCAGATACACAGACACACACATACACACATGCCCAAACAAATTGAGAACAAACAGGACACACGAGGACAATAATAGAGCCTGAGCCCAATAAATTAAGACAAAAGCCAAACCTGACCGGGATGCCTGAAAGCCATTTCTGAAATGGTTTTGTAATCATGTCAAATCACGCTTTACTTCCTCCATGTGAGAGTGACCTGAAGGTCACATGTAAAAGCACATTACTTTAAGAGCCATCTCTACACAGATTTTGTGATAGTGGAAGAAAAGGTTCCTGATGTATTAAAGAAATTTTTTTAATACTTTTTTATATCTCCATAATAGATATTTGGCTGTGGGGTCATACAGCATATTGGCCAAAAAACAAAAGGTCTCAGAGAAAAAGAGCAAATAACAGGGAGAACACTTCAGAGTATCAATATATAATGTTCATTTAAATATATATTTTTAAATGCTTCCATTGAAATCCACATTAGAAAAGCCTGTATGTTGAGGCCTTTGCATCACAGACAGTTTTGACAATTTTGATTAATTTCCAACAGGCGCATGCAAACACAACGGTTAAAGTTGCATTAATTGGTGTTTTGACCACTTGGGGGCAGCATAGCAAGCTGCAAACAGTAACAGTAGACACATTAACAACATTGACATAAACTAATGTTTCACTCACAGTCACACAGTCCCTCACCTCAGTTCTGTTTATGTCCCCATAAAATGAACCTGTGGCTCTTTAGCTGCTAAATGTTTCACTATGTTTGCAAGCTAACAAGTCGCTAAGGCTAACATATTTATTGACATATTGAAGTCACAGTCAATATAAACATTGGTAAAGTTTTAGCTGAGGTGATATTTGCAGAAACCTCATAACCTGAAGTTTAGCGCCACAATGGGACCAGTTTTTGGGGACACACCGTCAAAAGATGAGTGACTGTTAATAGGGTTTGTCTACACACGCACACACTTGTAAAGACAACGTTTTCTGGAGAGGATTCTATATAGGCTGGCATCTTTTGGTTATCAAAGTTACACAATGGTTCCAATCATTTTGCTGAAATGTAACCTATCAGTTTCTCTAAATGTTGGATTTTTTTCTTAAATCAATTGATTGTCCAGTCTTAAAAACTTCTTCTTCGTTCTTCGACCCTGATGGACAGTCCTACCTGTTTATGACTCATACGTTCTCAACAGAAGTCCTCTTATGTGACATTAAATCTTGCTGAAAATAACCCCCCACCACCATCCATCCAGTACCTTTAGCTGTGTCTCTCTCTTGTGGTGTCTGGAAAAAGCTGCAGACCCCTTGGGCACAGATGATGAAGATCTCCAAAGGGGAGTCGAGAGACTCGATCTGCTTTCCGACGGTGAGCCCCGTTGTTTGACTGTTTCTTCTCTTCTCGGTTGCCTTTACTTTGCGCTCAGCTGTTCCCCTCCTGGGTGCAAGGTCCCACACACAACCTGCTCTGGACTTAAAGCGGAACATCGGATCAAGCTTATTATCCCAGGTTGGCTAACAATCCAGTGAGAAAGTATTATCTCATTCATGAATGGACATGTCTGTTTATTGAATGTCACCATGACGCATGGCGTTTGTTGCATTAAAGCCCTCTTTGTATGTTCATAAATAATCCCTAACTTTCTCAACATATATGGAATGTTTGGTGCTCTGCAACACTCCATTTCAATGTTAATACAATAAAACCTAGACTTTCTCTTAAAGGGCAATGATTCTGGACAATTCAGTCATGGATTAATAATAAATATTAGGTTTGTACATCTAACATTGCATGCTGGGAGAGCTGTTAAAATGCTAGTGTTGTTTTAACAACATAATTCATTGAGTTTAGCAAAGATTGAGAAAAAAGACCTCAAGTCAGAAGAGGTGATGTTTATAAATGCTGGAGTGGTGTAAAAAGGAAAAAGATTACACATTTGAATGGGCCTTTAAAAATGAGAAACAGTTAATTGATTCCATAAAATGTCTGTATGACTATATTTCTATATGTTTCTGCAATACGCTGGCAACCTGTCCAGGGTGTGCCTGGTCTCGACAATCAGAGACACTCACTTTTACACAAACAGACATTTAAATGTTGCAAATCAACTTAAACTGGATGTGTTTACACTCGGAGAAAACACACGCATACATGGGAATATGAAAAAAAAAGAAATCCACACAGAAAAGCTCAGACTCTGAACTTTGTTGCTGTTAGACAGTGCCCCACGACATAAAATCTGTCCTTTAACATATAGTTTAATGACATATTTGTTAAATATTAAATACATATAGCTTGGAGAAATAAGAAAGAAAACAATGCTTTGAGTCCTAAAGGTTATGAAACGTCTGCTTAATCAGCACTTTTTTAACATAATCAATGTTTCATAAATATTTTTTGTTGAAAAGATTTCCTTTCAAACACCCACAAACTGCTTAGTCTCATCAAGGTCCCCCTAAACATGTTGCAGTTCTCGGTCTTGGCTCCTCTTCTGCCTCATAATCAGGATTTAAAGTAATCTTTGCCATCCAAAGCCTGATTAATTTTACCCTGCCTGTACTGTGTGTGTGTGTGTGTGTGTGTGTGTGTGGGTGCATATAGCAGCTACACTCAACACAAGTGTTTTTTCTGTTTTCTCACCAGCAAATTGTTAAATCACTAATCTTTTTGATATATTAATTCTAATTAAAATGAATATATATATATATATATAGGTAAAATATGTAAAAATTGCAATATGATTTTTCTGTTCCGACTATGATAATTTTCTGTAATTGTGGGAAGCTTGCTGCATAGGTTTTATTACGAGCATAACATACATATAATTACCTGAAATCCAGTATCATTGTACTTCCTGCCTTGATTGCTCTTTTGTAAAAAAAAAAAAACATTCACGTCAAAGCGTCTGTACAGTAGCTCTGCTTCTTTTTATTCATTTCTTACGTCTCCAATGTACAGTAGTGTTATTGGAAGATAAGATGACAAAAAGGCACAAATTCACAATAAAAGAAAGAAAACAGGAGACAGGTCAACAGGAGTGAGAGAGAGAGAGAGAGAGAGAGAGAGAGAGCGAGAGATTTAACAATTTCAAAACAGTTTTGGACTCATTGTGAAATCATTTGGTTTTATACTCTGATTATAAATTGAGGAATCTAACAACAGATATCTATGAGATTGTCTCTGTTAAACCACGTTCTCTCGCCGGTTTGTGTGGTGTGTCAGGCTCTTAAAATGGATCTACTTTTTCTGCTTAGAGGAGTAACTTCCCTCTATCACAAATCACAAGCGGGGCAAAACTTATCCAAATCTAACCCAGGCTCCACTTGTAGTGCCGACACCATCCGCGAGTAATGTGGATCAATGGCCTGACCCAAGCTGCCGTTATACAGTACGTTCCTTTTTTCCATGAGAGAGAGGCGAGTGTAGTTCAGAGACCGACAACAGAGGTACAACAACACTCAGAACAAAAATATATATCTATACACTGTCCTGTCAATGAGACATGGTCCCTGTGAGGAGGGAAGAACGTGAGGGGAGGAAGTAGTGAACAGGCTTTTTGCTTCGCTTTTTTTTTCTCTCCACTAATTTGCTGGCGCATCCTAAAAATCTGCAGCCAGCAAAAAAAAAATCACTAACAATATGTAAGAATGCATTTACTTATGTCTACAGCTGACAATACTCCTCGAAATGGTCTTATCAGCACTACGACTATATCTCTACACATCCTCACAACACCTCTGTGAGCAACTCGGTCACTCTGGTCTGTGTGATGCTGAAGATTTCGGACGGACGGAACAAGAGGATCAAGTACCAGAGGGTGTGCTGTAGGTTTTGGCAGGACAGTCTGGTCTATATATATATATTTATGTGTTCATCTACATTACTTTATTTTCTATTTACAAAGTCAGTACATACAGTACGTCCACAAATCTCCATGATTCAGTTGGTAGCCCCATCAATGACAGTGAGTGAGATGCTTGATGGACACAGAGAGAGGAGGAGGGAGGTTGGACATCTGGGGGACAGTGGGTTTTCTTTAAAGAGGACGCAACAGATACTTTATCAAGACATGGAGGAAGTGCCATGAGATTGTTATTAAAGAGCAGATTTTCAATGTTGTTACGTAAGTGTATCGATTCACATGAGAAAAAAGATCTGCTCTATTTTTCAGAATTTATAAGATAATTTCCTTTTTTCTCAAGTGATGCAATACTCTTCTGTAAAGTCTTGGGTAAATTGAATTGATCTAATAAAATGCCTCTGGACTGTGAATATGTTTATATATGATTGAGTCATTAATGCAAAATATCAGTTTATTTTTACTTATCCATTTACTATATCCTCAAATCTCAATGTAATCTATTGGGTTAATAAAGACTTAAGTGCTTAAAACTATAAATACATGTTTTGATGGCAGTAATTTGACACTTTGTCATAATCCCAGTGTATTAACTCTGAGTGAATACCTGTGTCAGCAGCATTATACCAATGGTTGTCTGTTGCTTTCTCTCTGAAGTTCCCACACTGTACAAACATATGGAGGATGTGAAGGAAATGGTGGAAAAGAGGAAAATAAAAGTGACTGAGGACAAAGGAGGCCAAACAGACATCAACAAGAGGAAGCGGTATAATGCATGTTATCACTCCTCTAGCTTCAATATACGTCCTCCCTTCTTTAATCAGCCAGCATCAGATCTCTTCAACAAGACATGCCACCGTACATCACTCATGTACACTCATGCATATACCGAAAAAACCACACTGTCACAAACAACAGATTCAGATTCCAGCAGGAGAAAAAAACCCACCTCATCCAAACTCAAACCAGGACTTTAATAAATAATTTCACCAACAACTTGACTCTCAGCTTGGACCCTGTTTAACTGAAGCTGTTGTCATGACAGAAACAAAATGTTAAGTAAAATGGATTTGCCATGATAAAAGGTGAGAACCAACGTGTCATGGTAGTTATTGCTATCACTGGATAATACCATTTATCCACTGGAGGAATGACAGAATGGTTGACAGGGCAAAAAAAATCACGCAGATGGCGTAAAGTTTTCAAATAACATTTGTTTTTCTATCTACTGCACTGTATATCCTTGATGGCTGTTCATTTTAACATCGCCGTCACATTGACAAGCTTTTCATTTAACATGTGATTGATGTGGACGGAAAGATTGTCAGACTAAGAGAAAAAAGAGCAAGTTCTACACTCCTAAATGTCTACTGTGCATTTTCCTTTGTAGAGTCACACATTTCATCTTCTATCTTTGTAGAAGAGAATCTTTCTTTGTGTGTGTGTGTGTGCATTACTGTACTGTTTGAAGAGAAACTGAAGAGCTAGAAATGATCTGGTGAAGGAAAAATTATAAAAAATATGGCTGGAAACCTTGAAGACCTACAATTACTACAGAGACACACACACCTACACACACATACACTCTCACGCACACACAAACTCACAAAGCAGCCGAAAAACCTAATGAATGCATCAACATATTACGGGATATACGGCGAAAAAATCCTATGTGGTAGGCCAGGAGCACAACAGACACAACATAACACTCTGAGCACAATTGCGACCGTGCAGCTGCGGTTTTGTAGATTTGCAAATTGATTTTGAGCAACAAAAGGGAGGAAAAACCCACTGCATAAAACATGACACGAATGGAGCGAAGGGAGGTACTACGATAAATCCAGAAAAATAAGAAATAAAAGTAAAACGAGAAAAAAAACTATCACAGGATCAACACTGAGCAGACACATCTTGGTCTGGAAGAATAAACATCCACAGACAAACTTACGGACAAAATCATTTTAAAAACCCTGTTTATATATATTTATATATTTATATATATATTTCAATACAATTATTCAGCTCCCCGATATACTGTATATGTACACATTGGGATATCTTAAGTAGAAATAAATCCTAAATTGCAGAGTATATGACAATATTCTCTGTAGTTTAGAACGGTTTAGAGACTGAGAGAGAAAGAGAGGACTGACCGACAAAATCTATAGTGTTGCTACCGGAGGCCTCAGAGCAATTATTAAGATGGGGACGCTGGATGGAAAAACAAAGAGAGACGGATGGGACTGGGGGGAGGTGGGATGGGGTGGGGGATGTCGTCTGAAAAACTGGGAGTTTACTGGGTCCAGGTCCCCAAAAACCAGATTGCACCGGGGAGAGGAAGAGTTTGGACCGACCGATCAGGTGTTGTATCAGTTGGAGGAGAGGGAGGATGTGAATCCGCTGGTGTCTGGGTATTCTGGTCTGAAAGAGACACAAACTGGTAAGAGCAAGGATACAAGACACTGACATTGTCTAAACTGCTGGAATCGTTTTACCCCTCATCAGTATGCTTTTCTAATATGCAGCCACATCTCATGAAAGACTTTAAAAGCTGAATATGTTATTAATATTGTGTAGCACGTTTTCACTCAGGATCTGTTAACGCAGCATTAATTAATACTGTTACAATAACAGTAGACCAAATGTCTGTGAATTTCTAATGTGAATGTGAAAGGTGTTGCCCATGGTGATGAACCCACAGATAATTGCCATCCAACTGTACAGAGCTTTTTAGCTTCTTTCAGTTCATTTTTCTGGTCTTCTGACGCCATAACTTTACTGTTTTGATTCCCAGTGACATCAACTTTGCTTGCCGCTGACTGTAAGCCCCCTAAACACCATTGGACAGCAGACAGACACAGTCAGTGACAAGCTGGTGAACACTGCACTGCATTTAGCGACCTAAGATACAGTCATTTTCACCCGGAGCCGTGTATTTTTGGAGGCAAAATAGCCTGAAAACACTAACGCGAGTACTAACACGAATACAAATGGATACCAAGGGTTCACAAAAGACTTCCTCTCACCTGATGAGCAGCAGCATTCACAGTCTGACACAGCCTCAGTCCTCTAGAGCCACCATCCCTTTCACTGGGTCCTTCACTCTCATCTGGCAAACACATCACAAACATATCATCTACACGACAAAATAGAAATCACACCCTTACTCAAACGCAAGAGAGCTCACACCCTCTCCTGATTTAGGACTCTGAGATAATGTTTTGAACTTAGTTCTACTAATGTGTTTATATGTACGTACTGGCCTTGATCTCTGGTTTCTTTTTTTTTGCTAACCTCATCTAGCTCCTTGCGCGTCTCCTCCTCCATACGGCGAATGTCTTCCATGTTCAATTCGATCCACTTGTCGATCCAGCAGAACAGCTGACGGTGGAAATTAGTGAACAAACGCTTCTCTTGCTGAGAAGAACAGGAAATGAAAAATATAGTCATATAGCTGTTTGGAGAAAGTGAATTTTCAAGCACGAACAATAAAAATGAAGCTGTGTGATTATCAGAGATGTTTGATTCCATCCTGCTTTACCCTGTTTATCCACTAGAGGCTGGTACAGCACGTATATGCAGCATGGTGTGGAACTTTTCCACTTCTACTTCAAGCTGTCAGGATGTGAGACACTGTATCCACTGTTTGCATGCACAGGACACACAGTGGCTCAACAGTCCTTAACACACACACACTGTCAAAATACTGTCCAGGGAGGGAACCAACACCAGTTTCCTGTGACAACAACATCATGGTCTGAGCTGTGAACAAACCTTCTGAATGAAGTTCTCCACTTTATTTTGCAGACCCCACCACTTGAACTTGACAGTGACCAGTTTGTAGGCACACATGTGTGGGCAGTCTTTCTTGTTAGGAAGTTCCTTCTGCAAGTGCACACACGTACATACAGGTCAATTTCAATTGTTAACAAGTTCAACATTTTTCATTCATAAATTTAAGATTAATTTCCATGAATGTATTTCATGAATATTCACCAATACATTTTGACAATACAAAAGCAAAAAAATGTTCTTAACGTTTTGAATCATTTAAAGTTTTCACATTTTGTTGGCTTAAATGGTCTTTCAAAGCTTTCTGTACACTACATTGGACAGGATATATTAAAAGCTTTATTTATTCATCCACTTAGTTTGTTGCTTGTTGACCTAAAACAGTTAAACTTAAATATACTGAGGTAACAAATACTAGAATATATTCACATTTATATTCTGTAAGTGGCTGTTTATAGTTTTGTTTAACTCCCCCACAGGTCGTTAAAACCCACAAAGTCACAAAAGAAGCTATGTCACAGGTTACGCTATACAAAAGGTTTGTCTTGTGCTAAGTACTTCAACACTGATTAAATGACACAGTTGCTAAGCAACAAGAAGTGATTAATTTTTATTTTGTTAATTGATAGTAACAGCAATGTAGTCGAAGGTCTCTGTTTCCTCCCCTTCATGTTTATTGGTTTGTTTGTGTGTTTGGAAGCAAGATTACACATTAAATACTAGATGGAGTTCCACAAAACATTACATCATGGTGCTGATCTGGATCAGGGCGCTGATCCAGGAATTTGATATCACCTCACTTTCTTTCACCCTGTGATTATCTTTACTGTTTTCCAAGGGGAGATTTCATAATTGCATAAAAGGGGACTATTTGGCCTTGGTGGAGGTATGCGCTCTGATGAGTGCCATTCTAGTTTATCATATATCTCAATCAACATTTACAACAAGACACTGTACCTTCCAGTCTGGTCCTAGAGGGCCTCGGCTGGTCTTCATTGACTTGAACCTGCATGGGTCCTCCTCTGGCTTATAGTCCTGGAGAGACACAGGAAAAACCAGAGTGAACCACGTGGATGAGGTGACACAAGAAGTCAGAGATCTAGTTTCTGCAATGATGTGAATAAAATCTTAAGCTAAACATATTTACCTTCGGCTCCACTTGGGTTCTGTCAGCAATATCAATATAGACTACATCCACCTTTTTCCAAGTTTCTGCATCCAAACCATGAACCTGAAGAAAGAACCACAGAGCTCTGCTATAGATGCAGAATTAAGTCTTTGCAGGCAGCAAACGAAAACACGAAATGTTTTTGAAAGCATAGATGATGCAAGTGAAAATGAGAGCTTAAATAAGGGGCTTGTTTCCATGTGTTCTGGACAAGAAAGTCATTTTTAAGTAGGAGACAAAAAGTTTGGGAAATGGTAAAAAAAAAAAATTGTGAGATATAGAATGATTTACAATGAAGCATTAGTGGTGTCAAGTTAGCCCCTCTCTGTCTTGTACATTGTTTTAAGTCATCCATAAACCAACACAAATGTCCATTCCAGATGCAGCTCATATACATATACACCTTCTCTTCTTTTGTAATTACATTTTCAAGGTGTCCTGTGTCAGGTTTGTGCCATGTCTCAATCTTGATCAGGAAGTTATCTTTCATATACTCGTTCTGCAGAGAAAAGAGAAGTTAACCAGAGTGAAGAGGAATATAAATGCCACACACACACACACACACACACACACACACACACACACACACACACACACACACACACACACACACACACACACACACACACACACACACACACAAAGTAATAGTGTCTGACTATCCCTGCTGCTGCTATGTCACTGAAATGGATCAGATTTCTTTCTCCACTTTCAGGTTAATTTTCTGCCTCTACATGAATCACAGTTTCCTGTTTGTCGACATACATGACATTTAAAGCACGGAAGTAAAAATAATACTTACAGTGATAACTGCAGAGCAGGGTGAAAGGATGTGTAGGAGCAAACAGAGAAAGAAAGAAAATATGAGGCGTTTAGTAATTAGGGTGGTACAATAGTAATATAATAAAAGGTAGAGGACAACTGTTGAATGGAAATGGTCAGTGAGTGTTTTTTTTGGAAAAGTGAGGACATTTTGTCCAGTCCTCACTTTTTCAATGGGCTGTTTGAGGGTTAAGAGTTGGTTTGAGGCTTAGGGTTAGTAAGGGTAAGGGCATTTAGTTTGGATGGTTCGGGTTATAGGGTAAGGGGCTATGAAATGTTTTATGTCAATGAGTGTTCTTCCTAAGATAGCAGTACATGTGAGTGTGGGGGGAATGTCTATCTATAGTTATGAGGGCCAATGTTAGTTCAGTACCATCATTGTGAGGACATTTTAATGTTATGAGGACATTTTTGCTGGTCCTCACAAATTAAACTGGCTTTTTGAGGGTTAAGACTTGGTTTTAGGTTTAGAGTTAGGCATTTAGTTAGGGTAAGGGACTAGGGAATGCATTATGTCAATGAGTGTCCTCACAACTAAAGAGAGACACGCATATGTGTGTGTGCGAGTGTGCGTGTGTGTGTTCTCAGCCTGAAAGGCTCGAATGATTGCATGACTCTTCTCACTGGACACACAGTAAATTATTCAACTACTCCTTCAAGGTGACAGAGACTCAGACGAAAGAGTAAGAGAGAGAGAGAGAGAGAGAGAGAGAGAGAGAGAGAGAGAGAGAGAGAGAGAGAGGGTACTTTGAGAATTAACTCCATGGACAGATCAGCATCTATGTGACCTTTAAAATTTGAGTCATTTGCTTTGACACTATTCCAGGATTAAAGTGCACATGAAAAAGTTGAGCATCATCATTTCCCTTTACTTCAAGTGTGATGACAACAGATAAGAAATCCTGGTTTGGTTCAGTAAAAATGAGCCTTATCTGATTCCTAAAAAGCTAATTATAACTGGTGCTGCAATTATGAATATAATGCATTCATGTATGCAGCATTAGATATATGGTGGGTTCTGAAGATGATGCATGTGTGCAAGTGTGTAGTTTGTGTTAGTAAATGGTGTGTGTGTGTGTGTTTGAGTTACCTGTGCGACAGTATGGGTATGCATTCCAGGCTTTCTCGTGGATATTGAGAGCAGAGGATGGAGCCAACATCCTGACGAATGATGGCACTTTACTGCAGGAAAGAGAAAAAAAACAAGAAATAATTATTAAAAAAATTATATTTCTACTTATTTGACTAAATTTGAATTCAGGAGAGACTGGGTACATAGGTAGGGTACCTTGACCAGACCTATAGTCAACTCTTATCACAAAGTAATCTAAAGTATATGATTTCTTTTCCCCTGGTATTAAACAACTTAGAAACAGCTCTAACATTCAGTCTTTATTTGACCTCTATGTACAGTAGGTATGATAACAATATATTTCTCATAATATTTAACTATTATTAAAGTATTGCTCATTTACAGCCTACTACACCACATGAACTGAACTAGGAATTCATCTTTGAATTAAATGAATGAACTTACCTCTGCAAATGGTAAATTTTGTGTGTGTACTGTCCCTTCTCTCCGTCTTTCTCGTAGGGCTCATTTTTTAGCACCTCCACTCCCTCTCCTCCACCCGTCTCATTCTTACTGGCCTCAGCCACAGAGTACAGCTGGCCAACCTGGTACTGGAAATAAAAGAGAAATAGAAGGAGGTTGGACTGAGGTAGAAACACACAGTGTGAGTGTTTACAGGGAGGCATAAGAATACGTCCCCCTCAGGTTTCCCTTAATGAATGCATGTAAGAGTTGTATCATCCTGAAGATTAGTGAGCTTTCACATTCACACAGAAAAAATCCTTTTTATTCTCCTTTGTGTAACCAGCTCATCTTTTTCAATCTTAAGTGATGGATTACTTTTTCATCTTATCCGTGATCACTACCTTCACCATACTCTGTCAATGAATCCTCCAAATCTCTCCCATACACTATTGTTCTGCATAGTTTCTTCTTGTCACATCTAATTTTATGTTG
Organism: Paralichthys olivaceus; assembly: GCF_024713975.1. Classification (NCBI taxonomy): domain Eukaryota; kingdom Metazoa; phylum Chordata; class Actinopteri; order Pleuronectiformes; family Paralichthyidae; genus Paralichthys; species Paralichthys olivaceus. The sequence goes on along the minus strand of NC_091107.1, from coordinate 11,922,461 downwards.
CGCCCCAATTTATTTCCTCTTTCACAAACTGTCATCCTATTCTTCCCCTCACCCCCCCTCTTCCTGATCCCGATGTGTGCATGGGAGTGTTTGAACACAGGACAATGGCTCCTTTCATTTCTTAATCACCTCTAATCCACCATGTAACCTCTGCACAAAGCTGGACCACAGCACAGACACACTTATAACATCCATAAACATGGGACAAGTTGATGTAGTGGGAATCATTCTCTTTTTTATTTCTACAGATAAGAAATAACCGTTATTCTTCTGTAAAATCAAACCATGACAACACAACAGGTTACATGTGTGTACATTCAATAATACGAAAGAATAATAATGAAGCATCAGTTCCCTTTGTTCCCCCAGAGTTGATTTGAAATAATCTGAATTAGTTTAAAAGTCATCATCTTCATATTTGTTGAAGATATACAGGTAGTATAATTATCTGGTCACAACAGATTTTTTTTGTACATGTGAATGTCAAAGTGATTTCCTGTCGCCTCGGGAACCTCTAATGAGAACATTTAGCCTTTCTTCACTTTAAAGGATCAAGGTGTGTTTTAAACTGGGAAAATACGGGAAGTGACAAAAACGCATCCATTGGATCTATATGTTTCTAAGTGTTTTACAATAAATGTACAAATGTTGTAAAAAAAAAACAACAATAAACTGCAATATAAATAAATATCAAGGATGACATGGATTTATACTGAAGCTACTGTCTGTGGTAAAATTCCATTAACATCTCGATTCATCCTGTAAAAATGTTTGATGTTGGTAAAAAACATTATTCCAGAAAAGCGTCTTCTCTTCAGACCATACAGAAAAAAACTATTAGACTTTGGCAAAACATATATCATTATAATAGCAGGGATAGTGAAAAGAGGCTTAGATATATTTGCAGTGGGACGAGATGGTTTAAATTTGCTGAATAATAATGACATTAAGAAGATGAATAAGTAAATAACAGGAAGGTTTCTATACAGATGTTGCCACTTTTAATTGTGACCTTTAGTGTGTTTTAAAAGTGATTCCTCTGCAGCCACAGCAAGGAAAGACAAAAAAGAGTGAAGGTCTTGATTATCTGTGCCAAACTGGTTCAAATGACCTTCACATACTGTGCAACAAAGAGAAAGTCAGATGCAAACTGGAGGCAAGTTCCTTTTAAATTAGCTGCAGAAGCTGCAACCTGCTGCTAAATAAATGAGATGCAGGAACAGCAAAGCCTCCTCAGTTACAGTGTTGGACAAACAGAAGTCCACCTGGCTTTGTGGGACGACTCTACGTCCAGTTAACAAACTGCAAATTCAATTCAGTGAATTATCAACAGCTGGAACACTCAAAAATTACACCTCCAAAAAGAAGATGTAAACCTCTTGTGATGTGTTTAAAAAATAGAATTTAATGGTGGAGAGGGCAAGGAATCTAAATCAAAGAAAGAATCTAAATAAAAAAATGCCGTATGAATTTGTATTCCTTTAAGGTTTTGAGCAAATAACACATTTCTATATCTAGTATGTGGTGGCAAATATCTGAAGAGTGCTGAAGATGAGGCTGTGGTGGGATGTGATGTGAAGGGCAGAGGAGGCACATGTGGTTCAAGGGACAGTGGGATGTTACTCAGCTGTCTTCAGGCTTTGTAGATCACATATCAGACAAATAAAAAGCTTTTTTAAGCTCGTGACACACCATGCTGACGACACAACTGAGACAAAACCTGACTTAATATCCAGACATATGACGACGCTATCACCACAGTTAATGAGAAGCAACATGTGTAGATCTAAAGCCTCTGAGGGAATCAAGATATTTTATTATGATATTATATTTTTATATTTTGCTCTGTCCGCTGGCTCGTGGTTTTGAGGTAGATAGAAAATGAGCATCACCAAAGGCTGTTTCCAACTCTGCATAGGATGTAACTCAAAAGGAACATGTACAAGATGTATTTTCTATCATAGACTGTATATAAAGATGTACGACACGTCTCTTCCTGCCGTCTTGCACATTTTGTGGGATGGAGCTGTGGTAGCAGGGTCCCTCCACTGCACACGTTCGACCAATCACAAAACATATTTGGGAAAATGTACTTTAATCTTTGGTTTGGTCCGTGTCCCATCGACTAACATGGTGGGGGCCAACCGGTCACTAGGGGGCGATGGAGACACTGGCTTCATTTTTAAGCAGCTGGCGTGTCTTCCATCTTTATTTACAGTTTATATATTTTATATTTATTGTATTTCACTGTATACACACTTACTGTATATATGTGTAAAAAGATGTGTAATGCTAATCTCGACTGCAAACAGGTTTTTCTTTACCTGAGACAGTTCAGTGTGTGTAAGAACAGATTATTTGCTTTAAATATTTATCCTGTCTGTAGCAATATGTCTCCACCAAAAGAAAAATGTGTCTCATGTAAGTGCAAATAATCCACAAATGTAAAGCAGAGGACGAGGAAGATACAAACACACAGACACACAGACACACAGTGTCAGGAAAGTAGTTTCAGGTGACTCATTTAACATGCAGGCCTGAATAGAACGGCAAAGTGCAATGGAACTGAGGATAACAGGGGACAGAAAGACACCCAGAGAAAAGAGGACGAGGACGGTGAAAGACTTTGCTGACCGTGCTGAATCAAAAGACTTTGCAACCTAAGGTGATCATATCTGCATTTTGTATATACCACTCCTGAAAATAAAGTTGTAGTCTTACAGTGCATATTTAAATATGTATACACGTATAAAACTTCAAACAGTATCCAGAAAAAAACAGTTTTAGTGACGGCAGGTACTTGTGCTAAGCTTAGCGTAACCATCACATTAACCTAAACCTAAACCTAAACCCAAACCTAAACTCAATTTTACCATAAACCTCAACCTTAATCTAACCTTAACCTAAACATTTCCAGAACTTTAACAGTAACCTTAAAGCATGTCTTCATCTTTAACTTTAATGATTTATGTTCTGGGTACTTGATTATTGTCCCCATAATCAGACGACGCCTCCTAATGTGACATTATAAACAGATTTAGGTCCCCACCACATGAGTAATACCTGGACCACACATACACACCAAGGTTCACACAGCTATCTTATCAGGTATTTTCATTGACTTCCATTCATTGGGGACATATGCTGAAATAAAACTTACCTCTTCCACAGAGATGGGAAGAATCACTCGACTAGAAGAGAAAGAAGAAAGAAAGTTAATCACAAACATCAAAATGTATCGATCAACCAAAGCTTTGTTGCTTTACTGAGCTCTACATAATGTATTTGTTTGTGTTTTTCAGTGGCATTGATTCTGTTAAACTCATTCATACCATTAATGCAGTGAAGGAAACAGGACATTCAGACCCAGTTACTCTCACATTACTTTCCCTGAAGACTGATAATGGTACAGGACTGTGTGAGCAAAAATCCCCTGTTACAAATTCATTACTGACATTATGTTAAGACACTCGTGCTCTTCGGACTGAATTAGCCTGAAGAAATCCCGTGAGTGACACACTGACCACAGGACACGACATCTTTAACCATTCAGCTCAATACAGGTCTGGAGATCAGTTCTCTGACGCTATTTAGACGAGCTGCAGTAAAGCTACAGGGATTCAGCACATGTAGAGTAGATGAGCTATACACACACTAGATAACGATCAAACAATCATGGTGCTCCCAGAAAAGCACTTCACAAGTTCAGCTTTTTGAGGGATTTCACCAAAGAGTGGACTTTACAACACACTATCCTTTGTTATTATTAATAATGGGATGATAGATTCCCACACGGCCTCAAAACTGAACAGAACAAGCAGCCAATTACGTATGGATCTCACATATTTCACTTTGACACTGTGACACTGAGTCATCAGGAGAGAATAGATGATTTATTCTTTGCTATTCTGAGGAGAAGATGAGAACATGCTTCAGTGAAGCAGGAAAGAAGCCGAGATCAAATTCAAAAGCTGCAGAGGTGTGAGGTCTGCTTTTCACATCGACCTTCTGAGCAGTTCTATTAACAAGGTTGATGACGAAGGTCACTTTAGATAAGAGGATGCTGTGTTTTAGATACACATTGATTTATAATTAGTTATTTAAATATATTTATATCATAAAGACAACATAAGGTGCAAGATCATTACATTTTGTTTTTGCACTGATGCAGCACTTTGAACTACATCTTTGTCAGGGCCAATACAAACAAATGTTATTTTTGTTACCATAAAGGAAGCTGTTTATTTCATATCTAAATTGAAGCTAACATTTTAACATTAGGGTTATAAAAGCTGCTCTGCTCAGAGCTAACCAACTATCTTTCTGCTCCTCGACTGCAGGTCTGTGTCATGATCCTGATGTTTCCTAAATGATTTATGCGCTGCTATTTTAACATGAAACCCATGTGCTCAATATGTTTGACATTTTATTGTTTTACTCCTTAAATTCTTTATAGCTACAGAAAATGTTTGAAATACATCTGCAGGTCAGATGAACACCAGCACCTCACAATGGGTTCAAACTAACCATGCATGTGCTTGCAACAGATGTTTACGAGATGTAAAATATAATAACACACAGAACAACGAATGTACACAGTTTATAAATACGACTATTAATATTTAATACGGATTTTGTGGCTCATGTGTTCCTTTTGACATATTTTGTCTGTCTCAGACATTCTTTCATTCCAGAAAAGAATGTTGGGAAATCAAACAGGAAATATTGACACATAAGTCGGTAAACCACACAACATAATGACATCCATGCCTGCACTGAATGGGCCAGAGTGGCAGCAGTGAAACAATGAAACATAGAGCTACTTGTGACATGTTGCACTTAGTGAGTCAGTTGTTGGTGCTGTGAACTTCAAGATGAATACAGTCTCTCATTCATACCCACAGGATATCATTGAAAAGTCTGATTTTAAACAATGATCTCTTTCACTTTTGAAAGGAAAGTAAATGATGTGTTGATTCAGAGTTTTAGTTGTTTGGCTTTAGTGTAGCATGTGGCAAACTTCAAACTCAGACATTTTAAATACGGAGTATTATTTTAATTGTGGCTGAAGTAAAACTAGAGGACTTAAGTCCCCTGGTTGCTCTGCCTTGTCTCGACAGAAATATCAGGTGTCTTCCTGTTGCTTAAGGAAACAAACACCACTCTTGCCTTACTCCTCTTTTCTGTCTTCTCCTCTTCTCCTCTTTTTCACTCTGTACTTCCTCCTCCACTGCTGCTCTTTCTTTCATTCATTCATTCTCTTCATCACATCATACAGCGAACAGGATATTGCTGAACACCCGGCAAAGCTCATGGAAGAGCAGAAAAAATTGGATCAGGAGTTATTTAGGTCAGTGGTTCAGGTGAGCACGACTGAGTCGAAAAAACCTGTCTGTGCTACAGTAGGACATGGATCGATTCCCTATCTCTTGACCCCCACGATGGTATCTTGGTGTGTGTGTGTGTGTGTGTGTTTGCATGTACAGACCTCTCTCTGTACCCACGTGTTGACAGTGCAGTGCATTCAGCATTTAATCATGACCGATTTAATTAATTTCCAGGCGGACCGCTGAGGCCCAGACTCTCCCTAATCATTCCAGATCTTTAGCCAATGCCATCACCCCCGATTCCAGCATGGCTTTTTTGTGCACAGCCATTTATTGAATAAATATACGTGGTGAGAAATCAAGACAATAATCAATGTTGACAAATGTTATGCCCATTTTAGCCATGCACACTCTGATAATTATAGATTTATCAAGATCAGATAGTGTTTGTAGAAGCTTCCTGTGGGTGACATTTGTGCAGTAGCCTATGACCTCAAACTGCAAAATATAAACAATGGAAATACATTAATGACTAGAAATGGGACAAATATATATTATACACTAAAGATTTATAGAAAAAAATGTCAGATATTTCTGAAATTATACTGTCGCCCCAAAAATGTAAAGGAAATGAGACAGATGAGTTTCTACAGGTTTGTCACTATAGCTCCTTGAGGCACAATGGCTAAGAGAATTAAAATGAAGGAACCATCATCATGTTTGAAGTCAACACTCTACTAATATGTGATTTTTCATCTGAAGGCCAATATCAGGCCACTTCATTAGCTGATGGTTATGGTGTAAGAGTATAATGCCCATGAATGGCAGATGAAGTAGGATGGTATTGGCCTTAACCTTTATTCTGACCACCAGCTGATTCATATGTAGGCCTCTGTCAGTTGTCCTCACAGCACACTGAGGCCTATGTGTTACAGCACTGTGTCTCCCTTTGCACGCGAGATCCCACTTTATCTTTCCATCCGGTTCCCTTGGCCCAGCTGTCAGATTCTCAGAAAGCCCGAGTGGTGCGTCAAAACCTCGCCATTTGCCTTTTTTTTGTGCCAAGGCTTTGCCTCCCCAACACCTGCCCAACTCCCCTGCATCCCTCCACCCTAGGCTCACCACCCACTTCGCTATCCCCCATTCCTCCAGAGGTAAACGCTCCATCAGTCGTTTCACCTTCAGCGCGAATCAATAACATGGCCACGGCGGCTTACATGGATGGACGCTGGCACGGCGCGGCGCACACCAGCCGTCCCTCCATCATGCACCACAACTCTCATCACACCATCCGTCATTTTAACACCACGACAAACGGGGAACATTGTGATTCACCGCAGTGACAGTTTATTCCCCCGATTTCACTGGAGGGCTTGTGATGCTCAATGTGAAGGGCACAGCCATGCCTGCCTGCCTGCGCCGGCTGCTGATGCAACTACAGCCCCTGCTGCTTCATATTCCCTCGCTTTATTCAGGGAGCGCATCAGGGTGATGGAGACCCGTGTGCGTGGACAATGGTGACTGACATGGAGTCACACAGATACGGGCTGTCGACATCACCCTTGCCGCTCTCTGGTAATTCCACTCCAGGGCGACTGGTCACAATGTCAGCGCTGCGAAACCAGACGGATGGACTCGCACACACACTCTCTCTCCCTCTCTCTCTCTCCCTCACACACATTCACACATGCACACACAGTTACTTACAATTCCTTTATGAGCATTTTTTGGCGGCGCAGTGGAATATATATCCCAGAGGGCAGCAGCTCAGTGCAGGTCCAGAAACAGGGTCGATCCCTCCCTCCGATGGTCTCTTCTTTCTTTCCGCTCGCTTCTCTTACACCTCTCCCCCTCTATGTCATCCTACCTCCACAGTCGCTTATTTTCTTCACATCCACTTCCTGATCGGAGCCGCGGCGATGCGTTGCTGTTGCGCGCAGAGCCACCGAGGCCTGTGAGGCGCAGAGCACACCCACAAAAGGATGGTTCCGCAGGGGTGAGTGCCCGGTGGGTCCACACAGCTCAGACGACCGAGCTGATCCATTCAGTTTTTTAAATGCACTATAAATAAACGTACACTGAGGCTAAACCCTTTAGTAAGAATTAACATTAAATAGACAAATAATGTTGGAGCCGTTTATTGGATACTGACAATCAACTAAATATGAATTGGTTACAAATGAAAATAGAAGACAAGACAACAATACATTTCAAGTTCAAGTTGGCAATAAAACATTTATATTAATATCTGAGCCATAAAGGGGCCACAATTTAAGCAGACACACACAGCACATGGGCAATGGCGGCATCTCCTGTTGTGTTCTCACATTGGCTCCTTCAGACATTCTGCAGATTATTTACCAGGGAACAGGGAGAGGAGACACTTTGCAGAAGCCACATTATTAATAAATTATATGAGTGATCATATAATATCAAGATAATGTAAATTCATACCACAAAGCCCACAACAACTCACACTAAATACATGTAGTCTAGATAAACTTAAGTAACAGGGTCCTGCACAGCTCTGATGTGGTGCAGGACCAATGAGTTTATCTGCACCCTCGTTCTTGTGAGTGTGCTACACCCTCCGCGTCATCGCAGTGACAGTGACGTAGAAACGTGGTTACTCACCGTCAGAGTATATATATGGGCATGACACGGGGACCACCAGCGATGGACGCACGGTGCGTCAGCTCTGCAAAGCCCTTTAAGCAAAGTCTCCGCAACGGATGTGATTATCTGCATCCAAAAAAATCCGTCAAACCCACTCATGTCCACACTGATGACTGACTGACATGACCTCATTTGTTTTACATTAAAACCACTGTGACGAAAAGCTTGAGCCCACATCATCATACATGTATACCTGTACTTTTCTCCCCAGGACCCCTGGTGGTCCCTTGCATGGCCACACTTTGCTCCACCACCCTCGACCCTGTGGAAATGGTGCTGGCGCGTGATGCTGATGGCATCACAGGTCCCTAATCCAGTCCCACGTCCCGAGGATCGCAGGATGTGATTGCGTGTGCGTGCGTGTTTGGCTAAAATTACGTAACAGCGCACTGCTGCTGTATTTATAGCGCATCTGTATCCGTCTGCCAACAAGCGCTTATCATCATCCCCCTGTCTCCTCAGCTCTGTACAGCCTCCACCAATCTATCTATCTATCTATCTATCTATCTATCTATCTATCTATCTATCTATCTATCTATCTATCTATCCATCTGTTTATCTATCTATCTGTCTATCTATCCAAGAATTAACATTGTCAAGGAAAATCTGCCCAGTTCTTCTAATTTTATAACCCATTCCAAAAGAACAAGGGACAAAAATAGAGTAGGAATAAAACTAAAATACATTTCGAGTTTATGTTTGCACGTCACTTTTTACATCACCACTCAGCAGTGGCAGATCTAGGGGCCCACAATTTACACAAGTTCCACATTTAAGTCATTCCTCGGTTACTGTTAGCTCTATGGCTTTGAGCAAAGTCACACATCATTGAATAAATAAAATAAAAAAGATTTTTTTTTAAAAAGACTTCTGAAAGGAAAGGGGTAATGGCCAATCCATCCATCTATCTATTTAAACTACGGTAAAAAAATATCTTTATTTGATTAAAATAAGTCAAAGTAGAGTGGAAATAATCTAGTATTGGCTAAGTAATCATGTAATAATATAAATTTGCGATTTCATAATGGATGTGTATGGGAGGCTTATGTACCACAGTGTTTGGTGCAGAACAAACACTGTGGTACATGAGTAACATCTGGTGTTAAAACATCTGTCACCATCAGCAACACTGTTGATATGACACCTGTTACATATGAAACATGCATGTTATACAGAACATGCTGGATACACTAGTCTCAGTTAAGATGTCTCTACATTTTGCAGGTTTGTTACAAATGTTTGGGAAATTAGTTTGACTTATTTGTCAGTGTATTTTAAAAATCCTGATGTTTCAGTAAAATATAACTAAAATGATGTTGCAATTAGGCCCAAAGCACCATGATTGACCCTTATCTGGTGTGGAGCATGTTGAGGCCCTCAACCACAGGTCTTTAATACTGACCTCTGCTGGTTGGTTGCAGGCTGACCTAAAACAAAAAATATGTATGTTTCTTTAACCTTTCTGAAATTATACAGAGTTTTTAATACCTAAACAAAAACTTCAAACAGAGACAGAAACTCAAATTGTTTTCCCCCCAAAACTGAATTTCATATGAAAGCCTGAGGTAATAATATCTATATAACATGCATGTTTTCATATGTAACAGGTGTCACAAGGAGTTGAACCAACCTGAATACAGATATCCACTTTGTGAGCAGGTTGTTTCTCATCATTAAGTAATGTATTGAGATGTAATCTCTGTTATAATGCCACCTCTCAGAAGTGTTAAATACCCAGAGCTTCAGATAAGAATCACATAGATATAGTTACACACAGAAATATAGTGTAGCCTGGTGAGTAGTGAGGAACAGGAGCAAACATTTAAAGAGATCAACACATTTTTATTAACCCCCAAGAATGATTCCAAATTAACCTAGAATACAACAAACATCTCTTTATTATGTTCAATGATAGAAGACAAGAGCTTGATACAAACAACACAGTATATGACATGTTTGTAGTTGGCAGCCTGGCCTCATTAAAATACGGTACTTTATGAGGTTGATGATGGAAAGAAAAAATGAGTGTAAGATAAAATAAATATGTGTAAAAGTGAGACTCTATCTATCAGGAGAGAAGTGCTGAAATGAGCTGGTGTGTTCACAAGGAATAAAGTGCTGCATTTCTCTTACAGTAGACAGAAAGAATGAAATACTCACTTTACGCTAAGGCCTCTGGATAATGATGGTTTCATGGATGCACGTATGTGCACAAGAAGTTGTATTATGATATATTTTCACTGATATGTCAACGTTCAACAGAGCATTCTGCTACTGAACAATAAATCTCATCTTTTATATGAGGCTATATCTAAAAAGAAACATCTGATAAACTTAAGGTATAAAAAGAAACAAAAGAAACAAAATAAATAATCTAAACATTTTGCTTTTAGCAAACTTACCAGAGTTTGTTCTTACGGAATACAGCCACGTAAAACACTGACAGTATAATTTTTACTGAATAATAAGATTTTAGCCTTGTAATTAAAAAAGCCCCATAATTAATCTTAATAAAGTCCTCTCTTCTCGTTCATCAGCAATAAGGCTCGACTCTCCTCCCTGTCACTCATCAATGCCTATTACACCACACTTAACCTTCCGGCATCTGTCCAGATAGCACCATGTTTTTGGGACTCACAATCAGGAAAGAAAACAGAATTCATACAACAATGGAATCACACATAAATGACGCTGGCATTTCAAAAGTAGAAAATTGTGGGCGACACAAGCTTTCTTTTCCTTCGTACAGTGAAAATAAAAGCAGTCTTATGTGAAGCTGAGCTGCACCGACGTGCTGCTGAGAGAGGAGGGTATAAAAGAGAGAAGTCAGAGGATTTTGGGGGGAATGCAGAGAGCTGACGCCTCTTTCCTTTCACAGTCTTTTCCTCTCTCTTCTTCTTCTTTTTCCCTCTACACGTTTCACTTTTCTCCTCAGCAACACTGTTCCAATGAACTCGTTTCCATGGCAACAACAGCCTAAGTTCATCTTGGTGGGATTTTGGGAAAATGGAGGTGGCAATTTTGTTTGCTCGTGTGTGATTGATGGATAAATGTGACGTTTAAGATTTCAGTTGTCCTTTTACATGTGTATGTGTGAATGTATCAGTGGATTGCCACTGTTCTCCGTCTCTCGCGCCCCGTGCTTTCCTCTAGACGTAGGCCTCTGGGATGTCGGAGCCATTTATTTTGATGAAGATCTTGGCTTTCTCCTCCTTCTGCTGTTGCTGTCTGTTGAGTGTCCATCTGTAGTAGATCAGGTAGAGCGGCAGCAAGAAGCCCAGCATACTGAGGACAAGGAGTCCAATGTTGACCTGGAGGAAAACACCAAAGTTAGAATGTGCTAAAGGGTTTTAATTCAGGCACAGAGTCTGTTTGAGTGCACGCATATTCGTACCCAGAGAGGGTCTCCCTGCAGGGGTCCCATCATAGCCAGAAACAGTGGCTGCTGCAGCAGAGCAAACACAGCGCTGACCAGAGACTGCATGCCTGTTAGACTGCCGAACTGAGAGGATGGATACCTGGAGAGAGAGGACAGGTAGATTTAGTGCCTCAGTTTGAAGAGTCATACTGCAGAAGATCATGATGATGATTATGGTGACACATGTGTGTGAGAGACTTACACAGCGGCATAGAGGCCACCGACAGCAGAGTGAATGAATCCTCTCACCACAGTGTGAAGGACAAATGACACGATCTGAGATGGAAGATAAGATAAATACAATACATGTATTATCACTTCAGTATAATGCAGTCAATTGGTTTATAAGTGTTCAAGCCCCTAAAGGAAATGTTCAACATGTTTGCAAAATGTGCTTTTTGACTGTGTGAGAATAAAATAAAAACATGGATATAACTTTGTCCATTAAAAATGAAGCTGGAGATGGTTAGATTAGCTTAGCATAAAGACTGGTAACAAAGGGGAACAGCTAACCAGACCTGTGCTTCTGTCAGCCACCAGCGGGCAATTAAGACACTTAATGCTGATTTCAAAGACATTGTTATTGACACACAGTGAAGATGTTAACCAGGTTAACTTTTACATAACTGTGTGTTTCTGCTGCCAACAGCCTGAGGTTAATTAGTAATGTCTTTACAAAGAGACAGTGATAACACTGTTAGTAAGGCAGCTGTATTCCTGAAGTACTCGATGGCCTGTGTGTGGCAGAAGTGGACCACTCACCTGCAGGGGGAGATTGGGCACCAGGCATGTGATCCCAAATCCTACCAACAGGATGTTCGTGAGGAGGAATGCTCGCAGGGCATTGGTCACCTTCTGGGTCTTTTTGTCTCTACGCTTTTTCTTTGGCTCGTCCCTTGTGACAGAGAAGAGGTCAGACAATCAGACATTGATACCACAACTTTATTTCACAATACAGGATAGCTTCTAGGTTCTATTCCTCCTTCACTACGCTGACAAATACTGTCAATATTAATGTCTGGTTATATAAATGAAAAGGGGTTCAGACACACAGGGGGTTTGGGGGTTTATCCTCCATCGTGGGTGTTTAGTGGTTTTGACTCACTTGCTGCAGGGTTCCTGTTCCTCCGCTCCATCGCTGCAGTCCTTCAGTTTCCAGTCCATGATCTGACCAATCACAGGCGTGGTCATCAGACAGAGCAGCTGCAGCACGCCAAAGATGGAGGAGTAGAGACTCACTGAGGGAGAGAGGGGAAAAGGATGAAAACGATTAAAATTGAAAATAAATGGGAAAAAAATGAGGTTAAGATTAGAAGGAGGGACTGTTTTCTACCCTGGTTAATGGAAATTATGTCATTGTTAATTATTAGTCTTGTTATAACTGCTGGAGCCATAATACTTAGTGAAAGAGTTGGATACGGAGAAGCCAAAAGTTAATACAAGGTCATTACTAGGTGGATTTATGGTCTGGGGGGACTAATGATAAATGAGCCATGTGAAACTGCTCATATGATGTGTAATCTCTGCAGGTGCTGAGGGGCAAAGTTAGTTAATGAGTACAGCAAATGATACCTGGTGACTTCAGGTTAAAGCTGAATAACAGCTGAAAGACTGTGTTATGGACAAGAGCCAAGGTCAAATGATGAAACACTAAAGCTGTGACAGGAAGTCACGGTAGAGGAGTATTAGATTGCAATGACAGGCCTGGACATGACTAGAATAACCTCGGCCAAGAAGGTTCTGTTTCCACCCCTGTCCGTTTGTTTTTTTGAGTGATTGTAAGCAAGACTACGTAAAATCGAATAAATGGATTACCATGAAACTTGGTGGAAGGATGTGGTATGGGTCAGGAGTGAACCCATTAAATTTTGGTATGGATCCAAATAACATTTTAAACACTGCAAGATAGGGCCTTTATTTGCCGTTGTACATTTTTACTGTTTCTCTAGGGATATAAGAAGATAGGAATATCATTGATGTTCATGAAAAAATATCAGATGCATTCAGGGAACTGATATCTACGAGTGTGTGAAACTTAGTGCAGCTTTAAGTAGATTGTTGGGCCTGGGTGGAGGTTTATGTGCTCTACGAAGTAACATTCTAGTTCTAGTAGATGTCAGCTAAAAGTTAAAAGTTTAAACTACTAATACAACAATAGTCTTACCAACTTCCATTCTCTCCACTGAAAAGTCAATGAAAACCAAGTAAGTCCTGCGGCATTGAAATCTTGTCAATCAAATATATCACTGAGCAGCCTGTGTCATAAACAAAGCACCAATCAGACCTGTGTTGAGGTCTCCGTCGCTGAGAGACTCCAGGACGCTGTTCATGGCCCCCATGTAGAACAAGAGACGAAGCTGCGTGACGGACATGGTCAAAGCGCTGAGCAGGAAGATCGGGCTGATGATGCTTTTCAGGAATGACTGGGCTGCAGAGAAGATAAACAAGTCAATGATGTGCACCGGATCTACTCTCACTACGATTGTCACTTCAACTTCTGCTCCCTTACACTCTTCTTGTGGCTTGCAATCCATCTCCAGGTCCATGGTGGACAGGCAGAGCTTGTGGCCGTCCTTGGTGGCGAGCTCCTTCTGCTTCAGGCTGTTGCCCACGCTGAGACGGCGGCCCACCGTTGTCACCTGCCGGTAAAACTGCTTCCCTGTGATTTTGTGGTCAAAGCCCAGCCAGCTAAACTTGATCTTCACACTGGGGGGGGGGGCAGATGAGATAAGAGGGGAGGGGGTGATGGAGGAATAGAAAAGATGGAGTAAATATCATGAATAGAAAATTGTGATGAGTCTTAATGTGAGTCAGTAGACTGTCATCAAGTCTTCTGCTCAATAGGCAGGTTCAGTTGATGAGTGTGCAGATAGACTTTAACCTAGAGCATAGTACACAGCACTTCCCCCCAGCATATTACATAATTACATCTTGAACTGCAGGAAAAGCTAATGAGAATGAGAATATCAACTCAGAGTAACACTATAGACTGTTTAATTGATCTATGGCACTAACGTGTAGTCCATGTCCTCTGGTCCTGGGAATGGTTCCAGTGGCCAGTTGAAGAAACAGTTCAGGAAGACCACTCCAGCACAGGCAGCCCACACCACCAGAATAGAGATGAAAGATATGCCCATGTCATAGATCACCTGCACACATCACAACATGGCAAATACATGTAAAAAACAACAGAAAAGACAACATATATAAGAAATCCAGTGTTTCGATATTTTAAATCTGCTTCTGGTGTCATATGTCCTTCATTGCACACGGTTACAGCCCAATAATGTTCAATAAGTGGCTACATACGTAATGTTCTCTGGGAAAGATCGTTTTCTCAGTGGTGGTAATACAAATTGAGGATGATTTTATAGTACCACAAGGAGGCACAATGTCTTCTGATGTTGCAGGATCACTCAGTTAACATGTTAGACAACATGTGGTTGCAGTTGTGATCCGCATTTAAGAAGAGTTATGGCAGCTTATGTTATTATGTTTTTACATTATGTTGTAAAAGACTGAATAACACTCATAGGAGCTATAAAAAAAAACTGCTAACATATATAATGTCAGCGCAGGCGTGTGGATGTGTGCTTCAGAGCTTGTTACCTTGACACCAGGGAATGTGACGGCTGAAGATGCATAAGACCCGATCATAAGAGCGATGAAGGTGGAGCGGAGGTCCCCGAACATGTTGGGCAGCTAGAGAAGACACAGACAGATCTTGAATTTAGACTTTAATACGATTATAATATCATCATGACCTGATTCTGCTTTTATGAGTCAGGAGGAAGTTTCCCATTGTTAATATGAGTATAAAGGTTAAATCATCTAGTGTCTAGATCCTGGTGATCTCAGCTGCTCTTTGGTTGCTCTGAGCCTGACGCCATGGGGGGGACACACCAGCAAAAGCGATATGAAACATTGTCTATACAGCTGAAACAATCGGTGATCGAGGGCAACTGAGGTGGGGTGACGATCGAGGAATAAGGATATGCTTTGAGGACAGACAAAGACGAGAGTTAATTTTCTCTGACTGGCTTTTGAGGAAAAGAGAACAGGGAGATGAAAACAGGCAGGAGACAGTGGGTGGCAACAAAAACACCCAAATACAAAGGCATTCACAAGCTGTTTTGTTTTCGTGAGACTGAGCAACAACAAGCACATTGAATTACATAAGAGAGGGAGGGGGGTGCGAGGAAGAGGCATGTGCATGTGTCTGAGGGAGTAGGGACACTGTTACACAGAACGTTACAGAACGTTACACTTTTATCAGCACAGGGTACATGAAAAATAACTGCTGCAGGGGGGTTTTGAACTTTACAGATACATTAGGACAAACCTGGGGCAGAGATGTGACCTTTAGCAGGGAGCCGGCGTCAGAATGAACGATTGCTTGTAGTTCTGAGGTGGAGTCGTAATCAAGGAGTTAAGGAGCAACATGGAGTCTAATTATTAACCAACACTGACTTTAGGGTGTGAAAGTGATGATGTGGAAGGGGACATAAGGGGGAAACATGTATTTTATACCGAGACTCTGGAGGCCTCCTGTGTAAATCCACGGTTTTACATCACTGACATTAAAGCTAGTGGCAGCTACTAATGAGAGATTTAGGTGGATGCAGCTAATGCCACATAGGAGATGAACTATGCAGCCTGTGGTGGTATAGAAAGTGAATGTTTTATTGGGTGATTAACTGCAGCAGAGCCCCTCTCTTGTGAAAAGCATCACCATGGTACAGGCCAGGACTCCTGTGTGTAGGCTGAACTGATGGCACCGGGAGGGAACAGGAGCATGAAGAATGGCACGGGAAGAATGCAAAGGAATGGTGAAGGACTGACCTGTGTGAACTCTGCAGATTCTCAGTTGTTTTTCTCTCCCTGTGTATTTGGTTACAGGTTTTGTGGAGTGGAGTGGAACTTGAAGGGACTGTTCGGCCTAGGTGGAGGTATGCGTTCTGCTGAGTTACCTATGCAAAGGAGTTTTCTCCCCTGTCCACTGGTTTGTTTGTTGCTTGATTTAACTTGATTGTTTCTCAGCAGGATTATTCCAAGTTTTACTAAAAAACATATTTCCACCAACTTTTGGAAGAGTCTCGGGCAAAGAAAGAACACATTTAATTTTGGCACAGATCCGGACAAAGGGACAGATCCAATATTTTTTTATGGCATATTTAGGGAACTGATATCTGTATATGATTGCAATTTATACCAGGATTGAATTTAAGGAGAGTGTTGGGCCTTGGCGCAGGTATGTGGTCTACTGAGTACCATTCTACTTTCCCATTGTCTGTACATTCAAGCAACAATAGTATTGGTACCTGATTCCTGCAATGAAATTATAAATCATGGGATACTGCATGTTAGCATAAGTTAGGCAACAATTATCGTAAAGGTCCATCTTGAGGCTAAAAATGTTAAGGGTATGCAATACCAATCACTTCCCCAACTTCCCTATAACAATAACTAAATATGCTTGGAAAACGGACTGATGTGGATTTATGATTTATACTTCTGTCTTTTCCCTTGAACTTTCCACAGGGTGAAACAGAAAATTAGCACTGACTCTACTCTGGTGCCTCTCGTCTCAGTTTTTGAGGATGATGCTGAATTGCAAGTTGTGCTTCAATACATTTTTTTCCAAATAGTAACTAATATGAACAGTGAATATTTGTGCACGTGCTCTCCATGATGTTCTTGCTGAGGCACAAAAATAAATGCAGTGGACAGTGATAATGAACCATTGTGCTACTTTCTCTCTTTCCAATCAGTCTCTGCTTCCTGCTTTGCAAAGCTGAGCTCAGTTGTCCTCAGGAACACAGAGTGCAGTGTAAGGAGCCAAAAAAACAAACAGACAACACAGAACAGGAGACAGGGAGGAATGCCAGACAAGAGGGGAGGGAGAGGGTGAGCGGACGGGGGAGCCAGAAAACTATTATACAAACTATTAACACCGAACTGAAAAGAGACCTATGAAGATAGAGAATATACATCTGGACAAACACCATGCAGCTGGTGCAAAGGCTCTACAGCAGGGGGAATTCAAAGCACACGCTAGAACGTGCGCACACTTACTGTGAGAGAGGTGAAGGTCATGCACATGCCCCCGAAGCCATTGAAAGTCAGGGCAATGAAGATAAGGACAGAGAGTTCTGCAAATGACACAAAACAGGTCATGAGTCTTCCAAGACCAAACTACTGTACATTGCCATAGGTCTACATGCACTCGTCAGGTATACTTACCATTTGGTTTGTATGCTCCGTAAGCAATGAGAAGACAGGACAGTCCAAAGCATGTGCTGGAAATAGACAACAGTGTCAAACTCTACTTATGACAAATTGAATTTCAATAAATACAAGGGAAGTGAACAGAGTTTGGTTCCCAGAATGGAAAATCATTGCTTCATAGTTATTCTGGATCATTTTCTGCTTTTCTTACCTGCCCAGCAGTCGTAGCTTGCGAGGCCCATATTTGTCCATGACGATCCCCAGAGGCAGCGTGATGGCTGAGAGCAGGAAGGAGCCCACGGTAAATGCCAGGTTCAGCATCTCGTCCTGCTCCTTACAGATCAGCCAGCCGTTCATCCTCAGGGGCCCGTCCATCGGCACGAGGGGCCTCATCTCCACACCGTCTCCCAGACCGACCACAGCATCCTCACCTTCATAGTAGTCAGCGTACTCATCAGGTGTCGGCGTTGCGTCAGGCAGAGACAGATTATAGCTGGAGCTGTTACCTACACAACATGATGGAAATAGGAAGAGGATTAGGTGTAAAGACACATTTCGGAGAGGCATGTAAAGAAAATGTGCTCTCAGGTAAGATGGTTCCATTTTGAACATTGTCTTTATTTGATCATACTGATGAACGAAAACACACAGATGGTGAATAATCGTGTGTAAGTGTCTTGAGTTCAGCTCCTAAACTATACTACTTTATTAGTTAGTTGGAATGCCAGGGATACAAAGTGATAAACTAGCACTGGCAATAAACTTCTCATTAACTTGCAACCTGCAATGAGATAATGTGAAAAAAGTACAAAGGTTCAGGAGGAGTCCAAGTGAAGAGGAAGAGGGAGGGAAGAGCAGCAGCAGTTTGGAAACTTATTGGTCGTGATGTATGAGCCGATGCTTTCTGGGTTAACCTCCTTGTCACCTCTCTGTTGTCTTTGTAGTCATAGGAGGCAAGTGTGTTTGTAGCATCCCTGTGCGAAACACCATGACGTGCTTCGTTACAAAGTGACAAAGTCTTCATGCAGGAACCCGGATCAAACACATTTTGTGGGAAGCAAGGCTGCAGCGGGGGAGTTGTTTGGAAAGTGTGTCTAAAACGCAGATAGTATTTCCTGTTGTTTGGTAGTTGTTGTTGTTGCAGGAAGATTAGATTGAGCAGAATGGAGCTAAATAAAAGCTTGTGAGAGCCTTTCATTGATTCTTCAAAAATACACGTAATGTTTTCTCATCCTCTGACAAAATAAAGACTGGCATGAAGGGTCACATTATCTGCAAATGCAATCTTGTACAAAAATGTGGAGAATGAACTCATAAATAAAAAGGCTCAACAGACTATATGCACATATTCCCTTTAACCACTGTTATAACTGTCTACCTCCGTATGTATGTTTGTTAAATGGTTTAGTATTAATTATTTTATAGATATTTATAGACGGCACCAGGTAGAGACATGGGGAAATAACACAACTTATATCATTGATAACTTATAAAGCCTTGAAAGAGTCTTAGATTTAGAAAACAGAAGAAAAGAATCATAAATCTCTCAGCCGAACCTTTCCATGAGTCGCTTAAAGTCTTTACAGTAACATCTGACTGATAAGCAGCAGCGAGGGGCAAAGGTGATCAAGTGAGTGATAAGACATACAGTTGAATGATGAAGGTGAACAGAGTAAACTGTGCATGAAGGACTGATAGTTTTGTTTGTCTGATTTCATTGAAATATCATGAGATACCTTGTGTACTAAAAGGTAAAATGCATGAAAGATCATATACGGATAAAGTCTAGGGAGAATGAGCAAAAGTCTTTTTTTAAATAAATGAACTGTCTTTGTCATGTATCTTTTTAAAATGTCTTATCACACCCTGCTTTGTTCCCAAAGGCAACATTTCCATGCAAGTAGAAAATAAAGATTTTGTATTCTACTCTAAAATTGTTCTAAAGTAACACTTGTGAACTCATAGAGCAAATATGTTTACATGAGAAATAAATGTCCATACCATATTAGACTGAATATCTAAAGTGAAGTAGTACCCACTGTACTCAATGACCTGCATAGAAAAATCAAGCTTTATACTCATTCCCCTCATATCTAAAATTCCTGCACCGCAACATTATGTTATCTTGTGTTCCGACGTTTCATTCTGACTGTCAGCCTCCACCACAGATCTGACTTTTCTACTGTTCATCACTTTACTATCAGTCCTCTGACCCTTTATCTGTGGACTTTAAGCTTCCATATTACCAGTAATAAAACCCTGCTGTGGATCTTTCTGTATCACCGGTCACATGCCTGGAAAGAGCTGAGCTGGTGCTGTCCTCTCCCTTCTTATATCATCACAACAAGATAAGACGGCTGTGGCTTTGCCCCAGGAAGTCACCTACAGTCGTGGATGCTCGACTGTTGCTTCAGTGGTGGGAGTGTGTGTCGGTGCTGAGCATCACAGATTACTTGTACTGCAGGGTGGTGCACGGTGTTGATTATTTGGAGGTTCTTGGTAGAATTTGCTGCTAAATGATTTGAAAGATCAAATCAAGTGTCCGACAAAGTTGTCTGGGGACAGGATTAAAGGATTCTGTGAATCCTCCTGTACCAATAACGAGTTTGGTAAATCAATGGTGAGAGAGACAAAACCTGATTCCAACCAGTAGCCTGGTGTCTACTTCCTCAGCAGTGCTCAGCACAGTCAGGGAACAACACTGTGTCACCTCAGGTCCAAAGGATAAGTCTGGTCTGACTCTTTTCTGTCTTTCCCTTGTGTGTTTATCAGTTGTCTCTCAATAAGTCTGCAGCCACTTTAGCTGGACTTGCCTTACACTGGAGCCTTTTTACCTCTGGACCACTTTGCCCGCCTGCAACCCTGGCTCTCTGTTTAATTTAACTTATCAGGTTTAATCTCCCAGGACCCTGCAAAGACAGCTCATGACCCCGTCACATAAAACAAGTATTCTTCTGAAAGAATGAAAGAGGCAAGACGGAAGCAGTGTTGAGTTACGTGTGTTAAATAAAAGCTTGCTCCTGTCCCTTCATCCTAAATCAGGATGATACTCACTGACTGACCCATCTCCACAAATCCTTACATTAACAGCAAATAGTTGTGCCAATAAGTTTTTCACTATAAACTTATGAAGACAGATGCCCCAAACATGAGAAATCTAGGCCCATGTGTGGAAATGTTAAATGGAACAAGTAGGAGAAAAAGAGTGTGTGTCCTTTCTAAAGTACAGTAGTTATGACTCACCCTCCTCATTGCAAAGGTACGAATAGAAGCCCTCGGATTTGAGCATGATGAGGAGCGACCCCCATCCCAGCAGCACGGCAGAGAAGAGCAGATTCTCAATGATAGCAGTCACTGCCATCCACCAGCGCTTGGCGAAAGCCGTGGCCAGGGTTGGAGCCATGGTTGAGGGGTAGGAAATTACAGGTAGAGGAGAGTCAGTGGAGGTAGAGAGAGAGAGAGGGAGGAGAAGAGCAGGCTGGAAGCTCGGAGAGAGAGAGTCTCCCTGACTGACGCTCAGGATGAAGGATCTCTGATCACTTATCTGTGGAGAGGAAGGGGGAGGTTTTATAGTTAGCCTATCACACTGAACTCACTGACAGACAGGAAGGTGTGAGTTTTAAAAGATCACAAGATAAAACCACTTAACTTTTCACCCAAATGAATATAACTTGTTTTCAAGTAAGAAAATTACCATGCTCTGTTTGTCTTGATTAATTGACCCCTTATATCTAAACAAAGAGGAGAGGTAATGACATTCACACTAAAGATCTAAACTATCTCATAGATGGCCAATGATTAACTCTCCTGCTATAGTGCAAAGATCATTACATCACTCTGCTCTTACGTCACAACACAGGTATTATAATAACTGAAGCCTCTGCACTGGTGTCACAGTTTCTGCTGTTCGCTAGAGAACTGGTCCAAACTGGACCCAAGAGAGAAAAGTGGGGCTCCCTCACTGCTCCCTCACGACGAGGCCCCCTTGTCTCCCCCATCCACCCCCAACCCACAATGCCCTTCTCCCCTATGCAACCCCTAAATGTCCTCTCGGGCTCATCCAACCGCGACTGCCCTCTGCAATTACTGTGGTGCACCCAAAAAACACAGAAGGGAGCTACCAGACAAACAATAAACAAACCAGCCCTTACAGTCAACTCACACACACACACACACACAATGCTGTGCGTACACCCACACACAATCTGCTCTACCACTGCCTGGAAGTGGCTGCAGGGATAA
This sequence comes from Paralichthys olivaceus, assembly GCF_024713975.1. Classification (NCBI taxonomy): domain Eukaryota; kingdom Metazoa; phylum Chordata; class Actinopteri; order Pleuronectiformes; family Paralichthyidae; genus Paralichthys; species Paralichthys olivaceus. The sequence goes on along the minus strand of NC_091107.1, from coordinate 11,900,570 downwards.
CAGTGTGTCCCATGTAAAAACTAATAATCAAAGATAGTGTTGGTAAATGTGTTGCTTTATTCAATTAAAAACGAATCTTTCCTCGCTACTCATTCAGTTTTCTGCAGCACAAGATAAATCACAGGTGGAATATATGGAAGCATCTTTACCTCTCCAGGCTGTAAGGAGCAGCAGCAGCTCAGGCCAGCTCCACTCTTCCAGATGTACCCTGGTCACTCAGCTTTAAATGACCAGTCCTCTGAAAAAAGCCAGGTTTATATACTCAGGCTGGCTGCCATCACATGGCGCCCCCTATTGACAATGTCTGATACCTGCACCTAAGCCAAAGAGCATTCAACATCCTATTTGGGCCTTGCACATTGATTTTTCAGGAGGCAGTTCGAAGGCATGTTTTGAAGGTGATCATTTTCTGAAGAAACTGTACATTTAAGCAAAAGCAAAAAAAAAAAAAAAGTGTCTGTTTTAGTAAGAATGATTTTATCACGGCCACTGTGCAGCAGGAAGTCTGTGAGCACCTTAACTGACTGAATGGAAAGGATTAATCAGGCCAAACAAAGTTTGGCTTTAAACATAATGGACTTCTGCAGATAAGGATGCATCAACAGTTGTCAGATCAATAACAGGAATTGATAGAGAGCAGACTGGAGCTGTGACTCATCTGTTCCAGTTGTTTTTCCAAAACTGTTTACTGTTGTTTACCGTGTATTGGATGTTTATGTGGGTATGAGCTGCTGAGGTAAACACCCAGATCCAGGGAAGCAGTCAGCTCATGTGAGTTAATTTAAACCAGTTATTAGTTTCTTCATTGGGACTTTGTTATCAGTGGTTTCTCAACATTAATGCTGTGCTCACAAATTTACCTGATCAACAGTCCTGCCTCTTTTGGTTTAGTGGATACAACCAGAGTTTAAATGTTTTTTCATTGCATATGTGAAAACTGATGCAAGACAAACTTTACTCAGTTAATTGTTCCTAATTTAAACCATTTAAATTGAAAGCTTAACAAACTTAATGTATAGGTAATTAAAACCTTGTATGTTTGTCTGTAGTTGTGATGTCAATAGTTTTCTGCAGGATTTTGCTCTCAGCTCTGCAGCCCTTTGGTTGTGTCTTAACTTTTGGTAGTGTATTTATTATTGGCTGTTTTTTAATAATTTGGTCTAGAAGTTTAAACATATTATATTTTGAAAGTGAAGTTTACATAGTCAGCAAACTTGCAGTGAAAAACTGTTTTCCAAGTTTGAGACTGCTGATTGTCCACTTACAAAGAGTGATGCTGAAACTGTGATCCATATGCTAATCGATGGCTGAGTGAACAGTCAAGCTATCTAAACAAACACTGATATGGTAATTTGTGCTGTTACTGTGATCAATGACCCTGATTAAAGACAAAAACAACCCCACCAAGTTTGAAATTCAGATTTGCTTTTAATCTGGCATCCTACTATCCTCATGCTGATGGGGCATTGGATCTATTGATCTATCAGTCCTAGAGGAACCAGTCAGACTGTTTGAGTATCAGAAGTTGAATGATCAGCTGATCTCAGTTTTGCTGATGCTGCAGTGGATGTATCTGCCCAGATTTAACAGTTATTTACAAGCTCATTACAAAACACACACATCAGCTAATCTGGTGCAGTGTTTTATTTCCTAAACCTTATCAAAAACACCTATTGATCTGATCAGGTACCACAGGATATCACACACTTCCAAGACAGGGTGCAATCGTGTGATATGTTACAGAAGTACCAAAGAATTCAATATGTTAAAATACAAATACCTCCACATTTCCTCGAGTAATATTCTGCATGTGGATCTGAGTATAACATGTTTTCTGTGATAAAATCTACAAAAAGAGTTAAACAGTATTGCATATTTAAGAAAAAAAAAAATCTTGTCAATTTACTGTTTTCAATTTGATTTAACGCCATCTTGTGGTGTTAGAGCACATGAAAGACAAACTAGAGGGGCTTTCAGAGAGCGTACCACTCCACCAACAGTCCCTTTATGAAACCACATTTAAATACACTGGATCCAGATCTTTATTTGGTTCTGCACTCATAAATATCGGTCTCTGAGAACGAAAATGTCTCACAATGTTAAAGGAAGTGAAAAAAAAGGATTGAATCCGCCCAGATCCAGTTCCTTCCTGACCCATATCACTTCCTCCACGTTTTGTGGAAATCCGTCAAGTAAAGTTTGTGTACACATACAGAACAATATTTTTTATTGCTCTTTCAAAACTGTAATAAAATATTTGGTATAGCAGTGCTTTGCTCAAACACAGTGCAAGATGTCAGAAAACAGAACATAAAAAAAAAAAAAAAAAAATCCACAGTATAGCAACAATAATAACAAATAATTTTAGCCCTAACAAATGAAACGATCCTGAACATTTTACAGAATTGCAGTCTCAGATAAATCATAACTGCCCTGGTAAGTGTTTGATATTTATATACAGAACATATTCTCCAAACACACCAACAGTGATTCTTGTCCCTGGAATTGTGAAATGCTTCATGGTGTTTACACACAGTCAAGTGTCAGACTTCTCTCATCAGTGCAGTTCACCTCAGGCCAGGAAACCGAGTATGAGCAGGAGCAGCAGCATCTGTATGGAGCCTTTAGTTTCTGGTGCTGGGGAAAGACCACTTGTTCCTGAAGGCAGTGGGAAGTAAAATCATTTGTTTCAGGAAAATCTCCCTTAAAGGTCCAATGTGTAAGATTTAGGTGAAAGGGATCTATTGGCAGAAATATTATGTAGAATAATCCTCATGATGTTTTCACTAGTTAGTTTCATCTAAATTGTATGAATTGTAGTTTTCTTTTTCCCCAGAAAAGGCCCTTTATATTAAAATATTTTATATTTAATTCGAGGGGACCTGCTCTACGGAGGCTGCCATGTTTTTTACATTAGTCCAGACTGGACAAACTCAACACCTTGAGTTTTTATGACAAGTTTAGATTTCCACAGGGGGAGGAGGTGAGGGGTGTTCAGCTGCAACATGCAATTTCAACACAAGATATCACAAAATTCTACACACCGTACCTTTAATATTACTAATGGAAATAATTTAATGTGTATTTTAAATTGGGATACAGTGTTACATCCAATTTATTCAGAAATGAACTGACAATACTGAATGTAGATTTAATATTATGTAACATTTAGGTGCTTACCATGTGAGGCGTTCTCTGGAAAAGAAAAATATATAAATTGAGATGTTTGACAAATCCTCTTCAACTGCTGTTCATTTCCATTCACACACCACACACGCACACACGCACACACACACACACACACACACACGCACCTTTGATGGTGAATGTGGTCTCCATGCCTGCGTGGATGTGATCAGTCACATGACAGTGGAGCAACCAAGTCCCTGGGTTCCCGGCCACCATCTCCACAGTCTGGAAAGTCCCGGGGAAGAGGTCAAAGACGTCTGCACGGTGGACACGGTCCGTCTGGCACACACGCGCACACACACACACACACACACACACACACACACACAGTGCATACAGTACAAGAACATAAAAAAGAGGAAATAAACACTCTCGACAGTCAACTCTCCCTTCCTGCTAACAATGCTGAAACACACCCTGATTGTTGGTCAGCCTGCTTGTGCTATCCAACCTCTATCCCTATCCGACCTCTGCAGCTCATCCAGAATGCAGCAGCTCGACTGGTCTTCAACCCACCTCAGTTCACTTACAATACACCGCTCCTCTGCTACTTCCAATGGTTACCAGTCCCCTTCAAGGCACTAGTACTTGTGTACCGTCCGTGCTGTGAACAGATCGGGCCCAGTCTACATCCAGGACATGGTTAAACATTACACCCCAGCCCGTCCACCCCGTTCTGCATCGGCCAATCCGCTTGCTGCTCCCTCACTGCGAGGGACACCTAGCCGCTCAACAAAATCACATCTCTTCCGACTACACTTTGGTTAAGAAAATGATGTTTAATAACTCTGGTGTCTATACTTAAAAAAAAAAAAGTTTAGTTGCACTATTTTGCATGTACATGTAGCGCTTGTAGTTTAGCATTTTTGAAGATTTATTGTACATGAGTCTTGCTGTTCTGGGTTTGTACCCTCATGGCTGAATGCACTTATTGTAAGTGGCTTTGGATAAAAGCGTCAGCTAAATGATATGTAATGTAATGTAAAAGTCACTATTATCATTATCACCCCACTCCCAGATAAAACCAGTAATATTTGTGTATAAATACATTTGCCTCACACTCTTTTATCTTAACAATCTTTTTTCGTTGGTGCTCTAAGTTACCTTGTAGGTGAAAGTCTCAGCGTGGAAGTGAACGGTGTGCATGTCCACTTCGTTGCCCATTCCCAGTAGATACCAGTCGACCTTCTGGCCCTGCATCATCACCAGTCCATGGAGGTTACCGTACAGCTTGCCATTGATCCCTTCAATACACGCAGAGAATTACAGAAAGTAAAACCAGTATAACAGATTTTCCTTTTACATGTTGACACCAATCCCATCTTGAGTGTGTCGACCAAATTCAGACACAAGATTTGAAATCAAATCATGTTGGCCGGGCTATCCATTTGAATTGTGACACTACATGTGTCTGTAACCTTGGAAAACATCAGGTTTGGTTTGGTTTGGTTTCAGACACAAAACAGAGAATGCCTGGGTCGAGCTAGGTTAGTTTTCTGGCAGCATCAATAAATCTTAATTTTTTTAATAGATTAGATGGTTTCACTCTTTACACCCCCTCCTCCTTTTCTTATCTCTCACCGTGCATCTTGTTACTCTCTTCAAATTCCTCACTCTTTGTGAAGGCATTGGGATCTGCGCCAATGTACGTCCTGATGTTGTCGTCCAAATACCACGACTGGTTTTCATCATGTACCATAAAGAGCAGAGCAAATTCCTTCTCCACGTCACCCCTCTGTCTGTCGGGCCCCTCCCCGCGCTGCAGAGTCCCGGGCCTGCATATCACCAGAGGCCCCAAGAGACCACTGTACAGATCCTGAACATAAACAAAGGAAGCTTCTCTGTCACATACATGTAGTAAATCAACCACCCAAAGAAAAACTCCTTCTTTGAACAGCAGGAGGGTGAATTACTGTGATTGTCTATGGAGTGTATGCACCTTAATGAAATCAACATTGGAGTAGTAGGCGTAAGAGATGCAGTTAGGATCTGAGACCCCTGGACCAGAGCTTACAGGAACATCCCAGGTCAACTCGAGTATGTGACCTGAAGACAAGAGAACACAGGACAACAAAAGTAAATCCCACGTTTTTAAGAAAACACCAGCAACATCTTGCACTTTATTTATTTTATTCAAATTTTACTCTCACCAGGTTTGACAGGAACGTGTGCGCCACTGGCTCTGACTCCATGTGCACCAATCGAGTATTCACGACTGGCTTTGTTCTTGAATGAGATCACGATCTGCTCTCCTACTTCTGCTTTGATTATCGGTCCTACAGGGGAGGAATGAACCCATGTTGTCTTCAGCATTTTCTTTCTTTTCCACCAAACAACACAAATTGCAACTAAATTTACCCATAACTCCCAGGTGCTGTTGACTGGGCTGCCGTTTCTTCTGAACACTGAAGGTGCCGTTTGTGTATTCTCTGTACACCACCTTCTTATAGCGTGAGCCAATTGTGTCCTTCCCTTTCTCCACAAAGATGCTTCCTGGACTGGGAGACATGTGCAAATTTGCTCCGATTAACAAACAGTAATAAGTAATGCCACTAATCACAGCCTCCGTCTCAGACACTGAAATGCATCATCCTACAATTATCATGGTGATACACTGATACACACACACACACACACACACATACACACACACACACACACACACACACACACACACACACACACACACACACACACACACACACACACACACACACACACCTGTCCTCTGATGTGGCCTGATGCTTCTCCAGCTCCCAGGTTCTATCAGGTGAGTAATCCCACTCGATTTCTTCAGCACTGATGAAATACTCCACAATCTTAGTTGGCTGTGTGCGCGTGTGTGTGTGCGTGTGCTTCACTTGACGTCTTGGGCAAAAGTCAACTCTGTACTGCTGCCTCATGCCAGCTGAGTAGTGATCGGTCACTCTGCAGCTCACTTCATACACACCTAACAGAGGAATGAAAAGAGGTAAAGGTAAGCTAAGGTAGGGTTAGGTAAGGTAATCTAAGGTAGGGTTAGGTAAGGTAATCTAAGGTAGGGTAGGGTTAGGTAAGAAGCAACTAAAAAACTGCTTTAATAATCATTTGTCTGATACTGTATAATTTCTGAAAGTGGCATCTGCATCTCCTTCAATAAAAAAAGGGATTATCCTGTTTTATTGTGTTACGTCCTATAGCATTGTATCATATCATATCTTGTTGTGTTGTATATTGTCTTGTTTTGGGTAGTTTTACACCTAGTTTTTGTGGGAAAAACAAATCAGACAAATAATTATTATGAGCCGATTTTCTAAAGAACACTTTAACATTCAGCAGATTATACTGTTGAATTTACAGCATCCACGATGACCTGTTGACTCTGTTTCTGTCTTTGGATTTGTCTTTGAGGTTTGCGAAAGCAGACGTCATTCAAATGGGAGAAAGAAAACTCCACCAACCAAAACAGCCAACAATCCATAAATCTTATAAATGAAACAGAAAGCTTTGATGAGTCCTGTTTGCATAGTGGTTATTGATTGATGATTGCTGTTGTTAATGTTGGGTTTGGTGTGGCAGTCAGAGGACACATGACATACAGTATGAAGGAGAAAAAGACGTGTGCTTTGAGTGAATGTGAAGAGTAATATGACTGACCAGGGGTGTCGGGCTGCATGAAAACACTGGCAGTGGTGTGAGGGAACAGGCTGACAGTGTCACGTGTTGTGCTCTGCTTCTTGAAGGTGTTCCCTTCAAAGTAAACACCGTGGATGTCCACCTCTGTGCCCAGCCCGAAGGTGTACCACCAAACTTTGTCCCCGGCGCACATCTCAAGTCCGGCAAGGTTCCCATACATGCGTCCATTGACAGCTTAAAATGATCGAGAAGATTTAAACAGGAAAACACAAAGAAAAACTAGGAACTGTACTATGGTACTAATAGTATGAGAGCTACTAAAAGTAATATTTAAATTAGATAAAACTACACACTGATTACCATGCATCTTATTGCTCTCGACGAAGTCCTCATCGTCTACATTTGTCTCCTTGATGCCAAATTTCTGAATATTCTTTTCTAAATACCAGCTCATGTTTTCATCCATGACAGAAAAGAGCAGGAAGAACTCCTTGTCCACATCTCTCTATGAAGCAACACACATAGAGGGGTCATAAGAACACTGACGCAGCTGCAGGTAACAGCACGAAAACTAAAAATGCATCAAGATGTTATAGACTCTTATATACATCTTTGAACATGCAAACATCAATGATTAAATGTCTTCTCAGCATTTTATTCTCAGCCTCATTATCTTATCTGCAAAGGCACAAAACTCGGTGGCCATAAGGTGACAACGGTCGAATCCCAAATCCCAAACAACAAATAAGAAAACACAACTACAAATCCCATAACATAACAGCATTAACAGAAAAGGTGGGTACCTACTATTGACAAGGCTCATCACTGATTGGACGGATGCACTGTCTATTTTTTTAACGGGAAAGAAATGCTGAAAAAATGTGGTTGGTTTATTTATTGTTGCGTTTTGTGTTGTGCCTTCGTGTTTGATCGCCTGACAAGGATGATTAAAGTTATGTTTAATCTCAGTCACGCTGTAACAATTATTCCATTAATCAACCCTTGGATTAAGGAAAATAAATAAGCACCTGGGTTCCATTCTCCATCAGCGCTCCTTTCTTACACACGAGCAGAGGTCCCACAAGCCCAGAGTTGGTGTCTGTTGCGGGATCAGTGGCAGAGTAGTACAGGTAGGGGATGCAGGGGGAATCAGATGGAGACGGACCCTCGAGGACCTGCCAGGTGTAGATGAAGCTCTCGCCTGGGCCAACGTGGGAGCCAGGCTTGTCAACACCTACAGTATAAAAAAGACCTGCCATTATCGGATCTGGTATTACTTCCCAATCATAGTTTGTGTCTATGAATTGAGGCTGGTAACAGTTTCCATTTTTAAATTTGTGGTTTTCTGAGATTCAAACATATTCCATTGCAACACAGCTTGTGAATTACTTTTATTTTCTGGTTCTTTTTGAGTTTTCTAAAAGTATTAGTCTAGCCCTCATTAGAGGCACAGAAAGGGAAATTTAATCCAGTCTTAAAGTAGTATTCAAATTCAATGTATGCCTCTGTCAGTCTGAACTGTTCAAGTATTGGCTGCGGCATCATTTTAATTGATCCACTCCCCTTGTTATCACTCAATTTGAGTCCTGATATCTCACAATTAAATCACAGTTTTTGGTTGTGCAAATAATCTGTGGCTGCCTCCTCACCGTCCTCATAGCTGCTTCCCTGGGAGAGTTTGTCATAGTGCACGCCGTGAGGCTGGATGCTGTACGTTCTATCAGCCTTGTTCATGAACGTCACTCTGATAGTGTCTCCTTCCTCTGCCCTCAGGACTGGACCTGGACAAGTAGAAGAAAAAGAACACTGAAACTAGACGAACCAGAAGATAGCGAGAGAGAGCGCTAAAGACGAGCAGGGATCTGTTTTTGCCAAATCTGGAACGCCTTACCAAGGATTCCTAAATGTCCAGGATCAGGTGATTTTACAACGGTGAAGGTATTGTCTGTGTACTCTTTGTAGATCACTTTCATGTATTGACCGCCGATCCTCCCACCATCTCTGCCAAAAAACATCTCTGATGCTCTAAGAGAGAGACAGAGGGAGGGGAGAGACAGAGAAGAGGCAACACCAGTAGAAATGAATGTTTGGTATGCACGAACCAGCAGCGCGACAGTGGACCTGAATAGAATAAACATGTCTCCAGTCAGAGGGGTTTCACTGTGTCAGGTCAGGGAACTGTAACATAAACAACTGTGTCACTATCTGATAGGATATTCCCCTGAGCAGGACTTTAGAATGACTCTATGGACTTTTTGATGCTCTCTATTTAGACTGAGTTTGGATTAGTAATTTGTAAAACTGTCTTTGTCCTGTTTGTGCTTCAGTTTGTTTATCCACGTCACTATGCTAGGGAACATTGGTCATTCTCTTTGGTGAAGTCTGCGGGAGAGCCCTCAGGCACCTGAAGAAGTCACAGTGGGACAGCTCTGAGTCCTCACTAACTCACAGGGAAATGACCTCAAAGTTTGCGAGTCTTCCAGGGTGGACATTGGGCCTTGCCGTCCTCTTTGACATTTCGACTGCTTTTGTTCCTGTCATGTTTCCTGTATGTTTCTGTGTTTATCCCAAACGCTTGCCTGCCTTAAGTACCTACATTCCTTCTAGCTTGCCTACCTCCCGCCAAAGACTACTAGCCCATTTTTCTTTTCAGCACAGCCTGCCTTGTGCTCTGTTTGCACATCCTGTAAACTCAACATATCACAACAACTATCAACACTGTTTATGCTGGACACCACAAAACCGCCACACCAGGAAGGACCTGCCCACGTATAATCAGCTCTGTTCAGAGGCCATTCACAGACAGATGTCAGACAGACTTTGTTCAGAGGCATTGCAAGCCTTGTAGGGGTATTTCACAAATGAATGAAATGGTGATTATCTATGGAGTCACTTAGCTTCCTTTCTTCCCTCTCCCAAACTATCACACTTGTACTTTCAACATGCGAAACTATCCATCTGTGACATATCAGACTTCTGCTGTCATTATATTTGCATCAGCCTGGCTGTAAAACACATAGGTCATTCCATGCTCGGATTCATTGTTTTATTACAGCTGTAAAGTGATTTACATCTGCATTTGCTTTAGGACTGGATTTTAGGCAGAATGTGAACTGACTGTGATGAACAGAAAAGATGAGGCAATAAAACAAGCACGGACTTGCCCCCTGATAATCTAAATACTCCGGAGAAAGTTTGAATGGATCACTGTGTTTGATGCAGAATTCATGAACTGCATTGGGCTTGATAATGATTCACCCTTTACTCAGCAGTGACCCTGTGTGTTATCATTAATTACAGTAGGTTGAACTCTCCAGTCCAGTGTGTTGCTCATGTCTGCCCACCTGTCAGCCTCAGTGAGGGACACGTTGTTGATCAGGTCCTTTTCAGAGGGAGCATAGTTCCATAGGACCATTTCTGCTGCCAGGTAGAAATTCCTCACAATCCCACCCGTCGCTGCAGCGCTGGCCTCACTGCCACATGACTTCACTTCATAAAAGGCCTGCATCCCAGCTGCAACAGATAAAGAGACGTGCACAAACATATCACACAGACCAACTCTGGAGGTTCCGATTCAAGGGTACATCAATAAGAAATACCCCAAGGTTCAGTTTACACACTTAATGTCCTTATCTTGTAGCTGTCATTATATTAAATAGATCTCAAGATCTGAAATATGCAAAACTATCAGAGGTGTGGCTTGTAGGGTAAATAACACTTTCTTTGAAAAACACAGGAATAAGAATAAAACATTATGTAAAGCCTGGTATGATATAAAGGAATTGTATTTCCCAATTATTCATAGTATGTTCACTGCAAATAAGACTCATTCATATCCTTGATTGATAGACTTTGGTCCTAACGTCTTTTGAAATACAAGCTTTAAGTCTCGTTAGAACACACACCGACATAATGGCCGTGACTAAACCTCACAAAAATGCATTCTCCTCCTGTCAGCAACTTATTAAGTCTTGGTGCAAAGAGTCGAAAGGTCAGGTGCCCTACCCTGCAGGTGGTCATTAACCTGGCAGGTCAGCAGCCACTTCCCTCTTGCTCTCGGGAACATCTCAGCGGTAGCAAACGTGGCGGGGAACAGGCTGAGGACGTCTGTGCGGTGGCCGCGATCGAGCAGTGTGTTCCCATGAAAAAAGGCGGAGTGAATGTCCACCTCGTTGCCCATGCCAAACAAATGCCAGGCTACTGCACGGTTCTGGCACAATTTGATCCCGGGCAAGTTACCAAACATGTAGCCGTTAATGGCTGTCACACAGAGAAACACACAGAGCAAGGTCAGGGGATAGGACAAAGAGACCTTATTTTACAGCATAAGTTGAAGAAATGAGTGAAAATTAGGTTGAGATCATATTTAAAAGACACACCATGCATCATGTTTGATTCCTCAAAGTCTTCATCCTCTATGACTCCTGCTGGATCTGAGAGGCTTTGAATGTTGTCCTTTAGGTACCAGCTCAGGTTCTCATCCACTATGTTGAACATCAAGAAGACGTCCTGGTCCACATCATTGCGGGCTGAATCTGTGATGGATTCCGGCTTTGTCTCCTTCAAGATTCCTGCGAGCATAAAAAATGATTATGTTGTTTTATCCAGTTTGAGTTTACAGATGTCACTGTGTATGGGTGTTGTTGTGTGTGTGTGTAAGTGTTTGTGTCTGATAACTTGTAGTGGGACCTTATTATGAGACCCAAGATGCATTTGTGTTCACACAGTGAGATGAAGGTGACCACATGTGCCCAGTGCTTTGACCATTTGTGATGGGATTACCCAGGATTGATATTAATATAAGGTCTGAACATAAATGCGGCAAAATGCAGGACAGGGTTAAAATACTACACATTCAAGTAGCCTAGCACTTTATTCACCTCTGGTTTCCAACCATCTTTTTTTAGACAGGTTTGAAAAGGGCCTTAGTCACTGTAACTATGACTAAGGAAAACCGAAATCATTTTCATTTGACATACAGACTTTCTTCTGAAGTAAAACCAACGGTAAATAGCATGTAATCACCTCTTTATATACAGTCTATGGTAATCACATATCTTCAAACCTTTCTTGCAGGTGAGCAGAGCCCCGATAAGTCCAGAGGTGATGTCCTTAGGAGCATCTACGTGAGAGTGGTATACCCAGGTTAGGCAGTTAGCATCATCATCCGTAGGGGCAAATTCTGGCCTGACCTCCCAGCGGTAGGTGTAGCTGCCTCCCGGAGGAACGGAGTCATCCATCTTCAACCTGCTTGACGTCCCATCTGGATAGAGCGCCCCTGGTGGGAAAGTACGAGATGTTTATGTTCAGATTTTTCTGTTACGAAAGGCAGGTCTACCGCTCTGATTTCTCAGTTCGGCAGTAGAACAACAACTAAATGGTAAGGGTTGGGGTTTAAAACGGGATATGAAAGGATTTAGAAAATACTATGCCTGAAACGAATTATTCTAATAATAATGATATTCTTCAATTGTTCCGATTTTCAAATCATGTTCATATCCACTTCTTCTCTGGGTCTTATCTCTGTTCAGCTTTCAGCCTTCACGTGTGTGATTTATAGACACATAAACACCTTAGTCTTAGTCATGGGTCCACTGACCTCTGTACCGATATGTAGTCATCACGAGACATAATTAAGGAGACACTTATCTGATTTCAAAGTTTTAAGTGTGTCTCCACCACTGTCCCCTTCCGTATCAATAGCCCCACACCTCTCTCTCTTCTTGTGCAATGTGCTCTTTATTTATTTATAGACAAACTGAGGCACCATGGGCCCTCTGCCCACATTCTGTTGTCAGAGGAATTTCCAAATTTTACTTTCAGTTTCGAATTCCTGCAAGAACCATGTCTGCGCTCAGATGGGTGGGGGATGGGGCTTTGTTACATAACAACAAGCTGCAAAGCTCAGAACACTTGAGAGACATTTTGACAAGAGGCCACATGTTCCATGTTGGTCATTGTTATTGCAGTTGCTTTTTCACTTCCTGAACTCTTACATGTGTTCAGACATTATGTCTCTCATTTGCTTGTCCATTTTCTTTTCTGCCTCTCAGTATCTTATCTTATCAGAGACAGCATTGGCACTAAAGCAGAGGGAAACATACCAACATGGCTCATGAACTGCATTATATTATTAAAACTAAGGGCATTCCTCACCATATGAAAACACATTTAAGCATATCTAGATCTGTATTTTTTACAGTATTTGGATGTGCAAACATACATTTACTGTATTATATTGTGTAACACTCTACCCTCTGTATTCTTCTCATAGAAGACTCCATGGGGATGCATAGAATAATTTCTGGATGCGAAGTTCTTCAGATGGACCAGGATAACGTCATCCACCTCCGCACGCAGTATGGGCCCCAGGAAGCCCAACCAATCAGGCCGGGGAGCCTGTACACTGTATGAATCGTCTGTGTACTGCCGGAACATGGCCTTCTTATAAACGCTGCCTATTCGGTGGGGTCCTTTTTCCAGGAACTCACATGCATGCCTGAGATTGAGACAAAAAACATGGGCAATACAGACACAGCAGAGGTTTCACACACAGAGGAGCGTGTGTGGGAGAAAGGAGTGGCAACAAATCCTGTTTCTGTTTGCACATCTTAAAGTATTATGTGGTATTCTCAAAACAGGATTGCACGATGACACATTTGACATTTCTATCTCCGTGTCATGATACAGACATGTTTTTCCAAAAAGCACAGATATCTATCAGGAATGTTCATGCACAAGGAGAAACACAACATCCATTAGGGGTAGCTTATATATATATGCATAAAGCGTCACAGCAATGTAACTGCCTATCTTATGTCAAGATACAAACTGCATGCCTGTGACCAACTATACAACTGTATATAAGTAATATAAAAAACCTGTATAAAAGTTAGTGAAGTATAAATATAACAAAATGTGTGATACCACTGTGGTGCACTTTCACAAAAGGCTCTGATTACCTCCTCTGAGAAGGATACTTTTCACTGCTGTCAGTTGTTTTTTGTCTTTGTTTGTGAGCAGGAATAAGCAAAAAAAAGATTTCTAAGAAACTCGGTGGAAGGATTGGACACAGGCCTAGGAAGAACTCATTACATTTTGGTGCAAAACTGGGAAAAGTGGTGGATGGAAGATTTTTTTTTTGTCACATCTACAATTTTCTATCTTGAGTTTTAAAAATCAATGTTATCTCAGAAATTCTTTCCTGTCTTTGTCCATTACCAATGAAATATCATGAGAGCAGGTCACAAAGCTCCTAAAACTATAATGCTGCAGAACAAATTGTATCTCTCTGGACTTGTCACTATTGTGATTACATGTTTCTCTTAGTTAATGACCCGTTACGGGGGCTGCGGCAAACACATTTTTGCTACTGCACATCCAGCACATTGCCAAGACAACAAGGAGGATGGAAAGCATAATGTTAACTCGATCCATGCATGGGTCATACTTTGCTGTCAATCTAAAAGGGTTTTTCACTAAACCCCTGGATGGAGACATTTTGTGCTCATGAGCAATCAACCCTTCACAGGAGTGAGTCAGGAAAAGTCCAGCATTACGCAAGGATGTAAAGCTTAAGTTGCTTCAAATGTTCTCTCTGAGAAGAGCAGGTAAACTGGAATCATAGCGCGATTAGAAATTGATTGATTGAAAGAGGGCTGTTTTTAAAAGTCCGTGAAAAGAAGCCTTGTCATCTCTTCTTTACAAATTACATTTTCCATCTGAATCCATTATGTTCCTTGAATAACAGGAAAATCAAATCAGTGCATAATGCTGTGTGTTTTCCAAAGTGATCTGAGAGTCTTTTAAACTAGCGATCATTATGGGGACAACGTCAGGTACCACAATAATCGAGAAAACATCCCTTAATCTGCCAACTGAACTCCCACTTCAAATGATAACACTGTATGTGATTTACAGCCCTGCGGAACACAGCTGCCGGCCACGTTAATAGTATTATTTCTGGGCTCAGCTTTCCATCTAAAACTTAAAGGCAAAGTACATTAAATGTTCCTAATCACCAGGGTGGAGGCATTCAGAAAATCCTCACAAAGTCCAGACTTTGCACCCTTTTACATCTCTCTGCTGATGCACCTACTTTATAAAACGTCACAGTATTGATCTGCGTGATGAAAACTTTTCTCAGATGGGAATCAGATGTTTTTGTGTGTCCTGTTTTAGCTGCTCATCGCAGGAAGGAGAGCATACATTTACTGTTCGTCACCATCCTCTGTAACTGCCAGACGGTCAGTTAAGCACAAAACAATCCCCTGCGATGTCTAGACAAGACGACTTACTGCAGAACTTTTTCGTTTAAACTTATTGTAATCTCTGTGTTAATAGTAGGGATCTTTCAGCACTTACAATCACTTTAGATGTGTCAGTAATATCAACACCTCACATGTCAATTTAATGTGTATGATTAAATGGATAGATGATAACACAAATTGATTTACTTGGCATATAACTACAAAAAAGCAGGCTTGTAGAGAAACTTATAATGATGCTATGAGACTATTACACATGAGACTGAGATGATGTAGTGCGAGTGAAATGGTTGTTGCTGCAGGAGTCTATACTTTCCAATCTGTCCAAAGAAATCTCATTTGTACATTTAATTGCAGCTCTGAAAATGAAATAATCTGTTTTATGAAACAATATAGTTCTATTGTACATTACCAAGCCCGGCTGGTATAGTTGTTAATGAATATTGCATATGTTCATAATAATGAATCACATTTTCTTCTGCATTGCCTATAACAAGGTTATTAAAGTAATGTCAGTTATACCGATATGGGAGGATTATGAATGTAGTATTACAATTAAGTATAGTATAGTATAGTTTAATGCAGTACAATATAGTAAAGTAGGTTATATCATATAGTATAGTATAGCAGCCTATGGTACAGTATTTAGTATTTTATGATACAGGGCATGACACAATAATCTAAAACATTCAATCACTCAATCATATGTTTATATAAATCTTTTTGGTGCCTTTGGTTGTATTTTATTCTATGTGATTGCAGTGTCTTTTATCTGGGCCCTGAATCTGAATAATAAAATCCGCGTCATATTATTGTTTCGCAACTCACTCGTCATCTTTGACGTTTTCCCCGTTGAGCAGATTTTGGCCACTTGGAGCATAGTCCCACGCGTCTTCAATGATCCCCACATAGTAAACTCTGTGCCGGCTGCGCGTCCCTTCCGCCCCGGAAGAGATGAGCGACAACATCAACAACAAACAACCCGCAAACAGCCTCAAAGTCTGCGCCATGATCCAGAGGGTCGATCCTCTTACTGGTCCCGGGGCAGAGCTGCGCAGAAGGTCTGGGAAGTGGAGAGCACCAGTGTCTCCTCCATGTACGCACACAGCCTGACTGCTGCTGCTGCTGCTGCTGCCGCTGCTTCAGTTCTTATGAAAGTGTGCAAAGGGGAAACACAGTTGGTCTATTCAGCGGGAGTGAGCACCTCCTTCTCTTCAGCCCCCTCCTCCCGTGGTATCTATCATCAGATGATTACCAAATTACCAATGATTGAAATTTCCTACTGGGAAATGAAGGTAATTAATCTACTTATACTGAAATGCAGACTCAAGCAGCGTGGGTCGTCTCAATTGGCTGTCAATTTTCCAACAGGTGATGAATAAGCATGTTTCTCAGCTGGTGTGTGTGCACTTAAGATAACTCTGTGGGGATAATAATGAAAGACTGCAATCTAAAAAAATAGTATCGCCTGCAATTATGATGACGTTCTCATATGATTATTAAAAACATGGTAGATTAAAGATTATGGTAACGGCAAAGAAAAGCTTGCCAACCTGAATCATCCCAAAGAGGAAGTGGCTTTAACGCTTATAAACCATTGATAGGAACGACTTGGTTGCCAGGTTGAGAAAAATCCATCTTTGATTATAAATGTTGTTATACCATTATTAAATAAAACGTTTTTGTAGTTATCACACTTTCTAGATTCAGTGTCCTGTTGAAGGATGAGGCAGCTTCTAGTGGACTTTATGCAACCTAGCAACCAAAAAGTTGCCATTATTACTGGAGTTATTTAATGCTGAATAGAATAATTGGTGATAGCTTAAAAAACAAGTACAATACAGTTGCTTTCTGTTACTCTTTTTGCTTTGTTACTCTTGTTATTTCTTGTTAAAACGTTCAACCCAGCATCTAAGAAGTGCAGAACCTGACACCTGCTGACCAACACCGAGCAGTGCAACAGTAGAGATCAAGCTGGGTGATCCTCCTCTCTGAGCTTCCTTTTTCTCACAATCCCCCGAATCAGTCAATGGCTCAGTGGTGATACGATGCAAAAAGACCCACTGTGTACTGGTTATACTGGAATTAAACTCTCTATTACTCTGCTATGTGCTTGTAGGTCAACAGGGTCAATCCCTCCACTCAGGTAATGATTATGTTGTCTTTTGTGTTGTGGCTCCATTGTGACCCCTGGAATCCAAGCCTGTAGAAACAGGGCTGTTTCAAGGGACTTTGAGTGCCCCAGGCTAAAGGGATCTGCAGGGGGCTCTACACAATTGTGGTTGTTGACAAATGTAATCAGCCATTCTCAGGGGCCCCCTGTCAGTTCGGGGTAACCCCCCTGCTTTGTCCTACACCTGAGTGCGAAATAATACACTGTTCCACAAGAGCACCCATGCTCTCATGTCATTTTCAAGGATTTGGATGCTATCCTCAGGCATGTGCCAAATTTGTTGTGTAAGCATCTCAACAATCATACTGAATATGAATAAAAGAAACAAAACCAGCTGCTGTGTACATTCACACAATCCACACGTCTCCCTGCAGTGTTAACATGTTGTGACACATTAAGCCTAACTTCAGATTGAGAGGTTTACGTATAAAGAAGTTCTAAAAATAAACATTTTACATGTTGTTTCACAGCATAATCTTTATTACCTAATCTTTATAATTCTGGTTTCAATGAAAGTACTCCGTCTCTTCAGTATAAACCTTTAGAACAGTTTTTTGCAGAAACAAAGCATTTTGATAGCTAAATCCAATTTCTTAGACTAAATTTAAGAATTAAATTCAAGCAAAATATCACAAAACTGATTTTGAACAATTATTAGTGACAATATATATAAATGAATCGGATATAAGGATATAAATGCATTCTACATTTTTTTATGACCAAAACCTTTGGACAGATTAGGACTCTCACTCTCTTATAGAGGGCTCTGTCTATGCATTTCAACCTTGAAGATTAAGATTAAGATTCCTTTTTATTGTCCCACACAATGCACACACAGCACTACATGCAACATGGGGAAATTTGACCGGCCACCCTCCGGTTCCCAAGCCAAGTCTCTATGGGCTGAGCTACTGCCTCCCCTCATGTTGTTTGTGACTGTGTTAAACGCTCTTTATATACAGTCTATGGTTAAACCAGACGATGGGGCCCGTGAGTATCTATTCAACTTTATTATTCAATATGCAACATTTTCAGCATTTATCTTTGACCTTAAATCAGCACTTAAGTCACTAAGTAACTAAAGGAGAATTAAGATGGTGAATATCTACATTATTATTATTATTTAATGTATACATGATGATATGTGTGTGAGTGTGCACATGTGTGCTTTACATGTGCTGTCATTGTGACCTGATTTCTGTGTATATATTTGTTTTTTTAAATAAAAGAAAGACAATGTAATTTATAAGCTTTAACTAAGAACTAACTTGTTATATATATATATACGGTTTGTTTATAAATTTAATCACATAAATAAAAGTACTTCTAAGTTTGGGGAACAGCTTTCTGTTCCCACCACACATCAAATTACTTCTGTTGATAGTTTTAAGAGTGATCTGCTTTTAATTAATTTGACCTTTTTTTTTAAACACCATTGTTTTTTATTTTGTACTTATTTTTATACCATTTGCTAGTTTTATGCTTCTATCCTAAGTCTTTGTTTGTGTTCTTATTGATCCATCTTATTTCATGTCTTTGATTGTATTGTTAAGCACTTCAAGCTACATTTTATCTATGAAAGGTGCTGTATAAATGAAACGCATTGTTATTATTGTTATTATCCTCTTCATTATAAATCATTGCAGATAAAACACTTTTCATTAGGAGTGGAGTTTTGAACACTGGATCAGATTTACTCCAAAGTAACCTTTTTACTTCCAGCGCCGTGCGCGTTCACAGCGGTTTTGCGTGGTGTCGCCGGCCTGGGCGTGAACGCGCACGCTGTGTGTACTGGGTGTTGTGGTCAGTGTTCAGATCTGCAGTCATGGGCGCTCTGAGCAAGATACCGCACAACTGCTACGAGATCGGGCACACATGGAGCCCGTCGTGTGCACAGGCTGCCGTGGATATAACCCGAGGGGCCCTGGAGGTGTCCTTCAAAATATACGCTCCTCTCTACCTGGTAGGTTTCCCCCGCTCTTCTGAGACTTGTGCACTCTGGGGCTAAACTTAGCCAGCTAGCCAAGTAATGCTAACTACCTCTGATAAAACGTCATGAAGATTAGCTGCGGTGTCAACTAGCTTTCAGTCGGGGACTCACCGCAACTGTAGACTCGAGGGTTCGTTTCCCGGAGGTTTCAGGTTGCTCTGACCAACAATTCATCCAGAACACAAGGAGCCTCAAGATGACTTTCTGCAGACTTCTAGAGAGAGTCCGCCTGAGTGCAGACTTCTAGAGAGAGTCCGTCTGGGTTCATACTTCCAGAGAGAGTCCGCCTGGGTGCATACTTCCAGAGAGAGTCCGCCTGGGTTCATACTTCCAGAGAGAGTCCGCCTGGGTTTATACTTCCAGAGAGAGTCCGCCTGGGTGCATACATAACATATTTTAAAAACGGGACAGTCTACATTTACACATGCAGGTCACAGAGATGCAGCGTGTAGATATGGACAGCGAAGTGTTTGTCAGGATCAAAAACTCTAAAGGAGTAAAGCACTTTTTAGTTTAAATTGGTTTGACAGCAAAGCAAGACAATTAAATAAAAACTTGAACACATACAAGCAGTATGTAAGTATATGGCAGTATATTACAACATCACAGCAAAGCAAGTCTATAGAAGTGGGTTTTAAATAGTGATTTAAAAGTTATCTCCTCAGTTAGGCCGAGGGGCCCTGATGGTAAAAGCATGGTCACCTTTAGTTTCCAACCTTGACTTTGGAACAGCAAGCAGGGATCCGCTTGAGGATCTAAGGCTGTGTGCAGGGCTGGAGGCACATAAGGGAACAATAATTCTGTGATGTAGCTTAGGGCCAGACCCTGGTGTGCTCTTAAAGTGATCAGTAAAATCTTTAAAACATGCAAACCAATCTCTCGACAAGACTTTCATAAAGAGAAAGGCTTTTCAGGACGAAATCTAAAAGCAGCTGTGTCAGGCAGCATCAGCTGACTCCACATTATTAACCAAAGTAACTGCTTTATTCCACTTTTCATGGCCAGTTGCTTGAATTAGTGTCCAGATGTGACAGCAGTCGTTTGTTCTTGCATGGTACAGAAATGCACAGTTTGACTTTGTCCTGGAACAAGGAACTCCTTCACAAATTCCCCTTCTCCATGAGCTTTCAGTTCCTGAACTTTTACATTTTGTCTCTTCTATCTCTTGAAAAGCCATGATGCGATGAATGAAACAGAGATTCTGAGCCAGGTTCAAAGTTGTGTTTGTTCAAGGACTACTAACATATCTCTTCATTAAGTTTTTATACTATTCCCAGTGAGAAATTATCCATTTAGATGCAAATGTTGTCATTTTAATCAAATTAGGCATATTTGAAAATGTATAGGAGACGAGCTGCTCATAAACCCTTTATCAATTTACCTCTGTTGTCTATAGCTTTTGAAAACATAAAAACTAAAGAAATATAATAATAAACTAATGAAGAAGTCGATCAACACAAGCATGGTCACCACCTTCAAGTGTGAAACATTTTCCCAGGTTGACATAAACAGGATGTTCAATAGGAACTGGCTATTTAGGAATTCCTCCTGGAGCAAAATGTGACTTCTTTCACAGAGGTGTGCTATTGTCAGTATTAATAGGAACATTCAGTGTGTTCTGAAGAGCTCAAAGGTACATCCCGAAGCTGTTGTCTGTGTTATGTATTGTAGCTCATGTACACATCATTGAGAGTGAGAGGGTTTTTTTACCTCGGGAATCAGATATGATTTTGACGAGTTGGTTTTTCTAGCATTCAGCATGAATTCTTGTGTGTGACAGTAAATATAAAGCAGGTCAACAGCTTGGGGGCAGAAGCTGTTCTAAAGTCTGTTCATATCCTACAGAACCAGATTAAAACACAATATTGACTGACACTGTTACTAGCTTCTTCTCATAGAGCAATCCTTCAGTGATGGGAGCCTGTAACAACTATGCAGTGTAATAATAACTGCTATGGAATTTTCATAGACACTGTCTCTTGTCCTCTCTGGGGCATAGTGCAACAGGCTGTTGTGTTTGGGAAGTGCGAGAGCTTGGCGAACATCAAAGCCTTCACTCCCTAGACATCACAGATATGAGACTCCGTAAGCAGGCTAAGCTGGAACAAGGAACAAGCACACCCATAGATTAAATGATCTGTTTGGGTTTAAAGTGTGAATACTTCAGAATATGAGAGAGCATCATGCACAGTATGGATGAATTCTGATTTTCTCCTTGGCCAAGCTTCAATAAATATTTCAGCATAAGACGTCAAAGGGCTCCTGAACGCTTCCTTCACTGATGAGTTGACCATTAATCAGCAGATTTTCCACAACAATAATGTATTGGAAACCACCAAATCAGCTTTTTGCTGTTTGCTTTCAGCTTTCAAAGCATCATCCATTCAAGGAGGGGATTTAATACATTAAAACAGCTGTCAAGTTTTCTAAAGCTTTGATTTGGAAATAAAATATGAAAACCAGTAATTCTTCCACTCTGCTTTATGTTTCACAGATTGCAGCGGTTCTTAGGAGAAGGAAGAAGGACTACTATTTAAAAAGGCTTCTCCCTGAGATCCTGTGGTCTACCTCTTTCCTCACTGCCAATGGAGGTCTCTACATTGTTTTCTTCTGCATCCTCAGGTTAGTGCATCCAACTTATGTCACATAGATACACACTGTCACACAGCTCAGCTTAGATGAACAGACGGGGAACTTAAGGGTTTGGAAATCAAACTAGAGTTCAACAGAGTTGAACTTCCGCTTCGTGCTTTTGAGAATATTGTTGTTCACAGTAAGTTGGTGTTGAGGTTTAAATCTGAAAGTTTTATCTCAGCAGATCTGAGTGGAAGTGTGAGAAGGAAGTGCCTAGTGTTGTGTAAGTGTGTGTCTGATTCTGAGCAGGGCTGGAAACTACCCAAGCTCAACCAGCGAGAAGAAACAGTCTGTAGTGAAGTGAACCTGTCTTCTTTGCAAAAAGATCAGAAGATATTTGTGACCTGAAACATTCGGTAATGAACAGACCTGCACAGACAGACAGGCTTGTACAGAGTAGCAGGATGCACAGTTCTATTACAGTCTTCAATCTTAAAGACAAGAACGCATGACCAGTGCATGCATCCATTTCTACGCAGCTAAACTTTTCACCATTTCATGGTGAACCTGGTGTTTACATGGCGTGGCGACCACAGAAGGTTTTAGCTCATCTGCTAAGCAACACTTGTACCTTGAATGAAGGTTTCTTCTGCATAACTAATGATCCAAACCACAGTGGTGACACCTACAGATATTTAACCATGGAGACATTTTTGGTGAGATAAAGGACTGAGATTTGAAAAAAGTAAATAACATTTCATTTTCCAACTTTAGGAAACTGTTGGGAGGGTTCCACTCATGGTCTGCTGGGTTTGGCTCAGCACTGCCTGCCTCCTACATCGCTATCCTCTTGGAGCGCAAGAGCAGGTGAGATTCCAGGTTTATTTTTATCTGCTTTTATGAATATTTGAAAGTCTTCTCATAGAACACATTTACCAGGTCCAGCAATACACAGAAAAGGCACCTTTTATTTTGGGTTGTAATTAAATTGTTGGATACATCTCAGTAGCGGGGATGTCCTTGTAAATATTGATTCGGCTTTTTATTAGCAAACTATGTCTCACTCTTTTTCCCTGTCACCAGGAGAGGGCTGCTGACAATATACATGACAAATCTCGTAAGAGCTGCTCTTTTCCTTTCAACATTATCTGTTTTACATAAACTGATACATTTGCTTCTGCCACATAGTGCATTTGTAGTATTTGTTGTGTAATTTTGTTTTTAGGCCACTGAGACGTTGTTCCGCATGGCCGTAACACGAGGCATCGTCAAACCCATCAGACATGGCGAGGTAAGATCAAAGTGAAGGCAGCTAATAATGGGGGTTGGGGCTTCATCAGCTTCAAAACCCACCCACTACTAAACAAAGAACGCCTGCAACTCTACATGTCCACATCTTACTTTGCTTCTTACAATCACAGCAGTGTGATGATCCTAATAGTCTCAAAAAATGTTCTTGCTTACAGTATTTATTCAAACCAGATAATTGCAAACGTAGGCATTTAACAGCAGAAAAAATGAATAAACAATGGTCTGATGAAGGCCCACAGACTGTAGCCTTGTTCAAGGTCAAACCGAACAAAGGCTCCAAACACAGACGGCTCAGCGAAACAAAAAGTGCATTCAACAAGAAACCCAGAAAGACATTTCTAAACAAACACTGACGAACCACTCTTCAGAACGACAGGAGTCACACTTCAGGAGTGTGTTTGTCTGTGTGGGGGGTGTTATTATACATTTTTAACGTTTTAAGTGATATCAACTGCCATGTGAATTAGCGCCCCCTCTTGACAAAAGGACTTGCAATGTGCTGTTAGTTTTGTTTCATACATTAATCTCGGATGTGTAGAAACATACCAATGTGTCAGTACAGAATATGAAGTGAGTTGTATCAGCTGTCAGATTTTTATGAAATAACTTTTGAATTCTATAGTTTCACCCTCAACATGTCATCAACTTCACTGTCATCTTTTCCTATTGTTTGACAGCTTGATCAACAACTCTAGTGTTGATAATTGTACATTTATTTATAGTGGCTATATTCTCACCAGATTGTATAATGATGGTGTCACATGACCAGATGTTTCACCTGTTGATCTGATTTCCTCTTTCTCTCTCTCTGTTTCCCATTAGGTGCTGTTGTTCTGCATAACTGCGTCACTCTTCATGTTCTTCTTCAGGTCGGTGCAGCACAGTGCACATATTATTACACTTAAAGATGCAGCATTGCTTCCTTACGAATATCAAGACCAAATGTTTGGTGTTTAACGTGTTAAATCTTGTGTTTTGTTCTGCAGGAGTAAAGATGGTCTCAAAGGCTTTGCATTCTCTGCACTGAAGTAAGTTCGAGTTAAGTCTCTACACGCACAGATGCCTTGATTTAGATTGTTGTCGGTTTTTGCTCAAGATCAGATGCATTTTCTGTCACAGGTTCATCATTGGGAAAGAAGAGATTCCAACTCACCCTGTCACGGCAGAACTTGCTGGCACACGACCCCTTGAGAGGACAGCCGCTATAGAGACGGAGGGTTCACAACCATCAGCTGGAAGGCCCAGCTCCAGGAGGAAAACTCTGGTGGCCTACACCAGGGAGCTGCTAGAGTCAATGTGAGAGAACACAGGCACATATGGGTTTGAGCAGAGTGGTGGTCAATACTGACTTATTCTTTTATTTTTTATTTTTTTATAATCCAGATGCAAACATGGTCCAAGACACAGATGTTGTAAACATTACCAAGACAACTGCATTTCATACTGTCTTAAGGTAAGACACTTCTAACCAAGATCAAACTTTGAGTTTTTTTCTCATCCATGTGATAATGGCATTAAAATATATTATTATATTAAAAATGACAAAATACTAATCCAAATGTGTTTTCTCTCCTTGTCCAGGGCTTCGTGAGGATGTTCAGTGTTGGCTACCTGATTCAGTGCTGTCTTAAAGTGCCCTCAGCGTTCAGGCAGATGTTCTCCAAACCGTCACGACTCCCCTCTCTCTTCTACAACAAGGAGAACTTCCAGCTCGGGGCATTTCTAGGTTCATTCGTCAGTATCTACAAGGTACATAGGTTCCATAGATTATTTTCTATCACATATGTTGTATTATTATCCCTGAAATGTCTCATCATTTCCTAGCTCTGTATTTCTTTATGTGTCATGTGAATATTGTACTATTCTTTTTTTAAATGAATCTCTCTCTTACTCAGGGAACAAGCTGCTTGCTGCGCTGGCTGCGTAACATTGACGATGAACTCCATGCACTAATAGCAGGTAACTGCCACATACAACTCCTGTAGAGTGATCCTTCTGTGCACTCTGTTTGACAGGCGTCTCTCTCTCTCTCTCTCTCTCTCTCTCTCTCTCTTGCAAGGCTTCCTGGCTGGTATCTCCATGTTCTTCTACAAAAGCACATCAATATCCATGTATCTCTTCTCTAAGCTGGTGGAGGTAAAAGAGAATCACGTCTAATCTCAGTGAAAAGAAACACAACAAAATAAATAAATCCCATCTCAAGAATAGAGAAACAGGATTTCATGAATTTCATACAAAATATGATTCACCCTCTTACATAAAAGATGATTCTTACATTAACAGCTAAAATATGAATTGAGAAAACTTGTTAAACACTAAAAGTTCATCATAATCCAGAAATATCTCTTTTCACAAGCATACAAGAACTCAGAATTCAAATGTGTTGAGTATTCAGAAAATATGAACTGTCGTAAAGTGGTGACTGTAAATGTATAAATACATGCAGCAGGCCTGTAATGAGACTCCTCTGCAATATGCTCTTCTTCACTCCAGAGATTTGTAAAGAATGTGATGGAAATGGAAGTAGGGCGGAGGTTAGCTGACTGCCAAAACAACTACCGCAGATGTAACATGTTGCCAAGCATCTCAGCTTATCTAATTGCCTGGTTTATCATTAACAACACATGTACTAATCTCTGTCTTTAGACCATGTACTTCAAGGGCATTGAGGCCGGCCGGTTCCCGTACTTTCCTCATGCAGACACAGTCTTATATGCCATCTCCACTGCTATCTGTTTCCAAGCTGTAAGTAATCTGTGCACAAACATACAGATCTGCTCAATAATACACCTGGTTTTGTCTGAGGAAAGATATAATGTTTGACTCATTATTGTCACACAGGCTGTGATGGAAGTGCAGAACCTCAGACCCTCATACTGGAAGTTCCTGCTGCGTTTAACTAAGGGCAGGTATGAATGTGCTGTTGTCAAACAATGCATTATAATTTATCATTCCTATGTCATTCAAAAATAAAAATACAGGACAACAATATCAACAACAATCATCATGCTCAGAGTTGCTGTTCCTACCTGACATGGCGTTCACATCAGTTTTCAGAGTTGGGAACACATTTTTCCAATTATTTGCTTATAGGCAATTATAGGCACCACATGTACGCACAAATTAAATGTATCAATGATGCATGAATGTGTGAACATTGTCAGCCACAAACCATCATCATCATCATCATCATCATCACCACCACCACATCAATCGTTCTTGAAGATGGGACCCACATATCTTACTTTGTTCACTACGTTTAGTTTCAGAGTTGAACAAATTGGTGTTTTAGAATCGGTGATAATTAGAAAATAATAAGTTCGCTGTTGAGTTATTTAAAAAAAATTAAATTGTTTCACAGAGAAATACTTTATTTTCTAGTTTAACAAGTACAAAATGTTGCACTCCTCAAATGTTAAAAGGGGCAAGATAGTGAGTCAAATCTGTGATTTTTAACACAGTTTGACCTAAAAACACAATTTTGTGGACTCATCCAATTGTGGTTACATGATTTAAGAGTGTTTTAGCTTTGTATACTGTCAATGTGTTTTAACACAGTTTGCATAAATATATATATAAATAAATCCAATTCTATATTTTGTACTTTCTGTCCATGTTCAGTTGATCTGTTTTAGATCATTTTCTGTCTTTTCTTCAAGGTTTGCTCTCATGAACCGACACCTGTTAGATGTGTTCGGGACTCAAGCCTCCAGGGACTTTAAAGGCTTTGTGCCCAAACTGGACCCTCTATACACCACGATGCTTCCACCTGGAGTCGACATCCAACTGGGATGACTTGGTACCAGGCTCTGGAAAGGAGCTGTGGGGTTACCTCGACAGGAAACGGACAGTTTGCCTGTTCTTTCTGAGCAACTAAAGGTCTTATGACTGCTCAGAAGTAGTGATGTTGTTTTATGAGATGGGATTTACTTTGAAGGGTGTTTTATGAGATGGGATTTACTTTGAAGGGTGTTAAGTCCAAGATCTGTCCAAATCAGGGCGTCGTGGGTATAAGGTGTCTTTCACAAGGTCCTTTACTGATTTGGGTTGTATGTACACAGGTAATTGGAATTGGATTCACGCTGAAATCAAAATTGACAGGCATGTTAATAGTATCTTAAGTCCTAATGAAAGCCTTAACCTTACAATACAAATAATAATATAATAATAATATTAATGTTCAAGTTGTCAATTTGTATATGGCAGGTTCTTCTTAGTCTGTTGAGGGTTTGTGCAGGGGCGTAGCAAAGGGGGGGACAAGGCAGGCAATTTCCAGGGGCCCCTAACCTGAGAGGCGGAGCTCTGAGAACAGTTGACTACATTAGTCCACATCAATGATAATTGTGTGGGCCCCTCAAAGTCCTTTGAATCACCCCGGGGTATGGGTGGTGGTAGTAGTGGTAAGAAATAGTATCAGTTCACCCAGATCACAAAAAAATGCAAAATTTGTTTTACTGGAATATAAAAACTATTCCACTTGCAATGCAACAAATTTTATTTTTATCCTTAAATCGTTATGCATCTTCATTTTGGTTAAGTTACCTGAAGTTTGGCAGCGTTGTTATTTGGATGAGCACATGGACGTCAGGTGAAACTCACTAATCCTTTTGCAACGAACACAGTGATGCCTGGTTTTATTTCAGAGTTCAGAGGACAGAATATATGAATGTGAACTTTTTCAAGACAATGGGTGCAACTGTTCAGACATATAATTATGTAGCCTTATCATATACTGTTAGACAATGGGTGATGTATTTAGATTGTGTTCTGTGATGTGAAACAGAAGTGTGAAGTCGCTGTTAAACTTCAATTTTTTATAGTGTAACTGATTTCTTTTCTAATATTTTCTAAACAGCACTTGACAGTAGTAATTTCAATTGGAGTGAATAGTAACGCTCATTAATTTTACCAGTAATTTCACATTCAAGACATGAAAATAGTAAATGTGTCACAGTGTTCCATACTGTGCTCAATCAGTATCAAACCTGATACTTCATAGAGGATACATTTGCCGAATCACAATGTAATGCATTCAAAATTTGAAGATCCATGTAAATTAAACTAAATATTTTGGCAAATATTCAGAAAAACCAAAGTTCTCTATCCTCCACCCAAATTTGAGAAATTAATTTCTTCAGTCAACCTGAACCATCATTTTCATTTTATTCCCTGAAGGTGATTGGGTAAGAAATAACTTCAATATTTAATATGATCTAATAGAAGTCATTAACACAGATTGAATTACATATTTTTTATCACATGAAAAATAAATACATTGTGTTGGCTGTTTGAATTTTGACTGATGCTTACTGGAAATTCTGCAAAAGATAAACTCTGTTGCTTAAAATCAGTTGGTGCTGCAAGGTTTTAGTGTCTGAATTAATGTGGACATTCATGACAGCTTCATTCCAGGTGTGATTTCATTTAATTAGGGGGTAAAGTAGTTAGATTGTTTTAGGAATCTCATATTTCTGACAGTTTTGTGAACTGCCAGTCTGTTTACTTCAGTGTTTTGCCTTCAGTTGTTCAACCCAGCTTTAGACACATCTGACCTCCACACCAGAAGCCATGATTGTGAAGAAAATACAGTGCAACGTTCTTGTTGAGACTGAAGCAGAGGAGTGAGATAATAACAATATATCATATTAAATTATAATAGAACTCTACAAATGTTTTTGATTTATCTAAGAAGGTGTATATTAAAATATTTTTCAAGTCCAAGTGCATGACTTGTTTTTTTTCTTTGCTGAGTTTAATCTTATATGATGATAATGTCCGTTTTCTGTTTTTACCTGTGCAATGACTGGCGCCACCTGGTCATGACATTCTACAGTCCAAAAACATCACATTGTTTAACAATTCTTACAATTCGGATGAAACACACTAGTAAAAACATCACTATGGTTATTTTATATTTAATCTTTGCCAGTAGATCCCTTTCACCCAAATCTTACACTCAACCTTTAACAGTTGGATTTCCATGGAACTTGCTTTGCAAAGGTGAAATCATCATTATCAACGACTCCTGAACTTTCCTCTGATGGTAGCATCAGGTCAGTATTTCCTGTTGTGCACAAGTAATGTAACAGGTAACAATAGCTGTGAAGCAGCAACTGATTCATTAATGGGCCCAAGAATCCTGTTCATGAATCAGTGGACTGCAGTACCTGATTTGTTTGTAGAGGGCAGTGATGAGCGCGCAAGGTTTTGAATTCACTCGAATTGGACCAGAAAGAAGAAACACATAGCGGAAGTATATCTAAAGAGAGTCAAGCGCACACTTCTGGTGATTTCCAATTCAAAATAAAAGTATGTGAATTACCTCGCTTAAATGAAGTTCAAGTGGGATGTTGTTTTAAAATGCTCTATAAAATCTGGCATAATCTAGTCTTGGATGCCTCCATCGATGACTGTTATTAGAATAACACAAATCAGCCGGTCACCCTGCTAAATTATTGTTCAAGTCTCTATTCACACTGTGGTTGTTGTTATGATTCTTTGCAATTCCTGCGTCATTTGAATTTGAACACGAGACTAATTGTGGACATGCAGGAGAAGATTGTTTTCTTAGTGTATCCAAACAGCTTGGGCGTGACGCTTTACTATGAAAGACTCAGACAGGAAGTGATGGTATCCGTGACAAGCCGGTGCTTTTCACTGTGAGTCACTTCCTGTGGTCATTGAAAACACTGTCAACACTGAAAACTACCGAGTTGCTGTAGAAAGTAGAAGAGAAACGCGGATCCATGGGGGGGAAAAACAAACAGAGAACCAAAGGAAATGTTCGGGTGAGTTAACGCACCATCGTCAAGTAAGAGTTAGCAACAGATTAGCTCAAACCCGCCTGAACAAGCTGAGATGAACTTAGCGCCGGGTAGCGAACAACATGTGGCGGTGCTGCCGCAAACTGTTTTGTAACCATCGCCATTATTATTATCATTTTGTGATAACCACACGTTTCTCTCCGGCCGCCAGCCATCGAGTAGCGGCCGAGCTGCTGATGCACTGACCCGAGAAGGTGGTGTCATCCCGGGGTTCGTGGGCTTTGACACGACGGTGACCTCGGAGCTGAGTTACGTCCCCGCGGTCCACGGAGCCGAGGAGATCGACAACCTGGTGGATGCCGACTTCCGCCTGGTGCTCAGGAAACTCTCCAAGAGGGATGTCGTCACCAGATTGAAGGTAAAGAATATCTAACTCAGAGGTTTTCTAGGGGAACTCTGCCTTCTTCCATGCACACGGAGATTCAAATAATGTCAGAATCAAACACAGTTAGTGTCAGTTAAAACGTCTAATGCATCCACTATTTCACAACCTGACACGATGAGTTACTTACAGTAATGTCTGAAAGAAACCTGCAAAGTAATGTCTGAAAGAAACCTGCAAAGGAATGTCTATGTGCTGAAATAACCCCTGGTATTTATTTGGTTCAGGCCAATGTTTTGATAATGCTGGGAGAGTGTACAGATAACATGTGTTCTTCTCAGGCATGTGTATTGATAATGTGTGTTCCTCTCAGGCTGTGCAGGACTTTGGGTCCATGTGTCAGGAGCGGGATGCTGCAGAGGTTAAAGGGGTCCTGCCTTACTGGCCAAGGATTTACTGCAAGATATCAGTGGTGAGCTCATCTCACAGTCTCAACATATTTGTAAATATTTTTGTTGGGTGACAATAGGTTTATCCTCGTGGAAACAGTCACTATCCTGAGGAAAGTGTGATATGTTTGAAAAAGAGGTCTGACTAAAACTACACTAAATGGTGACTACAGTGTGTGTGACAATAAGTCTTCATCATTATTTCTGTCAGGATCATGACCGCCGGATCAGGGAGGCCACACAACAGGCCTTTGAGCAGCTGGTGCTGAAAGTGCGCCGCAGCTTGGCGCCCTTCCTGAAGAGCTTGATGGGCCACTGGATTCTGTCCCAGTGTGACACTTACACACCTGCAGCCTCTACTGCATGCCAGGCCTTCCAGGCTGCGTTCTCACCTACTAAACAGCCCGAGGCTCTCAGCTTCTGCAAAGACGAAATCCTTAATGTGAGTAAGAGCAGTGGCTTTAGTGCAGACACAGGGATGTGAACTTTAATCCGACTGACTGATTTAAATTGTTGTTTTGATACTGCAGGTACTTCAAGATATATTGTTAAAGGAAACAGCAGACACACTGAGTGATCCACAGTAAGTTATAGGTTTAAGTCATTATAGCTTCAGCGTCCATTCCACTCATTGTATATGCACAGTTATAATGAATTCTATCAGCATTTTTGCTCAGGCTCTGGTTCTCCATGTTCTTCAGAAGTGTGACAACAGAGGAGAGGGAAGCCAAATATGTGCGCATGCTGACCAGTTCCCTGCTGGGAGTGAAGAGACTGCTCTCCCTGCTCACTCAGAATGACAGGGAGGCCCTGGAGCAAAGACTAGCACATCTGGTGAACTCTGCAAAGTTCTGGAAATACAGCAAACACAAGACACCACAGGTACTGGCACCGACTCTGCCGTTAACCAAGTAAATCATGTACCATCACCTGGGTTGGAGGATGTTTCTCTAACTATCACAGTACGTTGCTCCACAGGTCCGAGGGGCTTTTTTCGAGATGGTGTGCGCTCTGTGTGAGTTCACTCCAGCGCTGGTCCAGGCTGAAGCAGCACGACTCTGCCCTGCCGTCCTCCTCAGTATTGATGACACCGATCCTGTCGTGCTGCCTCCTGTGTGGGAAGCCGTTCTTCATGTTGTGTCCAAAGTCCCCGTAAGCTTGTGTTGAAAGGATGATCTCACATAGACAGTGATTCGCATGCCATAATGTTGTCTACCAACTAAAGCAAAAAGGAGTTATCGTCACAAATGTATGGATATTAAAGTTGATGTGTTTAAATTATATATTTATCTTCTGATGTTTCTGTTTCTATCCCAGGATTGCTGGACACATGTGAACGCAAAGAAAGGCTTCCTCCCTAAACTATGGACTCTACTAAAAGAGGGAGGTAAAGGCATGGCTAAAGCTCTCCACCCTAATCTAATGCCGCTCCTCAGCACACTACCCCAACAGGTCACAGATCCAACCTTGGACTTCTACACCACCTTCTTCACATCCCTCACACAAGGGTAATTTATTTTCACATATAAGGGAACTGCTTTATGAAGAATTATTCTTTTTGCATTTAAATGCCTAGATATGTCAAGAGCTTTATTTTTTAATAGTTGTCTAATTCAAATATACATTTCATGTTGCAGAATCCTTGAGCCCACTATATGATATATGACTCGTATTCCCTGTGTTAATATTGTATATTGATTTCAACCATATTGTCTGTCTTAGCCTTTCAAGTGAGCGTGCAGCAACAAGTCCATCAGAAACTGCAGTTATAGTCAACTCTGTGGTTGAGTGCTTGAAGTACTGCATACTGCACAACACAGAAAAAAAGGAGGATCAGCGAAAAATACGGACCATGCTCATTTCACAGCAGGTGGGATCACAGAGTAGCACATACTTTTCTCGCCCTGTCAAATCTACCTGCTGTCAAGTCTCCACACTTCCTACATTATTTTGTTCTTTTTGCTTTTGTAGCTGCTACCTCTACTCGAAAAGTCTCTTGGAAATCCCTCCCTTCAGAATGGTCCTCTCTTCCTTTTGGTCACTGAAATGCTTGTTTCCTGGGAGAAGAGATCAGGTTTACTTAGTGTTGGTGAAGCAAATGACAGCACAGGCGTCTTTCAAGAGCTTCTGGCTGACTTCTGGGAGGAGCTTGGTCTTCTCTTTGTGAGTTATGTTGACAACGACGAAGCGGATCCACAGGCTTTGGAAGGGATAGCCACCTTGCTGCAGGCAAGTTTTGGTTTAAGACATAATCACCACTGAAATTTCCATGTTTACACGAAGGACACAGCAAATCAATACAGCTGTCCCAATCATTCATGTCTTAAAACATGGCCAGAGTGAAACAGAAAACAAAATGCCTAAATAAATCTCTTGTCTCTAGGTGATGCGCTACCCCGAGAGAGTAAACAGAAAGCACATCCAGAAGAAGAAATCTGTCAAGATCTGTTTCTCTAAGCCAGAGGACAATGAGGAAACTGAAGCTGAGGGGGATAATGTTGAGAAGCCTGTGCAGACGGTGTCAGAGCTTGGGAATGAGAAGACATTTGGATCCCTACAGACCCAGTGCTTTGAGGACGTGGTGTGCCAGCTGGCACAACTGTGCCTGGTGAATGTGAATGAGAAAAACTCAGAGAGGCATCTTGTTTTTCTCTCCCTTCTCCTGCGGTCCTTCCACACACAGAGGGTCTTCAGTGTAAGTTATTTTTGACCATTGTGTATTTCAGTGTTTGTTGTTTTTAATCATTGAGTTGAATGTAAGCAGTTCTGTCAACTAATCTACATAATTTAGTTATTTGGGTATATATTACCTTTTAATGTATATGAGGATCAATTCAGTATGAAATCATTTAAAACGCTTGAATGTTAATTTTAGATTAAATAATGAAGGAAGCTCTTAGAGTTCCTCTCTGCAACTGACTTTTCATTTGATTTGTGCTTCTTTTAGTCATTGGGCGAGTTGGATGACAGCGTAACAAAGGACGTTGAGCAGAGAGATGAGCTGAATGTGAAAAATCCAGCAGTGCAGTTCCTGCTGGAGCGGGTGGTGGTGTGGCTGACTGAGAAGGGCCGCACAGACACTGAGCACCTGGTAGAGATGGTTTTCAGCTCACTCTACTGCTGCAGCCGGCAGGATACCACCCGTTTACTCAACCACATCACCATGGTAACATTGAAGGACATGGGGCGGTTTGCAGCATCTTTTGTCGTGGATTTCACCCTCTGGTTTCTCTGCTGACATTTATGCTCTTACTCTGCTTTCTAGATGGATTTACAGTGGAGCATAATCCTGCAAATTATACAGAGGGTATGTATCACTCAGTTTATGATATACATAAATCAAAGCTTTTAGCTAACCATGCGTCAAATGTGCACTGTTATACATGTCTGTGCTACTCTGCTGTCTGTTCTGTTAGGCCTGTGCAGATCCTCAGGCTCTTGACAGCTGTCGTGATTGGCTGAAAGGTTCAGTTCTGGGAGAGCAGCTCCTGGGATTGGCTGAGGAGCTGTGTAAGGTCGGACACTGCCCCCCCAGTTCTACAAGCAGCCACAGTTGGACACTTATAAGCCTCGTCCTCTCTCAACACCACAACAACGGTGAACAGAAATTCTCACACCAGCAAAGATTATTTATCTTCTAAATGCTCATGATTTTCATTTTGGTCACCAAACCGTGTGATGATTATTTTGACCTGTTTTCCACGCAGAGCCTCTGATAGGGGAGGTATACATGGAGAAGATCTTAGAGAAGCTCCACGCCACTCTTTCTGAGACCAAGAGTCTGTCGGATGCAGGCAACATGGAGCCACTCGTCTCCTTCATCAGTGACGTTGCCTCCACGTTCTTCTCCTCTGTACAAGACTGTCTTCTACTGCTCTCTGCTGAGGAACTGTTGCTCAGTATCTTCCAACTCACCGCCCAGGATCAAACGCACACTCACCTGTCTAGTATGTAGTCACACACTGCTCAAAACATTGAGAATGCTGTTTTGAGGTCAGCTGAGTAACAAACATGTGTGTTCTGTTTAAAAAGACTCACTTTTAGATAAACTGAGGAAAGTTTGTGTCGCTGGGGTCCAGTCATTGGTCCAACACTCTGAATATGAGGTCAAGGAAGGTGGTTTCCTGCACAGTGCTGCTGTTTGGGTGAAAAACCAACTACTCACCGTCTCTCTGGACATTAAATGGTAACAAATACCAACCACTGGTGTAGTTTTTAAAAAAACTTGTTGGTTTCCTATAGTTATCCTTCCCCAGATGTCAGCCTGTTCACTTCTGTGCAACCATATTACAAGAAACTGTTGTGCTTTTAACTCTTCTTGTTGGTATGTTTTAGTTTACAGGTTCTAGTTCAGGCTGTAGAGAGCCTAGTGGAGACAATCATCTCTGGCTGCAATCAAGACTCCTCATTTCTCATCCAGTTCTTTACTCTACTGATGCCAAGCCAGACTGAATGGAATCGAATCAGACTGGCCTTACCTCCTCAGGTGAGTCAGCTAATCCATCGTCCTTCATCAAGGAAAACAACAAATTCAGGCAACATACATCGGTTACGTAAATTGCATATTCATTAAAAAAATGGATCCTTTGTTCTGTCCTGTGCAGTGGATCAAAGCACCTTTACTGTCCAGCCGTCACAGAGGAGTTTGTGAAAAACCCTCCAGGGATATGTGGAAGTTTCAGTTGCCAAACAGGTTGCCAGCCCACCTAAGTGCCTGTGCCCTGTTGGGGAGGGTTGCCAGGAATGTTGCAGCTGTAACTGGCGACGTAAAGGAGGCCCAACGGCCTTCACACCTTAATGACACAGGTATTTACACAAAGGACATTAACTATTGTTTCTGTAACATTGTGGTTTTCGTGTGAATGTCGATCTAGGATCCTGTTAAATATATTTTTATATGTATGTTTTTGTTTGACAGTTTCAGAACTGCTGCATGCACTGCAGTGGTGTAAGGAGGTAGAGTACAGCCCCACTATAGTGTCTGCCTATCACAAGCTGCTGACTGACTGGGGGCTGTCAGACGGACTCAGCAGTCAGGTTCCAACGACACGTCTGCTGGAGACGCTCTACTCGAGGTGATTTTTGATGAATAAGAGTAGAGGGGAGAGTTCTCGGCAGAATAAGCAAAAACTACATCAACACTTGATTTTCTCCATAAGCAGGGAATTAACTCACCTGGATCATTTGGGCTGATAACAAAGAACTTAAAATAAATATAACAAATGTCACCAGCACTTATTTGTTTTTGATGTAGTTTTTTCCCCCAATGTGATCATTTTAAACAACCTCTTGATATGCTGCATTGTATTATTTATTACTCTGTAGGTCAGTGGAGGATGGAGGACTGTGGTCTCTGACTCTAGAAAACTACATCCACACCAACAACTTGGCAACCACTTGCAGTGCAACCATTAGGGAGCTTAACAAATCTGTGGAAAGGTCAGTAACATTTAAGTAATTTCACATTCAAAGCTGTTAGTTGTCACACTTGTGTTACATGCTAAAAGAAGGTCTGTGTTTGAACAGTTTGTTCCCAGTGTCTCAAAGCAAACTGAGCACGCTCCAGGTCCTCTGCCCCACTATGACCAATAAAGATAGAGACATTCTCGTAACCCTTGCTACTGCTTCGATCATCAACTGGGAAGAGGATGACAGTGAGAAAACACACTGAAGCACACACCCAAAATATATATACATGGAGATATTTTGACTTGAACCATACCAATGATAAATCTGACCTGTGTTGTCACAGATGTTTATGGGAGTCTGGTGGTGCTGCTGTGCTGTCTAAAAGCCAACACAGAAATGGAGGATGAGGTGTTACAGGCAATCCTGGCCACGATGATGGAGTGGAGGAACAGCAAGGAGGACTGGTTCCTCTTCGGCAGGTAATATAATCACACAAACCATGGAAACATTTCCATATAGGTTTGACTGCTCTACCGCTATACCAACATCTGTCACATCTTTGTCTTTCAGTGACCTGTCTAAAGCATCTGCAGAACAGTTGAACCTCACTGTGGAAATGATGCGTTTCCTGTCCTGGCTAGTGGCTCATTGTCCGACGCTTCTTGGCAGCACCCAGTGGGACTTCTTGCTCTGCTCCATGTTAGCCTGGTTGGAGGTGAGATATAAATCATACATACTGTGATGTTTGGTGGCTTTAAGGTTTAGAGGCTAAGGTCAGCCAAAGATTATTTCCTCTAAGAGCTGAAGAAGATTGGGCCTTGAAGCAGGATGGGTGCCTGTCATCATGTGGTGACCACTCATTGACAAACAATACACCTCACCAGAATGTGGTATTGTTGTTTGTTTTGGTTGTACATTTTCAACAACTATTCATCTGCAGTAAATCATTATCTCTGACTTTCCTATCTCAGGCTGCCAGTGAGAATGTGAGGAGTCTGTGGAACCCCTGGGTGCAGCTATTCGCGTGTGAGATCGCTGCACTGATAGTGAAGCTGAACCAGTTCTTTGCATCGCCCTCGCCTGACGCTCTGGAGAAGCTGCCGTCAGAGCTGGCGGGTGAATGGACAGACTTCTTTGTAGAGGGAATCTACAACCTCCTGTTGCCTCTGCCTATCCACATTACAGGTACGTGTGGGTTTTATTTTATGAGGTTTTGCCACAAATTTTGAAACACGCATTCTCTGGAAAGGGAATAATCAGAATGTAACAGTCCTGGTTTTATGGCTCATAGTGCTTTTTGTCTGTTTGCTGTTTAAATAAAGATGCCTTCAAGGAACCAGATGATCCTGTGTTCCCGTTTGCGGTGCTGCAGTCAGTGGGTACGGCTCTGACCTATGTGCCTGTGCAGCAGCTAAATCAGAACTCCCTTCCACCGCAGTTCATAGCCGATCAGAAGACGAACCTGCCAGAGCCCTTGCAGACGCTCCTCAACACTTTGTGTCCTCTGCTGCTGTTCAAAGCCAGACCTCTGCAGATCACTGTCTATCACCTTTTGGAAAAGTAAGGATTTAGTTTACGAGTACACAAACACAAGCCTCCTTAAATTGCCAGAAACTGATATCCAATTCCTGCTTCAAAAATGAAATATGGAGATCTTTAAAGATGAAAGAAAAAAATCTCATACTTTCCTCTTGCCCATACAGAGTCATGCCTCAGCTGCCTGAGTGTGATGGAGAAGGAGACAATAACAAGTCTGATGATGACAGAGATGAGCCATGTCTGTAAGTCAAAGAGGGAGAACATATTTCTTAGTAACAATTATATTATTTCAATTGATTTTTTTTTCCTTACGGTTCAGTTTTGTTGTTCAGTTCTCCTCCAGCTTCCCTGATGGCGCTCCTGTCCACCTGTGAGGAGCTGTGTGACAGTATCCTGGCGGGGGTTCAAGTAGGAGAGTTTGCAGTGGTGCAGCCTCTCAGTGTTGAACACTCGTGCATTCTGGGATACCTGTTGGCCTGGAAGCTGCTCCTCACTTTTTTTAAATCTTCACCTTCTCACGTGAGTCATAATGATGTCTTGTGTCAGAGCAACTTCCCTCTTTGTTTCTATTATAGATAGATAGATATCAGTCCCCTAAATATGCCAGATTTTTTTATGCATTATTGTCTGGGAAATCAGATAAAATCCTTGTTAAAGGGGCTGACCCCTTTGTCCTAATCTGCGCTAAAATTGAATGAGTTCTTTCTTGGCCTATGTCCCATCTTTGTACCAAATTTTGTGGAAATCTCTATCTATTTGATAACAACCAACCAACAAATAAAAAAAATGGACAGGCGAAAACATGACTTACTTGGGGAAGGTAACACGTTTTTACTTTCTATTAAAAGTGTATAAAAACAAACACAGTTTAATAGTGAGAGTGTGCTTTGATGTCTGATGTGACGATATCAATATATTGTCACAGCATTGACTGCTCCTCTCATGTATCTGTAGCTGCGTGCCCATTACGCCCAGTATCTGAAGAGAAGCTGCTCCCTAAACAAGCTCCTCCTCCACCTCTTCAAACTGATGCCTGAGCACCCTGTGTACCCCGGCCAGGGGACAGAGACCAAGGAGACCAAAACCTTCTTCACAGAGAGCCTGTCTCTGACTGTTGAGAGTAAGTACACGTCCCACTCCTACACACCCTCTGTACATGACTATGGAATGTAAACAAGCTCAGTGTTTTTTCTCTCAGCAGAAAGTGACAGCGTTGAGTGGGAGCTCCCTCACCTGGCTTGCAGCGTGTACTACAGCACAGTGCAGGACCTGCCTGCCATGGTCCGGCTGTGTTGGAACAGCCAGGAGAAGAGATTGAGCGCTGCTGTGGAGAAGTTCACTATTAGATACGTCAGCCCCGTTCTCTCAGCTCAGGAGATCTCGTCTGTCCAATCCAGCACTCAGATGTTTGACAGCATGACTGTAAGTGAGAAATTACATTTCTGTGACAGCTTGTACTAGATTTGAGGAGTCTACTAAATTTGCTTTCCTCTATCAACCTTTTTTTTTAAGAAACCAAATCTAAAATAAATTTGATATAAAATATAGTAAAGGAGCTGTCATTTTCAAATTATTGTTTAATTTTGACACCTTTGACTCAACAGAAACTGCATAATGAATATAAAGAAAACTGATCAAATCCTTTGGTGCAATACCTGCATCAAATTTGCAGCATAATGAAT
Organism: Paralichthys olivaceus; assembly: GCF_024713975.1. Taxonomy (NCBI): domain Eukaryota; kingdom Metazoa; phylum Chordata; class Actinopteri; order Pleuronectiformes; family Paralichthyidae; genus Paralichthys; species Paralichthys olivaceus. Next base: position 11,861,226 of record NC_091107.1, on the reverse strand, counting down.
CAGTAACAATAGATAGACAGCGATTATTTGACTGAGAGACTCCCAGTGGCTCAGACAAACAGTGCATTTATTTATTCATCTTATCGCCCCAGGTTAAAGCCCGCTCAGCAGCACGGGAGGTGATTGCTACCTATTCAGTGGATGACATCTTCATAGAGTTGGTGATTCAGCTGCCACAGAACTACCCTCTGGGCACTATCACCGTGGAGAGTGGGAGGCGTGTTGGTGTTGCCGTACAGCAGTGGAGGAACTGGATGCTGCAGCTGAGCACGTACCTCACACATCAGGTAGACACAGAAACACACAGTGGATAGAAGTTTGTGTAGTAAGTAGGGACTGTTCCTCAACCTTTGGCCTGGAAGTTGTGAGAATACTTAGTTTTTAGGGATCAGAAAATACAAAACATTTCCATAAAATCGAATTGTGTTTTTGTCATCTCAAGAACGGCAGTATAATGGAGGGCCTGGCTCTGTGGAAGAACAACGTGGACAAACGTTTTGAGGGAATAGAGGATTGCATGATCTGCTTCTCTGTTATCCACGGCTCCAACTACTCGCTGCCCAAGAAGGCTTGTCGAACCTGCAAAAAGAAATTCCACTCAGCGTGTTTGGTGAGTTTATTATCTATTTATTATCTATCCAGATCGTCACTACCTTCTCTGGAGGTTTTAAATAAAATATTCACATTGTGTGGATGTTTAAAACCTTTGATCAAGTATTGTAACAGAGGGCAAACAACAGCATGTGCAACAAATTGCCATTTGTCCAGAAGAACGATGTCCCATGAAGACGCTTTTACTTAATTGAAGATATAATTCAGAAATCCACAGGCCACTGTTATGTCACATACACTTTCCATTTTATATCTGACAAATAGTCACATAATTCTAAGTGAACATTGGTTCTTTGACACTGTTTTTCTCATCTTTTCACAGTACAAATGGTTCACTTCCAGCAACAAGTCCACCTGCCCACTCTGCAGGGAAACCTTCTTCTAACACATACGTCTGCTGCCATTTCTCCATCCACCAGGACGACTGTGATTACATGCAGAGGATTGCTAAGAAACTCTATATTAAGGTCTACTTTATAACATCAGAATAGGGGTAGAATTTCTCTCTATGAGGATTTGTCAGACTGACATGATCAGTGTTGTTTGATTCAGAAAGTGTTGACAGTAAAATACAGGAATGATTACATTTTGGGGACTTTTATGTCCATATTCAGTAGTACAGGTGAGCTGTCAATGGTTTATATTTTCCAGTACATCACTATAGTGTATATATGCAGCATCAGTAGTTTTCTTGCTGATGTTTTTCTGTTAATAATTTTAATCCTTTTCCAGGACTTAATTTTTATCTTTTGTGTAGAAGAGACTGAATCAAAAAGCTGGGGAAACCAAAGCTGGTGCCAAATGAATGTTCTTCAGTAAAATGCCCAAGACAGGTTTCGCAAATATTTCCTAATATTTAGGATAAAAGATAATTTCTGATAAGTGACATCCTGTATGACATGGTGAGATCATTCATGAAAAGCAGGAAGGAGAGGTTCTTTAGGGTTGATTTTCAACATTGCTTTTCTCACAAATATTAAAATCTAGAAACATGTCATCTCCTGTACCTGCATACAGCTGTAAATGATGCTGGAGAGTAAATAAAAGACAACTTGATGGTTATCATCGATTGATGCAGTTTGTCTATTATTCAACAGGGGTCAAATAAAGAATAAGCAGGGGGAATGTTTGCCCCCCTGTACCACACAGAAACTAGTAGGTATGTAAATTAAAATCATTTGTCATTGGACCATGTACCTGAGCCTTCATGCATGCCTCACAAACAAATACAAGTATATCAGAGTGCTGGACTCAATGTGATAGACCTCAGTGAGTAATGGCCAAGCTTTATAGATAATGTATATCCCCATTGATATGGCTTAGTGTAGCAAACAAAGAAATACTGCTCTGAGAGTTTTTCAAGAACCAGACTGAGCTCAGAAAGAAGGACAGTACTCACATTTCCCAGTAAGTTGTGTAATACAGAACAATAAATATGGCATGATATATAAATCTAACACAATTTTTACCTGCATACACTGACCCACGAAGTTTGATCCATCTGATCCATCTCAGCCATTGCTTTCCTCTTATATGTTACTGTCAAACATTACCTATGTGTAGGTTCTGAATCTGTTAATATAATGTCCTAATGATCACAAAGGAAACATTGTTAAGAAATGTTTACAGAGCCTAAGGACTCCGAAGCATTGTGGTCAAGGTTGTGATTTGCTTTGCCACAGGAAGTCAGTGGTTTATTCGTCTCCTCGCTGCGCAGATTGGAAGTAAACAGGAGTTCAAGTTCCACCGCTGCCACATTTGCTTGTATGTGATTGGGCCCTAACAGTAGACCTGAAGAGAGTTAATGCAGTGGTTAGAGATTTGATTCACTTAGGACCAGCTCCCCTCAGCCATTCAACTGGGGTGGCTGTGGCCCAGGGGTTAGAGCGGGCCATTCTCCAACCAGTAGGGTTGGCAGTTTGATCACAGTCTTTCCCATTCCATGTGCCAAAGTGTCCTTGGGCAAGATAGTGAACCCCAAATTTACAGCCGTTCTCAAAGAAAGTGCTGGCCATGCACTGTGTGAATGAGTGTGTGTGTCTGAATGTAAAACTGAACTGTAAAGTGCTTTGAGTGGTCATCAAGACTAGAAAAGCACTGTATAAATACAGATCACTCACCATTTGCTTAATCTTAGATTACTTTATTCAGAGTAAATGAAGCCCAAGTGCTTCAGCGAACTGTTAAGTCAACCTGAGCCCCCAATTACAGTTGCATGGTATTTCCATATAACTATTACTGTAAAATAACCTTTGCTAGTTTCCAAGAAAAGACTGTAATTAACCTCAGCCTCTGACTGCTGCCACCCTTCCCCCACACTCCTTTATCTTTGATCCACCACCTCCTCATGTTGAATAATTTATCTGTTTAATGGGGGATTGCTCTCATCACTGTTGTTCCTATGGAATTAATTATGGCAGATTAAGCATGATCAATGAATTAATACCTATCATTTGGTCTGCCGTGTGTGTGTGTGTGTGTGTGTGTGTGTGTGTGTGTGTGTGTGTGTGCATTTGTAATTCATTAATGCAGTCAGAATGTATCAATACATACAGCCAGCATCCATCATCATCTGCCCTTGACCTTTTTAATAGCCATTGATCTGTTTGCCAGGCATAAATATGATGAAATCCCCGTCTGGCATGGGCTTTCTCTCTCTCTCACACACACACACGCTCACACGGCCTCAAATTTCACTGCTCATTATCTGCTTGATTAAGCAGTGGTGCAAATGTTATGAACCACAGAACCGTCTTGTGTGCGGCCTGTTTGAATAACGTAGCTCAATCCTCACCAGAAGATGGCAGCATTACCTCAGGTCATTACTCGGACCAAATAAAACCACCATTTGAGGAGGTGTGTGTACATATTAATCCAAATTTTTTTTTTCTGGTTCTCAAGAGAGATTAAATAACCAACCAAAATCAAATCTATGTCGTTACATTCTGTCTGGTTGCTTAAATGGTTTTTCATTTCATCCAAATAATTAATATGGAATTTTCAACAAGAATTAATGAGAGATCCCACAGGGATTATTAATGTGCCATCTTTAATTACTCAAATTACTTTAATGAATACATTCAACCACAATGGAGAGCATCATATATGACAGGTGGAGACCCAGGTTACATGAAGCCAACCAACTTGACTGTAAGGATATAGTTTTCAAGTGAAGGTGCCAGTCAGGGTGGAGATAATGAGTGTCCTTAAAAAGACTTAAATCACCACTCTGACAATATAATGACTGAATTTCTTTAACAAGTTAATATGCAAAAGATCAAAAGTCTGATTGGGATTCATGAGTGTTGCTGAACTGGTGTTGATCAGGTGACGAAAAGCTCAGATTCACGTTTCTCCTTCCTGTGCAGTGAACAACGCCCGCCATGCTTTAACCATCCTCTGACCCACTTGCATGAAACTGCTGCACCAGTACAAGCTAATTAACATCCCACTTGTGTATGTACAACCAATAAAAAATTAATTAATGGATTAAAACCTGCCGACAACCAGTCGCCTCACCAGCCTCTCTGGCCTCCGAACCTGATTGGTGGAGACTGGGTTGCCTCATAATTAGCCCAGCTCTCGTTTAGCTCTCCCTGACCCATTTGTGAGCCTATTAGCATTCCGAGCCAGTCAGCTGGTCCTATCCCAGTTGCAGCACTCCTCCACACTGCAGGCAAACGCTCAGCTCCGCAAATGGCTTTGAATTAGTCTGTGTGCGTTCTTGCATGCTTGTGTGAGTGTGTGTTTTGTGTCTGCACATGTGTATGTATTGCTCTGATGATGATAGTCATATTGAAATGAAAGCCCACAAAGTCATTTTATTTGTGTCTGCGTTGCCGTACTCCCCCGGCTCCTCCTTCCCTCGCTCTGTGCCTGTCTCTCATGCTCCCCATCATACAGCCGCACTGTATGAAATTACACAAAGCTTACGATCAATATTTGAATTGAATCCTGGGAATTTATCAGCTTCATTTATTCTAAACCAAAGCAGGGAACTTAATTCCATGTGGGTTATTTCAGCAACTGCTCTCAACTCAAAAAGCAAAGTGATCAATTTTATTAGCTCTTGCGTTATAATATAATGAATAAACAATGACTATTGATCTCAATCTATTGGCTCTTAGGATGTGCATTTGTATTAGTCATTATGGCTTGAAGGGGGCGCCTGGTCTGACAGTTTAAATCTACTGTTATTACTCTGTCATCACATATAGGCTCTTTATGGTTTTCTATTACCGCTGCCATGTTATAACAGCAATGAGGGACCCCAAAGACCAAGTGGCTGAATGTCCTGGTTTTAAAAGACTGGCTCGGATTCAGAACCATAGTGAGTAGATGTAAAGAGAAAAATGTAATATTTCAAAAAGTCTAAAAGAGAAATCAATAAACAATAGAACACACAATATCAATTTTTCAGTCTTGTCTAAAGTTTTTGTTTTCAGTTGTCATAGACGGGGAAATTGTGTGTATATTCTTCTTTATGACTATTACACATTTTCATTTTGAAAGAGTAACATTTTAAGTAAGTGAGAAGACATAGGCATCATAGAGAAACAGCCAAACATTTTCATGAAGTTCTGTTTGAGTCCAATTCACTAAACTCTTTCCCATGATGAAACTTTTCAGCCCAAGGGGAAATGCATGGCAAAGGACTGTTTAAGTATTCTGAAGCGCTGCCTAAGTTCACAGTCAAGCACCAGCAGCACAGGTCTGCCTACGAATAACACTGGCTGTGTACTTTTTACAAGGCGTGACAGTGTGGCTGGGGTTGTTTTCACCTTCTTTGTGTGTGTGTGTGTGTTTCCAGGAGACACCTACGCGTACTGCGGCAGGAAATACCACATAGGTGGTTTTGAGAACTTTGGCAGGTGTGTACTTCTGTCTGTGTCTGTGGAAGTCGTGCAAGATGCAGTCACGACACTTTACGGGGGTGCAGTTAAGATAATGAAGGTTCAGTTTGAAGATGGGTGTGATCAGAGCCATAGGCAGCTACTGAGAGCTCATATAATAATGACTACTGAGTACTAATGTTATAATGTAGTAATTACTATTGAGTATTCATGTAATAATATAGTAATGACAACTGAGTACTCATATAATGATGTAGTAATGACTGCTGATTACTCGTACTATTGACTCTTGAGTACATATATAATAATGTAGTATCGACTACTGAGTAGTCATGCAATAATGTAGTATTGAATATTGAGTATACATGTACTGAGTTCTGATTCCTCATGTAATAATGCATTATGAGTACTAGCAGTATTAACTACTGTGTACTCGTGCAATAATATCTTTATGACTTTTGAATGAACCTGTGTCGAAGCATGAACATGTCAACAGGCTACTCTGATCTCATCTCAGCATGGTCTCCAGTTTGTTCTACCAGAAACTTTCTGTAAGTGGCTCCAGTCAACCAAAGTAGGGCCCTAGTCTACAAGGAAATAACAGAACATGAGGACTGTAGAATGACTCGGAGTCTGACCAAATCCTTTTAGATGCAACTAGGACAAACATGAGTGGTACTTCCTGAATATTTTAGCTTGAGTCTGTTAACTCCGGCACATGAGCTAAATAGAGGCAGGGAATAGGGACAGTAAGGCTTCACACTTCGGGCAGTAGCTCACTCTGAGTTCACTCTGCAGTGTTACTCTTATATAAATTAGAAGGATGGATTTACTGCGCTCTTGGTATGACTCACAGTGCAGAGGTAGCAAGAGTTCACATGAGACAGACCTCTATCAAGCCCCATTCCCTAAATTTAGAGAAACCCTCAGGCATGTCCATATATTGAACAAGTGCTCTATATATTGTGATAGAAGCAAGGAAATGGAGTTCTGTTGCCTATGGCGAAATTTGATTTACTGTTCTATTTAAATTGCCACATTGTTTCAGAGAGGTTGGTGTTTCCATAGTTTAGCTTGAGGGCATTTAGATACATCATGCTGTAAAGCAACCAGACTCTTAACATACAGCGGAGAAGGCAAACGGAGTAGAGGGAAGCACTGTGCTCAGGTCACCAAAATCATACTCTGCATTTTACTTTGTTCCTTTTTTTTCTTGCTTTAGTAAACTGTCCAATCAAGAAAACTTGTCTTAATCGGTTTCTACTGCACTCATTTATTTTGTTCTTTTCCAGTAAGTGCAAACAACAAACTTTTACAGCTATCTACCATGAGTACAGGGGCTCATTGTGGTGACTGTGAGTCTATCCACAGCAATCTTCCAGAAACCTCATCCCCAAAGGACTTTTGTGATCCTCTGACTTCTCCCCTGGCACCGCCATCAGGTGGAAATCTGAGGTTTTGCATAAAATATCCCAACAACACTTGCATGGTGGATTGTTAAGAAATTTGGTGCAGGGATCTATGAATTGTAAAAACTGGTTATCCTTAACTTTTTATTTGGCAACAAGATGTCAAGAATCCACTTTAGTTTCTGACCGACTACTTTTTAAAAAAGATTGTCTTTCCTATCGTCCTCTACAGCGCTGTCGGTTTGGTGCTAATTAGCCACTGTTTGGATGTTAGCATGCTGACATTATAATTTAGCTCATGACACCCTGTAGACTATATTTAGATGGACGTCTTGACAGCTGCTAAAAAGTGAAGCCAAGTCATCTTGATCCCCTGGTGACTGGCTTCAGTATTGGTCATAAACGCTGCCTTTTAAAATCTTCTGTTACTTGAGGTAGTTCTTCTCACACTGATATATATCCAAATGTTTATGTTTCCAGTTACATGTTGGTTGTAATTAGTTATTTGATGCTGTAAAATCTGGTGAAACATTATGATTGACTCGTGGTTGGTCTAGAGTGTATATCGGCAGGACCTGGATACCTCTGCTACGTACCACGGACTCAAGCTCCAAATGAGATATTATATGGTGGCACTTGAATTAATTTGGCTTCATTTTGTACAGTGGGAGGAAGTGAAGATTTGTTGTCTGTCTTTATTTACAGACTACGGCACAGAGGTACGAGCACAGCTGTTTTTCTTCTCAATAGACAGGGTTTTTTTTTTTGCAAGGTATCACTCTAATAAAAGACACGAAGCTCAAGTTTAATTTGTCGTTTTCTCACTTTGACATCAAGGTTGCAGCAGAATCTTTGCTGACATCATTCAGAGACACAGACGTAAGTTAACTGTTTTTAGTTACCGGACAGCCTGTCCCTCTCTGCTTCAGCCGAAGTATTTACTGTGGTAAGTATTTCACATTCTGAACCAGGCTGACTCTCCCTGTCTGCATCCATCATCAGAATGGCTTGGCTGATAAATAAGTGTACTGTGTGACATGAACCTGTGCAGCGCCACAAACGAAGTGAGAAAACATCAGATCCTCCAAGTTTCACATAATTGGGTAAATCCTAATTGCCAATTCCTTTGATTTGTAATCCTAAAGGTATTTAATGAGCTCATTTAATGGTACCACAGTGCATGATAGAGTATGGTAATTGGTTTTTATAAGAAGAATAAAAATAAAGGTGTGCTTGTGAGCCGGGTGGCAGTCCTTATTCGCCAACACCATTATGTGGCATTAAAAGAAAGTTTTCTGCAAAAGAACTTTAGGGAAGAATCTTAATATCCCTGCAGTAGTCCTTCAGATAAAAATAGACACATGGAGTTTTGAAGTGAGATGTTTTGGCGCTGGCAGTTCCCTTCTTAATGATCATCCCCTGATGATGATGTGTTTATGTACATCCATCTTCAAGGGTAAAACTAAAGGTAAAAAAAGTCATACAGCTACCCTTGCAGTTTTTTTTTGTGCTGCTGCAAAAGTGGACGTCTTCACTCTCCAGTTCTAACAAGGTCGGAGCTGTCAGGAGAGACTGAGGCCGAGGAGCTAATATACTCGGGCCAGGAGGAAGAGTCATCCCTCACATGCACACAGCAGAGGGAAAAACTGGAGGAGAGATAGTAGGGAGGAGGAACAGTGTGAGACCGAGCGAGAAAAGAAGGGGGATGAGTGAGAAGAAGGGAAGATTAGGAAAAGTCGGACAGGGAAGACAGAGAGAAGAGGCAACAAGATAATGGAGAACTGGAGCAGGGAGTGGGGGATGAAGAGTGGAGAGAGGAGTGGAGAGAAGAGAGAGGCTGGCTGTCCTACCCTAAAGCACTGTTGATATGACAGTTGTCTGAGGCCAAATCTGAGGCCAACTCATTCCACTGATAAATGCCTCTGGCTTTACCAACTTTCACACTGAGCTATGCATGCACAATACTTTATCTATTTCTTTCTATCTGCAGAACAACTCGCTCGTAACGCTTCAGTTTCAGATCAGATGTATCTGAGCTTTAACTATAAATTCTCTACAAAAGGAGACATTGTTGGCTGATCTGAAGCTAAATTCATTGTAAAAGGACTGAAACAATAATAACCAGTCTTGTGTACTGATACAACCGGTGCCAGTCTAATTATACATTTGGCCGCCATGTTGGTTATCCAGATTAAAACATTTAAAAACCCATTACTGACCAAATAACTTTCAAGGTATGCTGTGCTAAGGCTATGGCTGGACTCACTAAGAATGATTGAATGAGTAGACACATAAAACAAACAATTCTCTTACACAGTTTAAAACAGGAATTTAATAAAGAATTTCTAAATTTCTAAGATTACACAAAAACTACCAAAAAGATTTCAACAAAAGTGAGTGGAACTAAGCAGTGCGGGTCAGAGAAGAAACAAATACATTTTGGTGCCAAGCGAGATCAGGAGGTGGATCCAGAATGTGGATCCAGAATGTTTGATATTGTGAGATAGGGCGATTAAAAAAAAATTCATGATTTCTCAGGAAATGATTTATGGATCTTGATGAGATTTGGGGCAACTTGATTTCATTTAAGAGGACTGTTGGGCTGTGGTGGAGGTATGTTCTCTACTCTTCTCGATATCTTTACTTAAAAAGCATATGAAAAGTATAAAAAAATTTCATATACATTCCCTGATCGTATACTACAAATCTATAAGTTTAGTTTTTGGTTAACCCGGCAATGGAAGACATGTTGTTTTTAAACGGAATCTGTTGGAAGTCTGTTTATCCCTTTATATCTCTCACTCTTTGCTGCTCCACCGTTTTTTCCAGGCAACTGGTGTAAAATAAGAATGTAGACAGTTGCTTTATCTATTTTTAAATTATTGTCTTTGTTAGGGGAGAGAGAGGATTACATGTATGATTTGAACCGCTGCTGGCTGTTGTGGTAAAGTTCTTATTTTTAACATGGTAGAGAAAGGTCCTGCTGCAGCCTTGCAAACCCCAACCCCCTTCAAACCCCCCATTATCATTTGCAGTAGCTATTTGAGTCCAAACTCCACTTAACCATTATCCCCACCTTAACCTAAACCTGATGGTTTCTAGGGGTGTTGTCATTTCTGACACTGCAGTGATTGATTCTGAGAAGTGTTGACTTATTGTTGCTTGCTATTTTCTCATTGATGAACCTGACTGTGTACTGAAACTGACCCTCAGGCCGCTGTTTGTTCCTCTGCTGCGCTCCTACACAACCTTTATCTCACTGACATTAGCATGACTCAGTTATGCTGACACCGCTGTGCAGCACTCTTGCATACTCATGTGCCCTGCTTATCATTTTCGTGTTGGATTGGATGTATTCAGCTAATGACTAATAAATAAAACTAATTAAGCTCTTGATAATGAAATGATAATTTGACATCAATTACTCACTCAGTGCAAAACCGGGACAATTAGGTATTTCAGCAAGTGAGTCAGGAGCAGGGAGGGTGGAGAGATAGACTCCTGAAACCGACGCTGCCTATGGGCTAATGCTCATGTCTACATTATCTCACTGTGCAATAGTGCCATATCAAGGGTAGGAAAATAACAAGGTAATCAATTAAGTTAACCATGCAATTAAGTTAATTAATTGCTTGTATGCCCAGGAGTTTCCTGGGGCTTGCGCTGTGGACTGCATTACAACACTGGCCACTGATTAGATTATAGAGTTAGTAATGCCATTTGAGGCTCAAGTGTGAGAGCTGCAGAGTGGAGTCCCACTGGTTGCTGTAATGCTTCTATCTCCAAATTAACAGTATAATGCACCCGAACGCATCAGCAGCAGCAGCCAGCCTTTGGGGATTCCAATGGATTGTGATGCCTTCTTTAAGCCAACGCAGTGTAAAGTGAAATCTCTTTTAAAAGAATCTTCATAACGGTGAAGATTATATCACTTCATTGTAGTGTGTGTTTACTGAAGAGGAATGAGAGAGAAATTGCTTTGGCATCTCACAGAGAAGTGCATCAGAGGGTTTTACTCACTGTGCACAGATAAACAGCTGATGGGAACAACACAGCGGGTCTTAACAAAACACTGCAGACACAAGACAAAATGTCAATGTTGAGACGTAATTTATTTCCAATTCATTCCCTTGGTGAGTTTTTCTGTACGAACTGTCAGACTGGACCTTGGATACACTGATAACAATGACGTCAGTGACGTATATGTGTATCACTAGCTCACTAACACATAGGAAACTGTATATTTAAATCAAGGAATCAAAAATCACACATTGACACAGATATAGCCATACAAATTACAAATTCTTATTTTCCAACAGTTTTAACAACTCCATTTTGTTACATCATGTCAACACCAGCAAGTTTAGTGATTGTTCATCTCAATGTTATTGCTGAATATGCAAATGAGATTCATGATTACTGAAACCCAACAATCGCCTCAGTTCCCTCACCTATTTATTTATTCAGCTCACGGCCATTTTATGCCTGTTTATTACAAACTGAGTTAAGGAACAGACTTGCAGTAGTAGAATGAAAACTGATTAAATAGAACATTTTGTGTGTATTTAAATACACACACACACACACAGTCACAGAAAATAAGTTGATTTGTAATCGCTCAGACGTGTCTCTTATGCGGATTGTCCACGCAATCCTGAAGATAAGAGACTTTGTCATTACTGTGATGTGCTGTGTATGAGCACCGTGCCACGACACCCCACATCTTTGGTAGATTTCTACCAGAACAGAGTTTTTCTGTCCTTCTGTCACGTTTTGCTCTTGTATCATAATGAATACGCTGACAGTCGAATTAGCATGGTGTCACTGTGGTAGTATGCTTCAGCGACACGGCTGCACAGCTGTCCCACTGTGATAGCGCACCACACTCTATTAAAAGATCACAGCGCAGCCAATGGAACATGTAGGATGGTGTGTCGTCAAGTAGGCTGACTGCGCCATTGTTGGGAACGACTCCTTCGCTCAGTCCTTTCAAGTCATATCAATACATTTTATAGGGTTTAGAAAGCTTCTTCTCAAAATGTGCCTTTCTTTTCATTTCAGCCAACACCTTTTTGTGCTTTGCCAAGTGCAGAAGATGTACAGGAGTATCTGCAGTGATGACAACACTTGAATTGCCCAAAAGGGATTTAAAGGGTTGTGTCAATGTGTATGACTTTTAATACAAGAATCTTCTCTATTTTTGCCAGGAGAGAATGAATTCAGTTATTTTCTGGATAATTCACAAAAGCTACGCTTAAGGCTTGCACCTCATACTGAACATGAGGGAGGTGCAATAAAGAAGACCTCATTTTAATTGAGTCCCCGAGTGAGCTGAGGACATTCAACCATCACTCTGATACAGGGCCGCCTATTTTTCAATGCATACAGACACACACACTGTGGAGAGGCCTGCGTTTTAATAAGATCCCAGGGGTTACAGTGTTATTGTTGCTTCCCATGCAGAAGACGCAAAGATGTACATAATCAGATTCACATGTAAGCACGTACAGACGCTGCACAAATGCATGAATGCATGAACACTGGCAGGACCATATAAGCAGATCCTCCTCCTCCTCCTCCTCCTCCTCCTCTCTTTGTCTCCCCTGTCACTCTTACATGCAAACACACACACATACACACAACTTCCAGCATCATTCTGTTACCATTGTTAAATTAATTTACTAGCTGAATATTAACTAGCAGCTGTAATATGTGAATTAAGTTCAACATCTATTCACAGGATGAGAATTTTTAAAACTGCGACTGTATAAATCTTGACTCCTCTTTTTGTCAGAGTTAAATTAGTTAAAAGAGTGCTTTAATGCAAACAGCCAAAAACGTTCTCCTTTTCAGGCACTTCATCTTGTCCAGTCAGCATACACTTAGTGAGGCAATAAAAAGCAAGTTTGTTGTTAATGTCTCCTTCCTCCCCTCCCCTGATTTATTGCAGGAGATATTTTTATGGAGGAAATGTGCATCTGTGTTAAAAGTTAAATAAGGACGCCCATTTAGCATGGAGTAATGAATTTAGTACAACACATACTGTTGATTACTGCGGCACCACAGATCACTGCAATTATTGCTGTAGATAATAAAGCTTTAACATATTGATGATGAGTGTGCAGAGAATATATTACTTTTTGTTTTCTTTTTTTAACCAAAGGTTTCTGTGACCTTGTGTGTGCCTTGTCAATCATGTGAAGTCCCACAGAATGATTGATAGAATTTCTGACACGGACCGTACCACAGGGTGCACCGCACACACCTTGCATACGTAAGTGTTTCATATTAAGTCAGAAAGATCGACTTTCAACATTTGACACCAGGTCTGCTGCAAAAATTACATGAAAGTCGGCCCATGGGACAGAAAATTGTTGCCAGATAATGAATAAATGCAACATTTATGATTTTTAACAGCTTTAAAAAATTGAAAGATAGTAAATCAGTTCTTTTTATTAATAGCTAGTCCACATAACAGTCATATTTTCTAAAGCAACCATCAGCAGCCACTGCGGCTTATATATATATATATATATATATATATATATATATATATATATATATATATATATATATACATATATATACCTTCGCCAAGGAGGTATGTTTTAATCAGACCGTATATAAAAATGGACGACCAGTCTCCACTTCCTCCCACTATCTTGAAAAGAAGCCAAATGATACAAGTTATAAACACTTTCGAATTCAGAGTCTTGGTTTGATCCATGTCCCGTCCACCAACATGCAGGAGGCAGGATTTACTAACACTGCAACCAGCCACCAGGTGGCAATCAAATTATTTTGGCTTTACTTTTGGGGAGTCTTGTTGTCCATCTTTGTATACAGTCTACGGTTGTCACCCATCCATGTTAGTTTGTTTTATCTATCAGCAGGATTTTGAAAATGATTACTGAACCAATTTTCACCAAACTTGGTGACGGGATCGGGCACAGGCCAGGAAAGAGCCCATTAAATGTTGGTGTGAATCCTTTAAAAGGTTAAATCATCTCAACATTTTAGTTTTTTTTACATTTTCATGTGTTTCTCAGGAAAGATTGTTATTTGTTGATAATTTCGTTTAGGTCAGGAAAAAGATATTTGGCCTTTGTGGAGGTATACACTCTACTAAGTGCCATTCTACTTATATATAGTTTTTATCAAAAGAGTTTCATAGTCAAGACAAATTACAACAAAGTCAGTGCATGAAGGGCAGACCACAGATGGATCAATGCACAACTGAGCTGGATCAAATGCTCATTAGGACAATTCTGCTGTCAGACGTCGCATTCAGTAGCCTAATGAACGATGATCAATAACTTCTCTTTTAGAGAAAGTCACACTTTAAAGATGGTGCATTGCTGGTGCTGTAAAAATAGTGAAGGGAAACTAAAGCGTGATGACAGATGCAAAAACATTTTATCCAATAGTTGTCAATTCTGCCTTACTCCGCTATTAATGGATGATTATTGCATTTGTTTGTCAACATTAAATGGTCAATGACAGCAGCAACAGTCTCGCTTCATGTCTCTCTCCAGTAGAACTCAGCTGCTCTAACCCAGTGTTGTGGACAATCAACTGACATCACACCACTGGAGCCACATTATTAACCCAATGACATTTCTCTTTAAACTTAACTTATACTGAATAACATAAATAATACATAAAACATTATTTTCTCTTTGGATGTTTTTACAGACCCGACAGGGACATGATTTCCTTTACATTCTTATTGTACAATATCTCTGACTTCTTCTTGTGACCCTTGCTTGACCTTCTCTAATTTGCATGTCCCTCATACAGATGGGTAATCATTTTCCTCTTCAGCTTCCTCTACAGGCATCAGGAGAGCCATAAAACACATCTACCACTCGCCCCCAGACTTGTCATTAGTATTCATCTTGCTGAGAGACTGAAAGAAGTTTGCTGGACAATAAAATTACCTCTCAGACTCTTCTTTCCCAACAGACAGAGCCTGGAGGTTGGGTTTAACAACACCTGCTCAAGCACATTATCCACTTGGTAGCCACAAAAGAATGAGCTCCTCCAAGAGCCACACCTGATTAATTCCAGAAAAAAACTGTCTTTGTGAGAAAAGAAGCAGAAAATCTTAACATCACTATTTAGAGGAGCAGACTTTCCAGAAAGAACCACTTTCCAGCTATAAATGTTGTAAGAGTGTAAAAGATTTGTCTTTTAATATCAAGATGACATTTTCACATAAACCAAATCCCTTCATGAACAAACAGGATATTTCTTCTCACTTCTGGCTTTAGATGGATAGAGTTAAAACATATTAAATGATGAAAACATTTATTTAGTTTGCTGGCTGGTTGGATATGTGAATAGATTTGACTGTAAAATGACAGAAGTGAAAAATGTAATGAAGGTTTTTCCTAGTTTTTCAAAGTAACTCACAGAGATAAAAAACATTGAAATCTCCTCCCTGTAGATCAGTCTACCAACTGTGTGGAATAGGGGTGAGCCCAAGTGTTTTGCCATGCAGGTGTTTCACTAAAGACGATAAAGTTGCATTTGGGATGATGCAGTGCTGTATGATTGATAAACTCAGGCCCCCTGTTATAAGCTTGTTCAAATGAGCTTAAAGTAGCTCCAGTTGTCTTTGTTTGGGTTTTACTAAATGACAACATGTGGATTTTAATGGGAATTGTGAGATTTAAGAAGGAAAAAAATATTATGTTGACTTTCTTCACACACAGTTCTCTGTTTACAGCACAAATTAAGATTTTGTCAGTGTGTGGAGCAGAAGGACCCAACCGTAGGAACCAGGTGTAGGTAAATAACAAGAAGTGTCCTTTCATTAAGGCCAATATCAAAACAAAGGAAAACAAGTGCAAAAGCAAGGCATGGTCTAACAAAAACAAAATCCAAAGTCAACATGCAAAGAAAAAGGCTGAAAACCAGGAGCAATAGAGACAAGAGGACCCAGAGGAAGAGGATGAACCAGACAAACTGGAGCAAAGAGACCTATATACACAAGGGATGATTGAACACAGGTGAAACACATTAGGAACAGGTGCATCACCAGGGCAAAGGCAGGGAATCAAGCTGGAGACACACAAGGAGCACCATTTCAAAATAAAACAGGAAACAGAGAAGTTGGGGTCAACAACCAAACTGAACACAAATCTAAACACAAGCAAACCAAGGTAAAAGTCCATAACTAAATTTAATAACCAAAACCGTCTTCTTCAAAAGTTGATAGGAGTCAGAGCAGAATCATGACAATGAATTGGCCCTTATTTAATATACAGTTTTCCACTTAGTCCTTGCTTATGTGGACTGAAATGTGTCTGATGCATTGCCCTTGTGATCTTTATTGATTTTAAGTAATGTTCCAGATTCTTTTTTGACTTACATTAAGCTTTAAATCAGGCTGCACTGACACTGCATTTTGATACCTCCCCTGCATTGTGCATAATTATACATATTGATGTGTGGATTAGATGTAAATCATTTGTCTGCTTGCGTTGACATCCCATTTGCACTTCTGAACTTCTAAACTCCAAAAAAAGTGGAAACCTTGCGTGTCAATGCAGATGCTGTATATGTATCTTATTGTTGCTCACATCACGTTCCCTCAGTACAGAAATGAAAGTATAATTTACTAGCATGAATATTCACCGATCAGCCACAACAATAAAACGTTGTGGCTGAGTGGTGTAACTTCTAGACTTCTACCTCATCCCTCCACCTCCTGATGCAGCCTAATCAGGGTAAAGCCCAACATCACGGGTGATAAATACATACTGTCCACATACGATACGCACTAAACTGGGCCAGGCTGAGCCTTGGAGGGAGTACTAAGCAGGACAGAAAGTACAGCAGCCAAATAGGGAGGTGAAAGAGCCGGAGGGCTGGTGTGAGTGGAGAGAATGGAAGCGTTGTAGAATAGAATTGTAATGGGAGAAAAAGAGGAAGAAGTTTACATCGACCTTTTTGCTTGAAATCACTTGACTTTAAAGAACATCATTTTTATCTTTTGCTTTCATTTGATATAGACTGTGAAGAAGATACAGGTAAGGGGGTTAGAGAGAAGGGAAATTACATAAAATTAAAGCTATCAATTAGCTATATCAGGACGCCCACTCCTCCATTTCTCTTTTTTCAGAAAGCATTTGTACTATTGTGCCTAAACTGCTTATAAACACTCTAAAATAATGTCAGTGAAAATTGTGTTAAAGCTGGGGTTGGTTATCCTGGAAAAGTTAGCAAGAGCAGGCTACACTGAAAAGATGCAACTGATACATCTCACCTTCTCTCTTTAACGCTGCGCCAACAAAACAAATGAACGCGATTGGCAACTACTAAATCTGACTTTTCTGTCTTTCTCACTAACTTCTGGCTATCATCTGCTCTGGATTGATTACAAACAAATTATTTAAACTGTTTCAGAAACAACTTACCAATGCAACCTTCGAAGTATTATGATGTGTACTATCATATAATGTTGAGAGGTTATGTCAAGATATGTCAAATGCTAAAATATTCAAAGCCTTTATATAAAAATCAAAAAATATTTCACCTCTATCCTTCAAATATTTAGAGATTGGTGGGTTTCTTTTTTATTTTCATACCTTTTAAATCTTGCACTCAGGCTCTGAGTTTTGACTTGGTAATCTATGTCCCTACATGAGGCTGGAGTATGTCCGGAGCATTTGCTGTTTGGCTTCTACACACAAGGTATTTGCTTATGGTCTAGCAGAGGCTGCTTTTTTGGCCCATCTTAATGGTACATCTTCAATAAATATTTATAGGGGCCATGGGGGATATTAAAAAAACATGACATGCTAAAATGGCTTTATTCCCATGGAGACAGAGATCTAGGTAGAGTTAGAAGAGAAAGAGGTGAGAGAATGAAGGCAGTCATTTGTTTGGTGATGGCAGCCCAACAGATGACTTTGGCAAGGACACATTTGATAGACATCTGTTACACATTGTAAGCAACGGATGCAACAACCCAAGAGGCAAAACAAGGACTGTTTCCTATAGAAAATCAATGAAGAGGAATTCAGGGATGTTTACTCATAATGAAAACTTGTATATATGTCTTCATGAATAAGTATTCATATCTTGGTTGTGAAATATGCTATAAAATTTGTGACTATAATTTTCTATAGTCGATAGGTTGAGTAGCTGTCAACACAAGTTACGTCCTCGTCAAGAATCTGACTGGGCTGAACTTTCTTGGTTTCACATTAATGTCAATAAAAATTTTGCCTGACCATACAAGATTCATTTATAAATAATTCACTAAGATTATGTTGTTTTCGCTTTTCTCCAGTGGGATAGAAGTTCATAACCCAAGGACCAAGCACACGTGTTTGTAAGCAGAGAGCGTGCATCTCAAATGTAGAATTGAGATAAGATACAAAGCCAATAGTAAATTCTGAGTTAAGAATTTATGGTGCAATGTTTTTAAAATCTGCAACTACACAACATCATGTTGTATTGAGAGGAAATAAACAGGAGACAATTAAATCAGTTGTTGATTGGAAATTAATTGAGATACATTTTTAACATTTTACACAACTTACGATCAGCACCTCGATCTCTCTGATGTGGATGTTAACAGTCTCAAGGTAAACCTGAGATCCTGTGTTGAATTTGAAATCCAGCTTTCTGTCTGTGAGCATCAGAGGGCGCTCCATGGCTACTGAATTACATCTGAAAAGAACCATAACATGTTGACCATGATGAAGAAAAGATAGTGGTGAACGTTTGAGGATAATATCAATCACAATTGTATATGAAGAGTCGGATGTAGCCTCCAGAAATGTTTTGCTCATGCAGCTAGTGTAAGATATAAGATCAGCAGTTCTATGTTGTAAATACAAAGTGAGGAATGAATAAATTAATTTGATTTTTTCCCCAGCAAACTAGACGGAAAACAAATATTGAATCACCAAAAGAATCAACCCCAGGAATTCAATTTGAAATTGAAGAATTTGATTGGCCATCCACCAGTGTAATAATATAATTTTATAAATATAAATTATAAATCAAAAATTGAAAAATGAAAATAACATTTTGACTAAATAAAAAAATACATTTTTGTTTAAATGATATTACATCAGTACAAAAACAATTATGCGGTTTCAATGGTATTATCAGAACATGGTCATTCACATTTTAGTTATTTGATCACACTAGTTTTTCCTTTAAAATTGTGTGATTTTAAATTTAAATGAAAAATTGAAAATACTTCATTTTGTCAGTAACACTTGTGTGTTTATCCGTGTATTTTTCTGTATGATGTTGTGGGGACAGTCGGTGAATATAAGCAGGACAATGGAAGTTCCTCCTAAGTGACTATTACATGTGTATTATCTCATTACTTCTACAGAGAGTGGTGTGGTAAATAACTTTACTTACTTTACTAAATTCTATTTAAATTGTAATTTCCAGTAATGGTCTGGACACATTGTCTTTTCTACGTAACTGGATCACAACTGCAGCAACACACCAAAACCTGACGTCAGACCACATCCCTAATGAGACACTTAATGGGCCGAGCTGACCGAAGAGTTTTCCTCTTCTTCCTGCACTTCCATCAGCAGCCTTGACTCAGGACACGCTGCTCCTATGCTCTTTGCTCAAGAATCCTCTCTTAGCTAGAAATAGAAATAGCATTCAGCTGTGTTCTTATAAAGAGATGGGATTCAAACAGTGCAGACCTACGGACACATGACGTACACTGGCAAAAACCTCCAGTAATGATCGATGCATGTTAGGAGAGAAACAGAAAGAGCCCAAGAAGATGGTAGTTTTAGCCAGCTGATCTGTGGCTCAGGAGATAGAGCGGGTTGTCCACAAACCAGGAAATACTGAACCCCAAATTCCCCCTGTATGTATGTATGATAGAGATAGATGAACTGTATGAATAGGTAAATGTAAAGCGCTTTGAGTTCTGTATATAAATACAAACCATTTACCATTAGCCGCCACCACTCAGTGCTTGTTTCTTTCATGTGCTCCATTTTTCCACATAATCAGAAGCTGCCTCCGCCATCGTTTTTGACACATTCTGTCGCTGCATGGTGTTTAATGACACTTATTACGACCCTGCAGGATTCATTAAAATTAAGATGCAACTCTGATTATGTTTAACATCTGCTTCATATTATGAAATGTGCTCCCAGGTCACTAACCCCTAGGGGTATTCACTCCCTTGACGCCAAGAAGACATTTGACCATTAGAGACGGATTAATTAAGGTCTTTGCTCCGTAACATCCAGGCTTGAATAAAACCTCATTTTCATAATTGAGGAATTTAATATCCTGTTCACAGTTTAATGCTGACAGGTGATACAAGCGTGTGCAGGTCCAAAGTCTCTCGGCTCATTTAGGCTTCCCCCCTAAGAGTTGTCTTATACACTATCTCCTCTATTATCTCTTGCATCCGTTGCCAAAGCGATATGAGCCTCGGGCCATCGGACAATTACCATTTATGATACTTCTCATTTTGTTCGTCTTTCTGCTGATGACATCTTGATTTCCATCCCTAAAAATCCCTTTAATGTCCACAGTGAAATATACCGGGTGTTGTGCCATTGTCCTAAAAAAATGTTAAATCTACTCAGTATGCTGTGATGAGGGCTGATTGACAGAACTAGCCATTAAGTGTTTTATCTGAGATCTTCTAAGGGAGAATTTCCCTCCTCAATAGATTCCCTCTTGTAGTGGACGTTTCGGCTCGGCCATTAATCAAGTCATATCAGTGAAACGTCTCAAAAGTTTGCTGAAGCTAAATGCGACTCATCCATCACATTAGCGAAAGGCTTCATATGTAAGCCGTGCCGACATTTTTCTTCACCGTCCCTTGTCAACGGGGAATATGATCTATATGCAAAGTCGGGTTGATTAGTTTGTGAGGTCCTCCAGAAAGACAGCAGGGGTTGAAAGACAGCGATAGGCACAAGTGGAATAATGAGGGGAGTGGATAGATGCAGAGAAAGAGAAAGTTGGAGAGGAGGGGTAGAGAGACATGGAAAGAGGGATGGTTGGAAGGGGCCAAGCGGAGATTGGGTTACTTGCAGATAACATCGCCGTGTGATAGATTTTTAGGGTGACTAAATTTGGCTCAGTCTAAGTCCTGAGTGACAGACAAGGAAAGCGCTTATCAATGACTCGTAAGGGGAAATTGGACATGTCCTGAATGGCCTCATGATAAAGCTGCTCATTTGGGTGTGTTGCCTGAATGATACACAACATGGTAATCGATAATTCTTTTACATCCATTCAAAATGGTCCATTTCATTCTTTGTCTAATCTTCAGTGAGGCTGACATGGATATTAGTCTGACCATTAAAGCTCTCCTAGAAAAATGAACGGCAATCCCCCACACATTGAGCCTCAGTGTAAAATGCTTTTCTCCTTAGGTCACTCACAAGATATTTAGTCCAACAAATAGACTGTATATAAAGATGGATGACATGTCTCCACTTCCTCCCACTATCCAAAAAATTAACCCAAAATACCAGATACGAACGCTGCCATCAAGGTCCCGCCGCTACATGCGCTTGACCAATTCAGTCAATCAATCAGTGTTAGAGAGGAACACCTCTGCTCTCATGTCTGTAGGTTGAAAATGAAGCTGCTAGTTAGCTTAACTTAGCATAAAGATTAATTTGTCAATATAATTATTCATTCATTTGATATTATTTATAATTGAATCGTCAAAAACAAGAACAACAGCTAGCCTCAAAGATTTAGTTAGTCAGTAAAACTGTGACAAGTTTAATAACTGAATATGAATCACTTTGAAAACTCTGCTTAAACAACGCTTGGAATTTACAACTTTAATAAAACAATATTCACAACTTAGGGTACTTATATATATATAAAAACTTTTTTTTATTCTTTTGATCTGCGGATCCTTAAGGTAATATAGAAAATCAAGGAATGGGCAGATTATCAGGAGGCTAAATACTTTATGCAAAGGAATTTGAAAATTGAACCTTGGAGACTCTGGCTTTGCTGATGAGGTGATGTATGATGGCATAGTTGGCAGAAAGTTTCTGCAGCAGCTCATGAAATGTTTTCTCTCATAATAACCACAGACTGCATATAAATAACAACAATACTAATAATAACCCACTAGAAACCACAATTAGTTGTTTTTAAATTACATGTTTTGTACAGATTAACAATTATAATGCAATGTTTTAAGTTGCATCAGAGGCGTTGGAAGGCATTAAATTAGGACAGATTTCCAGTCTCTGTGCTAAACTAAGCTCCCCTCGTTGTTTTCATGTTAACCAACATCTTCTCTATCTCTCAATCTTCTAACATGACTTAAGTGTCTTCCCCTGAACTTTTCCTTTAACGATTTGTACCAATGTTAATGACAAGATGACCAGGTCATTATCTTTGTGTCTGAGTTAGTGCACTTGTCCCTGTTCTCACCTTTCTCTCTCATCTGCCTGTGATCACTGTCCCACGAAACTGGTGTTAAAAGCTGCAACCAGATGGTTAAAAAAAATGAATGGATCGTCCTGTGCATAGGAATGTGTGTGTGTGTGTGTGTTTGTGTGTGTGTGTGTGCGTGTGTGTGTGTGTGTGCAGTGACAGATTCAGGGTTAAGAGGGACATTAGTGAAAAGTGACTTTGACACACCATCAGGGAAAGAAAATTTCTCAGCCCTTCACCTTGCTCATTCGTCTCTATCTCTTTATCTTCCTTTCACTTAGCCAATCTTGCTTTCGCTCTCTATATTTTGCATGAGCGTCTATTAAGTTCTCAAACAGGGTTATTATAAAGTGCTGTCTGGCAGGTCGTAGTGCTGTGAAGTAAAAATCAGTGATGAGAGGAAACATCCACCGTCTTTTGTAAGCTGAAAGGAGGAGAAACGAACCACTTGCACTTTGAATGACTGTAACTTGAGGGGATCTGTTATTCTAACTCATTTCATATATGTATAATAAACTATGCTTCAACTCTGTCTGATGTGAAGCATTCAAAGACAGTAATTATGGTGCCATCTATTTAATCCTTTCTTAAAGATAATAACACATACATTGCTATTCTGCAAATTGCTCAATCATCATTATTTCCAATTGTAGAAGGCCCATGATCCAAATAAATACCTCTGCCAAGTTATTCCATTGACTGGTGGGAACATTTCAAAGTTACATTTATAAAATTATATCTGTAGGTGTTGGTAACATGTCTCTTGCAAACATCCTTGGTAAATAAATATTAATTGATTAAATGTGTGCTAGTGAACTTGCATTTTATGTCCTGCGTGCAAAGTGGAGTTTGGTGTACAAATATAATGGAAATGGATTTATCATGCTATAGAAATATACAGAACGCAGTAGATAAATGATAGAGAGCATTCATCGTGCATATTTCTCCCGAGGGAATTCACTTGTCACAGATATATTAATCACCTTACGGAGGGAGAGTGACAGCATGATAGTTTCATAAATTAATAAAGCTCTTGCTATACAACAAAGCCTTCCGGTTAATCCGAATAAGGTCATAACTCAGTTGCATTTTTTTTGTTGCAAGAAGTCACACGTATACTACATACTCTACATGCTCGTGGCACACACACACACACACAAACACACACACACACACACACACACACACACACACACACACACACACACACACAGCTCTACCACTGCTCCATTGCAGTATTTTTCATCGAGGAGATAGCACAGTGTTAATATTTATTATTCAGAAACAGTGGCAAGTTGTCAAGCTCAGCAGTCTGCCCACTTTTTAATAAACAGCATACTACTGAGTTAAATCATATCACAGCAACTGTGTGTGTGTGTGTGTGTGTGTGTGTGTGTGTTTCCCTCAGTGCATGTGTATGCATGAAATAATCCTACTATACAGGAAAAATGAATACAGTGAAGAAGAAAGGAATTCCTTTTTAAAGTGGAAAAAAGGATTTGTGTCTTTTAGTATCTTTTTGTGTCTTTTAATGTGACCAAATCTGTTAAAAAGTGAACACTGCAAACACGTTTCTTATGATATCATGGAAGAAGAGCATGAAAAAAATGATGAAACACTTCATTTGCAGCCTGAGTCAACAACTGGAGAAATGACTAATATATATAAATATATGTCACATGTTGTTATAGATTCCTCTATATGCAGATTGATGTATTTACAGGGTGAGCTAAGAAAATAAAGGACAATGTTTTCAAATTAATTTGCTGAAGGTTCTTTATGCTCACCTTCAGTTTGATATTGAGTCGTGCATTTTATCTGAAACTTCATCTTCATGGCCTCAATCATATACTGTCTGTGAAAGGTCCCTGTGGATGGGAACAGGTTTGTATCACCTCATTGTGACTATTCAAGATTAAATAATCAACAGTTGTATAGTAATAGATGACTTCTAGTCTGGGAGCTGAACCCACTGAGAGGTATCACTCCACGGTGTAGTTTTCATCACTTTTACACAGAGTGTTAGCACCTTTTAGTTCATCTGATTCAGTTTCACCCCTCTCATCTGTGTGAGCAGCTGCTAGTACAGTGTAACCCCACTGCACGCCACCTGCCATCCGCTAGCTGCCGAGCATATTGGAGCATTTATTAACTAAAGAGCCTGATATCTCCCTCAGGATGGAGGAGACCCAATCTAGAGCTATTGTGACTGACAGGCTTCATCACACTAAGACAACATGAATGCTCCCTTCGAAAATCAGCTGGTTATTTGTGTGGCTGAGTAATTGCATAGTTAGTATTATATTTGTGTGTTTTTTATTATGTAATGATGATCCTATAGAAGGAAATACACAAAAAGTAAATGCTTTGCATATTTGTTATATATTGTACACATCACATCCTGCAACCCTACTAGTTAAAGGTGTCTTGGTCGGCAAACAATTACAATTGAGACACTTTAAGTCTCAGGAGAAAAAAGCTTATTGTTCATTCAAGCTCAGTGTTTGTAAGAACATATTGACACCTACAAATCTGAACCACTATTCTATGAGTTATTTATAAATCTCTGCAGAATGCAAAGCACATAATCCTTCGGTGTATAGGCGCGCACTGTTGGGTCATAAGTGATGATTTACAAGTCAAAATGTTGTGCAGATAGTTGTAGGTTTTCTAATGTGAAAATCTCAGCATCTCAGAAATTCTCTTCAGCAGATCTGCTTCCACACGAAAGCCAAATTATAATGTTCGGGGGGGACGTGCTTATCACTCCCACTATAATTTAAAAGTGGAAACATGCTTCTTCAAAAATGCACATTTGCGTGGCCACATGCAGTCAGAAAGGTCATCGCTGTGTGATAACTGTTGTTTTTCTGACCTCCTTACTGCAGAGATAATCCTCTTTTTCATTTATTCTGATACAGAAGTTTGTGATAAACTGTAAGTATATTAGTTGTCATCATCCACATTAAGGACTTTTACTATTCCAAATTAATAATAATAATGAATAAGCTCTGCATATGACAGGGAAAATGTATTGCTCAGTGTACTATTTAGTGGTGTACTGCTGCTTTACTGAAAACTCTCAGCATCACTTTAATTTCTTGTCATTGCCACAACTGCATGAAGATTGCAGTGACTCTGGATTTCAATATCTGATGTGGAAATGCATTGTATTTCAAGTCAAAATTGCAATAATCTTTTTCCAAATAACAAAAACAGATGCATTTCCTATGTCACGGTGTTTATTATCTCATTGCAATTTTAGAGAATGTAGCGCACATTACAAAGAATGTCTTTCCTACCTGTGGACATCAAACTTTGTAACTATGGACAGACTGAAATGAATATTTCTATAACCAACAGCATGTGCAATATCAACATGAACAATATTATGTGCAATATCACTCTAATTACTATGTGCTACATGTGCAATATTACTTTTTCATTTTCCTGTGCAACA
The DNA here is from genome assembly GCF_024713975.1 of Paralichthys olivaceus. Taxonomy (NCBI): domain Eukaryota; kingdom Metazoa; phylum Chordata; class Actinopteri; order Pleuronectiformes; family Paralichthyidae; genus Paralichthys; species Paralichthys olivaceus. Next base: position 11,835,463 of record NC_091107.1, on the reverse strand, counting down.
TTGCTTTTATTTCATGTAAAATAACACTTCCATTCTGCTCATATACAGTATTATATTATTATATCATATAATATCATGTGCAATATTACTTATGTTATCAAGTGCAATGCCTACTGTCATTTCCAATACAACTATTTCTATTTTAGTCTAGTTTTTAGTTTATTTCTTTATATTTTCAATTTTAGAGAGCACAAGAATGTCCTTTAACACAAATAAAGTTCTATTTTATCTTATCTTAACTTACATTATCGTATCTTATCAATACGATATGATATGAAGTTTGTTCCACTTGAGGGTAACAAGTTATATCAATACGATACCTTTGTGTTTTTCTAGTTTTTAGTTTGCAAACAATTTTCTTTTTTTAATGCACATGACTAACAACAGACAGGTTGACAGTGGCTGAATGACATGACAGCAGCGAGTCAGGAGATTTATTTTGGGTTTGATGGGGCCTCTGCACAATATGTAACATTAGCGGTGATTTCTTATAGCTTCACCACGTCGGCCGCATTAAAGCCGCACTCCTGCCATCTCACATGCCAGCAGGGTGTCTCTTGGCAGTGACAGCAGCATTTAGTCAGCTCAAAGAGAATGTGACATGCAAATCCCTCCCGGTCTGCAACATCTGCTTAATACTGACCCATGTCCCGACGCACCGGCAGCAGCCTCTGCCATAACATCTGTTTAAAGGTGACCCTGACCCCTGTGTGGTACCTTGGTACTCATACTTTTCTCTTGACATAGATCATTACTTAAGGCCAAACCTGAGGGTTTGTGTGTGTGCGTTGAGAGGCATGTGGAGTCGGAGCTCAGTGAAAAACATCTGGTTCATTGTGACCCTTTTGCCCCAAACCTGTGATAGAAATGCAACTTTTTCAACCTCTCTTTTAGTCTTGCAGCCGGGTGGTGTCTGCTTGCTGGGACTCCATATGCAAGGTGACATGATTGTTTTATTATAATGAGTTTTGGGAGTTGTATACTCACTATAAAAAGATCTGCTACTGTCACAACATTTTTGAGAAGTTTTTAAAGTAGAGCAGAAGTAAAAAGTAATATTAAATCAGGTCTTGTATCTGGTTCTGTAGGTTGTATATAGGTCAAATCATATTATCTTTTCTCTTATTTCAACTTTTAACAGTCTGAGTTCCGACTTAGAAAAAAAAACAGGGTGAGCTGATACACAAATAATTTTAGATATACGATAGCATACAAGGCAATATTTATTTATGACTGCATGGTTAAAGTGGTTGTTAGGCCCCCTTTATGTGTCTTGACAAAGTAAAAAATGTAGGTAATTCTGTTACTGCTTAGCATAAATAAAATGAGTGGGATGATGTATAGGACAAGATGTGTTCTGCCAAATTAAATGAAACCACCAAACTACCTCAGTCGAGCACATAGGCCCAAAAGTCCCCTTAAATTCAATCAAGCTGCACCAAATTTCTTAAATGTGCCTGTGCAATCTAGTATTGTTTTCATCAATCCAAGTATTGTTCCCCGGGAAAATCAGTGAAAATGTCAAAAAAACACCCAACCTGGATTCACCTCGGATGCAGATCTGCACCCAAATTAAATGGATTCTTCCCTGACCCATACGACATCCTTCTAACAAGTTGTGTGGTAAACAAACCGAACAACAAACAAAAGCACAGGGTAAAAACCTATCCTCCTTAGTGGATGTAATAATTAAAATAAAATTATCTATCACTGAGTTTGAGCTTCATTATGTTATGAACTGATTAAAGAATTCAAGAAATGATTTAAACATTTGGCCCAAAAAAGAATGAAATTGAAAGTGAAATCTGAACTTTTAAACTGTTCCCACATTGGAGCTTTGAGGTGCGAGAGCAGGCCTACTATGAAACACGCCTTCACATATACTGTGACCTTGCCTCTAATGGATATGACAGCAGCATCGCTTCTAAAATGTTCAGAGAGAATGTCTTGTGTTTGTCCATCTCAAGCAGAGAAGGGGAACACACTGTGAAACAGAATCATTGCTGCTGCCAGTGGAAGAGACACAATGCTTTTTTGGCTCAGACTTGCAGCAATAACATAACACAAGCTGTCAGATCTGATAGTGAGTAGCGTGTATGTTTGTCTGCACAGTGTATGTGTGCATGAAATGGAGACACAGAATGCAAAGAGAATGTAATCTGTTCTAATTACTAAGATAACTCTGCAGCTCTTTAACGAGGCAGTACCCCGCACACCGCCCGAGCACCCACACACTCTAACTGCCACAAAACTCTCGTTTAACACAGTGCTTTCTCATCATTTGGAGCTGTGCCCTAAAACACTAAGTCTGAAATGGACAGAGCTGAAGCCTTTTATGTCCTCCATTAGTTGTGCAGCAGATATAAATTAGCAATATCACTGCAGCATCCAGCCAAAGGCCGACTAATGCCTTGCAATCCTCCATAAAGCTCACATTCCGCCATGATATACTCCTGCTACACGGGTGTCACATAAAGTGAGCTTCATAGGCATTTGGACAGACACACTGTGATGTTTTGGCTCTGTGCAGTTATTACTTTCGATGTGAAACAGCACAGCTGTTATTAGTTTCATGTCCAGACTGTCAGCTTTAATGGATATGTTGTCCCACATGAAATGAGCAGTTGGATAACTTCTGCCACATTTTGTCACTTTAACACAGTTGTGGAGCACCAAAAGTTCTGCAGATCATCATTACAGAAATGATCAGATGATAAAATGGAACAAAGTAAATTATGATGATGGTTTTAGGTTTTAGTCACAGAATTTATTTTAAATAAATATTATAAGACCATAAGTGGGTGTGATGGCATTAAAAGTTCCTGTCTAAGTAACTCTTGGGTGCATGGTTGATGAAAATTAAATGATTCAACTAAAATAAATTGACCAATATGCATGCACACTATAGTTCAAACTTATATACAATCAATGATTCATGTGGTTCACAATAGACACAAATGCTCCTACAGTTCTGCTTCCCACTCACTCAGTCATACACATCCAGAGAACGAGCAGCTCTTCATAGCTACTGTCTCATCTGGTGGCCACTGAGGAGTCTGGAATGAGGCAAGTGAGATTTGCTCAAAGGGCATCAGAGTGCTCAGTACTGAAGGAATCTACTCATTCACCGACATTAACAGCTAATATCACAAACTCAAAGTCCTTCTAATACTCTGATGGCCATGGGGTCGCACTTTCAGATTCAAGTGGGCTCACAAATAATGTAGAGTGTGCACATTACAGTCATTACAATTAAGATGGACGATGTCCAAAAACTACACTACAAAGTGTCTTGGATGCAGGTGCTGACATCTTGCACATTTCACATAATTTGTAGCCAGAGTCTTTGCAGAAGTGATGGTGTTGTCGAGATGCGTATGGAGGTCCCACTGATGCACACACTCAACCAATGGTGAGTCAGTCTCAGCTGTCAATCAAGATGTTTCCTCCCGTTTTTACAGCATCAAATGATAGGTTAAAACCAACCTCATCAGAAACATGAGTATTTGAACAAACATCAGTGTGATTAAACTATCTGATATAACAGAAACCATCTTTAAGTAGAATGTATCTAACATGTACTTTGACGTTTTTTATTTGGTCCATGTCCCATTCAGTAACATGGAGGAGACCGTTCATGATCTTTACTGCAGCTAGCCACAAGGGGGTGATTATCATTATTATTATTGAATTAGTTGATGAGCGACAGCACATTAGTTATTTCATTGGTTTGTTTTGAAGCTGTAGATCTGAATCTTCTGAATGTTGTATTCGTGTTCTTGTGTTGTCAGTTCTATCTTAATGTCTGTGATCAGACGCTTTTTCATTAATGTACCAAAACTGTGCATTTTCCCTTGAACCCAACAATTGAGCCACAATGACACGTTACAGAGATGAGACACTCAAACTTTAAACTACTGTTGCTTTACTTTGTTTTCTCTGCAGATAAAAAAGCAGCATGTCGTCCTGACATTTGGCGACTGTGACTGTAAAACATCTTAACCGGGGGTCACCTGCCTGATCACCTCTGGCCTGAACTTTGGAAAAGTCAAAGACGTGCTGCTTGATGATCTCAGTGTGTTCATGGGCTCATGAGGGGAAAATTCCCTCAAAGTAAAGCTTGTAGACATCAAAGCCTTTCTCTGCACAAATTCTCTCTGATGGCATCTTGAAGCACAGGAAACAGGTGTGTGTGTGTGTGTGTGTGTGTGTGTGTGTGTGTGTGGTTGTTGGCTACACATGGTCAGCACAATTACAGAACATCAAAGGCTACTAACACCTCTGCTGTCGTCCCCGGTCGATCCCTCCAAAGTGAATCATCCTGCAAGGTAAATGGAGACCTGGCCAGGCAGCACACTGCAGAGGAGGAAGAAGAGAAGGGAGGATGAAGAGGAAAAAACATGATGAGTTGAGGAGCCTGTGTACAAAGGAGAAAAGTGGCTGAGGAAAAGATTAGGATTGATGGAGAGATGAAGAGGAGTGGCTCTGACTGGAGGACTGAAAGGAGGCGACCGGAGATATGGGCAAGTGAATCCGCATCATAAAGAAGAGGAATGTATTTGCATATGGAGCGACCGATACCTCGGAGACAGCCCCGGCTCTCACAGCTGGCAGACTGACAGCACTGGGCAGGTGTGAGGCTCAGCTCCGTGGCACATTCAGAAAGTGACACTTAGCGAAGTGTAGGTGTGAGTGTGAGTGTGTGTGTGTGTGTGTGTGTGTGTGTGTGTGTGTGTGTGTGTGTGTGTGTAAGTCTGCAGGTGGAGGGTCACCATTCATCTTAAACAGACCTTTGTGCAAGTGCCTTCAAAAATAAAGAGAAGCAACTTTTCACTTCTCTCTCTTTTCACAGCACATCCATCTGTATCCTTCATTCTAAATCCCAAAGTTTTCTCTTTTTTCTTTCCAAAAGTGAAAATTTATGCAGTTAGATTCCATTAAAACCTGAGGATTATGTTCTGATTTTAGGACTTAGTGTTCAGACCAAATAAGAAGCCCATTTTTGTGATGTGGCACTTGTGTGAGTTTGATTGCATTTGTGTTACTTGCACGAGTCACTCATACTCGAATCCAGGCGAATATCACGTTAAAGTTTGCCAAAGTTGAATTCCATGTGAAGCCACGTTGTTTTGCTTTGTTGCAGTAAGAAAATATTTCATTCTCCACGTCGCTCGCACAGAATGGACGTGAACAGGAGGTGAAGGTTTGCCACTGCTGTGTGTGACCGTTCCCTAACGCGAGTAAACATAACCCGCGGATGTTCTCCGTTTCTCTACCTAGAAGAAGGACAAGAACAGAAACTATTGCTCTCCGCCCTTTTTGTCTGTTGTCAACTATGGCTGAAGTGAAGAACTTATTAGGTCCAACTTCCTCAATTTACTAGATAGCAGGTAGTATCATGCAGCCCGGGTGCCAACATACAGCAACAGTCACTTTTGTCAGGACATCAAGTTCATGTTGGAAATTTGCTTTGGTCTGAACATGTCTGACTTGTCGTGCTGCTGTTTGGTAAAGAGGTGGACTATTCTATCTTTTAACCATGAAATGATCAATCAATATTCCCTCAGCAAATTTTAAACAGGCAGCACAAAACCAGCCAGTACAAGCCAAGATATTGTATCACCCTCTTCAATTCAGTATAACATTCTCTGTGTGCCTTTTCTGTTCTGGAGCTTGACGCAAATCACTTTGTACAAAGTTCAATGCAGGGTCATCCAATGTTGAGCCAAAACTACCATTTGTTTCCTTAGATAAAAAGAGTTTTCAGAGAAGTCTCCTCATCCTCTTTTCTGTGAGAAACCTACTGACAAATCAAATTTTTATCACAGAAAGTAAAATAACTGAGAGCAAGAGAAAAACTAAAAAGCTTAGAAAGCATGAATTGGGAGAAAAGTCTAAACGGTAGCTCCAAGGCTTTTGGTTTTCTCAGTAATGAGTTTGAAGTGTTTTATTGTTGCCTTTCTATAGACATGAATATGTTTTATATTTCGAACGTGATTAGCCATGCAACTACGAACATATCATCAAGGTGAGTATAAACCTAGAGAAATACAGTGGTGGGTTTGGTTTGTGTGACAGCTCACTGGACTATATCCTTTTTAATCTTTGCATAGCCTCAAATCCGTTACTGCCTGTCATCGCACCCACAGCCATCTGCCTGTTACTCTTCTTCACCATCTAACGAAACAATGTAGACGAAAAAACTTTGGGTGAATTTGGGAAAGTTTTCCCCTCAAGGAGAAACAAACACTTTGGGGACTGATGGCTGCAACATGTGCTTGACAGTATAAGGAAGGAATGAAAAAATAAATTGCATTATTATCAATTTCTGTCTGATCTTCCTTGACCTCCCCATCCCAGTTCACACGGTGGCTCTGATTGATGTGGTGGTAATTGAGTTTTTTCCCCGACCCCTCACTTTTCATCAGAAGAATCACGCCTCAGCTGCAGAAACTCCAGCGTCTCCAGGCTGTGTTTATTCCTGACAGGTGGGCTGATTGCAGCTGCTTTCTTCAGTCGAACATGACGTCTTATTGCCATTACCTAATTCCCCCCTCAGTCATCATCTTCTGACTCACTGAAAAGGGTGAATACCTCTCCCTCCTGTCGATCAGGCTCAGCCACATCCACACCTCCTCTTAGTCTCTCCCTTTTCACATTCTCATATCCCTCTTCATGTGCTCCATCTTTTTTTTTTTTTTTCAACTTCATGCATCATTCTGATGCGGGTGGAGCAGAAATGATGGAAGTTGCACCGTCAAGATTTAAAGGATTTTCACTTAACCCCCGGCGGCATGGTCACATCCAGAGCCAATACCTTAAATCTGACCACAAGAGCAAATGGCTTGTGAATAGTGAATACAAACTGTAGATCCTATTATACTATAATAACACATGCAAATTGAGTCTCTCTGCCGTGGGCGATTTAAAGTCTTGCAGAGACGATACTTGTTATAGAACTATTGAAACTTACATTTATCACTTTGCCATATCTAGAGCCACTACATCTGACCATGAGGACGAGCAGCCTTTACAGATGAATACATATACAGTTGATGTCGAGTGGATCTCAAATAATAAGCAAGGGTTCATTCATGAAGTGACCCTTGACACAAACTTTCAGAAACCATCTTCTCCAAGTTGAGTAAGACTAAGTGTTTTTCAAGCTCTGCGGTCTGCAAGTGCCCGCAGCAACATACACTTTACTGTGTGTTCCCCCTCTTTTTCTCTCGTCACTGAATCTTGATTCACTGAGGCTACTTTTAACTTCTTATATTGTGTATCACAGGTAGAGCTGCTGTTTCAGCCTCGTGTGAACCATCAACTAATACAGAAAAACAGTGGCTGAAAGACTGGAGAGTATCATCAGGTGGCACCACCATCACAGACTACAGAGGTAATACACAACATGAATGTGGTAGTGGGGTATGATCAGTGTCGGCTGCAGGAGGGAGAAGGTGGAGATGTGGTACGGGGATTGGTGCCAGGGTGAGAGTCAATGGGTGCACAGGTGCTCTGTGTTACTTAATGACTCTCTCCCCTTTATCAGCAGTAGCGTGCTGGGACAGCTACGTGTGAGGAGGCAGCCAGACGATGGCTGAACTGCAGTATTGTATGTGTATATCTGTGAGTCTGCAAACAGTAACAAAAGTCAGTACCCCGCAATACTGTGTGTCACTGCAGGGGCCCGAGGTGAACAGAGACGTCTGTTACAATGAATTATTCTTGTTAGTAAAAATTCATGAACATGTCTCTGTGCACAACTTCGCCTCTGTTTTTATCAGAGTGTTCTCCGTGTGTGTGCATGCATCCTTGTGAACTCAGACAAAGGTGCAGTGTTTGTGTTGCATCGGCTCAGAAACACTGAGGTAGAAGAAGAAAAAAAATAGAATCAGGCCTGCACAAATGTTTTGGCAACTATTTATTCAACAAGTTCCATTTTATACATGAGAACGAACCTCTAAATTAAACATCATAAATCCCACAGATAATGGGAGAAAAAACACCTCCGTCATGGTGCTATATATCGAGTCAAGCCCTCTTAGTACAGCTTGATATGAAAACCCTCTTATTTCACCAAAGGTACATCAGAAGCTGAACTAACGTGTCTATAGCTCTAATCCTGAACTTTACTGTGGATATTTTATATTCAGTGAGTGATAGTGCACTACAACTCCTTCCATCTAAAAACCCATGTACATAAAGATGTGTGTCGCTACAAGAAAAAAAGAAGAAACAAGAGGACAACAGCATTGAACTGCTTACATACCATAAGCTAAAATCAGCTAACATCGTGTGGAAACACAACTCCTATCGTTAACGAAACTCGTGATCATTTGCAGCATATTTCTAAATCTCAGTATTTCAAGTCGGCGGTCATATAAAAAAAAAATGCTTCTTGAGTCTTAATTTTCCCAATGACAGATTTACTGAAGAATCACTGAATAATCTTTATTAACATCGTGATGATCTTAAAGTCAAGAAATACACGGTGGTGTCAGCATCACAGGGACGAGCAGAGGGACAACTGCCCACAGAACCCTCTAGCTAAAACAATAAAACTAAATCTCTGAATGAAAAATATTCCTGAGATGCAAAAAAAAGGAAACATATAATCATGTCATCATTGTGACAATATGGAGATTGGGGGCTGATTGATTCTAGTGTCAATATTGCAGTGTGCTAAAGCCGAACTGTACAGCAGAGACATATGACAGGTCAGAGACAGGACGGGAATGAGCCATGTCATGATATCAGCACTGAACAGAACCATTAAAAGCATGAGGTAAAATAAAATGTAGAACTAGTACAGTTAAAGAGAAACAATGGCCAATACATCCACATGCATCCCTCTACACTCAGGGATTCTGAGTGGAGTTGATATGGGCCTCTAATTTCCTCAAACTGGGAACAAGAGCAGGCGCTGGTGCAAACTCTGGAGCCGATCGCACTTATGTGTGTCCCTGACTGACTCCGATATTTTGGGAGCAGATGTGCTCCTGCAGGATGAATACACATCGCAGCATCAGCAAAGTAGAGTTTGGACAAGCTTCAATTATCACACCAGCTCATCCTGTCGCTCTTAAAACGGCAGACAGGGGGGAGGAGAAGAAAGGTGCAAACCAGAGCTGCAGTCGCAAGGCACAAATAAACAAAGCAGCACATTCTTTAGATAAAAGTAAATCATTATACAAGGTGAGGATATCAGTGCACTATGACACCGACTTGTACTATAACAAAATTAATTTTCATTGTTGTTGTCTGTTGCCTGGAGCATGCACATGATTCCTGCAGCTGTATGGTGACGGCAGCTTTTAATTCGCCAAAATAGAAATATCTATTAATACCACATAACCTATGAATCAATTATCATTACAAACTGCTTTAAAAGATGTGTTATGTGTATTCAAGACTGTGTTTAGAAATGCCGGTGTGCACGGCTCAATCTGCAGAAACCTTATCTGTGTCACTCCCACATTCAGCTGAAGAAAGTGGCTTCATTTGGAAGCAGGAAATTAACCTGAGACGAGTCTAAAGAACAAACTCGTGCCCAATAAAAATGCCAGCGTGACTGAGTCAGTGCTGCCACCGTCTCGCCGCTGGGAAGAAATTAGAGGCCCACGATGTTCTAACAGATACACAGAGGAAATCAATGAGGCAACAAGTTTAAAGCTTAGTTTGAACTCACGTCAGCAAGGAAACATGATGAATAACTGACCCCAAGATGTGACAGAACTACAGTAGATTCTATCATAGTAAAATATATGGATGGTGCGTGCCAGGCGGTTCAAAATAAAAAGATTCAGGTTTGGTCTCATCACTGTCATGTGAAAACACATATTTACAAAGGGATTTCAGAAAGAAACAAATTTCACTACTAAAGAATACCCATCAAATTAGTCAGGGTGCATAATGTCAGTAAATGGCACCTGTTTCATTTCATCACTGCAGACCTGGTTATTTGTGAGTGTTCATTAAATACAAAACTTCCTGTTCCTCTGACGTCACAATCAACAAGTCCATTCGGCTGCTCTCCTAACTCAGACGTAAAGCAACGGTGAAAAATGTGAATTTAAGACACAAAAGAAAAGAAGACATCGCATCGTTGTGATAGATGTATCTATACAGACGTGATATAAAACTTTACTGATGGATCAAATGACTCAGGACTCTTGATTTGCTCCGGTGCCACTCGGGTTCAAACACACGGAGCAAGAGCTTACTCGCTGACCTCATTTGCATAATGTTGTAAATTGGCCACTGAATTGGAGACAGCTGGACCCACGTTTTTTTTTATCGCCCTTGGTAATAATTTGCTCCCTTAAAATTAGCGCCTCGCATTTAGGTCTTTAATTTCAGAGGCCAAAGTGTTTATCACTCGTGGCACAGGAGTGTAAATCAGCCGAATTCCTGCAAAGTGATGAAAGACGCAGAACTGGGACAAGGAAAACAAACGGCTTCCTCAGATATATCATGTTAGGTTTTTTATCTTTGTTTGTGTGCAACTTCATCCTTCTTTCAATATGTTTCCATTTCCAATTTGCATTTTAAGTATTTAAGTACAAACAGATGCAGGTTTTCTTCTGTGGACAAAAGTCCACTGCACTGGACACAATTTTTTTCCACATTTCACTGATTTTCTTTTTTTTGGTTAATCATATTTTCTAAAACACCATCCTTTAAAATGTGCAGCACCTGTGAGAGCATGCCACAAACACAAGAAGCCACCGTTCTCCAAAGTTACAAATACACTCACATTGTGGTTCTCGCTTATATATGACGTCAGCTCCAATAAATTAATGATGATAAAGAACCAAACAAAAACATGCTAATGTGTATTACGAAACTTTAGTTCTCACACATTATATACATGCCTTGTGCCAAACAAAAATACATTTCTTTGAAAAGATTTCTAATAAGGATTATGCAATGAAACATGAAAAAAATTAAGAAAACTGATTAAGGTGGCTAATATACAAATTTGAAGGAATACGGAAATCCAGAATCCAGAACAGCAATTTTCACAATCAACCACATTTTTAGCAGACACAATATACAGCAGGGAGCTAAAAACCACTTCAACCAAAAATATTAAAAACATTATTTTTTTTCAATTAAAAAAAAACATGATTTAGCTTACACTTATAAAAAAGATGCACTGTATGAACTAAAATAAATGATCAGAACTAAATCAAACAGCCTTGTCATCTTTCCATGACCCATTCCATTAGAGTTGTAGTAAAAGTATCACTGTTACTCATTCAGACATTTGTGCTTCTCTGTTTTCTCTTCAGTTTCTAGTTTTGGAAAGGAGGCCCCTGCACATCTATGACCCAACACTCAGCAACACTACTTTTTCTTTCCTTTTTCTTTCTTTTAGCTGAAGACCCCATGAAATGGAAATCAACATCTAAAAATACTGAAATTACAATATCCTTAATAAACACGACAATTTCATTAGGGACTGGAGTCTTTAGCGTGAGAGACATATGCCACTGAGGCAGACAGGCTAAAGGTTAGGGAGTGATGGAGACAGGGGCTTCTAACAGTTGTCCGGCAGTGCGTGTTCATGTATTGGGGGTGCAGCTTAGATGCAGTGTTTCCATTAAATATCTAAACTGGCAGCCCGTCATCTTCTAATTTCTCACGCCACATTTTCATAATGAACCAAAAGGTTTTTTCTAATAATAACATAAGAGATCTGTAACTTTGTGTGTGCAGCGCAATTTGATGCATGCTCACTCGTGCCTCATGCTTGCACTATGGTCCATAACATTTTTACCATCCACGCAGACATCTGCAATGTAGATCTTTCTCTCAAACAAGAATTTATCACTCTTTAGTCTGTGTACCTGTCACTCGGAATCTGTTGCGCGTGAGAATGACCTTCGTGCGTGTGCACGTGTACACCCGTTACCGCCATGGATTGAATTCTGTGGTAAACGTTAGGGCAGATGAGAGGGGGTGGAAAGGATCAGTTGCATTAGCCTGCTCTTGCTAGCTTGTCCATGATTACCAACCCTAGCTTTTATTCAACATCAACACTCCTGCACATCCTGGGATTGTGTTCTTCAGCCTGTATTATCTCTAGATGGTTCACCTCACATTTCATGGGGTCCTTCAGGCTTACAAAATTGTCACATTAACAAAAACAAGTCTTCAAAAGTGAAAAGCTAAACTCACTCCAAAACAATTTGTACAATTTGTACAGCTTTTAGAGAGGAGATTGATACACCTGAACCCTTGATGTGAACAACAAACTACTGTTAAGCTGTCAAGAGGACACTGAAGATGTTTTCGCTAAACTGCAGCCTGGACAGTGCAGGAATATACAGACAAAAGTACATAGCGACAGCAGATTTAGCGAATGTTTTTTTTTTTAATATATATAGTTGATTGAGTTTATTTGATGGAATGCTTCGTCTAGTATCCTTCATATATTTTTGGTGTGTATTCTCTGCTCTAAACAATACCAACAATACCTTTTTATTAACCCTACCCTAAGAATGAAAATCATATTATACACGCATCTGACAAACCTCACTACAGTGTCACACAAAACCTTCTTCTTATCTTACAAGGGTCAACTGTTTAATTACAAAGTCGATTTAGAGGGGATGGGGTCAGGGGGGCGGCGGAGGTGGAGCGTCTAAAAGTACCATATTCAGTGTGATAGACATGTATAAGGCGTAAAAACAGCACAGATCTTCATTCAAATAAAAAGATGCAATGCATAATCAAAAGCTGTGAGTTAAGCAATGAAATGATGGTCTGGTGAACCATCGAAGAAGCATTTACATTGCTACCGACAGACGATACATGAAGGCATTGACAGAAGTTCAATGGCGTCTGTATTTTTAGGCACCGTGTTGATGTGAAACATGATATGTGTCTGTGGACGTGTGTGTGTGTGTGTGTGTGTGTGTGTGTGTGTGTGTGTGTGTGTGTGTGTGTGTGTGAACAAAGGGGATTTTACGTGTGTTTGGATGTCTGCTCGGGAGGGAAGGACGTACGAGGGGACACGTAAGAAGCAGTCATGGCAGATACACAGATTTCCAGGAATTCATGTCAAGAGATGAGGAAAAATGTGACAAAGGGTGAAACTTTGGCAGCGACGGTGGAGCTGCCTGCGAAAACTGGCTGTCAAAAGAAACAGACAGAAATAAAGGACAAGGTGTAAGCGAAAGAAATTGACTCAACAAAAAGGCAATAACACTCAGGGAACTTCTCTATCTGTGGACTGCCTGCAGGTTCCTGGTGGTTGCGACGGGGCAGTGGTCAGAGGTGGAGAAGAAGAAAAGGGGCCAAGACAGAAAGAGAGAAAAAGAGATACAGAGACCGAAAGAGGAAAAGCGGGAGAAAGAGAGAGCTGCATAGCTCCCCCTGCAGTCTAAATGAAGTATTCTTTCTTTTCTTCTGCATGTGCATGGTTGCCCTCAGCGTTGATGATGGCTGTGTCGGCGTCGGGCGCATCGTCCGCTCCTTTGGCTTCGTTTGTCAAGTATGTTCCTGAGGAAACGAAAAAAACAAATCTGTATCAAGGATAACAAATACAGAGCAGCCCTGCGTGGTGTTTGCTGCCTGAGGCGAAAAACACATCTGAAGACAACATCAGTAATGTTCCATTATTCATATAGAGAACGAGGAGGAGCTAAGATAGCGATGAGTGTGTTAATAAAGCAGGTGTGTGTGTATGTGTGTGTGTAACTCAGTATCATGTCCAAATAATGTGATGCAGCTCTCCAGGTAAGAACTCCATTTTGTAGCATTAGGCCTGAAAACTGACAATGGACTTTGAAGCCATGTTTTTTTTTTATTCATCTCTCTCTCTCTTTGCAGAGATGCTGAATGTTTAAGCCAATTAAGTCATATGTCACAAATTCCATGGTGTCACTGGACATGAGTTGAACTACAATATGTTACAGGGACTTTCTGACCTTATAAATCACCTTTTAATATCACAGTTGATTCATTGAGACAGTATTAAGGCTGCAACTAATAACTCATATAATAATTCAATGACATTATTCACTGAATTATTTTATATTTTGGAAAATTGATAACAATAATAGTGTCTCGAATAAGTTATAAGGATTAAACAGTCAAAGCCATTTTAGACATGAGATCCAGAAAATATGTGGACAGTTGGATTCATACATGATGTATAAAATCCACTCTCTCCTCTCTTTTACCTCTACGTGTATGGCATTTCTGGCTTTTTTAGTTTTGGTTTTTCAGCTTTGAATCTGCTCCATGTTTGAAACATCGACTGGCTCAAGATGAATCCTCTGGACATTTTCCTGCTGTATTCTCACATGTGCTCACTGAGACATTCTCTGGATATTACACCAGAGGGGATGGCAATGGAAAAACTCCAGAGAATGTCCAGAGCAACTAACTTGGACAACTGTGTTCTCACATACAGCCCCTCTGGATAATAAAAAAAAAATACCAGGAGCTCAGTGCGTGACCGAAAGCAGCTTTATAGACACGTATTTTCACAATGGACATTAAAAATAATGACCTCAGACAGCACAGCACTGGATCAAATAAACATGTATTGAATGTGTTTGTTTATTTGAGTTATGACTCTGGGATGATGGTGGACCCATTTTGACCTAAAACACAATAACATGCATTTAGAGTAAGATTAGTAGCCCTCTCTCTCTTGCCAATGGCATTTCTGCATTGTTTAAAAATATGAAAAACCTAAATAACTATGTCCTATATAATGATGTATGCTGCACATAATGGCACCTGGCATCAGAGCTTCTTATATGTGCATGACTCAAGCCTTCTTCTCCACTGCGGGTATGTCAGACATTTGTCAGTTGGGTGTGGATCTCTGGTTTCTAAGTAGGACGTGCTCCGCTGGTTTCTTGAGCCTCGAGAGACTCAGGTCTGCTCCACTGTGGATTTACCTTTATGCCTGGCCAGGTATCTTCCCAGAACAATGATTAAACACAAGGTGACGAAGACCACAACGGCCACCACTCCTCCGATCAAGGCATGGTCAGTGCCGTGCTGCCCCAGAGCGTTGGGATCTGAGGAGAGACACACAGAGAGAAACAAAGAGAGGATGACGGCATCGGCTGGTGAGGTGAGGGAGTGAGGGCAGAGAGGCAGCGAGAGGCAGGTAATACAAAACAGAGCAAGGAGGAAGCAGAAGATTACTCCCAGCTTGTTCCTGATCTAATGATTGTTTTGAGCTGCTGTCATTCCCCTCTCTCCATTCACATCATGCCGCCGGAGCTGAACTGCCTTGCACACTGAGAATAATAATGGAGAGAGAGAGAGTGAGGCAGAGAGACGGACAACACATTGACACAGAGAGCGGCTACAGGCAGGCGCGCATTCGCCCTGCAAAATGAAAGGTAGAGAGAATAAAAGACGGGAGTTGGAATAAAGAGGTGAATAATTCAGGACCACCCGCGCAGAGTCCCCAACATGCAAACGAGGGCAGCAGTGGAGGAGTAGTACACAGTAAATAAATCATCAAATGGAAAATAAAAATGGAAAGATCAATCTTCTTCTGTTTTCCTGGCGAGAGGGATTGTTGTTAGGGAAATGAATTAGGTGTTAGAGAGTTGGTACTGGTCCCTCGCCGTTGGAAGAGCAGTAGAAATGATTGTAATAGTCATGTGAGAGCATAGACAGCGTTATTAGCTTGTTCACGCCTCATGGCGAAAAAAAAACTCATCAAAGGTTTCCCTTTACTGCATCAAAAGCTTATTATATTTTATTAGTCACTTCCCTGACTTTCAGGCTATTCAAGGTAAGAGTGAGGGTGTGAGACTGACACTGACACTGTGGAAGGATCTAAAAAAAGTTGACAGTGACAGCGATGGGGGAGATGGGTGATGGAATAACTTGTATTATTCATATCAGTCCGTGACACCTGAGAAATTAGCACTCGTCTCATTATCCTCCTCTGAGCACCAGTGTCACTATGTTTTTTTATGTCTGTGTGGGGCTCACGGTGGTTAACATTTCAGAGTGGGGTAGAGGCAGTGAGAGAAGGCTGGTTTAGACACAGCCCACGTAGTACATCGCCACTTTTCCTCTTCAGTATTCTCCTTTTCATTCCAGAGTCCGCCCATGTGGCCGAGAACAGCTGGCTCGCTCTCGCCCCATAAGTCTCCGTGGTCTGATTGACCAGGCCGCCATGCTTCGCTGCGTCCATGTGGACAAATACACACTCATACTCACGCACTCATACATGCAGACATGCGTGGCGTGGGTTCACTGTGCTGCGGCACTGCTTGGTCAGTGGAGCGGAGAGTAGAGGAACGTTCCCCCCGGCGCTGCCCAGCACGCCGAGGACTCAGGCGTTTAGATTCACACATGGCTGTGTCTCTTCACCTCTACCTGTCAGGATGTCAACATACACACCCACTGTCTGTCTGTGCTTTAGTTTAGTTGTTACAACCCAGTGCTGGCACAAACAACTCCTCACTCTTCTACCGGATGCTACACATTGCACATGCAATATGCTGGTGTCATGTCCAAGTGGTTGGGCTGTAAGCCAACTCCCCAACACCTCTATGACATGTTCGATTCAGAGCTACTGCATCACTTTTGACCTTGAAGGAAAACGACACTGAAAATCAGTCTTCTGAGAACAATAGAAAGCTCGCTCTAAAAGAAATGCAGCTTTTCCCTTCATGGAACATAGCCACTCAGTTGGTATGACTCACAACAGGGACCTCAAAGCTAGGGTTGGTAATCCTGGAGAAGAAAGCAAAGGCTACAATATGAAAAACTGCAACCGATGGAACCCACACCCTCCCATCGGCCCTCTCGTCAAGCTACTCCCACAAAACACATGAACGCTCACTTCATGACAACTGCTAGAAGTTGGCTTTTCCTTGACTAACTTTTTAGTTAACGTCTCTGCTTCAGCAGCATCGGTCTATCCGGCTGAAGACTCCGGTCATGGGCATGGGGTGCACAGGCAGGCAGGTTAATGACAGACAGGCACGCCAACCAATCATTTCATTTGGTCTGAATGGATGGGCGAGGGTAACAGACACCGGTCTGTTTTCTTTTTTTCAGACAACTTTATCTATTGATGGCTATCAGGACGTGAAGAAGATTTAATGTCATTAAAATAACATCTTATGATATATGCTACTACTTTGTAATATCCCCACAGCTCCAGCAGAATTAGTTTATATATAAAGTTATTTACTATCAAAGTGGAAATTGTTAACCCCATACTGAGCTTAAAGATCAATGGCTGGGAAGCTGATTATGCTGCAGTGGTGGTTTTAAAAACGTTCTGTGGTGTATTTGAATGTTTTGTTTTGTTTTTCTCTTGCCATGACTCTGCATTGCTAATTCATCGGTACTGTGACTCCAGGCAGAGTTCAGCATCCATCCATCACACACCAGTAAAACCAATTAGTGGTATAAGTAGAAATAATTTGATCCTGATACCATTAAAAGCCTGGATGATGGAAATTGACTTGTTTGGCACTTGTTTGATCACTGTAAGAAATTTGTTGTAATGAACTAATTCCTAAAACTAACACGCTGTTTTTATTATGACACCACCTCCATGTTGGAGTTATTGGGGCTGACATGGAATGGTATAATTGTGGCCTGACTGCTTCTATTTCTTCGGAGGCTCTGAACTGTAGAAACAAAAAAAACGTTTAATCTACACGTGGATGACATGGCCGACTCTAAAGCTGATAAGTTGCTAAATTTTCTGAGCTCCATTGATTTTATCTAACACGTTAAGAGGGCGCCTCACAACAGTGGCCACACATTGGATCTAATTATTACTCATGGTCTGAGGATTGATCCTCTGTAATTAAGCTGCTGCGTTTTCCCCCTGCATTGTTATCATTATGTAGCTTTGTTACTGAGCGGGTTGTCAGGAAACATTATCTGAAGTTGCTGGAACATTTGATAAATCGTATTATTAACATGACCCCGCAGATCCTTCCTCCCTCCTGTGATGATCTAGTTAACAATTTTATTAATAAGATGATGACTTACCATTAGCACTCTGGCACCAGCAAAACTTAATGAGATTAAAAAGAATGGAAACCGTCATGGAGAACAAGGGATATCATTAACCTAAAGAAAAACACATCACTAACTTTAACAGAGCAATTTGAAATTCAAGACAAGCTCATTTCTAAAAATCATAATAATCCCAAAACACTATTGTCAACTATTAACTACCTCTTAAATTCAGCTTCAACTAGAGTGGCCCTGAGTTGAGCATATACCTCCGTCAAGGCTCAACTCTTTCCTTATGAAACCAAATGTAAATTCATTAGATCCAATTTTTTATTTTTGAATCTGCACCAAATTTCACACACTCATTAGTATCAGTTCCCTAAAAATGCTTGATTTTTTAAATCAAGATCCATGAATTATTCTCTAGGAAATTGAGGAAAATATAAACAGGTCCTTAACCTGCAATGTTAAAGCCCCCTGATCCAGCACAATTTGATGAGTTTGTCCTTGGGCTATGACTCGACTTTTGCATAATCCAGCTGACAAACAAACAAATGCAGACGTACCCTAATATCCCTGCTTGCATTGCCTCAGTATTAAAATGTTAAGAGTTCCAAACATCTTTCCGAAGCAAGATTAAAAAAATAAAATTTTTGGACCTAAACCAGGTTGTACTGAAAATGCATTACGCATTGTTTTCTGACACTTCAAGTGTAAGGTCAAGTTTTATTTATTTTTCAAGTTAACACAGGGTGAACGGTACAATGAAAAATCTTGGACTACGAAGACAGGTCTGCTCAGCAAGAAGAGAAAAAGAGAGGAGTAAGTAAGTTAACTTAAATAAATCAAAAAAGCTCCTGTTTAATGTTCTGTGTCATATATATATATGTGTGTTTATTTATTATAAATATCACATATTTTTCAAGCTAAAATGGGGTTATTAATAAATACATTTTCATTTTACTTGGTTTGTGAAACAACAGAAGCCAGTGACCTATTGTCATTACATAACATACACAGTGTAAATACACTTAGCTTGAGTGCCTTGGCCTTCGAGTGCTTAACATGGCTTATGTATTGTGTTCTTGTGTATTCTCTTCTAATCCACTGCTACACCACAGCGAGGGTGCACCGAGACACAGAGGGAAAGCAAACGAAAAAATAGAGATTGATATAAAGGAAAAGGTTGAAATTTCAGCTGGAGCAAGACAAGGAGGAGAGGGATATATTTTTATGGCTCCAGAACACATTATCTTTTAATAAGGGCACATACATTCTTCTCTGTGTGATTTAATATGTGAGCGTGGCAGAGCAAACTCCTCTTTTAATATTTATAACGCTCTCCTTGTCGTCTGGCCTTGCGATTGGGGCTTGTTTAATAAATTAAAGGGGTTCAGGGCTTCTGTGAGCCACTGCTTGGCCAGACTGAGACTGAGTGTTACTGTTTAACTGCCCAACTAACTCCTCATCTGATCTGTTTCACTGATGCTAGCTCCATATGGGCTTACTGTGAAAGGAGATGTGATGGTAATACCGTGGGGGGGTTTCAAGACTGTGTGAAGACTCGAAATGGAAGAATATAGAATATAAAATATAGTCAAAAAATAAAGCCATAATGTGTTTCCCAATTCAGGGGCCAGCTCTTTCCGAAGCTGCATTTGAAGAAGGATTGCATCACAGTGGAACAACTATGTTGTCCCATTTCAAAAGCCCTTCCAATTGTGGCTGACAGATGTGTCCTCCAACGGGTTGATATTTTTTAGGCCAACCTATCCCAGGACACATTGCGCTTTGGTAACAAACTGCTTTTTAAAAAGAGATAATGGCAGCGGCAAGCAACAAGATGTCTGATGCTGACACTTTTAAATTTAAGTATCAAGGTTTATGTTTTGGAAACAAGGATCATTAAAACTTTCTAGCTGTGTAGCTAGGCAACAGCAGTAAAGTCAGGTGCAGCGGCCTACATGGCCCACGAAGAAGGTGGTCTTTGAGGGCAGCGCAGACCATGACAGCTGAACCAAAATTAGATGGTCCTATGAAGGAGTCAGCCCCTGCATTAGGACACAGCGATTGTATCTGGTCAGACTGGATGACATAATCAGATCATCACATTTCTGGAAAGAACGCCAGCATCCTATACAGCAAGGTAAAAGCATGGGTCATGGCTGCTGAACATTTTTTGCCAGACTGGTCATGACTGAAATGTGACTCACCAAACAATTCAATTATGTGCAAAGGAATAATTATGAGTGAAAAGTCATAAATTTAATTCAATCTACAGCTCAGCTGGAGAGAAATGATAACCCTAAAGAAAAATCGCTTTCCCCCTTTTTTCCCCACCACTTCCATGTCATGCTGATCTGACCGTGATACCTGCAAATTTACACACTAGGTAGTTTCCTGATCTTTGTATAAAAAAGTAAATGGGAAATCTATAAGAGGGGAAGCTGGGAGTGGAGTGGCTGAACAGTCAAAGCACTAAAAGGTTTGAGTAACTTCCTTTATGTATGTACTGAATATTGAATATGTGCCCTTAGCTCATTCTTCAAACACTGTATTTCCTGCCAATCTCAGAAAAACTTCAGAAGCAACGTCTCCTCCTCTTTAAAATATTGTTACAGCATCTCTCGGGCCTGAGAGGAAACCATCCTCTGCACTTTCAAAAAATTTGAACAGATCAGACGCAGTGTTAAATACTTTCGGCAAGCTATAGTCAAATGGTATTTATATACTGCAGTTAATATATATATTTCTGCCTCTCTAACATTTCCCTCTGTATTGAATAGTTTTTATATGAAATTCATGCCCTACAAGCATCTGTTTCTCCTTTGGGATTACATGATTTCTTCTCTATATCTTAGATGAAGCTTTGTGAAGCAATGTCTTCAGTTGCTCAGATCAATAAATCAGCAGCTAGCTTAAACACAGAGCTGCAGTGTCCTTGTGTCTGTGGGATGGGTCAGAGAATCTTCGAGTGTGTGTGTGTGAGAGTGAGAAATAGTTCATCATAACATTATAATTTTTAAATTAACTAGTGGCCATGCTGAACCTGCCTGTATGTAATGGGTTGTTTGTTTGGCCTGTGGTAGGGCAGGTTGCAGCTTTCTTTCTGAAACTATGAAAGTGACCTGCAGTAATTGAGCCAAAGACCAGGACTGCACCATCTCTGCTGCACTAAGAGCTGTTCATCTGTTTATTGAAAGTTTGGTGAAGCTCAACCCTGGACCCTGGACCCTGCAAAAAACCCTGGACCCTGCAAAGAACCCTGGACTTGAGACTCAGTTGTTGCCCTTTGGCCATTGTTGTGAGCGTCAACCCTCAAAGGATAAGTGGTATAGCTAAAGATGGATAATATAGATGAATGGACAATAATATCCATAATTTCCTGTTTCGCCCAGTTCCAGCTTTTTATTTGAAAATACTCCACATTATCATTAAATGTTGAAAATAAACATGACACTGTAGTGACGGTCAGTTAAAATTACAGCCGCAAAATGGATAAACACAGAGAAATTGAAGTGAGAGAAAGTGCCAGCAGACTTCCCTTGTTCAATGAGTCAATTATTCTCAGCTTCTTTGGCAGAGAATGGAAACTCACCGATCTACATCTAATGGTGGTCTCTACAACAGAGATGAAAAAATCCCTGGAGGCTGCAGCAGAGGGCCGTATAAGACACATGTGCATATATTTATGCCTTCATAGAAAGACAAACGTTTGTGTTCGTCTGTGTCCTCGCGTATTATTGCTTGCTGGGGCACAGTGGATTAATTAGATTCAGAGAAAGACATTATTTCTGCTAGTCGTTCAATAATCAACATGTAGACTTGGACACTATCTTCCTGTCTCTTCCCAGAATGAAAAGAAATTGTGGTCAGCAGTGTGACAACATGAAGTTATAAGCAAAGCAATATAATTAATCACATGAATTCATTAAGTCACTCGCAAGAATCAATCTTTAAAAGAGACCCTTTGTTCTGCAAAAGGCATAACCGCTCAAATATAGCATTAAAATACAACCAAGGATGAAGCAGGGAGGTAACTTCATTACTACGATTTAACCAAGACTGTGCTGTTGCTGCGGCTTTTTCTTAAAAAATTCTCTGTCACAACCTGCTTTAGCTCTGGAGAGCTGCATTGTGTGAGTCAACGGCAGAAGTAGAGCAGCAGGAACAGTAGCCACACAGAGATGAGTGATACTGGAGGAGGCAAGTTGCCACCACAACAGTTCCCCGAGGGAGACGAGTGGAGAAAAATGAATAAAGCAGCGAATAAAACTTCATGTCAACAAATGAAAATTAGACCGCCTTGTGCATGTGTTCATGTGCATGCATGCATGTGCTTCTTCAAGACTGCTGAAAGTGTCCGTTGCCACTAAGATTTTACAATAGAATTGCTATTATATGTAATTCATAACACCAGCCTTGGGATCTAATGATTTCTCTTTTTCTGCTCTACACTTTATTCCAAATTGTTGCCATAATTCTTCCCCAAAGCGAGTAATGTGACAGGTCATCAATAAGCTTACCTTGCAATAAGTGGAAAGACCTTTGCATTATGTTTTAATTTCTCCTGTGCTTCTCGGCTTTATGGTGTGAGGAATGAGGAGTGGGAGGGATAAAAAGAGAGGATGGTCGGCACTGTTCAATATTTAACCACCAACCCTCCCTCCCTCTGGGGATGCTGCAACCCCAACATAGCTTCTCTGGTTTAAACACAGCTACCATCCAGCCGCTCTGGACACTTGCCCTCAAGAAAATATATCTTTTCACTCGTCACATGGCCTAACCCCTACCCTCCATTTAACACAAGATCAATAGCAATGGAATAAAGCCGTTGCCAATCCCTCCAAGGGATGAAAATTGTCCATTCACTTATTGGGTTTTCACAAAAGGTTCGTCCTCAGCCTAAAGCAGCTTGAATAAGTGAACATTGGGTTAAAGACATGAAACATTACCTGTCCATGGCCCTTAAACTCTCATGTATCTTGGGACTGAAGCATTGAAATTTCAGGTCCATAATATTTTAAAGCAAAAAGTTAAGTTGTATTATTATATTTGATACAGGTTTGATCAAATGTATTGTCTTCTTCTTTTTTTGTCATTTATTTTAGATTTCTTAATTATCTAAATGGACACAAACAGAAAAATCAAAGTACCCGCCCACTTTTTTGTTTTATTTTACATTTATCACACTGATATATGTCCAAGTATCCATTGTTCTATATGTTTGGTTTAACTAGGTATTTGATGCTATAAAAAAGTACTGATACCGGTCATTATAAAAAGTTCATGGAATAGACTTTTATCAAGAGTCTCAATGTTGTTAGTGCAGTTCTTAACTTTTATCCGTTATCGAGAACAAGCAGCAGACTGAACAAAAGACACATTTTTCTATGCAAGTGTGTAGACGTGTATTATTTTAGTTTTTCTGTCTTCACTGCAGGCAGAGACACCCGGCATGAATAATTGCTGTCTTCTCTGCAGTGAGCCCTTTTTCTGCGGCTACAGGGTCTGGGGTTGGCCACACGAATGCTGATTATGAGAAGTGAATTGTAAATATTTTAAACACCAAAGAAACTCTTGTGCACGATTCAACCTTTCAGCTTCACAAGGTCAAAACTAATTTGCAAGCCATGAAAAAGCATTTGGCAAATTTGAAAGAATTCCGAGGTGGTTGGGAAAGAGAGAGAGTGTGTATGTGTTCGCAGAAGGGAGGGGGTAGTCTGATGACATTGCATAGACCTCTGATACTTAGCAAAAGAGTTATTATAGCCATTAAGGCTTGCTGGGCTATTGAAGCAGTATGTGTGTTGAGGATACCTGCCAGCACTTCATTAATAAAGTGAATCACACTCTGTAGTTATGCATCAGTCTCGGCTTCAGACAGTTTGGGTGAAAAACAGGAAAATCACACATACCTGCACATTAGCTCCACTCCAAAGGTCAACAAGTCTACAAAATGAATTATTTATTCCTTAATATTCCTGCAAGAACGAATAAATGCTTCCATTAAATGGAACATTATTGTATTGGCCACTTAACATATATGTAGAACAACCGTGTCAGCAAAATCCGACAAATATATCCATTATTGTCTCAGCACATTGTAAAAAAACTCCACTTCCCGTATCTTACAAACTCGTTTTTGTAAATCCAGAATATTAACTAACAACTCATTGAAGGAACAGAATGAAAGAGTGTGGGCAGTTGTTTTTCAGCTCCCTGTCCAATTTGCACTTGTCATGCAAATACTGTTTCTGTCAGTGTTGGATTCTGTGGGTTGATAGCTTGTTGATGAATTTGAGGTTATTTTTAACTTCTTTGAAGACGAAGTATCAATGCACTGCTATGTATGTAAAACTGTCCAAAGCTCAGTTCAACATCCACTTGAATAAAGTTTGATTAGTAACCAATGATTAGCTTATTTTCTACTAAACAAAAGTGTTATATCATATTTCTTTTAAATTTTATCATATTCCAATTAACGGGAGGGTTATTACCTCCTCCAAGAAGGTTCTGTTTTCATCCCTGTCCATTTGTTTGTTTGGAAGCAAAATTACACGATAAACTACAAAACACATTTGAATCTGGTGCAGATTCAAATAAAACTTTTGACCTATTGGGAGACTGTTGGTCTTCGTTGGAGACGAAACAATCCCTGGCCTACTTTCAAATATCAAACGAAAGGATCATACTTTTATTCAATTTAAATTTATTCAAATTTAAATAAAGATTATTTCAGACCGAATCGATACAATATCTAGTTTGTATACCTATAATTTTGTCACTGGACCTTGTGGTAGTTCAGTCTTATATTTCTCTTGGAGAAAACGATGTAGTCCAGTGAAATTACCTTGCTTTCCGACCGGCCGTGGTAGTCATGGTAACAGGCCTTACTGAGATCAAAGCCCAAAGACCTCACTTTTGACTGAAAAAGCACAATATCAGAGGAACTCGATTACGACTATTATCTTAACACTGTGGGAGATTAAGGACACAAAGAATAACAACAGTACAAACTTAGTTCAGAGCTACGTCGCTTAGTTTTATCAAGTGTTTCAGAGGACGACACCAAATACAAGTTGATTTTGAAAGCTTCAAAATCACTAGTATATAAATTTGCAATATTGCCAATGTAACAATCACCTCCTCATATCTTCTCTGCCCAATCATTTTTTCTTGTTGGAGGCAAAAGAGGAAAGATGCAACTGATCTGCAAACCACAAATCAGAGGGCTGCACCTGAGCTCATCAGGTGTTTAATCTGCATACAGGCTCTATAGTGCTGAACCCACAGAGTGTACTTCTAATGCATGGCAACTTCATTAAAGAGACAAAACATCATGGGGCTGTTACAGCTCCACAGTTGTTTGCTTTCATCCAGAGCCCACAAAAAGACCTGGTAATAAATCAAGCAGACACATGAAAGCAGATAGTGTAGTATCCTGTGACTGGGGACACAGTGAAGGAGTCTGATATTTAGATTCCCCGAAGATACACTGAGACGCTCAGCTCCTCCTGTGTCTCTGTGTTACACAAACAGACATCAGAGAGGAACTGATGAGGAATATCCAACGTGTGGAAGCCTCTTATCTAAGGGGGTCTTCAGAGAGATGTGAGGTTAGGAAAGACAAGGGGAGGGGGAGTCAAGAGTGCTGATGTTAGAAATGTGGACTCTTTGTTATTTTTCTTGTTTCATGTCCTCGTTTTCCTGCTGTGAGATTTACCCCATTTGGTGCCTGCATGGGATACGGGCTGGGTGACTCTTCACTCATGTGCCATCAATTCTCCGACAACCCTGAGCTCATGACCACAAAGACTCTGCCTAATATAAAGAGCTGTTCAACTACTAAGACTTCTGTCAACCTCTCTGCCTTTTCTTTTTCCAGTCTCACTCTCAAATCTCAACATCTGAAGGACTTTAAAGATAGTAATTTAGAGAAAGTGGAAATGATAAGATAGAATTATTTTGAATGAATGTGAGTGTAGAGCATCATGAACTTGAGTGGAAAAGAGAAAGGGAGCAAAAAAAAAACCTAGCGTCAACTCTGCCACTTCTATGTGAGGAGATAAGATACACAAATTAAGCTACTCAGGAGAACTTTAAAATACAGATAACTAAGAAAAAAGAGGAAAAATCAGTCTGTTGAATCCCTCTCCTTTTCTCTACTTTGTATATATGTAGGTATATGCAACTGTACCACTTTGTCACACTAAGGCTTCCTAAATGGGCTGAAGGTAATTGGAATATTTAAGCATTTTCTCTCCAGCTGCTGAGGAAACTCTTTTCTCACTAAATTATGAAAGTAAAGCTCATATAAATTATGTAAAATATCATAATGGCTACATTGACCATGAATAAATGTTTTACAGAAATCCTTTGGAGATAAAGGTTAATAAACCAGAGCAACTACACCTTCTGAGAGGTTTGTGATGTTCATTCTATTCGCTACCACTTATTCCAGTTTAAGTGATGCCCAAACATTCTTTTTCCAGCCATGCTCGGCAGCTCCGTACTTCTCCCAGTTGGATTTGCCTCCATAGAGAAGCATTTTGGTTCGATGCCCAAACCACTCTTCTTTTACTACAAACTAGCTCCTTTAATCACAGATCCAATTAAATTGGACATGCTGGAATACTTCCAGAGGAAGGCGTCTTCATCCGATTCTCAAACCAACTCAACTAACTAACAACGGGGAATTACGTCAGAATTTACCTGGCACCTCATGAATGTGATTTAAGGTTTGAACTCCTCAGTGACCAATCAGAAGAAAGAGTAAAGGATCCTTTAACTCCACCTCCACTGTGTTGACTGGCGCTTTAATGAAAAGATGTCCCACAAATGGTGAGACCAGAAAATGTGCTTTCTGTGTAGGATGATGATGGCAAAATAATTTACACAGCCCATCAGTGATTTTAAAGCTTGAATCCATAACCAGAACTCTCGTTTCTCCATCATCTTTACTATTGATGACATCCTATTATTCATGTACCTTACAGGACAATGCTGAAAAGTTTATGAAAACAGCATTCATAATAATCACAAACAGATACTGGAAATAGTAACTACTCAGTCGTAGCAGTAAAATGTTAATATTGTGGCTCCTATGTTGTCTAAAAAAAACGTATATAAAGATGGACGACATAAGTGGAGCCACATCACCTTGCCCCCCCCCCCCCCCCCAATCAAAACCCCCTCTTCCAGCATGTTAGAAATCTCTAAGATTCTCTGTCACAGCATTAGGAGTCATGATGAAACTTCTCCAGTGGCCAGACATTTTGAGTTGGACATGACCTTTCAAATGCCCAGGGGACAGTGAATCGAGCATTTGCACAGCGAAACTCTTTTTGAATACAATGACCCACAGTGTGTTGTAGAGTCAAATCTGAATATTTTCTGATATATAAACATGGAAATGAAAATCAGTGTCTCGAAAGTTTATCGAACACACACAGTTTACGTTAACAGTCCTACAAGGATAGAAAGATTAACATACAGGAAGGCAAAATGCAGTATCAGAAGACAGGGAAGAATTTTGGACCAGGAAGTAAGCTATGTTTGGTCCATTTTTCCAGTTGGCAGTGTCTCTACTTCCCAGAGTGTCCACATGAGTCAAGTACTCTGAAGCTTGAAGCAGTGAAGTAGAGAGACGTCGATAGACAGAAAAATGAAAGCACGAGTGAAGTGGGAATATACAGGAGCATGCTGAGGAGGACGCGAGGGGCAGTACTGTACCTCTGTTGCCAATGACTGTGGGGTCTGAGGCGTGGGTGCCTAATAGTGCAGTAGGATCTGGAGGGATGGGATGTAGGGGGGGAGTGGTGGATGGAGGCAGGGTGGTGGGGACGTCTGGTGGAGGGGACAGACAGACACATGTACACAAAAGTAATACAAAAACAAACACAACAAATAAAAAAATGAATTCACATGGCGGCAGTTAAAAGAACAACACAAACTGGTCACAGGCAAAACATTTTTGAGTGATGGAAAACCAAAAAAGAACAAAACATTCAAATCATTCAAGGATAAGTTTGTGGAATTTCAATGTTTAAATTATTATTTCTCTGTATGGTTTATGAATCTAAATGAACCTGCTGAATGGAGCTTCTTATTTGAATGACTCAAAAGTTTTTGTAGTCCAGTGGCATTACAGTCTTTGAGTTAATGCCAACGTGTTTTGGGTCATTGTGTCTGCCAATGAGGTTGTGCTTTCATCCTGTTCTTTTCTTTGTTGGTTGATTTGTAGATTCATACGGTACGATATGGGTACAAGTAGCCTTCTCACACATCCTCGGCAAAATAAACAATCTGAAAAAGACTGAATCAGTTAATGTATACTGTTAATACTGGAGAATGTCTGTAAAAGACATGAAAAAGAGGAAAACTGGAGTATGTTGACAAATGACCTGTGCCAATTATTCACATTTGCAAAGAGTAATTTCAGGAAAACGTACCAATGCCATCATTGCCATGCTCTGTTTTTGACTTCTCATTCCAGGATAACGGTAAAAGTTTTTCAAGCGAGGCAGCGTTTCTCGCTGCCCTATGTTACAGCAACAGGAAAAATGTGGCTTAAACATTGTGTGACAAAGTTAATGAGGTTACACTACCGTCTCCATTCTTATGTTTATGCCACTCTGCTTTTATAGTGAGCTAGTGGCTTTTAATTGGCTGAGGTAGTCTTTCTACGAGCCAACTGTCTCGCACATTTCTGTGACATTTCAGGCTTAGTGTGAATTACTTTGCTGCTAAGTGCATGTCTTTGGAAAAAAAAGGGGAAGAGAGAAGATGTCTCCTCTTTGGAGGGAAACCATTAAAAATGTATTTTCAAAGAATTATGGTGGCAATTGTTAAAGGCTAAAAGGTGTCCTAATCACTAATGAAGGGTAGGGACAGACCGGGTGCCATTTCAAAAGAACAGGTAATGAATCTGGATGGGACCCTTTGACCCTCAAGTACCCAAGTGCCTTTTTTGTTGCACAGAATTTGTCAGTTTAATAACAATACAGCCATTACGTGCTTTGGTTATTCTTGTTGTTGCACTCAGCTGGCATTTGAAGGAGCTGCTTGGTGCACGTAGACACCGCCGCATGAGGCACAAGCACACCGATTCAACTCCTATGTACTACAATTATGTATGGAGGTTAGTGGGGGGTTGAATATTGAAGTTCACAACCTCAGCATGAGATGAAACTTTAGGTTTAAGGGGAACTAATAGGACGCTTAGAGTGAAACAATTAATTATTAAATTGATAATTTACAATATGCTGCTATATGCTGCTGCTTTTTAATTATGGTAATTCAATCAGCTGGAGACATTTGTAGACAAAACTTCCCTGTATGTGAACTGCACAACCTTTTTGTGGATTGGAATTTAAATGGAAAATATCAGATGCTACGTATCCCTCCTCAGTGCTGACCAGTTTACTGGGTATGAATGGAAATAGCAGTAAAATGATAATTTATTTAAATATCTCAGCTGTAGGATGGTAAACATTGGCTGCATATTTGATGGGCTTGAAAAAGACCTCTGCTCATAAAAGGCAAACAATGAAGTTTATCTCTTTCGATTTGCCTTGTTACAGTATGGGTCATGAAATTAAAAATCGTTTGGCAGCAGCACTGGAGAAAACTGTTGTATAACATGAGAATTTTACCATGACCTTGCTTTGATGTACCCATTTTAATTTGAATCAGCCCACACCACTGCACACTTCTAGCTGAAGATCAAGTTGCATGCTATTAAAATGTCTTTCATTTGGAAGATTAAGTTATATTTATACGACATTTAGAGTCTTTGATCTATAAAAGCATGTCATTATTTGCTTTTCTTGTTGAAGAAATTGATAACCCATTCCCATTATTTTACTTTATAATCAACAGTTTAATTAGCCAGTGGACAAACTTTTGAACTGTGGACAGCAGAGCCACACGGTTCGGTTAAACTCTCTGTGTCCGGGAGGCTGCAAGGGTCAACATCTTGTGCCCACATCCATGACAGTCCATGAGGACTGTCTGTGCTCAGCCCATTTATTATGTTGTTTAGCATTTAACATACGTGATTCAAGAGTTATCTTCATGTTGCTTCAGAACCAAACAGCGGAAACCTCGGCTGCTTCCTCCAACGGCTCCACATCTGGTTATTAATGTAATCCCATCAAGGATATTCCAGAACATATTCGAAATCACTTTAGCTCATGTGCACCTGAGAGGTTTACTCTCTCATGGTTTCCATTAGATTAGGTCCCTGTTTAAATGGGAGAGCAAATGAAACACCCCCTAGGCGCATGTAATAATAACAATGATGTAATATTTTATTGATCCACTTGGGCGTCCAGTCGTACGGTCTCTCAGGTCAAAAATGACCTGCTTTTTTGTCCCTTGTCACACACCGTCTAAGCTCCTATTACAGAGACATAGATGTGTCGCTAATCAGCCCCCCCATTATAAAGCATGATTACTTAATGCCAAGAGACAAATGGTAGTGAAGAAACAGAAGAGGGGGAGAGCTATCTGTTTCCCCCTGACACAGAGTTCCTTTATCCTCCACCTTCTCTGGCGTTACTAGGAATTACTTATCCGTCCTGGTGATATTCCTGACAACGCAGCATTAAATTCTGCCTCCCTCACACGTTTCCCTCCCAGTTAGTGTGTGTGAGTGTGTTTGGAGGATCTGGGGCACAGGTTTATTTAAGGAAAGGCGTTGGTGGCAATTGTGTCACCTGAGGCCCTTATTCTTCCTGTGAGAGATGGTACCACTAATCACTCTTAGCAATGATACAGTATGCAGATCAGGAGGTATTTTAAAGCTGGAGTTTGCTGCCTGTGCCTGTGAGCTTATATTTTCCATTCTTTATATATGTAAACATTTTTGCATCCAAGGCAACCTCTTGCAACATTTTCTCTTCTACACATTCTTCATCTGTCAGTGGTGTCGAGTTTCTCTCTGTATCTTCGATTTTGGACAACATCACATGAAGCATGGCTACCCACGAATCATTTCCTCTTTACTCACCATAGACGTAGAGTACATATTCAGCACTGCTGGTCCCTAGGTGGTTGGTGGCTTCGCAGCGGTAGGTGCCATTGTCTGTCTTGTTGAGTGAGGTAAAGGTGAGCTCCCTCCCCTCTACAATCATCCTGTCCAGGTCAGGAATTTCACCCCCGTCTTTTGTCCATGTCACAGGATCTGGCCTGGGAGGTGAAAGAATGTGAAGGAAAGACGAGGAAATAGATTTGTATGAAGCAGTATAGAATAGGCTGACATCAACTTATACAGAAGTCGAGAGACTTACGAAGGGTTTCCTATGGACACGCACTCCAACTTTAAGTACTGACCCTCCTGAGGAACAGTAAGGGAGCGGATGATCTCCACACGAGGAGCATCTAGGACAGACAGACGTGGTTTAAAGTCAGGGTGGATGATATTAAGATCCATGATCATCTGGATATCTAACTATAAATTTCAAAATAAAAGTGAAACAATATCATTTATGATAAAATATTACATACAAAACATGGTTGATCAATATAAAATCATATAACAATTTAGACAACATATATTTTCATGGACAATATTTTTTGCCCAGACCATCTTGATGTTATCTGACGAAAATGCATGCAGATGTAAAGTTACAATGGAAATAATGGAAACAGTGAAAGAAAAATAATTGAAATATAAACACTGTGACAAATAGGTTAGATTAAATGGAAGCTAACAGAATGCAGCAGACCTTTGTCTTTTATTCACTGTTCTTCTTCACGCAAAGTGTCCACTCCATGTGTGTAAGTGTATGTGTGCATGTACACTCACAGTGGACCTCCAGTACTTCAGTGGCCTGCTGCGGTGTCTGTGTGAGTGCCACATGGTCCACTTTGCAGGTGTAGGCCACTCCATCGTCATTTCTGTCCACGTACATCTGGAGAGAGCTCCGTACTGTAAATGTCTTCCCACTTGCATTCACCTCTTTGGCACCTTTGGAGAAAATGGCATATTGTCACAAATGCTCCTGTGGTTAACATAACTTCAGCCATGCTTTACACCGAAAAGCCAGATTCCACCAGGGTCTTCTTTCTATCCATCCATACAGATGAACTGTAACAAATAGCTGAATGGAATTTTCACAGTTTCTGTTATAACCTTTTCATACCAAACCCTGACAAATATTATAGTAGAATATTGTAAGTTTCTGGTAGAAACAATAGCTGTTAAGAATGTCCAATACCAAATAAACCAAACCAAAGTACAACAAATTGCACATAATCATAGATATCAGTAGATGATCCATAAATTATTTCTAGAGAAATTAGCAAACGTGAAAAAAGCAGCTTATAATAAAGAAAGGGATAAAACATTCTTTGCCAGATCCCCTCTTAAATTGGTTTAGTAGTTTTTGTGTAATCCTGCTAACAGACAAACAGATAAACAGCAATGAGAACATAACCTCCTTGGCGGCGACTGTGAATGCACAAGGTACAAACGTAACCACACAACTTGAGGAGGATATTTTTCCACAGACATCCTTCTTTAGCTAATGTTTCTATCACGAATACTAAATGAAAACATGTCTGTGTAACTCAGCACACATTTGTATCACACATCTCCCTTGATTCTGCTTTGGTATGTCGACATGTCCAGTTTTTGGTCACAGCTCTAAAAAACCCAATTTGCTCCCCTCCTGGTTGGGACTCTTTAAATGTAATTTACACTAGAGGCTTTTTAAGCACCTCTGGCCTCACCTCCCATCTCTGCCAATGCCTGTCGCTTCCTGGGCTTTGCTGCTCCCACACAATATCTAAATCTCTCCAAACACTTTAATGCACTTCAGTTCTCCCTCCAACCCTTTCTATTTCCAGCCTCACTGGGACAAAAAACATTACAAGGGCCAATCACACATTTGGCAATAACTTCAATCAGCCTTGTAGCAAAGTATCATTATGCACAGTCCTCTCCATCTGTGCAATCTGCTTTCAGGGCACTCCCTGAAACACCTGCCTTGTAATCCCAACCAAACAGCTGATCCACCTCTCCATGCCCATCAACACCCCAATCATTGCCAAACCAGTGTAGAACTCCTGCTACCCAGCTTCCTCAAATTATCTACCTGATGTCCTGAAATTTGGCAGACTCAATCATTACCCTTTTAGCTTCATGTGCCTCCACAATGATATAAGCCTGAGATAAGCCAAATGTATGAGATTAGAGGTAAATGACCAGCCCTCGCGACACAAATATTTCAACCAGCACACTGGTGCCCTTGAAAAGTTTTTGGCTGGAAATAAATCATCGTGCCTGATAGCAGTGACACCTCGTAGGTAGAGGCCCTTCTGACTGGAAGGTTACAAAGTCAACGCCTGCATCAATGACTTATTTCGTCCCCGTCAAACTGTCCTTGTGCCTGATGCTGTACTCAGACACAGTGCCCTGTGCAACATCAACAAGTTTTACCACAATACAGAATGACTTTCCAGTACTAGACTGAGATCCCCTCTGCATACCTGAAAACACCCCGCTGATATATTATGAATTCTTGCTTTTCAACAAGTTTCTAGTAGTTGAGGCAGAATGAATGGGAAACTTTAATGTCTCTGGAGTGATCCCGCACAAATTCATACCTGAATAATTCAGGAACTGTCGCCATGTTGAGGTAACAGATGACATTTAATGACTTCAGATGAATCCTAAAAGCTAATTCATGCTCAGTGTTAGAAACTCATATGGTAACCGATGGAGCCACCTGTCCACACTGCGTTGACTTTGGCTGTATTTTTGCACATCTTCTGAAAGCTTACCGAAGCACTGGAAATAGAGGAAACACAGCAGCAACACTGAAAATTGTAAGTGGTTGTCAGTGTAGCCAATAGTTCAAGCGAGATGACCGTAAGACACGAGGGAGAAATATCAATGGCAGAACTTTTTGAGGAGAGACTGAGGAATAAATGACAGGCATCTAACTTACTGAGAACAGGGAAGAAAACTTGAGCCTCTGTGCTGCCCTCTAGAGGATACATTGCTTAGGAGTCATAACAATGTAACGTAGAAACTCACATGTAAGTCTGTGTTCCCCACACAACTCACCAACGCCAGATTTGTTTTCATCTACTGGTTCTATAGAAATACACCTGAAAGCAGCAAAAACACAACAAAATATTCTTCACCTCAATTACTTCTGTTCAACCAGTCTTTTGGGGGTGGTTGGTTTTAGTGCCAGCAAGTATTTCAAACCATATCAAGCCTGTTCATTCTCTCTCCTACAAATCACTGGTGTAATGTTATTTAGCTGTCCGGGCTTATCTCCGAATTCACGTGTTGCCCTGGTTTCTAAAAATCCTACGTCTCCTTTTCTGTATTCTCATCACAGCAAATTCCAGGAAGCATCAGTCTACGGTATGCATCATCTCTCTATCATGGTGGCCACCGTTGTTTGAATCTCTTAAAGAGACTGTGTACGCTTCATATCCTTCTCGCCTCTGTGCTCATCTGCTCCACTTTCTAAGCTTCCCACCCCACTGTCTCCTCTCCCTCTCCATCCTGCCAATCAACTATTCCGCTCAGTCACTTTCCCCCAACTGAGGCAATGAGCCGGCCTCCCCTGGAGATGAATGAGTGACAGGTCTGCAGTGTTAGTAACATCCATCCACACTGCAGCAGGGAGGGAAAATGGCTGGATTTCTGTACATAAAAAGATATGGCTGGAGACAAAAGAAAGTGAGAAAAAGTTCATAGCAGAGAAAGGTAGGACAGTGAATTCATAATATCACGGTCTGTTTTAGCAGTTGCAAATGTTCTGCTACCGTCACTGCTAGTTATTCTAGGTTTCCATACTCTGTCTCTTCTTGAGTCTTTGTGTCTCTAACAGTCAAACTTGTCTTCCTCAGTCTGTTTGCAGCCTAAGAAGGTTTCTTCTCCAGACGTAGTGTTTTAAAGGTCACCCTTAGGCTAGCTACCTCATTCTACCTTTTGTGTGTTTCTCCTCTGAATCTTCATGCATTATTGTTGAGGTTAGTTTTTGGGGTTAACGATTGCCTCATTCTTACTAACTGGCACCAAGGAGAGGTTTAATTATAGACCCAGTTATCTGAAAAATAAAATAACCCCATTTCAAAAAGGTTATACAACAGCGATTTCTTTGATATTCTTCTCTCGGCACAAAGTTGAAAAGAGGACTCAAATTTTTAATCTTTTAATTCAAGGTTTTTGTCAAAAAAAAACCCCTGAATGAATCATCATGAATTAAAAAGTTTAATTGTGGTCGTATCTGTTCAAGAACAGAATTTATGAAATAGGCATGCAGTGATGCTGCTCTATCAAGTAACTTGAAGTTCTGCCTTCACTTAAACTCTCCAAAACTTCCCTCTAGTTATTATTTTGAGTTAGATTTCAGTGAAATACACAAGAATTCTCAAAGTTATAAAAAAATACAATAATAAAGTTCCGTCTGAGATGTTGTGAATGTGTGCATAACGGAAAGAAAAGCCAAGAAGAAACTCTTGTAACACACCTTCCTTATAATTCAGCTCTGTGATTTAAGGGTCTGGACCGATTTCGATTCTTGTCTCCTGGCAATTTGAATGGATTTTAATTGTGTCTGTGTGATTTAGGGTGAAAGCACTGCACATAGTGATGTGTTTGCACACAGCATGGCTTAATTTATATCATTATTTGGCTAAAAGTCTTCTAACTTCCACTTTGAGAACATATTAACAGTGGTTTTAAGAGCAAGTAATATCTCGTCATTTAAGTGCGGCAATTTGTGTGTATGCTGGTGCCTCCTGCACTGTGTGTGTGCATGCTTGTGTGTTACAGTAGTTATAATTGGCCTATAAATATCTTATTGTATTTTATGCACAGCTAAAAGGAGCAGATGACATCGAGCTGCCATTAAAACTTGGGCTTGTCAATCATACTCATCCGGCCAGTTTCATACCACACTCCCACACTCCCACACACCCGCACACACAAAAACATTACATTATAACAGTAAAGCAGTAACTCTCAGCTGCCAATGGCGACTTATGATGTCTTTTTTAATGTAATTCTGGAGTACTGTATGAAATCTTGAAATCTAGTATTTTGGCAGAAGGTAAATGCATCTTTTCAATCAAAACCTAAATTTGATCTTGAAACAAATGCTCTTTTCCTTGTATGTGATATTGGATAAAACACTAAAATCCGTGTCATAATATGTTCATAGTGAGATATTCAAAAATTTCAGGATGGAGGCAACATTACATTACAGACATCACCAGATTTTAACAGGACTTTCAAAAAACTGCTTGTATTCTTTTTATGATATTTTCTTTTAAATAATAAACAAACTTCTCTGAGCCCTTGGTTCATTATACAATAGGAACAGAAGTGGCCTGTAGCCAGCAGCAGTGTGTACTGTCTAAAACTGCCATCTCACATTTTAATGTTATCACATCTCTCAACACTCTTGCACAGATTTTGCTGCCTACACACCGCTGCAGCACTCAGAATTCTTTGTCAGAATTTTTTTTTTTAAGTGCGGTGCAGCAGTTTTTGGGGATGATTTGGATTTGGACAGAAACCTAGCTACTAAATGAAAGAGAAGAAAATTATAAAGGCTTGTCACATTTTTTGGTTCTGACCTTTCTCCAAATGGATGTTAACAATTGCAGGAAGGGGCAAATACAGAATTTATTTTTAATTAGTAACTCACAATTAGTCAAAACTGACACTTTGCAGTGTTACAATGGTATAAATATATCTACATGATTTAATAAGCATCTTATTTTATTCTTGCTATTTATTCTTACAAATAGTCAACTGTAAACCATGTGTTTATTCTGACTGCCATATTCACCTGTGAAGACTTTCCCTAACAAAAAAGCTTGGCAGTGTTTGACTGCGACTGCGGCACACTGTTCTGTGGGAATCTGCTCCAGGCTCTGCATCGTTGGTGTGAGCCAAGAGAGTGCCTTGGAGGATTAGAAATGGAAATGACAGGCGTAGAAATGTGAGAATTTGACCCTTTTATGCCATTTCACAGGAGAGCGGGACAACCCAGAAAAGAAGACCGAAAAGAGGAGGACTGCCGGGGCGGGGAAGGAACCGTCAACATTCCCAAAGAGAACTGACTAATCCTGGCAGCGGTGGTCTGATGGCTGACTCAACGTACACTGAACTACATTCTGTCAGAGATTTAAAACAATTTGCTCAAGCAGGAACAATGTAAATTTGTGTGTGGGTTCGAGTGAGGATAATTAAAATGTATAGGAGTATAAAACATAATTTAAACAGTAAAATTAAGGATGCAAAAAGAAAAAAACGACGAATACCATAGCTGTGGGCTGTCCTTTGCCTGTCAGATGAGCTGCATAGCAATAGATATGACTACTCTTAAAAGCGAGAACACTAATACATGGCAGGCTCCAGCTGCAGTGAGGTGTAGAGATGGGATATAATGTCCTCCAGCACCCTCCCACTTGTTGGCAGCCTGAAGCTTTCCCAGCTTGTGTGACCTGTCTTAGCAGCATGACTCTATGCTTAACTGACGGGTGACTCCCACCAGGGAGCACTTTTAAATGTTAGGAGACTTTCTATCAGCGCCTGGCAGACCCGTATCATAATGTCCTTTCTGACATAAAACTCCCTGAGCATTAGCAGAAGTGTCCGCTGTGGATTCATGATTCATGGTTTTCTACTCCAAAAGGAGAGGGTCTGGTCCGTCTCGGTGTCTTGGCATTTAAAAGCGGACAGGTGCTCCACCTCCAGGATGTTGCTCTTAATGGACATAGACAGTGGGTGTAGCAATCTGATCTCCTCTTCTTTTTCACCACGGTGTTTAAGTCGAAGGCTGTTAACCTGATCACACAATGTTATGCTTCCAGAGATCAAGGATAAGTCAGATACCATTATGCACTGAGAATATTTGAACAGGGTCATATAAGTTTAAAGAAAAAAAGAAAGTAAAGACTTTCCATGAGATATTTATGATCGAGGTGTTTCTGCTCTTTATCCTAGCTATCAGGTGGATGAAGAGTTAGACTAAAAAGTAAAGGATTTCACTTTGAGTTGTGATGATACTAAGAGATAACCTACCCTACCCAACAATTCTGTATCATACCATACTGTAACATACCTTACCATACCCTAAGTAACCCTACACTAACATACCCTAACCTACCATACACTAACATACCCTAACCTACCATACCCTAACTTCCACTATACCTATACCCTAATGTAGACTATTACACCATTATCACCCTACCATACTATACTCTTTTGTACAACCCTACCTTACATAATTCTTCTCTACCATAACATACCCTGACCTAACCATACCTTAACTTCCACTACCATAGCATAACCATACCCTTACCTAGAATACCACACAATAACTCACACACCCCACCCTACAATACCTGACCATACCATACTCTTTCATACCCTACCATACCATAACATGTATATCTTACCATCCCTTAAAATACCATACCATTCCCCACCCTACCATAACCTAGTATACCCAACCTATACCCTAACCTAGCCTAGAATAGCCTGCCATACCCTACCCTCTCCAACTATACCACTTACTCTACCCTACTGTACCATACCATAAGCTATATACTACCTACAGAGTCACACAGATTTTATCTCAGGCAAGTACTTGGTTGAACATGCATGAAAGGGCTTTTGTGTATGTGGTGCTCTTGTATACAGAAACCAGAGGTTGAATATGTGTGTGTGCCTGACTTGAGCATCTTTTATTCATGTCACTGTGACTAGCAGGAGCCATCTTGAAATTACATCTTTAATGGTCATTGATCCACTCCCACCCTATGGGAGGTGAATAGTATAACTGCAGTACCAACACACTACTACTACTTTTAACTTTTTAAACCCTGAACTTGTTTTAGTGTTCACACAGACACTAGCAGTCTCACGAAATGTCAACATCAACTCGTCTGAAATGACTTCCAGGAGCTATTGCCTCTTCGCTCAATAGCTGCTTCCAGGGAAAACCTTGCAGCATAGTCAAGGACAATAACCCTTAAATTAGGAATTAGTCAGCACTATTTCAATAGGTTGTTCAGTCACCGCTCAGCTCTTCAGTGAATGGGCACACTCGAGTGATGGAGCGTTGGAAAGTCAGCAGACAACCAACTAAAATAGCGCAAGGTACGTTTGCTGTGATAGTTCCGTGTCCTTGACTAACAACTTTGACAACAGAATAGAGATATGACTGAGAGCAAATCTGAATCAAATCTCTGTATTTCTTCCCTTAAGCCCCCTTGGAATAGAGCTATCACATAACATGATGAAGCAATAACCTCTACAGTTTAGGTCAGAGAGTATGATAATACTAGTCAGATAGCGAACATCCCCACCCTTATTTGAAATAAATATTCATTTCATCTATGCCTAGCTTGGTCTCTGCACAGCTCCCTCTGGTTCAGTGGTGTGTAAACAAGTGCTACATGTGGTGATATTGGCAGAGGCCTCTCTGGGTTACGGTGTGTAACTGAGATAGAAATATATCATTACTGGGTGGGGACTGAGGGGATCTGAGGGACAAAGAGACTGAGAAATAAGAATATTGGATTCCGTTCCACACACACAAGCTTATGTCCTTACATGCAGCCTGTCTGCTCCATCTGTCTGTTTTGCTCTATCTGACAAAAACACACACACACATGCTCAAAGATGCACACACACTTAGCACAGGGTGTCGGATGTGAATGGGTGATGGACTGCTCCAGTGGCTCTGCTGGTAATATAATCTTCTTTATTCCCACAGATCCCACACCAATATGTCACAATTGTCATTTAGTCCCAGCATGGTCACCCGCAATCAGATGGCTTTTCACACTGAACACACCCCGATCCTGTCAGTATGATGAACACTTCAAGTGCGCTCACATTCACCTTCGCATGCATAAATACATACATATATTGTGTGTCCACATGTTTTGCCCCTTTGTGTTTGTTTACTCTCATGTTTATTTATTAAGTCTTTCTTAGATGGGGACAGTCAGACTGTGGGTGAGTGGCTCGCTGGGCTCGTTTTGTTTTCCACAGTACGATACAACTCACACACTCACACACACGCCTCTCTATATTTGTGAGGACACTCATTGACATAATGCATTCCCTAGTCCCTTACCCTAACCGTAACCATCCTCACAATGTCAAAATGTCCTTACAATGATGGTATTGAACCAACATTGGCCCTCATAACTATAGATGGACATGCGTACACACACACACACACACACACACACACACACACACACACACACACACACACACACACACACACACCTAATTAGTAATTAGTTGCAAAACTGACAGTATAGACTTTTTACTGAATTACAATTGACCAGAATTTGAAGCTAAGCAGTAAACTGTTAATGAAAAACTGACACCTTCTTGTCAGATAAGACAAGGTATTAATTTAAGAATCAATATTTTTTCACCTTTGAAATCAACAACCTTTTCAGTAATTATACTGCTTATACTTACATATATACAGTAGTTCTATGGGTACAGTACAAAGATGATGGTGACAATGTTAGCCACTGTTTATGGATTCATTTTGATTAGCTGTGACCTTTAGTGGTGTTGAAATCAGTTTTAGAAATGTGTGGGATTAACATAGCTCAAAGTAGAGTGAATGTGATCACGTTGATTTAATATCATCTCCCAGCTACAGTTAATGAAACTGAGAGATAACCATGATATCTGCTTAAAACTGTGTGGAAACCAGCATTGATCTGGGCTTATCTGTTTGCTTATCTGGACCCTGGGAAACCCGTAACATGAGATAGCAGGCTGAGCTGTCTGCTCTTGAGCTCGGGTAGAAAGGCTGTAGTGGCCGATGCTGAGAGAGCTTTTCAGTGAATTCAGTGAGAGCTGAAACTTCACCTCTGATCAACATTCTCAACAAGTCCAACAGCAGATCTGACAGGAATCTCCTCATCTGACATCTGAATGAAGTCTCAAGCTTTGGCTTTCTGTTCTAGGACCATATTGCCAACATTGATTTTAAAAAGCCAAACAAAAAATGACTGCATAATATTGATTTATTTTTTATGTCCAATCTGTGTCTCATAATATTCACCACTTCATGTATATATACATATGCATACAAACTTGTACCTATAATATTATTTTCAACAATGTCATATGAGCAGTACAGAATATATTCACACACAAGGGCAAACCTGAACAAGCATATCCTTTCAGGCTACAGCACTACAACCTTGTCACAGTGAATAATATCGTCATATAAAATTGTACAAGGCCCAAATTAAAGATAGTCGTGTGCCAATGTGAGGAGAGAATTATAACATCTGACCTTAATGAGAAAGCATGTCCTCTTGAGACTACCTCCACTTGGAGCCACCAAGGATATCTCTTACTACCTGTTCGCTTTCCGTGGTAATAATGTCCCAGCTAAGCCTCTATTTGCCTTACAGGGAGCTTTTCTCTCTCTCTCTTTCTCTGCTGGGCTG
The DNA here is from genome assembly GCF_024713975.1 of Paralichthys olivaceus. Lineage (NCBI taxonomy): Eukaryota > Metazoa > Chordata > Actinopteri > Pleuronectiformes > Paralichthyidae > Paralichthys > Paralichthys olivaceus. The sequence continues at coordinate 11,794,006 of NC_091107.1, read as the reverse complement.
CTTGGAGACGCAATAATCACCCTTTGAGATACAATGAGCCTGTAAGGAAAGATACTCACTCTGCTAATTAGTGTATGTTCTGTTCCAATTTGTTTCATCTTCCTCAGAAGGGCAACAGGAGGAAATATTAAGTGTGGTGACATAATATTATAATACAAATACAAAATGTGGTGATTAGTTAAATTTGTAAAAAAGGAAACAAACAAACCCTAACAGCATGTGAGAGGGAGATCTACGACCAAAAGTAATTGAAAGATTCCTATTATGATTATAATTATATTGTTATTATTTTACATGAAAATGTGATAAGGGTCATAGGGATGATTGATAATGAATGCTCATTGAATTAGAAACAGCATTGGGAAAGTTATCTAAAGTACTTTGTATAGGAATGTAAAAATATTGTAAATTAATTTAACAATTGTAATAAATGTGCACACTGCTCTCAGTGACACCAAATACACATCGGACAATAAAAGTAGTTACTATAGTAAACTTTGTAGGATCGGCAAAGGTAAAAATAAAAAACCCTGCATGTGTTGGGAAAAATATCTTTGTCTTTTAGAACTTCTTTGTGCAAACATCTCAAGTGCTTTACAGGAAAATACTTTAAGTACATGTAATTCAGCAGTTAGGATGAGCAACACCTGCTGCTGGATATCCTTGTTCCTGAGTTTCACTGTTGGGTTTTACCAAGATTCTGAGATTTTGAAAATGTCTTTCCACTCATTTCCATGTTTTTTTTTAAAGTTTATACATCTTAACCTTGGATTTCTTTGTTTACACTTTAAATTAGAAAAGGTTGATTTGCATTTGTCCTCTGACTCAAATCTACTTTATGAAACAACACATAATCCTTGACAAAAGTTCTGCGACTGTGCTTTAGATGTGTGACAGTCTGCCCCGCTGGGTTCTATGTTTTCATTTGATACCGCATCTGTTTCTCTCTTCTTCAAAAACAAAATTTCATCATTCCGTGTCCCCAGTTCTCTTTTCTTTAATATTCTCTCTCATACCGTCTGTCTGCCTGCGTCTCTGTTCATCTCCCTTTCAAACAATTATAAAGTGGATGGCTCATCAAGCAGAACAAAGCAGGAGCAGGGTGGAAATGAGGTGTGGAGTCCGGTTGGTGTTATTTAGAGCTTCTCTCTGATAATAAGGGAGGTTAATGTATCGGTCTCACAGGAAACCTGCTGAATCCCCTCTATCTGGAGCAACTTTTTTAAAACAAAAATAAACTGTAGAGATGTACGGCGCAGTGTCACAGAGACACTTTTATGTAAGAGACTTTTTAAGTATTTGAACACAAATTCTTATTTCTTTACACACTCAGAGCTCTGTTTGTCATTTACAAAGCATATGGAGGTGATGAGAGCCACGCTCACTCATAATAATCAATATTTCTCAGTATTTTACAGCGACTCTCTAAAGAGATAAACTGTGGGTTTAATTAAGTTGTTTGCTCACAACGGAAACTACAGCTTGATATTAAATCAGTAGATATGTAACAACATGATTAATGGTAGAGCCTGATTGTAGTTAAGGTTTTTAATATTAGAGCAACTAAATGCATTGTTCAATTAAAAAATGGTAATCAATTGTGTGAGTGAATAATTTGTTTACTAGATAAAAAAAGAAAATTAGCAAAAAGGCCAAATTTTAAAATGTCAAACAAATCGATAATCAACTGATTTTTGGAGTAAATAAACAAACATTCTCACTGGATATGAAAAAAACCCCTTTATTTTATCATAATTCCTCCTGCAAAAGTTTGGATCAGTCATTGTAACTCTCATTCGACACTAATAGTACTATAGGCCCTATGTTTCACGCAGATTAAAATCCAGATACAGATGTTACGCACCTTTGACCTCCTTCTCATTCCTGAACCAGCGCAGGTCGGCGGCGGGCTTGCTGCCCTGAGTGATGCAGGTCAGAGTGATGTGGTCTCCCTCCAGGGCGGGCTTCGTCAAGCCATCGATCTCTGGCTTCTCGGGCACACCTACAGGACGGAGTTGAAATTCACAGCGATGGAACTAATGACACAGCTGTAAGTCAACAATAGTGTTATCATGCCATATTGGAAATTCTTCTCCTCCAGCTCAGTCTCCTGCAGGGAGATTAAAAGAGGAGACTGCAGCAGAGCAGCTTCCCTGAGCGGCGTCGTGCTCGAGAAGACATCAGGGAGATGGTCTCTCTAACAACTAGGCCGTCCCCTTCTTTAAGGGTCGCTTCACACGAATTACAAAGAACCACATTTTCTCATGTGCAGCTTGTATTGCTCTTAGTTTTGATTTTCTCTGGCCAGATTGTGAGACATCTGTGTGCGCAACGGCTCGAATACAAAAGGAGTGAATGGAGTTTTATTTATGGTGCTCACACAACTGAAAAATTGTATTTAAAATATTTAACAGCAATGTGTTTACACGGAACAAATGTCTGGGTTACCATGGGTACTTCTACCAAAGAAGCACTACCTGTGTCAAAAAGTGTATGCTGAACATGATTGTGTGTGTGTGTGTCTGTGTGTGTACATACATAGTAAACAAAGGCTCCTGACATAGAGGAGGTTGTACAGAACATTTACTTTACTGGCCTTTTCCTATAATGAGTGTTTTAAGTGTGTAGAGTCTGTCTTTCTAATGTCAATGAGCAATAAGTCTACCTCAGGCTGAAGGACTGAAAGGTCTGACAGTCAATGCCATTGACTGACTGTGGCCTTGTCTCCCCCCCTCCTGTACATTTTACTACCAGTTAAAGCTTCTGCTTTTTTTTGTTCATCATCTCCTTGAAGCTCCAAACAAAAGCTGCTGCTGGTAGATACAGTATGCAGTGAGATCCATCCTACCTCAACTGAGAATTTTGTGTTTAGGCTCCTGGTCATACTAACACGCCTGAAAACGTATATCACATGACCACTCACGTATTCTGGGCAGAAAGCACATGAACCACGAAATTGCTCAAATGATTGCGTGTCTCCTACACACGTAAACAGTTACAGCATCTTAATTGCAGAATTTAACTGTTAGCAAAAGACAACAGGGTCAGCAACGCTTGGAATTCATTACCCATGTTGCGTTCTATACTAGTAGCTGAAGTGAATGCTGTTTTTTTTTTCTTCAGAAGCGGGTCATGTTAGAGGAGCTTGAATCACTGAAGGTTACATCATTTCCTAAAAGACCCAATCAGCATGCAGTTGAGTTTTCAAACTAAAATGACGCCAGCAGCTCTTACAAACTTCTCCATTTAGCAGCGTGGACACCGGGCGTATCTGCAGCAGAGTTGATGTGAATGTATCTTAAATGTATTACATGACATTTTAGTGTGCATGTTTTGACATACATTTTGTTTCCAAGTGTTTTCAGCTACAGTGTTGTAAAATCCAACTAAGTACTGTGCTGTGTGTGTGTGTTTAAATATGTGAATTAGTGAGTGTGACCAATAACCAAACTTTTGTGCCATGCATTTTTAGCCAAGCATAGCATTCTATTGGTCATTCTCAGGCCTGGAGTCAGGATGGTGAGGGCTGTTAAAAATTGCTAGGGGGCAATATTTCATAAAAATAAAAACTATTGACGTGCGATAGTCTTGAAAGTCTAAATATCAGCAATGTAAGGCTTTTGTTTCAAAAGTCAGGATTCATTGTATTCTGTTTGGTGACCCAACAATTTTTTACATCAAGAGTCAAACATAGAGCCAAATTTTAACATTTCCATATGTTTAAAACTTCATTCTATGACCCAATTCTTGGGGCTTGTTGATATTTATAATGTGAATATTCTAGCATGTAAATTATACACAATTCACACTTTTTAATTTATTTTAAGAATTGTATTCGCGGCTCATTTCATTGTATGTTTATGAAAGACTTTGCTATTTTGTCTAAAGGATTTTCAATATGTCCCTTGCCAGAACTCATTGTCCTAAAACTCGGCCATTCCCAGTCCATTCTGAGTGTTAATTAAATCTCCCTCTCTGTTCCCTTGCTTGAACCCTTCACTATTGTTCATAATGGTGAAATAATTTCTCCATATCCTTGTTGAGCAGTAGCCTTTAATGTCTCCAATGCTCAGACTGCCAGCTAATGGTCCTTCAGGGTATTCATTAAGCTTCGTAGTACAAACAGTTGGTCCTATTGACAAAATTCTAAGAAAATCTTAGAATTACAATGTTTTCTCCCAATTTACCCCCACAGTAAATATAGATGTTACAAAACATCTTAGTCCATCAGAGTACGTGTGAGGCTTGGAAAAAAAAAGCTAGGAGTAGAGTAGGGACTTTTAAGAAGCTTGAGAGTAAGTGGTTTCATGCTGGTTGTCTGTACATTTGGGTTTTCTGGGATCTGTGACTCTCTTCCATTACAGTCTGCTGGTTTGCTGGTGGATTTACATGTCAACAAATATTGTTACTTATTTAGACTGGACAGCAGGAAGTGAAAAAAATCTGAGTAATGTTCCCGTGTTAACAGTGAATTGATTAACTACTCAAACTAACAGCGTGGTAAATAAATGGATGCAAATTATAAAAGTAGACTTGTGTTTTAAAATATGTTATAAGGTGTTTTTAAATTATGGTTTAAAGCTAATTTAACAGAGATGTTAATTGCATGAAATAGATATGTTGATCAGCCAATCACATCCTTGTGTGCTACCTAGCAACTAGGTCGACCACACCTCCCCACTTAGGTCAACATTTCTGTCTCTTCCTTGACTCTTTGCGAGAAATGTCTCAGCTTTTAGGAGCGGTCTGAGAGTACTCCCACAATATATTGTGAATGGGGATGCACTAGCTCATCTATTAACATAGCCAAAACTAATTGGGGAAGATAATAAAGCCAGTGTTAGGAACCGAGACAAGGGTTTTTATGAGCCCATGATGAAAACACAAAGACTATAAAGGGGAAAACCGCCTAATAGTGGTTTTATTAGTTTGTAACAGTCTATTTTATCTAACACTAACTAACAGTCAATGTGTTTGTCTTAAAGAAACACAATAAAACCATACAACTGAAAAAGATTAACCTCCAACAACGTTCTATAACTAACAACTAACCAATGGTCAAGATACTTTTAGTGAACTGCCTTGTCTTGTTTTAAGTGTTTGACTATTATTATTATTATTTTTGTAACCAAAGCTGTCTGCAATATGCTGTACTGTAAATATTCAGTCTGTTCTGATTCATTCTGTATGTTTGGTAATGTTGATTTAATATTGTATGTATTTTAAAAGTTTAACTTGTACATGTAATGGATTTGAATATTGGTCTTCTCCTTGGAGCACTTACATGAGATGAGTAAAGCTTGTTCTCACAGTAATTGTGGAAAATCTCTGTCTTTTAAAAGAAAAACCTGACAGAGTGAGAAAAGGCATGACTTGTGTTATGTAACCTATCTTCAGAAATGAACATGTCCTTGAAGCAGTGACGTGTTTGTCTGTACTTACCTAGAACAGTCAGGTAAGCCTTGGCCGTTCTGACAGGCATGGTGAAGAGGGAACAGGTGTACATGCCTTCATCCGACAGCGTGATGTCACTGATACTGATGGTCAGCTCCGACCACGACGCATGCACCAGCTCAATCCTGTTGTCTCTTAAAGCTGGACAGAGAGATAGACACAGGCAGATGGACGGTTAGTTAACAATACAAACTGGTACATTGTCTGCAAACCACCTCCCTCTGTATCTTATATTAATGGAAACCAGAGGACTGTATGTATGTGTTATGTCTACACACATTATGCTCATAAAACTGAACTTGACCAGATTTACTTTGATTGCTTACACACACAAATTAGTTAAGTTTGTTCAAATTCATATTAGCATGTTATTTTAACAAAACTGATCATTTTAGTTTGTATAACTGTTGTTAAAGCATTTTTTTGTAAATATTTGAGTTATTTTGGTAAAAAAGGAAGGAACATTGTGAGGGTTGAACAAATGTGAATAAAGACAGATAATTTGTGTTTTCAAATTGTTTTCTTCCCTCGCTAATAAAATGCTAATCATCTTACAAAGTTATTAACCAACAGTATCAATGTAATCATACGAGAAGATATAGAGAAATAAAATAACTAATCTTGCACCCTTCTCTTGTTCCTCTAGAAATACCTCCACAAGAGACAAATAAGCTTTTGGAATCATTTATAAATGTGCTAATACAAATAAGCCTATTTATAGGCACACAAGGATATGCAATTTTGCCCATTTAGTTTTAAATTCTTATTGGCAGAGTGTGGTTATTGCCAAATCATTTATTTATGAGCAGATATAAATGCATAAAACCGTATCAAAAAGTGACCTCCAAACTGAACTGTCTGTTGAATCTGTGTATTCATACTGCTCTCACACAGCCTGCTCTCCTGGAAGCCATCTTAGACATTTTACTTATATGAAAATCTAATCTTTCAAAAGACACAGCAGGAATGGAAATCAATAATGCAATAACAGGCTGAGAAAGACGCCTAATGAGAGTTTGGCAAGATGTGAGACTTGGAATGGATTTGCTGAAATTGGAAGGCCAGTTGAGAGACACTCCACACAAGACTGTATACTTATAAGCTATGATACAGTGGGAGCATGCGTTCAGGTTTTGTACACTGAGGTGACACCCTGGAAATGACTCGATTCATGCTGTGTCTGAGAGGTGCATTGTGAGTTTTTTTTCTTGAGAACAGACAATGTGGATTGTTGAGAGCAGAACATTTTTTATTCATCTTGTTGCTGTGGCCCGACTGCTCGAGAGTTTTATTTAATCCTTTCCTCCACTAGTACAGACCTAACTTAATATGAGCAGCCAAGGTTACTTTTATGTCACTCTCCATATAAGTGATTTGGAGCACAACTTGCTCAAGTGCCGTGTGTGTGTGTGTGTGTGTGTGTGTGTGTGTGTGTGTGTGTGACTGTGGAAGAATGGATTCAACACAACACATGTACAATTATTTGTGTACATGCAGGGGTTCATATTTTCTTTCATGGTAATCTTATCTTATGGTAATTGTAAGAAATCGAACAAAAAGTAGAGCAGTGTGGTTTTCTAATCTCCACAGAAAAGTGAAGAGTCAAGGCCATTAGACAGTCTGTTTGTAGAGTGCTTAAAAGAGCTGAATGGTGAGAAGTGATATACCCAAGGTATGTATAGCACTGAGGCTCTGTTTCAACATCCTCAAGCTTTGAGCCATCGTTAAAAAACGTTATTGATACCTTAACCTCTCATGACCCACACAACTCATGTGATTCTTCTGGAATGGAAACCTTAGTTAGTTTATACTCATATAGAAAACCTGATCAATTAAAAATCCAAAGTATGACAAAAGTAACAAAAAGTATTATCTAACAAGAATGTACATTGTTAAAACAATCAATAAACTTCAATAAGAGCTTTTAGAAATCTGGATCGATATTATCACAAGAGCTTGACCAGTTTATAAGTGGACCAATAAAAATCAGCTGATATCAGCCTTTCACAGACAGCGATCACATTTGCAGATATGGAAAAATATGGGAAAAAATAAAATAAAATTCTGCATTATTCTATGTGCGATATATTTGGTTGTATTTATACTATTTAATTAATAAGAAAGATTATTGAGATGTAAAATCTCAAGCCACAGTTACATTTCACAGTTTGATAATGACATCTTAGGAATCATTGCCAGTTCAAAAAAAAGTCAATAAACAGAAATATATATATAGTTCATTCATTATACTGAAACTAGAGAGTGCATGTAATCACAATAACTGAAATCAATGTCACTGTGCATATGCCAATTTACAGGCATGTACAGCCATATGTTCTTACATTTATAATCAGGTTTAATAGACATTGTTATTACTTTCATTTTTACAAATGTACACTCCCTTATATTGGTATTGGCTTACACAAATCCTCATCCTTCAGGCTCCAATCAATGTTTTAAATTTAATTTGTGGAAACCAAATTAATTAATTCGGCCAAATCTTGTACATTTCTGTATATTTGATTAATAAAATCAGTGCAGAGAGTATTAGCTGTGTTTTTACAGACTCATGGCTATAATTTGTCAGTTACTGCTAAATGTCAAGTCAACTCAAATGACACACATACATGTGAGCAGCAGCCTCTGTACAGCTGCTGTGTATTCATGCTGCAACAATCACAGAGCTGACAAATGTAGAAAAATGTCAGTGAGCACATGCTATCTCATGTCATTTGGTCCGGGCCCCAGGGATGGATCCCTCTGCTTTGTTAGTTCCAGGATAAACACCAGAGTAAATGGCAGCTGATCTGTAATCAGTTTGGCTAAACGACAGCTGCTCTCTCTTTAATGTATTATTACATTTGTTCTGTCCATTCCTGTCCAACGCAACACCAGTTATCACTATATGCTGTGTGCTGAGCCTGAGCAAGCGTGACATGTTGATATGAGCACATGACATATCTTTAGTCCTGGCACGAGTGACACTATGTTTCTGTTTGTGTGTGTGTGTGTGTGTTTGTGTGTGTGTGTGTGTACACATGGCCATCAATACAAGACCACCAGCGCACAGACACCAAATTAGTTTTAGTCTAATGCACTGCTAGATCAGCTAATGGTGAGACCTGCCTGTAAAGAGAATCATTATTTCTCATGTCCACACACACACACACACACACACACACACACACACACACCCCTCGCTGATCAAAGGACAAGCTTAGACAAACAGATTATCTTTTCCTCTGCGCATATTTCTGTTTTTTTTTTTTTTCTGTCACTCTCTCAGATTCTCTCTTTCCTCCCACCCAGACCTCATTCTGTCGACTCAGGCAGCTCCACTAACCTGTAAAAGTGTACAAGTTAAACAATGCATTAGTTCATCTGTTGTCTTGTTTTGCTTTGGGTGAGAAAATATGAGCAGGCAAACGTCAGAGAATGCGTTTAGCTGTGCTGGCTCGCTCACTATGATGATGACACTCTGCTTTCTTCCTCCACTCTTCGCAACAGCCCTCTGTGGGAGGTTGTTTACGTGACATTCAAAGACATGGATACATTTATAGTTCTTTAAAAAGTTGATAATAATACAACAATATATATATATAATATTCTGACTTGGACCTCAGCAAGTTTAATGAACTCAATGACTATGATTCACACTTCAAATGGTCTAAAATAGTTTTATGGAATCCGAAGAATGTGATCATTCAGATTTAAATCTAGATTTATATACAGTTATACTTAAAGTGTAGTTTATGCATCTCTCAGTGCTTACAGGCAGATATCACAACAGTTAGATGCCAAAAAGTAGGATTATCCTGATCCCCCTGGAAGGGCGGATTCAGACTGGATTTAGAAACATGAAAGGTGTTATATATAAAACCATGAAATCATAACCATACAGTCAATAATATGGGAAAAAATATGACTTATATGTGATCAAATATATATTTAAACAAAAAGTTATTCATCAACGACAAGACCACACACACAAATAAAGATTGTTTTGTTTATTTTATCAATTCAGATTCTAACATTTGTCTTTTTACTTTGATAGGTTTTATGCTAATGTCGGATATTCAAATCAAGTAAATAAAATCAGGTGTATATGTATAAAACTACACAATACGTATTGTGACACGTGCAGGTTTGCGAAGCTATCCTCATTAGAACTTCTATCATTGTGGAGAGCCTAACCAAAACCTTCTCCCTAAACTCAACCATGACCAACTCATGTCTTAACTTAACCACAATTCACATCTACCGCTAAACTAGACCAGGACCTCAGACATTAAGTTTTGCCTCATTAAGACCAAGCTCTGGTCCCATGAGGTCTGGTCCTGAGAAGGTCAGTGTTTATGCTGGAAACGAAAACAAGTACCCAACACACACACACACACACACACACACACACACACACACACACACACACCACACACCACACACACACACACACACACACACACACACACACACACAACATAAAACGCAGCCTCTGCTCCATCACTCTGTGCTCAGTGAAAGGCTGGATATCGACAGAGCGGAGCTGACGACTGAGGAATGTATCTGCACTGTTTGTCTGCAGAGGTGCTGCCTGCCTGCCATCCATTACAAACCATTAGTGCAGATGGTCCTGAATGTGTTCATGTGAGGCAGCGTTGTTTTGTCGACATCAAAGGCGGTGATTTTGTGTTGCACAATAACTACTTTACTTACTGAACGCACAACCATGCTTCCCTCTCTCTGTGAATACAGGGAGAGACAAAAAGCAAAGCTGCAGCTGTCAGCATCAAAGTTTGATTTGTTTCTGCACCAAATTTTTAATACACCTGAATGTGTGGCTTCTGGTTTGTTTACAGTTTGTAGTGTTTATGTGTGCACGTCTGTCTGACACAGGGAAATTAAATTTTTTTATACATGTGATCGCAGAGTATCTTCAAGGAGGACAATTTTTTGATTTTGCTGAAACAGGGTTAGTTTTAACATTCAAAAACCCACTGAGGTGAGCAAGATTTTTTTTTATCCTATTACAAGTACGACGGTTGTCTCAGAGGAGCTGTCCGTGCTGAGGTTCCCTTGAATACAGCCATGATCTTTCTTTAATAGAATAAAAGAAGAGAAATCTCTAATGGACGGGAAGAAAGGCAGGTCTTTGAAAAGGAAACCTGAGACAGAGAGAGGGTCAAAGATGTTTTGTTACTTTTAAATCAGAAGTGACATTTTTAGTCTGACGTTCATCCAGCTGATGAAACCGTCTCACTGAAACAGACTCTGAATGATGCTAACATTCGTAATCAGATTTTTTTTAATGAGTAACAGGTAAAAATAAAGAAACAACATAATTGTTGTTCACCCATCTTTCCTTTTTGATTCAATGTTCACATTCATGAAGGTGCTTGTTTTGGGGACAGATAAGTAAACTTTTATTTTAGTAAAGATGTTCTGATGCTAACACCAGCATCGGAAATACATTCTGGCGAGGATCAATGGTCGGGGATATGGAGTACGCAAATCTATTTACCGATCCATAACCTTGTCTTTTATGTATATTATTCTCATCCATCTAAAACTGCAATTTTCCCTTCCCAGAAATCACTTCTTCTTTGCTGCTTCAAAACATCACTTACGCTGTACTGCCGTATTATTATTAAACCAAAAACTGAATTACATTAATCACCAACAAAACAGACAATATGTACAAAACACAAACTCCCATCAAAACAAACTGTAAATACCATAATAAACCAACATATCATCAGGTGAACCACCCACCATACATGTACGATTTACAAGGGTAGAGAAATATTTCAATATAACAAAGTAAATATTTTGTTCTCGATTGAATAGTAAACTTTTCCCATCACTTTAAATATTTTGAATACATTTGTATATGCAATTTATCCTTCCAGTATATAATGGCGTTTTACAATCATTTTCAAATGGTGGATATCTAAAGTATCCACAACCACAGCTTTAAAAATAATAATAAAATGTATGAGATAGTTACTTGTTTCTTTAAAATCACCTAATATAACAGAGAAGAAATCTAACTGAAAACTCAAATTCAATGCATTGCACATCAGCTAGAACTAGACAAAAAAAAAACACTTGACAACAAGCAAGGACACGCTTCTCTACTGCACAATTGGCTGTTTAGCTGATGGTGGCTGCTGTGCTGTGCTGTTCTGTTCTGTGCTGTGCTCATGGTTACTGTCTGAACCTCAGCTGAACCTCAGGCTCAGCAACTGCAGCTTCTTTTTCCCAAGAGCAATCGCACACTTTATATATCATCTTTTCCCACAACATCCATGTTTGCTATTTTAGTCTGGGCTTCTTGCATTTTTACAGCACATGCACTGTATCTTGCTGATTCAAGTATATTGGACATCTCACAGAAATAACACAACTTTCTTTTACTGCTCCTGCTTTCAACATAATTCATCATTGAGTATTTAAATGAGACTATGATACAGTCAGACTCAGTCCTGAAGGGATTTTCTATTTGTTTCAGACAGAAGGAATATTTTTATATATATTATATAATTTTTCATAATATTCTAATGTGTGTTATAATTACACAAAATCTGTGTGAACAGTTATAACAGGGTATGTATAGGTCTCCATGGTCAATGTGTGGAACATCTGATAAAGTTCGAAATTTCTATGTCCACTTTGGGAAATGATTAAAAAAAGAATAACATGTTTATTTATGAAGCACCTTTCAAAATAACCAAAGGAGGATAGATATAAATGAGAAAATAAACATCAAAGATAAAAGGCAAATAAATACAAATTCTAAAATTGAAGACAGCAGATAGAATAATGCAACATCATTTAAAGTAATGGTTGAAGAAATGGATATAAGAAACATAAGTAATAGCAAAAAACAATCAGGTAAAAGCCATTTGGTATGAATACAAATTGAGAAAGGATTATCAGGGTGTTGTCCCACTTCAACTCATCCTTTTCTATATCTGTTGTTCTCTTTCACTAACGGTCATTCACATTTCTGTATTTCTATGGGTTTCTCGTTTGCTTTAAGTTATCGTGTGATGCACTGTGCTGTTTAATTCACATGGGGGTACACATGTACACACGTATGTACAGAATCAACCATAGGAGTTATTTTTTAGACGCCACCGATAACACTTGTTCTAGCACGACGTGAACAGTTTGCTAGTCTCACTAAAATATCTACACATCAATAAGCCGTCATCAGAGCACACCAGCTACATACTCTGGGTATATATGGAAAACTGTATACAGCAGGAAGGCAGCACATATTTATATGTACTGTATATATATATAGATATGTATATATCTTCCACTTTTCCATGGTTACACCCCACAACTATTAGCAGGTAAGTAAACAAATGTGTGGGCATGCACTAATGTGTGTGTGTGTGTGTGTATGACAGTACATTAGGGAGGCATTTATTGTAGAAGCACACAGAGTGGACACAGTCAAATTGAGACTCACTGAGTTTAAGTCTATGATTTTTCCATATTTGCCTTTGTCTGTTTATTTCCTTCTCCTCTTCCTCTGCCATCCTTCCTCCCTCCCTCCTCATCCTTCCATCTATCCAGGGACACTATGCATTAGTATAGAACCTTGGCAGGTGTTTGCTCATTCAAGTGACACGGTTTTATAATGAGAAAAGTGCAAATTTCAGAATATACCTGCCCATATACCTGACTCTGTCTGGATGTGACTATTCTCTTTTTCTTGTCAACGACCCATCTGAGTGTGTCTGTCTGTGTGTGTGTGTGTGTGTGTGTGTGTGTGTGTGTGTGTGTGTGTGTGTGTGTGTGTGTGTGTGTGTGTGTGCATGTATACAGAGAGAGAGAGAGAGCAAACATAATGCAACATTTATTAAAAAGCTTAACGTATATTCTTTATCTCAGCCCCTGCTCACGCTACATTATCTGTTATACCTTTTCCGTTGCGTGACGGCTTTTTTTCAATGTAAAAAGTGCCTTATACTTTATACAGTAATTGGCTTGTGGAATTTTTTCCAGTAACAGAAATGATTTCTTTTCATCAGTCACCACCTGCCATTCCGAGTTCAGTGGGAAACCTCCACCAGCCCTGCTTCATTAAATCTTTTGTAAGAAGTGGGTCAGCGAGGAGACAGCTCTCGCCTATAAACCCCGTTGTATTTTGCATAGGGACACGTTTTCACCCTAAAGCCAGGAAGTAAAAAAACAGACACCCTGGTCTATAAGGAGATGCATATTATTTTAAGGGGCCCATTACAGCTGTCCTTCAAAGTGACTTTGAAAAGCTAACGGTGTTTGCAGGAATATATTCTCACTGTGATCAGGCATGAATTTCTCAAAAAACAATCCTTCTGATTTCCAATTCTATTATCACATATGGTTTCTTATAACAACTCTGTGTTCAAAAGCCATTCTTCTCGAAGAGAAAAAGAATATGCCCGCTGCTAAATGTGAGTTAATTATCCCAATTTGCCTCTGGGCATTTTTCTCTCACCAATGATAAGTGGCTCTATTAATAAAGGTAGTAAAAATTGCTCCTTTAAATACTAAAAGCTTTTTCTTTAATAATAAGAAGCTAAATATTGTAATAAAAAGAGAGGTGACAAAGAGAGGAGACGCAGAATGCTCAAGGTCAAAGGAAAAAGTTTGCTTGTGTCTTTCAGAGGTGATAACTGTTTCTGAAAGCGCTCATAAAATGCCTCCTTAATTCCTCTCCTTTATCCCACCAAGGCCCACACGCCATCTCCCTTCTCCTCTTTTTCTTCCTCTCATGCTTTATGGTCCTTGTCTTGGAGAGAGGGGACTTGTTAGGGATCTGTGGAGATTTACAGTCAAGTTTTTTCTATCAGAGAGAACACGGTACCAATCTTCAGGCCGATATGAAAGGATGTTTCACAGAGGCACTCTTCCAGGAAATAAAACAAAAAGACAGCTGTCTTCGAAGTTTAACTTTCCGACTCGGATTAAGTTTTTTTGAGAGAAAGTTCTGGTATCTGTTTAATAAAAAGTCTGTCAGGCATTTCTTATTTTGTTATTTACTTTGGAAAAACTTTTAAAAGCCCATCCCCTAAATTGCTCAGGCAAAGACACTTTGAATGCATCAAAGCTTTCACGGCTGCATACTAGGGAAGTGGAATACTTGACATTCCACAGGCACACACGTATATATGTGCACTTACAAGCAACAAACACACACACACACACACTTGCACAGCCACAGACAGCCAGCAAATTGATTCATACAGCTGAATATTTGACATCTGAGGACCTGAATGGTTTCATATTCAACAGCTTGGGAGTCTGAAAACGAGCGGTTGGCCCATAGCTGTTCACCCATAACACTAATCTTAATGTTTAAACAGATTCAATCAATCTGCAGATGGCACAGCACAGGCAGGGATGTCCAGCACAGGTGCAGTGGGAACTTTGAAAACAGCATCAACATATTATAACTTTTTCATTGAAGACGCTGCAGATACTGTGACATACAGTATAGAGAGACTGTCTTGAATGAATGCAGCAGTATCGCACTAATGTGTGGTGACTCACCGTTTTCAGGCTGAGGGGAAAGTGACCTAGTCACTGTGACCTTTACATGGTCATGTTGTCTTTTCCAATTTGCTATAACCATTCTAACAAGAGAACAAGAACATGGACTCCACATTTCGTAAACACATCATGTAAAATATATATACACAAACACAGACAAGAGCAGGCACAGTGTGTGAGCACATGAATGGACGAGGCAGCCCAGTGGACACAAAACAAAGAAATCATTATTACCTCCACCAAGGAAGTTGTTTAATTGTTGGAGGGGTGGGGCATAACCTAAAAAAGTCCCTTTTTTGCAGTGGATCTGGATAAACGACATATTCAGTCATTTTTTTATTACTTTGCTTATCATGGCGAGACACGGCGTTGGCCTTGGTTTCTGTCCGACCTCTAGTTCTGTGATGTGAATATTGGGAAAAGTAAGTTTTGAAATAATTTCACAAAGTGTGTCAACACAAAATGACCTGCATCCGAAACTTTTAATCACCGCAACCTGCAGCATTTTATGTTGCATCTGCCAACATCTGTACCTGCTGAATCAGTCACTGTTCTAGCCAGAGCTACATTATGATCAGGTTTACTTAATGTGTGGGGGCAAAAACCTACTGATGCTCGCAAGGACAAGTAAACCTCCCTCCAGCCATACTCCAGAGGGCAGAAATTAAAAAAGAGGAATGAATGAAGGGAGTTTAGCAGGTTGGAAATGACAAGACAGATGTGGGCGCTGAAGGAGAAACGGGATGAAGACAGGTTAGAGAATTACCGCAACCGTGTTGAATAAGTGATTTAAATGTCAAACCTTAGTTGGTGCTCACACATGATGAGTCCACTACAAATTTTGCCTGGAAAGTAATTATACATATGGTCTTTCTAGTGTGGGAAGAATGAATAAATTGAAACTATGACTCTCTGGAAAATTTCTTCATCTAGGAAATAAAGACACTATCGAGTCTTGAATTACACGGAACCAAAAGAGCAATTTGTAAAGAGATATTAGGCTCTTTTGAATCTCATAAAAGGCAGAATCCCTCTTGCTCAGTGCTCATCTCCTCTTCTCGCTGTCGAAGCACAGCTGAAGTCCCTCAGTGGGAAGTGATGGAAAGGACAAAATCGGCTATTTTCAGGACAATGGCTTATTTGAAATTCAAACAACTCTTCGCAGGCGCCACGGCACCTTTGAGAGGAGCGAGACAAGAGGAGTCGCTTTCATCTGACTAAACGTCTTGGAGGTGAGACTGAGCCTTGACATTAAACAACAACAGCCATGAAACCAGCACCACTCAAAGGACTGTAATGGAGTCAGTGGTTGCATTTGTCTTTGTAAGTAATATGTTTATGCAAATGCTCTGCGGCTGCCTTCAACAGAGCCACACAATCTGTGATAGCACACACACAGACACACACACAGACAACAATCTGTTGAATCCGACACCAAACATTAATCCAACCATTTCTTGATGGTTAACCTGCATACTGGTTATAATATTAATGTAATCTGTATCAAAGCTATTCAAATTTTAAATCACAAATTTCAATGTTCTGGTCCAAATTATTGCACCAAATTAAAAGTAAATACCTAAAAAAATTACATTGAGTTCATTGAGTCAGCCAGTAACCTAAAATAGGGTAGGAAATAAACTTTTCAAATAAAACTCTATAAAACTTAACTTTACTTTGGTATAACCCCCCCCCCCCCCCCCCCAAAAAAAAAAAAACCAAATAAACAGGTATTTAGAAAAGTATGCAAAAAGTTGGCAAGTTAGGGTAGAACATTTGCACAACGGTGTGCTTGTCCTAATCCTCGTCTTTTTCCTCCCAACAGGCAGCACGGAAAATTAATCTGAAACCTACTGTGCTCAAAGGCGTTTGCAGCTGAGACATTGTTCCTTCCTCACACTGCCAGTGGCACTTTGGAAACACCACGACATCTCTGTGCGCCCATCAGCATGTGCATCTGAATTTGCCACGTTCAGCAAGATAACTCCCAGAGTGCTCGCAAACACACAAACACACACACACACTCCTATCTCTGTGAGGATGCTCATTGACATAATGCACTGCCTTTCCTTTCCCCAACCACAACCAAAGATTCTGTATAAACAGATACTGCATGTGAATAGAGACTGTAGACATAGGATAAGATTTTGGGGACAAACGCTTCTGGATTATGTCTCTAGTTTGATCATTTTCGAGCAGGTTTTTTTGTTTCCCGCAGGTAAACAGTCTGTGTGGAGACCAAAAGAGATGGTACACATTGACCAAAATGCACCATCTTTTTAATTGATCTGTATTCATACGCAGATAGCTCTTAATAGAGATCAGCCAAAATATTGTCTGGACCTAAAATACCTACAAAAAGTATCACTGGTTGTGTTTTGTATGGAGAAACGTTTGACTGGCATAAGAAACTGGTAAACAGTGTACAGCGAATAGCAGATGGATATTTGCCGTCTACACCGGTAGACCCAAAATATCGTCTGTTCATCGTCAGATGATAATCGATGGGCAACGAGATTTATCAACCATTACAACTAAATGCCTGACCCAAACCTTTACTCTAAGATCAATCTAAATTCAACTCTACCCTGAACCCTAAAACCAAGTCTTAACCCTCAAACACACCTTTGAAGTTGTGGTGACCGACCAAAACACACACGCAGACACAGTCAACCCAAAAAAGCTTCCAACTCTGGGGGCTTAGCAGCATCCCTTTGCTCTTTCTGATAATAAGAGGGTCCTTGACTGCTTCCTCATTTCCAATCTCAGAGCTCTGCACTGGAAATGCCATGAAACAGGCCCCCAGGCCGGACCCCTGCTGTGATATGGAATGACCTGCAGAGAACATCAGTTGTTGATTTTGATGTTCAGAGCAGCTTTTTACTGCCACTCTGTCCAAAGAAAGGTGGGTAAGTGAAAATGTGAATGGCTGAAAATTGGAATGATTTGCACATGCATGCATTCACTTACTATATGTAAAATATATATACACAAACACAGACAAGAGCAGGCACAGTGTGTGAGCACACGAATGGACGAGGCAGCCCAGTGGGCAGAGGGATAATGGGGGAAGACTGTGTAAATCCCATATGTGCTTAATCCAGACACTTACAAGAGAGTGTGATTCATACTCTATTACACTCGACTAATACAGCTGAGAGACGCACAGGGCACAATCATTTCAGCAGGCATGGACCAACAAAATAACACCCATGAATCCTATTTATGGGGACTTTACTGAAGAGGGCGTGAAAGGTCAGGGATAAACCCTTTGTACTTATTAGCCATTAAACATTAGTGGCTTTGTGCCACACCCACAATTCCGCAGAGTGTGTGTGTGTGTGTGCAGGACCATGACGGTTTCCAGTGCATCAAGTGTTTGTTATACAGAGCTTGAAATCTGTTCTGCAGAGTGTATTACCCTCAGGTTATTGTCTCACAGGTAGTGATGTGTGAGATTGATGAAGATCCTTTCGAAAAATTATATATAATATAATATACTTTATATTAGTTTAAGAAAGACACTCAATTTATCATATTTTTATTAAATTATATCCTTTCCATTAGGCACATTTACAACACGCAACTGTGTCTGAGTTTTATATTGTCAGTATTGTTGGCATGTTGAGATCCACAAATGTGGACATTTTTTGCGACTCTCCTATAAAAGAAAATAACCTTCATTTACCATTTACTCCATTTAGATCTGTAGCCTAGTCTACTGCAAATATCACCATCAATGTGAAAGTAATTAATTGATTATTTGTAACCAACTTAATGCTTTTGCAACATTAATTACACACAAGGCCATACTGGCTCCATCCAAGGCTCAGGCTGTTTGGGTTTGTTTTTTAGCATATAACTCTCCAGTGTGAGGTGGACACAGTACGAGGGTGCGAGAAGGACTTGAAGCGTGTGTGGGCTGTTTCTGATGTTCTAAGTTGATCTGAACAACAATTTCAAATGTTGTAATTGTGCAACAATGTTAACACTGATCATGTTTGTACTTCAGATGCCGGTAAGAATAAAAGAATGCCAGTAGCCATGCTCCACAACTGATCTTTAAATGTGGTCATCCATCTACAAATGTATAGAATAACCAAGTCTGAGTATTTGTGTGTGTTTTAAGGTTGAGAGATAAAATAAAGCCACATACTATTCATCCTCAGAGGGGAGGTTTTAAAGACTCATGATAACAGGCTTTGGCATGTGTGTGTGTGTGTGTGTGTGTGTGTGTGTTTTCTACACAGTGAATGCACTAACTGTAAGAACCGAGCAGGACAGGAAGAAGCAGACACATGAAATGTTTGACAGATGCTATGACAACAAAGACAGCAGCTTATTCAAGTGACAAACACACAGGGTTACAGAAGCTCTTCTTTCAGGCTTTTCTCCAAACTAAAAAATGTAAGTGAAATTCAATTATTTGTGTGTTTTGTGTATTTCTCAACCACTGCAAATCTAACACAGGAGACAAGTGCATCTGTCTCCAACTCACCTTTCTTGTCCCCGAAAAAGAGGGTCTGCTGTGCCGGGTTCGACCACTGGAGGGAGGTGTTGTCATTATACTCCACGCGGCAGGTCATGTTAGCAGTGCCACCCTCCGTCACCGTCACATTTTGAACCAGAGGGTACTGACCACTGACGCCTGCGAAGACACACAAAAGAGAACAACAGAGTTAGGAGATGAGGATGCATCAGGAGTGAGGGAGCGAAAGACACTGAGGTGCACAGAGTCAGACAGATGGTGTCATTTTATTGCTTGATTTGTAACGTGGCTTTGTTTGTTTAATACAGTTGAATTCAGTAGGATGGTGATCATGTAGAGTAACATGTAACATGTAACTATGGAGGCTGACTATAAAGTAAATTGATTTTCATGCAGATGTACATAAAATTAAGATACTGTTTAGAAAATACTTTCTGTCGACTCCTCACACTGCAGGACGAAAAGAGGAAATCTGGTTTATGTCTTTGAGGAATAAAACAGCTTAACACCCTGATTACAAATTAAATGTACATGCAGGATGGCTGGTCACGGCTGTGCACTAAATTGGACCCTAACATAGAAGAAACAGGGGGCATTTAGCCTGTGGTATCAAGCCTGAAACCTCAGCTACACAGGGAGGACCAATTAAAAACCACTCTCTGTGGACTCTTCTCCGTGTTGGTGTGTGTGTGTGTGTGTATGAGATTCACACGTCGATTGAGAGAAACAAAGAGACAAACAGCATTAAATCCTGTAATTGTGTGTGACCTCTTAGACGAGCGGAGCCAGTTTTCAGCACCACGGACAGGTAGCTGTCGGTTTTCAGAACTCTGGACAGCTCACATTTGTGTGTGTGTGTGTGTGTGTGAGAGAGAGAGGGCAGGAGGGAGGCAGAGGGAGCAAGTAAGCAAGTAAATAATAATAACCATAAATCTATTTCTGTCTTCATCCCCAGAGGACAGGTTTTAAATACGTGTGAATAGAGTCTGAGGTAAGAAAGATTATTCATCCCAAGCTAACACCCCCGTCTTAAACCACCATCCCTTCCAGGGAGTGTTAGGGATCATGAAAACTGAAAAAAAGAAAAACATTAAGTATAAGGAGAAAAAGAAATAAGTAATATTCAGAAATTAAGTTTTAAATGCCACAATTTCCATTTCAGTGTAATACTGCTGATGCCTCTCGATTCAAACGCTGCTTCTGTATTAAATCTGATTGAACACTGCAATTATCGGCAGCCAATTTTGTGTTTTCCTTACTTCAGCTAATGACTGCACGGGGAAAGATAAATAAACCCTCAAGAAAACTACTTGTCTTCAGGGTTAGCAGGTGAGGCAAACACCATCAGAGAGACCTGCGGTGAAGGACGCGTCGAGAGGAGAGAAGATGAGGTGAAGGAGAGAAGGAGCGGCGAAGAGAGGTAAGTCAAGGAGCACGGGTCATTTCCAGTGTTGATTAAGGCCTCCCGAGGTTAATCATGCATGTGAGAGATAGAGAGGGAAGAGGAGGGAAATGGAGGAAAAATGGATCCGCGCTATGGGAGGCAAGGAATATGTTTTATTCATGGAAGTTTTGCATGAGGCATGATCTGCCAACGATTTACCATTCTCCCGCGCCTGCCCTCGCTCTCTTTATTACTTCCTCTCTTTAAATCACTTACTTTTCCTCCCTTTTCTCATGCACGCAGTTGGGCGACATGCAGCCCAGTGTGATACATTTTATTTCCTTTGTACCGGCCACAAAAGAAAAGTTAATGGTTTAACACCATACCGGATGGTGGCAAATGAGGATTCTTTTTGAGCCGGGTTCTGCACAATATGACATGAAGTATAATTTCAGTTCATTACTGCGGCGCTGGATGTGTCCCTTTTAGATGTCGATGAAAATGGGAGTCAACTCTATGCTTGCTTGCACTATGGTCAAGTCTTTTCTCATTCCTCAATATATATATAATCTGCTAGTTTGTTCTCCGCGTGAAATGTTGAGTCATTTAATGGTTACAGCAAAGTGCCTCTAGCCAACATAGGTGCTTTGAAAATATATCCGTCCAGCTATGAAACAACAGCATTTATAAGATATTTATGTCTTTTACTTGTCACTCAGATTATATATGCAGGTAACCCTGCTTATCAGGGCAGATAAAAAACCTGTGTCCATGATATCATGTATTATATATATTATGTAAAGCATTTGTAAGACATTAACCTCTTTTACACCAAAATTTGCAGGTGGTTTTCTAAACCTGGGTACACCAGCTGAAAAAGGTGGTTTTGCCAGTAAAGCAATTCAGTATTTTTCCTGCTGTGTTGTGTTCAAGGTCACAAACAAACAGTTTTCTGCACAGTTCAGCATGAGAAATAACCGACCAGATGACGTTTGAGAAATCCATGATGCTGCTGTCTATTTGCGACAGGTGTCAAACCTGAAGCTCCTCAAACATTTGTAGCTGGATGTTTACCAGTCATTACGAAGGCAAAACATTTGAAATATTAGTTTTTCTCTCCCTTTTCTCCTCTTCCTTTCTTCTACTAGTGCCTCCACAAACTTACAATAGTCTGGGGATTCCTAACCTTGCCTAAGCCTTGCGTCAGCTCCTGGTGCTACACGTCCAGAGGGACTGAAAGGGCCAAAGGGGCCACGATGATGGTTATATTAGAGCAGCGCATTGGTCTGTGCGCCTAATTGACCAGCGGAGTAGATTCTTCCATTCTCCCCCCTCTGGCCACCCAGACCTGATTTAAATGTATCTCCTGAGGGAAGCAGGCAGCTGCTCTCTTCTGATTTCCATGTCTAAATTTAGGTCCTTCCCTCACTCCACCTCTCCACTCTGCCTCCCACTTTTCTCTCGCTCCATCTTTTCCAGTTCACATCCACTGCAGTTCCCTCCTCTCTGTTCCCTCGCTGCCTCTGTCACGTTTCCTCCTCTGGCTGATCCCTGAAGGGTGGCGTTTCCACTCTCTTTGTCGCTCATTTTCATATTCCCTTTGTCTCCCCCGATGCTCCCCGGGCTTTCAGATTTATCTCGATCCTACCTCGGTTCTTCTGCTCAGTTGTATCTCATGGAGAGAGGGGTGACTTTATTTGCACTCTACTTTGACTGACGTGCCGAGGGTGAGCCAGGTCAATGTCTGCATGACATTATGAAGCAATGAAATGATTCAATTTGCTCTGCTTTATTTAGCTTAATATATATGCCACCTTCAATGGTATAGTAGCACAGTTGTGATTGTAGAGGGGGTTATAGCAAATCATTATTTCCTCTAAAGACAAAACAAGAGATCAGATCAGATTACCCCCTCCACACAACTGTCTCCCTCGATGAGCTGAGTCTTAAGTTTTAATGGGACCACTCTGTAGCTTCCCTCCCCCAGTATAAGCACTAGCTACTGATCAAGAAGGCCCAAAAATCCTCTGCACAATCATCTGGACTCTTGCCTCCCACCCGCACAGCACTGGCCGAACTACAACTCAAAGGTACACATGCCGGTGCAGCCAGGAGAGATAGTCACAGGACACAAAGGCACACTCACAGACATAGAACATATTCCAAAGCAAACTACTAAACAAATAAAAGAGATAAGATAATTCTGAATGCTTCCTCTCTGCTCTCTGACATGACCTTTCAAGCAAGAGCAGCTGAGTCTGCTAACCTTTCTTATTTAGGTATTCAAGGAGCAGAGAAAAAGTGGGAGATGCGGGCAGACAGACGGACAGCCCGGAGCTACTGACCTTTATAGCAGAACTGCAGCTCAACTGAGCTGTAGAGCTATGATGTATGGTTGGGAATACAGGATTACAAAATGGATAGAGGCAGGTCGTGGTTTTGATTAGCTGAGTCACCTTTTAAGCCAGCGGAACATAACCGATAAATGCAGACTCGGGATCACATTACTGCAGATCTAAATTTAATGGATAATTCCGGTTTATTACGGCTCAGGCCTGATGCAATGTTAACCATAATTTCAATCTCTTGTGAAAATAAAACGCCAAAGTAAATCCTGAAATCTGGCGACAACAAGCGAGAATGAAAAGCGGGAGGAGCAGACAGGCTGTCAACAAGCCAACAGCAGATTATCTACCACATTATCTGGAGACAGAACCGAAAGTTAGCACAGACGTAATGTTGGAAATAATCTGTTATTACACAAATAAACCGGTACATGAAATGCACATATTTGAAACTACATTTGTCTAATGATTCCAGAAATCTCTTTTTGTTTGTCTGCGACTCGCATATCTCGACAGCCGTTCATGTTATCGGCTTCACACTTGACATGTGTATTGTTAAGGGCCTAAGGAAGTGCAGTGTTAAATTTGGTGCGATTTGGACATGCGATATATTCAATATTAATAAACTTTGTGTAGACAGAAAACCAGTGCTCTGCAGCAGCAGCAGCGTGACAACGGGCGCGTTCACTACAACAAGTGATTCTCCATGTCAGAGCTCTGCATACTGAGTCAAACTTTACCAAACTTTGAATGCAAAGATAATATTTCATTATTACTATAACTTATTAAAGGTTAAAAGACAAGATGAAAACATGCTGGAGTTTTTGTTATTACAATTATGTGTTTGAAAACCATACGGGCATCATAGCATAGCTCTGTCTTAGATCTTGTCCTGTAAAATACGACTTCAAGTGTCTTACTGTTCGTAAAACATCCCTCTCACATGATCATGACAGAGATGCAAAAGATTACACAGGACACGAAACATTTGCCATGGCCAGTTAGTGTCTATGAGGTGACACAGGTGGCTACGCAGCTGGGTGCACAAGGCTCTCAGAGTGTGAGGCAGCCGGGTGGCATGGAGATTGTGGAGACTGTCCAACGGCACAAGATCATCTCAAGATGAATTCATCAAGCGGCTGTGTGTCCTGTCACAGTGTCCTTGACCGAGAAAACGTGTCAACAACCTCCTGGCTGGTTTAGAGTATCAGCAAACTCAGTTCAATTTCAGTTGATGATATGGACGACAAAATGTTTTAAGTAACTTCCTGGAAGAGGAGCCAACATATCAGACGAGTGCATCATCACTTCCTGCCCTCGCTGTAGGACTCTTCCTCCCACGGTGGCAATTTTCACACAAACTCCTCCCTGTTTCTCAGGAACATATCACTCACACACACACACACACACACACACACACACACACACACACACACAACACAACACAACACAACCACACACTATGCTTTAACCTTTTTCACACCTTCTGCAGACATGCATCCCAAATCCAAGTCCCATTTATCAACATTTCCTAACACTATTAGACCTTACATGAAAAACAAGCCTCTGCTTTTCACATTTAAATTAAATTGCATGTTCCTGTGAAAAACAGTAATCGGCAGTGTGACTAAACTATCTATCAGTCTTTTTAAACGAGAAAGCACTATGGGACTTGCGGCTCTATATGTAATTTATCTTTTAAACCTCTTGAAAGCAGGAAGCGAGGCCTGGCTTGACACTTGGCAATGGCAGTATCCACACATTTGCAGCTTTCATATATCATTAGTCCTCCGCAAGTCAGAATATACTGTGCTGATGAAAAAAATATTTTATGCATTTACAACACTTGTAATAGAAACACAAGTACGTTCAAATGATATTTATCACAGCCTAAATATATAAAGTGAAAATGCTCTCCATTTATCTTTTATATATCCAAGAACAAATGCATTTCATGAATAAAATCAATCTGTAGAGTCCTTCTAATTGTACATTTTATTTTTTCTGATCTTTGAATGTAACATGTCTCTATGGCACATGCTCATGAAGTGAAGAAGCATCTTAAGTCAATGAGATTAGTGCTGGTGCTGGTATCCTCTTGACAATGTGAAGGAGGATGATTTCAAACAGCCTTGATCTTGTCTTCTTTAGCTTAACAACGTGATAATGTAAGTCCTACATTTTGGCTTATGCTTTCATCAAAGTCCGAACAGCAACAATGACCTTCCTTACTTTTCTCATTAAACAAACGCTTCAAGTCAAATGATTTATTCATTTAAAATTGCTTCACCAAGTTGGATGTTAACTAGTTGCATGGAATGGAGAGCAGTGACTGGTCGGCAGTTCTGAGGGGTCAGTAAATAATAAAGGGAATGAGGAGTCAAGAGACCTGATGCCAGTCCATGAGTCCTTTAAAAACATCAAATAATCACAAAAGCAAAAGTGAACAGAAGTCACTACAGGGGAGATATGGTCTCTGCTTGGTGCCATGTAAGAAAATCCACTGCTGCATTTTGAACCAGATGCAGACGAAACTCGCTGACTCATTTCTATTTAAGGTGAATTGTATCAATCATTGCAATTACAAATAAAAAACAGCAACATTTATAACAGAGAGGAATGGTTTAAATGTTTGATCAGTAGATATTTCTGTCTGTCTCATCCGAGGTTATCATTGTTAACTGATGGCAACAGGACACATCATGTGGGTCTGTCAGCGAAAACTGAATCCATTTGATAACCCTACAGCTGCCACCACACATTTGACCAATCTGCACAGACTGCAATGCAGAGATTAAAATTGAATCCTACATAATACAGCATGGGGGTGAACCTTCAATGGCAGAGCGGTTGTGGAGCAGTCTGCAGGACCTCAGTTTTATTCTGGTTTAGTAAAAAGAAGTCAAGTAGAATTATGTGTAGTAAGCATAAAAAATGGTCTGTATTTGAATGGTGAATGCTCTGTATTTACAAAGCAATTTTCTAATCTTGATGACCACTAAGGGGCCCTGTGGTACACCACAGCTGATGGCTGCAGAGAAGATGCGGGGAGGCAAACCACTGATGGGGCCTGTCACTGACTGTTTATCAGTCAAGAGAAGTGAGGAGTGATGGACTGTGTTGAAGTCACAATGGAGATTTTAAACTATTCTAATAGTGTAACGCCCTGAATCTAAAAACAGAGCCATTCGGAAGTTTCTCTCAGGAAGGTGGACTGAGGTGAAGGATCATTGGTACAAGTGGAATTGAATGCTGTGACAGGTGTTCTGTGCACAGGCCAACAGGGGGAGCTTTAATCAGAGCAGTATGGAAGGCATCTGAAAACTGCCTGGAAAAGAAAGTGGTAATAAACCAGGTATATTCCAAAAAAATGCTAACAATCAAGGTATACAGGCATGATGGATGAATGTATGTCATGCATTCAACTTATGGACAATATGCAGTAAGAATTAATAATAGTGCATAATACAACTTTTTATTTAAGAGTAATAAAATAGTTTAATACAAAAACTGAGTTACAAATATTTCTATAAATAACAATTTTTTTTTTCAAAAGTCATAATCTGGGAGGGGCCTTGTTTGCATTCTCTCTATTGTAGTTCTTCTATCTGAAGTGATAAAACGTTCTGTTTCTCTGTTTTGTTCTACTCATGTTTGTGAGTGAACTGTATGCTAATTTAGTGTGTGTGTGTGTGTGTGTGTGTGTGTGTGTGCACAGGCACATTCAAAACTAAACTTGCTCTTCTGACACCGATAAGACTCCTGCTGCGAGCAAATTGAATGCAACCCCTGCAGAGGGTGGAGCTACCTTTGTATTCAGCGCTCGCATACAACCACCTCAGGACAGCCATTTCTGATGTGGAGATATGAAATTAATTACCCGGCACCAGAGAAGCTGGCTACGGTGGAGCTGTTGTCATCTACATACAGTACAGTAATTAGACTGGGCAGCTGTTGGTGCTGCCATTGCACATTTTGACATCCAACTTACAACCCCAGGAGTCCGATCAACAAAACATCACCTATCCCTCTGTGGTGCTATTAGGTGTTGTTTAAGCACAGTGAGGAGTGACAAACAGAGGACGTTTTTTTTATGAACCACAAGCTGTCAGAGAGTAGAGAGGTTTTTTTGGCTTGTTTTTGAGGTGGGTGACGATGTTCCCAGTAGCTAGTTGTGAAAGGTATTAACAGACAATGTTACGAGAGTGACAAAGATATGGGGAAGGATTTCTCCTATGATCACAAAAAAAAACACGAAAAAACACGAAAAAACCCCCACAAAAAACACAGCATACAGCAGATTTTTCCCATTTTGTTGCAGAGGAAAAACTGCCTCGGTTGAACTTTTGTTGCTTCTCAGAAACCAATCCACTGTATAGGCCACTGCTTCTAAAAACCCACGCACTAATTTCAAGTTGGTGGACAGACATGCTCCCAGACTCTATTATCACTCGCCCAGGATTCCTGCCCTTGATTCAGCAACATCAATTTAAAGGGCAGATACATAAACCCCTGCCCATTCTCTGCGTGTAAGCCGTCTGAGTTCAAGCTCGCTCGGTCCAAAATGGCCAGGGATCTCACTATCCACCCCCAGTCAAGGGCAGACATCTCATGGTTTTATGACAGAGGTAAAGCGGGCTCTCATAAATACTTCATATGCTGCTTTCCTCCAGCTGGCAAAGGCGAGCTGAGAGCAAAGGCGAGTTCGGTGAGGACATGGGTACATATTTTGACAGATAAGCGGAAGTAAGGGAGTAAATAAGTGAAGCAACTGTAAAAACAAGTGAACAAAGTCTTAGACACTTCCTTTTTGTCGAAGAGAACCTGTTATTGTTACATAACGGGAGAAGTTAAGTAGAGAAATAGGCAGTTAAATTATGCTGCCCTGATTCTTGCATAAAATGTAAGAAGGTAAGTATTTCTATCGTTCAATTGCTTCTATATGTAAGCACTTACACAGAGATAGTGTGTGAGTGTGTGTGTGTGTGTGTGTGTGTAAAACTGAGCAGTGAAATATAAAGTAAATGTTATTTGCACTTCATCCTTTTTCGATATGGCAAAATCCCAGTCTCATCTGTTCTATTTTAAGTGTTACAAGGACACAGACGGCAAAGCTTTGACTACATACAGTGTGTGCACTTTAAAATATTCTGCTCTATTCCCTCTTTGAATATAAAGCCAAGCAATGGCAACTCAATATTAGCAGCTATCCACACGCTTGCAGGCTTAGTGAGTTTTGTAAATTAAATATCATAAAAGCACAAGGCCGAGAAAAATCTGATTTATTGTGGCTATTGAAATCCTCTCAAAAAAATTCAGACTGATGTGGTGGAGAAATGTGCTCAACGTCTCAACCTTTTTTATCACAAGAAGCTATTTATTTCTTCTGCTTTCATACGGGGTGAGAACAGGATGATCTCAGGGACGGGTTGCAATCACGAGGGAAATCAGACTAATCATTGCTGCCACCAAAAACTCCCAAATTCCCCAAATCAACATGACACAGTGTGATTTTCTAATGTGCGGGGATGTGTTGACAGATACTCTTCATTTAAGAGTGATCTGGGGAACTGCTTTCGTGCCCCCGAGGGGATTTTGCAAGATTCAGTGAGCAGAAAGTGCTAGTTTTAAAAACAGCTCTTAGCATTTCAGGACCCACAGTGGCAGGGTTGAAACTGAAGATCTCGTCTCAAAGCTAAAATCAGACGGGTCTACTCTAGGATGAGTGCATCTGAGAACAAAATTGTGTTACGCAAGTGGTGTTTTAAATGGCACGACCTGTTCCGGTGAGTGTGGTTAATTTTCCTTAGCCAGTAGAAGTTAAACTAATCTCAGCAGAGGTTTTCAAACTGTGATTGAGGAGCCAGTCCGATGTTCTACAAACAATGAGAACTTTGTTTTATTGTAGCGTGGGCTGCTCATGAGCATGATCAGCAGCTCAAATGATTGTGACACAGCAGACCAACCAATTTTCAGACAAAAATCACACCAACAGCTCAAATGAAAAAACAACTGGTGCAGAAGTGTCATCACAGAAGACAGGACAAATACAGGCTTTAGCTGATATTTAATACAAATGGTGTTATATTGTGAAGGCACAGTGTTTTTAACTCCACGTCTGTAATCGCACATTCGCCTCAAGTTGCCAGTTGACGTGAAGACTCCCCAAGATCTCTACCAACCTTCCCCGATGATTTGAACATATGATGGGTCTTTTTTTCTGAGGTAGGACCTAAAGTGCCTGTCAGACTTTGAAATCCCCTTATTTCTATGAAATGATTACCTCCAAAAAGGTTATGGTTTCATTGATGTTTGTTTGGTAGTTAGCAGAATTACACAAAAACTACTGACAGATTCCCTTGAAACTCCCTTGAACTCTCCAAGACATGGACCAAGAATCAACCCATTACATTTTGGTGCAGACCTGGACAAAGGGGCAGATCCAGACATGTTTGTAACCACAATTGCTTTCAATTCAAAGCAAAAAGATAAGGGTTAAAAAGACACCAAGGAACTGTGTTCTTTTCACGAACACAGACACATATTCATGTACGCACAGTATACAGTGTACAGGTGCCATGTATCTGTCTGTTGTGTTCAACAAGGTCCTTTTTCACACTCATTTGAATCCCTGACTGACGTCATTACATTGTTCTAAAAATAACCCAGTTTCAATTTTAACCTTATTGAAAAGGAGGAGAAGCAAGGAAAGGTAGACAATATTGAAGGAGAAGCGTTTTCACTAGGGTTGGGTACCAAACTCAGTACTTTTAGTGGTACCGACTGAATTGCATGGGTACTACCGGGTACCGATTCACGTTAAATCAATCGGTGCCTGTGAGGGCATCTGGGTGAGAGTATGTATACATGATTGAGAGTGAAGAAGAGAGTATACGTTGAATAAAGAGAAAGAGAGCAAGACCATGTGACCCATCGCTCCAGTGCGATCAAACCAAGCTCAAAACTACACAACGCAACATAACTACTGCATCAAGTCCATCAATGAAATCTGGCACGTATTACTGGATGTACATGTACAATCTGTTTTTTATGTATGCCACTTCTGAGCTGACGCCGATCCTCTCATTTGACTCATCAATACGACTATGTGCAGGAAGTGACTGTATTTCGAGAGCTGCTCCTCTGTAATCATCAGCCAAAGACGGCGGCTAAACAGATGGAGAATAAAGTCGTGGTTGACTTAATTCTTCGTTTTGGAGAGGGATATTTACTGAAGCACGCAGCTGAATATAATCAGGTTATCTCCTCTCAAATAAACACTCTGCCTCTCCTCCCTGACACCCTCACTCTGATCTATAATCCATCCCTCAGTTACACACTGCCATCTTGCACAGAGAGCGACGGAGAAGATTGGGATCGTTGTAATTTACTGCCGTCTTCCCAGTGTCTGACAAAAGGTATAAAGGACAAAATAACACAATTAAGTAGTGGACATGAATATCATATATAGATTTAACTTTTAAACCTCGGAATAACATCTATAAAATTTATGCTAAGAAGCGAATGTTCACGAGAGAAAACTATACGCAATTCGTGATACATGTGAGGTTTATGCTTATCGTGCTACTGCTTCAAAACCAGAAAACACATTCTGATTATGAGCAAATTAACCAGAAACATTACACAGGTAAGTTTAGTGTGTTAACTAATCCACATTGGACTGGTTTATTTAAAAAAAGACAACTGTCAGGACAGGGGCACTTCAAAAGCCAATCAGATTTCAGCAGTGGTCAGTGCCCCCCCTGGATCCCCCCCCAGATCTGCCCCTGGATCTGCCCCTGACACCAAGATCCCATTAAAACAAAACAGGGCATTTAAAATCTGTAATGAAATATCAAATAATTCTATGACAAAAGTATGACAGTTTTGGAATCAAGCAAACAAAAACTAAATTCTAAATCAAATAAAAGCAACCAAACAGAAAAGTCAGCCAAATCTTTTAAAGCAAATCCAGCTCGGTAAATTAATTCAGTTTGACTCCTCTGATGTGAGATTTGTAAGGCTGAGGGAGCAGCGGGGGGAAGCGCAGCCACAACTCACCTCGAACTTTGCCTTTTGAAGCCATCACTGGAATCCCCAAGTAGACAAGAGTGGGGTTGGATGGACAGCAAGAGAGGCAGACGCCAGAAAGCAGAGAGGAGAGAGGACAAAGACAGAAGACAGAGCAGCTGATTAGATAACTGCGGGAGGAACAGTGTGCTTGTATCTGTACCGGAGAAGAGCGTAGTCTCTATCTTGAATGTCAATCAAGACTGCTGACACCCCACAACCCCCCGACCTCCGATCGTTCAACCCTGAAAGAGAATGTCCTGATTTAGCTCATCAGCAAATTGAGAGCTTACAGCGTGGCACCTTTTAATTAGAAGCGTCACATCATCTGGATCATGCGAGGAAGCTTGTTGGTGTCTAATGAGCTTGAGACCCATAAGGATAAGGACATACTGTAGATATCATGTGGTTGATTAGGGAATGCTATGCTTCATTTGATTTCTTGTCGAAATCATAGAACTTTCTTGCGGTGGCTGACGTCTGGTATATGAGGACACACAGGAAGTCATGATATGTGTGTGTGTGTGCTTGTTCTCAGGACAGACTGGTGCACTATCATATACGGCCGTGAATGACAGCACTGTAATCAGAAGGAGATGCACAGGTAGGAGTGTGGTCTAGCAGAGAATATGCCATCATATGGGAGGGTTCAGAGAAAACCACAAAATGCAACCATGTACAAGACGAAGATAACCACAACACAGAGGACCTAACCGACAACGTGAGCATAGCCTCTGAGACATCCTGCTGGTGAAAACACAAGAGGAGAGCCGGATAAACAACCCAGATTGTCTATTAGTGTGCGCATGTGCCTGTGTTTTCGTGTGTGTGTGCGTCCCAAGGGAATAATTCGTATGCTTCACACACACTGCTTTGCCAAATTGATGGATCTATTGGAATGCCTCCAGTGAGCCTGAAATGAGAGGAGAAGAACAAAGAGAATCTAACTGCAGGTGCACAGTCTGCAGGTTATAAAAGAGTGTCACGATTTCCTTTCGATTTACAGATTTTGAAATCAATCCAATTGTACTTAACAAATATAGAATTTCATATTTTGGTAGATAGACATACTTTAAATGGATTTCAAGACTGAGATGGAAAATAAAAACAGTTAACTCGCTTTGAAATGCAAACCAGATGCTTAATAGTCTGGCCACTTTCACATACATATTGTTTTGTTCATATCTGAGCACCATTAAATCCTAATAGTCAATTCTCACTTGCTGATGGAAATGATTATGTTTTATTAGCACTACTTCACAGCTTGCAAAGGTAAGAGAGGTAGATTGAGGAAGCGGAAGAGCAAAAGAGAGAAAGCGATCATTTCTTGTAGTTCTTTAAAATTCCTTTTCACACATTTTTTTTTACCAGCAGCCTCACGGTGTATTTAGCGGCACACAACACAGGGCAACTGAGAGCGGAACAAAAGGCTGAAACAATCATATCTGAGAAAAATAGTTTATCTCGTACACGTGCACACAAATGCAAACATACAGGCGCCTGGTGAAAATTTCACACGTTGCTGCTGTGTCAGTGGTAAAGAGATATAGAGGAACTGGCAGAGAAACAGGTCAGCGGGTGTCACGTCTCTACCAACACTGCCTTCTACATGGGACTGATGGCTCTGTGAAATATTCCCTTAGCAAAGTCTGACCTCGCTCCCTTACTGCCTTTCATCGCTGCCGTCAAGGTATGAGTTTGCTGTCACAACAGTGCATCTGTGATCTCTCCCAGTCAATACCCACCGAAAAAAAAGAAGAAAAAAATGACAGATCCTGGAGATAAAACCCTGATTTTCAGCTATTCAGTGGTAATAACAGCTGAGTTTATATAACAGATATAGAGAGAGAGAGACCCAATAACCCAATGAATTACACAATGGACACCTCTCACAATAGTACTGATAGGAAAGAATATAATAGGATACTGGTTCCTGAATACAGTTTAATCTGGTTGTTTCTCTAAACACTCTCCCGGAATTCCTGTTTCTTTGGTTGTCTCAGCAGTGAATATCAGACATGCTGTACACTCAACAGGTGAATGTTGTTTGCATGTTCACATGTGGCAACATTCTTTTCATTGTGTGAATGCAACTGCGTCCTGGGTCCTACTCAGCTGGGGTCTCTGACAGGCTACAGTTTAAACATATTCTGAAGCTTCTCAGTGTCCAAACGTTGATTTGTTTGCAGCCACTACCGATTGGGGGAGAAGATCATATTGTGATTGTGGATCTCTCAGGATGGAGGTGACTATATCAATTAGGTTTGGACAGGGCCTTAGGTGATATGCGGGAATCTGTTTGCCCCCTAGTGGTCGAAAAACCACGTCATGCAGCTTTAACATCATTTCATGGTCTCTTGAGTGTGCAAATAATAGTGTGATAATGGTAACTCGAGAATGTTGGCTTTCAAAACCTCTTATCTAAAGGTAAAGAAAGGCCCACTGACATTTACAGGAGATAACTCAGAGTGAGCTGGATGAAGTTTTCTCTCCTGCGGTTGCAGCTTAAATGGGCATTACAGAAAGAAAAGTCCCTTCTTACACACATTTTATATGACTGATAATTGCAAATACCTGGTGATTGACACTGACACAGTTCTGTTAGTTAATGTAAAGGAATACATGTAATATGAACACACAGATGCATGTAAACCTCATTTTTCAACTATTTACCAAAACAATGCTTGGAGCTATTGGTCTAGGTATCACATTAACAAATACAATATTTGTTTTTTTATGAGAGAATGAGAAGTGAGTGACGGTGAGATGGTTGAAGAGAAAAGCTCAGAGTTGTAAGCAGGTTGTTCTCTGTAACTGTCAGCGGGAAGCTGTCATAAATAAACTGTGACAGTTCACACAGACACCACCTACTGTGACACACACACACACACACACACACACACACACACACAAAACAGTGATCATAGTATTCCCTTGGGGTATGAGTCTCATGGGAGGACATGTGTTCTATTGCAACAATCCTTCCTGTTTTCCTTCTCGGTTCCTCTTCCTTCAACTCCGGCTCATTCAGGAGTTGTCTCAGCTGCCTTTTCTTGTTCACTCACCTTTTTTTTTTTTATTAACCCTTTCCTTACCCCCATCTCTCTCTCTCTCACGTTCTGTATTTCGTTCCCCCCCTCGTGTTACCTCTATCACAGTGGCAGATATATTCAGCGTCTGACATGGAGTGAAAAGCCTATGGAGATCGATGTGTGCAGCGCACCTCTCTGAGCTGTCACACGACATGATGAAGAGTTAAGCTTATCTTCCGTACGGCGGCAGCTGTTTTGCCATATGTTTGATGTACTCCTGGCCCTTGGAATCCCACCAATATTCCACCGGTGAGCAGATTGCTGTAAAACCTTAAGAAACTCTATGTCACCCTATGACTGGGCTGTACATGGAGCCATCAACACACATGCACACACACACACACAAACGCGAGCATAACAAATATTTATATAGAATTTACATCATGACACATATTCATTGTGAGCCCTGCATGCATTTGATTTCAAGAGAATCATCAGCTCAAAAATGGCTGCAAAGGAACACAAGCAATTGTGTTTAAATCGTATTTGATTTAGCACAGCTTTTGCTAAATGCCACAATTCATCTCAGGGTAATAAAGGAGATGGTAAACAGTGTTAATAGAAGGAATCAAGCTTACTTAACTCAGCTTATTGCCACCATACTGCTTGCTTTATTAGATCTGTCTACAACGTCCTTGTTTTCTCACATTACAGGGAGGCACACATCTGTTTATTTTGTCATTTAATCCGGCATATTTGATTTCCACTCCTTAACACAATTATACATACCCTGTCCACAGCAGAATCATCTGCTCACAAGCCAAAAGCCAATAAAACGCACACGTACATGAGTTCACACGTGTTGATCACACATGCACACACATTAGTTCCATCTTCTCTAAAGATGGTCCACAGCAGTGTTTATGGTTCCATTCAATACGCCTTGCAAACCTTTTTCTTTCGTGCTGGAAATAACCAACCAATCACCATCTGGTGAATCACCATCATCACACCATGTGCGAACGGCCCCAGCCAATCTAGTCCATAAGCTACAGTTCAGTTTTAGATTTTCTGTTCAACGGCACAGTGATCGACTTTTCACTGTACAGTCTAGGTTCATAATCATGATAGATTAATAAAGCAGGATACTGTCAACAACATGCAGGTATGACTAACTGCTGCTGAATCAGCAATTGGTCGAGCGCATGTATCAGCCGGACCATGGCTTCGACCCACAATCACTACGTCAAAAGCACAAGGTGGCGGCAACCATATCCAAAATATTTAGGCTTTCTTTTGTCCAATGGAAGGAAGTCTATGGTCAGCTAGAATGATCCAGGTCGTGTCTACGTATGATAGAGCGATGACATAACTTATCGGCCTGTCTGGTAGAATGTTAGGAAGAGGTTTCAGTGACAGTGGCCTGGTGGATTTAATGTCAGGACATTTCAGTGCACAGATTCTCTGTCACTTGACTTCCCACCTGTTCCATAAGAAAGCTCACAGCACACACAGCCACAAAAGCACACAGTATGTGCAAGGTACACAGCAGCTTCCACTTGGACACAACACACTCTGTGTACCAGAAAACATGTTATTTGACAAAATTCGCTGGCATACATCACTGGTTCTATGCACAGAAAGTACACCCGTGCTGCCACATATCACACTGTCCTTCACACACACCAGACTTCATGAGAGTAACAGTGTGTGATATGTACTGCACAGAACGCTGTACTGATCTTTCCCCCATGGTTTCTGAAGTTTTATATATCTTGGTGATTTAATTGGACACTGCTAGACAAATAGTAAGTTTAGAACTATCAGCTTCTATCTGGTCACTTTTGAGATATCAAACAGTAAAGATTTGACAGAGCAAAAAAGGGACATTTAAATATTGTCTTTAAAAAACGTTTTCTATTTTGTGCCTCATTAAAGTTATATCTGTGATGACAATCAATAATCAATAGACTTTAAACATAGTTTGAGTGACGTCTGATTTTCTTGTCATCTTTCCTTTCACAGACGTGATTTCTCTTGACTTTTATACAGAGGATTTAAAGTGCCTTTCAAAATATATACAGTGAATATACTAAAATCAAAGGCATCTCTCTTGCATTCTGACTTATTTATAACCACAATTTGCAGACAGCCATCTGATTTGTATGGTAATTGCTCATAATGTAATCATCCTCCTGAACAATATTAACAAGGTGATGTTTATGAAATCATTCTATGTAGTTTAGGTTTGCCAGGAATGTTTGTGTCCCTTCATTTTAGCACCGCTAAGCTGGTGTTGTAAGCCGGGTTGTTTGATGGGCTGTTTAGCACCTTGTACGTCTGTCTGCTGCCAGGTATTTCTGCAGTAGGAGCCATCTTTCTTAAGCAGCAGAGGCCCTCTAGAAAAACACAGAGCCAAGAGTTTGTCTCATATTACAGGCACAAGCTTGACAAACATCCAAACCCTTCCCACACAGAATAAATAAGAAGAGTCAACATGAATTATGACCCTGGGGACTGTTTAGAAGCCAGACTTTTTTTGGGTTGAGTTCAAAACTTATCAGCTAATATTTATTATTTTACTTTTTCATTTGGCTTGATAAATTCTTGATGAGTATTTTCTTGTCTAAAAAATTGCCAAGACGGGAGCTGCATTAATCCATTAATCCCTCTGAGGCTCTGACTGGACTGTAGCTATGGCAGCGTCCTATCACTGAAATCTTCAATCCACTCTTTTCATGGTACTGTGAATAATAAACACTACCAGTCAAAACTTCTAGAATATCTCAAAATTTCCAGTTGTAGTAAGAAAGATTGTCCACACTACTGCAGAAGTTTATCTTGAGGGGGGCACTCAAAGAGCACACACCTCCGCCAAGACCCAACACTCTCTCTATGAAATCACATTTAAATTCACAAGATCAGTATTTTTATTTGGATCTGCACCAAAATGCACACACTCATAAATATCAGTCCTCTGAACTTGCAGGTTATTTTTCATCAGATCCATAAATTATTCTGTGCCCTTTCACTGTTAAAGAAAGAGAAAAATCTAAATTCTGGATTTGTCCCCCGATGTCATTGCTGACAATCAAACAAACACAGGGGTTAAAAACATACCCTCCTTGGCAGAGGCAGTCACCTCAGTAGGGTTCAAGTCTGATGATTGTACAGGTCGTCCATTCCAAGATGCATGAAACCACAGTTCTTCCTTTCTAATGCTTTGGGTTATAAGTCATCAACAAATACGTTTGCATTTACTTTCCAGGCTTCATTTACTTGCATTACTGCAGAAAAACCGTACATTTACCAATCCCCAAAAAAGACGTGTTCTCTATGAAACTTAATACGTCTGCTCAGTGATTGGTGAGCTTTTTCTTCTTTTTCACCTTGGGCAGTTTCCCGCTGACCTTTATACTATTTACGATTATTCACTGGACTTGAACTGCGGAAATTTCAATAAAACCTGTAAAAATGTGGATGTTGTAAAACTGTGACCTGTAGGTGAAGTGTGCAATGTTTTTCATCACAATAGTGCAGTGGATGGTGTAAAAGAAAGAGGTGAAGAGGATGAGATGAGAGGAGAAAAGATAAAACAAGTGTAGGTTTGACCACGGTCATCCTATAAAAACTGCTCTTTGACCTTAAAAACAAATCCAGACACACACGCACACACACACCCACACACCCAGCTCATAAAATTTTGCCATGCACAGCCTTAAAGAAATTCCCCCAGGGCTCCAGTAGCACATTTCAATTTCCACAAAACACCCAAGGGATATCAAAACCATGAATCTCCCCAACAACAAAAGTCAAACAGGAATTGCAATTGGATGATGGACACACCTTGACGCGTGCACGTGTGCACGTACACCTAAAAGCACACACGACTTACTGTCACACAGGAACTGCTGTTCGATGATGGACAGTCCAGGTACAGCCCATAATTCAGCAGATGCTTTTTGTTTCCACTGCTTCTTCAAATTAATAGTTTAGAAGGTGAAGTTATATTGTGATAGATGCCTTGAGGGTAACAAATGGCTTCCTGCACACAAAGCCTGGAAGTGGATGCGGATGCCTGGTCACCAACCTGTAATCTCCAGCCATTCGTCACAGGGTGAAGGCACAGGAGGTTTCCAAGGAAAACTTCCAGATAAGACGAGCTTCATTTTTTACACCGTACAGAGGCCAAATCCCTACAGGATAAGGAGCGATATGACAGCAATGCTCGATTCAGCATCAGGTGCTCTCTTTAATTCAAATATATGGATTGCCATATACGTATATCTCAGGGATTTTCCGTTTGGGGTTTTATGCTTACTGTTAGTCAGAGATCGTGCTGAGGAAGGGAAGCTCTCTCGACGGAGCTTCTGGAAAATGCCTCCTCCCCTTCATAGTGAGACTTTGATCAAAAATGTGTCATAGCATTTTGCTCGAGATGAATTATTCAAAGGTCAGTAAACAAAGGCGTTTCTGTGCTGTGTTGCATTACAATGGCTAGAGTGATGGTAAATTGGCAAAGTGTTCACCGTGCCTCTGCAGGGAGCTGACCGGTGAGCCTCACCCTCAAGGGACCATTTGGCATCAAACAGTGCAGGCTCCCTGTGATTGTTACTGCTTCACTCATCGCCGGGCTGTTACCTCACATTTTCAAACCATCACCTTTATATCCCTTTCTATTGAGGGCATTGTGTTAGCGTGGCTTTCCCACAGGTTGAGGGGAGAATAGACTTCTAACAGGAGGGAGTGTGGGGCTGTGCACTCCTAATAAATTTTGCATGTAGGTGCATGTGTGTGTTAAGGTTTTGTGAGTATGTTCAGGAGCCAAATTCTGTGCGCACTCTTGCACGTGTACATGCTGTGTGTGTGTGTGTGTGCGTGTGGCTGCAGTGCAAGTGGTCTTTTGTAATGATGGCATAGGCAATCTCTAGGGCATCGCGATTGCAGCCTGTCTCAGTGGGCAGCAGCTCACAGGAGACCACGGCTATAAAGGATAAGGGGAAGAAGAAAGGGCTCTAAGACATGTGTGGATTCATCCTCCTTTCAAGTCCTTGACTATAGCTCTCGCTCTTTTGTCTCGCATTCTCCTCACTTTTATCCCTACAGCCGCAGCTCTCTAATTTAATAGAGTTTTTAGTGTTTTCTCTTCTTCTTTATTTCATGCAATACTGTGTGGATGACAAAGATTCATGCTAGGGCGGGGCAATTTACCTCCAATGTATCGAAAACCGACATTTATAACGTCTAACCCACTTAATCTTGCTCATGTCGGTTAATTTGGTGAAAACATTTCCCAAATGTGCATTCATGACAAGATGGGTTTCCGGTATGTTTATTTTGCAGCGTACCATATACCATGCTGTGTTACACTGCTGCATGTCCTCCTGATTTGTAGTCATATCGCCCAGCCCTAATTCCTGTTGTACAAAAATACACAACACATACTAACACACACAGAGCAGAGACGGGCGGTGGGGATTCTAATGAAGCTGCTGTAGAGAAGTCCTGTGGGAGTTTAACCGACTCCAGTTAAACAGGTCAGCCAGAACCCCGCGAGGATCTTCACCTTCACCAGTACATACAGATCTTGGTTATTACACCAAACAATCTCTGAATTTCTTCAGCATGAGCTCCGTATTCTTTTCTACCTCAAACTTCTTTACATTACCTCAATAAGAGACCTTTATTTAGCCCATCACTCAAGCCGTACGCTTATAAATGTGCTGCGAGCTCAGCTTGTTAGAACAAAGATCAGTACAGGGCATTCTCTTTTGACAATCCAGTTGCATTATAAAAGCGTTTTTCGACAAAAAGCTGATATTCAACAGAAATTATAATCACTTGTGATTCAGCTCATGTATAGGCAGCAGCTGTATATTCCAAAGAAAAGGTGGCTGTTAACTGCTTTACTGTGAAGAATGTACAGAGCATTACCTTGTAGAACCTTATTTTGGTGAAGCTATTCTACTTTCTGAACAGACATAATGTATTGCCCAAAACTCACAGATTCCATACAAGCACACTATCAAGTCTATATCAATATGAGTTTAAATTGAAGGTAGGAAATGCTTCTTCCACATTTACATCACTTTTTGTACTTTCTGCATCACTCTCTTCCTTCTGTTCTACTGAGTTTACCTGATTTACATTTCTGATGTGACTCATTGCTTTATAATGTTTGCTTGCACCTCCTCGCCTCCCACCTAATGCTGTCCATCTGTTTAGTCCTTTACATTTTCTGTGATTGCGTGGGTGCGCTCGCCTCCCGCTGTGATGGCCCAGCAGGACTGCTGCCAGGTCATCCTCGCTAAATGTGAATGAATGATAAATGTTGCAGTCGTTTTTTTTTTTTTTTATGCCCATGTGTATGTTTAAATAATGTCTATTAAACTTTATACATATGGTATTAGAAAAAAAATCCATCCATCATCTGATGCATAAATCTGATGGTAACCTGTTTCAATTTTTAAATGTATTTGATTGGTGGAATATATTTAACCAGTTGTGCTCTGTAAGTTAATAATATAATATATGATAAATAAAACATGATGTATTTTGAGGAACAATATTATCAAATGCAATTTTCTTGATAAACCAGATTAAATAACAAAATGGTTTCCTGACACACATTGCTTCACCCATTACCTTTCACCCAAGGCGAGGTGGAGACATGAATAAATTCCATTTCATGCCCCAGCTTGTATTTACAGAACAAAAGGAAATAGTGTTCAATTACCAAAGACAAATTTGAACTCATCTGGGTCATTTTGAGCAAATTCAACTGGAACTAATTCCTTCACAGTGTTGCAATTGAAGTAAATATATAAATAAAATGGTGACTTGTTTGCTTTCCTCACGATCAAATTAAAGTTGACCTCAACATGCTCCCATTATAGTTATTCACAGGCACAAGCTCATGGGAGCTAAGTAAGGACGGGGGGAGGGAGAGAGAGAGGGAGGTGGACATGGCGATGCTAAACCGTGAGGCAGCCTCTGGAGGAAAATGCACATAACCCTGCTATTAATATAAAAAATAAAAAATACACTTCCTGCAACTGTTACACCCCCTTCATGTCTCCTGTATATCCTTGCTTTCATATATACCCTCTCTCTTTCATTTTTCTCTCTCCTTGTCTTTCTCACCCATTACAAAGGTGTAAATTGGACACAGATAATTGAACATTACTATCCTGGGAGGTAGTTGGCACCATCTGTTAAATGTCCGCCCCCAACATCACAGTGCACCACACAATGTGCCCAAACATCCCAACGCACTGCGCTGCACATTTGTGTGGGCATTCACATGTTGCTTTAGTTTTAAACTTCTCCTTCCATTCACTGGCACTTGAGTACACTG
The DNA here is from genome assembly GCF_024713975.1 of Paralichthys olivaceus. Taxonomy (NCBI): domain Eukaryota; kingdom Metazoa; phylum Chordata; class Actinopteri; order Pleuronectiformes; family Paralichthyidae; genus Paralichthys; species Paralichthys olivaceus. Next base: position 11,752,329 of record NC_091107.1, on the reverse strand, counting down.
AGTACACATGCTGCATTCAGTTTCACCAACATCAGATGTAAAGAATTTGTTGCAGGATGCATTACGATGATATTACAACCAGAAAACACAAAAAAAGTTGCTATGGTGCATAATAAAAAGTATTTTAGGAGAATGTGGCAGTGTGTAAATCTCATATAGAGACAGCTGCTGACTTTCTTATTTCATTAAAGTGATCAAATTGATAATTATGTGTCTCAAATCAGGAGCTGCATCCTTTCGAGTCTGCATTTGAAGACTGATCATGCTGAAGGCTCACTGAAAATGAGGCCAACAAATGCATCCCTTCATAACCAAGAAACAAAGGCTCCAACAGGTGGATCCTTCTCACACCAACCTATCCCAGGATACATTGTGCTTCAGTGACAGACAGGTTGTAAAGGGGGAATGGTGCTGGCAAGCGACAAGACGTCAGATGCTTGAGTGTCAACTGAGACACCAAACAGCTAACTGTAATGGTTAATGGTTTGTATTTATATAGCGCTTTTCTAGTCTTGATGACCACTCAAAGCAGTTTACACTACAGTTTGCCATTCAACCATTCATACACACATTCAGACATTGCATCTATTATCAGCGCTTGTTTTGTTCTATGGGGCAATTCGGGGTTCAGCATCTTGCCCAAGGACACTTCGGCACGCAGATGGGAAGCCTGGGGATCGTAAACTGTGCACATGGTACAAACAAGGGGCATTCAAGCTTTATCTTGTAGGCTGTGTAGATCATGTCCTCTAAAGGAGGCACAACTATTGTTAACTCTGTCTCATTTTAGCACCAAGGGTATAACATAAAATTACTCTACCTACTAGTGATATACAACTTGAGAAAAGAATAACATGTTAAGAATTTAGACGTTGCAAATACAAACCAACTTGTCACCATCCTGACTAATTGTGCCTCCTTTTCTTATCTAATGGCTAGTCATCATCCTTCAATTAAGTTTTATATAAATGCTGAGCATCCACTGCATTCCGTATCATTCCCAACAAAAAACCCAATTACTAGCTGGGGCTGGATCACGATGGGTTATCCACAAAAATAATGAGGGAGATTGACTATGTGGATTCCTGAAAATCCCTAATGGTCTCTCCCACTCTCTCTCTCTCTCTCTCTCACTCTCTCTCACACACACACATAGTTTTGTCTCCATGACTTCAGGACACATTACATTTGTTTCTTAAGCAATATAGTCTCAACTCTACCCTTACCTTAACCTAGCCCTGACATTAAAACATGTTGTGTACCATGGCAAAATTGTCTTTGTCCTATGGCCTAAGCATGTCACCATAATGTGACTAGATGGACATGAGTCTCCACAACATGAGTAATACCTTGGTCACACACACACACACACACACACACACACACACACACACACACACACCACTGATTAGAAGTTGGCATTCTTTCTTGGCGATGTGTTAAATGACAGCAGCGTTATTACCACCTCAAAGATGCCCTCCTCGCCCAGTTATGGTCAGGACACAATGGCTCCTCAAACACTTGATGCATCATTGAGGGATTGTGCCATTTGGCTTCATGCCTTTATGCTCATTTCATGCGTGTGAAACGGAGAGACAGAGACATCCTGCATCCTGTAGCTGTGGACTCCCGCAGACGTCTCAATGGGAGCAATAATGTCAAGGAGCTGCAATGTCATATCCATCAGAGCTGACTTTCTGTCAGGGCCAGACAAAGGTGTTGACACCTCAACACCACACAGTGAGTGAGGAGGCCATTCAAATGTCAGTTAGCTGACACATAGCCATGCTCTCATAGATGGGTGGTAACCAGTGATTGTCAGTTGGTAACTCAGGAAAAAGGCCACTGCATATATAAAGCTTGAGAGGAGCGATCCGCTGAGATTAAGTGAATGAATATGTTTTCATCCCGTGAGGCAAGTATTCAGTTGGTACAATCACACCTGTCAACTCTGGCAAATCAGCACTTATGGAAACAAGGCGGCTATCGCTGAAGCGCCTCGGTCATCAGGAGACACATTCAGACTGCTCAGTCAGGTGTGGGGCTGTCAAACCTTACCACTGATGCCATATCTAATAAACGTTATACCTTTGCTGTGTCAGTGAAAGAATTTAACCGGGGCGCTCTACACCTGCAAAAATCCTCACAAACCCTCTTGGCATGATCAAACAGTGCATCTCATCACCACAAACGCTGAAGGAGACGGTACAGAATCTGAACTTATTTAGTTGTAACCATTTATGCAAAATTAAGATTTGTTTTTCAACACAATGCCTCGTATTGAATGGTGTCATCTGACAACAGAAACAGATTTGAATGGCAATATGTACACACAAATGGAAATCCAATTATGACCATGTTGTTTTTTTCTAAGAGTAAATGAAAAACTTTATCGACACAGTTGGTGCAGGCTATTAGGTGAGCAATTGTCCAAAGATGGAGAGGGAATGAAGACGACAGAAAAGGGTGTTTGTTTTTTCCAACAGTGGAAGTTTGGTGTATGTGGGATAATCTTTATAATCTTTCAATTACCTGAAGACAAATAAACTGAGGCCAAGTTGGGAAGGACACTGCAGACCACAAACAAGACGACCTCTGAAATACAGCTCTCTTTGGAAAAGCAAAGGACACAGCATACAGTGGAGCACGTTGCTCCAACCTGGTTCTGATAATTAAAAGGAGTTGAATGTATTTGCTTAATTACAAAATTTTATGTATTCAAAATCTTTGAACCTTTGCACTTAAATGACTAAGCCGGTTTCCCTAACTGTGAAAAACAAACCATTCCATGATCATGACAGTACAATCACTGCAATCACTAAAGCACTTCTCTCCACAGGAACTTCCCATTCTGTTGATGGTGTCTTTGAAACTGTCACCCACCAGCTGTTTCTCACTGGGCTGGGGGTAACTGGGTTTGCACATTGACGGCTCTTCTACCTGCATGGAGGGACATGCATTAATTTGTACACTATTGTGGACCGTATCACCAGTGAGGTTCCTCAAGCCGCTATCCTAGGCCCCATCTAACACTGCCTTTACGTGGATCTCACTAGCTGTGTCAGATTCCACTGCCATTAAAACATCACTAACTTCTCCATCTACAAACACTCATGTACCAACCAAAATGAACGGTATGTTGTGACCTCTTCAGGGTCCAGTGATGCGTACTCAAATCGGGACACTAACTTCAGGTATTATTCTAACTTTATTTGTTCAATCTAATGGTGCTACTAAGTAATTTCGTCAGCTCCAACACTACCTCCAAGGCAATTTTGTATCTTTTATCTTAACACTAAATTATTTTCTCTTATGCTGTACTGCACAGTTGAATCATGTTCTTCAATAAAAAAAACAGTTATTCATATTTTGTTCCTTTGGTTTAATCCAGACTGCAATATTCTTTATCTCCCATATTATATTGTATTGTAAAGTCATTTCTCTTAAGCTATTTTCACAATCCACATGCTTATTCTTATGTTGTAGACCAAGCTTATTTACAGGACCATTTCACTGCTATAAGTACTGCTTTCAAAGCCCACTTGCCTTGAAGTGTAGAAAGATGTTATTTTATTTTGCTTTCAGCAAACATCCTAAAAAAGTAGACAAGTTGTCATTAAAATCAATTTTCACTAGTAGGTTCTGAAAACTTAAAAATGATTGAGTTCAGAAATTTAGGAATGACTGAAGATCACTGATCATTACTTTGCAGGGGCCAAATGAAAAATAAAAGATGCACAACATGCATTTAGATAAAGTAGTAGTACAAGACATTTATGTGTAAGACAAAACTAAACATTATGATCTGTCATTTATCTTTTAAAAGTTGCTGCATTATGCAACCTTCCTGTTAACAATGCCCAAGTACACAAACACAATATTACCCTCTAGTTGCTCCCTCCTTAACATTTTCCCACACTACTTTTTCTCCCCATCATTTCAGGTCAATAACAATGATTATACCTTGCAGGCTTTTCTTCTAACTTGGAGAACTTTCAGGTATTTTTGAATTATCAGATAATGATGCCCTCCCTGCTGAAGGCAAGTAATCAGGCTCCGTCTTCCAGGTGTATGAACCCAAACCCATAAAAAGCGGCTGGATTGCTTGGTTGGGATAGAAAAATGGTCAAAAATTAATTCATAGAAGATCCTGATATTTCAAGGCTTCAATATTTGACCTATTGCAAAGAGCAGGATGTACAGTAGATGGTGCAGGTAAGTGTTGGCATCTTATGATGTCCATGTCAAATAAATTAAGGAGTATTTTGTGCAAAAGGGAGGAAAATTATCATGACAGCTTTTAATAATGGAAATCAGTTTGAATTATCTGATGTAGCGCTGCCACAAGCAGGCTTGCATGGGTTTGTCTGTTGAATCCTTCTCATACATGCACATACAGCTGCTTAACACAGTCAAACAACACTTCAGGCTTTGTGTGACTGTGCGAGGGCAGACTGGTTTTTAGACTCTAAAAACAAACTGGAGGCCCTTTAATAATTACCATGTTCAGTGCTGTTGAATTTAATACAGCAGCTGAACTCAGGTGTGAAAAAAACATCTCCTGACCTCAGAGAGCTGAACTTGGACTGTTTCCATGTAAACCCAAATTGATGATTTGAAGTCGGTCCAAACAGAGGGAGATAGCCAGGGAATCATGCGTTTAATGTGGTTAAATGTCCGATTTTTTTTTTGACATTTTCCTGCTCTTCTCTAAAATGTCTCGCAAATAGCCAAATTACTTTATAATACCATGCAACAAAGGGCAGAGGAAATTTGGTAGGTTACGCTCTGACTTAATGAGCTGTAAAATCAACACGTTTTTGACATTCCTTTTTCAGTTGGAGGCAAATTATAAAATTCTGAAGAAAATATTTTGAAACATTTTGCTTCAAAAAATAAATTACTGATAACCAACTTAACTGTTACACTTATCTTTGCATTTGGGTAAAATATTTTAAACATTTAATTGTTTGCAAGTACAGGTCGAATGATTTTGCTATGACTTGAAAATTAGCAGTCTGTTAATTCTGTTACATTTTTCCTGCAGTTGACAATTTGCTTAACTATAATTTATAAGATATTTCCCCCTCTCAGAGTATCAACTTGAAAAAAATCAATTTCAGAAAATTCAATTACACACAGTTGATGTCATTTGTTTGCCTTTCCTCTTTCTTGGCTGTCTTCTCGCACCTTGTGGGATTGGTCGGTTCTAACCCATGAGATCAGTTATGTGAATATTTAAACCATTCAGAGTACATTTTGACTTGAAGTGTCCAAATTCGTTAATTCAAGTTTTATAAAAGGTGATTAATAAATGTTAAACAGTAATTATTTTCTTTTTGTTTTTGTGTGTAAACACCACATGACCAGCAGATACATCAAAAATATTTCTTTAAATATAACAATAAACGCACTAGAGTTGACATTTTAGAAATGGTAATGATATACAAAAAATGAAAGGTCATTTGGCTGCAATCGGTTCAAGACAATTAAAGCAACTTAATTTCTGCAAACTCTCAGAGAGAACAAAGAGTCAACAGAACCCGTGTGGTTCTCCACCACTGAACAGACAAATAGGTTACCTGTGGAGAGACGCACACTGACAGTCTGCACCGACATTTATAGTGCTGTTGCTCTGAAAGAAGGACAACTGGAGGCCACGATCAAATATCTTTCCTGTTTTAATGGGATGTGGTAACCTCCTACATCAGCACACTTCCACTTAGACCCATCAGCACACTTCCACTTAGACCCGCCTGTTAGTCTCACTTGGCTGCTCTTTCCTCCCTCAGGAGAAACTCTCTAAAACACAAGACATTTATTTCGGGGAATACACACTTGATTGTGCATGCATGCATAGTAAATGCATACACATGCACATGAACATGAATGTAGACATTTATTTGTAGAGAGACAGAAACTCATGGAAAATACAGTATACTGTGCTATTTGCACATAAAAGGGAAACATACAGTAGATAGAAATATGAGTTGGACACTAAGTGTTATCATCCAGATGATTAATCTGGATCACGTACAATGCTAAATGTGTCGTGAAAATATTCAGAAACCACCAGCTTTCAATATTTATCTTGTGTGTTGTGATTGGTGCACTAAAGTGTTGACATATACTGTGGGCGAGTTCACATGAGACTGTGCAGATTTGCTACAAACAAAAATGCTCGGCACAAGACTGTCGAGCATGCACAGTAAAACGCAGAGGAAAATCCTGCCCCTGATTCGTATTGATTCCAGGGCTCCAGTCCACTGTGTGTTAACGTGTGTGCTTGTGTGTAAAAAGTGATTGTTTATATTGTTGAACTGTACATGCGTTTGTGTATGTGTGTGGCCTCCATATCGATCCCTCACTTTGTTCCAATTATCAGTGAGGGTATGGGGCCTCATACTGCTTTTCACACAAGCATTAGAGCGGCAGAGGCAACCGTATCTGAGAATGGAGACTTAGGAGAGCAGCAGGAAGAGGAGGCAGACCTGAGGGCGAGGGGAGAAAAGAACATGATATGATGCAATAAATGCATTCATATTTAATGTGATTTTCATGCACCTTTTTAAAGATATGAGGACAGATACATAGGCAGCTTGTGCAAAGTGAATCTGCCCAACCTGCCTTTTTGGATTAGTCAGTCAAGACACCACAGGAAAACATTGTGTGTTTGCATTCAAAGCAGAATTCTACTGTGCAGCAATCTACAAAATATGTTCAAATCTAAAAGTCAAAAAATAAACGTTTTGACTGACACACGTGGAAAAGAAGCGACTTCCCATTAAGTGAATAAAAACAACTTAGCTCTAATTACTTCTGACTCTGTTTGTAAAGGCCTTAAAGATCCAGTGTGTAAGATTTAGGTGAAATGGATCTATTGGCTGATATTTGATGTAGAATAATCCTCATGATGTTTTCACTAGTTCGTTTCATCTAAATTGTATGAATTGTAGTTTTCTTTACCCCAGAAAACCCTTTATATTCAAATACTTTATTCAGTTCATTATCTTCGGGTCACTGGCTACAGTCATATGACATTAAATTAACTAAGGGTTGAGATTGTGATTGCATCATAGGCTTTTGTAGTAAGCTTAGTTGCTTTCAGAGTTTTAAATAGCATTTTGATTGCAGTTGTGCATTGCTCACAGATGCACACTAAGTAGGGATAATATTAATAACTATAAATAAGACAACGGAAATTCCTTAAAATTATTTTCATATTCTTGCCACAAGATATCAATTGTTAATGCTCATGTGCATGTAGAGATGCTGACTGGCCTTTTGTCCATGTTGCCCGTCCACAGTGTTGATTAAAAGATTTACCGCTGATTGATTTTCTTATTCCACTCCTACACACACTCCTGCCTATATGTCTGTACGACTGCGTGTGTGTTTGTTTGTTGAGTGAAGAGTGCCACACAGCTCCTTAGCAATAAAGAGTAACCTATGAACCCTGGGTTGGGGTTGATCATCGTTAACACATAGAGCAGTTATCAATCCAGTTATCGTAACAATTGAGAGCAACAGTGAACAGGAGAGGAGAAGTGAGAATCTTGAGGTGAATCATTGGACTCTTGCAGGTTTGCTTAGTGGCCAATATGGTATATAGTGCAACTCAAAAAGAGAAAGTGCAGGGAGAACACAAAGAACGCAGAGAAACCGATGCTAAGGAGAGAGAAAATGAGATGCATTTGTGTCAGGTTGTGTGCGCGCACATGAGTGTTTGTGTGTTTGCTAGTGTGGATGAAAACCTCTCTTGTGGTTTGAGCAGCATTGTTTGATTCCACTTATTTCACAGTAAGAGTCGCCGGGGGCTTGTTGCTAAGGTTCAGCCAATTGAATTAGGGATTTGCCGTTCCCTCCTCAGTCCAACCCTCCTGACCATTTCCTGTTTCCAGGGATCTCGGAGGACCTTTCCTCTCCATTCAGTTGTGGACTGTAATTGTATTTAGGATGCCTGTGCAGAGCCCAGTGGAATACACCAAAAACAGAGAGAGAGAGAGAGACAATGATACATGCAGACTGATTCGGAGGCTGACCAAAAATGATGGCGGAAATATAAAAAAAGGAACAAAGAGAATGAAAAAACAAATAAAGAGAATGAAAAAATGAGGAAATTCTTAAAGGTGGATGTCCATTGAGGGTAGGGGTGGTGGAGAAGGTGGTGGGACGGGGGTTCAGACTATCCAACCGTCCAAATGGAACACAAGGTCATTGTTCTCATTAGGTTTCTAAGCCTGAATAACCTAGGCTGGTTGGAGACAGTTTGGTGTAAGTACTGCACTACTCGTGCTATAAAGCAGGAATCTAATAGGCTATTATATCCAAAGACATTAAGGGTGGGAGCCGAATGATTTTCCTTCACCCTCCAACCAGTTTGGAAGCAGCCGCAGTATTATATCTTGTTGTAACTGTTATATTTCAAGTCTGTAGCATTAAAAATAGCCCCGGGTATGCCATTAGGTCACATACATTTGAGATATACATATTGCATGACAATCAAAAGAGCTATGTTAATATCAATAGACTGATTCAGCCTGGTGCATAAACTGCTTTCTGTCTTTCTGTCTCAAAACAAGTCTGCATTATGTCAAGAAGTTCAAGTGTGAATGAATTCACAACATGGGCGCAATTATCAGCATGAATTTAAATGACAATGTGTTAATGCGATATTAACATAACAGCAGGTATGACGAAAAGGGATCCTTTAAATTGATGTGAATCATCACCTCACCTTTTCCAGAAGGTGTTTTGTTCAGTACCCTGTGAGGGTTTTCTCCTAAAACCACCACACTGGTCAGAGGCGTTGCAACAGGAAAGGCAAAGGCAAGTTCTTGAGAACCCCCTTAAAATCTATGACCATCTATGTAGAGTGCAAGGACACCACGGTCAGACATCCATATAACGAGACCCCATGCCATTCACTTTCTTCCATAAGCTTTGTGTTTTGAGAGATTTGGTTAAAACAAGAACATCCAGATTCTGGTCTGTGTTGTGTCTGGGATAGCGGTGGTTGTTTGTACTTAAACTTTACCACTTTATGATTATTAATCTATATGTACAGTATATATCTGTTTCAATGTGGGGCCCCCAGCTAAACTTTCCCGCCAAAAGTCCTCTGTAATACTCCTGTCACAGGTGGCCTCTCTGCATTGCACACAGCTTTCTCAACTACTTAGTATGGTAATGACAAGGGCTGTAACAATTCTCGGTTTCAGTTCTGTACACAATGATGGAACCGCAGCACGATTGTCTGTTTTACCTTTACAAAAGCCTGTTGTCGCCGCTCAGAAGCAGACGCCTTGTCTCTAAAGTTCAAACTTACATTTGAAATAAATGCAATAGAATATTCACCACTGTGAGATAATTTAAGGCTTATAGGCCTCAATATATTTCATTCAACCCACATTCTCATTATTGTAAGTAGCCAGTAAGATGGATGAGATGACAAAGTGACTGGCACAGTTTGAGCATCAGCAATCATGTTCACAGTGTTGTTGTTGTGGTACATCATATACAGTAATTCTGAACGCTTAACAAGTTGATGCTGCTGTCTCCTCGTGTTTGAGTGACATACATGTATCTGCCAGACAATGAAGCTGAGCGTATTTCCATTGGAGCACATTGTACAGAGGCTAACTCAGACTGTCAACCTTGCAGCTACAGCTGAAGAAGAAATCCAGCTTGACAGGCAAAGAGACAGAAGTTCACACTTGCAGAATTTATTTTTTATTTTTTTCAAACTTAGGAAGTAACACTCCACACAATGAAGCATCGTATCACTCATACACATTTCATCACACGTCTGTTCGCACCATGAAATTTGTGAGTTTACAAATGTAATGATGTGATGGAAAAAAATCGAGTGAGCTGCCGAAGAAAGGTTCAGGGGACCCAGATGTCTGTTATTGACAGAAGTCTTTTAGTGACGCTCGATGCGTAGGAGAAGAGAGATGAGCGATACGAGGTAACACGGTGTAATAGCGCCCAATTTTGTCAGCTGTCCATCCCAGGGTGAGTTTAAACCCAAATGTCCTCAGGCGGCACAGACTTTCAGAGTGGATCCCAAATCCATTTGTCCCACAGCACTCTTTCATCTAAATTGTACAAACTGTTGTTTTCTTTACCCAAGAATTGGCCCTTTATATTTAAATACTTTATATTTAAAAAAGGGGCAGGTCCTCTCTACAGAGGCCACCATGTTTTTAAAGTAGTCTATATTGGACAAACTAAACACCTTTGAGTTCCCACAGATTCCCTCTCATGTTTGTAAGGGGAGGGTGAGGTGAGGGGTGTTCAGCTACAACATGCAACTTTACCACTAGATGTCACTAAATTCTACACACTGAACCTTTAAACAAGTGAACTATTGGGCGCCCTTATAATAAATTACATTTGAGACATAAAGACATAATAAAGAATACAGGAAAATACCTGAAGTTGGTGAAAACAAATCTTTGCAGCTGTGTTTTTGTCCATGGTCCCATTTCTCACTATGGCTTTCACACCCTGGCTCATATCCAATGGGACCACAACACTATCTTTAGTGTTGCCCAACAGTTTTGTCTGACATGTGTTGGTCAGGGTCTGTCCTTCTGCTGCACCGCTTGGATCAAAGGGGGAAGCTACTCCACCCATCTGTGTCACATTTAATTTATCGCAGGCGAGACAGGCCTTGCGCGCATTGATGACAAGGGCGAGACACAGAAACGCGTCTGGCCACACGCAAACAGACTAACAGCAGAGAGAGATAGACAGAAATAGAGAATGGCACAAGACGATAGAGAGCTGATTCAAGCAAAGTGACGATTATCAAAACAGAAGAAACCAGCATCAATACATAGCCGGAGCTACCAAAGGTGAAATCATCCCTTCTTCTCTAAAGATGAGAGCCCTCATTGGTCTTGCCTTGATGACCAGGTGCTGGGCAGGTGGTGTGGAGTGACAGGAGGTAGCTCTGCGTGTGTGTGTGTCGGTGTTCATATGATGTGTGTGTTGGTGCGATACAAGCAAATCCATCCCCACAGTAATGAGAGAGGTGCCAACTGGTCTTCCATCTGGCATTGAGAAAACTTTCTTTTGCTCTATTCCCTCCTTCCTTTCTCACCCCCTACACTGCTCATCATCTGTTCATTTGCATCTACTTCGGCATCATCCATTTTGACATTTTCATATGATGTAAACACTCGTCTATCCACAAGCACTTCATCCAAGCCCGACTTATTAGGCCTGAGAAATGCAAGCCATACCTCCCACTGAATTTGAAATTGCTCCACTGGCTACTTACAAATGGAGCCAATTGGCAAAATCTTCTGGTTATGAAATGAATGTAACTCTGCATTCAACTTTCTGAACAAATTTACAAAGAAAAATGAATATCTGTTTACTTATTGGGTGAGAAACCTTTCTTATACACAATCAAAGTAGGTAATAATTTTTTCTGGTTCCAATGCAATGGCAGAAATGTCCAAATATCATGACGTTTCTGTTGCTGTTGTCAATGAATGACTTAAGTAAACAGTTTCCAGTGAGTACAAATATAAATCCCAAAATAAGATCTCTGAATAAGAAAAAATTAACATTAAAAAAGTGTATTAAAGATTAAAGAGCTAGTCTTTCCAGTGGCTAAACAAGAACTGCTTCTCAGACGTATGAAGACTTATACAACACTGACTCCAAACAGTGCTTCAGTGCAGCCTTCACTTGGAAGGCTGCACTGAAGCAAAGCATCATTATGCATGCTGAGGCTCTGGGATTACACTACATTTGATGAAATCCTTCACAAACAAAACCAAAAGGCTACAATGCCTTCTGCAGCCTTGTTGCTTCCAATGTCAGATTCTGCCAGTTTATATAATGTGAAACCATCGGTCAAGTCAGTGGACACACAGCCGCCTTCCAGTATCTACATTGGCATTTTTTTGCTTATCTTCAAATTTTTCAAATCTTAAAAATCTGTAAAACATAGGCTAAATGGTTATGTAAGTCAACAAACCATAACAAGTGCTTGGTATACTGAAGTTGTGATGTACATCACATGACGTGCTTTTTTCATCTATTTTATCGAATAAACAGGAAAACACATTTCTGATTTCTAAATTTAGACGCATGAACGAAATAGTTTTTGAGATATGCCCATTTTTTTCTGCTCCTCTCCCGTCACTTTCTGGTGAGACCATTAATATGAACACATATTCTACCACTCACAAGTTTTTATTCTGGATCTGTTTGAACAGGATCATGCAAAGAAAAATTTCCCTTGGGGCTAATGCCTTAATTACAGTTGTTTGACGAGTAATAGTAATACTAATATGACGCAAATGATGATGTTAATATTTTACTTTCTCACAGTATTGTTTGCAGCACAAACTGTACATTTAACGACAGATGGACATTGAATATGTCATTGTACTTATGGACCAGTACTTTGTGTTGTTCTTAATCTAGTGACCACGATGCAGCTTCAGGACAGGAGTCATTCACCTACCACTCACCCAGACGCTATTTACTTACACAGGGGCCCTCTTACTGTAGCTCTCTCTGTTCACACTACACACACACACACACACACACACACACACACACACACACACACACACACACACACACACACGGGCAGACAGACGCACTTGCATGCAACACACATTAATTGACTTTCCTGCTTCTTCGCAGGCATTTGAGTGACAGGGGCCGCCATGGGAGATGGGTAATGATGAGGCAGCTGGCAAATGGGCTGATGGGTAATGAGAGACCTGGCTGGCAACCGATGGTTAGATGCTGAATTAAACAGCATCTACTGTGTGCTAACCATGCTATTTACATTCAATATGCTGTCCTTTAAATGTGACAATGTCAACAAAGTGAAACCTGGAACATCAGGAAAAAAATGCATCTGTCACTTGTCACATAGCTGTGTTGAATGAATGGTTAATCAGTTTCACTCTATTCAAACAGAAATGTTTTTCTGTAGCTCTTGTTTCCTTGCAGCATATTCTGCTCAGGGTATGCCAATCACTTATTATTCAAAACTAAATCCGCACAATAAGCTCCAGCACTTGTGACTGTGAGAATTACTTGGACGTGCAACTGCCGCGGAAGCACTGCTGCTGATGTAATGCAAATTATACTGACTGCACAGGTTTGATCCCTCCAGTTCTTTTTCTTCACAGTCAATCCCACGAACAAATATACTGTCTGAGTTTTTTTTTAAGCCCCTGTTAATGATTGATGTCCAGTGGCATTACTATTGATTATATACACTCTACGTATTCAGTGCTTGTTGTTCAACATGGCACTCCACTTTGCATTTTCTGTACAGAGCCAGAATCCTTCAAATAGCTTTTATAGGTTGAAAACTTTAATATCTACATACCTCTCTTCCATTTATAGCATCGTTTTACAAGTAGGCACCTTCAGTGGTGAGACAGATATTTTCAGGGGTAGCAGAATAACCTTACACAAAGCCTTTTAGGTTTAAGTATCTCTCCCGGGAATGAGGGATTCGGATTTAGCCGACTGCTGCTGTAGGTATTCAGTATCCTCACTGGGATACAGAGAAATCAAGAACCAAGGACATTTCCATTTGGCACTGTGTGCACCTGGATTTTTGGTCTGGCAGCACATATATGAGAGGACAATGGATATTAACATTATTGTCTGTGAGTCTACATTATACAGTATAACAATCTGTTCTCTGTGACTCATGCTATGTTAGCGCATGCACTCAAACGAATAGACAAGGCTACACAATAGCGGTGTCCCAATTAAGGGTACGCCTCCTTAGAAGGACGTGGTTTGCCTACGCATGGACTGCAAAGGTTTACTGAAATGAGAAGGTCAGATCAACAGAGGCTTTCAGTGATCAATGTCACTGGCTCGTCCGTCCTATATTCTTATTGCCCAGCAACAGAGCTGAAGTTTGTTGGTGCTACATATGAAGGAGTTTTCAAAATGGGACAGCATAGTCACGCTGCTGTGACGCAATAGCAATGCAGCCTCCAAAGGACGCAGCCCCTGAATCATGACCCAGCTAATATATCCTAAACATATCATTTATATTATATTATATTCATGTTGTTATTACTCTGCTTATTTTGTGCCTAACATGCTAATTGGCTATTCTGGTGAATCTATTTAAAAGGTTTGAAATAACTCAAATGTGGAACAGCAGTGAAATGACATTGACTCTCTCAGATGCACATAATGATTTGAATCCATGCCTGCTTTGGTGAGATAAGTGTAGGTGGGTAACTGCTCCAGAGCATGAAATATTTACTGTTTAGCTCTTTACACACTGGCCCTATTCAACACTGCAGCAAGCCAGTGAAACCGGCAGAACAGAACTAATATTGGAGCTTTTTCTCTGCACTGAATCTTATACTGGGGGATAGTAAGATCTTATGAGGTACTGCAAGGTATATTTCTCCAGGCTTTTGGTAGTTAAAAGAGATAAAGGGGCGGTGGCTGCTCCTGCCTTGGGTGCTTAGAGACAGTGGCAGACATTGTCCATTTGGGACACCATTAGAATGATGTAGTACCGAGCTTTCTGCTGACAATACCAGAGACCTTATATGTTCACTGTTTATTATTGGCCATTACAGATATTTACTGTAGCCACCATCAGTGGCGTGATCCCTGAAAGCCTCCCACTAACCTCTCCCTCCTAACTAAATAAGGCCCCGTCTGTACAGAACACCTCATTTTTAAGATAGCACGGTTAAACAGATGCTGCTCAGGGGTCCTTTGAGAATCCTCGCACAGTATTGGAAGAATGACACTTTTTGCTTTAAGGTCTACAGTTTTAATTGCTTGTGTTTGACACTCTGAGCATACACACAGGCTTAGTTTTCAGCTCTGTAGCAGAGCCATTCAGCAGTGATTTGTTTCCTTGCTCATTTTCATGCCTGCGGGTGCCACTTATTAGCACTCAAACTCAGCATAAATACAAGACAGGCTAGAGATAATGGGTAAACCCCTTTGTGTTTTATCTATATTCATAACTACTGGGTTAAAGAGAATAAAATTTCCCTCTACAAGTTAAAGATAATTTATAACACTATCATATGTTCACATATTCAATTACACAATATCATGTACGTTTATTTTTGTTTGTGTATGTTTGCCCCTCAAAACAAGATATTGTGGCATAGATAATAAATTTGAACCACAAAGGAATCCTGACTTCATCTTTGAAAATGTATCAATGAGCCATTGTTGTTTGTTATTTAAACTCTAGCAGAAGGATGGTTCAACGATCTGTTTATATCTCTGTTCAGAAAAGTCAAACTTAAAGTTTCAATGTGTAAGATTGAGGTGAAAGGGATTCATCTTTTAGATATCTAATAGTCCTAATGTCATAATGCTTCCACTAGTGTGTTTCATCTAAATTGTACTAATTGTTGTTTTCTTTCTACATTGGGAGGGGGTCCTCTTTACGCAGGCAGCCATGTTTTTTACAGTAGCCCAGACTGGACAAACAAAACCTTTTGAGTTTTTATGACAACTGAAGGTTTCCACAGGTTCTCTTTCATGTTTGGAAGGAGAGGGTGAGGTGAGGGGTATTCAACATGCAACTTCACAACTAGATGTTACTAAATTCTACACACTGAACCTTCAACAAATAAAAACGCCAAATATTAAGGGCTAACAGAAGTAAAGGGCCAAGGGGCAACCCTCTCTCCCACATTGTTTTCAAGTTGCAGTCACAGATTTGTCCAAGTACCTTTTTGTCAGTGCTAGATCATGGTGATGTTATTTATATGCATGCATCTGAAAATAAACAGATGCTGAAAATAATGCTGCTTTGCAGGTTGTAACTAGTGCAACCTCTCACAAACATATCATGTATAGTATAATGTTAATTTTTAATGCTAAATCTTCACATAAAATATCTAGTCTGTTGTTATCCTGTTGTTACTCCTGAAGGTCCCCACTACTCTGATAGCTTTCATGCACCACATGCTTGGCATTAGCTGCAAGACACATCTTAGATAGTAGATACAGGTTTTTATCGTCTCTGGCTCCAATTGGCAGTGAGAGACCAAGGTGAAATCTCTAATTTGGCAAGAAAGTGAGGTGAGAGCCCCTTAGTTTTCTACACGTTCCTGTAAACATGTACCAGGGAAAAACACTGAAAGGCAAACTCCTCTACTGGTAGTGGGTAGGGAGTCAATTTCTTCTTCCTTTTCAAAGAGTGTATACCTGCTAATGTTGGTGTAAAAGAAATAACATCATTGTTTTTAACAAGTGCCTTTTATTTTCTATAATATATTTTATCCTCTGATTCCTACATGTTTCTATGTATGGTCTTTGTTTTTGATGGGTTTTAGTATCCGTGTGTTATTTGTCCATGTTTGCATTATTTCCGCTATACGCCCAGCTGCCGCTGCAAAATTATTGTCATTGCTGCTTCAAAGTCACGGCAGATACACGTTATAGACTCTGTATCCTTGTACCGTGCTGTATTACCCTGACACATGTCTAATCAGATGTTATTATGACACGTACAGTTTACTTTGTGTTTGTTTGATTCTCTTGAGAGTTTATGAGAAACTTATTTAGACGCATTGAAAAAAACACCAGATGTGATGAGCGCAGCCAGGACATCAGGGTTTAAGTGATCGGAACGATCTGGATTCATGATCCAACATCATCGATTAATTACAGAAATAAATCTGAAAGTTTTTGTTTGTGTTTTGACCGGACCACCCCAGCTGCTAAAACATATATTTTTTTACTTCATTGCTGTCCATCTTGACCAGGACTGGCAAGACGAGATATCATATCTCAATCATTCCCACCCACTATTAAACTTTCATTTAAGTAAAGCAGGCAAACATATCAAGACGAATATTAAACTTTTAATCCATTTTGTAAAGAGGGAGGCTGACCTCAGCCAGGTGCCCCTTGATAAGACGCTCTGAATCATACCTAAGCCTCCGTGACAGTTCACCACCAGAGACCTCTTGCAACATCAGCGTGAGAAAGTCATTCAGGCAGAGAGTGTTTCAAAACCTCGGCACTCTGCTGCTTCAAATCAGGATGCTTAGTTGCAGGGAAATGACTCAGGGGTGCAGTTCAAAACAATAAGAGATGCAAGTGCAGTGTTTGACAGAAGAAGCATTGTCGAGCATGAAGGACATTCAATATTATAGCAGGTTCAGGTGCATTTA
The DNA here is from genome assembly GCF_024713975.1 of Paralichthys olivaceus. Classification (NCBI taxonomy): domain Eukaryota; kingdom Metazoa; phylum Chordata; class Actinopteri; order Pleuronectiformes; family Paralichthyidae; genus Paralichthys; species Paralichthys olivaceus. Next base: position 11,735,155 of record NC_091107.1, on the reverse strand, counting down.
CAGACCAGCATCCGTTCTATCAAAAGCTCATATTATAAACAAGATGCCTCTTTGTCATTGTGAAGTCATAGCTGGTGAAGTGTAAAACTAATTTAAACCAAACATTTAACAAGATTTCGACTCAAATCAACAGTTGCTGTAAAGCGATGCAGCCAAACATGAAAAAAAACACACAAAAAAACATGATGCTTAAGCATTCAGGTAACATAATTCATCTGTGTCTGCAAGCTGCTGGTGATGTTATATAGTTTGCAGTCATTGTAATATACCCCTGAATGCTCAAATGGAAGCCTGGAGACAATGTGAAACCACCTCTGTGCCTCCCTTGTGTTCAGTATCTGGGGCCCTGTGCGTCACTGTGTTGCCTGTGAAATTCATGATCTTGTGGCCAGCCGCCAGCAACGCCCGGGATGCAGGCAGCTCTCTGGCAGGGAGGAGTGCCTACCCCTGGTTGCCTGCACGCCATGTGCTGTGGTCTCAAAAAATAAAGTAATTGATTTGTTGCTCAATATGGGTAGCACACAATTTTTTTTACCGCCGCCCCCATCTTTCCATAATCAATCTGGTGCTCTTGCTCGACAAACACAAAGCTCTAGGGGAAAAGTCAGGTACATTCCTCTATAGCTTCTATGTATAGGTTGGTGTGTTGGAGGCTAAGTTTATAACAGGGTCAACTGGTGATGCCAAAGCTTGGAAGCTAATTATTGTGCTCCTAAAATCACTCCACTGTGTGGAGCATGCTGAATGTCAGAATTGTACTGATGTAACACATGCCATTGGCAAACCACCAGAGGGGAATCAGGGAAATATATAATGACAACAACATGTACATTTTAGACTGAAAATTTAAAAATAGACACACTTCTGTTAAATGTGGTAAAAAAACATCCCTGTTTGAGGACTGCATCTAATATTTTCTAAGCAGCATCACTTATGTTAATAATAAAGCTAATGGATGTGTTCAAAGGAAGTGGAACGAAGTCTGAAAACATGCTTCTTTAACAGTACAGGAAATTATGTGCTTACCTTTTCATGAAACAGCAGCGGGCAGGTTCGAGTCAGGATGGCAGGAAGAGGAAATGAAAGAGAAAATTACAGAAAAGTAGGATAAATTAGTATGAATTATTGTACACAATAAAAAAGGTCAAGAGTGATGAAACTGTATGTTTTCCCAAACTGAAAGGCCATGGATCAACTGGGTTTACACCGCTATTATAGAGGACAATGTTATATCTGCTCCCACAAACAGTAGCAATTCTTAGTTAAGATGAGTTTCTTGGCTCTGCAACAAATTAGTCACCATGGCAACAGCGGATATACCTTTACCGCACTTAGACGAACCAAGTGTTTATATGGACAGAGTATATATATGAAAAAAATATACACTATAGAAATCTCATCTACTGTATATAGAACAACATGTATTGAAACAGTGTTTCCCATAGAATTATTTGAATCTTTGGCAGTAACAGGGGTTCACATACACACACACGAAGGTCACTCTCCCACAAAACAGATTATAAGTCACACAGCCGAAGGAGTGAAAGATAAGATCTCACTTGAGAGCAAGTTCTGCATTTCATGCCACAGCTGGAGCTGAAACTATGAGGTCTGCCTCTCTGCATGGACGGTAAAAACATTATAGAGAGAGAACATTTTTACAGAGCGAGCATGTGGTAGCTTGCAGTCGCACAAGCAGGTGGCAAACAGTGCTGCAAATAGAGCTGCACAGACAAAGGTAGACATCTCATGTTATTATGAGAGGTGTGAAAATGTTTCTATTCATCATTAAATTGTGGTGGGACAAATAAGAATGTGTCCGGTCGCCACGTCTCGATAACTAATGGGAAAAAGTGACAATACTGGAACTTACTGAGGAGAAATAATCGAAATAACATACTGTCATATTTCCCAGGGCAACGAGGGGAAAGGGTTCAATTCTGGAACACAAGACATTCAGTGACAGCCCGGCCTTGATTGGTTGCTTTATCTGACTGGAGTGTGTCATAAGCTGGCAACAGCTGCTGTATTTAAGTCCATTAGTTTTTGGGGAATAATACATCTTAAATGAATTATGTTGTGTAAATGACTCACTGATCTCTCCCGGATTCAAGAGGAGAGGAATGATAATCCACTCCGCCTCTTCCTTTCTTAACTCTCTCTCCCTTTGTTTACACTAAGCTGTGCCCCCAGAGGAAGGATAAGAGGGTTTTAGTGAGGGGTTGCTGTGTGTGATGTCACATACACACACACGAGAACAGTGCACATGGATAAACACACATTCAATGAATGATAATGTTGCTATGATTAAAGAATAAAGAGTTATGAAAAGGTGGTTTAGCAGGCACTTTCACGACGCATGACGCCAATTAACCAACAAATCTTTACGCACAGATCTCAAAACAAATTCCCGCTAACAAATAATTATTTTCGACCACACAGGACTGCCATCAGACACCTTTGTGGCTTTGCACCTCAACTCCATTTCCTCTGGTGAGAACGAGTCCAACCTAAGAGATAATGTCATTTCCTTGTGTCTCAAAGAGCTATTGAAAGGCTGGAGAGGTCAATTCCGTGTATGGATCACAATGCTCCTCATCACAGGAAGATCACGCTGTGTAGCTTCTAAACCAGTGTGACTCACGAGCAAGTGTCAAGACGCATGGGAGGTGGTGTCTTTGTCTTTGTGTGTGTGTGTGTATGTGTTTGTGTGTGTGTATGTGTGTGTGTATGTGTGTGTGTGTGTGTGTGTGTGTGTGTGTATGTGTGTGTGTGCAGCATATGAACATGTCAGCTACAGGCGGTCAATACACCAATTGTCATGATTAGCTGACAGGAAAGAGGACTAAGCAGCTGTCAGCGAGGCCGTGCTGATCAAACAAGGCTGGAAATGACTTGCACGACAACAGATACTAACAGGAGACAACACGTTTGATTGGAAGCTTTTGTAGCAGCACACTTCTATTACAATGTTTCTATACGTCTGCTTCCAAAGTTGAGCTCGTCCACAGAGGAAGAAAAAAACAACAACTCATGTTTCAGTGAAAAGTTACTGCAGATGATGGTCTCCTGATAAAAGCCAGATAGAAATGAACAGTGGGAATCACACACCCTTTTGTGTTAAAATGTAATTCTGCTCGGTCGGCACTTTTTCTGTAAGTGAGATTAATTTAATCAATGCTGAGTAAGTGAACTAATGTGCAAATAAGGAAACTAGTTCACAAGCAACTGGGGCTCCAACTAACAACTGATTCATTTTTGACCAATCAATTTATTGTTACTTATATCATATATATTTTGTAAATACATTTTATCAACTCAATACATGAACAAATATAGATATAAATATACATGCACTGTAAACAGACTTGGCTGTGGCGCCTGTGGCTCATTAATAATGGAAAACTGTTGGTGCTAATGTTTTGAAATAGGGTACTAAAACTAAGTGGGAAATATGACATTCATTAAATAATGACTCCCATATTGATGTTTGGAAACATCTGTTGTGTTTGCTCATCAGGCCTAAAGTGGAAGTTTGGTATTGAGTGTAATCAATAGCTTTCTAATTAGGAATCAACCAGGGGACAGCTGTTAGTCACTTAAAAGGCAAATACAGTATAATCACCAGATGCTTAGGTTTGTGTGTGTGTGTGTGTGTGTGTATGCGCCCATTGTCAGTGATGCACTGTTTCTGTGCTGTTTAGTCTAAACTAAAAGTATTACTGCTCATAAAGAGGCTGCTCAGTCCAGAGGCAAACACTGTCCTGCCTTCCTTGTTTTTCAAGTTTTGTTGTGCAGCAGGTGGGGAAATAAAAAAAACAAGTTGAAAGCAAAGTAAATACTCCCCCAGATTGTTTTCTGCTCATGCACAGTGCAGTGTAGTTATTCTGTGACCACATGGTCATGAGCAAAAAAGAAACATTTTCCTTTTTTCATTACTGCACTTACTTTTCACTGATGTGAATCACTGAGTCACATCCAAGGGATGAATTATAATCTTACGCAATTAACCTAAAAAATGGGTTGCCTCCAGAGACTGAAGGCTTTTAAGTTCAGGAAAGATTCTAATTCATATTCGGGCAACATTCAAGATTTCAAAGACAAAAAAAAAAAAAAAAAAAAAATATATATATATATATATATATATACACACACACACACATATGTAATGACAGCTTATTAAATCAAAACATGTTGAAATCATCGCAACTAAATTAGACTCAAATTAGCAATTTTATATTAACATGTTTTGTACACAAATGTACCCCCCCCCACACACACACACGTGTGAACACAGATAAACATCATCACCTAATCAAGCAGATGTGTTGTTGTTTGTGTTTCTAAAAATGAAAAGAGCTAAATTATGCAAGACATCTGCATCTAGAAACACACATACTAAATGAAGAGGATTTTTTTTTTAAATATATTTTATTGATAATTAAACAACCAAATGTGAAAGGCAGTGATGGGTTGACACCGCCATAAAGGGATCTTCATCTATTATTTACAGTGTTGTCACAGTTTGGCGATCAATCGTAAAATAGTCAGTGAAATAGACAATTTGGGAATCCAGCACCAGTAATAATAAATCAGAGTATGGCAGAGCTAAGGTCAATGACACCACAAGTAGAGTGGTAGGAAATGTACATAACTGTATATTACACTTACAATCATCCAATCAATGTTCTGTCTTTAAGGGCACAGCAGGTCATCATGACAGCAGTATATTGCTATGACAGACTGATTTCTTATGTATGAAAACAATGCTAGCTGTGTGTGGGATGCTGTATCAGTTTACACTGTGTACCAACAAACATGAACTGATCAGCTTGTTTTTTCAGTCCTGGACTTGAGGGTGGCGTACAGATGGTCCATGTGTTGGATTTCTCATTCACACTAACTTTCAGGGGAGAAAAAACTGCCAATACCCGAGCAGAGCTAAAGAGGATGAATCAATTTAAAGATTTGTTGTTTTACATTCAGAATGTGGTGAGTCAAGATGTGCATTCTACATTATATTCCAGTTCCCTGCAATAGAACGTCTGTGTGTAGCACCCACTTTGGCAAAATTAACACATACACACAATGTAACTTATTTTTTTCAGATCTCAAAATTCCTTGAAGTTTTGACAGTGCTGTCCTTTTTGTTCAAGCTGTCGGCTGCATCCATTGATTCAACACAGTTAACTACTCCTAATGGTTAATGGCTTGAGTGAGTCCATTAATCCTCTGATTCATGTCCTTCTGTCGAGCAGCATCAAATCTAGGATCATTACCTTCCATTACAGCCAATGCTGACATTAGTAGCTGGTATACAGCAGCTATCTAATCACATTAAGAGTTTATGTAATTACAGTCGTAAAAGACTAGATCTAATGAAGGTGTGGGGAAACATGATTTGCGGTGATGAAGAATGTAGACTGGTACTGTCAATGTCATATAATGGAAAACACACAGTGATATTTTCATCATTATTCTGTTTTGCTATGCTGCTCCTCTCCTGACATAATCTTTTGGAAACAAACACCAAACATTTTTGGTAGAGGCTCAGTGAACATGGGCAATTTGGTTTGTTGCAATTGTTTGAAAAGAAGTGAAAAAGATCTGTTAGGTCTTAACTTAAGTCATTTATGTAGTTGTCTGTCTACTAATTCCTGAAATCTCTGTCCGTATGTGGCTCACACGTCTCAAGAGTAGGACTATTCTTTTTTCAAATAAATCCATTGATTGGAAAAAAAAGACAAAAAGCTAAATTTTAACCTTCCCAGTAGTTCTTCTTGTACGATGCTGTTATACATGTATTACAGCAAGACAACTGAGTTTCCAGTTCAAGGTTCTGCAGAGTTGAGCTTCACTGAACTTTAAAAAGACAGGTGAACAGCTCTTTGTGCAGATCTTCAGGGTTCTAATATTTACTTCCCAGTACAAGTCTTAGGAACTATGACGATTACTGGATGTAAATCACATATAGCTTTAGGCTATGGTCCCTGACATGCATTTATCTCAGCATGGTACGCGGCACACAGGTGCACTTTCTTCTGAACATACAATACCTGCAGTTTTCTCTCACACACACACACACACACACACACACGATTCTGACATTGAATTGTTATAGGTCCTGGTTTCCTTTATGATTCTGAGCTGAGAAGTAGTCATTAGTGTCTGTGTTTCTGTCATGGTACAGAAAGGCTTCGCTAAATTACACATTTGGACACAGAATGGAACCTCATCAAATTAAACTCTCCTCTTTTTGTTGAAGCAAAAAGTAAACTTTTAAAGTTAATGTGGAGGGAGCAGGTATATTCTTATTTCAGTCTCAAAGTTGCAATATTTGAGAAGTGCTGCTGGTTCATCAACTATATCCAGTTAGTTTTTATAGTGTAATATTTGGCTATTTGAAGATAATTTATAATGGTTAATAGGAAGAGAGAGAGAGAGAGAGATGGGTGTGTGTGTGTGTGTGTGTGTGTGTGTGTGTGTGTATCAGCCTAACTTTCTCAGCTGGTCAGAAAAGGGAGATGAAAAAGATTTAGCTCATGAAAATGTGGCAGGGCAGGACTAGGTCGGAGTAGAATGGCACATTCAGTAGAGAGCTTACCTGTGCCAACATACCAATTTTTAATCTGGATCTGCACTAAATTGCACATGCTTATAAATATCAGTTCTAAACGTGCCTGATTTTTCATCAAGAGTCAAGAATTTATCGCTGAGAAATCATGGAAAATGTTAAAAAATGAAAAAATCTGTGTTCATGGAAATCAATTTGGTCGGAAAAGCCCCCCCCCTTTTCTTTTGCATGTGTGACAGACGCTGAACGAGTTCCATACTGTGCTTTGCAGGCATGTGGTGGTGTTAATGTGGCAATATACGAGTTACATATCAGATATGAGATAGTTTGAGGCCTTGTGCAGCTTCTGGAGAATGACTCAGCAAGAGCAAGATCTCCAGCTGAAAAAGCCTCCTGAGCCTGCATTCACCTCTGGTGTCTGTGTACAGCCTGTGTATGAATTGTTGAGTGTGAGAGACAAAAAGGGAAAGAAGATGGAGCTGCCGTGCCTGCAGTCCATTATCAGCTTCCATTTCCTCCCCATCATTCTTGTCTTTTAGTACCATTTCTCCCAACTAGATTCTCCGTGGTGATGTGCTTTCACACATTTCTTGTGTTTCACCCTGACCATGGCGCATTTCCTCTCAATTTTCTGCCTCCACAACCCCTCTGGCCCTCAACCCCTGCCTCAGACAAGACAAGCATCTCTGTGGCTTGTCTGTTCAGTCTTTCACTGCTGGTGGGAGGATGTTTTATTTACCGTGCCTGGGACACCTGTAGTCACACACGCACAACAGAAAGGCAGTGCACAATACAGTAGCTGGAGAGTGAAGGTCTAGGGGTCACAGCTGGGGGATCCAAAATAAGAAAAGACAACCGCTGTGGAGTCAGGGGTGCAGTGGGTATGGTCTGTGTGTGTGTGTGTGTGTGTGTGTGTGTGTGTGTGTGTGTGTGTGTGTGTGTGTGTGTGTGTGTGCGTGTGTGTGTCAGTATCCAGAGGTCACTGCAAAACAACATCACAATTAGCCCAACAGGGAAGGCTGCACCAATTTCATGGCAACAAGGGATATGACGTGTGTGTGTGTGTGTGTGTGTGTGTGAGAGAGAGAGAGAGAGACAGAGTGAGCAACAGGTTCCAATAGTATAAATTCCCACTATGATGTTCTCCCATTTCCCACCTTTAAAACAGTCAAATAGTATCCAGTATGGATGAATATCAGTTCATTATTCCAACATAAATGCGGAGCTGCAGCATTTGCCAGTTGGTAATTATCAGCGGAAGTGTTTAGGGTCAGGCAGACACAGACATTTCCTGTAATTGGCAGCATTTACAGTAAATGGCACCTTTCAGCCAAGGGAGAGTGACTTTATTTTATGCTGCGAAATCACCACATCTGTTACTATAGTTACCGCGGAGGCACACAACACACCATAACCAGAAACTGTGAAAAAGTGGCTGATATGCACTTTGCAAGAGAAAGACACAACGTTTATTTAAAACGATGAAGAAGGCAACAAATCAAATGGGATAGATCAAATTTTCATCCTGCGTGTGAGGAGCAGTTTGAGGGCTGCTGGGCTGGAGGAGTTAAAGGCTTATGTAGCAGACTCAACAGATTGCTGTGAGAGAAGGTAGAGGACGGGAGACAGGTCGAAGGAGGAAAATACACAGCAGAGGAGACAGATAGAGAATGCATGACCCCATCTTGTTAGGGATTATCCACTGTACAAGTGGCCTTTCATTCAGATACTTTATAAAGATTCTGTTGCTTTCAGAGTGTATCATGTGTTAAATCCTGAAGTTGAGGTTCTGTTATCCAACAGTGAAAAAAGCCACCAGTGATGGTGCACGATCGGAACCTGTGTTCACTGATTGCCAGGTTTTATATATTAAAACAATTTGTATTGACAAAGATTTCTAAGCTATAAATGTGTGTTTGGTATAATATTACCACATGTTGTTTTCTGCTACATATTACACTTCGTATCGTTCCTCTATCTCAAAATGAACTGACAAGCTTTGCTATGAAAGAAAAAAAAACACAAGATACTGTTTTTTTAGTTGACTAAGCTGGGATAACCTCCTACCTCTCCTTCAGATATGAGATGCACTGGGAAATTATGAAAAATCAAAGCTTTATCACGAGTCAATCAGGGCAAGACCCTATAGACGGGACGCAGTAGGTCACCTGGTCCGCGCCAGCAGAAGACATCAATTACTGTTTGGAGCGTGACGAGAAAATGCTTTTCATGGTCACGTCTGGGTATCAAGCCTTTGTGCTCTTCCCCCTGCCCAGACACACTCTGCCAACTAATTACGGAGCCTATTGAGCTGAACGAGAGGGGAGAACAAAAAGCCTGTCTCGTCTGGCTAAAGACATTCATGAGCCACCGACGCTTAACACACCGGCAATAATACGAGGGGCCAAGATTACACGGCAAGTATGAAGTTCGCCGCTGATTACCAAAGTTTGTGCAGAGTGTAGTGTACTTCAGAGGGAACATTTGCTGGAGAGTCAGTGAAGTGGTCTAATAATCAACTCATGTTGTTTCACACGAGACTGTTTGCACTATGTAATGATCTAAGGGTCAGTGTAAGGGCAGCTGTGAGCGTAGATGGTATGCAACATGCTGATGCAGTGTATAAATAACAGAGCTCATTAATTACTGCAATACTAAATTCACACCTTGATATTAGAACAGCACAGATTCCAGGTGTCACCTTACTCCAAGCCAAGAACTATCAAGCCACTGTGTGGCTATTATTATAGAACTTATCACTGAGCATATGTCTGAGAAAACTCCAAACGTGCAACAGGATGCAGAGGCTGCTAATGAGATCAAAGCGGAGAGCGGTCTCCTCGCAGCCTGATGCCTTCATGACACTCATCAGTCTATGTGTGATGTGATTTCAAAGAGCCAGCCACGTGTCACAAATAAGCCAGGAACATGCCTCAAATTAGCCTTTGTTCGCCACTGAACCACACAGACTGGGAGTAATTGGGAGACTTGGATGCAGGTTGAGGGGAAGTGATGAGTGTCAAGCTGATACTACATGTGAGACAAGTGAGAGAGAATGAGATGGAGAGAAAAATTTAAATTATTGGTCGCAATTACCAGGTTATTTGTCAATCAACGTTTTAAAGAGAGATGCTCAGTTTTGATTCACTCGTTAAAAACGCAGGTTATTTTCATCTTTCTTCACCTAAATGGACAAAGTAGAGGGAAAAGGGAAGAAACAAAGACGACAATGTGGAGCTACAACATACAGAAAATTGAGATATCAGTCCCTGTTTAAAAACAAATCTAAATCCAGTGATTATTTGCTGGGAAAATACAGAAAATTTCCAAAAAATGCCCATTCTCCCTATGTTCCTGTTCAGCACCACGTTTTATTGGAGTCTTCCCTGACACATAACACATCCTTCCACCAAGATTTCTCATAATACACCAGGTAGATTAAATGCAATCTTGCTAACTAACTAACAAACAAATACATCCAGACAAAAACATAACCTCCTTGGCAGAGGAAACAAGGACGAACAGAGCAGATCAGAGTACACCATATAAATGAGGATATGAAAAGATAGAAAAGAGAAGAGCATGACAGAATTAAAGAGAAAATACATAAATAGAGTATGTGCTTTAAGATTGCTGAAAAACACTCCAGAGAATCAAAGCAGTGTCTGTATTTTCTCAGTTCTCTTGTTTTTCATCCACTTGCACTTTAGTCAGTGAGTCTGTCTGTTGTGTTCTACAGCAAAGACGACATTGTAAAGCGAAGCACAAACCTTGAGGTGTTCTACTTTGAAAGCAGCTTGTGCACCATCGTGCACAAACAGACGACAGTCAAACAAGTTTATTTAATCAAAAAGACCATCTTTCCATAACTTTAACCAGAGTGAGTTTGTTGAATAAACCTAACCACAGATGGCACAGTTAATTCGCAGCCCAGTCTGAGATCCCTCTCACTTTGTACAACCATCCACACCTCGTCTACCTATGGAAATAAGCAAGTGCTCAACAGGAAACAATTTGAAAATAAACTAAATATATGGTTAGAATTTAGTCCAACGTGCTTGTTGTATAGGTCTTGATTAATATACTTGTTTGTAGTGTTTTATGTTTGCCTGATTAAATTGTTATTTTAATATTGCAAAGCCAAAGTGTGTGTTCTACTCACATTCCATCCAGTTCTGTGTCTCTCTTATTTTCATTGTAACTTTATCAAGCCAAAAAATACTTTCAAATTACCCGTCAAGCTAACTGCAGCATATTTGGTTGTTAATGTCAATGTCGATTATTGTCGTTATATTGTATTACAGCCTGAATAAAAAATGAACAAAAAAATATGCACATTCAGGTTTGCAAGCAGGATGCCAAGGGTGCAGCAAGAAAATGCATTTTTCTACAAGCGCAGGGAAAAAAGAGTTGAGAGCTCCAGGAGGAGTTTGTTAGACTGAGCTGACTTAAGTCACTCCTGTTAACAATGCTAACAATGCTAACGACAAACAATCACATGACACTCACATGACATCTTCCTGGAATTTCCAAATCAAATGTTTCGCGACAGTGGCTGATGCCTCCATCAATGTTCTATTAAAAATAACACATGATCTCACTGGAACGCGCCTGACCCGAACAGCTACAGAGACAAACAAGCATTGATAAGCACATTCATACAAACAAGAAGTATAGCGTCACCACTTAACCTTAGTCGCATGTCTTTTGACTGTGGGAGGAAGTGGAGGAGTGTCCTCACAAGCACAGAAAGAACATTCACACATTACACGGAAAGGTCCTGGACAACCAGCAGGTTCGAACCAAGAACCTTCTTTCTGTGAAGCAACAGTGATAACCACTGTACTACTGTAACGCTTTCTAAGAGACAAATATAAATCCCTGTCTCACTTTAGAAAGGTTTATACATGCAGTTCCTCAATGGTTCTCTCAGACTATTATGTGTGTTTGTAGTCCTCAGGGCTGAGAGTGTTTGGGGCTGTCTACTGACACTGACCTACAAGTTGGTGCACTTCTTATTACACTTGACAAAACAGACTGTTTTACTGCAGCCTTTCTGTGAGGTCTCTGGCTGAATCATTTCTGGCCTCTGCAATTTTTCTCACATCACATCAAATGGAGAGGAGACGCGGAACATCACACTGACCTTTCTGAACTCTGCAGAAACCCTAAAAGAACAAGGTAAACCTGACATCCTGCTGTACACTGCAAATACAAACTACTGCAACCTTTTTTGGGGGACGGCACCACCCACTGGAGCAAAAACTGAGTAGTCCAGATCCCACACCTCCGGGTGGACAAAGTGCCAAATGACAGGGAACAGAGTCACATCAAACAGGCTTTTGAATCCCGCTGTTAGTCTGACAGGCTTTTATCAAAACAACAACAATACCCAAAACGGAAGGAGAAGAAAATGGATCGCAACATGAGAGTGACAGTATCCTGCTGCAGAAAACATTGTAAGATAAACGTGTTGTAATGTTTACAGAGTGCTGGAGATAGAGATATCAGAGGCCATTTACAGTTGTGGGTTAAATATACGATTCCTGGTATTCTGCTGCTCTTTGAAATTATTCTTGCTTTTTTTTGTGACACTTCGCAGCCCCTTAAATATCTCATATATAAACATACAAATGATTGGTTTATTAGAGATGTTAAGGAGGCTTTATACAGTACAAGGAACATAATAGCATGCTTACTTCTTATCTCACTAATGCAGTGGTGGATCTAGGATTTTTCTAAATCAGGGGCCATAAAGGTGCCAAAACATACACAGGTTATGTACGGTTGTTGTTTGCATGACAAGTGGAGGTAGAGTCAGACAGAAATCGAACTCGTCTGTATTGTGTGGGATCACTGTGCTGACTTTTTACTGATGGTCAGTGGTTTTATTAACTTGAATTAATGTGGAAGGGGTTATGCCATTCGTTTCTGGTCCAACTACTCAGGTTGTATCAAATGAAACTCAAATTGCGATGATCGTCTGCCAAGTCCCCTGTTCACTGTCACCAACATATTTGCTAACCTGAACTGAGCTATTGAGAGAAAATGTCAGACTAAACGCCCACTCAGTCAGTCATGAAGGCCTTGCATTGCTGCGGTGGAGTTGGAGTGAGCTGGGGTCGCTGGCTTTAAAGGTGGATTTCAGCAGTGGTGCAGGCAGGAGGAGGTGCTGTGAGAGGACTGATGGGGGCACAGAGGCCCTAATGCACTTCCTTTTAAATAGGGAGCTGCACATTAAGCTTTCATAGGCTTCCCACTGTGCCGCTTATGTGGCAAGCTAGAAAGCAAAGCTGCACGCACACCCAAATACACATGCACACATTCTGTACATACACAATGGATATGTGGGCACATTTTAATGATGTTTCAACAGGATAAGCGAACTTGCTTTCAAGTTTCTATACGGTTTTCATGACTTGTTTGTGTAAAAAGACTACAAACCATAAATCAACAATATGTTGTCAACATATCACCCTCAGCCTTGTGCATTAGACTAGCATCATCACTTTTCTTTTATTACTACTTGTTTGGCATTGTTTTTTTCCACCAAGAGCAGCAACCGGAGGACGCTCGCCCTCATATTCTGTATGGATGAGCTTGTCGCAGCTCAATCTGACAGCTATACAGAGCCAAGCACTTGTGTTGTCGTGTTGTTTTGACTACACGGCTAACAACAAGCCTAGAAGATGTACAGTGATAAAAAAAACAACAATCACCAGAGACATTCAGTGTCGGCTGATCTGCTCTGACAAATGGGTTTTTCCGATTTTTGTTATTAAAGTTTGTCAGCTAGAGATGCACGACCAGAACAAGCTTTTCGTCCAGCTTCTTTGTTGCCAGGGTGATGACTTGCTAGTCTAATGCACAACTTGTGTGTGTGTATCTTTTCGTAAATGTATCTTTGAATCTGTATTTATAATTGGTTTCAGTACTCAGGCCTGGTGACTTTTGTTACCTTATTCCTTATTCTACTTCTCTCACCTCAAATTTCCAATATGATCTCATACTTAAAATATCTGTATTGTCAATATGTAGACTAGACTATTATTTCACTGAAGATTATTTGTACTTATTCTTGACTTTTTAATAATCTTATGCTCTCGTGTTTGACTGTTTTGTGTGCTGCTGGTTGCCTAAATTTCCCCCTGAATCAATAAAGCATCTGTCTGTCTGTCTGTCTGTCTGTCTAACGGTCCTGTCTCATCTGATTGGCTGCCTGAGATGAAGCTGCACTGATGATACGGTGCCGCTCTGAAAAGTACTGACATTTTCAAACGATGAAAAAAGGGGCTCTGAAAAAACTGCATCTGTCTGTGCCTGGTTGCTCTGGTTTCCTCACACAGTCCAAGGACCAGCATATTAGGTCAATTGATGTGAATATGTGAATGATCTCAACGTGTCTTGTGATGGACAGTGTATCTCTCCATCACCCAGTGTCAGCCAGCCCTCAATTCTTTAAAGGATAAGTGTAAAAATAGATCATAGACGGACTGGATTTATCTTGTTAACGTCTTTTAGTCACTTCAAGCATCAATTTCTAAAAAGTATTATTAAGCCTAGGACTTCAGCCACTGACAAAAAAACTCTGATAGCTCATTTTTACCTTTGGCCATCAACTACGCATTCAGAATAGGTGTCACTCAAAATACTGGATGTCTCATTTTGGAATGAGACTCTTTTTTTTTTTTCTTAAGACCTCCTGAGAATTGAGGTCATTCAGCGGAATCAAATATTAAAGCAGTGAAAGGCATTGCGTCTCTTCACAGTCCACATTCCCTTTGTTTACAGAGGCTGGAATAACAGTGGCTGCATTCATTTCTTTTCACTGGGTGTTTTTCAGGGTCAGAGGTTCAGTCAGCTGAGTCCTCGGAATTCATATCTAGCAGGGCAGAGAATCCCTTGAGATTTTGAAGTATTGATTTGGAGACCAGCGAGGAGAGAGGTGAATAGACACACACACACACACACACACACACACTACTATGATGTACATATTTTTAAGGAGGAATGGCACAGAATTGAATTTCTACTATTAAAATATGTTGCTGTTTAAAGAAAAGGTGGGCATCTCTATTCAAAATGTTTATTTAGTCTATATCAATACATATATATAATTTAACTGAAAAGTATAAGTGGTATAAAACACTAACCTGAACATGATCATAAAACTCTGCACCAAAACACTGTTGTCGTGGCCCATCAAGGATTTATGTTACAACTTCCTGAGTTTAGAGGAGACCCAGCTGCCAAATATAACAAAAGGGTCTCGTCAGAGATTTTATAAGTGGCGAGATGAATTACTTAATAAATCCTGAATTTAAAAAAACTCTGTCCTGAAACAGCCAACATCATGCCACATCAGTTGGTGACATTTTTAGACTTGTCACTAAGTGCTTTTAGAAAGTCATTTAAAGGTCCAACATGTCTGATCCATCAATTCATTTCACAAGAGCAAAGGCCAGTGGGGAAATCCCAAATCTCTCACCTATAGTCAGCTGCATGACATTCAACAGACCATCAAACAACTTCATCACAAACTCAGTGCAGCCACACACTCAGTCAGTCACCACGGCCGGTCCAGTGGAAAAAGCCCGACTGCAACACTGATGAATAATATATCACGAGATATCACAACAATTACTACACCATATATTCCTTTTTAGAATTGATTTGAGGAAAAATAACAAATTTTAACTACAGCAAAAATTCTAATAAGCTGCAGTGTGTTGCTTAGCAGTGATAGTGTGATGTGCAGTGTGTGTGTGTGTGTGTGTGTGTGTGTGTGTGTGTGTGTGTGTGAACATGAGTCTCTTTATGAGTGTGTGCATGTTTGTACAGACAGGTTAGCAAAGGAGTGCATTTTCTCAGAGCAGACAGCATCCAAAAGAGAGCTAATCCTGTAAGTCCAGACACGGAGATTGTGGCACGAACACACAGCCACTGCTGCAGAGAGATCTGCCAGAACACCCCGTGTCTCTCTCTGCTTCTAACCGAGTCTCTGCACTCCTGTTTTATTCATGTTCCTTCTGGAAAGGAGAAACACAAGATCAGCTGTCCATGTGTGTATATTTGTGAGCCCATGTGCACATAGGGCTTGTGTGCGTTCATACACATGTGGCTTGTCGAAGGAAACCTGCATACATCACCAGAGGAATACATACTGCTTCTGAAAATGGACTGAATAATCAATGGTCAAAAGAAAAAAAAAATCATGGATTCTGCAGAAGAGTTATGTATTGTATCCCTCGGGCTAAGCAACATATGTGACCTTGCCGCCACACCTCTCCACTATCACCACACAAACACTTTGAAACAGTGCATCTGCCACAAATGATGTTGTTTTAAGTAACGCTTGGTTGAAGCAACTTAGCAAACCCAGTTCTGAGTTTTCAAACGCCTCGGCTTCCCATGGTGCTGTGGGACTGCTCTGGTGTTAAGTGCTGCTACATCAGTTTAAAGAGAAAAACTGAAAGGCCATATAGAGCCACAGACAGACTTAGACTAAGTCAGCGAGACAGAAGTGAGCAAAAGGCAGAAAAAAAAAAAAAAAAGAGATGCAGAAAAAGAATCGAGGAGTCACAGTAAGGGAGTGAGAGAGGCGGAGAGAGAGAATTAGCAAGCAAGTGGGGAAGGGAGAACGAGGTCCCCACTGAGCGGTGGCTGCTGAGTGAATTTATTTGTGCTGTGGCCTCTCTAGTGAATCCCCTGAATGGGAGTAAATAGACAGCAGGCACTACGGGGTGGCCTCGCCTCACATCAGCTGGTGAATGTAAGAGAGGAGGATGGCGACGGTACAAGAGAACTAACAAGTTCACAGGCAGAGGAGACGTAACAACACAACACAAAACCAATATGTCAGCACAGAAGATGATACACAAGTTAGTGTGTCACGATTAACGCAATGAAAACACAGCATGGGCAAGAATGGTAAAAGAGCACATTTACACAGTCGTTAATTGTAGTCACTAATTGAACAATATTTTATTTATTTTTTTTTTTTTTTTCAAAACACGGTGAACTAAATTTGGTTTTACAGGATCTTCCTAGTTGGTCATTGGGGTGTTTCTGTTTCTGGGTCTGCAGGAGAATGCAGCCTCCGATAAGTAGTTACTAAGGATGTTCATCAGGACTGAGCAGGCTTGGTCTGTGAATGAGGGTTGATTATTGTGATTGCACAATGAAAGGGCAATTTACTCTCATGCATGCCCGTCACATCTAAAGCTGGATATTAGGCCGACGTCTGCCTGCTTAAATTGCCAAAAAGTTGGAATTATGGATTTTTCAATGGTCAATGAATCGACTGGATTTCTCTTGAGGGGTCTGTGTGATTGTAAAATGCTACATAGAAAACTTGACTTGTGCCAGACACTGGTCGTTTTTACATTTTAGTTTATAGAGTTAATAACAGTCAGTCATCGGTTAGACAAACATTTAAAATGTACATTCTTAGTTGTATCAGTCACATATAGGTATGATATTAATATAAATAGTCTAACAGAGGTGTATAGTAAACACAAACTTTACTTGCTCCTGTGGATGAGCCTCTGAGAGTTGTTCCCAGCGTCCTTTGAGCAACTTAAATATGGATGAGATTTCAAGAGCAACAAAGATGTGGATTGTTTATCAAGTCTCGATCACTATAGACAAACTGACCTTATCATATAAAGTGCAGCAGTGAGCTTTGTAATTATCTACAGTAATGAATCTCAGGCCCCAACATCAGAACAATCTTCTTCCTCTGTTGTCATCAACAAAGTCACAGTCTACCAATGTGATATTATGTTTTCATTTTGCCAGGTGTGTGTGTGTGTGTGTGTGTGTGTGTGTGTGTGTGTGTGTGTGTGAATGCATGGATTATAATTACCATAACATTTCTGGCAAACAGCACAGCCCCTACACTGTCCACATAAAGCAAACACTTGGCTATACTCCAACAATAATGCATGTTTGTAGTTTTTAAGTTATTTCTAACTTTTTTACAATTTCTACCAAATGTTTACCCCCCCACCCTCGCAGTGCCGCTTTGTCCTGGTCTTCTCTCTGTTTTTAGCACACTCTGTACAAGGTGGCTGCCCATGTCTGTGTGACTAAGTGACTGACAGGCGGCAGGTCCTCTCTCTTTCCCTGTGTGTGTGTGTGTGTGTGTGTGTGTGTGTGTGTGTGAACTGGCCTTACTCTCACATTTGCTCTCTGTGTCTATGTCCCTGCCTGCTTTTATCTGTCAGCCTGTCCACCACCACTTCAACATCCTCTCCTAACAACAACACACCTACAAACACTAACGCTGAAACAGTGACAACAGATAAGAAACGCCCACCGGTCCTCATTCTTTCACTCCTCGTTCGTTCATAACTGTGTCTGATTCAGTATAATGACATACATCTTAAATGTGTAATAGAAGCTATATAGTATGTCATTGGTGAATCTGTGTGTGTGTTGTGCAACTTCTAAGTAAGTGTATGATGAATGAGCATCTAGGGCTAGTTCAGTGTGATGTGGTTGTGCGTGTGTGGTTGTGCGTGTGTGTGTGTGGGTGTGTGTGTGTGTAAATAAACACAAGGTGTTTATGTCAGTGAGAGTCTGGTCCTGTGTCAGCTGGCACAGACGAGCGTGGCATTAGGATTTTCAGATTAAGCTAATCTCGGAGCAGCCCATCTTTCTAGTTGCCAGTTCAACAACGCAGCGACGCAGTGATGCTTCGGAGCTACGTTCTGAGACACACTGTAGTTCTGCGACATGTCACAGACTGTTGTACTGTATCTAAGTGAGAGAAGAGGGAAACATAATGGCACTGTGTATTTTATTTGTGTGTGTGTGCTCTGTATTGTTTCCTGCTTTAAGCCAGTGTGTACCCAGGATATAGTGGACAGCGTCTTGTGTGGCCATCTCATCCATCTTCGTCAGAGTCATCGTCTCAGACAGCTGTTTCACAGCCCAGCACTCACAGAAAGCTCCACTCACCCACCTGCTCTCTTTCTACCTCCTAAACACACACACACACACACGCACATGCACACGCACATGCACAGGCGTAGGACAGCTATTTGTTCTACAGTAATGCAACAGACCCCCTGAGCCAACAGTCCTCCTAACCTTGTCCTAGCTCTCACAGCGTGTGAGCATCTGCATGTTGATCCAAGGGCCAGCTTGCTTATCGCTGCAATCACATTAGTAAACTGTTGATGGTCTATTATAATTGTGTACACTTTTTGCATGGCAAGGAAGTAAATGTTCTTTTCTTTCACCTTCTACTCTCACACAACTGTATCCCTATAGTTTCAAATCAATGCAGTAATCTATTCTCTAGATGCAACATGGAGCCTGTTTCCTCCATCTCATTCATGCATTATTACTATCTGCGTTGTGCTGACACTACAAAAACAACAAAATCCTAACTATTAGGCCAGGCAATATGAGAAAATTACTGGAGGGAAAATCAATGCTAAGAGATAAAAAAAGGATGGTAAATGTTTGCATGCATGCCGAGTCTTGTGAGGGAGAGTGGGCACAGTATGTAACATTTGTTGGATAAAGATTAGTGTGGGTCTCTTAGTGTTGAATAAAGAGATTGAATAAAGAATAAAGAGTATGAGTGGATTAAGGCCCAGCAGCCAGACGGGCAAACTGAGATTAGCCCACACTTAAAGGTCACACAGCTTTACAGGAAAAAAGGACAAATTCCTTGGAGGCAAGAATAACTCAGTACTGGGAAAATAATCTGTGACATTTTTTTCCTCTTGTCAGTAGTTCAGCATGTGACTGCCATGAAGGAAACATATTTAAAAATACATTAAATATTCTATGTTCAACGCTTGTGAGGCTGATCTGTTATGACATGTTCCATCTTTGAACAAGACTAATGTGATAGAGCTGAGCAGACTGAGGTGAGGGACAGCTCTCATTTTCCTTCTATCTCTTGTGCTCACCATGTAAATGCTAATTAGATAGTGGTGCATTGCTGTCTCTTGCTCTGGGCTATTACTTTCTTTATTTAGATCATAGAGGCAATGACACACATATACACACACACACACACAAACACGTTCCCCTCATGGTACTCTATAGAATACTTTAAGATTAACGTAGAAAGGTCTGACTTGCTGAAAATACTAATGACTGCTCCACCGCTTGAATCAGTAACATGGACAGCTTAGTCTGTTATTTTGTGATGCTGGCCATTTATTAAAAGAATTCCCCTGGCAAGGGAATTCAGTTTGCTAATTATTTAGGATTTTCCTTCATGGGCTGTTTTTTAATAACTGCTTCCTAAAGCATCCCTGACAGCTGCAGACAAATTTATTCCCATAACTGGCTGCACAGATTTATTTATTTATATACATACTTGTTTATTTTTTGCAATAATTCCATTTTGGAATAGGATCTTTTTTTAAATTTTCCAATTAACAAAAGAACAAGTAATGCATCATCAATGTGATGACGTAAGACTGTGTAAGATTTCCATATAAAATGTTCATTAAGAAAGCAAGGTGACACCATTTCTGGGATTATTTATGGCTGTGATTTACACACTGATGTCCTTATGAAAACATGTGAACATGTTTGTGAGATTTACAAAAGCAAAACTGTATCATAGTCATAAATATTAGTTTCCTATATGTACCTGGATTTTTACCGATATCACAATGTGAAAGAAAGTCAATAGTGGATCCGCCCCCTGATCCTGATCTGCACCAACATGTAATGGGTTCTTCCCTGTAAACGTATCCTTTCTCCAAGTAAAGAGGAAATCTGTTTTGGTGTAATCTTGTTTACAAATATACATCGAGACCAATACTTGGCCCGACACCAAATACTTTAAATTTAATTCTCACTGCAGGGTCTGGGAATCACCTGGCTCCCTGAAGGTAACTACAATATTTCCATAAGATCCATTGAACATTGAAGTGTTTCCAAAAGTGCAACCTTGTAGGGAGAGGTATTGTTTGAAATGAGACTTGCCTGGAGTAACTAAATGAGTTACTGTATGTGTATTTCCTTAACTAGTAAATCTGTGACCGACCGCAATTGTAACCTGTGTTAGACTGACGGGGGTGCAGGTACCCACTACTAATCTTCAAGGAAAAAGTGTGGTGTGCAGCCTCACAGCATCTGCAAGAGCCAAGTCAAACAGTTCGTGGTGTGACAAGCAAACACATAAATCAAATAACCCACTTCAAAGTAAGCCCCAGCAATACAATACAATAGAGCTCAATTTATAGACAGGACATGGCTTATGGTCACACCGTGGGAAAGTGCACCTGCAACGGTCTACTGCACAGCACGGCCGAGAAAGGGACCCGCAGATGTGGTTGAATTGCCCGGTGATGTGCCTCTGCGTCGGAAGGTGTGGTCGTAATGTTCCAAGTTGAATGACTGGTAGACATTTTCCCTTTATTTTCCATTTCTTGTGATGTGAATCAGGTTGGAGCTGTCTATGGGCAAAGCCGCAGCACTAGAGTGTGTTTCATGAGCTGGAAAGCAAAAAGCATATCCAATACTCAGTGTCATGGGTTCCTCGTGGTTTTCAACATTAAAGTGAATCTCTGCTCCGTTTTTAGAGAGGAATAAAATGAACACAATAAGAATCAGTTGCTATGGTCAGAAAAAGGGTAGGGGGTAAAAGTTCTCCTGAACATTAGCAAACTGATTTTCACTTAAAAGGCATCAAGTGGAGCTTTTGAACGCTACTGGCGATGCACAGTAAAGCAGTGTTTTGATGAGTGGGCGACCATTTTGTTCTGTTGCACAAACACACGCACATGAAAATGCATGCCAAATGTTTTATGAGATAGAAAATATATTCAATGTTTGGTACACTTTTATAATCATACAATGTGTCTTAGTGTTGAAACAAAACTCTTACTGTCAGAGAAACTGCACAATGACAGTGGTTATATTTGCTGCATGCACAGTATGTAGAAACTATCAGTCAGACGAAAGCTGGATTTTTACATTAGTTCTTCAGTGGTGTATGTCTCTCCAGCCGGCTTTAATTTCAATAAATATAATAAAAAGTGTTCCAGAAACAACTTACCAACCCTTCCTTTAAATAATTTGTTTATATGTTTATATTTATATATTTGAGAGTTCAGATCTTGTTGTACAAAAAAATATATTGCTCTGAACCAAGGTTACATTTTGTCTTCTAGACAATTCTGTTCATGGCGAGAGCAAACGAGGAAGTACGTTTTTTCTTATATGAAAAATTGAAAGCCATTATTTTCTTTATATTAATTTATTATTGTCACATTAGGACAAAAAGTCCTCTGATAATAATAAAATACATCTTTCAACACAAAACAATGTTCCTTGACCTAAATAAATAGAACTGTGCCTAAAATCAAAGCAACACAACCATGTTCCATAACCTCACCGTTCGTTATTGTTACTATGACAACAAAAGTCCATATGCTCTTGCTGCTGATGGGAACAAAATGGTTCTATTGGTTGGAGGACGTATTGGTTATACAACGGGCGACAGGCATTTGCATAATATTTTTCTCAGTTGGTGCAGGAAATGTGTGGAGGAAGAGTTTGAGTGACAACGAGAGAAAACTGACTCAAGAGAGATGAGAGGAACATTTTTCTGACCCAGGGAAAGATGTGAAAGAGGATTGAGGAAGAAAATACAGTGGGACCCAAAAGTCTGAGAACACTGTCTGAGACAGCAAAGACCGAGACGACTGTACCTTAAAATATGTTAAAGTGCAGCACTTTGAGTGGAGCTGAGTGGAGATAATTATACATTATGTACTACAACATAAAGAGTAATAAGAATGTTCTTAAACAGCTACTGAAGAATGTGAAAAAAGGATATTAAAAGCCTAAATACTGGCTAGAGAGAGAGGCATTAACAGGAACTCCAGGCTGTGACGAAAATTGTCCTTTATCCCATTGCAGATTTTTGCACACACACACGTACACACAAACACAGGCACACAAAAGCACAGAGGCTAGTACACACAAACACAGTGAGATGCCCCCTGGTGGATCTAATTGAAGAGATTAGATGTTATCCTCTTATATCCCAGCCAATTTCAGCACATAGCCAAAAGTAATGCCTGAGAATTCAAGGGTTACCGCAACCTCCACACACAGCATCGCCGTTCCCTTGGAAACAACCGCAAGACAGTCTATAACAACCAACCTAATAAACACTCTGTGCCTCTAACTTTCTCTTTTATTTCTCCAAACCTTTTCTCTGTTGATTTCTCATGTTTGTCTGTTTTTTTAGTTTGATGTGCTTGAACTTTTATCTTCCTGCTGTCGGAAAACGTGTTTCACTCTTAATGCTGTGCTCCTAGAACCAATCACCAAACGAGTCAGAGGAGCACATGAGCTTGCTTAGTGGACTCACATGCAACAAACGAACATTCAGACAGCTTGGAAATTACTCCAACTCAACAAGACTCCGGGTTTGAATCTGTGGGCTACACGGCATACCATCTAATTTTTAACAGAATAAAGGTGAGGCAGAAAAAATGTGTGGAAAACAAAAACCATTTCAGAGAAAAAATATCTCAAATACCTCATATCTGGCTCCACATCCTCTGCTCTCTTGGCTGGTCCAGTGTTTCATTACCTCAAACAAGGATGCTTTGTTTATATCTGTGTTAGTTTGTTTGCCTGTTCCCAGGATTATGTATAAATTACTCAGCTGATTTCCATGAAGTTGGGGTGGGGCACGACCCACAAAGCAACCCATTACATTTTGTGAGTGGATCTAATTAAATGGGTGGTTCCAGGATTTTAGTTTTTTTACTTTCTTTGCAGCTTTTTCTACAGAACAAAGACACAACAGATTCCGAGTGACAGGTACACAAACTTGAGAATGAAAGAACTCTCTTCTCGTGTGAGAGGCAGAACTGCATCACATGCCACTTGTGGGTAAAAGCACAACTGCAACTGAAATGAGGTCTTAATGACAACACAGATAGACTGTGCAGCAACTGAGCAGAACACCATGTTATTTTGAGAAAAGTACGGCTTTTTTTTTTTGCTTTGTTATGATATTGTGGCAGGACAATTTACACTATGGCAAGCTGCCAAAGTCTAGAATAGATCATTAATGGGAAACACTGCTTTGACATGGCGAGATAGGGTATTAGCCTTGGTGGAGGTATGCACTCTCAGAGTGCCCTTCTGGTTAGAGTGTAAAAATGTGTCCACTACTAATAATTACCTCGTGTTTATCACTAATGACTCATCTGAGGCAAACATGTCTGTTTTTGTGTGCATGACAAGAAGAGTGTGGAAATGTACAAACTGTGCACGTACCCATCTGAAGAGGAGGGAGAGTGAATGAGAGTCAGGTAGATAGAGATGTGGGACTTTGTGTGTGGCTTCATCACACAGTTGAGGGTTTCCACTGTATGTGAGATATATTATTACTATATGTATTTACTGATGAATAAGCTCTGTGTGGTTGCAAGCACTCCTACTCAGGAAGGGGTGAGATATAAGTGCGGTCTCATGTGCACAATCACGGGTTAAATTTAATCTGTGCACACAACCTGGGGGGAGGGAACTGTACCAAATGACCAATTAGGGTAATGCTTGCAACCTAATGCTCCTATTTGCATGCTGCAATAACAAAGGTTATGATCCCCTTGACACTACACACACATACACGGCAACATTCATTCAGACCTGCCTGCGTTGCAGGGTTGTGTTTGTTTACCCAACAGTTTAGCTCAACCTTCACATAACCCTCCTCAGTCGTCTATGACCTGGTAAAGGTCTCCTGGCACCACATCCTCCTCTCACATCTCATCTAATGTCAAGACTGATTCTTGTAATAATCTCAGACTAAAGGACAGATTAATTGAGGATAGATAAAGATAGACATATTTTAAATGGCACATTGAGACATTCAGGGATTTACATTTAATTTTCTATTGCTGGGTGAAAGTGTGTTTCATGAAGGTCGGCTGAAGGTTTTCTATCAGCTGCATGTTATTATTCAGACACTTTTTTATTGAAATTAGCGGCTTTTGTTTTCAGGTATCTATGAAGACGGGCATGCTGAGTAAAAATGACCTTTAGTGCTCGGTACTTCACATGCTGGCTTGTCAGGACTCACTGACATTCACCGCAGGAATATAATCAAGTAAGAGAGAAAAAAAAAAAATCTCTCTTTACTGTGTCTAAACTAAAACTAACCACTGGGCTGTTTCTACAGAAGTTAAAACATTTCATCATTTACCTAAAGGGCTTCCTTGGTCTTATGGCAGCGGAGCGTCTCAGCATTTATTCTGCAGGGATGTGTGTTTTACAGTACCCACGTGCATGACAAATCAAACCACTCTCAAAAGTATTTTGGGAAAGTTCTACTTTAGGCAAGCCTCCACTTCATGTGCCGTGTATCAGTCCAACATTAGCACCGTAGGAGGGTTGGAATTTTTTTTTTTCCTGCTCGCGAGTGGACCTTCCTCAGAAATTTGGATAGAAAAAAGGGCCTGTTGACAGTGAAACATCCCACTCAGTTCAAATTGATTTCACTCTTATTTAGAGTTGAGGGAAATGAGCATGTCTAATAAATAAGGACATAGAGCGTCACACTATGCAGAGAAAAATACTAAATGAAGACAGAGCACACAACATGGTTGCAATACAGGCCTGACATTGCTGTAATAATGGTGTAAAAGCTTTTGCACACTACAAGGTTAATTAGCACGTCAATATTAATTGTTCAAACTTGTATTCTGTCAATACCAGGTTTCACAGCGGAATTTCATTGAGTGATATTGAAGCTTTTCATTTTTCAGACCAAGGTAAATTTTTCCAAGGTTTCGTTTCCGACATGTACACACCTAGCCAATCAGGACGCATGTTGTTTAAATATCACTTTTTAAATCAGTAGCAGTAGTAGAACAACTTCCTCCTCTATACAGTCTGATATGAAGCATATTTGTGGATTTATTTCATATACATTGCTCACAGTTATTTGCGTCTTCAAAAGGATTTGATATAGCCGACTTGAAGCTATTGGATCAAGCAACAGGCAACACAACTCATGAAGAAACTAAAAGAACCAAATGTGCACAGCCCACACTGGGATACTCACGAAACAACAACGATCTTGGTTCCAGTTGTTGCAGAAGTTCTTCAAGCTGTCCAACGGACATTTTGATATATGTCCTGAATCGCCTGTGGTCCAGTTTAAATGTACCAGGTTCATCTTTTTTTGATTTTTGAATTTAGTGAATTTTGCATCGGATCATCACCGGATCCATCTTTCTTTTCCAGAGGCGTGTTTTTTCCTCTATCTTTCTGATTTATCCACTGCCACTGTCACTGATGAGCAAAGGCCTTAACACTAGATTTCCAGTGATTCATAATGCTGACTGTGTCTTTAACTTCTCTTTTCAATTAATTATGCACTGGATGGAAATAATATGATCTTTAAAATAAATATTTATTTAAAAAATGTTAGCACAATATTGTGTCAAAAACTATACTTATATTAAAGAATAGACTGTAGTTTACCAGTAAATATACAGACGTTAATATTTATGCATATATATAAGTAGAGGCAAGCTATTAGACTGCACTGTAATGAGGGCAAAAAGGCATTAAACTCCATCACCGTCATGGCATATTCTATGATTACTATTGATGCTGCTCATCAGGGATCTCATTGCTGTGCCGGGAATGATTGGTTCTGTCTGGCAGGGAGTTCCATATATGTGGCTGCAGCCTCCTGCTACATTGTGCGTGTGAGGTGATAGGAGTAGGGAGTGCTGCTGAGGTCGTCTTGTGATTAATACTCCTATTTGCTACTGCTTCTCGTTTCTCAGCCCTTTCTCTGCCCAAGGTTAGTTGGAAATATCTTGTGTGATTCCATGAGAATATTGGAACCATAACACACCGTGGCACAGTAGTAAAAAATACCCCATGAGCTTAAGACTGTATTTTTTTGTGCGCGTGCACACACACGCTCGCACACACACACACACACTAGATTTAAAGTATCCAGCAGAGTCAAGTGATGTCAGTTGATTTAATGAGGAGCCAAAAAACTCTACATCGTGATTTGCACATTTCTCATTGTTGTGATACGTCACAATTATTCAATTTACTGTCATGGTATTTTTATTTTTTAATAGTTTCAACTAAAAGAAACAGAAAAAGAAATCAGTAAATTTCACTTCTCTTATTTCCTTTTTCATTTTTGTCCAAGCTCAAGCTTTTGACATGAGAGAAGTGCAACACATCTGACCCACGCTGTTGTGTGCCAGTCTCAAGGTTAATTGCTAAAGCATATGTCAGTTCCAGAGCCATATGTTGTGGCCATTAAAGCAGGGATCATTTCCAATTACTGACTATGGACTAGTTGTGTGACAAAAATGTGTTCTGTTTTTTTGTATTTATAATAAGTAGCCAACTTAATAGTCATTGTCGAAACCATCAATTCTACACAATGAATCACTGACAGGCGAGTTTGTGTGGAAATAAATGACTTGAGACCAACAATTTGCTTTTACCTCAAAACCTCACCACATGACGGCAGAGAGGATCATTTGTTGAAAAGGTTCACACAAACAGTGACTGGAAGAGAAGAAAACTATCAGCAAATTCAACTCAAAACTATCCCAAACAAACCCCACGAAGTGAGTCAGCACATTAAAACACCATCACCAAAACAACAACCAAAACATGTACATTTAACTCAGCACCCAACACTCCCATGAGCCTTTGTACAAATTAATGCACATATAAACTTAAGTTCGATAAAATCAATTGATTCTGGAACTGCTCAAAGGATCTCCATGTGTCTTTACCAATCAGAAAAGAGCCAGCTCCATTATGACAAGTGACAAATTGTACTGCTTCATGGTGCAAAGTACAAGCATGGGTTCCCTGTGCTACTGTATTTATTAGGGACTTCACTACAGTTCACGTCAAGAGATGAAAAGAGCCTGGACACACAGATGAAAATCATAACACCAGCACATAAAACCATTAAGAAAAAAAACAAACTCTGCAGTTCAACCTTGAGAAAAGAATCAAACATCCAACTGTAACATCCCACAAAATGCCATAGCATGCATAAATCACCCGCTAATTAAGTTGCCTATCATCATCCGTCATCTGTCACACGGGGTTGTATTTTTTTCCGCCAAATTATCATGTAAATTAATGACTCTTCAATCAATTAACACACTGATCCTTCTCAGTTAGTGCTTTGGATAATCAGAGATAATGGGAATTATTAAAAAAAAAGAAGCACGATACACACAACTGTCACGTTTGGAAGCAGGGACTTTTTTAAATGTTCTCTTGTTGGATTTCAAGCTTTTCTCAATGCTGTCAAATAGAGAAGTCTCCCTAAACTAACCATCTATGTGCATGTAATCGTTATGTGCACACACTCACTGTTAGCCAGTTTTAACGAGTGCCTGTCCGTGCACACACACACTTCTTAAACTCCTGACAGACTCTATGCAGTGTCACGCTCACTTACTTTGCAGAGCAATTTGAAGAGAAATACATTTTCCCCCGAGGTTTCGACTGTGTTTATCTCTCTGTTACTCTCTCTCTCTTTACACCAGCACATCACGATGTTTCTTCCTGATGACAGCATGATTATGCAGAAACCGTAAGAAAGACAAGAGGTAGGAAAATTGATATTAATAACTGTGATTTGGCTGGCAGCATCTCGCCCGGCTATTTCAACATTTTGTTTATATTTGTGACATTCTGAAAAATGAACACTTACTGACTTGAAGAGAAAAGTGGATTCAAGGAAAATTGCAGTTGTGCGCAATAATCACGGCTAATATTCCACAGCAGCTCTCATCGGAACAATGGGGATACTGTCGCACCAAAAACATGACTCTGATACGAAACCTTCCTAAACATCTTATACCGACACTGAAATAATACCACGAGAATGTTCTCATCAACTGTCATTTGACAGAAATGACTGGCTCTTCATCGCTGTTGAAATGAAGTTAGTGTCGGGTCAGGTTCAGACTCACAAAATGAATGCCTGTCGAGTGTAGGTGGGGCTCGGCTACTTTTCTCTCAGCTAGGTTGGGCTCGGACAGAACTTTTGTTGGCCGGGTTATTGGACGTTGCAACATTAATATTACATAAAGTAAACAGGAGAGGATCGAGACAGACACTCTCCTTGACCTTCTACATCATGTCTTGTTCTTGTGTTGTCGCTGTCGAAACATTGGGCCTGAATGTCTGCTCCAGTTTGAGCTGATACATTGAGATCATTGATCGTAGCTGAGCTTTTATACTAACGACCCCCCATTTACACTATTTTCACTCAGTGACTGACTAATGACACTGATGAAGAGACACATTTGACACGTTAACACACACCTCAAGCCGCACAAAATAATGAGACTAAAACGTGAACTTGCACTAACAAAAGCCGAAACAAAGCGTGGCCCGGCAGGCTTCAGCTCTGAGGCAAACAGGAGCTTCGTGCACGGCAGGTAATTAAGAAAACAAATGAGTTTAACAGCATGCTCCATTTTCAAGGGATTTCACTTCATGTTAGCAAATAAGCAAACAGTCTTAAGTGGGAATCACAAATGCACCGAAAAAAGAGCACAGAGGCATATCACTGTGTCTGCTGCACACACACACACAAACACACACACACACATACATACAGTACATGCACAGCAGAATATAAATGAGTAGATGAGATGATAAATACTGGGAGAACGGAGGCATCATTAATCTTTGAGGAGATGAGGTGTAGTAATTAAGGTTGCTGACACATGGCAGACTCCCATAGGGAGGCTGTGACAGAGTCAGACAGGGGAACAACAAGCCTCTCTACCCTTGCCCACCACCCTCTTAGTGGGGTGCTGAGGTGAACCCTCACTGTCTGGCAGGGTGGCTGACACGGCGCCTCTGCTTGGCTCCTCTCCCCTTCCCATACTCATTAAGAGTATTTTAATTTCTGTAACCCTTCTCCATAACCTGCAACCTGCACAAATATGCTACACAAAACGGATTTCTCTGCTATGACGCATTAATGTCAGAACAAGTGACAATTGAAGAATGACATAATATAAAGTAGAATGGCACTCTCTCCAGTCTCCTTATGAAAACACATTTTAATTCACCAGATCCAGAATTTTATTTGAATTTGCACCAAATTGCACGCACTCGTGAATATCAGTCCCCTTAACACATCTTATTTCTTTCACCAAGATCTAGAATAATTATCTGAGGATTAAAAAAAATGTTGTCTTCCATTTTTAAAGTAAAAGAAATCCTGATTCGGATTCACACTAAAATTCAATGGGTTCTTCCCCGACCCACACTGCATCCTTCCATAAAGTTCCGTGGTAATCCCTCTAGTAGTTTTTTAATTAATTCTGCTAACTAACAATTCTAACTTCCACATTTCTTTGATAATATCAGCAGATGTGAGCCTTTCACAGAGATATCAGTATCAGCATTTTTGATTCCTGATATGCTATGAGATCAGAACTTATATTTTACACAAGAAATATTACAGAAAAGGTAAAGATCTGCATTGATGTTTGCATTTTATGAAAAAACATAATATTTTAGTTATTCTCTTCTTGTTATATTTATGTGGCCATATTTGTGTTTTTTTATACATTCATTTCTGATAAGGTTTATGATTGAATTGGAAAATACCAAATTCTCAATTGCATTTCTTTGTAATCAAAAGTGTGATGATGATATTTTAGGAATCATTGGGATATTAAGCAGTGATCTGCCACTATATCGATAATAGTGATCAAAGAGTGACAAGGGGGTGTGTTGTAAAGTGTCTTAAAATATTGAAAAATGTTTTGACATCATTTTTAATTATTATGCTGTGTGTATGTGGGAAAAGTCTGAATAACCTTGAATCACAGCTTGAATGAGGAAACATTGAGCTTGGAGGAAAGATTTTTTTTGTTTCTCTCTTTCTTCTGTGGAATTGTCTTCACTTCTCCGCCTTCTTCTGTTATGAATATTCATATATGAAATGCATCTCTGCTGTATATCCCTGAAGAGAAAACAAACACACACCTGTCTCTGCTGCTCGGACTCTTCTTACTGTCTAAACTACACACGCATACATCTGCCCAGACAAGATGTAGTTGGATTATAAGAGTTGACATCTTCGAAAAATAGTATTTTGCTCTTAAACAACAATGCACAGTGCTTATGTCCAAAAATGTATTGATAAATGTCCTATTAGGGAAAAGCTGCCGTCAGCAAAATATGGAAATCACTTAATAGAAATATTATAATCCTTATAACAGCTGCATTGGACGAGTGATAATGAGGAGGTCCCAAGTTATTTTGGGCAACATTGACTATTACAATCCACACAGTGCAGCACAAATTAGCATAGTTTGAAAAAAAACAGATTTGAGCACTGAACACTGTCTTCACTGGGCACTTGTGATTGACACGTGAAATGTGATTTGCACTTATAAACCAAACAAGTGTGACTCGCTTGTTATTCACTGGATATACGCACGCGGTGCCAGCACAGCATCTAACGTGCCTGCTGGAGTCCACTCAAACAGAGGAAATAATCTGCATGTTTTCACTGGCGCTACTGTGTGTTGATTGGCAAATGCTTTGCTTGACTTATTCAGTGATGTTTGCTTGTCAGCGTAGAAAATATTGCAGTTTTTGTTGTGTTATCAAATGTGAACGCAACACAAAACAGTCTGGCTTTGTGGAGGTGTGCTGCTGCAGAACATTTTGAATTCCCCCACGGCTCTAGCTGTGCCTCCACAGCATATCGCCCTCTTGTTGAGCTGGATAAATTAACTGTAATGGTGATTACATTCATTTATGTACTGAATAAGATAAAGCAATAATTCTGGTTGTATTCTAAATGGGCCTTATTTTTCTAGGTTTTTGATTATTGCCTTGTGATCTGTGGAGAGTTATTAACACCGATATTTCCTCTCTTGTTACTCTTTACATGTTGGTATTATTGATTCTTCTGAGTCATGTCAGTAGCTTATTCAAAAATCTGATGTTGGATTCTCACTGGCTTCCTGTGACTAAAATGATTGATTTTTTAACATATTGTTTATTTTTTTAGGGACTTAATGAAAAAGACCGATCATACATCTCAGATCATAAAACCCTCAAGTCTCCTACAGGCCTCTCAAGTCATTTGACCTAAAGCTTTTGGCTAAATTGTCTAAACTGAATCAATTTCAATATTATATCTCATGGTCAAAAGCAGATGGTGCAAGACTCTGTGTTCAAATGTTTAAATGAAGGAAAAACATGGTGCTTTCAGGCCTGTTCGATTAATCGTTTTTAAATCGTCATCGCAATTATTAACGATGTTAAATACGTGAACATCATAAAAACAATTTTTCATTATAACTAGGGTAATTACGGTACAGCCTCTGTTCATGTATCTGGGCTCCACACATCCTCCACACATTGTAAACAAACATGTCGGCATTGGATTTCCTTGCCAAGAGGAAGAGCAAGGTCGTTGTGTGGAAGTGGTATGGCTTCGACGCTTCGGATAAAGAGCAAAATACTCCACGTTGTAAAGTCTGTCTCAAGTCTGTGGCAGTTAAAAACCACAGCACGACTAACTTATTTCAACACCTCCAGAAAAACCACGTACCAGAATGGCAGCAGTGTGTTGCAGAGTGGACCACACAAGAGAGCGTGGATGCGGTCATTTCACAAAAAAAATTGTAACTGTAATCAGAAATCGGATTTTGAGAGAAGAAAATCGGGATTTTACTTTTTGGGCAAAATCGAACAGCCCTAGGTGCTTTAGGTTAAATAGGGTCAAACATAATCTATTAAATAATCATCGGTGTCTTTCGGGCAAAAAGATGCAATAATAAATGTGCTCAAGTGTTATCTTAGTGGCAGATTTGCCCAAAAAAAGGATAGTTTACTTCTCTGCAGAGGAAACAGTTCCACTTTGTACAGAAGCAGAACATCTGTGTCACAAGCAACATGGGTTGCAACCCAAATGTAGGTGCATATTACTATCTTGATAATGCACTTTCAAAATAACAGTGACTCAGGCTTCCTTGGTCCAATGGGATATCACATCCCACAGCCTCAGGACAGGAGTGAAAGCACATTTGCTATTTAAACAAGTTGGGCACTGGATGGGAAAAGGACAAATGCAAATAGCAAAGACATTTCGGTCGTGCTTGATGTCACATTTGACCCGCAAATGACCCCATGATCAAAACTTTAAAGACTTCCTCGAAGCTCTTTTTAACTTTTGGAGCTGCACATTCTCCTTCTCTGGTAGTTACGATTTGGAGCTTCAGTTCCCTGGTCCTGCTGCTTTCAGAAAAACACAAGTCTGACAGGGTGTTCATCTCGAACTTCACAACTACACTCACACCTGTTTTTCAGTTTCTGTAGCGTGTTTATTTACATTCAATCAATATGTTCTCGGACCTCCGACCTCTACTGTGATAAAATCAACTTAGCTCAAAGGTCCACAAACATTTTCAAGGAAAAGATGGTACTTACAGTGAGTTTAGTAAAAGACGTATTAGATATGTTATCTCTAATGCCATATCAAAATCTAACGTAATTTAATATGAACTGCACTGTCTCTTAATCGTGTATACTGTATTCATTTATGTTTACTGAAATGTGGTGGTAAATCTGTATTATAAGAAAAGTATTTTGCTTCAGCCTCTCAGACAAACTAGCAGCAACAAACCTTATATCTTAACCCTATGACCAAATTTTATCTTCCGACATTTTATCATATATTTAAAAAAAACAGCAGATAAAGGTTTAGCTGAGATAAGATTGTTCTGAAGGGCCCCGGCTGCACATTGACTCTCTGGTCATCTCAGCAGCTGGTCTCACCCGGCAGCTGCATGGTTTCCTCTCTGTATAGACAGATATAAAGGTTCTGACTTCTGAGAATACTGGAGCAACTTTCCAAACAGCTGACTTTTTGCTTTCCTAAAAAAAGTATTATAACTTAATAACAGCCTTTTAAACTTCACATAAGAAAAAGGTGATAAAGCTAACAATCCTAAACAAAGTAATCGCACTTCCACACTAAAATGGAAATAGAGTAAACAATAACATGCTTAGTTCAGGCAAAGACTAAGGTGAATGGATTCAAAGATTCAGTAGTGAATTTAATGAGATACCACATCATTTACAGGTCATTTGTGTCACTATATTCAGTGGAAGGGAGACTATCCAGTAGGGTTGGGCATTATGCGGAATTTTTCCAATTGGTCAACCTCTGCCCAATGACCATTGATCGACAATATGTATTCTTATATTATTTGTACATATATATATATATATATGTACTTCTTAGGTTTATTATTTACAGACTTATATGAGAAAACTGACCATGATATTGGCAAAATATAATGCCATCTCATCAAACACCTCGGACTCAGCCAATCATTATATTCATCCAATCGCCCAACCCTACTATCCAGAGCGTGAATGATCAGGGCTAGACTCTCCAGTCTGGAAGCAAGAAAGCAATGAAAACCCTTTCTCATGAGAACAGTCCCACTAAACATGTCACAATCCCCATGCCCCACATGACTAGTTTCATGCTCAGATAAATCCAATCTATCATAATTACATGGATGTCTGCCTGTATTGATCACATATTAGTCAGGCAAGACTGACAGTGAGCAGCGAAATTAAAATAGATGTGTGACTACCAGGCATGAGCTAAGGGACTTCTGCTCCACTTTGGCTGAGTAGCTCACGAGTCTACAAGCCTTTAAGTGTCACTTTGATAGATCTCTTTCCTGCACGCTCTCTCTCTCTCGTACACTCACACTGATTCACTGGTATGTGTAACCTGATAGACAGGATGGAAAAATTTGATCGATTTTTGATCGTAAAACTCCAGTGTGGTTCAACAGTAGTGTTTGTCTTTGTGACATGTACTGTAGGGAAAGATGAGGGCTCCTCACAAACAAACAAACTCCAGATTATGGTGCGTATTTCATCTTAAATTGCTTGGTACTGTACCAAGATTAACAGGCTCAACAGTCCCATTATGAAACCACTCTTAAATTCACTACATCCCAATTATTGTTTGCACCAAATTGGACACACTCATTACTAATTTATTATATAGAAATGTTTGATATAAGAAATTTAGGAAACCTAACCTGATAACCTTTCTACAATGAGTATCCTACCATCAAATGTTTAAACTGCTGGACTAAGATCCAATAGAATACAATTCCTCCAATCTCAATGTTGTGTTTGCAAAGAGACAATTTGCTGTCATGTTTTTAACTGGTTGGCTCTAAAATGTCTGAGATAGAAAAGGTTATTCTGAAATGAATACAAATTACAGCACAGGTGTGCTTCCAGATCAGGGTTTTTAGAACAAAATGAAAACTAAGGTACTTGAAACAGTTTAGGATGTAACCAGATATGAGGGCTGCATTGACAAAACCAGGTGGACACCAACCAGAACCCTTTAAAGAAAGTTGATAGGACTGAAAAAAGGTCAGAAATGCATCAATTTAGCCCTCTGACACTGTTATCAGGTGAGTGACTGTATTATCCATCCAGGGAAGAGGGATTACGCAGAGGCGTCTTAAGTAAACAACCCTGCCTGTTGTTGCAGGGTGTAAGTCACTGAAACTGTCCACTAAGTCTCCAACGCTGGTAAGGTAGGAAAGGTCAGGATTCGTGTGAGTGAACACAGTAGAAAATGTTACAATAGAATCACATTTAAGGCCCTGCACCAGACTAATGCCGATATTTTGCAAAACAAACATTTTCCTGTGTTCAAGCCTCTCGTCCACACACAAACAGCATTTTAAAGGTCCAGTGTGTAAGATTTAGGTGAAAGGGATCTAATGGCAGACATTTTTTTTTTTTAAATGATCCTAGTGATGTTTTCACTACTGTGTGTGATCATCTAAATTGTATGAAATGTTTTATTTTCCCTACAATGGGCCCTTTGTATTTAAAAACATTATGTTAAAATCTGGAGCAGGTCCTGAACTAAGGTCGCCATGTTTTTACAGTAGCCCAGACTGGACAACCTAAACAACTTTTGAGTTTTTGTGACAAGGTTTCCACAGGTTCCTGTTCATGTTTGTTTGGTGGGGTAAGGGGTATTCAGCTGCAACACGCAAACTCACCTCTAGATGTCACTAAATTCTACACACTAAACCTTTTAGTTACCAAAACAGAGATTTTTCGAATGCCTTCCAAACTGTTGCTTTAGGTAATGAGGAGGCCCCAGAAACAAGTCTGACGGACACATAATGTATAAGTTGTTTTGACTGAGATTTAGCCAGCTGAGTATGAAATGAAGATGTTTCTCTGCTCCACTGAGTGCATCATCATCATCATCATCATCATCAACACAATCATAATCATCATCCTCATCAGTATGAATCCTATTGTCACATTGTTTTCGACCTCTTCTGAAAGTTCGTCATCGTCACAAGTCTGAAACCTTGTCTGCACTTTTGCCTCATCACATGAATCTCTCTAGTTATTCTTGACATTAGCCAGAAAAGATTTTGATGTTTTTTTTCCTCACATTTTAATTCACTTGCTCTCCTCATTTTCATCTCATATTGGCTCCATTCCATCATACCTCCCACCTAATTCTTCCCCTCCGAAAGTGTCAGAGTGACTCCGTCATTCTCTGCGGAACAGCTGAGGCCTTAATGGACCCTAATGATAGGCTCAAAAAGAAGCGAGGCGAAGGCTGCACGGCGATGGCAGGGAGATGAGTGAATGGGAAGCTGATAGATGAGCCTGTGAAGAAGAAGTGAGAAAACACACTGAAGGAGAGAGAACGAGTGGAAAGAATGTGTTGATGGGATTGAAGTGAATATGAAGGAGGAGATCAGATAGTGGTAAGGCAGGAGGGAGGGGCCAAGCGAACAGGGATAAGCTCGGGTAAGGGGAATTGTAATTGGTAACAGCAAAGACAAAAAGAAGCTGACAAGGTGATGGAGGGAGAGTGATAAA
The DNA here is from genome assembly GCF_024713975.1 of Paralichthys olivaceus. NCBI lineage: Eukaryota > Metazoa > Chordata > Actinopteri > Pleuronectiformes > Paralichthyidae > Paralichthys > Paralichthys olivaceus. The sequence goes on along the minus strand of NC_091107.1, from coordinate 11,698,626 downwards.
GAGATACTGTGGATCCCAAGAAACAACACACCTACAATGTTTGTAAATGACCCATAAAAACAATCCAATGGCTGTAAAAATTGAGCTGTTTACAGGTTGGATGCAGGAGGTTCAGTTACACGGCTCCTATAAAATAGCAGGCAGCAGAGAGAACCCTCTGATGTCTGTGTTGTTCACCGAGTGTTAATGTGTTATCCATCCAAACAAGCACATAGGCAACAGCCAGCTGGCCAGTCATGGCAGGAGCCTCACTCGCAGCTTTCACCTCAGCAGCATATTGATGGCTGGGAGAGAAAAACAAAGTGTAAATGCAGCAGGTGTATGCATGATCACACACTGCACGCTGGCCAAAGCCTGCGCAAAAGTGCACCTTTTTCCTGCACACACACTCACACACATTCACTCTCTCACACACACACACACACACACACTCTCTCTCACACACACTCTCTCTCACACACACACACACACACACAGATGAGGAGAAACATAGTCAACATTAACAAATGTGTGTACTCAACATCTGTCAGATTACAGCTCAGTGCAGAGGACGGCAGGAGAGACGACACAAGAGAAGGAAAAAGGGAGGGAGAGAAGGGGGGAGGGAGTGAGCAGGGTTTGACTCGTCTCCGTCCATCTCTCATCTCCCAGTTAGCAGCAGACAGTTGTTCACTTAGTATGGGAGTCACACCCAGACATAGCCAGGGAGGGAACAGGGAAAAAGAATGCTACTCTGTAGAGGTAAATGTTTTGCGGCAGTTTGGTATAAAACCACAAATGATTCTCATCTTGAAAATATATAAAGTAGCAGTTTAAAAATTAGAAAAAGAAAGATAACTTGAAAGGGACTTGACGAAAGATGTGCATGCTATGTAAAAGCCCTCCTAATGTACAACGTGGGCCGAATATGACCCATACCAATTTCCTATGATAATTTATGCATGCCTGAGTGTTTCTTTTTTATAATTTAAAGTCAATTTATTTCATAAGTTTATGCTGCGATTAAAGACTATGTCTATGTTGCCTTTATGTATGAAAAGAGAGATGTCCATTGCAAATCACGTAACTTCCATGTGTCCTTTACATTAGGACAGCAGCTAAGCAATACATCCACTAGAGGGCAACAGGAAGTTGGGACAATGTATCTCTTTAGAAAAAAAAGGCAGAAGCAGCCGTTTTGTAAATAGCGAGATGTTGACAGTGAATTCTTTTTCGAAATGTTTTCCTAGTCATACGGTCGTCTTGGCTACACTGCCCCCCCCCCCCACTATTTTTGGTGGTACTGCTCCATTTCATATGTTTAATCCATATCCGTTAGCTTTCAAAGGACCTGCAGAGAGTACGGACAGAAGGCTTCATCTGTTTTCAAACATGTATCTTACATTGAGCATAAAAGAGCCCTAAAAAAACGGGAGTCATGCTATGTAACAATTGAGTTAAGAATGAATGTAGCAGTTATTTGGATTAAACAGATAATACAAGTCTTATTTCTAACATTTTATTTGCTACTTTGTCATACACACACATACCACTAATAACAGATATTGAACTGTGGTTTTAACTGTACTGCCTGTGTTGAACCTCCTCTCCCTGACTTTTCCCAATGTTATGTTGATGTTAAAGGACCCATACATTGCACATTCATAACATTTTTATACCAGATTTTGCAGACTTGCTGGGCATCTATCGCATGTAGCCCAAGCTGCTCATCTATAGTGACACAGTCACTAAGGATGAAGCAGTGTGTCTTCTGCGAGTAGCCAGGAATCACTCGCACACATACCTGAGAGCCACCGTGTGGTCTGTTTCCAATTGCAAAACCCTGGCCCTGTTGTCATCAAACCATATGAAGCTGTAGATATTCTCATATCCCCTGAGCTCCATGCTGGCCCTCTAAATTGGATTTTGCAGCGGATCCAGATACAGCTCCCTTAAGTCCACATCCAAGCTTTTCTAGGGTTTCTACATGTTGACAGGTATTCTTTTTTTCTCTCCACTGTCACCAATTGTTGTGAGAACTGTTGTGGTTCTCTCTAATTTTGAAGATAAGATCATGATTGATGTAATAAAATTGAGAAATGAATCATAATTCTCCTTCTCACTGGATATAGATGTCAAGGTACAAATCAAAGATTCCTACCTTGAGTGAAAACAGACAAAGTCAGAAAGCTTTCTGATGATCAAAAGGAAAATAACTGATACATGGAATACTCAATGATAAAATAAAAAACCTTGCTTAGACCTTTCTCTCCTAATAAATCTGGTATGATCTGGGTCAGTGCAAGGTCATTTAAACACAGAATGGTTAGTTCAAATTTACACATATATTCCCACATGTGCCCTTCGAGAGGAGAAAAGCGCAAATGTTTTTTTTTAGATTATGCAAAAACTTGCCGGCCTAGTTCCACACCCTTAGACACACAGTGAAAAAGGTGAGAGTTAAAAATTAGAAATAAAAAAAAAAGCACAGGCAGGAAAAAAAAGGCCTCTGACAAATTCAATTTGCAAGGGCAAGAGCCAGTGCATGCAGACAGGCCTATATTAGTATTACTCATGTGATAGAGTGGCCCATCCATCACACACATAGAGGAAAATGTAGAGGAGAGGAGAAGAGAGGGAAGAGGAGAGGGTGGACATGAACAGAGGTGAGAACAATACATTTAAATAGCATCTACCTAGAACAGTGACTTAATGAGCGCTATCTAACACACAGCACAAAGTTCACAAAGATTTGCTTGAATCAGACTGACAGCGGAAAGAACCAACAAAAACCTGGACTTAAGTCAATGGTGCAGTAATTCACTATTTTAAGGGCAAATTATTGAGATAGTAATACACACCTACACCTAGTGGGGGCATAATGCATACACCCTGCTCAGGGACAGATGCAGGGGTGCGGACAGGGGGCACTCGCCCCAGCTGAGATCAGATCAGTCCTGTCAGAAGTTTTGATAAACAAGTCATTAACTGACAATACACCTGAATAAGGAATTGTGCATATATATATTTATGTTGGACATATAATTGGCCCCTCTGTGTAAACGGTGGCCCCTTTATGGCCCCTGATTTAGAAACTCCAAGATCTGCCACTGCCCCTGCTTCTTATACACGCAGAAGGGGAGCTTGCACACTTTCACTTTGCATAAAAGCAGATCTGTTTCCCTCAGCAGAAAAGTGTTATTTCCAAGGTGCAAGTACTCCTGGATTTCAAATGGGAATGGGAGATGAAGGAGGACTCTGATTGGTTTATTGCATATTACACCTAAAACACCCATGATAAATTAAGAGACCAAGTGTTCTTCTGAATCATGTGTCTGGTAAAGCAGCCTTTCTTCCTGCCACTAAACTTGAGCCAAAGGTTGAAATACAGCCTATTTATTTGAACTCTGACTGGTTGTGTCTGTCAAAGCACTTTCAGTCAAGCAACAATGAGAACTTCTTCTAGCCGTGTCAATGACATGTATAATATGAACACTTACAAAGCTTTGTGATGTGTGTGATTTATTGAAATAAATACCACTATATCAAAACGAGCACATTTATCAAATGGCTTTGCTGTCTTGTCTCAGGAATGATTAAAATATGAAAATATCACAGTGAAGTTAGAAATGAAGGACCTACTCTAAAAATGCCTGTTTTACATAAAGGTCGTATTATATCTGCAGTTGAGGTAAATATAGAATGATGTGCAATACGCTTTGGTCCGTTTTTCTTTTACATCATTTGTTCCTTCACTTCCACTCACATAATGTATGCTATTGTCATGGCTACCTACGCTCTACTTCACAGTGAGCGCAGAGCAAAGAGCTTGTCATGTGTGCTCCCCGGGGTGTGCCTGCACGCATTTGCGTGTGGGTGCATTCATGTGTGTATCAATGCGTGTGTGAGTAAATGTTTTCTTGACCTCTATCCTACTTTTTGGTCTAATTTCCACTCAGTGTGTCCTTACACTCACACCCACATTTGTTTCTGCACTGCCTTTGTGACATAATATCTTACAAAAAAATAGAAATTTCCCAAAATATGTCACATCATTTGGACTTGCTTTTGCTCATAATTAATGCATGAACGGATGATTAATGTTACAAGCAGGGAGAGAGAAATGGAAACACACACAAGACTTAGTCTGAGTGATGTTCTTCACTGTGTGCCCTTGGGTATCCACTACAACTGACTCACACACGCACATGCAGACACACACAGCCCACCGGATAAGATTGCCTGGACACCCAAATGTCAAGGTCACCCTCAGAGTTCAAAAACCATCACTTTGTTTCTAAACAGGTCCTCAAATGAATCCTGATAGAAGTCCCTAATGCAATCAACCTTTTAGCCTCAATCCCAAACCTCCATTCTCCATGTGGGGCCATATGGGCACTGATGGGGCAGGGGACACTAACATTCCCCCTTAATGATTCATGAGACTGCACAAAGATAGAAATCAATAGAAAATAATGTGTAGAAGCCTGTGCACCCTTGTGCTGATATAGTTGAGGACAATTGTACGACTTTCATTCCTTTTTCCCCACCCGTAACACTTTCCTTAACCTCAGCCATTAAATGTTTTCTCCTCAACCTATCTCTAACCCTATCAGACTGCTCGTCTTTTTTTTTTTTCAACATCAAAGCCTGGTAAACGGTGCTCACAAGTGCCAATTTCTGGGTTCTCTGATCTTCAAGTGTCACAGGACCCTTTTGGACCCAGTGAGAAGGAGCACATGCAGCAGCACAGGCCTGAAACATCACACGCACAGTCCATACACAAATATCTGACAGCCGGGGTGTCATCGCTCTGTTTGAATGGAGTGTTTATTGACTCTCACTTTGGTCCATGGTAAATCCTCCCAGGAGAGACGCTGCCCACTTCAGGTCAAACTCATATCAGCTCCATGTTTGATCTCAGGTCCATACAAAAGAAAGCAGCACTGGCTGTGTGGTGAGACACTCCGCAGGTATTTCGCGTAAAACACACATTCTCCAGAGCTAGGCTGGGATGGGATTTTTTTTCGTCTGGCAGAAGAGGTAATTAAAATCAAATATGGGCGGCTCAGTCTTAGTTTAATAGGACGTCGTGAAAACAAACCACATGAAACATCAAGTGAAGCCAAATCATACTGTTGCTCTACTCCTGCAAAGTTACAAGACTCAGCCAATTCTCTTGTTTGTGGTGTGTTTTAAGATCTTCTCCTCGAAGAGTTTGAAGTGTCTTCCTAGTGTGTGTGTGTGTGTGTTACAAAGAGGGAGTGAAAGCAAAACAATCTACAAAAACCACACTGTTGGTTTTTTTGTGTGTGTGTTCACTATTGTCTGATTCTCATTAATGTGTTTTTGTGCCACTGGGCCCTATGAACGATCTAATACAGAGGCCGGGCTCTCGATTTGCGGTGTTTCTCAAGCCTATATTTAACAGCAACAAAGCCCGGACCACAGACCACAGTTCCCTCCCACTCAATCTTACTCCATTTTACATCCACGGAAAGACTCGAACTTTTATCTCCAGAAATTCATCTGGGAGACATATGGGCACATAAACAAGTGGAGAAAAGGGGGAATGTAGCCCTTCCTCTCTCTCCTTCTACGAAATCATTTTATAGCCAAATATATAAAATCACAATGATATAAAATCACAATGATTTTATATCCAGACAAAATGAATCAGCTGCACGGTTCTTTCCTTCACATAAAGATATAGTAAAACTCACCTCAGAAAAAAAGAGGAAATATGACTTATGAGAGAATTAAATAATGTAGGGAGCAATGTTTAAATGTTATTCTGCAACAGCTCTTGCTTCCTCACTTGTTTAGATGTTTCGTATAAAAAAATACCAAACTAAGGTGTAAACCAATGGACCAAATTACGTCTGACCCCCAATTATTTTTTGGGATGGTTCAGACAGTTGAGCGAGCATTGAAGAATAGAAGAAGAAAAAGAAGTAGTATTGTAGAATTCACCTCTGAGAATATAATGACTGAACAATAAGGACTCTCATAGTACTGGTAGTAATACTATAATGAGCCAACGTAGGGGGTAACGTCGGGACCATAGACTGTATACAAAGAGGTCGGGACATATGTATGACGTACAAACTACTGCACTCCCTGAATTTTAAATCCAGAACTGACCAGATCAAGTGTAAACACTGTAACAAAGACATGAACCTTAGTTTGGACTCTCAGGTGTAAAAATGCCCTTCAATAAGCTACTGTCCTGTTCTGTAGCGAACGTGAACATTATTTGAGCTAAATTCAGGTTTTGGTTATTTTAGTTTAAAGGCTAATCAAGGGGACTATGTGTCTGAAAGGTTTGAGGTTTTTATTTCAACAATTTCAACCTGAAAAATGTACTATTCTTTTCCTATAGTTTTAGATTGTTATGATGGACATGTATGTTTTACACTTGTGTTGCTGCTGGAATGCTTTTTTGTTGCCCGTTACGCCTCCAGTGCTCCCAGACACCAGTAACGCCCAGGTTTGTGTCAGCTATTAAAGCAACAAATATTGTACTGTGGCTTTCTGAGCCCTCTTATTGTCGACTCCTACCCATGGCTTGAGGTTAACCTCAAAGATACAATAACAGAAAAGCGGCTAAGTTCATACACGCTGCTCTACACACGTTCCTCCTCCACGTCTATCTGATTTTCAATCTCTCTTCTCAAATGTCCCTCAGCCACATACATACACACAAGCGTATATTCACGCGGACACACACATGGATGCACACACCTCAGACTGCGTGCTCCTGAGCGAGTAACTAAGCTACTTGCTCACGGAGGCATGTAAAAGAAAGAACGGGACTGCAGTATGTGTAATTATGGAGTGTGTAGAAGTATCACAATCCCTCTTGATTTACATAGTGATTCAAGTGTAGCCCACAACACTTAATGAGCTGGTTTAAATTTGCTCATTGACATATGAGCTCACTCAACTATTCAGCAAAAACTCACACTTATTAAAATTGAGTGAATTCCGTGTGTGTTCGTCCCTTTAGAGTTTACATATTACTTAAATGTATTGCTTTTTTTCTCAGAAACAGCTCAGGCCAAATAAAGGGTTATTTATCACAATCCTCCACAGCGTCTTGGTGTTTGCCCACCCGTTCACAATTTTGGGTCTATTTGATGTGTGTCTTGGTGCTTTGGTGGAGCCTGGAGGAGCCAACTGCTCCACTGGCTGAGGTCTTTCCAATAACCTGAGGGTTTGTGGGTGTTTTTGGAAGCGTTCGCTTGCATGTGTGCACATTTGTGTTCCCGATCTAATGCGGCATCTTAAGGGATGTGACAGCTCCCGGTGCCTGCAAAGGGGAGGCCAAGCAAGTCCTGAGCTACTGTAGAGACTGTTTACACCTCGAAGTGCGACACATCACACAAAACAGGAAGAAAGGAAGGTGAAGTGGCACAGGGGGTGAAAAGATTTGACAGCTTTCCAGCATGTTCTTTGTGTGACTGTGTCTTCTGTATTTTTCAAAAATAAAACAAAAGAAATGTGCAGCTCAGGAGTCTTTCATTGACTCCTGAGCAGAGTAATTGTTCACTGGCCTGTGTAAATCAGGACAATCTCGGGTATCTGCAAACGCAATGAGGAGGTCACAGAGGATAGATTTTGCTCTGTCATTGGTCAGAATCTATGGGCTGAGGAGGAAGAATCCCTGCAGCCTCATCATACGCACAAACACACATTAACACAATTTAAGCAATTCTTTTTTAAATCATATAGAAAGTTGCAGATAATAAATTATCTATCAGCTCACAAGAAAAGACACAAGATCTAGAAACTAAAAATACTTTGCCAAGTATTTAATTTGGAGGTGTCGTTTTATGTGTAGCAAAAAATTAGATTTTTTGTCAGCCCATTCTTTTTTATGATGAGCCAAACCAGTAGTTCATGACTTCAGTAACTACTTAAAAAACAGGAGAAAACAGGAGAAAACAGAAGGGTGGTCTCAACTGTGGGGGCAGACGTGGAGCCGAGATGAGTAATGCTGTGCTAATGCGGACCAGATGCAAGTGTTTTGCTCCAGCATGGGTTCACTCCACCGCAGCCTCTTTGTGCATGGCGGCTTTGCCTGCTGCAAGATCCAATAAAAGCAAACCGAGATGGGGCAACAGTTTTCTCTTTTTCTCCGAAGGTTCATTTGTTACTATTTCTGTAGTCAGGCCTGCGCTGCATGATCAAAAGTGCGGGTGCTTAATGTTTAACCAGAGACAGCTGGGTGGGTCTGCCCAACAACTGCTCCCTATTTGTGATCATTCTTGTGTGCCTGTGTGTCTGGTGGAGAGCGAGAGGGTAGAATGAGGTTATGGAGGGTTTGGCTGAGTTTGCTCCAGCAGCTTCATTAAACTGAATTTAGGAAGGAGACAGACAGCTGATGAGAAAAAGAGCAGCCGACATGAAAAAGAGCAGATACAAAGTGCAAAGACAAGTGCACAAGAAAATGGTATCAACTAAACATGCATATTTTGTATGTGTGCATGGTGGAATCAATTATGGGGCAGTGCCAACAAGTGGAGGGTCTGGTTTATCTTAATCTCTCTCCCATTATTACCCCAGTCAAGTATAAATACTCCCACTTGCTGTTCTTCTTTTTGCCGCTCTCTGTGTGACCATATGAAGTTTTTGCTGTTTTACTTTAACCCTGCTGTTGTTTTGTTTGTTCAATACATTTACACAAAACTTCATTCTGTTAGTTTCAGTTCAGTTGAAGAGCAGTGAGGGCAAGCTACAAACCAACACTTGAGTTCAACACGTGCTTCTCGTTAACACGCAGAATATGATGATGTAATACCTAACATGTTGTTGATCTAAAAACAAGCTGTATATATCCAGGCTTTCTGGATGTTGGATATCAAACATTCAAGAAACTCTGCAGGGGATATAGTTATTACTGGCGGGTGAGGAAGACAGACGAGCAGTAACATGGATTGACTCGTGAAATGCATGAGTCAATGAATATGTTTACATGGACACCACTATTGACCTTAGTTAGAGCGTGATATTTATTAGACTTACTAATATTCCATGCAATGTCAGAGACATCCTTGATTTTGATCATCTCCCTCTGAGAATAAAGCATGACCTGTGAGTTGCCCATGAGCAGGCAGAGAAGAACGGTCAGCCTTTGTTTTGTTAGTGAACCTTAAAGATTGGTCAGTGAAAAAATATTCACTCTGAAATTCTCCTGTTACCCATTTGTAGAAAATCCGTGGTTATGAAATTAGGGTCAGAGGATGGATGAAGAGAAGAAATAAATTAAACTAAAATGCTATGCTCTCCAAACCACTGTGAGTGCGTTTGTATGAATTTAATGACTGCATTTTACCAAAAGCGGCATGTTTCAAAACTCTCAGTGGGACATTGACATCAATAATATGCTGAGTTCAAGTGCAAATGGTGATACTGGGAGAACAAATGATTTGAATAGTGAAACCACAGAGAAATGAAGAGAACTGCAGCTTGGTTTTTAAAAGGAGTAGAATGAGAAGGTCTCATGGAATTAAGTCTTTTCTTGCAGGCGTATCATGACATGGAAAATGAATACTTCAACTCTTTCTGTGTTAAAAAAAGATTATGAGGACAGCTGAAAGGTGACACGGATGCTCAGAGTGAGGAAGATCCACATGGCTTCATATGGAGGTTTTTAAAATGGAATTATATATTAAAATAATTATTAAGTGCATTTATGAAAATCAAGTCAGACACTATTTTCCTGTTAAAATACCTGAGGCACATCCACAGTCACTGATTCCCAATGGTAACAGCCAGCACTCAACAAGCCAGGAGACATCACGAGAGGATAACTCATAATTCAAATTCATTAATAAAACAAATACAAATTAAAACATAGTTAACATGATGAAACACTTTCAGTGATCTTCCTTTCTTGTTGGATCAGTTTAGAAGATGGCACTATTTACAAATGTAACTGCTTTTGTGGGGTCTGGAATTTGTGTTGTCTGATTACATCATTGTCCTGATTCAAAGTTTAATGAGTTTTTACATGATGCCTCAAGCTAAAACTGTGGAAAAAGAAAGAGGCAGAGATGCAGAATTGAATTGTTATGAAATGATTGCAGGAAAAAGTAGGGCCAAAAATAGATAGCAAAACGTGTAATGAACTGGAGATAAAACTGCCTGAAAGAAAAGAAAAAAACAAAAAAAACATTGTCTGTTAGGTTTTTAAGCAAAAGTTAATGGAAATTGGCTGGGTAGATTTGAATGTAATTCTGCTAACAAACAAACCAAGACTAAAAAACTGAACCTCCTTGGAAAAAATAAAAGATAAAACTATCTTTGGTGCAACTGAAAATCTCTGACACATGTGCATCTTGAGCTGAATGATTTGAATTTGCACAACAACTATTATGACGAGAGCCGATACAGTAGAAGTTTAAATCACAGAGCTGACAAATGGATTCTTGGAAGCACAATAAAAAAAGAAAGGGAACAGCTTTACTGCTCACTCCTTTGCTTTCAGGCAGATAACATTGGCAGAAAGAGAAATGCAAGGAAAGGGCCTCTTAGGGTTGACAGGGGTTTATGTGCTGCTGGGATGTCGAACCGTGTGTTGTAAAATATTGCCTGACGATCTCTATTGGTTAACCCATGTTCAAAGAAAGTCGCCTACCCGGTTTCTGGTGAAAATGTGTCAGGCTCTCAGCTACAACATCAGCCAGAACTGCTAAAAAAACCCACTTCCTGTCAATGATCGGACAGACCAGGTTGTACGTTTTACGCGGGAGCTAAGGGGAAGATGATGAACTGCTTTGCTTTACATTTCTCCGCCTGCATTAATTCATTTGAGCCACTCGAAAAAGTTTAAGATTTAATGGCGTACTCGAAAAGTTTCCAAAACAGGCTGGATGCGGACCTGTCATTGCTGCACAAATAATGACTCACTGATCCATAGCGCCTCAGGGTGGAAGTTTTCACCGTGCATTACAGAAAAGCAAAAATAAGAGAGGAGACAAAAAAAAAAGAAAAACAAGAGTTAGCACCTTCAGGCAACAAATTCCAGATAATTCAACTCATTTCTCCAGTGAATTTACCACCACTGTTAAATGTAATAATTGTACAGCTACAACATGAGGTGATTCTGTATTCTCCACAAAAAATTGAGGGATAAACTTAAAGAGAGGGATCGATAGATGCATTCACACACGCAGCAATAAGGTCTTCTTTCAGTCGTTATGGAGAGTAAACGGAGAGGGAGGATCAGAGGAGAGACAATCCGTCTTTTCTTACTGATTGACTGATAGAGGTTATAGAGGGGGTGGAAAGTGTGCTTATTAGGAAAAGAAAGGATGTATGTGTGTATATTTCTGTACAAGGATGAGTGCAAGTGGGCGGACGAGATCTTGGCATCCTGTGAAATGCTGCGAGATGTGCTCATGTGTCTGTGATCATTGGCAGCTCGAAAATTGCAAAGGAAGCCCCCGGTTTTCAGCTATTTAATTGTATCTGGCTGTATTTGCCGTCTATTGATGACAGATTGTGCGACGTGTAAATGACAAGTCTAGTAAATCCGTTAATGGTGTTTCTTAAAAGCCCCGGTTCCACTCCTGCTGTATAAACTGCTTATGTGTGCATGTGTATGAGGGCGTGAACGGGAGGAAGAGAAAGGTAAGCGTGGACAGAGGGGGTGAGGGAAGATGGGTAATGAGCCCTGGTCTGAAGTCAAAAGCAAAGTAGAAGCTCATCTCCTCCAATCGGACGACAGCGAAGCTAATGAGGCACAGAGAGGATCCTTAAGAAAGCTTGCTATAGTTTTGTGCCAGCTGCTGGGACACACATTAGCTCGGGTCAATGACATAAAACCCAACATTAGACAGTCAAACTAACCTCAGTGAACAAAGTGATCTTCAGCAGGTGGAGACCAGTTACTTTTCCTCAGTAAACCCATTAATCCCTGTGTGAATTGACTTAACGTCACTGTGAGCAAACATCCAGTCGTGCCTCGCTCTGCTGACGCTGCTGTGGCAAGCTGCGCTCTATATCTGCTGCACAAAGCATGTGTGTGTGTGTGTGTGTGTGAGGGTAGGAACCCTGAAATAAAATATAATGTGTTAATGGATGCTTTAACCATCAGCACACATCTGGGATAAGTGCTGACAACGCAAAAGTGAACAAAACTGTGCATGTGTTGGTGGATGTGCGCGTACCCAGCCCCTCGTGCGACCACCCCCCAGCTCTCAGGAGCGTGTCATGTAGTAATCCCAAGGCTCCCGGTTCGATCCCCAGCTCCTGCAGAGTGTGCTGCTGAGTGTTCTTGAGCAAGAGGCTGAACCCCTGATGCGTCGTCAGTGTAAAAATGTGCGAATGAGATATACATTGTAAAGTGCTTTGAGCTGTCGCCAGGTTGGAAAAGTGCTACGCTACAGTCCATTGATTATCGCAGCACATGTGGTTATCACATGTGATGGTGATATGCAGCCGGAGAGTGAGATTTTCTGCTGGTGGATCAGACTGAGGATCTCTTCATCTTAATTATCAAAAGTAGGAATGTTACCATGTTATGAGTCTGTAACTCAGATTCCACACATTTGCTTTAGTAATTGACTGGCTGTGAGTTTTTACAGTGTAACACTATTGCTATCAGTAATTACGAGCCTCAGAGTGCATAGAGCAGAGTGTGTATGTTTGGACAAGACAGTGGAGTGAATGATAAGTGCATCATTACGCACTCACAGCTTCATCCACTCAAGAGAAGACCAAAATATCTGAAGTCATGTTGTCTGTGCTCAACCTCACAGCAGCCTTGTGACTGCCTGTTAATCCCCAAGATGATTACGGCACGTAGGAAAGAGGCCGAGGCAGACAAAGGTGTGTGTGTGTGTGTGTGTGTGTGTGTGTGTTATAAATGAGAGGAAGGATGAAAAACTGCAGCTATTTTTTTAAATATCTGTTCATTGTTATTATTATATCATCTCATGCATTATCACAATGACTAGTTCCCAGTATCTTGCACCTGTTTTCTTATCTGAAACTTTCCAGGCCTCTTTAAAGTGTAACACTGGTGTAAGTAGCACACTACACCCATTAGAGCCTGGTTTAACAATTCTATTCTAATTAATTAGAGACGCTGCAAAGTTCCTGTTAGTCTTGGCCTCATAAAACAGAAGAAACTAGAATGGTGCTCAGTAAAGCACACACACGGTCCCTTTATGAGAGCGCATTTAAATTCACTAGATCTGGGGGTTTATTTGGATCTACAGCAAATTGCACACACTCAAATATCAGTCCCCTAATCAGGTTTTTTTTCCCATCAAGATCAATGGGGGGGTCGGGGTGGGGGTTGTCGAAGAAAGCGAAAAAAAATCCTGGACCCTCTTATTTGTCTTGATACTTGCCAAAATGCAATAGATTCTCTCTTGGCCCATGTTCAATTCTTCCATCAAGTTTTGTGGAAATACGCTGTATAGTTTTTGCGTAATAGGATTGAGAAAAACACAATCAAACACAACAAATGACAGGGGCAAGAACATAACATTACTGGCAGAGGTAATAACGACCAATGAAAATTCAGAGTCTGGTGGAGTTGTCCAATAAAGTGTGTGGAAGGTTCATGATGAAGTGTAAGCGAAGGACAGAAATGTCAGTCTTCTTTTTGTGCATCCTTCTTTAAAGGACAATACTTGAAATTGATCTCGCCAGATGACAAACATGTTAAAATTATGTGCCGGCTGTGCCTCCCTGCCATGTGAATAAAATCTGTTAAAAGCAGAATGGATGAAAAAGTGCTGAGAAGATGGCAATGAACCAAGAGACACTACACTGCAAAAAGACTCGTTGATCTGCCACATGGCACGAATCATATCCAAAGGACTGGCCACACAACTTTATCACACAGAATTCCCGTTCTCTGTCGTTCTTCCTCACGTTCGTATATTTAATGGATTTATATGCACATAAATGTGACTTATTCTCCAATATTCTAATTACCGATGGAGCACCGGTGTTACCAATTACAGCGGACATTCTTACAAGAAAAGACGTGTTGGCTCAATTTCTGTTGAGCGGCTCACTTTGATCGTTAGCGTTAGATTCCGCAGCGGGCAGCCGAGCTCTTGTGGTGCACTTGAAGGTGTAAGTGTAGATTAAAAGTATTACCTTCAAATACTGCCACCACTGAAAGACTAAGTTTGAAAGTTGGCCAATTAATGTTGTCAAGTTCCCTTTGGGTTATAAACCAAATGTTTTGAGTTTTCGCTTTGACACCAAATCATCTGCCTTGTCAGTCAACTCTCCTACCGACACGTGATAAGACGATGCAGTGCAGGTCAGTTTATAATGGTAGTGTCCAAACTAAGTATTGATAACCTGTATTTTATTTTACAAGTCAGGAGATATCTTTTATTAGATGAATGTCGCCGCTACAACTGATATGCAAAATGAACTAAATAGGTTTTATATCCATGATTAAAATGAGAAAGATATTGGAGCATGCAAAGTTAATCCAATTAATATCAGCTTTGTGTTTGTTGTAACGAGACAGTCTGTTGATGTCGACCTGAGTAAATTGTTTAAATCAGCTGTACTGACGTACGGACATTGTCTCTAGAGCTGATGCTTCATTAAACTACCACATCTTCAATTTTCTTTAATGGCAGAAAAGTATATTTTTAAAATGGAAAGGATTTAAACGGAGAGATGGAATCTTAGGGTGCTATTAAAATTAATGAGAAATATAATGATACAAGCATGAGATGTTTGTAATGTAAAGTATGGTTTGCCTGTTATTTGTTGCAGTATTTCAAGGGTGGTAGTATCTCTTTATTGGAGACCCATAAGAAAAACCAATTAGTGATCGAGACGATGGTGCATATTGACAAAGTAAACAAATCTTATGAAAACATGTTTCCAAACCATTTCAGAAATATTCTTGACAGCTACAGTTGAATTAACCTGAATCCTATTTTCAAGGATACCCACATTTAATTTTGCTTTTACTGAAGAACTCCATTAGTATTATGCAGTCAATAAAAGCTTCCTTTTGGTATTCACACACTTCTCTTTTCAGCAATCCAAACTGGAGGTGAGGAGGTCTCACAGAGTCAAATCAAGACAAATTGTATTTATTTATTTTTCTTGTTTATGTTATTTTGCTACATTTAAATGAATACAAGCACATTTCAGAAACAAACATGTGTGATGATAATTGCACTACTGGTTTAGAAAGAATAGCTGTAACCTCAAAAATATTTTTATAGAGTGACTCTGCCAGGCTGAGAAGCAGCATAATGGCCCTTCAGTTCACCATGTGCATCCCTTCTATCAAGCGTTAACTTCTTTAATAAATCAAAGGAAGAATTTACAACCACATTTTAGACTATTTGATGAGATATCAATTTGCACTAGTTCGGGTTCTGGTGTCATGTAGAGTAGTTTGAGCAATAGATCGCCTTTGTTTGAAAGCAAACAGTGAAGTAGCAAATGTCTGGAATTTATTATCAAAATGATGCTCTGCCTGTGTGAACTGCAGAAACCAAACTGTTCTTACTATACATCCTGAGTCATGCAAACGCCATGGTGATTGTTTCAAGCAACATTCTGCTTTGGGGAACTTTTATTTCAACTGGTATATGTATATACAGTATGTATATATTTTTTCCTGTCAATGTGTGTGTGTGTGTGTGTGTGTGTGTGTTCATCCACATGCTGTATGTTTACCCATGTGCACAGAAACTGGGTCCATCGCCCAGCAATATGTTGCACTGTCTCTGAATTTCTTGGTTAATTTAGATCTCACCATCGGCGGAGGCGGCCTGCAAACCTCGGCTCCACTCCAATCAACTCTGTCAGCAGCCAAAGACTAAACTCTGTCAATTTCCACACTTTTAGTTCACAGAGCGTTTCTCCGCTCCTCAACACAAAAAACAGAAAACCCATCCCTTGTGCCCCGACACACAAACACTGCACAATAACCGAAACCTTGTGTGAAGTCAGAGTTTTTGGATTCTTTCAATTATTTCTTTTTTCCTCTCTCTCGAAATGTTCTGCTAATAATGGCAGGGAGAAAAAAATCGTATTTCTCAACCTACAGCATGTTTAATACCACATAGTGAACAACCGCAGCTTTAATATACACAGACACTTTGGAGCCTTGACACACCATCAGTCAATACGTTTTTCACATAAATGTAATTTCTAATCTTTTTGTTGCACTTAAATGGATTTATCTTTATTTCTTACCAGCATATTCTGAAAGCTTTGAGAGGATATGGAGAATCAAGGTAAAAGGGAAGGGTTCTTCAATAACTGGAGGCTCCAGTAGCCTGTAAGCCTGTGATTTATAAATGGAGATGGTTATGTCTTTGACAACTACGCCTTTGAAATCTAGGAACTTTCTTACAAGTGTGAATGTTCTCTAACTAAACTGCTTCGTTGTTTTATCTCAGGCAAATGCTATGCCTTTATTTAATGTATTTACTGTTTACTCAGTGTCTGGTTTGATGCAGCAGCATCCGTGATTCAGAACAAATGTCTCCCACGGGAGACAATAAAGGAACTTTAACCTTCTATTCATACAGCAACATGTTTCCTTTCCCCCACGGGGGCTGAATGTGTTTATTTACTGGTTGTACTGTATGTAACTGTATCTTCCATTGTCTCCTGGATTTATATCTTAATATTATTATTATCTGAGTGTTCTGAGCAAAAGGGAAACAGGAAAAAACTAACTGCTAAAATAATGGACTCAACTTACTCTCATATGCATCCAAATCAAACAATCTTGTCTCATTTCTTTAGTATATCTAAGAGCATAACAATTCAAAATCCATATGCTTGTATAACAATTGAGGGTCTGATATTAGCAGGAAAATCTGAAGAAAGAGGAGAAGACCATCTGTTGTGATTTAGAAGCTCTGGAGTTTCATCAGATTTCAAACAGTTTTCATTTAGATAAAATGTAAGGAAATGACGAGGGTGGAGGAATGTCCAAATCTGTCTCCAAAAAGACACAACACCTTCCACCGTTGTGTATTTTCTTTCTTGGCTTCTCAAAAATAAATCCTGTATGGCTCCAGTTTGAAAATGAGCCCGACCCCACTTGATGAGCACATGCACTGCCACATACACAGAACAGCTCCAGCTTCTTGTTGTGCAATCTGCGTTTGCCTGGAACTATCTCTAGATTGCTATCAACAAACTGTAAGAGGAGATTTACTGTAGTTCACCATCAGTAGATATGACTTCAATCTGTCACTGTAATTGTTCAGACTCAAATCCATAAAACCAGGATGTCATTTAAATCCATCAATCAAGTTTTGTTTGTATAGCTCATATTTACAAATCACAATTGTCTCAAGGAAAGGTGCAAAATCCTCTGCCCTTAACGTGGTGAGGAAAAATGTAAAAAAGAAAACACTTTTAAAAGGAGACAAGAAAACCCAGAAACCTCAGGGAGAGTCTAAAGGGAAGGATCCTTCTCTAAGGACAGACAGAAGTGCAATAGATGTCACGTGTAACAGAGCACGTCAACCAAATAACAGCCTACTGAGATGCACTTCACACCAAAAACACTGAGGTCTGAAAATCAACAATTTCAGCGTCTGGATTAAATCACTGCTTCACTGAATTAACTCAGCTTCAATTAAACCACACACACACACACACACACACACACACACACACACACACACACACACACACACACACACACACACACACACACACACACACACAACCCTGTTTCCTTGCACACACAAACACACGGAGCTCCAGACATTTAAATGGGGAGTGTTGGGTTCCTGATAACAGCTCTAATATATTTCTAATGAGGCACCTGCCAGGCTGTAAAAGTGCTAATTTACTAGTAGGCTGCTGAAGAGACTCTTTTCAGCTCAGCGGGACACACGGACACATACGGAGAGAGACGAGCAGAGGGAAAATTTATGGAATTTCTTAAACCTGTCAGATAGTCACAGAGATAATAAAACAATAATTAGGTCAAATTAAAAATAATAAGTGAAAATGTGATTTGTACCAAGGTGAACTCCAACATCAGGACCAGCATTACCTGCCACACGGCACCACAGGACGCAGACACAATGCTTATTACACAACCACGTGTGGTAGAGCAACAACAAAACACCTCTACGCCACATTTGAATCAGATATTCAGATATGATCTGAATACAGATGTAGCCTGTATAAGAATTTTTATGATGCAATGTCATCTTCCATGTGAGCTATGCAAAGCAGGTGGAGAGGCAGCACGCTCACTAAAACATTCAACAGGTGCAGACTCGGCCTCCATTTACCTTTCAGCTGAAATTAGTGAAAAACGTCTACATTAAATCAATGGCCGTTTCCCAGGATGCATCAGACACCAAAAGAGTTTGTTTTGATAGGAGTGTTTCCATCCTTTAGAGAAGCGGAGACCTTTTCACCATCGACGAGCAGAAAGAGCAATTACAGGTGTGGAAGGTTGTGTGTGTGTGTGTGTGTGTGTGTGTGTGTGTGTGTGTGTGTGTGTGTGTGTGTGTGTGTTTGTGTGTTGTGTCATGATGTTTAAACCCTGTGAGCACCACTTCTCACAGCGTTCACACCGTGCAGACTGCATGCGTCACCTGGACATCCAAATGCATTTTAAGCCGGACGTCAGCTGTAGGTGATCTGGCGAGGACGATCATATTCACATTACAGTGCACGTTAGGGGCACTGAGGGTACATCTTTGCACAGGTATCCAAATAAAGATCACATTTCCACAAGTAAACGTTCCACCTGAGCACGCTGAGCCCTCCTGGCCTGTTAACAGTCACACTAAGCAACCTTTTAACATTGAGGCTGTGGATCCTGCTCAGTCAATGCCTCCTCCCCGATCCTTGTCACTTGTTTCTTTCTTTCTCCAACATGTGTATGAACTCAAAGTTTGAGCATTTTCCAGGAGCTGTAATTACTGGTGCACGTCTGTTCATAAAGTGTAACTTCGAAGTTTCGGGTCAAGCGTCTTTCCATGGAAATCTAAAAATTGTGTCCCATGCAGTGCTGGTGCTAAATTCTCCATGTTTTCTAGCTATAAGCTGCAGCTCCAGTAGCAGCACATTCACCATGGCTGTCCCAGGGAGTTCAAACAGCCGGCACTAGCAGCTTGCTCAGCCAGAGGTTTGAACAGCGCATGTGTGAGACAGCCGAGGAGCAGGAGAGGACAGACGGGGGGGCGTCTCTGAATAGTAGATGATGTGGTGATTCAGGGGTTTGGTTTCAGTATAGATTTGAAAATGATCAGCGGTCGCTGGTGCCCAGTGGGCTGCCCACCTTCGATTAGAGCATGTTAACTTTTCCTCATGATGTGGAGACACCTCAAAAAGTTGACTCTACATAAACTGTGGTCCTGATGACAATTTGAAACTCTGAGTTCATTAGAATGTTTTTATAAATTTGGTAATAAATGTGATATTAAAACCAGCATTGATGTGTTTGATTCAATTCAAAAAACTTTATTTGATGTGTCAATGTCTATAAGTTTGAAGCTTAAAAAATTATATTTCAGTTTGTTCTACTATGTTACAGTGCCACAACATTTTCGGCCTCAACCCTTGTCTGTGAATAAAGCATTGTCTGTTATGTTAGCATTTGTGTGTATGTGTGTGTAGAGAGAGAGGTAGATCGAGAGTGAGAGCAAATGCAAAAAGAAAAGGGGAAGGAGATATGTTGCTGTAGCCAGAAGAGTGAGGTGACAGCAGGTTGCTAAAGAATTGATGAGAAGAGAGGGGACATGTTTCACCTAAGACATTTCCTGCTGTGATACATGTCCGCCATGATGACTTCCTGTCATCAATATCATTATGTCCCGCTGAGGCCAGTTGAAAAAGGTATTTGGTTTTGAACCCACTCTCCCCTGCGCGATGCCAAGACTCAGTGTGCAAGGATTTTGAAGAGGGGTACGTGTGTGTGTGTGTGTGTGTGTGTGTGTGTGTATGTGTGTGTGTGTGTGTGTGTGTGTGTGTGAAGGGCATGAGACGATTTTACAGGGATGGCACAGTGAATTATTCATTTCGTAATAGGCTTCTCTGTGCGTATAATCCTGTTGTAAATGTCTTGCTTGTATCTCAGGTTGTCTCTCCTGTTGTTTATGACATCAACTGGGACTCCACTGTTGTTTAAATAAATGAGCCCCACAGACAAAATTAACTTGAGTTCACTTGATAAGTTCATCTACTAAAAGTCCTCATTGTAAAAAACGAAAACACATAAATGGTGGAGTGAAGGAGCAAAGATGGATAAACTATAAAAAGATGAGTCATGATAACATTTTGTTGTACAACTGAGTATGAGGACCAGGTTAGAGACAAACAATTTGGACATTTCGACAACAAAGTTGTATATTACAGGTTTATTCTCATAATATTAAAACTATTTTGAAACTGAAGACTTTTACTAGATGTATGAAAATTAAAAGAATACAACCTTTTACATTATTTTAGGAAATGAGCAGCAAGGAGAACCCATGCTCATCAGAGTTCCACTCCCATCATGAAACAGTGTCATTGCTTCTTGAGAAACTACAAAACCCCTTTGAATGTCACTGTGACCAACAGTACAAAGTCCAACACCATCACAACATTTGCTCGTGCACATAGGACGCAATTACCTCCAAGTCAGTTTATTTTCTTTGAAATACAAAAAAACATATGAAAATGTGGTGCGAGCCAAAAGTTCTAAGACTTATTTCTTAAAGAACTGTGCATTTTTTTCTCATAATACTACAAAATTATTTTCATAATATTACAGCTTTATTCTCAAATTGTTTTATTCCACATGAGCCTAAACCCTAAGCTTTACAGGAGAGAAACAGTAACCAAAGCCTACACAGAAAAGAGAGAGATGTTTGAAGCATTTAGTGAATCCATCTATTAATGAATAGAAAAAAACTAGACTCAGATCAAACAAATTAGTGTTTCACTAAAACCAATACCGCAGAAATGAATGATCTTGTTTCCCAGGATCGCAAAAGAAGCCCTGACATGTTGATCAAAACTTTTCAGTATCTGATCTATCAACAGAAAACAACCTTTATTTTTAACATAACAAAGCCAAACAGAATCATTTGCAGGTGGAACGCTTCCTGGTCGCCTCTCTCGAAAAGCAACAGTTACATAAACCTCCCCACAATCTGTCAAAACATCATATCAGCAGCCGCTCTGTGACTTAGCAAATCATATTTCAGTGGTTAACTGACGGAGAGCTATTCCAATACCACACGATGTCCTGTCAAATCACAGAACACTCGCCTATAACAAGAAACCTTCTGGCTGGAAACCAGTGAATCAAACTGAAATCTAATACTTGAGACACAAACTTAATCAGAGCCTAAGAAAAGAGCCTGGAGAGGATCGTCAGCAGCGAGCCTCGTGCAAAGACGAGACATTTCTGCCAGAGGTTCAGACTCGGATAACAACAAAAACAGTGGTGGGAGAAGTGATGACAAGATAAGATAAGTGACATAAGAAAAAACAAATACACAGTTCGAAAAGGTGAAGGGGGAAAGGACTAGACATAATCCCACTCTCAACCATTTCTGAACTTCCCAGCATCTCCTGTGCACAGTCCTAACCCTCGCTGTCTCCACTCTGTGTCCAAGCTTTAACAGCTTTTCACGAAAAGAATATAAAGCAAGCGAGGGGGGGGGCGTTTGAATTATCAATGAGTATCCCACGAGGAAATGTAAAACTGGTGAACATGTCAAAGCAAAATAAATGAAATAAAAAGACAGTGTGTGTCCATAACTAACAGTACATAACATAACTTACATTTGTGATTTTTCTACAGCAACAATTCTTATTGATCTGAGTCAGTATGCACTTCATCTGTAATGAAAAACTTCTGAGCACCTTTTGATTTACACTGGTCTGTACGTTCATGCAAATTGTATCTATCGTTTGTAGTAATTGCTGCTCTGACATGTACTTTGGTTTAGGCCCATGTCACCACTAACCCATCCAATAACATGGAGGAGGAAGGGTTTATGATC
The DNA here is from genome assembly GCF_024713975.1 of Paralichthys olivaceus. Taxonomy (NCBI): domain Eukaryota; kingdom Metazoa; phylum Chordata; class Actinopteri; order Pleuronectiformes; family Paralichthyidae; genus Paralichthys; species Paralichthys olivaceus. The sequence continues at coordinate 11,676,655 of NC_091107.1, read as the reverse complement.
TATACTACCGGCAGCCACCAGGATGTGATCAAGACTCTTTGAATTCACTCTTGGGGAGCTGTCATCCATCTCTATATATACAGTCTTTGGTCATGACAGTGAGAATGCATAAGAAGCAGCACCCCTACGTACACCCCCACCCAGACCCCTTAAATCTGAGGATTTTGAGTGGTCCTAAACAGTGAGTCCTAATAGAAGACACTCAAAGTATAACTTCAAAGCCTTCAGTAGCCAAGGAAACGGGGAGATCTTACATTTGATAGATGAGTGAACTGAAAAGAATGGGTGCAGATGGACTAACAAACAGTATGCATGTATTTAACAACACTAACCCTCGCCTAGCGTCTTTAAGCCTTCACTCGGGTAAAGCTCATTGGATAAACTTTTGATAATCTGAGGGATGTTATACAGCAGGAACTCTTAAATGTCAACGACTGATCAGATAAGACTCTAGGGCAGATAAACAGCTTAAACGATAAAATAATAAAATGTGGATTTGACTGCAGCAGGCGTTTGGCTTGGCCTTTGAAATGCCAGCCCTCCCAGCAGCCCCTTTCTTTTCATTGTACAATAAAACAGTTACCAATTATTGATACGTCACATTAGAAAAGGTCTAAGAAATCTCCTGAAAATGCTTATAAATTATATAAAACTTAAAATAGGTATTTTTAAAACATGTCAGCTGTGTTATTAAAAAAAAGGTTAATTAAAGTAATTTCAAAGTCCAAAAACACTGTGTGGATAGATAAGCAGAGAACCCTCCCTTTCTAATTACTTAAAAACTGTCTTTGGTGTAACTTTATTTTTTCCTATTTTTATTTTTTGTATCATTTTTTTTACTTTCGGTAGCTCGTCAGTAATTCCTTTTCCCAATTATCTGAAATTGCTCATCCTTTCAGCTCTCTTCAAGAATGTTGTTTATGTCAGTCAGAAGCAACACTGCATGCTTCCATTTTGCCGGTGTTCTCATCTCAACCAATTAAAACGAGTGCAGTGGTATTTACCGGTAAACAGGATGTAATATATCCATCTTTTGTGCCATAACCTGTGCATGAGCGTCTAATCAGTTATTTGAATGTTGAAAACGATGATGTACCGTCTTACAGATGATTGCCAAGTAGTCATGAAGCTACACAGCATGAACAGATGCTGAATATTAGAAAGCAAGCATGTGTGGCAGTAAGGAGGAGGAGGGGGCTCTGGTGTCTTTTTCAAAGAGACTTTTATTAGTCTCTGATCTTCCAGATACAGAAAATGATTTCCATCTGGCCTCCTGCTCAGAATCACTACTGCTTTACTCACAAGCTCCAATCGATCTAATGCAGTGGTTTGTGGTGTTTTCCCGCTGCGAGCATTTAGATTTCATTGCATCAAGGGTGCATGATAGAAAGTAACAACGTCCGACAATCTGTGCACGGCAAATATGTTTTATTAGCTCGAAAACAATCATACAACCACAAACGTCTGTTACACCTGAACCACATGGTAAAGAACCCCCATTGCTTTCTGTTGACTTGTTTAAACTGATGCTGATGCAGGTTATTGATTGAGCACATCATCCACTCTTTAGAATTTATGCTGCTTCCATTCTAACTTCCTGTCGAACAATAACTGCATCAACACAGCACACAACCAGACAGTGACTGCAAATGTTCAGATGTCGAGGATAGCCATGTATTATCCATTATTGTTTAGAATATTGACGAGATACCACAATGTTGCTCCGGATCTTTATGTCTCCAAGTGAGGACATAGAATAATCACAGTTTGTATGAGTCCAGTTGAAGTTATATCCATTTCTGAGAGCTATTTATAGTGTGAAAATAATAATATGCATCACTTTCATATGTAATATTGCTTATTATGTGTTTTATCAATTTTTTGCAAAAATACTACAACATATTAAACAGTATAATAAAGTACTACTATTAGGGTTTGGCAGATAGAATATGATCTCAATTGATAAAATGCTGGTCATAGATCATCCCAATATGTATTAAATGTACACTTACATAATGAATTTGTATTGAATGTGTTAAATTGTTATTTATCATAGAATTTAAGGAGCATTCAATTATATGAAATCTAATTCAGTCATCTTCATTTTCCCAGGTTGTACATTTACTTTTTTAAGAGGCACTTGCTTAATTTGCAGAGCAACATAATTGTTATATTAACACGATATTAATAATTCACTTTCACCTAAACTGCTTGACATTGCTCAAAACAAAACCTACATATGTAAAATTATGAACACGATGAAATGTTTTATAAAGCCAGTCAACATTTGATGTACATCAGAAACAAAATCTAGAATTATTGAAACAGGTTGCAAATTACCCATATGCAAATTTGCCATAGGTGCACTCCAGAACTTAAATGAACAGCACTAGACCTTTGAATGAGACAGTTGATTCATGTTTACTTTCCCACATGGCTATTCACTGGAGTGGTTAAGAGTATACTCCATAATGATACAGCTTAGTTAGCAGTAAATACATTTAAAAGTCACTGTACTCATTAGCATCCTGTTCATTGCAAAGTAGCTGTAAAGAGTACAGCTAGCTTGCAATGTAAAGAGTAAACTATTGATTATGTTTTCAAACATGAGGTTCTCTAAGGAAAATAAATATATAATATATATGCTTGGCAAAACATCACCTAACATGACTCGCAGCCTGTAATGACACCCGTCCCACATCTATCCTGTTGGCATTCTCGAACACACCTTCGACACCTGCGACAGCAGCCCTGCTGTATTCCCATCATAATTACTCAAGGTCATTTGTTGATGAAAGAAATGTGGAGAGCGCACGGCGGAGCCAGAGAAGGTCAGCGGTTCGGGGAATGATGATGTGAGGGCTTGAATCGTCGAGGGGACTTGTGAGACTCTTCTGTTCTGTATCGTCTCTTCGAGGGTGCAATAATAATATGAAGGCTTCAGCTTTTTAACAAGACGTCTGCTCAGAAAACTCAACATTACATAATGGGCTATCACAGTGTGTAATAACTCTTGTGAATAATTTGCCACCTATAAAGGCTTAAAAAAGGAGCAGAGAGGAGAACAGCGGATCTCAGCGGGGTGACGCATGTTGCTGAAACAAACTCTGCAAGACAATTGACCTGGAAAAACAGATAGAAATACATCATCTAATTCACAACCGCCACAACCTACTTCTAGAACAGGAATGCACTGTATGCAGTGCGTGCGTGCGTGTGTGTCTGTGTGTGTGTAAGCGATGAGGCCAAACTCCATTTCAGAGTTGTGCCTTAAAGACAATTTGCTGATTAAGGCATTTAAGAAAAAATTAGCCCCGCAGCCACCTTAAATCTCTCAGCTTTTTCTTTAATGAATGCTGAGAATCTCACATTACATTTCTAATTTGCATATGAAAAGCATCACCTTCACTTTCTCTATCTCCCCACCGCACAAACTGAAATGCAATCCAGTAAATGAGCGAAGGAAAACATTAAAGTAGTGATATGCTGCACCGGATGGTGTCAACATCTGCATATCAATTTGTACCTGAGAGTCGACTCGGAGTCTGAAGTGGGCCGACTCATTCAAACCCGGCCGAACCTTCCCTCTGATTACAACATTATTATGCATCGGCAGACTACGGATAGCGATGGCGGCTCTATCAACTCGGATGATCCATATGAACTTCTAGCTCCATCATTCATCACTTCAGTGGCTAACAAAATACGATGCTAAATGAGAATAGGAAAGCGTTATCAACTGAATACAATATAGTCTGTGTTTCAGTTTGATGAATATTTGGCTTTTTGGGAGTAAACAATCACGCCTCGGATGGCGTCTGAGGCAGGAGGGAGGGATGGAGCAACTTCTGCGTGGCATTCACAAAGGCCTTAACTTAATGGAAGTTTGAATTACCATTTAAATAGGATTTCTTTTGGGGGAAGGCGAGGCGTCATAGAGAAAGATAAATTACATTGTAAACAATGTCAAAACAGTTTAATGACACATATGAAATGAAAGTACACACTCCATGCTTTCTTAGCTACTGAGTGATATAAAGAGTGGATTGAATAAATAACGAGGCAGCCCGGGGAAAGAAAAAATAAGTGACTATGCAGACTTGTTTTGTCTCTGGCTGGGCAGGCACTTTTAATTGACTTGAATAAAAAACTCAATTACAGCAATCTGGCCACCGGAGGGATAGAGAGCAAGCGACTGAGAGAGAGGGAGCGAGGGGAGGATAAGAGGGGGGGAGTAGAGAGAGGAGTGAATGAAGCATGAGAGAGGAATGAAGGAGTTATTGGGTCAGAATTGTACCTGAGGGGGAAAATCAGGACAGCAGACACGCGTTTATACAGGCCAGTCTGTCTCAGTCTGACTCTCACACCTCACTGAGAGGCGGAAAACCAGAGACTGAGAAAAAAAAGGGGGAAGACGGTAAAGTGCTTTGTCGGTACATTATGCATTTATTGTCATGATTCCTTTGTTAGTCCACAGAGGCCGACTGACACACTGATGGAGGGTGAGGAGCACTGAATCAATGGAAATCAGTAAGCGCTCCTCCTCAGCCGGGGAGCTGATTGAGCCTCCGCAGCAGTCGACAGGCCTCGCACGAGGTGGGGAGTATTCAAGTGAAGAACAAGAATAGATAAGAAAGCAACAGAACAATTGGCCAGTGTGATGCAAGGAGGAACTGAAAACTGTTTAGTATAAAGGAAACATCCTCAGCACAACACACTGACACTATCAGGCTGAGGAGGCATGACTGATGGAGGGGCTATTGGCAGATTGGTGTCCTTGTATCTTTGTGGGGACATGTTGAAGTTATGGAGAGAGGACATTCTGCAAAGGTGGCTGATCCTCACTATTTCAAAGGGTGATTCAAGTTTCAGGTTTTGAATGTGTGTGTGTGTGTGTGTGTTGTTCAAGCATTGTGCGAGTGTGAACCTTCTGATTCAGATATCCTGGAATCAGAAAACAACAGATTCTTTGTCAGCACACAGCAGTCAATGCAATGTTTGCAGGACAGTTAGCCAATATTTCTGCCTTTTGTGTGAGTGTTTGTGTGCGCCTTTGAGAGAGTGTGTGAGTGTCTGTTTCTGCGTACAGCAAGCTGTTGTTCCCATGGTTGTGTGTTATTGATTAGTCATCTCTGTGGGCAATAGGAACTGTTATCAGGCCTGACATGGAGACAGACGGGGGTGGATGATGCATGGGACGGGAAAACTGTTCAGACGCAAAGATAATGGAGCTACACACACACACACACACACACACACACACACACACGCACACACAGCTAAGATGAACGGGCACACACTCACGTGCTCCCACAGACTCTTACACACACAATAGACCTATTACACAACTGAGCGCAAATATATTGGCAGCAATAGATTTGTTTTCAGCACCACGGACAGCACTCTAAATCTCGAGCAATGCCAGTACACACTGCATATGGCTAATGATTATCTATTGTAGCACCCGCAACTATAATCATCCATTACTCAGGGAAGTTAAGTGCAGATGCCCTCAAGAATGACAGTGGATTTCACAGAGGTGGAGATGAAACTGAATGTGAAATGAGATTGAGTCCATGCTGTGTTGACCAAACAAGTACTCACAACCACGGCGCATACACCCAGGATCCTGGTACTCACCTATGAGAGGGAGAGAGAAAAGGGGGAGACGTCAGAGTCAGGGTTTAATCACGTTTCTAGACATGTCAGACAGTGTTCGGACAATGGGGTCTGGATTTTCTCCAGAGGTTGCCTTTCACATTTGAACAACGCAGCTGGAGGCTCAGACGTGTTCACAATAACACAGAAATCTACAGAGCACTCAGGCCAGAGGTGTCACACTCTGCAGGTGGCAGAATGTATAAATTCTGTTGCGGACATCACATGTTTTGTTTACACCACATCAACACCAGAGTTGGTTCTTATCGCCAAAAGCTCTCTTGACATCTACATGTATGGCACAAGTAATCAAGTATTTCAAGCACTTATCAATGTTAGACTTCCTGTGAAAATACTGCATTTCAACAATAATGCCCCCCAACACACACTTACTAACACATCTACATATCAAGATTGTCTATACAGCACTTCACATGTGCATGCAAAAAGCAACAAATAAATAGAAACTTCAGTTTATCATCTGCTGCTTAAAGCTTCACAAAACAAAGCGAAAGAGTCCATGCGGAGGTGAATATTTTTTTGTTCTCGAAAAACTCAGGCTGAAAAATGAAAAAGTTGTTTTCCAGTGAGTGTCCTCAACTGAAAGTGTGTCTATGCTCAAAATCCTCCAGCAGAACTTTATACACTCAGACTGATGATTTTCCGGTGGTAAACGTTGAACGTTCCATCTCAGGGCAAAAGACTTTCTTGATTTTTTTCTTGAACTCAAGATGTAAGTTAATAAAGTCTGAACTTTTTCTCATACACTCGCTCACTTCTTTTTTCGGTCTCTACTCTCACTGAGAGCTGAGTGAGTTGTGTGTAAATTTCAGCGGTGGAAGCGGCCGTCCACGAGAGGCCAACCATGAGCACACAGGGAATAGATTGTCATGGCCTGCACTCTACAATCCTTTACTTCTCTGCAGGGACAGGTAGACTCAGGTTTTTCCCAGTCAAGCATGACAATATACAGAGGTCAAGCTTCACATCATGTCTTCCACTCTCTCTGATGGCATGGACAGGGTTGGGTAAGGGCACAGACCGGACACTGAGAAAGTGATCCATGAAAAGGAATATCCACAGTAACTTTCAGTCAAAAGTGGTGAGAACATGACATGGACTGGGTGTTAAACATGTCTTTGTTCATATCATATCATATTTTAGAAATCCAAAGGAATGGCTGCATTATATATGATGTCAATATTGAAAACAATTGTTTTCTGCCAGAAGCCCTTAATCAAATCACATTTCCCTCAGAGTTTCTGTTTTTACAAATGTTAAATATTATATCCGGAGAAAATGATCGTCACCATGAGCTTAGTTGTTGCACTTGTTATTCACAGTGTTTTGTCCAATGACGATTCAGGGGAATAGGTCATTTCTCAAAGCACAACTAATAAAATATGTTCCCAGAACCAATTAAACCAAGACTCCCAGCCAGCTCATTGGAGCGAAACACAAACTGTCTGTTGTCTATTGTTTCGTTTACATGGATAAGTGTGAATGGATAGTTAACTCAGGGAAAGACCCATTCAAATACTGTATATAGAAGAGCTGAATGCATTCTTCTACCCAGCATGCTGTTCCATATGCCATGGGGAAGGAGACGTTGCAGTGATCAATGCAGTCAAAATATAAAATGATGTTTTATGCCGACTTTTTCTATTTTAAAAAACCTCATCGATTATCTTAGAAAAACAATCATTAGTCGAGCTATGTTTCTTAGGTGGCCGCTATTGAACAGCCAAAACAACCCACTGAAATATATATAGAGAAAAGATTGATTATTTTTTCAAACTACAAACAAATGTATCATTAAGAGCCTGGATGTTGTTGAATTATTATATTACAAAAGAACAAAATGACAGTAGCCAGTACATCTATGTGGTTGTGGTTTGATTGTGTCAAAAATACACCAACATTAAAATCAGTTACCTGTTTTATGTTGAGGTTGATCATTGAATGAGAGCTTCCTGAGCAAAGATGCCATAAAAAGTCGGAACATGTATGAAGCATACAACGCAGGCGCTTATGATCTCGAACCCTAACATTTCTTTCTCCTCGTTTCAATTCTATTCGAATAGTTTGAGTTTCAGCAAGAGAGTTCAAGTATATTTGGTCAATACTATCAATCTGACAATACAGTGGAAACACAATTGACACTCAATAGAAGTCATACCTCTATGTCAAGGCCCAACAGTCCACAAAAATGTGATCGAGCTGCACTAAATTTCACACACACATAGATATCAGTCCCCAAAAAAACATCCTGGATCTGCCTCTTGATCCTGAACCGCATCAAATCAAATGGAGTTTTCCCTAAAACATGCCCCAAACGTTTTGTAATAATCTGTTTTTCTTGCTGAGAGCATAACCTCCTTCGATGAGGTAATAACACCATTCATACACATATAAAGAAATAAAGAATTATATAGTTAAACATTTTAAATGAAGAGGAATAAGAAGAAAATGACACAAAGGCACCAAGGTGAACTGTAGTTCAGATAAATCTGCAGTGTCACAGCTCTCAGAGGAGTAAATACCTGCTTTTATCTGGTAGCTTAAAGCTACTTTACACTTCACCCAATATAAAGTCCAATGCAAAATTAATATAAAAACCAGAGGGCCTGATGTGAGCTTATGTTAGTTGAACTCAAATGTTCTTTAGTTATCTGTATCTATGTACACATGCCTATTATGGGGTATTAAAGTGCCAGTGTTCTAACCTTTATATTTCAGCAAACTAGAGAGTCTCTCTCAAACTCGACACTCGCACGCTGTTTAGGTTTGAGCAGGAACATATACTTAAATAATGACTGTTTAAAAATGCAACACGGACTGACACTGCACTGACCTCACTGTCTCCTCTTATTATGGAGAAAACAAACACACAAAAGCAACAGAGCAGAAAAAATGAAAAAGAGGACAACTTGTTGTGTTACTTTTAGAAAACAATGTGCATATGAAATTATGTAAGCACCAAATTTGAATTTCTGTTGGAGACATGATTGAAACAGATAACAGTCCAAATCTCTAATAATAAATAAACCTGGCAGTGCATGAATTCATGTGATTACATAAGAACCAATCTGACGTGCCAAATTTTGTTGATGGCTAAATTAAGAGAGTAATTAGTTTTAATGGCAAGCAAGATGGAGCAAGGTGTTACATAACTGTTTTTGAATCACGTCAACAAATCAACAGGGAGTCTGTTGTTTCTCTTCCTGCATCAGAAATGTTGACTCACTCATGTTGTTGACCAGCAAAAGTAACCGCTAGCTCTGTGTGTGTGTGTGTGTGTGTGTGTGTGTGTGTGTGTGTGTGTGTGTGTGTCCGTCAATGACGAAATTAAGGAAAAATGATGAAATTAAAGGAAATCGTCTGTATTCCTCTGTGACACTTCTCTTTGTTTTGCCGCCTTTCACGCCTTTATTTTTCCTCTCCTCATCCCTCACGCCAATGAGAAGTGATGAAAGTGTTTGAGTGACAGCTGAGGTCGGAGTCACAAAATGCCAAGGCCATTCCACGGAGAGGACCCAGATGCCGCAGGGCAGCGGGTCGTGAGCCAAGTCACCTCCGCGGACAGTCGACACGATGCCTATGCTGCCTGCGTACCAATAACCCTGAACCCTGACCGTGACAGCATACGGCGTGCGACCTTGTGGCCTCCGACAGCATGGCCACTAATGGGACAGACTGTGTTAGTCAAAATACATTAGTGGGGGCATCAAGGTCAAAAAGTCACTTGGAGGAAGAAGTTGTTTTGTGGCTCTTCTTTCGCTTCACAGGTAGTGACACCCAAATGTTTAGAGAGACCCCAGAGTGAAGTGTCGCTTTTACTGTGGAGAGGCTAATGGCTGCTTTGTAAGTGGTGCCCATCCATAAAACACACACCTTGTTGTTTGTGTGTGTGTGAGTGTGTGCACGCACATACGTGTGAATGTGAGTGTAATGGCTTTTTCAGCTTTACTTAGCGAGCATACCTGTATTTTTCGATTTGTTTGTGGACATTTTCTCAGAATCCACTGTGATGGAAAATGCAATCTTGTCCTCTCCCCTTTACTTTCTTGCTTCCCCCTCCTTCTTTTTTCCCCCTGACTAATAGAAATTCTGTTAGTATGTTTGTATGGGATGAGAGATGAAAATGATTTTGTGGAGAGAAAGAAAGATGGCGATGGAAGGGAGGGAGTGGGCGATAAAAAAAAATGGCAAGAGGATAGAAAATCAATGAGAGATGAAATATATCAGAACTCCTGGAGCAAGGTCAACAGGATATGATCTCTCACGACACACAGTTGTGCCTCACTGAGCCGGAGGGAGCGGGCGAGATGGAGAGAGAGGAGGGAGACAAGGGGAGGAGGGGAGGAGGGAGAGAAGGAACCACTAAGAAGAGAAACGAGGGCAGGGGGCGAGACAGACATACAACTTTTCTTCTGAGGAGCCACTGTCCATTTATCAAAAACAGCTACCCACTCAAAGCCTGTGTTTGTCCATAAGGCCCCGAGAGCTGCTACCACGAGCAATGGACACGCAGTTTGCTGATGCTGGCACAATAAGCTCTGGTACAAAATGTGGGCATTAATCTTCCTTCAGTCAACGTTCTTCCTACGCTAACTAATTCAGCTGCTAAGTAGCTAAAGGGCCCACATCAGCAGGCTGCGTCTCCACCCAGGGCCCCCGAGTCCTGGTTCCATATGCACAGACCATTAGAGCCCCATTTTCACCTCCTACAGAGAGCGGGGCCAGATAACATCTGTCTACAGCTACCTCCATGCAAACACTCAACCAATTAAAGAGCCATTAGTGCTCAGGCTTGGTGGGTGGTGTGTGGGTCAATGCTCCGGTTTGTGTCTATGCTTATTCTCTAGATTAATACAGTCATTTTTTTTCCGAGAAGCATGAAATAGAATTTGTTATTTACACATTTACCCACATGCACAAGGCACGCTCACCAAAAACATACAGTATATTTCCATGTAACCTTTGTTTTCCCTCTCCACCCACTTAGCCCCACCCCCGCCATGTATCATTCATTAGTCGCCCCAGTCTCCATCATACAATTTTAATTCATAATAGGGGCAGAAGTAGGTCATTTGACAAACATGTCACATCTGCTCCAGTCAAGGCTACACCTCCTCTTAGCGTCAATGTTTCATCCCTGCTCGACACGAAAACAGAGGCTCGAGGTGGCGATATGTTGGAACAACACCTGAAATAAAGTCAATTGTAATTTGTGACGATGAGCCATCAACACATCACTGGTTCAACTGAGGATACAGTTATTACAAGCAGAACCTTGAGGCCTATTTTATGAAGTGAAACACATACAGAAGATGTCGTCTTAATTATTGCCGGGTGTTTATAACGTAATTGTTAATGAGCGCCAGGGATCATAACAATCTTCTGCAGAATCAGTCTGACAAACAAAACCCTTCAAGTACAATAGAGGAGATTAGATCCTCACTTCACTGTCCTGAGATCAGTAATTGTGCAAGTATTAACTTGAACATGTGCACAAACCTACCCGAAATGCAGATTATTGAGTGCACACACTACACAATGGCTCCCACTTTCCTTAGCTTGCTTAAATATATTGTGTTTTCCTGCTCAGTTTCTCTGGGATTTGCAATAAAATGCATGTTCAACCAAGCCAAGCTATGGAAACACGAAAGCTGTAAATGTGAAAAAAAAGAAAAAAAGCAAGCCATAGTACACAATTGTAAGTTACAAAATGCCTTGGGAGAACAGGGTTGTAAAGTGAAACAAAGAGGCCAGATGAGGAGCAGCCTCTCTCAGAGTGACCCAGGTGTCAGCTGGGCCCCCGGTGGTGTCCTCTGTCTCTCATCAACCACCCAGGGGAGGTAAAGTGTCTGCTGGACCCAGAGTGCCCTGCACGCCAATCTGCTGCCGTGCACGACAGTCTGTCTGTCCACCAACTGGCAGAGGGATTTCCAAGCACAATCACAGATGCCCACGCATGAACACACGCACACGTCTGCGCTTCTATATCCTAGTTAGAACACTGCATTGACTTCCATTCAATGTGGACAGTCTGAGCAAAACCATAACCATGATCAATTCATCACTAACCTTAACCTAACCATCATTCACACATAACCACTAACCCTAACCAGGACGTCAGAAATGACACTTTGCCTCATCAAGACCAGGCTTTAATGAGGTCTGCTGGTCCTGACAGGGTCGGTGTTCATACAGGGAAATGTCCTATAGGTGACAATAAGTACACACACAGTCTCATACTGCAAATGAACTCACAGTCTGGCAGTAGATCGGTGGTTTTCATTAGTACACAGTAGATGCAATCGTTTGCAACAAATGTTTCTTCTCATTATGGATTTATCTGCTGATTATTTTCACCAGTGTGTGATTTTATATAGAATACTGGCATTCTGGAATCAGAGGTGTCTGTGTGTGTCCCCCTGAGCTGGGTGTTCCTATTAAACTGACTGCAGCCAGAACAACGCCCACCATTCCGTGTGTTTGTACCTATCTACACAAAATGGCAGGGTGAAATAAAAAAAAGTTATAGATAATTCTATACAAGTTAGAGGTTACTGTTATTAACTGAATACATAGATACCCAATGATGATTGATGCGTTTCAATGTTTGGCAGCTCCTTGGTGTCCACATTTCCTGCACAGCACTGAATATTCATCCTCGACAACCCCATCTTTAATTTCGGGATATTTCTTGTGTATGTGTGGCACCATTGTCCAAGTCAAACAGTTAGAATGAGTGGAGATGGATTATGATCTAAATGTTCTCAAGTTTGGCTGCATTATTTTTTGACAGTGGTAACAAGCAGTGTGAAAGCTATTAGTGTTCATACCATGGTTTGTTGCTGCAACCTCTAAATGGCTCTGTGTTAGCGATAGACACATGGAAACAGTGTCTCTGAAATATTCTACGTCTATGAAGAAACACCCTCTGGGTCTTTATTTATGGCGGTCTAAATATTGTCCTCAGCATGCAGCTACTAAAATATTTATAATTTAGTGTAACAGGGTGGGTTTTGTGTATTAAACCATGTAATATCTGTGTGTTGAATGGTGTTTAGTTATGTATTTCTGTGTTTATTTCTGCCTGAAGTTCCCTGTGAACAGATAAAGCCTGTAGCCATTGAGCTTTGAACACAGGAGACAACACGCTGGCTTCTCAAATCCCCGTGTCCAAGAGAAGTCACTGGCTCTGATTCCACACTGCTCGCCGCCATTCATTTGTGGCTGCGGCCCAGCACACTACAGAGAGTTCAGCACGGCTACATGTGCTGACTTTCAAATTGTCAAAGGAATTATCAATGCCTGCGTTTGCTCCACAGTGAGGAACTTGTGAATTCTGCAATGAAACTGTCACCAACCCTGCACTGGCTGGAGGATGCTGACAACCAGCAGAGCAACTGCAACTGAATATTGTAGAGTCGGAGCGGGCAGAGGGGGGATGGGAGGAGCTCGGTCACACAGCTCAGGGCTAATAGGCAGACACATGCAGACCAGATATAATAATAGCCTTATCAGCTAACATCACAAGTAAGAAAGGCTGTAAAAAGCACGTGATTGTAAAGGTAAGGATGTGACAACTGCATTAAGTGTTAACTTGAAACACACATAAAAAAGCTAAATATGAGGATATCCAGTTCAATTATGGCATTTCTGCTATGTTCTCATTGTGTGCTGCTGGTTTGTGAACTGACAGTTATTTCTGATATAAAAGAAAATACCTCCCTTCCCTGCAGAGGAGAGGGGAGGAGGGGAGGAGAGAGGAGAGAGGAAAGGAGAGGAGGAGGGACGCTCAGACAACCTCTGTCTCTTCCAATTATTGTTACAAGTAGAATATTTATCCATGCCTCAATGCCCAACAAGAAAACACTGGAAGTTATTCTCTCCCCCATCGCTTTCTCTCTCTTTCTCCCTCCCTCTGTCACTCGTCCTCTTTGATTCATGCAGGCTTGAGAGCAAGTTATGTAAAAAAGAAAAAAAAAGGACAGTCTGCTTGAGTAAAACAAAGTAAACAGTATACCGCCCCTGTATGCCACAGCATTTCACACATTCCTCTCAGGGGCTGAATGCATCCCTGTGTTAATTGAGAGGTAAGTGCTTTTGAAAGACACAATTAAGTTTCCTGTTTCATGAAATCTTTCCTATCAACAGCCTCAAATACAAAAAAAACTGCAAAAACAAAACAATTACTGCTTCACTTGTTGACAGGAACGAGAATCATAAATGCTAATGAGCACAATCAACAACACTTGAACCGCCTGCATGTGTTTCCTCACGTGGCTGCTTCTGCATGTGCATGTGTGTGCGTTCAGTTTCTTCACCGTTAGTTTGCAGATTCACTGTAATGTGATGAATGTATAAGTAGAAGTAATGCACTCTGCAGTTCTTTATTATTGATTAATCCGTTTATTATTCCAATCTATCAATTTATATTGTCTGAAAAGAGAATTGCAAATTCCAAGGAATCATCCAAAAAGTGGGGAAATTAATATACATTTTACAAACATGTCCTTATATGTAACCTAAACTCTCAGTAAATGTATTGTCTTTGGCCTGATGTTTAGTTATAGCCTTTTTTTTAATAAACTTTTTGTAAAACTTTGTCTTAGTCGCATGTCGGCATATTTACAGATCCTAGTCAAGAATGAGGAAGGAAGGTGTAGAGTTACAGTTAAGCCATTTTAAGGTCACAAGTGTAAATATTGATGACAAACCTTTTGAATGTCATTTTTAGGCACACAGAATAGTTTCAGGGAGAAATGAACCAGAATGAAGAAAACCCTGTCCTCCCCTTATGTTTATTTTTGTCTGGAATGTGCCAGGACTTAGTTGTTGCATTGTGTCAGGTCACTGTTTATAAAAAGTTCAATATTACATAAGTTAAGTACTTGATAGCTTTTGTAACTACTGCCCTTTACTCATACCCAAAATAAACTTCTACACTATACGTTGCGTGTTCCAATGACCAGTAGATGTCACAAACAGATGACCTTTGATTGTTTTAACCCATTAAAAATCAAAAAGACCTAACATTTAAATGGAAATGGTCTGTACTTATATAGCACTTTTTGTCTTGATGACCATGCAAAGGGTTTTACATTACAACAGTTTTGAGATTCACTAACACATTCACACGTGCATCTACGTGCAGGTCTTTCTCTATCACCCATCAATCACACACTGCCGTCTCCAGGGGGGGGGTCCAGTGTCTTGTCTAAGGACGTTACGGCACATAGAATGGACGTGCAGGGTATGGAACCACCAAACTTCTGGCTAGTGGACGACCTGCTCAAACAACACAGCTCAAATTTGTGTGGCTTTCAAGTGTTAGTGCTCTAACAAAGAAAGTGTGTACCAGAGTGACTCGGCTACTGACTCACGGTGAGATTAAAAGTCCATCTGTAAGCACAGTAGCAATTCTGTTGTTGTTGGTGAAATGCTAATCGGTAACGTTTCCCTGTTGCCCCTCTAGTTGTCTTCGTCCATTATTTAACATATTTTTCTTCCCTGTGATTTTGCAGCTGGATGGCTTCTTTCCCGACCACACTTTCTCCTCTAAATGGCAACGTATTCAAATGTCAACACATAATGTTCTGTTCCCTTCATTGAATGTTGAGCAATCTTCGACAGTTGTGGCGTTTCAATGTTTTGCTAGGTTCAATCTAGCACAGTTGTCGTTGTGTTCATGGATGCCACAGCTGTTGTGCAGTTTCAACAGAGAGATGGTTTGAGCATGCAGGAAGAGAAATGTGCAGCACGGCCATTGAGAGAGAGAAGACAGTTCGGCTATGTCACCGTTTGAAAAAATGCTCTGTGTCATATATTCCATATTCTATTCTTTATATAGTTATACTGTATGTAGTAAACCATTATTTATAGTATGCTAATCTTTATAACATATCAATAAAGTTTACATTTTCTTGTCTCATCCAAACTGATTACTCGCATTTTCATTCATTTTCTGCCACAATCAGCTGATCGTTTTATCGTAAACATTGGTATATAAAGCATTGCATCATTATGCTAATGTGCCGTCAGCTTTGCTCTCACTGTGTTGTCAAACACCATTGAGGACATCAGATTCATTTGAGAGAGACAGAGTGCTGATGATGCTTCTGTGCTTTAATGAGCAGTCATGCCTGCCTGCTTTAGGGACATGGGACAAACCCACACTGACACAGCATGTCTCTTACTCATAACAGCAACTGAGAATATTCAGGAGTCCAATCTGAAGGGGAGGAAATGCAGAGCAAGAGGATGTTTGGACGAGCCAACTTCCTGCACACCTTTAGCATAAACCTGTGTTCAAGGTGTTACAAGAGAACCCTTTAGAATGCTGGCATCATACTAACAACACACAAAAACAAGAACAGTCAAATCCCTCACTTGCTCCTGCCTTTGTTCCCTTTTTAGCAGTGACAAGCCCAGACGGCAGAAGGAGGAGGATAGAGGAAGGGGAGCTGCCTGCCTTTGTCCTATTCGTAGCGGTTGCCAGACTCTATAAAATCCCCCTCTAGTCGTTGAGAATATGTCGCCCACCCACTGACAGCCTCCTCAGCTTGACACACTCTGCATTGCCAGTGGGAGATAGTGGAGAGAGATATGCAACCCAGCTGAGTTAATCCTGTTACACAGTTATGCACAGAATACAATCTCACCTAGAGAATATATACATGCATAAATCAAACCACAACACCTTAACTAGTGGAGCAAGTTTCCATGTTCAAAACCCAAACTAACTTATTTCACCAGTTTTAACGTTTCATTTTCCTACACATAATATGCAATTTCCAGTACGGCATTCGTTTGTCTTTAACAGTGAGATTAGTTGCCATGTTAAGTAGTTATCTAAAACATAGACAAAGGATGTTTGTGTTACCAAATACACATCTATCACGGAGAATGACTGAGTTTAATGCAAATGCATTAATCTCTTTAAAAACACGCTGGCTCGATTCATAAAAATGCCAATTAAGATTCAGGAAGTCTTCTCTGAACCTGTGATGTATTCAGCCTCTTCAAACGGGCTGCGAGTTGGACATTAATATTCCTCCAGCACATGTTTTTATTTTGAAAAAGAATGAAATCTATTTAGAAAAGCAAGTGAGTTGGAAACAAAAATTAATGGGGAGAAAGTGACTGTCCACATAGAATGAATTTCAATTACCTTGCTCTGGTGTGTGAGCACAGACACCAGCTCTGCACACACTGACAAACCAACAGGAAGATCAACTCAGCTGCAAAATGACACTAACATGGGAGGCTAAAAATATATAAAGAGTGTGATAAAAGATTAAAATGCAATTTAAACGCACTCATTATAAACCCACAGCTCTCATAATCACATTAGATTCCAAACTCCAAATTCATAATTAAATATAGTAGGAGGCATCATAAGCTGATGGAACATTCAGCTTGAAGCACTCGATGCTCCATTTTCTATATAGACAGAAGTTGCGGCGTGTTTTTACTGTTATTATCAGCACTTAAACATACTTGATTCTTTCCACTTCCTTTTAATAGTGTTCAGCCTCTCCATGCCATATTCTTTTCTTGTTCTGTGATTCACTGTTGCAGCGTGTGACCCAACACTAAAAACTTCTCCTCACTGTTTCCAAGAGAAGCAATACGCTGCTGCTGCAGCTGCACACTCCCAGCAGCACTGAGAACTTAGCATTTGATTCGGGTTCACTGTGCAGGGGTGCAAAAGAACAGTCAAACTTCTGGCTCCTAAAAGAGAAGTGCACTTTAAACATGGTTCCATTAGTCACATAGCAACAGCATTGCCAGCTCTTTCCCAAAAGTGAGCAATTGGCAAGAAAAAAGGTCGAACCAGGCTCCATCTTTGACTGGAACCGTTTCCATCTTTTGTTTTCTTTTTTTGTGCCATCCTGCAGCGGCTCTGGCCAAAAACAACATTTGCAAACAAAAATGATCTCTGTCCACACAACTGTTTGGCTCCATATCAGTTTTAATACCCAACATGCTAGAAAACACATATCACGTAACCACTCACGTACACAGGGAATGCGTAAGCAGTGTCAAGATTGTAAAATGCTGAATTTAACTGCATAGCAGCTGCAAAGACAACAGGTCTTAGCAAAGTGTGGGGGTCCTGTGATAGGAGCCTGACAAATCAGCAAAGACTACGTTATGAGCTTAAAGACCCCATCAGAAAGCAGTTGTGAGTGTCTAGTTTGTTACTAGTTTGTTTATTATTTATTCCCATCCAGACAAAATCCAAAAGAGTTTCCAAGCTTCTCGGTTTTAGAGGCTTTAAAACTTGTTGTAGTGTGAACGCCAGGCATATCCACAGCAGGGTTGATGCGTTTTCAATATGTAGTCGTGTGGATGTAAGTCAAATCCAATATTACATCCGATAATTCAGCTGTGATGTGTGACACTACAAGTGAAAATGACCTAAAAGCAGGGCTTCTCTGCCCCTTTAACCAGCAGTGGAGGTGCACAGTGTCAGCTCCTTGTCACTTTGTCAGCTAGCCTAGTGTCCCAATCCATGTTAACATGCAAGTCCCTATCCAGCAGGCATTAACATGCAGGGCCAGTAGCCGCTAGGTGGGCCCAAGCAGAGCCCAAGGCAGGTGGCAGACAGTCATTGTGCATGCTCCTAAATCATTCATGTAGCAGGGTGGAGAGGATAGAGTGTGTGTTTGTGTGCATCAAAAAGAGAAAGGCGTGGCTTTTATTGATGTTACAATATAAGAATAGAACAAATGAGTGGGCGGCGCTGGAAGAGATCGTATTCCAAAAGCCTGTGTGGGATCCCACGAGTGGATATAGTTAATTTGTATATTACTTAATACAATGTGGGTCCCTTGGATGGAGCAAGGAAAAAGATGAAACATGGGAGAAGAAAAGGAGGCGGGTGGGGAGGGTTGGCTGGGGTTTGATTGGATTGGGAAAGATGCGACTAAAGAGGGAAGGTGAAACGGACATTCTTAAAAAGGGGCAGGCCGAGAGACTGTGTAAATGAATTAGCATGCATCACTGGTACCACGCAATGACCTTGATCAGGGGGCTGACATGCCATAGACACTCAACTGAAACCAACGCTAACACCACAAATTATTACCTTTTCATTATGGAAATCAGAACTTCCCTCCCAGTGCTCCCACTCTGTCTCTGTCTCGCTGCTCGTATTCTCTTTTTCCCATTCCTCACATCTCCCCGCTTGCTCTGCTATATTGGAGGAAGAACGGTGTTGACTCTGAAAAGCAATTACCTGTCATTTACCTGTCTCTCTCTCCCTCTGATAATGAATTTCAAGTGAAAGGTGAAATAATTATCTTTTCTCTCACAAAATCAAACCAATGGGCAGGGACAGCCCCTGTCACAATATGTGGCATGCCATATGGGATTAAAGGATTCTCTGTAGCACATACGCCCACGTACTGTACACACACTGACACACATGCATACAGTACAAAGCTGTTCTTTGAACTGCATTTGCATGAAGAATGCCTCGGCTTTAACTGAGACTGTGACAGCAAGTCGTCTTAGCGCAACCTGAAGGCCTGTGTGATCTTAAAGTTTAGCTTTAGATCTGGCAGCGCACTCATCTGGAGGTAGATGCACTGTAGCTGATTCTCTGTGCTTTGCTAACTATATGAGACAGCAAGATGAACTACTACTTGTTGTTAAGACATTGGATCAGTTTACACATCACATTGTTGAGAGGTTTTAAGCCCAATGATTTAAAAGGTGATAATTAAATACTGCGACGCTGCAGCATGCAATGAAATAGGCTTTTAATTAATTAAAGGCAGCAGGTAGAAATACTGCAATTGAGTCAATATATAATAATAAAAGTAACTGATGCAAAATCTAATCTAAATATATTGTTACATTATCGGATGTGCACACTAAAATATGACAAACAGCTGAATGGAATTACAGGTAATCCTTGTGAAAGGGGTTGACGTTAACTTGTCACTGATTTCTTTCTTCAGTCATCTGCTCCAATCACAGCCCGTTCTCCCAAAGCAGCCTTAAGTAGCGCTACAGGCTTTTATTGTACTTTAGCATATAAATAACACACAATAGTATTTAACTATCAACATCGGTGTGTAGAGGGATGGATTTCAGAAGTCGCCATTTCCAATCAATCATGTTATGTGTTTTACAGTTTGCTTTCAGTGCTCACCAAGCTCAGCACTCAGGGCGCAACCCCCATCAGAAGCGAGTGGGCTTATAAGGAAGGCGAATTCATGGTTTTTGTCACTCCACTGGGGTCGGCTACCGCCCTCGTGCCGTAAATGTCATCATCCATCCATGTCCGCGAGGGTTTCTGCAGCCCCTTAAGCGGATGTCCACGTGCAACCAAAAACGTATTTAGGTCGACTACACATGCTCCAGGTAAAACATATCTACTGGAATGAAATGGATTGAGGGATCTGATACCGCCACACCATCGTAGACCCTCATTTGAATATGAATACAACCGTGGACATGTACATGTGACTGAGACGAGTGTGCAACTCTCAGTGGACACAGAACGCCAACATTACGGTCAACCCTTAGTAAGGCCTGAGCTACTACTGCCTGTTTCTGTGAAATGTTCAACTAAGGGGCTGCATAACAGACAGCTTGAGATGAATCTGGACTTTTAAGTCCTACAAAGCTATTTTAGTCAAAAACAAAAACATAGGGCCAGGAACGAGAATTACATGTCCCCTATAATAACGAAGTTCTCTTAAACCACTTAAATGAATTACTGTAAAACAATGTATACAGAAAAAAAATCCATAGTAGAAAAAAGCAGAGAGACACCAAGTTGTTTGCTTCCAGTTGTTGTTTTGTGGGTGAGAGTCTGGGTTTTAAGGGAAATCAATGGGGATGGTTTAAATTTTCATCAGGGAAACCGGAGCGGGCCTCAGCAAACAAAAAACAGCAAGACGGAATAAGTGAATGCTATCAAACCATCTGTGAAGTCTATTTTTATCGTATGTATCTTTGCAGAGCCCTTCTTGTCTTACTGCGTGCTCTTAGTCTTTAAAACGCTTCACTGATTAAAACCCAGCCCCATACTGTTTCCCAAAAAGAAAACTTTAATCTGTACCTCAGATAAAAACATTTTATATCCCTTTTGCTAGAGAGCAGACATGCCAGCTTGAACCTAGTGGGTAAAAATATATATACAGAGTGCTTCATCCAGTTTTGTTTCTTCCCAGGAATAAAGTATTGACATATTTTCCTTAAAAAAACCTTTTAAGGTTCAGGGCGGGAGAGATTGTAAAAAATAGACAGGGGGACAGGGAAGCAGCGTACAGAAAGTTTCTCAGGAGAAATTACCCGACTTCTTCAACATTTGTCTCCGGCTGATCAAATATCTGGCCAGGTGTCCAGTTATACCACAGAACAGAATGAAAAATATGTGAGAGCATTTGACCAACAGGAAAAACAGGTAATTAAATCAACTGAAAATCTGTTTCCTTGCTCTGAAATAAGTTAAATCAATAATTTTCTTTTTCTTGTGTCTGCTCTTTCTCACCCTTTTTACCATCAGTCAGTTTGTTTACATGACTGTGTGCTCTCTCACTCACTGCGTGCGTCCATGCGTGTGAGCGTGCATGCATGTGTGTAGCAAGGGCTGTTGCATAAGCTTTCCCAACAGGCAGTTGCTTGACGAGAATGATGAGGAGAACAAGGAGGTGGAGGAGAGGTGGAGGAGAGGCAGAGGGAGCAGCGGAGGAGACAATGAAACAAGAGGTTAGAAATGAGTAACCGTGAGAAAAAGATGGTTGTTGCTTATTGCAGGTTCCTCCCATGTGGCACCTTCAGGGAAACAACTTTTAGCAGCAGAAAAATCGTTTGAATCTCTTCTCAGGATTTTTAGCACATTAGCAAAAAATACATTTTCCACAGTCTAACCTTACTTATACTGCCCTCGACAGCTTTGTAGACCTGACGATCGTTTGATATGTTTAAATCCACATTCACGTTTGTGTGCATTTGTGTGCATACATCCATGTGTGCGAATGTGTAAAGTGTGTCTATGCCTGAGAACATGACGCCTCTGTCAATATGCAATCACTATGAAAAACTACACCATGCAAACGAAAAGCAAAAACCCCAGAGTGTCAGACTTGTATCTGTGCCTAACAGGCTTCTTTAGAATTGGCTCTTGTACACAAACACCCACACACACACAGAGGGTAATTGATATGCGGTTTAAATGTCATAAAAAAAACGATTCAAGATATTTCAAATTTACAATTAGGCCAAAAAATGTTTGGTAAGCTTAAATGAAAACTTTCAGCAATACCTCGCCCCCTCCTTCTTAAGTTTGTGTAGTGCCGGTGTATGGCCCTGTGAAATTAGATGTATTTCTCCCACTGGTTTGGCACAGTGTTGGGCTCTACACTGCAAAATCTCAACTTTTGCGATGATGGCTACAATTGGGTAATAGTTATTTTTTCATAGATTTCATGATTTCACTGATTTAGATTTTATAAAAACATGAATAAATACAGATTAATCAAATAAGAATGGCACTCAGTAGAGTGCAAACTGCCACCAAGGTCTAACAGCTCCCTTAGATTCAATCAAGCTGCATTACATTTAGTCCCCTCAATGATGATCAAGATCTATGAATGAGTCCATGGGGAAATAGTGAAAATGTTGAAAAATCTTGCGAAGTTAAGAGAGTGAAAAATAATCCCTTGACCCACCTCCTAATCCAGATCCGCACCAAGATTGAATGTGTTCTTCCCTGACCAGAACCACACCCTTCCACCAAGTTTTGTGTGAATCCATTAAGTTGTTTTTGTGTAAACTTGCACACAATGAAAAAAACAAATACACAAGTGGTGAAAACATAACCTCCTTGGCCAGTTAATCCTAATCAAAGACACATTTGTATATTAATCAAAAGGAAATACAATGTACAAGATTGTGTTTCTTTAACACCATGTCTATGTACTGTCTATGAAAAACTAATTAAAACAAAGTATTGCTCTTTTTCACATGCCACATAAACCATGACACTTAAATGTATAAACTCAGCGATGATAAAGAACATCTAATCACCAGTATTCTGACAGAGTGCAGACTGCAGGAAAGAAGACGAGGCAACCTCTCACTCCTTCTTTTCAAACACAAATTCTTCCTCTCTGTTTTCTCTCTCTCCCCTGCCCTATTTTTCCTCCAGCAAAAGTTGATATTATGTTAATGCTCATTAAGGCTAATGTTTGAAGGCTGGCACCGGCCTCATTTGCATACGGCAGCACACTCAGCGAGTGAAACAGCGTGACATGCTGACCCCAGTCGGGTTGCCAGGGGAACACCCCCCCCAACACCCCACTCCCATACACAACTGAGAGCTGCAACTGCACACACACTTTTTTCCACCCTGACTTACACAATGGTGGTCACTTCTGATGTGTAGCACTAATTCCCAATTAAGAGTTCACAACTTTATCTAGTGGGAAAACATTACACTTTAATCGAGTGTAGTGCTCCGCCCGCGACTACACAAACATACCGTGGTGAGCGTGGTTCTGTGATCACCGGGCACAAAGTGACGGTGGTAATGGGCTGCTTTTGTGTCCATCACGGCCACTTAGCTCTGCTTTTGAAATGGAAATAGTTGGATACCGACAACAATGGGTTCACTCCTTTCGGTTAATTTCTTACAATAGAATGAGAGAGAACTATGTTAAGCTTCTCCTTCTCTTGCTTCCAACTAAATAAAGACATATTTCCATGTTTCAAAGCACAGCTATTCTTTCCAGAGTGACATGAACACACATAAAAACAACATCTGCAGCAGAGTCAGACGGAGGAGTTTGTGACAAACAATGATACATGAAAGCACGGACGGGTGAGGCAGCGCTGCTTATATGTATGTGCCGCGGTTTTTCCTGAACAGAACAATAGCTGACAGGGATGGATGTTCTGGATTCCAGCTGCTTAAGGATTATGTGAATGGGTCTTCTCAGTGCACAATAAGCCAATAAGACCTTTTCTTGGACAGCACATTTGGGCTGTCAGGATGCAACTTTCAAGAATCCTCTTCCAGGCGCAGCGTCGACACATAGTATATCAAAACTGACACTTGCACAAATTTGCAGGGGAAAATAAAGAGACAGAGAGTGGAAGAGGGGGGAGATAGAAAGAAAGAGAAGGGGAGAGAGCTGGGGGGAGAGGAGGGAGGCGTCAGATGTGTGGATGTGCTTTAAAGACTAGTTGTACATCACTACTCACATTCAGAAGCCACAACAGCAGGTCCTGTTGCATTTTCTTTGTTTTACCATTTATGTAAGCAAATGGGAACCAGGCACTTTTCACAATAGCCCAACATTTCTATTCCATATTTTATTTTCAGCTCCACATTATCACTGCCAACGTCAGGCATTCATACACTGTTTATCTCTCTTTTCCCTCCCACATCCTCTCTGTTTCTCCTCCATTACCTGATACAATCTCTACCTCCATTATGCTTCTCTCAGTGCAAAAATAATTCCATTTAATGATTATGTCCCCATTGAGACTTGACACAAACACACTCTCCCAATACTGAGATTGATCATATCATGACTTCATGACTGTATGCTTATGTTCAGGTTGCATATCAGAGGATGGATATAATGGTGAGACTATTCTGATCAGAGCCAACCAGAAATGGCTTGTATTAATTACCCACGACTCAACTGGTGGTCCTTAAATTTCCTTATCAGAAAAACTGATAATAAAAGAGGTGGGAATTTATATGAATATTCATTTGGAGCCCCACTGCGCTTTTGAGGCAGGAAATGAATAATTTCAGTGTTTCTCTCCGGTTTCCAGCATTACATTCCTTTAAACTATCACTGTAATATTTACATAGAGAAGACAAACATGTTGGACTGCACATCACACATTCTCACACATGACCAGACAGAGAGTGATTCATTCCAGCAAAGGCTGATTGACAAACAGTGAATAACTTGTGCATTCTTTTCTTCTTTACCAATTCCCTTCAAAATGCATCATTATTTGCCGCGAGAAGTAAAGAGAAGTGCCACAATAAGAGATAATGAGAGAGACAGGAGATAAAAATAAATGAAGTCTAACACATTTGCAAATCAACAACACAAAAACAGTGAAACATCACAACCAAAATTGTTATCATTGTTTTCGCACTGCGTGTGGTGCAGTGTTTGGCTGGAGATGAAAACACCACTGTATGTAGTGTGAGATCTTAGATTTACAACGTTTAACCACTTAGAAAGCTCCAGGATTTCACTGTATCTAAAAAAAAGCACAAGGTATGTTACCATATCAATTCAGAGGCCACTTTGTGATAAAGCTTTCAATACTGTGGTGAATGGCTCTCCTCTATTCACTTTCATCCATGAAATTCACCCTGTGCACTCTTTGTCTGCAAGTGTCCAAGGATGCATGTGTAGCTATGGTATGGATGTGTACAAGTGTGTGATGGAATAACCCAGTGCTGCACTGGCTATCAGGAATACTGGGACAAATCCTGGTGGGCTGCTCCATCAATGGGCCAGTGGACTGCTAAAATATGCACAAGGCTTTTACCATAACCTTCTAGGTCTTTGTCATCAGTCTCTATGTGCACGTCATTCAGGGTGCACATGAGAGCGTGCTGCATGCATGTTCCAGGACCGTGTTGTATGTAGCGTTTAACAAGCCTGGGGTGGATCCATCTCTGTAAAGTAGGGAAATACTCAGCTAGCTATCTTTGTATTCTACACACATGTCCACAGACACGTACACACACAAACAGTTAGAGTGTGGGTGACTGGCTTTTACCCCCAGGCTGCCTTTTAGCAGTCCCCTCGCACAACACCTGTCTGTTCACGCTATGTCTAGCTGGGTAGACTGAAGCCCGCTGGTTATACATTTAATTGTATATACTTGGGTATGCATGAATTGAAAATATATATTTATATTGAAAAACGAATAGCTCAATCTTTTCATGCTCAGCAAGGAACAAAACTTAAGTGTGTTTAAAACTCCAGTGAAGGGCCCAGAATTAAGAGGTGCAGGGGCCAGGTGTCGCCCGCGGGCCTCACTTTCCCTTTGTACGTGCCCGAAAGTCCTCGTCCTACACCCCATGTTAATGGATTTCACTGATTCATTAGACCTGGCAACCAAGGTTAATCAGCTCATCATTTGGTCAGAAAAATCTTAGCGACAATCCAAGTGCTGAGGGACTGCAGCTCTACTTCATCCATTGATTTAAACTTTTAATCAGACATCCAAATCTATTTGGAGACAATTTCCTGAGCTCCCAAATCTGGACTTTGAGATGTTTAAGGCAGCTTTAATTTAGTTATCTGATTAAGCTCTGGGGAATGCACAAAGTTGCAATTATACAATTATAGCAGGTATAGCTGGAGGCATTGAGTATGTCTTTGTATTGCCACACACTCAGTATTTCTGTGCCGTATAGAGCATCCATTTATTTGCCTCACGTCTAATCCTAGACTACAGAATATGCACTTTTTCCATTATTTTACCCCTATTTCATGTTTATGAGTTTTCTTTCATTAGAGTGGCTTTTTAATTACTGTTCCCTTTCTCTTTATGGCTCTTTCTCTTTTTTCTAAGAGTACTTCTTTGATAGTTTTATAAGTTGCACCAGTGGCTGTGTGGTAAGCAGATTAATAGGAGAGTAATGTCATTAAAATGGTAATGTGTAGACTTGGGCAAGATGCTGAAAACAATAATACTCCACTTGATTAATGGCACTCTAAAGCATGAGCATGCACAATGAATGTACACACACACACACACACACACACACACACACACACACACACACACACACACACACACACACACACACACACACACACACACACACACACACACACACACACACACACACCTTGGTGACTTTACCAACATAAAACAAGCATTTTTTGTTAAACTTGCTCCCCTGAAAAAGACTCCAACACACACCACAACACACTCTTACAACAAACGACAAGCACAGGGACAGAAAAACCTTATGGATTTTTTTGATAGACCGATCCTACTGATGATCAGGAGGACTTAAGATGAGTCTGTTGTCCGTGTGTGTATGAAAGAAAGTGAGTGACAAGGAGAGGCTGAGCGACCTAATACACTGCACACAGATCCACAAGTGAATCATTTCCATAAGCAAATTATTTTAAGTAAAAACTGTAAATGAATGTTCATCTGATTAATGTTGTGACAGGTCACTATAAATAGATCAGTGAGTGGGAAAACTTTGAATTACATCATTTCAAATGCAGAGACAGAGAGAAAGACAGAAGGCTTGTACATAAACACGCCCACACATCCAAGCCAACACAATGGGACTGGAGATGGCATTATGTTGTGTTATTGTGGATGATTAAATCTGGAGCTGTCTGTCTGCCATATGCAACTCATGGTTTCCAACCACAAAGTCACAGACTGGGTGAAAACAAAACAAAGACAGCGAGGGAGTAGAGAAAAGGAGCTGGGAGTGGTTTTGATTAAAAAAACAAAGAGAAACTTATTTTGCTTTCCACCACCATGACGCTGAGGTGTGGAAAACTACAGCTTTAACTCAGCAAAAACCTTGCTTGGGGTTTAAATGCCTTGATAAACAGGCGTGATATTGAAATAAATATGTCGTTCAAAAAACATGATCCTCAACCATAAAAGACAGTCAATTATGGTCCACGGCTGTCCTATAGTCACTGCTCTGGTTCGGGATCACCTGAACAAACCAGGTGGTGTGTGAATTCAGAACCATGCCGTCACCCATGGTAACACTTTCAGAACATCTGAGCTTGGCACAGGTCGGTCAATGACAATGGCTGCAGAGAATAAAAAAGGAACTGTGTGAAGGCAAAAGCAATCATACAATACTGCTTTCTGCCACATTAGAGCTTGTCGCCAGCAGAAACCTCAATGTGTCTGAGTGTTAGTCTTCATGAATCACTGTGCCAGTGTTTCCATGTATGTGCCTTCATAGCTGCTGGTAAGAAACAGTTGGTCAACGGTCAAGTAATGACCCGCAGTGACTGAAGCAGAGTATTTGAAGGTGTGAATTCTTTGTTTCTCTCAGCTTTCTTGCAATTCAACAATTTTGCACAGCAATGCCTGCTTGAAATGGCTCAGTAGGAATAAATCTAGCTCAATACAGCACAACCCTCTGTGGTCTAAGCCCACACACACCCTGATGTTTCTGCTCTCCCTGCTTCTCTCTAGCAGAAGATTAGAATGGAAGATTGTGCTCATTTAATCTATTGAACTATCAGAATGTGTAAAATCAACTGAAAAATGATGTCAAACATGCTCGAACATACATTTTTCATGCATGCATGCACACAAACACACACCTCTGGGCCGGCCTCCAGGAAGGAGTTGAGACCTCTCAGCCAGAGCGGCGTCAGGGGAGCACACTCTCTGATCATTTAATAGGCCTGGCCCCTGAGAGGGAGAGAGCTCGCCTCGGCAGCCTGTCAGGGGGACAGAGCTGACCCTGCACAGCCAGTTCAGCTCTATAGCTGTTAGCGGAAAGGCTGGGAGAGAAAAAGAGGCAAGTCTAGACCCTCAAAGCTTCTGTCGGTGTCACCACTGGTCATTATTTAACCATTCACTCCCATTTTCACATCATCAGGAGACAAACACTCTTGCACTGAAACAAACAGAGACAGACAAGAGGAACAAAGGGAGATCCATTAGATTTGTACTGAATCATGTATTTACAGATTGTGTGCAAGAGCAGATTTTCATTGATATAATACACAGACATGTAAACAAACATAAACAAAGACATAACACAAATCCTGTTCACTGGCATTGTGTTACGTTGCACTATACTGTGCCGTAGGCTAAGAGTCATGCTGCATTTGCAGCTCCGCAAAAATAGAATGTGACTAAAAGAAAGCCAAACAAAACCAACCTCAAAACCTCAACTGTGCCTGTAGCTGAGGAAAATGACAGCATGTCTGCACACACTAACACACAAACACACACACACACATAAGAAACAAACTAAGGCGATGCAAAGGGGAGGGCCAGAGTGCGGCGCAACATCAGTAAATATACAAAGGCATGTCAAAGCAGTTACACATGACTTGAGTGTGTGTGTGTGTGAGTGTGAGTGTGAGTGTGTGTGTGTGTGTGTGTATGTAAAGGCCCCAATGATTACATCTGACCTGCATGTGACTGGGACACTGACCTGAGCTGAAATCAGAAAGACACAGTAGCCTACATTGTGGGACTGTGTGTCCCACATGCACTGTCATGACATGAATATGCCATCAAATATACATGGACACATTCATTCACTGGTATAAAAATAAATGAATGTGGCTGAATCAGGCTGATGACAGTTGCATGCAAAGGCACAAGTCACGTATTGAAAACCAAACACGGTTCAGCTTGTGAAAGCTTTGCCAAGATAAACCAGAGCGGAGCAGACATAATTAAAACCCAAACCCAGTCCAAATGAGAATCTGACATACGGGCTGTTCATCTCCTGCTTTGCTAGATCAACACAGATTGGGCAAATGTATCAGCGTAATCCTCACAACAGTGAATCCGAACTGCTGCCTTGTCCGACAGAAAAATGATCTCTCTCTGGCGTGGGGAATATCGTCACACTTTGATTTTCACTAACAGAGTCCAGTTTGTGTTGGATTACCTCGGTTTGTCCACAGTGAAAGAAACTCACGGGAACCTGTTGATCTTTGATATCAGACTCAGTTACTGGTGTTATTTGCAGCAAAGGAGGAAATAATGTGGAGAAGCAAGTTTATAATAAATGCTGAGGTGTATTTCTTTTCTACATGCTGGTGTGTAGGTGAGTGTGTATATGTAATAACTGAAGAGCACAGGGCCACCCAGGGCCACAGCATAATAACAAGGTTTATATAGGGCCGAAAAGTGGAGAAACACACACACACACACACAGAGGGAGATTCAGAGGGGCCCCTTGTTACTCATGCATGACCAGTCCATAATGCACTTCTGCTCTCTCACTCACCGTTGGCAGGACAACAGAAATACTGAGAAAAGGATTTGGGAAGGCAGGATTTGCCAAGACTGTGGGAACAGCCAGATTCCTCCTCACAGCACAAAAGACGGAGGAAGAGCAGCTCAACTGGCTCACTCTCTAATACATACAGTCAAAGCAGCGACGGTATTGTCCTCAATGGTATCACGTCCTCTCTCGGAACCCGATGCAAAGTGTTTTTCCACACGAATTGCACACAAACATTTGCAAAAAAAGAATGGTTTGTTGAAACGAAAACACTGGGGTAATATGAAGCTGCGTTTTCACTGCAAAACTAAGAAATGATGCATGATGACTGCACCCCCAAGTCAGATACTTTGAGTTGAGCGTAAATGTGCGCGGCGTGCATGAGCTAGTGTGTGTGCACTCATGTATCAAACTGTGGCTGAACATTGATCGGTCCGGCTCCCTGCAAAGAAGATGTGAACTGCCAGCTAATAGAGGAGCTAGCCTCAGTTATCCCACTGACTGATGGGAAATGTGATTTCATTTAGTTGTTGCTACAGACACTGTAAACATGTCATGTTTCCCCTTCAGTAGTCAGAGCAAACGGTAAACATACACACAGAAGGAGAGTGAGAGCGAGAGAGAAAGAGAGAGAGAGGCAAAGTCAGAAGCGTGTGCGTTCCCCTGCAGCTGTAGATGTACATCATGTACGTCTGTTGTGAAACTCTCGTGTAGATTCATTATATTAAATAGTCCAGCAAGGGCAAATGAGTTAAGTAATTAAGTTGTTTTTATCCTTATACACTCGAAAGTTGAATGCCTTTTTGTCTCCCACCTGAAAGTTTTGTTCGAGCGAGTTAATTAACAGCATCATCACGAAAAACATTACTGTCATCAACCTTTCGTAAAATTCAAATTAACATGGCTGTTGAGGATTTTTTATAATAATCTAAAAACAAAGCAATAACCTGATTCTAAAACAATACCTGTTAATTACAATTTTCTATGTGTTTTTCCAAACTCATAAATATGAGATGTGCCAGTTTCCTTTATTTTCTCAAATTAAAAAGTTACTCCAGATGCTTTTATTCACCCAGATCAACAAGCAGTTGTGGCTCCAGATGTAAGTTCCCATCATTCTTCAACAAGAAACTGTCAGATTGAGGTGCGACTCAGCAGAGACGTGCACAGACAGTTTGAGGGGCTGCTGCTTTGAAAACCTTGATCCTGCATGTCCCTGAATTGTTTTAAGTAGGGTTTCTGTTTTTTTTTATTTAAATAGTTATATTTCTATACATTGTTTCTTTGTACTTTTAATATAATTCTGTCCATGTTCCGTAATTTACTATTGAGAATAGAGTATCATTATCTACAGCATCCATCTTCCTCTGGATCCCACTATTATTGGCATGGCCCTTTTATACACTCGCCCATTACACCCCCTAATATGTACCTGTCTGATGTGTCTCCTGATGCTCAGCATGCTCTCCCCCACTCTCTGGTCTGGAGCCTCAAGTATAACGTTGTCCACAGCATTTTCCAGTTAAAATTGTTTATATTTTAAATAACAAGTAGTGGTATATACGAGTCTATACAGACTCAATGGTTTCAGGTGAAGTCAAGGAATTAGAAAGGAGTAGCCTTTATCTATTTTTATAAAATAAAGTGGAATACATACAATTTTAAATATGTTTATACACGTTCCTCTATGTTAACCATCCATGATCCATGTCATAGCTAATATAATTGATGTGTTTTAAACATGAAAAGTTGTGCTTTGTTCAGAAGTATATTGGTTATAATTATAAATAATATATTTGTCATTAATTATTACCACATATTCAAAAGAACTGGAGTCCTCACACAACATCAACAATATTTTGGTGCTAGTGTCACATGAAAGGGACTGACAAGCATCACTTTGTTTTACAACTCTGGGCCACCCTATCTCTCTAATAGTCTAATTGTATATGGAGCCACAACAGCAAAAAACATTGTATTACTATTTCCCTCCAGAAGGGCAGCCCAGCTAATGAGGGCAAATGGGCTTTTGTTTGGGCACCTTTAGCCCAGCCCTGTGTCAAATTAACTCTGGGAACAGACTGCATCCAAAATTCTAAATCACATTTCGTTTAGAATCCTAGATATATATTTTCTTAATTCAGAGAGTTAAATCACATTGAGGTTAATAACCTCCAGCTCAAGAGAGAACTGGCTGGGAAAGGAGCATAACAAGAGACAATGATTAAAGGAATCATTAACCATAGAGTTTATATTATCCTTCAATTCAGTCTGCGATACCAAGTTCATCAATTTAATGACTCTTTGCAAACTATTCCAAGTGTCTGGAACAGAAAACATGAGAGCTTTTTTACTAGGGCCAGACATCAGATATCTGTCTTGAGCTCTGCTCCATTCACGCTGCAAGCCCTTAGTGCTCAATTCAGATTTATTTATTTTTTTTCATAAAAAGCTGTTCCCATTATCTTTTAAAATGTGGCCAGTATCAGACTCCATTGTGAACTGGTCATAGCCCTTATGTTACCTGCATGTGCAGAAGAACAACATGATGTCACACGCAGCACGTTGTGTACAGACGTAAACAAGCAGAAGAAGTCAGTAATAAATATTGAGACCACCGATGTGAGTGTTTTGGATTTACTTTCTTCTAGATATACTTTCAAACACAGACCGGTTCCTCTACTGACTACCTCCGTCAGAGCTGTCTTCAATGTTTGTTTTCGCCAGATGACTCCCGCCCGCAACTTCGCCTGTGCAAAATTAGGGGAAATGTCAATCTTCAGACTGAAGTCGCATTTAAAAAAAAATCTGATCTGTATCTGATTTAGAACCACATATGAAAGTGGCCCAAATCTTATTTGAAAGATCAGACTCCAAGTGATTTGTGCTGTTTAAACAATCAGATCAGGGTCACATGGGGGGGGGGGGGGTAATCAGATTCAAGCCGCTTGTGTGAACATAGTCTAAGAATATGACTGGAAGAAAAGATTAGATCTTGGTCTTCTTGAATCCATTAGAGGATTTTTTATGCAACAGACTACATATTAGACAGGACAGGACACAGAAAATCTTAGGTCATAAATGATCTGACAGATGCCGCAGATTAACTGTCATCTGGATACGCGTAACCTTTATGCAGCTAAATTGGCCAAGCGCTGATATAAAGTTGAAGTCTTACTCCATCCACAGAGAGAAAGAGAGTGTAAAGGACACAGATGTAGCTTGCTACTGCAGCAGCTTCATCAGTGCAGCCTGAGTGCATTCTGAAGGAAACAGATCACTGTACGTATCGCTCTGAATAGAGGAAATTATATGTCAAGGTCCATAAAGCATGCACTTTATACATTATCAGAGACAGTATCCTTGTGGCGTTTATCATTGTAGGGAGGATGTACAACAGTGAATTACGATGACATCACCTCATTTCAAGCCATTTAGTTTCTCTGCTGCAGCTGACCTGAAGATCAAGCTAGTTTCCCAACTTCCATTCACATATTTTGACCAGAGCAGACGGACAAAGTAGAACTGCATCAACATGATGGGATGACAGACCTTTACCCCCATCAGTACCATTTCTGTCTCACTCGTGCTTGTTTGATATTTAGCTGTAAACAGGACTGCTCCAACGTTGGGCATGCGGCACATGAGGGATAGTCAGCAATTATCACTTCATGTTGGTACGAAGGCTTTCTTAGATTACCAATACATGGATG
Organism: Paralichthys olivaceus; assembly: GCF_024713975.1. Lineage (NCBI taxonomy): Eukaryota > Metazoa > Chordata > Actinopteri > Pleuronectiformes > Paralichthyidae > Paralichthys > Paralichthys olivaceus. The sequence continues at coordinate 11,643,292 of NC_091107.1, read as the reverse complement.
AAGACTGAATATTAGATGAGCCCTCTCACACAAATCTGATCAGTTAATCCATGACTCCTACTGAACATTTGTGCGAAATTTCAAAGGATTCTCTTGAGGCCTTCTTAAGGTAACTTGTTGATAAGGCAAACAAAGGTTTCCCCTTACAGTGTTCCTGGGATTTTGCATTCAGGAAAACGTGACAGTCGGACATAATGCCTAAGCCTCACATGTTCTTTGGGTTGCATAATTGTTGCAGTGAATGTGAAGAATACTAACATCATCAGGATTTGTACCAAAAAAAGGAAAGAGGGACCAGGTGGGACATGGAAGCAAGCTGGGAGGAAAATTTCACCGTGTCACCCCCCAGTGTGCTAACTATGCATAACTTATGTGGTGCTGGAAATATTGCTAAACTGGTGAATTTGCTATGTTTTTATTTATACAGAGGAATCCATCCCTTTGAATAGTTTTAGGTATTTTTCTTTCTTCTTCATCCCGGGCAAAACACCTCTTTCAGCACCTTCCCATTGCAACCCCGACATCCACAGAATAATCCATATCTTCTGTAGTAGCTACGCATTCATCAGAAAAAAACATAAACCCTCTTGAGGAGACCTCTTGGGAGACTCTTACATGGGGTACGTCATCAACTCCCACTGGTTGTTTGTGTGCAGGCGTCAAGTCTTACTCATCTGATGGATGAATGGCCTCTCTGCCACACACTCTAACTCTGGTGTATGAAGGGGCTCCAAGACCAAAATCTGTGGTGGTTTCACAGTAACTGGCCATGTACTTAATAATAAAGCATGTGCTTCAGTGTCTGATGTTATTGTTGTAACTTGGTATTTTTCACCAAATTTAAAGGAAGAATATCAAATTATGAGAATCTGACCCAGTATCTGGTTCAGTTAACTTACCAGCTGCATTTCTAAGTGAAACAAACTCTATATACTCACGACCTGCTGAAATAAACTTTAATGTCAATGACAAGGACGTCAAAATAACGTGTCCTAAATTCCCTTCCTCTTTAATTCGGTCACAGGACCTGCTTTGCCATTGGTTTGCAGTTTCCACTGCACCTCAAAAATCAGTGGTGCTTATTAATACACTTTTCATATCTTTGCAAGTGCAATGAATGGTGTCTGACAAGGGCGCTTGTCTGCCAATTGGAGTATTCTCATAAAGGAAGCACCCCAGGATGAAAGCCCCTGGTGATGCTGGAGAGAGCGATGTCAAGGGTACGAGAGTAATGAAACATCCAGATAAGATGGGGAGACGGTGAAAAGTGAGGAAGGAGACAAATAAAAGAAAAGGATACACAAACGTCTTGCATAAAAAACTGAGGGGCAGGTAAGAATGAAAAGCCGGCTCCATTTTCACACTGAAGAAATGTAGATAAAGACAGTATTTTAGACAGGGCCATCTGAATTGATATCGGGAGGACAATCCAATGGCCTTGACGTGTGGCTGGTTGCACTTTTGTCAAAAATATCAAATGTTGCCATCAACAGCTTTTTATGTTAAATTTGCAGCCATGAATCATCCATAATTTCTTAGAAAAACAGGAAAATGTGTGAGCCAGACATTTGTATTGTATTCAGGTGCTTTTCAAAGAGCAGAGATGATGTGGGCCTTCTAAAATATCACCTCTTCATTGTTACTCTTCATTTCTGTGATTGTACGTAAACATAATAAAGGGTTTAAACTCACCTTGCATGTACCGTTTGCTTGCGCTGTGTGATATAATGATATATATCATGTCATAGATAGAAAAACATCTACTATTTCATATGATGCTCTATTGTTTATTTTGTTTCGCCACAAATCACACGCTTGTTTTTCCCCCAATGAGGAGGCGCTCGGCGTTCTTCCACGCAGCATGGATGCAGGCAGGACATTTGCATAAAGGCAACAAAAACAAACATGAAGGAGAGTGAACGAGACGCAGAAATCATTCCAAACAGGACTCAGATGAGCCAACACAAAAATGAGGAGCTAAAAGAAAGGCGGCTTCTGTTGCATGGACGTGGTTTGGTAATGAAAAAATAAAACACGGTTTGCAAATGACTGCACAGACTGGTCCCCACAACAGATTAAACCTCCACAAACCTCTTTTAAATAGTATGATGGAGGTACAGCTGATTGCTCATAACTAACCCCAGACTTATGAATTTGCAAAGACAAGGCCTCAATTTATAAGGTCAAGAAAAAACGCATGAGCAACCGGTAATGAGTACTGATATATATAATATTGTTATGTGGATATGATCTGTACCAGGATATGACATCTTGGTCTTATCATACAGCCAAACCATTTCCATTGGGTGTCTGAGTTTGTGTTTGAGAACAAAATTCAAGCAGTGTCGAGGCTCATTTCCTGAATATCTCATGCATGGTTGCTGTTCTTTTTTTGGCTCTGTTTTTTTCCGCTACACTACCTTTGATTTATTTTTTTATTTCTCCTCAAACTCTCCGGGTTAATCTGTCCCTGCTCCTGCTCCGTATATGATGGCGGAGCAGATGTGATATAAGGATTCCTCTTTTCAGCATCATCCATCCAGTAACCCCCACATCCCTCTAATTCTCTCATCTCCCTCACCCTCAACCCATTTATGACACTCATCACACACGCACAGACACGCACACACACACACACACACACACACACACACACACACAAACACAAATGCACTCACACACAGACAATATTTGCTGTTCCCCTCATCCCTGTCTCTTCTCATCTTATCACAGCGAGGCTTTAAGAGAACGTTGGCACAGCAGTGGCCAGTAACATGTCACTCAGGATCCCAGCCAAGCCACAGGCACAACATAGACTCACATAACATCAGCTTACCCGGCTGCATTTTCTGCCTGTGCCTTCTCTTCCCTCCTACCTTTCTCTTTCCTGTTATCTCTTCTATCAAAGGTGGTCCGCTTTGAATGACAAGTATCCGCTGGATATCAGCGAATCTGCTGAGACTTTAGGGATTACGCTATTCATTTTGCTAATCAAGCTGGAAAGGGATGAAAGCACCGCAAGCAGTTTAAGTTTAATATTTCTGTTTGGCATAGCGTCAGTTTGAAAGTTTTAATTTGATACAAATTGGTTAAGAAATGCCTTGTAAATTGTTTTACATGTATATTCTAATTGTCTCAGGAGGCGTCTCTGGTATTTCTTGCTTTATTTTACCTTATAGGATGATATCTGTTCATCAGACACAAAAAAACACCACAGGTTTCATCATTTTGCCTGGAGTGAAGAAATGTTGTTTATTTGAATGGAAGGGAAATAGTAGGGAAAGACCTATGCAGCTGCATGTCCTTGTCGGCACTATGAATCCAAATGTATGAGAAATAAACTCTGAAATCAGCACATTTCATTCCAACAGCATGACCGAGCCATGTGCTTATGAGATAACAGGGTACATTTGATCAAATTATTGGATTACATGGAACTGATCATTTCCTTTTAACTTATAAATAGAGCTGCATTAGTGGCACATAAGCAGACATCAAGGCTAGCGGCGAGCGTATATTCCTTGATGCTATACAGGGAAATACATCAAATCTACATCTCAGATAAGAAAAACCTTTCAGTTGCAATAAATTCGCCATGTGGATATAAACATGTGACTTTAAAAGATGACATTTATTGCTGACATGATATTTCTTATTTCATACTATGTGTAAATTAGTTTTTGCTGCCCTGTGCGACACCCATACTCGCTGTATTGCAGGGCATCCCACTGGACTGTGATTGAATAGAAAAGGAATGATCCATATCTAATAGCAAATCTTAGCTGTCATCAATTAATACTATCATTACCACTTCTGGATTCCATTTTCACGCCAACCTTTTTCTCACCTTATTCTGTCATAATAAACAGCATCAAATCCATACTCTGCCATCGAATGCCTATGGGGGTAAAAGGTGGCTCCAGGATTATGGAGTGTGAAGGTCATCTCTCCTTTAAGAGGCCAGACCAGCTGTATCGAGGAACTACTAGAGATATGGCCTCTTTTTGGTTGGAGGCTCACTTTTAATAAGGTCAGGATTAGGGTGACATGCGCATTATGACGAGGGCTTATGGGGTCAGTGCTTACTCCTGGAGAGTGGGCCACCATTTACCAGCTCGGTGCAAGTGTGGTTAACTCTTTCTCATTATTATCGTCATGCCTGGAGATTTTGGGTGTATATCTTCAGTGTGTGCAGCTCATGTCATGTGTGTGCACGTGTGTTCTGGTTGGCATGTGTGTGCATGTGGAGAATAAGGCGTTGGAAGGCGGACAGTGGTGTGTCAGCTGTTGTAATCTAATGTTTGCAATGCCAATGTCTCTATTCAGGAATTCTTTTTCCTTGTCCACTCCCTTCCACTCTCCATCTCTGCTACAGAGTAGCATGATAATGTTGCTCTGAGGGGGCTTCTCAGAGGATTAGCGCAGATTAGCATTAGCTGGTCCATTTGAACTGGATACGCTCACAGCAGCATTAGCATGTTGGCATACTAACCCGAGGTTGTAGCCACAGAAAGAATTTGCAAAGAGAGATAAGGAAGCAATGCCAGGGAGAAATATTCTGTTTTCAAAAAGAGAAAGTATGACAGCTACTTGATTGACTGGCATGGATGTGTTTGCACCATTACCAAAAGCTTCCAACATTTCAAAAGCCCTTTTCCTTTGAGTCGTAATCACAGTTGTCTGAACTCTGTATTCCACATTACATGTGAGTCCATGTTTTTGCAAAGACAGTCTATTACTCCTCTTGTTTGGATATGAAATGGCAAGATGATATGAGCGGTTACAAGAGCGCTGCCAGGAACAATAACCGTTTTCTTAAAAAACAATATTCTGACAAATTCTGCTCTGACAAAAAAAAAACAAAGCTTTTATTAATGAAATGTCACAAAATCCAAACAAATAAATGAGTGCTGCCAAAAGCCAGAACATACAGCCAAGGTTACAACTGAAATCCAATCCATCAAATCTAATCCTGCTAAATTCACTCACCACGTTGGCCACAGATTAACATTTAAAATATAAAATGCCACAGTAGTAAGGCTCTGACTAATGGTGTAAAGTTATGCAAGCATCAAACTGTAGTATTGTATAAAAATAGTTTTAAAGTGTACAAACTGTGCTGCAAGACCCCACATCACAGATAGATGATGTTTATTTTAAACACACCAACAGCCAATTTTGGCCTCATTCACATCTCGCTAATAAGTCTTGCTGGATCTTAACTACAGCAGAATTTTGATTTGCTTCATCCGGTGGAAGCTTTTGACTTATGGGCGCAGGAGAGTGATGGAGTGAGTAATTGAGCTCACTGTGAGACAAACACTAATGAGTGAGATAAAGGAGAAATCGAGTTAACTGCTCCCCATTTTCAACAATAAGAGATGAGGAGAGACGGAGAGGAAGTGCAAAAGAATGCATCTGCTCTATGTCTGACTTGTCTACATGTTGATGTTTTTTTTCTACAATGCACAATGCCCGCTCTACCCGACCGAGGCAAAGTGAGAGAAAGGCAAATAGCTCTAAGATAGGCGGTGAAATTACCCGTAATCGGAGACCATTTAAAAACATAATAACTTCTTTGTTTCCACAGCGGGAGGTTCAGGACTGGGGAATCTATTTGATTAGAAGTGCAGATGAGTTAGCTATAAAACTACTGAGCCAAACCCTGGCCAGATTCATGGGGTTTGTGTGTGTGTGTGCAAGAATTAAATCTTACTGCCAAAAAAGAAAAATGTATAATTCTGGAAGAGGCAGGTTTAATAAAGTCCGGTGTCGGTTCAACTGGGGAGCTGGTGAAAATATCTCCTCCTTAAGCAGCACAAACCAGCAACAGGCTTACAAACCTACAAAAAAATTCAAACGGAGCATGAAAATATGTAATAAAATCCAGGTGGAAACGTGCCACAGCATCTTTAACAAAGATGTGTTTGCAGTAGCAAATTGTCACTGTTCCACTGAGGAGGACAGTGGAGGTAAGCTTAGGGGTGTGTGTCACTTAGGATGGTGGGAATAATGTTGTGTAGCATATAATGGATTTGCAATGTGGCAAACATAGACAGATGGTGGAGGGGGGGTGTGTGTCTGTGTGTTTTGTGTTGCTAGCTTGGACACACACACACACACTGTGCACAGCTCAGTGTGTGTGTGTGTGTGTGTGTGTTTGAAATCCCTAAGGCGCATTATGTATGCTGCCGCTCGCTCACCCAAGCCAAGGGTCTCAGTTCATTTGGTTTTTAACTGTTATAAATTGTCTCACTTGACTCCATCTTCCCGCCCCTCGACAACAGGCCCGGAGCAATCTTTACTCAGAGAGCGGCTCCGCTCCAAACTTAGAACCAGTGAACGATTTTGGAAAAGTCTGAAACGGGAAATGTAGAGGACACTGAGCCCGGCCGAGGGGGAGACGTCACACAGAGTGGTGAGAGCAGGGACACAACGAGAGGAATAGAGATATATAAAGGAAGAGTGTGTGTGTGTGTGTGTGTGTGTGTGTGTGTGTGTGTGTGTGTGTGTATTAGAGGGACTTGTCTTCCTTATAGAGACAAAAATCAAGTCACCATAACGTATATCATTCAATTTTAAGGGAAAGGCATGTTTTAAGGGTAGGTTAACATTAAGATTAGGTTATGATTAAGGTTAGGTTTAGGGTAAGGGTTTAGTAAGTAGCAACTATGGTTAAGGTCTGTGTGTTTTTTTGTCTAAGACCTGGACGTTCCTCAATTTACAAGCAAACAGGGAGGAATGAAAGATAACGGTGTGTTCTTAATACCACATTACTTTTTCTTTTTAATCTTTTATGACTTTTCATTATCTTTTACTACTCTGATGAAATTGGATGCTTCATTCTCTGCCAGAGATTGAGAATATAAACATTCATTCTTTACTTTCTGACAATGTGATAAAATTATCTTTTGGACTACATATATATATATATATATGTGAGTCATCATAACACATTTGAATTATTCTGCTCTATATTGTGATGATAATCATGCACCCTCTTTGTGCATGTGAGTGTCTGTGAGTGTCTGTGAGTGTCTGTGTGTGTGTGTGTGTGTGTGTGTGTGTGTGTGTGTGTGTGTGTGTGTGTGTGTGTGTGTGTGTGTGTGTGTGTGTGTGTGTGTGTGTGTGTGTGTTCATAGGTGTAAGGTTCACCGTGTGAAAACGTTTTCAGTTGGATGTAATTTCATACCTGTATTTCTCAAAAGTAATCAGTTAATTACAACCTTTAAATATAATGTGTGTTCTCCCCCTAGTTTCACTCACTTTCTCTCTCACATACAAAAACACACACAAACACACACACATAGATAGAAACCTGAACACACACACACATTCACACAGTCATCAGAAGAGATTGCACAGTTCTCCTTTTGCTCCCATGTAAACCCCAACTGTTCTCTACGTTACCGCTTGCCTGAGAAATAAGGGCTGACATGAAATGCTGTATATTAAGTATATGATTCAAAGTGGAAGGAAGAAGAGTTCAATTTGAGTTTCAGACAACATCTGTATACTTTTACAACATTAGATGTGTTAAGAAATGTCGCTCATGCAAAAGAGTGTCTAATAGCGTTCAAACAACAAATTAAGATGTGGGGGGGGCACAAGCTGATGATTAGACAAGGGACTGTAAAGTGACTTCTAGCAATAGTGTGAATACAAACACACCCACACACACACAGACACACACACACACACAGAGAGAGAGAGAGTCAATTAACGCGAACATGTGTCTTCAGGGAATTATATTTCAATTAGCTTTAGATACTTCTAGGCTTCCTTTGAGACCACAAACTCTGAAGCAAGTGCATAGCTGTGTTATTTGTGGATGCAGTAAATCCTGCTTTTCAATTAGTATCACGCAATAATTCCATTTCGTTACATAAGTACAAGTAAAGCAATTTAACACTAAATCAGTGTTTTGTGTGATATTGAAAAACTGTATCATTAAACTGAAGCGTAAACACAGAGAACGGCTTGTGCAGATCCAGCAAACCGAGCTGCATTCTGAAGCTGATTTCTAAAAAAATTACAGCAATGAGAAATTAACAAGTATGAATATCTATTAGAAATGCGTAATAGCCATCAAGAGGAAATGAACACCGTCATTAAAAAGGGATACGAGTCATTTTGGGGGATTACTTTGTGGCATAGCAGCATGTGGGAACAGAATGAATAGTGACTGTAGGAACACCTGAGGGATTTACTGTGGATATGGCTTTAATGGACCATGAGAGACCTAGAGAAGGGATGCGATAAAGTAAAGGAAGAGAAGAGGACGTGCATGAAAACTTCAAGCCAGTTGTATCTTTCTGTCCCTTAACCATTATTCCGCCCCTTTACTTTAAGCCTTTCACAACATATTAGTGCAGTGCCTGTCTAAACCTGCCTGTTTGGAATGGGCTGTGAGGGTCGTTACTTGGTCTGTGGTGACACCGGTTGCAGCTTTATCTTTAAACTGAGAAAGTCCCCGTCAGTAATTGAGCCAAGTCAAGTAAAGAATGGCTGCAGAACCCTGAGGCCTCTCCACCACTGCTGCACAAAGAGCTGTTCACCTGTTAATTAACAAAGTTTGGTGAGGCTCGTCTCTTCATTCCAAGTTTATTAATATCAAACGTATCATGTGTTCAAACACTGCACCTCCAAGTGTTGAAGGCCGTAGTTCTTGAGATATTCCACATACAAACAGTGAGACAGATTTCTGGAATTATTACATCGATTCCCTGCACTGCTCCTTAACTCAACATTAATGTGACGGAAATATGTCTGTGCTCTTAGAGAGAGAAAGGTATCCTTCAATGTGAGTCATAAAACCAGCAGCAGTGGAGTAGGAACAAAAACGCCATAACTTCTCAGCTTCATCCCATGTTTAGTCCATATTATCAGATCAAATACAGTCGGCAAAAACAAAAGAATCTGTCTGCTGTTCTCTCGCTGCTCTGTCTTTACACTGCCAGGTTTGGTGTGTGCACAAGTCGGAGAGTGTATTTGCGTGGGGGTGTGCATGTTTTCGGTGTACACACTCAATATGGCTCAGTGCGTAAGAATGGCTCTGTACACAATGCAGGTCCTGCTTTGCTTTGGATGAATTCATTTCTGTCAAGAACAGACACGGAGTCCCTAAACAATATCAGAGTTGGGGCAGAAGAGCTGAGGGAGTAGTCAGAGTCACGGCTGTCCATATCTTTATCTCCGTCGGAGAAAATGATTACTGTTACATGTGCTACCAAGTCTCCAGACTCTGGCCCTCTGGGACTTGTATGAAAAGGAGCTGTCAGATGAAAGGGCACATAACATAAAAAGAACATTATGTAGGCTAAGACTTGTTAAGAGAGGAGACGATACATGAACCTGTTGAGCACACTTGTTCAATTCTGTGTGTGTTTAAGAGGGAGACAAAAAACTATGTCATTATCTTGCGTTGTCCTTTAATTTCTAATTTTCTTCAGTTTGAACCTCTTTTTAACCTTCGTCTTTCCTCCAGTGAAAGATTACAAACGGCCTCTGTGTGGAGACTTTTAATCCAAATAGGTGATTGTGTTTCCATCTCTTTATTCTGGAGTGTCTTTGAGATTAGTGACACATGGCTTGTCGAAGACTGCAGCTTCAGATTAGCCACTCGCTAATCCTTCAGAATTCAATGCTAATACAGACATCACATAAGCATGAACGCGTACACGCACAGACCAACGCACCCAATAATACAATCAGTCTGTGGCTTTTCCAATGTACTGTATGTGCTGCTGCTTTACTTGCATGGATATATTTCTGTATATTTAAGTTTGAGTCTTAAGGAAGAAAAAGAAAATATTCTAAAATAACTGATAAATTGTTGAGTCTGAATACGACCATTTAAACAGCATTTTCTTTCCTTAAATCGAATAAAGTTGTACTCAAAATAAGCAATAGTCAAATTGAGACATGTGGAACTTTGTGATTTTAGTCACATTATGTAAATATTTATACGTCCTTGCTCATCATTCAAATGTACACAATGACCTCCGGCATTTCTAACTGTTTTATTTGTTTCTGCATGTGAACATTTGACAGTGTATTTTCTTTTCTGGCAAATTAAAGTCTCTTATCACACGATTCCGAGTAAAGGCACAACAGTTCATGTTGCAACTTGTACACAGAAATAGCCGCATGTTAACATTGCAGAAAAGCCCCATCAGCTGATATGTTAGCTGAGCTTGCATACTTCTTTCACCTAGTGGGAGGTCTATTTAGAGTGCAAACCCTCTGTCTGCTGCTGCAGCTGAATCCACCTGTGGGCTTGTGATCTCACTGCTCTCCATAGGGGGCTGTATTTGATCTCTCCCTTCTCTCACTTTGGGCTGGCTTTAAGATGCACATTGGCAAAGAGTTGTGACACACAGCTGTGATGAGAAAAAAAAAAATCCTACACCGATTCATGGTAAATGTCGATTTGGGGATAATAATATTCTGTATTTGTAACAAGGAGGTTGTTAGCTCACACAATCACCTTCATATGATTCTACTGGAAAATAATAAATATTCAAATCAAGCTACCATCATCTTCTTCAATTTAATCCTGACGACATACCTGTGATTAACACAACCACCCATGATAGTGTATCATTGCCATCACAGAGCTAATTACTCCTGAGTAACTCGGTGGATCAATAATAATGTTTTACAGGTACTTGACAAATTTTACTTATGTTGTTACTTATGTATCAAAAGGAATATTTGATTGGTAAAACCTTTTGCCTTTCGCTATCTAATATTAATGAACGACACAGTTAGATGATGATGATGATGATCTGGCTGGCATTGCAGTGTCATTCTTTGTCCTCACATCATTTTCTGGAAGCTCACAAAAGCCTGTTCGAGATTTCCACAAGCTGGTTTGGGAGCTGAGCTACTGGTTGGCACTCTGTACTCCACAGGATATTTGCATACAGCTCAAAACTCTTCAACTCTCTCTATGGAGACTTGGTGAGTTTTTGCCACCAATCAATCACACAGCCATCTGTTAATGGGGGTTTATTTAGCTTAATAATGACTCTGGCGTCCTTTCTCTTCCTGCCTTATTTCATCCCGAAGCCTACACACTCAATTCAACTTGTCATAGATGCACATTACAGAGCTGAACCTCGCACTAGTTTATTCATATGATATGAAAGAGCTTGAACTTGAGCCAAACTGGATTTTGGGGGAAAACACCAATAACGACATTAGGGAGGTAAACATTGTAATGTATCAGCTGATATATTTATAATTTTTTTATTTGATTCTTAAGATGTCATTATCAAACCCTTTAGGATAAAGAAACATAATTAAGGCTGGATATTCTAAAGATTATATATAAACTTTAATATATCACTATAAATAAAAAAACTAAAATACAGCATTTCCTAAAGAATGAATTAAAACTATAGCAGTAACGGGGTGCATATGCACAAAGGTCACTCTCTTGCACAACAGATTCAGAGTGACAGATGCACAGACTAAGTAAGAGAAGGAGCTGCATTGCATGATACAATAGCAGCAGAAACTATGAGCAGGAGCAAGCACGTGGCAAACACAGCTGCCAATAGCACTGCACCCTCCAAGCTAGACATCTCTTATGTTTTTATGAGAAGTGTAAAGAAATGTTGGTTTATGGTGAAATTGCGGCGGCACAAATTAGAATGTGGTGTGTGGCCAAAGCCTAGATAATTAATGGGAAACACATATTTAGAAGTTTAATTAAGAAAATAAATGTAAATTATTCTTTCTGCATTATTTATCCTGTAAAATAAAAATGTTCATATGGGCTAACATAAACGCTGATGGTGTCACATCTGTAAAAGGCTCATATCAGCTGATTTTTTATCAACCAGCTGAGAAATTGATCAAGGTCCCGCATGAACAGGTGGATGTTTCACTGTTAGTGTTCCTGGAGCAGTTCTGCTCTGCCATGAGAGCGTGTTAGAATCCGACCACATTCGACTCCAGCCTCCTCATTTCTCTTTTAACTTTTTTAACACCTGGACTAACAAAAGACTGGCTTTGAAATCCCTCGGGAGAGAAGCAATGAATCCAAAGTGGAGGTCTGTGTGTGTGTTTGACTGTCTGTGTGATTCACATTGAGCCAGTGCTGCTCCACTGAGGATTCTCAGCATTGAAGCTTTGTGGCATCGGTATAAGGTACAGAGCCACTCACATGTTCTGGCCATCAAAGCAAAGCCATGAAAATGAATACATCACAAACACACAGAAGCAGGAGGGAAGAGTGCAAGTGAGCAAGAAAGAGAGAACATCTTGTTTCTCCGGTGTAATCAGTGGCTCTGCAAACGCGCACACACACAAGGCCGCTTGTTATCAGAAGATTTCCCACGCTGCTGTGCTACAAAGCTCCACACCAGGATGGGAGGATGAAGCGAGGGAGGAATGGACGGAAGTACAGAGGGATGGAGGGTCAGCCTTCAGCAGCTTAGACTCACTGCGGGGATAAACACATCCCTCAGCGGGGGTTTGTATTTAGGCTAGCAAGATCAGAGTTCAGAACAGACAGACTAGCAGGCAGGCAGAGCGACAGGAAACAGACAGAACAGCAGAGATAAACAGACATCCAAACAGCAAACAACAACCAGTGCACATATCACACATTTTAGTTGTGAGGACTGCACATTCCTCCTCCACAGCCTCTCCTCCCACATTACGCTTACATCAACTCCTCTTCTGGAACATCTCACTCTCTCCTCTGTCGCAGCCTCTATCTCCCCTCACCTGCCGCTCAGCTACAAGCTCTTACGCAAGAGGAGCATTTGCATAACAGGCTGTTTTCTCTGGCTCCGACACGGGCACATGAGACGCTGTGGATAATACTGTATGTTAACAACTCGACCTGTTGGTAAACAACAACCTCCATCCCAGCACTCCACATTCGCACCATGCATGCAGGGGCTGGTCGGTGACAGAGACGTGGATTTGGATGTCTGAGCTGACGTCGGGCCAGAGGGGCTGAAACAGCTGTCATTTACAGAGCGCGCCACGGATATGGCTTCTGCAAGGCAGACTTCATTCAGTTGGAGGCTGACCTGCCTGCTGTGTGGAACCTATACAATAATAGGTCTTGCACCAAGAGATGACTGTTCAAATCAAGCAGCCTAGCATTATCCTCTTGAGGGTGAGAGAGAGGGTGGGAGAGGAGAGAAAGAGATTGATGCGAGTGTGTGCGTGGCGGAGAGACCCACATGAAATGAGACGAGCATTCTGCTGTTACCAGCATACTTATGTCTGTGCTTAGTCCAAATCTACATCAGCAACACGAGTGTGCCGCCCTTAGGAGACCATAGAGGAAAAGAAAGGCTGCAGTGCGAGTTGTCAGATATACCGGATATCCTAAGATACCTCATTACAAACCAATTCATTAAGTCAAGAAGGGCCTTAATCATGTCTGGTTATTAAGGATGGAGGGCTCTCATTCTCCTCCTCTCTCTCTCTCTCATGTGCACACACACATGCACTTCAAAGAGACAACAACAAATGATCAAGGGAATCAAGCACAAATGGATCTTTCAATTGGGATTTCTCATTTACTCGTGTGGAAAACCGCAGATAAAGTCAAGATGATGCTGATTTAGTCTTTAGTGCTTTTGTTATCTGCTGCCTCAAATACACCGGGGTGTGGACTTTATATCACAAAACTGAAGCTCAGTGTGACGAATGTGGCCCCCGCTGTCAGACTGACAAGTTGTTTCAGAGTACAACCATCATCCCGCCCACCCGCCACTGCCAAACACAACATGAGCATGTGCATCCAGAAACTCAGGATGTGCTCCCTCTTTAATTTCACACATAAAGTGCTGAAATTAAAGAAAATATATTGTTTCATTTCCTTGAATGTGTCAAGACTTCGACACCGTGTTAGAGCTCATTAACAAATCACCACAAAAATACAACTGGGTCTAATTCATGCAAGTTTGTACCAGAGTGGGAATATTCTGAAATCTAGAAATATTCCAAACTACAGTGGTGTCTGCATGGTGTGTGGTGTTAATGCATCGAAACATCATATGAACTTAAGCATTTATAAAATAGAAACTTGAATTGTCTATTCATAGCCGTCAAATGATTGTAGCCAAAGAATTATCTTTCATATTGACCCATAGCCTTTAATCTGCTGTCACTTAGACATTTGTCTATTTGAGGCACTCATGTATTAGAAATGTAAGCATAGAAGAAACATAAAGATGGTATATAACTGCTTTGTATTAGCAAAGGTGGTTTCCATTTACTTTCTACATTTTAATGATATTTATTTATTGTACGACTATGAAAACACATAAGGAAGCTCAATTCAGAGTGACCTTGACCCCCAAAGTCACCTTTCTGGTTTACAGCCAGTGCTCTGACACCCTGTTTATGGTCTTAAAATCAGAATAAAATTCAGATTGCCATTAAATTGGTTCCCATCTTGTAACCTGGACGGTTATCAGTTGTACAGAGTGATACTTATGGGATATATGAGGCTTAAACTGAGAGGGGGACCGACTCTAATCTTCTCAGCAGAAAATAAACTTTGGAGAATTTAATTTGGAGTCCTGTCATTCATATAAGTGGACACATGTATCTAGAACTCATCTGAGGTTAGAAAACAACAACACTGGAGCTGACGGTGCGCACAAACACTGCACCTGCACCTTAGAAACACAAGTCATGGTAGAATAATGAATAATTGAATAGAAATATGAGTATATGAGAGCTGCTAAAGTTACAGATACAAGCGGCAGGAAACTGTTCTGTGCGTAAAACGCGTCCAGCGTCTCTATGACTCATGGAAGTGCTGCGAGTCAAAAACAAACCGCGGAGCTGCTCGTCTCATGGTGAAGGTGTGTCGTCTTCCTGGAGGGCGCGTTTTTTTCCTCATCACTTACGCACAGGACCTGACAGCGTGGACGATCCGGGAGAGACGCACCACCGCGCACGGCCTCACACAGTCGCACTCCCATTTACCTCCAAGCTCCCATCATTACACCGCGCACGTTTGCAGACGAACGCGCGTACATACACAAGAGAGTGTGTGAGAGAGAGAGCTCCGCATGTTTCTGTCAGGACCCTCGTGTGACCGCGCGTTCTGCCCCTTGCTCACCCTGCCCCTGCTGCTGGTCTGCACCATGCGCGCGTATACACACACACACAAACATTACGCACGTAGCCTGCACAAAAACACACGCGCACGTGCACACACAACACCACTCGCCCCGGACTCACCTTTTAGAAGAATCCCGTAAATAGTGTAGAGGGTGAAAATCAGATGACTCTTGAGATTCATCCTGTCTTCTGCTCCGCGTCTCGCTCCTGCTCCGTTCCGCACTAAGCTCTCCTCCTCACCGTCTCTCCGCGCTGAAGCTCAAACCGGGACGGCTGTAGTCGGCTATCCAGGTGGAGTTGAGGCTGAGGCGGGCGGCGGGTCTTTCTGTGCGTCCCTGGGTAGAAGAGGGTTCACACACACAAGCGACTTCACGACCCCGGGGACTGGTGTCGCTTTTGGAAACGGAAAGGCTCCTCTGGGGTCCTGACGCACCGGCGGAGAGGTGCTGAGTATGCTGAGGCTGAGTTGACGGGACTGTGGACAACAAAGGTCGGGCTCACGGACTGAGAAGAGTCGTGGTCCTCTGGTGACAGATGCTGCCTGACGCTGCTGAACCTGCCCTGCTCTGCTCTGCTGTGGCGCACACTTCCACAGCTCTGGGAACACGAGTGGAGAGTTTGAGTCCCGCCCACCACAGCCGTGATGGACGCCAGACGTGAACCAATCAGATCCGAGGCTAAGGTAGGAGGGGGGGAATGGGGAGGGGGGGGAGGGGGGTTCACTGTTTGAAATACACTGTAAAAAAAAAAGATTAATTGAAATATTAATAAAGTTGTTTTTAGACTTTGTTTACATGTCAGGAAAGCTTTCCCAATGGAAATGTCCATAATTGCTTTGTTGTTTTGGGAAAGATTGGATAACTCAGTTACTCCTGTTTACTTAGTAAAAAATAAATCGATGTAAATACATAGATGCTGACATGTAAAGAAATATAAAAGAAAAAACAAGCGTGTAAAAGAACACAGAAAAAGAAAACAAGTGGGGGTGAACAGCTGAAAAGAATCTAAATCACATTCATATTTGTATTATTATGGTTATTAAGTAGAGCTGCGTAATTAAAAACAACATCAATGCATCTCCTAAAAAAAAAAAATTCCTTCTGGATTAAAAGTACGTCTCTCTCTCTCTCTCTCTCTTTTGTCCACCCACTTCTCCTCTCTCCCTCATTTCTCTCCGCTCCACCCAACCGGTCAATGCAGATGTGCGCCCACATTGAATTTGGTTCTAGAGTCTTCCTCCTCTTAAAAAGAAGGTTTTATTCTCTCCAAAGTCACCAGTACTTTTTCGTTGGAACTGTTGGGTTTCACTTTAATACTGTAAGGTCGTGACCTTATTATTGCCTTGAGATAATGCATGTTGTGATTTGGCACTATACAAATAGGATTTAATTGAATTGAAAATAACAGTCCTACAAACTCAAAGCCACATAGCTAAATAACAGGTATTAAGATGTAGGAGGGCTAAATTGGCCGCCTGCTGTCACTCCTTTGAGTCAGCCACTGCAAAACCTGGGAGAGGCTTCAGCTATTTGAGTGTGATTCTGGATTTCACTGTGTTAGATGTGGTGAGAGATGTTGCTTTGACTCAAACCTCCAGGATCAGCGTCCAACCCGAAATGCAAGCAGATCTTTTTTTACAGTGCACATGTAAAATGGGCTCAGAATTCAAAACAGAGGAACAACATGCAGACATGCTTCTGAGCGTGAGCTGTCCCTCCGCATGAACTGGGCAAGTTTCATGTTTCATCACTTTGCTGCTCCGATGATCACAGCTAAGAGTGCTGTGAGGAATTGAGGTTGACAACTGCCTATGAGCTTTGAAGATTGTCTTGGAGAGGACAATCAGAGGGGTAGAGAGGTGAGGTGGGACGTGATGGGACAAAGAGTTGTGTAGTTGTAAGGGACAGGGGGTGGAAGTTGTCCAAAGCCCTTTTGGAAAAAAGCTGTTTGGACTAAAATAGAGTGAGAGAAGTACCACAAAACAAGTGGCTGATGAGACAGCAGTGTGGGCAGAAAGGTGCCCAGGCCACGGCTGAGGTGTGTTGTTTGCCTCGGGTAGATCCAGACGTCTGTTCTGTCTGCAGCAGCACTGTGTTCACATACTGAGACCCGGGTTGAGCTCAGGAACACAAAAAGATGACAGTGCTTTCTGAACACCTGCCAACAATAGTGTCTGTGGCAATAAACACAGGAATGAGTGAGGATTGTTTATCACAAAACTCTATTTGAGCAGCCCCAAACTGGTTTGTTATGCTGCATGAATGATTATAAAGAATAAGTAAAGTCTGATGCGACAGCAGATAACACTCTGTGCATATCACCATTGATTTTATGGACGAATCAACAAGAATAACAACAACGTCTTCTCAGTCACACAACTACGGCTACATCCATGTATGTTTTTTGTTTAAAAACACACAAACTCTGCAATGGTTCCAATCACACGAGACGCCTCCACCACACAATGTGGACAATGAACAAGTGTTGCTGGACCCGTTGTCTTTGCTTACAGTTGTTGTGAAGTTGAATTCAGAATTTTACAATGATACAACTGCTTACATGCATAGGAGACAAGCTATCATTTGAATAATATGTGGCAATTCTGAAACTGTTCTAACAACAAAAGACGAGGCAAAAACCAAAATGTAGCAGTATGGATGAAGCCTCAATCTTTTAGCAGCAAGATCCACTTGTCTTTACTTGTTCAGGTCATTTAAGGACTATCATATCAGAATGCACAGACATGACTCATGGTTTAGAAACTGTTTATTTATATTCCGAATTGCTAATAACTTGCATTAACTCTCAGCCCAAGGCTCTTTCTCTTCTGCAAGCTGGTAATTTCAGAAACACACTTTTCAAAGATCCTGTTTTTTTCTTTTCATATGAACACAACGTCTTTTTCAACACACACTTGTACATCTTATTATTAACTTTTATAACTATTGTCTTTCAAAGGTTCCATTATGCCATAATTTATGAAAAGAGATACGTCCAGTTTACTGCTTTGCTATGCCTGTTTGATGCATTGTTAACTCTTGAGGTAGTCTATAAATAAAGGTTGTAATTTATATTATTATTATATTTATGAGGACACTTATTGACTTACATTTCCCTCACCCCCTTACACTAACCTTCACCATCACAACAAAATGTCTAACCCCTAACCCACACCTATTTTAAATCCTAACTCTAAAGCCAAGCCTTGCTCCTCAAACAGACTTTTGAAGTTGTGAGGTCCCAACATGCCCTCAGTCTGTGAAAGAGTCTTGCTGGTCCTTACAAAGATAAAGAACAAGTCCACACTCATCCATTGTGCTGTTCTTCGTTTTGAGGCAAAGGTTTAATTCTGTTTGTTTAAGACATTCTATAAATAAACTTGACTTGACTTATCGTTTTGGCTTACTCCACCTTAAAAGGGAGGGGGTACGGTGCTGCACACTTTGTAATGGCTCATTTCACACTCTCACAAAGTGGTTAGTGCCACCACTAGAGTCATAGCAAGGAACCATGGGGTGTCTTTTAAAAAGTGTTAGGATCCAAGAGAGAGGCCGGTCAGTGGACTGATAGAAACAGTACATTCAAATTTCCGCCTCACCTGGGATTGTCCGAGTGCTCCAGATGGTGGACAGACCAGTCTCTCTCCCTCCCTCCCTCCCTCACACACACACACACACACACACACGCACACACACACACACACAAACACATGCTGCCACTAATGCACACCCTCCTCTCAGAGTTTCAAGTAACCACCACCTGCTCCTGGCTGAGGCCATTGTTCACTGGTCCACCTAATGTAGGCTGACACATGTTGCCAAACTGAGGACCGAGCACTTTGGCTCAGATTGAACGAGGAGGGGCACAACAACAATCAGCTCACCTTCCATTTTGAAGATGTATCTCTCTCTCTCTTTCTGTGTATGTGTGTGTGGTCCAGTTATTACTAATGTTGTTGTGACCTACATTTGTTTACTCAGTCATGTTATGGGGACATGTCTTCCTTATGGGGGCAAAAGGAAGTCAAGGGTCAAAGTTAAGGTTTGGGTTTTAAGGTTTAGGTTAAGGTCTCTGTTAAGGTCACAGAGACATGACTGTGTGTGTCTGTGCCTTAAATAGAATGACCTACTTTTTTTCTATTCTGCACAAAGTCATTGAAATCCCCAATGTAAAATATATATTAGATATTAATTCAACAATAAAAGAAAAATAATTCAATCAAAGACTTTTTAGGAAAATGTATAATTTTATGTTTGCAACACAAATGGTGAGTAGCGTTATTTGTCTTTATTTAGGGATTTAATTACAAAACAGACAAAAAAAACTAAATTTCAATCACCTAAATTAATTACTGAAAAAAAAACTTTCTTGGACTCATGACATCTGTTAACAACAGATAGAAGTTTTTGCTGTGACATCTGGAAGCGTGTGGGTGTTGTTGCCAATGATTTGGAGGTTTGGGCGGCTCCTTTTCCTGCAGCACTCTCCTGCCATCCATTTCTCATTTTCGCTGCTGTCTGCTTTTGACTCTGCGCTTCAAGCGAAAAGCATCACCTTGTGGAGGAGTTAACAGTGATCTGGAACAGCTTATAAGCATGAAATGACAAACCCATCTCAACATCACCGCTGTTTACTGCCGGAGCCCATCATGTTATGTGTGATAGCATTTGCTTTTAGGTAAGTTTACCCAGGTATGTGCAGTTTAGCAGAGAATGCCTGTCAACACACATATTGCACAGCTCCTGTCAAAATGTGAAAATTACACACGCTTTTCTGACAGAGACAGAAAACGGCACATTGATGAGTTGTGCTCCTGAGCAGATGGCAAACTGTGAGGAAGTAAATGGTGTGTAGTCGCTAACACAACTCAGCGGTAACTGAAAAAGGCTTCACGGCCCAGTAGCTACTGTCCAGAATGAATGTATAACTCCAGCGTGACACAGGTGGCTTCTCTTGCAGACACCTGAGCAATTTCCTCCAACTGTGTCTGCAGTATAAATGACCTTTCCCTCAGATGTTGGTGACCGAGGAGCTCCATGGAGACCAGAGGCATTGCAGGCTGCCGCGCCGAAAAAAAGAGGGGAGACTTTCTGCCAAATACGAGCAAAGCTCAGCAGCAGTGTTGGGATCAGAGCGGCGCACCAATTGTTTCGGTACCACTCACTCGCAAAGTGTTCCTCGACCAAACTCTGAATACAAAGACGATGGGGACTGCCCTTTTTGTTAATGACCTCGGCACAATTCCACATCCATTCAGAGGTGTAAACAACTGTGCAGATGCACCGTCAGGACAATGTTCCCCCTCGCAGTTGGACTGTAGTCCTGCATATGATTTAACTTGTTGAGTATGTGTTGTTTTCTGAGTAACACTGTTTGATTTGATAGGAAATAAAGAACACGTTTTTAGTTGCCTAGTAACAAAGGTTAAGTTCATGTTTCGAGCATATTCAGAAACAGAAAGTTTACTGTTGTTGTCTTCACGGCTGCGTGGCGTTTGGCTGCTGACTTTTAAAGACCACGCCGATGGTTCTTTTTGTTTTAGCCAAATAACGAGGATTGTGAATACTTCACCTTTTGCTTTAGCTTGAAATTCAATTTGTGCACTGTTAAAAAAGAGAAACCTTATTGTAATATATTTGGTTTATATACATGCATGTATATGAACTCATTCATCCACTCACAGAGTAGTTCATACAGTATATCACTATGCTGTCCCTAGTAAGGTCCGAATGAGCCCATGTGAGAACACAGCAGGAGACTCTCCAGAGGATTCCAATATGTGGCAGATGCAAAAAGACAACAAATACCTCAGGACGAAAAAGAGATTTCGAGAGCTTTTGGTGAAACAGCTGCGTTCTTCATATGTGAAAGACAAACCCATAGAAAGACATTTTCCAGAGTTCATGTCTAAAAACGGCTTCATACACCTGCATCAGACATGCACTGCTATTCTACACCAGCACACTGTGGTCATACTCATACAGTAATACTCTGTAGTGTGTGAATGAGAAGAGAGGAGTGTCAAAGAGAATAATGGATAATATTACACAAAGTGACAGTTTTGACAGTTAAAGTTTGACTTTAATTGATGTAATGTGGAATTCATTTTACTGTTTAATTATAATTTATGTAATTGTTTCATACCCTCAAACATTATGTCTTGAAACAGACTGATTTTTTTTTTTACCATAGCACATTAGAGTTATTCTATAGCTAAGTTGTTTGAACCCATGCACACATTAATGGCATGAGAATTATTCCTTTATATGCTGTTGCAGCCCTGGACTTTTTATTCTA
Source organism: Paralichthys olivaceus (assembly GCF_024713975.1). NCBI lineage: Eukaryota > Metazoa > Chordata > Actinopteri > Pleuronectiformes > Paralichthyidae > Paralichthys > Paralichthys olivaceus. Next base: position 11,621,887 of record NC_091107.1, on the reverse strand, counting down.
TTTTATTTTGTTTGTTTGTTTTCTTTTTTAGGTTTTGGTGGCTTTATTCAAATGTGCCTTACAAAGACTGGCAGGATGTATGGACTGTGTTTTAAATATTAGAATTGAAACTCTTCCTTCTGTTGAAACAATTCTTACTTTATATAAACAGTCCTTTTAAACGCTCCTCTCTCACATTCATCATTAGGATCTGTCACATGCTATTACCTTTTTTCTCACATTCATTATTGTCCTTCACACACAGTGCACTCATCATTTTCATTTTGTACATTTTAAATCTCACCCACGCACACATTTATCCTCCTGTATAAATATATTTCCTCACCACAAGTTTATTTGCATTTCAAGGGAAGGAAACCCATATTATTTTATGGACTCATTTTTCTTTTTCATTTCTCACCGTGGAGCAGTATGGAGGCATGTTGTGTTTTTTTCTGCCGTTTTGTTTTACGTTTGAAGGAGTCACCATTTACTTCAATTGTATTGGATTTGGCTGCAACACTGTTTAACCCTGAGACTCCAAAAATGTTCACCCACCCCTCCATCGGCATGGTGAGTAGAAAATGAATGCATTTAAATTTTTTGGTGAACTATCCCTTTAAGTGAAACATGTTTGACAGATGGTCCAGGTATAATTCATGTTGTGGGACCTAAATCTGTTTACAGAGTCACATTATGGGGACATAAATTCTAAGTTGAGGACATCTTCTAAGGTGCGAAATCATCCAGATCATTTCCAAGTCTGTTTCAGAATGTCAGTGGTCCAGTTTGATATGCTACCAGCTCTGAGACTGGCATATTAATGAGAAGAAAACACATTTCTCTGATCCAATTAATCCCGAACAGCTCAAACAACTCTCGATATGAAAATCGCAGCAAATCGAACCTGTTCTGAAAGCTTTAATGATGGATGAAAGAGTGTGTAAACTTGATTTCAAATTGGTTTTATTTATTTTAAAATGTTTGACAAAGTTGGGCGAAATTTGAACTCGGTGTGGTATGGTTGAGGTTAGGATAAGTCTCAGGAAATGAATGTGTGTGTGTGTGTGTGTGTGTGTGTGTGTGTGTGCATGTGTGTGTGTCTGTGGGTTTCAATTTGAGTCATAAATTTGAGCCTCCAAAGGTCAGAATCCTCTTCCTGTATGTTTTGTTACTTGTGAAATGTCACATTATGTCTTGCTGGTAGTTCGGCTTCGCTCGTGTGACACAGTAATTTCAGAGACAACAACACCTGTACCAGCCCCCGTCTTCTTTTTTTCTCTCAAAATCTGCATTATTAGCCAGGAAGACTTTGTGGATTGTGTTGACAAAGTTATGGGCAAAAATATAATAAAATAAAATAATGCACCTCTTACATCTTTTTATTGCTGAGCATCTTAAATGAGACCTTCTGCAGCATCCTTGTTCCTTGGAAGGAAGAGCATGTTTCATTCATTCACACAGAATGAGAACTGAAGGGTGAAGCCTGACATCTTTAGATGACACTGGGCTCTGGTCTCGCCTGCACACTTGTGTTTGTCTCTGTCTGTCTCTTTAGTTGTTATTTTCCAGCCTGCCTATGTGTCTGTCTGTGTGCTTGGACACAATACAACATCTGATTTGGTCAGATCCAGCACTAGTCTGGAGGGAAGTGAATACGCCAACTGTTTCCTGGCAGTCAGGGAGAAATTATTAGACAGTTCATTTAAGTGACATCCCCATGTTTGATTACAATATTCAGTTGAGCATTGCCAGGAATGCCAAATCAGTGGGAGTAAAGCTTGGATCAAGAGCTAAAAGAGGCTCTTTCCAACCACGCTCTGCACTGATGGAAGAAAACAATCTGATCAGAGGATGCGATCAGAAGAAAAAAGAGTAAATTCTGGATGTAATATGAACATAATTGTATTAATATGATGATAAATGTAGACTTTTAGGATTCTCAAGCAGTAACAGTATGGAGTCTTGTTTGGAAATTAAAATGAGAGAGTATGGGATGAACAGATTATGGATTTTTAACAACAATGTTCCATAGAGTGATTCTGGAAGAGAAAGTGTCATTCATTCTCTGAATAGAGAGTTTGACATAATATTTTAACCATCCGAGGTAGACTTACCACAATCTACAAGATTATGAAACAATGTTATGTGCTCATGTAGAACTGCATTGTAAGAAAAATCTTTTTTTCACATCAAGAGGAAGTACTACACTACCCACAATCCACAGGTGTAATAGCGATGTCTGTGATTGGTGGAACTGACTGTTAAGGTGGAAATGTTTACCACAACCGCAAAAATCATGTTGGCTACGATATGATGGTTGAGCTTTACTTTATGTTTAGCAGGATTTCCCTTCCTAACATTTTTTTAGAGATGAGGAAAATACTCTTAATCACTTAAACAAGGTTAAATTCAAGAAGCACCACTGGAAGTCAAGGGAAACTGATAAGTTGCAAAGGTTGATGGGATGCATATTTTTTTCACTCTTTAAATAATTTTATTTTATTTGCCTTTTTTCCATTTTTCACTTTTTCTCCGAAACAAATGTTTTATGGTCACAATTCAAGTCATAGCTGGTTCCACGGTTAAAACTGTTTTAAAAAGAATTTACTCAAACATCGATGGAGAAAATAAATTGGAAATTTTCTTCCGGAACCAGAGCTGTTTTAAAAGGGACAGTCCCGCTAACGCTCAAATTTAATATGTTAAAAAGTTTGAGATCATATGTCGTATATTATCACAGAACTTAAAATGATTTAACAGCTATTAATGTTGAAATGTGTGTGAAAAAAACACTTTGATTCCTGTGTTTTTAGATGGGAGTCTATGCACGCACGCACACGCAAACACACACACAGAAATATGTGCCATCATTTGTCATTTATGTGTCGTATGAGTGTGACTGTCCACAGCTGAGGTATCCGGTCGGGCCAGAGACCTCTCACTCATGCAGAACCACACAAATGCCATGTGCACGCAAACATGAACACATGTACTGCAGACACATGAAATACACTGAGCCCATGTGTAGACTGAAGCCCAGCAGACCAGAACCTGCACAGATTTTGGGATGATTCCCTGGAGAGGTGGGCCCTCCGCAAACACCTACATACACACACACACACACACACACACTGTCTCTCTCACTCACCATCTCTAGCCTCTAGGTAAGGGAAGGCTCACGAAATTGAGTTCACGGTGGTCGCTTAGCAATGTTGAGCAGAGGGTGTGCTATCAGGCCAAATTGTTCCGGTTCCTCTTGGCTCCCCTCAATTCCGTTTGAGTGTTCAGAGGTGGAACGATGGCACAGTGATCTGGCGGCACTGACATTTAGAAACGAGGAAGGGGGAAATAAAAGGCAGAAAGTGAGTATTATCAGCTCCTCACGTTTGAGAAGCTATAAAGTGGACAAAAGAAAAACACAGTAGATCTTTTCTGTTTGAAGAAAATGAATAGGAATTAGTTTTACCCGAAAAGTGCACATGTTCTTCATCTTTTCCAGGAAACATTTTAAACAGCACTTCTCTTAGCCAAGTTACGTTTACAATTAAACAAAGAACAAAGTTAAAAGTTCACAAAAACAACCCTCAGTCTGCAACTTAAAAGTGAAACCTGGAAACCAAGCATGGCCACATGGATGCAGAGTCACACACAAATGCTCCCACACTTTAAAAGCCCAGGGGTGTATGTGGCTAATTAGCAGATACCATTTTCCAAACCTCACTCTCAGCACTTTTCTGCCATTTTCTTATGTTAATTCATTTGAACTCAGAGGTAAATGTAGGAATATGGGTAATTTGGCAACTCCTCTGGCCCTACTTCATCTCATTGTAAAGGACCAAAATTACAGGTACAGTCTAATTTTTATTTCAGCTTGTGGGAGCAGAGCTGGGTGTACAATCTGCTAAATTCTTGCCTCAATGTACAATCTTGTCTAAATTACCTCTCACTCCCTAATGTCATACAGTCTGCCACAAGGGAATACCATGTGAAAAGCAATTCAATTTGTTGCTCTTACACAGATGTGAGTCTATGTGTATGAGTGTTTTTTATCGCTGCTAGAGGCTGCTAAAAAACTTGGCTCCTACTGATCAAGATTTTTTGCTACACTTGCACCTGTTTGCCTGCGAGTTGTCTACCCTTGAACTGTGTATTCACATCTTCAAATGTCATTGCTAAGTAAACAGTTGTATGCATTCGTAAGTGGTTTCTGTCAACCCAACAGTTGCTGGTGCAGTACGGTATGTCTTTTTACATTGAGATGTTATTGCGATTATTTTAACTTGCTGTTTATCTCCCTCACAAATTCCCTCCCCAGAGATTGACTTTATCTGTTGTCACTACCTATCGCTGCAGCCACAAGTGTTGATAAGAAAAAAACACGCTTCTCTCTCTTTATTCTCTTTCACTTTGCTCTCTCTGCAGCATTTGTCAACCTTTGCAAGCTAAGCCACAATGTTGGGAAGACAACTTTTTTGTTGCATGTAACTTTTTCTTTGATCAGTTGGCTCTACATTTATTGAAGGCTGTGAGTGATGCACTACAGGGTTTTTTCAGCAGCAATAACTTAAACCCACTAGAAGGGTGCTTGGAGAGTACATCCCTATAAAGAGAAGAATGGATCTGCCCGTTTATGCGGATTCACTTAATTTAATGGGTTCTTCCTTGGGTCATTCCCAACCAATTTCATGGTTCAGCAGTTCAACAAACAGAGAAACAATTGCACATATGTAGGTAAAGGTAGGTTAGTGTGGTTTTAGCCTGAACAGCATGACACCACTGGCCTGTGACTCACGCTCATCCAGAGTGCTGTGTTTTAACCCCAACCTAACCCTAATGCAGCAGCAGCCATGGGGCTTCCAAGTAGCAATTGCAATGAAAAGCATCTGTTGCAGAGGGAGACAGAACCAGCAGTGACATCCGCTGAGGATCTTGCTGATGTCATTCGTCAGTCAGTAAACTTGTGTGCCTGTGTCTTGATGACTAAAGGAAACCAATAGAAATGCCAAGTGACCTTATCTGAAGCTGCTGACATCAAGTCTCACCTCTCAGATTCAAGATACAACTGTATGACACTTTATGTGACATGAGTCTGGTAGTCGTATATTGCTTTGACTTCATCTGTCCAAACAAAAGAAAAATATTTTAAAAGAAGAGAATTGTTGAAAATGTGAAATGAAAAACAGCAACACAACAATTTACATAATCAAGGAATGCCAGTGATTTTAATCAAATGCATCCTGTCATGTTTTATAAAATAAGAAAGCATTTGCCAAGAAGGTGGTGCAGCTGGGGTGATGACATGGCCCTGGGAAGGGGACAACTGGCAGCCGAGTGTGAATAACCTGATGTGATTATAAAACCGGAGCCATGAAGTAGAGCATGAACGCTGGTCTGGATGTAAACATTTGAAAATATATAACATATATATATATATATATTTATATATATATATCCCCAAACTGCAGCTGACAAAGCATTTTAATGTGATATAATGTATCTGATACACATGAAGGAGACAGAGGAATTAAGAATATTTGATGATGTCTTTTATTTTGTCTTTTATCCGGCCTTCATACCATTATATTTTAGCTTTAAGAAATGAGTTGCCATTGCTTGGAAAATAATCATTTATAACAACAGAATTAGAGTTCATTCATCTTTGCATCAATCAGGATTCAGACTTTTTAAAAGCTGCCAGATTTCCTCACAGCACTCATACCTTTGTTTTGTGCTTCTCTTGCAGCCAGAACAGCTGTTAATGCCGGTGTAGCATATCTTTTCAAGTCACTGTTTTCCATTTCCACCCTCCCCTCTGCCTGCTAATTCATTAAAACTCTTCTGTTGCTAGTGTTAGGAATTTCAACAGAACCAATCTAAGCTCATTTATGTGTGAACTACCGCCAGTTGGCCCGTGCAAACCTGGCTGCCTACACAGAATGCAGAAGGAGCTGCGTCTATCCAGAACTGATCCGGTGACCTTCCTTCAGAATGATGAGCGCTGAAACAGAAAGCGCGGGATGTCGCTTAAAGATGATAGTGCATTTCCAACGTGGGCGTTATCGCCCCATTACAGCGAGTATGCTGCTGATCTGTGCCCTGCTGTGCTCCAGAACTCATCTTTTTCAACAAAAGCAGCATTAATATTACTGTTGGATGACAGGGAAGTGATTGCTTTGTAAAGCCTTTCAGCACTTCACTGCCAAACATCACTGATCCCACAAGGCTGAATCCGCTGTGTCTCATTGTTACCAGTGTGGTGGATCATTAATGAACACTTTAAATATTTTGTCACAGCTACTTTATTGATCAAAAACTACAATTTTTAATGCTATTGTAAAAACACATATAATATCATTATCACTGAATAATTGCATTCATTACATAATCCCATGTGACCACAATCCCTCTTTTCCATCTGTCTTAACAATAAGGAATAAGGAAAACCCTTTATGTACATTAAATGTTACTTCAACTTCAAAACAAATCATGTGAGCTTCTTATTCTGAATTCCATGTAGTCTATATTCTTATAAAATACAGCAACTTCAAGAATCGTACCCTCTATCTCCTCTACCTCAAGGGGAACTTGATTTGATTTAGAATCTATATCCTGCGATACATAGATAAAATGCAATACTTCAAGATCCCTTTAGTCAGGTCCAGCAGATGGAAAACAGTGGCTGACGTGGAGCCAGAGACTCTCCAAGTTGAGATATTGGTGCAGCGGTCTAGTGTGATTAGTAGTATGCGTATGGAAACCACATGTCAATGCTGATATCAATTTAACTCAACAGCAGGAGAACAGAATATGTGGACCTATGAAAAAGCCAAGGATTTGCTTAGTGGTGCATTGGAGACTCTGGATGGCAGTTCTTGTATGACAAAAGATGTGTAACGTGTAATGCTGCACAGAGTAACTGGGATTTACAGAAACTATTATCTTTGCATTGTTCTTGCATCCAAGGTGTAGGTTGGTAATGAGAACAATCCATGTGATTGTTCCAAAAGTTATAAACGTCTTTAGGTTTACAGCATTAAAGCTAGGGTTGGTAATCCTGGAAAAGCTGCTAAGAGCAGGCTGCATTTTGGAACAACTGATACATCCCACCCACTCCCATCTGACCCCCCCCATCATTCGATACAAATGAAATGATTTGTTGTGTTTATGACAGTCCTGCAAGGGTCACAGACATTGGCTTATTTTATTTAACCTTATTGATTTATTTATTCAGAAACAATACCAGCCCTACCTCTAAATGTCGAGCAGTGAGGAGCATTTGACTGAACAAGCTGATCTAGGCTAACACATCCGTCAGGTGGCTCATCATGGGCACGCAGCGGCTCTTAAGAGAGTGAGATCAGAAAATCAGATATTCAAGAGTTTTGTCATATTAAAGGAAAGAAAATCCCTGAACTAACCAGTGCAGAGTGGTTGGCTGAGTTGCCGTTTGCATAGCTGCAACTGCCACCATGAATGATGTGAATCAAAAACTGCAAAGGAAAAGGTAATTTTGAGACGCAATTTTTGAGCCTGGTGAAGGCCTTTATGACGCTGACGTTTCTCTCTCCACCTGTGGAGAGGAGGAACACACACACACACACACACACAACTTCCCACACTGAAAGAAAATAATCCAACTGCTGATTTTTTAGTGAAGCCATGTTGAAGCTGCTGCATGTTGAGTTTTACAGCCAATTTAAAGGCTTCAAAGTAGCAGAACCTGAAATACTCAAAATCTCCCAAAGCTGTATGTAGACGGTGAGGTACAATTTTAAATCACAAGACTTGCATTTTGATTTACTGCAGGTAGAGTCCATCAAATATCTGCCATTAGTGACACTTCTCTCAAAGAGGAGAACTTCCCACACACGAGGAGTGTGGCTCAGAGGATGCCGATTCTCTTTGGATCAACATACATGCAACAAACAACAGAAAACTGTGTGAGCTGATGCCTGTGACAACGACCAGCTTTGATTTCAAATAATCTTTCAGTGCTGGACAACCTAAAACACTGACAGCTAAGAAATTATTGCTGCTAAATAGAAACCTTTTGGACTTCATTGATTACCTCTCTACCAAAGAGGCTGTTTGTGTCTGTATTTTATCTGTTTGTTAGAAGGATTACGCAAAAACTTCTGAAATGACTCAAACTCATTTTGTGGATCACTTTCTTTAATATTGTGAAATAAGGTGTTTTTCAACATTTCATTGATTTCTCAGGAAATGATTAATGGATCTTGAAGGAATAAATCAGAAATGTCTATATGGTCTGATCTTTATGAGTGCGTACAATTTGCTGCAGATCCAAATAAAAATATGGATTTAGTGAATTTAAATGTGGTTTTGTAACGGGACGGTTGGGCCTTGGCAGAGGTATGTACTGTACACAGACACACACACACACACATACACACACACTCTATATTCAGTGTCTTTTAATGTTTTGGATGTAAAGTTCTCTTTTCTCTTTTTTCTTTATTTTTCAGTTTGTCTTGAATACGTAACACATGTCAGAGTACAGTTATGGTGCCATATGATAAACTAAATATTCAACACTAAAATCAAGTCCTTGGCATTAGCATGAACACAATAAATACTGACATGCAAATATTTACAATACACACATGCTTACATTCTAGTACAATTGTCCCTGTGTGAAGTTCTCCTGATGTGAAGGCTGACGATGAGAGTTAAGTTTAAGGTTATTAAGTTAATGAGCTGGATAAGTGAGTTCATGCTTTTATTCATTCATTAGGAAAAAGGCATTGGAAGTATACAACACAGACATTGTAGAACAGCTGCTGGTGCTGGCACGTTCTCTGTTATCCGTGGCCTACTCATCCGACTCATGTAAACCTGTGGCAGATTGTCCTGTGGGTTTAACAAGAGCTCTGTTAGTAGCAGCTTTTTGAGGAGACAAAACCTTCTCACACCAAAATAGCACCAGAGCATATTTATCACCTGCTCTCTGATCAACATAGAATAAATGCGCCAAACACTTGATTTGTGGTTTAGGTGCATTTCATATGTAGCAACCCAATACAGCCTGGTCATATTTCTTACTTCTCTCTTCATAAATATCCCATTAATATGTATGTTCAGTGCATGCACTCTATAGGCTGGTAATGTTTAACTTGAAATGTCTCTGATTAGGATTTTGATATACTTTCTAAAAACAATGTGTTTCCATGATTTTCTGATTACATGCATTTTGCATTTTTGTATATTCTCAATGTCCAAGTGTCAATTGGTGACTAATATCAGCAGAATATATTGACAGTAAGTAATAAGTCACATGTGGTATGACAGGCTCAAGTGAAAGTCTCATGAACAGATAAAAGAAAAACAAGTATGCAGACAAAGCTGAGGCTCAAGAGATTGAATTGATCAGGGACGTTCAGGCTGCAGAAGAAGTGAGATAATGGGATAATGTGTAAATAAGGGGGGGTTGCTTTGATTGATTGTGTGTGGGGACATCTAGGCAGGGTAACAGGGGAGCTACGTTGCCAAAAGCTTGCCTGTTGAGAACCAATACAGTCAGCACCTTTTTTAGTCACTGTGCTGTCAGCTCCCCTATATTGGATTGGGAATTTGAGCCACGACGAATGAGGAACAGGGAAGAAATAGTAAAAACACAGGCAAACAATCTTTGTAGTTGTAATAACTTGGTCACTCCCAACCTCCACACTTTTCTGTCCCACAGTACCACACTGAACATCATTATTAAATGTAAATCATCTGAAACTGAACCACACAACCTACAAACAATGATATTGCTTTTGTCCTTTTAAGTTGTGGGCTTGTGGTTGGGGGAAATAAATAAGGATTTGTTGAAGCTGACCCTATTAAACCTATACCCATAGGTGTAATTAGATTGATATGTGAGTTTTAACTTTGAATTATACATATAAGTTGATTAGTGACAAATGAGGTATGGGTTAAAGGTCCTTTGAGACCCTGTCCAAAGACAAGTTTCATTTCTCACACAATTCATTCACTCCAGCTTTTTTATCAAATAAATTGATTATTTTTGGTAATATTTTATTCTCAGTTTTAAAAAGACATGAATTCCTTTATTCTCTATATTATTTATCAGAATTGCCTTAATTATTACTATTGGTTGATGAATAGGGTCTTTGTTTTTTGTTTATTATAAGGAGCTCTGTGATTTTTTAACCTGAAACCTAAATAATCCAAAACAGAATATTTTGGACTCATTTCATCATTTTCCTCTAATCTTTTCCAATTAACCCTCTCAATACCTTTATATCTAAATTGACTTAATTTTCCTCTTCGAGCTCCAGATACATACTACAACATGTACTGTGTGTGTGTGTGTCTGTGCGTGTGCTTGTTACGTGTCTCAGCTTGAGTGTGAGAAGGTGAAAGGAAAGGGCACAAAGTGTTGAGCCTCACTGTCTGCTCCCTGGTCTCTGGTGGGAAGCCAAAATGAAATTACCTCTTCCTGCAATATCACCAATCTGACTCAGCACCAACTTATTGTTCTTTTCTCTTCATTCCTATTGCTCTCTAGTTGCCTTTTAGTATTATCCTCTAAGATCTCCTCTGCTGCAGCACTGTGCATGGCAGAGGAATTCAACATAAGGTCCCAGGTTTATCTGTTATTTTCTCCTCGCCTAGTCAGGTCCACACACACACACACACACCCTGGATCTCTTATGTTTTCACCCCACGTGTTTTGTGCTGTTGATGGGCTACAGAGAAGTCATTAATTCCCAGCACAGTGTGAGCGAGAGTGCACACCAGAGGAGAGCGGGACTGAGACGTTCACAGCTCCGCATCCTTCTGATCCCTCAGCCAAAAGAAAAATATCCCCATGGGCCACAGCTCTCGCATGAGTGTGTTTCTGCGGAAGTGAGGGAGTCTGCAGGAGAAAGAGAGAGTGATGGCTACCCTAAATCACAGGTATTGTTCCAAAGTTAGCTCCCTTGGGGTAAACTGACAGCTATCTCATCACACTTGACAAGAATAACACCTGGGATTTTTGGATGTCTGAGGTTTTTTGTGCACTCTAAAAATTCTGAAAAATCCTGTGTCCTCATCATGTACCAATTTTGTGACCGTCTGCCTGATGAGGCACAGTGGGGGAGTTTGGGTCGTGTGTGTCCAAGAGGAAATTCTCTAACATGGAATGTTATGGGGCCAAAATGAATCATTATGTTGTATGTTGTTTGGAGAGTTTCGTAACTGTATCCCAATCCGTGTGTGCGTAATCCAATTTGTCAATGTGTAAAAGAATCTGCAAATGTCTACCAAGATCTGTGTATATGTACAATACTCTGCAAATGTGTATTCAGAGACTGTGTATGCATAATCAGATTTGTACATGTGAAGGCAAATCTACAAATATGTGCATGGATCTGTGAATGTGTAGATCAATCTTTATTTATGTACATGGATATTAGCGGCAGCAAAGGCTCCAAGAGCTAGAAACTCAAACAGACTGTCGTCTACCATGCAATGGCAGATCTGCAAATGCCTCTAGAGAAATATCCAAAGGTCCTGCAATACCCTGGGGACCTGTCCAGGTTGTACCCTGCCTCTCACACAAAGTCAGCAGAGATTGACTCCAGCTCCTCCAGTGACCCTCAATGGATATGCAGTATAGATAATGTGTGCATGGATGGATGAATTAGTCCGTATCCACTGTTATCCACAATGTTTTTTTTTACCCTGAGCTGGGGTACGGCAAGAGAGGCAGCCATTGGTCGGCACTGTTCTCATCTGTACTGTTTAAAAACAAAATGACACTCACACACACACACACACACACACATAATATTAGTTCCATATATTTTATCTTAATCTATACAAGTTAAATTCAAAAAAATTGTCCCAAACACTGGAAGGAAATTGGCTGCATTTTTAACAATTTCTGTTACACAAAAGTGTCTGAAGTTGCTTTAGAACTAAAGTTAAAGCAGCCCAGTGCCAGCAGGTATAGTGAAGTCACGACAGCAACAAAGGCAGAAACACAACAAATACAATTGTGCTTTTATCGCTGTGCTGCGAAATCCTGCACTGACTCCAAGCATTTTCAAACCTTCACCTGAACCCCACACAAAATGTAAACCTACACTGCTCCAGTCTAAAGATAATACATGAAGCTGAAAACAGGGAAACATTTCAACTTAATTTTTGAGTGCACTTAAAAAGGAAGTGTACACAGGACTGCGTCTGTGAAACTGATGATGGCTGTTGAGCTGATGACACGTCTCCTGTGGATTATTGTGTTTGATCAGCAGGTGTAGGAGGTGTAGAGATGCACTCAAACCTGCCTTTGACCCGTCTTTAGGTGTTATTACATCAACTGCCTGAAATGTGATTGTAGATGCCCACTTGACAAATATGTGAATATAGTAAGATTCATCCTCAGGGAGGTCTGAGCACCGGTCCCTGGCTCTCATCTTGCTCAAGGACACTGGAGGAGGGTGGCTATTAGCTCTACACAAAAGCCGATCCAGCTCTGGTGTCAGTTATGATGACGTGATGTCAGATCTCTTGCAAACGTCTCAAGGGGAAATAAATCCTGATGAGAGGATAAATTGATAATGAAGTCAGAAAATATATAATTTAATTCTGACAAATTGTAAATAAACCTTGAAAACATCGTTTGGCTTTACAGTTGCTTCATAGCTTTGTTTGTGTGCTAATTTATAAAAGTCTGCGATTTCATTTTTTTCAGTCACTCTGCTCCTCTATTGTCTTCTTATCTTTACGGTTGCCTCAAACTTAAGTGATCTGAAGTCCGGCCGAACAAGCGAGAGAAGCCGTTTGTAAGCAGCACATTGCCCGCTTCCTTATCATGAACTTCCAAGACTGATCACCTGTCAGTAAAAGTTGTTAACCTTCGCGGGCCGGGCGGTGCACCCGCTCAGCTGTGCCACATCGCACTGTAGCAAACGTGTGGATTAGAGGTCATTGTTTGTGCAGTGTCCCTGCTCCACTGGATCCCCAATGGCACTTGCTTTAACCACAGAGAGCCACAAACAGAAAAAGACAAATTTACTGAGCAGCATTTATGATAGAATATAGAAGGAGCTGCTTTGAACTGTTGGGGATGCTCCAGGGGTGTTGTGACAGATCTCGCCAAAGTTAAACCAGTGAAATAAGTTGCCTGAGGCCGCCCTTGGATCATTTAGAAATCTTAAGACAATATAATACATGACTTTATTTTCAGAAACCTTCAGCTCACCACGGGTGACTTTAATTCGTTATCTGAGGCGTCCGTGTCTGATTTTGTCTTTGGTTGTTCGCTGTCTTTGAGTAATTTAACAGGCCAATACAATACAATCTTTTCTCTAGGCGATGCTGCTGATGATTCAGTACAGTTTGTGCTTGTGTGCGTAACCAACATCATTACAACTGTCATCATATGGCCAGACCCATTGCTTATTTACTCATCCCCCAATTACCAGTCACTGCTCTTACTCTTGTGCCATTGCTGATTTGGATTATACAGTAAGTAATGTCTTTGAACAAAAAACTTCATACAACACAAACTGTCGGTGGTCTGGTTGAAGGTTAGTGTGATTCTGCTTTTGATAAATCTTTCTCTAACCTTAACCGAGGGCTGCCCCTGTCTGAACAGAAAGGTTTCATAATGCAGCTAGTGTATATTTCTTGCAGGATAATTTATCTGAAAATGTATGAAACTTAGTGACTATATTACTTATATCTTTATATTCACTTTTGCAGCCTCTCTGTGTCTGTTCTCCCCCCCCCCCCCACAGTGCAACACATGTGGCTCAGGTTAATTGGTGACTCTAAATTGCCGGTAGGTGTGAACGTGAGTGTCTCCGTATGTCAGCCCTGCAATAGACTGGTGACCTATCTAGGCTTTACCCGACTTTCACCTGTGTCAGCTGCGATTGGCACCCACCCCCCTGCGACCCTGAGAGGAGAAGCGGTGTAGCTAATGATGGATGGATTGTGGTAACATAAAATGCATTATGAGTAGCATAGGTTTTCATCTGCAAACAATATGAACAAGAGTGGTTTTCTTTAATTAACTAGATATGGTGCTGTAGACTGGATTAAATATGTTGCATCATATTTCAGCGTATTAGTATTGCTCCGAGCAACCCAACAGACCGAAAAATCATAAACATGTAACAGAAGCATGATGGAGCCTGCATCCAATGTGCAAAAGCTCAACATTGCAGGAGGCTGACAGTGGTGTGTGATTAGACCATTAGAAACAAATATGGTGCTCACATGCAGCACCTCTTCTCTGCTAAGTGCTGACAGGAGGGGGAATTCATTGATTCTCTCAGCTGCATATTTCATATTATGTGTTATTGTGAGATTTCACAGATTTTTCTAGAAAACAACATCACAGACATCTGCCTGCCGCACACAACGGGTTGCATGTTTTTAAATTTCTGACCCTAATCGCTCCATACAGATCCAAAATCATGAAGCGGATACAATAAAATGATTCATGTGGTTCAAACAGAAATCCAGCGTTGTCTCTTAACCTTGAATTTTTAGATTCTTTGAGATTTTGGTCAGCAGAAGAACTCTAAGATTATCATTTCAATGTATATAATGCAGTTTTAAGCCTGCAACCTTTAACTCACAAGCAATCTCCTCACTGGATCCTTCAACTTTACTGTCCCCTCAAATCGTTTCTATTTTTTTATAAGACTGAGTTGTTGGTGAGCATGTCTAGACCCTGACGTACCATAAACCTGGGGTTTATGACAGAGGTCCAGATGATGATGGGCTTGAAGGGTTCCTGGATGCTGACAAACTTTCTGGTCATCAGGCTCGCTGAGTTTACAGGCCCACCCTGCACCATTAACACACACACACACATCCGTGCACACAGGCACATGGGAAAGAAATTTGTTTAGTGAACACCAGCTGCTGTTTCAACACAGCACAAGAATGAAAAAGCTTTGGTGCAGCGCACAAAAAAAAAATCTTTGAAGCAGATGAAGTCCTCTCTAAACTTTAAAAAAGGGCAGAATCATATCTCTTTAACACGCTGAGAATATTTTCATTATTCAATTTGAGGTTAATGTGAATAAATAAGTTGATATTACTTGGCAGGTATCATGATCTGCTGCAGGGTCTTTATAGATGACATCACGAGGAGTTGACAGTGTCATGCTCTTTCCAGCGTTTCTTTCTAGCATTGCTAACACACCACAATCTGCTTTCTTATTTGTAATTGCTCAGCCTTACTTGTCTTTAGTAGTGAGGTTTGCAGTGTTTGACCCAGCAGGCAAAGGCAAATCAAGCCATGGGTCATTACGAATCAGCATGAAATTAGAGGTTGCTGTACCTTTACTCCTCTTCAGGCAAGTGCATCGCAGCTGGAAAGCCTCTAATTCTAAATCTAGTGACTCAATTTACAAAAACTGGTGTCTGGTTCTGCTCATTTAGCTCCAAGTGACAACAGTAATTGCAAAGAGGGAATACACTGCACACAGGCAGACTGACATCTCATTTTGAATCTATACTAAAATATATATCTTTACACTGGATCCTGATCACACAATTTCTCGAACTTGTGGTTGTGATTCCCTTTTTAAGTGCCATGTTTTGATTCATTTACAATGGGATAATTACAGTATATTGTAATGAGCCTGTGCCATACTGCCTCAGTGATGCTGCTATATTATTTTGTGGCAGGGCCGAGGTAAAAAAGAGTTTGAATAGCAGAGTTTGAGAGGATGCCTTGTGGACCACTGTTTAAACTGCAGCAGGGGTCCCATTGACAGTCATGAGGTCTCCAAAACCCCTCTATATACCTTCCTTTTTTATTGATGCTCTGTAAACTGTAATACCTACGTTACACTAATGTTTTTTTTCTTATATCTCACTGTCCAACTGATACCAGTTGATAGTGTAACACATAAGTAACCCCCCAGGTGTATGGAATTTATTAGCCTGTTTTCTTCCAATAGAGTTAAGATCAATTTTTTACTTTAAGAACTGTAAGGATAGTATTAAAAGCTATTCTAAAGCAGTTAATCTGAACATTTGAAGATATTTTTGAAAACGATTTTGATTGTGTGATTTAATTTGTTTTAATGACATTGGCTTTAAATTATATATATATATATATATATATATATATATATATATATATATTTAATAAAAACCCAAATCATGTGAACCAATCATTCTTTGTTGTGCTTACTTTTTTTATATAAGACAATCCGTTTCCTACATTCTACCGAGTCAACACAACTACTCATATATGCTAAAACTTACAAAAAACAATGACATTTAACATAACATTTTTAATTTGACAAAATAGGGTAAATACAACAAAGTATACAGTACACAGAGTGAATGAGTGTATGAAGTATATGTTATATTTACATACCTTTTTAAGGCACAGATTTTTGTAAAGTAAAATGTCAGATATTACAATGTGGGATATACAAGTACATCCTCTCTCTGCTCTCTCTCTCTTTGGCACAGTATGGCTTCTATTCTTTTGTAGCCATTCTTTAGACCAGTAAACCTTAGCACAAAAAAAATGCAAGTACTGATTAGAATAAAGTTTGAAGTTTACACTTTCTTCTACTAATACACCTCAAGCTGCTACTGCTGTCCCTATGGCAACCAAAAGACAGAACACAGTGGCTGTAAAAATAACAGAAGAAAACCATGAGGTCTAAGTCACCAGGCGTGCTGTTTGTTACCTGATCGAGCTTTGGGGACTGGCATCCAAAAATAGATCAGATCACCATATCCGAGGATTTCTAAAAGAAACAAAGAAATGAGATTCAAGGTGAATAATGAAGTGCAGGGGAGTTTTGAACTGGAGAGACAAAAACAAGGAATGGAAGAAGTCTGCTTCAGTGCAGCAAAGTGAACAGAGATGTAATTGATAACTGTTATCAGTGGACAGGCAGTTACTGTAACACAGATAATGGCAGCCATAATAAACTTCGCTGCAATATACTGTTGGGGTGATGGAAACAGACTGATAGAAAACTCAGGAGTAAGGGGAAGAAAAAGAGAAGTAAATGGGGGATGCAGTAATCTATAATAGTCTGAAATGATTATTGAGACAAAGCAGAAGAGACAGAGACAGAGAGGAGCGATGAGGAGGTTCTAATAATATAATGGTGTATTCATATATCAGTGTTATCCTTTTCAGGGAGGTTTGATCTTCTTTTTCCTCACATGCATTCAGCCCAATCTGTTCCCAATATTTTCTTCTGCAGCATTCTTTCATCTTATGCAATTTATTATCACTATCCATCTGACGTCCATTCATCTCTCCTCACCTATTCTTGCCGTCTTCACCCCATTCCCCCCGATCGGCTCTCAGCGAACACCCGTACCCACCCCTCCTAAATCAAGCTTCCCCCGTCTTCGCTATCCTCACTCCTTCTTGTCTTTTTTAATCATTCACACTACGCCGCTATAAGCCCCTTTTCTCTTGGGCGGAACTGAACAGATCAGAACAACGTTGTCGCTGCTGTGGTTACAGGAAACTGTGAGCGAGCCAAGAACCTATTACTGTAAAGGGAGAAAAACAGGATGATATCCCATTATAAGACATATATATATATATATATATGTGTGTGTGTGTGTGTGTGCGTGTATATGTATATATATATACATATACACGCACACACATTCACACAGACACAATAAGGACACGCTCACTTGCTCACTGTTACGATGTGACGAGATGTGTTCACCTTCATGAACAAAGTCAGACAAACCCAAAGATGCACATGCATTAAAGCGATCCTGCAATATTTAATGATCCTGTGTGACCCATGTCCCCTGACAGACCACACCTATGCTGTAACTCTTTTGACTTTTGCAGCCCTGTTTTGTTTAGTGGTCATCTGGGAGCAAGCACACACACACACACACACACACACACACACACATGCTTGCCCTGCCTCATAAACCTTTACAGTTATTATGATAGAAATTGCACAGGCAGGTGGAGTGAAGGCAGTGGCTGAATTGGGATGTGTATGGTTCAGACTTTAACATGCATTTGCTTTGTCTGCACTGCACTGGTGACGATGGCTTCTGTTTTTAACGACATGAATTTGAGACATAAATAAAACACATCCTCCTACCACATACAGCTCAGCATAGGTTGACAGGTTTGTTTGTCCCTGTGTGATACGACCCACAGCAGCATTGTATCTGAACCAGCGAGAGGAGATATGACAAAGATTCATCAGTAAAAGTCATGGTTGAAAAGCCAATGTCTGTTTTATGCTGTAATGATGCAATGGTAAACCATACCGACAATCAGTCTGAAAGGGAAACAAACAGTGCACTGTGTTGTTGTCCAGTGTTTGTTATTGTTGTGGTTTTCTGAGCAGTATTTACTGGCTCAAAGTGAAGGGTCTGACAAAAAAATTACAATAATCATCAAATCCAAGTCAAGTCTTTATTTTCCAAAACAGACAACGTCAAAATTGAATTAAAACAGAAAACAGCACCATCACACCACACACTAGTCAATAGAAACAACTGGGATAGTTATTGGACTATCTCTGAGGACAGGTGTGAATCAGGTGTTATATTCTCTTGAGTGTCCACAGTGAGAAGTAAACACACATTATAACCATGTTAGTGCAGCATACTACACAACAGATGCAGCTTGAATGTGTTATATATTATAAAGTATTTGCTGCATGGAGTTGCCAGCTTTTGCACAGTTGTACAAAATAGTACAATAGTTCATTTTGAAATATGTCTGACATAAAAATTGTGTGACTTTATGTTTAGAGAAAACAAGTCAACACCAGCATCTATGGAAAGGTCATTGTATTCATGAATTCCATGAATAAAGCAATAAACAGAATCTTCCTGCCCACTTGTGGTGAACCACCCATAGATTAAGCAGTTGATCAGAAAAAAAAGTTTGTAACACACAGGCAACCAATGGGTAGCTGGACGAGAGCAAAAAGATGTGATGACAGTGAAATTTATGACAAAAACAAAATTATACCACAATGGCACAAGATGGTACAATACCAAAATAACCTTCTTAGTAGTAGAGTCAATTAAAAATCAGTACGGTATGCTTAGCAGCTAAGAATAGAGGTAAAATCTAACTGCAAATATTTTGCACTGTAGTTGTTTGCCTCTGCCAACCAGTGCAATTTCAGTCTACGGAATTTTCCATCCCAGACGTCATGACCTTTGAACTTTGACCCCCATAATCAAATCAATTCATCTTTGAGGTAAAAAATGTTAAGATAGTTCCACTCGGTAGACCGGAGCGATCATGACCTTGGCCTTTGGCCTACGACAACCAAAATCAAATCAGTTTGCACTTTCGTCTAACTGAAGTTTCACACCAAATAAAGAAGATGAAACAAAAAAATTCCCTCAAGGCAATAATGGGATACCATGTTTATGAGGCAAGAAATTTGCTTTGTGAGGTCACAGTGACCTTGAACTTTCACCGTAGATTGCCAAAGTCTAATACATTTGTCCTCGAGTCCAACTAATTATTTGCACCAAAAATGAAGAAATTCCCCTTTGACGTTCGTGAGAAACTGTGTTCACAAGAATGGGAGAGATGGATGGATGAACACACAATAATAAAAACTTAAATAAATGAAACAGCAAAAGAAATCCCTGCACATAGAATGTTTGCATTCAAATAAAGAGCATGGCACACGAGTGGACGGAGTCACCCGAGCCGTGGCTGGCGGCTCATTACTTCACACACCTGGCTGCCATCCAAGCCTGTTAGAGGCACAAGTGAAGACCAGCCACAATCAAATTACTAGGAACACACAGCAAAGTAACACAATCACTCCCCAAATGATTTCTACCCTGTTTGCTGGAGATCTTAGCCGAGAGAAACCCCCGCCCCAGCCCCACTTCTGCCCAGCGTGTGACAGAAGCTGAGCAGGACCCTCTTTTAGTTGCTTTCTTTAATCTGAACGTGTTCGAACCCTGTGTGCGTCACCTCTGTGTGCGTCACCTCTGTGTAACCTCTCGCCTGCTGTTTTCCCCTTTTGTAAAGAAATACAAACCTTCAATCTTTTATCAAGTTAAACATGTCGATAATATTTCAAAGTATGTGTTTGTTTATGTTAAAGTTTGTTCATAACCCCTAGTGATGTATTGACAGTTATGTTAGTTTATGTGTGAGCATTATATTGTTTTGCAAATTTGTAATAAATACAAATTATTTAATGAAAACTGTGTGTGGTTCATGTGGTGTAATAATATAATATATCTATATATTACAGACAAAGTTTCACATACACAAACCGATGATGATAAAGTAAACTGATATAATAAGGACAAAAATAAGGGAAGTGAGTGTTCAAGTATTTGCATATTAAGACTCATTTCTCTGTCCTGATGAGGCTAAACTTGATTGTGTTTCGGGATCAGATGTGATTGTGGTTTTGGTTAAAGTCAGGGCTCGGTATGAGTTGTGGTGACGGTTATAGGGATAAGGTTTTAGATAGGCTGACAACAATGAATCGAAGCCACTGCAAAGTTCTCATAAGGATAGCTGCATAACTCCATTAACACTAACATAATGTTTTCGATATGTGCAGATTTCCTGGGATACAAAAATGATAAGGGGACTTTTTAATTGGTCCATTAAATGGCAATGATGGTGTCAGTGATTTAAAAATTAAAGAATAGTTAATAAGGTCTGATTAAAGCTTTGATAGGTGGAGTTTTACTTGGCAGTGGACACATTAATTTCCAGTCATAGCAGCAACCACAGGGTTTGAAAAATAATTGTCATTATGGAGAAAATACTCTTTATTTGTATATATATATATACATTTAAATAAATTGCAATAGATTTATGACAATGGGAGATTAAATGCTGTATCATATGATATATTACTCTTTTTATGCATGTATACACATAACAGTTTGTAAACATATCATCGGAAAACATGAATCCAGGAAATGAATCACTTGTACGGATTGTTTTTCTGACATCTTAAAGGTAAATGTAAGAACAATAATTATATTTACTTTGATTATAGCGTAGGGATCAAGCCTCAGGATGTAATAGTGAGGCACAATAATAACAACTGTGCATTTCTATATGTTGATACAGCACTTCATACAACAAGAATGTATATTCATATATTTATATTCTCTGCATGTACATGTACAGAGTTTAATTTGTAATTGAGTGTGCCTGCTCAGCCTCACTGTACTGTGTGTGCTGAGCTTGTGTGTTTGAGTATGTAAGTGTGTGTGTTGTCTCTTCCACCTGGGCCGACTCCTCTGTGTGGTACTCTCCCACCCATGCTTGAGGTAGCCTGAGCTAAGCTGGCTCTTTGTATATTGATGGGAGAGCGGAAGAGAGGATTGCTAAATTTGTACAAGTAAACTCTGCAATAATTTCCATGTATCACCTCAAACCAAAATGAACTGGGACTGCCGAAGATCATTAGGCTCTGCTCAATCGTAGCTTGTGGATTCTGACAGCACATTCAACAAAACAAGCGACGCGGTGAATGGCAAATAAACGAGCCAACGTTCCCGAGCAAAGGATATCCAACCTGTTTGGCTCAGAGTCTGCAGGTTTTAAATTGGCTCTCTGAACTACGACACCCTACCTGCTCTTGGCTGGCTATTCTTTCCCCAAATTGCTTTTTTGCTTGTTGACATGCAACATCTTTTAATGTTGAATGAGTGAAAGAGACCGGAGATGTTGCAGAACTTGGAGCATGATTGGGTTCGGTTTCTCCCTCTGAAAAAGTCAATGAGTGATTTCCAAGAGTGTGTTAATGTTGGAAGCCTGTGGATGCTTGTTGACTTCTTCTGAGTATACTGCCATAATGAACTATTCGTTTAAATCAAGTACAGGGCCACATCATAACATATAGCATGTCAAGGCACTTTGCAGATTAGGGTCAAGGCCTCAATGAGCAATAAGCTGGTGATAAAGGAGAGAAGAATGGGGATGAAATAATTCTGCTCACCCTAATGCCAAAGTGTCCAGTGACATAATTGAGAGTATACACACACTTCACAAGTTAAATGCAGTTGCAGTCACTCATTGTTGATACACATCTTTAGCTTCACACATTCTCTTTCTCTGACACACACATCTCAGCACACACACCCGGAGATTGACAGAGATGAAGCTGCAGATCAGAGACGCCTAAGGATGTGTTTTAGCTGACTGGACCACTTATGGTTCATTATCCAGTCTCGACTCCTCTACTCAACCTGAGAGAGACCCGGGCACTGAACAGCATTCAGTCTGTTAATACCAGTAGCCGGGTTTTATTTACAGTGAATGAAGATGCCAATTACAACATACAGTGAATCATTACTCCAGAGTGACTGTGTAATGTTGTGTACCAGTACAACATGCTCTGACATGTCTAGGTGATAGATTACAGTATAAATACTGCAAGTAACTACAGTATAAATTCTGTACAAGCCCGAGTACATGTATGGATACATAATGTAGGCATGGACCACTGTTTGTGTAAAATATTACACATTGCCTGACATCTCCTCCTGCAGCGGCCGCAGGTTCAGTTCCACTCAGACTGCCACTCTTCACTCTTATTCACTCTTCCACTTTTACAATTTTGAGACTTTAAAAAAATTGAATGTAACATCTGAACACAAGCAGTACATTCATCTACTTTTTCATCTTTCTGAGAACTTAAATTGAGTGTCTTTGTTAGAAAGATATATAAATTTGCTGTTGGTGCTCCTCTGTCATAGCTCTGGTGTGCTGCAGTAACTAAGGCCCAGCCTCTGTGTGGATTTGAATCCATCGAAGGTTACAGTGTTTACAAGGTATTTTCAGTTTCCCCCTCAAAAATAAATCTGTCCCTTAACCTGCTGGTAACAAAGCATCTGAGTCCCAGACGACCACACTGTCAGAGTGTGTTTGAGGGAAATCTGGCTGAAATCTCTCTGATCCCAGACTTTTTAGCCCCTTGTTGTACCTTAGAGCTCTTGTTCCATAATTAATGATAACTTGCAAATTTTTATCTTAGGATGAATATTGTGCTCCGCTTCATTATCCAGTGTGAAACATTTGTAATGATGCCAAAGCAAAGGCCATTGTGTTCAAATTGAAATTAACCCAAACCGGGTTGTCCCAATCCAATTACACGTCCTTAGTCACCACACAGTCCTGAATAGCTGAATAGCTGAGGTTGTACCCAATTGGCTATTAAAATTAAAATCTAAATGTACAACTCCCAGTGTGATTGGTTATCATCTCCAGAAGAATCAATGTCCAACCTAGAAACCCCCGCTAGAACAACCAGGAGTGAACATGCATTACCTTACTGTGTTTGGAAACCAAATCAACCAGCTGCTTGTTCATGATTCAAAGTGGAAAAGAAGGATTGGCAATATAGATTATTCTTATGTCAAATAAAAAAAATATGGACGTCCTTGTGTTACTATTTTAGGAAATTGCATTTTCCTACATTGTAACAGTTCAAAAACCAAACAGGGAATTATAAACCTCTGTTTAGTCAATCAATAATTTTTTTCTTTCTTTCTTTCCTTCACAGTGGTGCTCCTTGTAAATTCATCCATTATACTTCTGCTCCTGTGTACAGTATAATGATGTTCAATCAGTAATGGTATTGAATAAGTAAGGACAAAATAGGAAAAAGAAAAACGATCATTTAAACATGTTTTGTTTCTTCAATCAATAAAAGTGAAGAGATCCTACAACGTATGCAAACTGAAGAATATAACAGTGAATCCGTGGTTTGACCATTTTCCATTTGTCCATGTTATTAATCTCTGCAGCCTCCCATTCTCAGCAACAAGCATGTCTCAGTGTTTGTGTTGCATCCATCTTTGTTTGATCAAAGAATATCAGTTTAATTATCCTCCAAGCTGGATGGAGAGGAGCTTGTTGTTTCTTTAAATTGAAATCTAAAGAGAAAGAAAAGACAGAGACACACTCGCCTTGTGTTGTGTATTTAACGTCACACATTTTTGGGTTAGTGGATTAAGCCTCCGCTGCAAGGTTCAGGGAACAACAGTCTCCCTTCGGTATTAATTGAGGATACAATAGTGGAACTCTCCACGGGCTGCTGAACGTACAGCCGCTCCAAGGCACAGGATAATAACAAACGACTGCTGCCTGGAATAAAATATCTCAGACAGTTTAGGATGTTTCGACATAAATTCCAACAAGTTCAGCTCAACTAACATGAAGCTCATACCAAGAAAAACTCAGTAATAACACACTAATCCCCCTGCAAACCTGCCATATCCAGCTTGTTGTAATGAAATGCACTCATGTTACTCTCTGTCCTTAATCACTGAAAATAGTGCAGCCCATCAAAATCCCATCTTCTACTTACACAGCGTGAATCTCGACACGAGTCATGCTTCACAAATGCCAAAATGAATGAAAAGGATTGGAGGAATCCAGATACATTTAAATTCTTCCTCTTTATTAGTTTTATCTCAAGTGTAATAATGCTTTCAGGGCCAAGTGGAATCAGGCCAGAGGAAAATGAGGAGCATCTGTCAGTGAGCGTTCCTTTATGAAAAACAGAGCCAAGGTGCCTGTGCAGAACACATCATGCACTTAGATACACAATTGGTATGCCAGAAAAATATATATAGTATTTCTCTATATTATCGTTACTAGTTTATTTTTACTCATGAATCTGCTCTACACTGGTTGAATCAGTCGGTGCTTTACAGCCTCAGTCATCCTCTACAGTGCCTCCTCTACACTGCTCTGAATATAAATTACCTCCAGCGCTTCGACCAATATCTGCACAACAGCAAGATTTCAAGTTAACATAATAATAGGCATGCACGTACTCTGACACATGGTGATGCATGTGTAAACAAGCATATACAGATTCTCATACTGATAAATATATAAGTTGATGAAGATTAATAAAAGGTTATGGGCTCCACCAGCTCATTGTCTCTTTCAAACCAATCACAACCTGACACACTTGTTTTGAGCCAATCACCTGTAAGCTGTAACAGTTTAAAATGTTCTCTATCTTTTCTTGTTCATAACCTGGATCAGGCTGCAGGGGTGGACTGAGCCTATCAACTCTGAATACCCAGTCATCTGCCTCCAAACCATCCAATCAGGAGCCCTTTGACACGTCCTGACTTTCTGCTTCTTCACTAGTGTCTATTGGCTCCAGGGGATGTCGCATTCTTATCCGAAGCACCTTCAGTTCATAGGGCTGCTATGGTGTTCTACTTCCTGCTGGGGTCTAGGCGCCTAAGTCGATTCTTCTTGTTCACAATAAATTGAATTTCATTCTTCTCTCCTGCTTGAGATTATCAAGTGTTGGGGGTATTTATAAAATACATGCCCTTAAAGATAATTTATTAGATCAGCTCTTAGATTACTCAAAGTAAGTAATTTTAAGTAATTCAATATTGCATATATCACTGTTAATGAATGTGGCATTCATGCAGCACTGCTGCCTGAAGTCGACTGAACCCAGGAGTCACTCACGTGGTGATATTTCGTCTGGCAAACAGGAAGAAGACCCAATTTATTCTTGACCTTTTATCTTCCACAGCAATGTGTTAGAGTGAAACCTAGTAAACAAGACAAAAATAAAACAGTTAATTTACAGTTGTTTTCTCTTTGTGGCCTTGCAATGAATCCTCTTGAAATAAATCGCATCAGAATAAGCTCATATATAAAATATAGTTTGAAGACATTTTAGTACTATGGAATAGTATGAAAAGAAACGTAGCATCGAGCGCATTGTCTTGATTACCGATCTCCCTGTTTCTTGAGAAACTCCGAAACCCCTCTGAATAGCAGCCAGATTGCAGATGTCCTCCTCTTCAGAAGCTGCAGCTTCTCCAAGTCCACATGGTTCTTTCTTTTGGTTTTAGAATTTCTTGCACAATCTTTTCAAAGTCCTGATATGTAAGATAACCTGGTGCTGATGAGCCAAAGGTTTGTTTAGTGAAACTTACAACAAAATGTATTTTAGCAAGATGGTCATCATTCCTCATTTTATTGCAGGAAACAGAGTGATCTTCTGATATTCCACTGTAAAATGACACCTTTAGCTTAAAGGTACGACTTTATTCTCTTAATATTACAACTTTACTATCTTAAATAATGTCTTTCTCATTAAATTGGGACTTTATTGTTGTTATATTATGACTTTATTCTCAAAATATTCGATTCTTTTCTCTGTTATAAGTTAGCCAACAAAACATATTAGATGGAAGTAGTTTGCCTGAATCATATTACACATGTATGTAGTAAAACTGCTGGTTTTCCATCTTTGTTTTGTTTGTTAGGACAGAGCTGTTTTGCGGGCTAGCCAGCGTGCAGACGATACTGGCTGATCTGCAGTCGGCTAACTGCTCGGCTCAGTAGGTGGCTTTTATTCTAAATATGTAAATACATTACATGCATAGCCTTCTATTAATCCCCAGCACTGTATGTGTCAATGTCTTCCCTTCAAAAACACAAATGTATGCAAGTGTGCACATTTACATGCTTACACACACACACACACACACAGGCTCAGGACACAGTCAGACAGGGATGGTGCTATAAATTACAAAAAGCAACTCCCTGCTTATCTCAACATTGATTAAAAGGGAAAACTGGCCATGAATACCATCTAGAGCCCAAAATGGTTAGAAATGAATAAATCATAGCTCTTATCCCAAACAGCAGAAGGAGAAAATGAGCAATATCCTAGAAAGCTTTATTTTTTTTTCCCCAGCGTAAATATGACGGGTTGTTTCGTGAATTCTAAGCAGATGCTTACCTGATTGGAATTTGATGCACAGCAGCATAGGTGGTGTTTTGGGGAATGAAGTGGGAGAAGCACATATTAAAATACAGTCTTTGATTCCACAGTGAAGAACTCTTTGTAAATACTACAAATTTGACTGACAGCACATATCAGAGCACATATTACAAAAAAAGATAACCGATTCAAATGTTTTATTATGAATGCACCACAGTGTGTTGCTATAGCAGGCTGCATGCATTTGAAGCAGGGCAGGTAAAAAGAGTTAATCAGCACGGCCAGAATATAGATTGTTTTATTTTTACCTCGCTCATTTGCAGCTGTAAATTGGACAAATGACTCTGTCTGTTTCTCAAAGTGATGGAATGAATCGGCCTATTTAAAATGTAGGTTATGGCAATTGCTCTGATTAATGAATTCCAGGACAAAAAAATGTAAATGCTTGAATTCAATACAGCTGAATGTTCTCTTTCTCCCCCTCCACCATGTTTCTCCCTCATCCCTGCCCCGACAGACACCCAGCTTCACCTTTTGAAATATGAAGGGCTTGAATAAACAAGTGCCAACACATCACAGAGCCTCACACTGACTTACTTTGATTCCCAGTTGTATTAGTTGGGCAAGACATATAATCTCTGGCACTGCTGCTCTTGTATCTCCGTTGTCTGTACTGTGAGCATGACCGAAAAAAGAGGACTGATAGAAATAAAGTGGGAGCAGAAAAAGATGCGAGACTCTTCATCTTCAGTGGTACCTTTAAAGACGAGGCACAAAACGCTGTTAAATTGTGTCCACGTTGCCAGGTGACACAAAAGCAGTAGAATGATTACAATCATGCAGAGGCTTCTTGTAAGGTCAGTGCAGCTGTCTGTAAAGTGTCTAACTCTGAAGGTATTAACAGCCCAGGCAGGTGAGCTACATATTTGAATTCCACATCCTTTGTTTAATTTGTATTTCTCGAGTATTTCTGACAGTCGGTGAATGCTGTGCACTGATGAACTGTTTTCTCAGTGATTAACACAATCTGATGTGATTTTTATTGTCCAACTGACTGTGATTGTAAAAATTTCATAGAGAAAACTGAAAAGTGGATTTTCATTTTCTCTAACAGTCTTGAAGGCATTTCTGAAATAATTTTGAACGCTCTTTGCAACAGCCAGGAAGCTGCATAGCTGGAAAAAGGCCATTTACAGCATTTCACAGCTGTCTTCTCATTGCATTAAAAATCCATGTAGAAGGATTCCTCACAACATTTATTCCATTCAGTGTCTTCACTGGGGTTCTTTTAATCCTAAAATCACCAACGACTTTTATTGATGTCACTGATGCACTATTGATTTTCTCCATTAGTGTAGTGAGAGTGTGGGAATCGGCACAGAGGTGAAAGAGTCAGCACGTTTTCATTAATTTCAATTGTGCAAGATTTGTTTTAGTAATCTACATATCTAAAACCAGAAAGAGAAGCCTCTGGATGATTGGAAAATCATTTTCAAAATGTATTATTAGTATTTTTTCAGGTGGAAATTTCAAGATATATAATATATATATTTAAATATAATTGTATAGACTGAAACTGGCAGACTGGGTGTTGGTCTGAGATCTGGTTCCAGTAAACAGGGCAGGCTCTGAGTCTGACGGGAACAGGCAGGCGGTCATACAAACTGTTCTAGTCTATGAGGTGGGAAGTGGCAGAGCACAGCAGGCAGCTGGAGGAGGATCCTTCAGAGCAAGTAAACAGGCTGTTTACTTGCTGTAGGGACCTCAAACAAATACAAAGGCAGAGACTGACTAAAGCATTACTGCTACGATGAATGAATGATCTGACGGAGTCTGCTTGGATGAATTGGAGACTTAGTGCTGCCATGACATGGGGTCGTGTTTACGAGATGCATTACGCCCCCTTCTTGAGGTATTAATGACCTTGTGCACTGGAAAAATATGGAAGTACATTTTTTGGGGTGGATGACTTTTTATTAGACGTAGATTAGAAGTATTTATATTGTATTATTAATTTGTAGCTATTCATTGTATTAATAAAGTGTATCCTTGTAAATACATGTCCATGAAATCATTAGAATCTTTGGCTTTAAGACGCTGATGGTAATGTTAATAATAGCGTACATGTTGTTGTTGTGTTAACCTTGCTTTAATTCACTTTGAGTCCATTTGTTTTTACACTAGATTGAGAAACCACAAAGAAATCTTCAAGTAACACTCAGAATAACAGTGATAGAGTCTCCGCCCTCCCAGCACATGGTTCTGTGACCCAGGCTTTAACAAAACAACTCTAGAGTACAAGGGCATGAGGGAGTTCATGACCTTCATTCATGACTTCAACTCTACTTGTGTTTAATTACATATCACTGTGTGTATTCTTGTTCTTTGAATGTGTGTACGTGTGCATGTTGTGTTTCTATACATGAGAAGGCTTAGCTGACCACATGGTGCTTGACTGGCATGTTTTGACTTTCAGCAGGTAGCACAGGCGCGTCTCCAGAGGCATCTTTACACAACCTTGTTTCTTCTGCTACACTTATTTGCTGTATTTGTCTGATGGTGAAAGACGTCTCAAAGATGTGCACAGACCTTTAAAGGCAACATTAAATCTGTGGTCTTCGTTTTTGGCTCAAGTGTCTCAGGGGGACTGGCAGAGACAAATTCGTAATTACATTTTGAATAGTAATTAGGTTTTCTAACCCCCAAAAAAGTCTGCATGAAATCCTATGTGTTTTTTCACATTAAAGCAGAGTAATGTTAATGTACTGTTTACACCAAAGTCATTTTCATGGCCTAATAGACTGAGTGCAAAATGTATGAATGTAAAGGCAAGATGTGTGTGTGTGTGTGTGTGTGTGTGTGTTGCTCTTTCTGTCTGTGCGTGTTTGTGGTTGGGTCACTCTGTGTGTGTGTGTGTGTGTGTGTGTCGCTCTATCTATCTCTGTGTGTGTGTGTGTGTGTGTGTGCTATAAACCTTTGAGCCATGAGAGCTTATAGCTTTGAGGGCCCAGCCCCTCCAATTAAAACCCGTTAAAGGCAGAATTCTCTTTATTTCTCTCCACAGGGAACCGACAGAGAAGGCTTGTCTAGTTTCTCACTCTACCCAGAGTAATAATTACCTGAGATAATTACTTTCCTCTCTCAAGCAATTAATGCCAAATCCAGGGGCGATGGTTTGGGACTGCGGCGGGGACCTAGGTTATGCACAGGCTTAGGAATTACCGGCGAGAAGCTTTTATTTTTTTACACACTTAATATGATAAAACAGCTTCAGACATGATACTTGAGCCACCACATGCATAGAGAAAGCTGTAAAAGCGAGGAAAACAAAAGCAAGCAGAGAGGTGAACCCAAGCAGTATGAAGGGGAATGGGACAGATGTGGATGGGGCAGTTTGCTTTATGCCCTCTTAGGCAGAAAGGTGACGTAATAGATAATAAAGTGGGAGGGCACCTGCACATATACACGAGAAAGGTAAAATACCCATAAAGCTGTGCTTGTTAAATGAAACCGTAGCTCTCTCCACAGGTATAACAAAACACATCAATCCATGATTATGAGGTTTTTTTTCGTAAAAGATAAAAACAGCACCACATGGAGAAGCATTCAAATCAGTGGGATCAGGATCAAAATCATACATGGCTCTTTCTTATCCTGCTGCGCGAGTGTGTGTGTTTGTGTGCGTGTGTGCGTGTGTGCGTGTGTGTGTGTGTGTGTGTGTGCGTGTGTGTGTGTGTGTGTGTGCTTATGTTTGAATAAGCGAAGCTGATAGCCATCACATGCAGCTGCCACCCCGGGCTGAGTGCTCATACACTGGTGCCAGTGTCTCATCATGGGGTATGTAAAACACTGAGAAACAGTGACCCACACTCACAACCATTCACTTTTTTAATCTTTGATTTATTCAGCTCCAGAGATATAAAAAATACACTCAGCAGGGAGGATGAACACTCATCTCATTGTATGATAACATATCTCATCAACTGATTGGTTTATTCTCTTACTGTATTTTAAGTCTGTTATGCACTGGGATGTTAACAATATGGTTTGTTAAGAGGGAAGCGAGTGTATGAATGGGACCTGTAGTTTGGGCACTGCATAATCACAATCAGCTGCTAATCAGCTTGTCTTTTGAGTTTTCTTTACAGAGCGCTTAAAAAAAGCTACCGATTGTAGTGACTTCTCAACCTATACTGTATCATTAATTTCATTTGCATATAGGATATGTCAGGGAAAATAAAGACCTCTTAGTCTTCTGCAAAGAGGATCTCTGTTCTATTTGGTTGTTTGAAGTATTTGTATATATATAATGTGTAATATATGTGTAAGTATATGTATTGTGTTAATGTACTATGGAATGGTTTTCCATAAAACTTGGTGGAAGGTTGGGATATGGTTCATGAGAGAATTCTTTTAAAGGGGATGCAGGGATTTTTACCATTTTGGTCAACACTGCACATTTGTTGACATTTTCACAGATTTTTCAGGATATGATTTATGGATCTTGATGAAAAAAAAACTGCCATGTTTAGGGGACTGATATTGATGATATTGTTGGTGGAGGTATGTGTGTATAACATACAAGGTTAAATAACATGACATTTAATTTGCATGGCTTCGTCCCTAAGAGATTAAACATTCAAATTACATACACATACAGTCACTAATGCCAATATCTGTCAATCTGGTCATTGACTAAAGAGGATACCTCCTATCAGTTATGTTTGATGCCACGGCAGGTACTGGAGTTCTCACATTTATTAACAGTTTGCACACAGCACAGAAGACATTAGCAGGCAGGACACTTCTATCAGATTTTAGAAGATGCTCATATCTTGTTGCTTATGTGCTGAAGGGCTCAAGTACATTTACTGACCTCATTAGTGAGTTTCAGTCAATTATTAACGAGCTGAAGTACACTGACTTGAGTGGTGGCCATTCAACATTGGTTTTGGGACAACAAATATGTGTTTTTATTATTTGTAGTAGTAACTATACATTACTACATGTTGTTCTTACTCGACATTACAGAATGGAATGATACATCAATATCTAATTACTAAACATATATAAGTTATCTGTATGTACATACTGTATATAAGTTATCCACCCAGATTCAGCGGAACAGTTACCTGATGAAAAAATCAATTTGAATTATCATGTATATGATTTAGAATGTTAACAAATCACTTTTTATATACCTTATTTATGTGCAACACTGTGTGGTGTATATTGATCAACACCTATTTAAAAGAATGGTGAAAACCACCAAAACATTATATGTTTGTATATTAATACTTTTTACTTTATACTTAAGCACATTCCCAGAGCACATATGGATGTGGGGCACAATGATGCACACTTCTGGCCTCCTTGAAGTGGTCCATGGGGTAAACGGTGAATATGGACCAAATAGCACAAAACTAATCTGGGCCACCTTTATTACCTTTGGTTGACACGCAGTAAGGCCATGGCTTACGTGTGGCCCAGAGCTGGCAAAGAGGAGCTGACCACCCAAGTCCCATCATTCCCTGTGGTATGTGCCAAAGGCTGTATGGGGCACACTTAACAGAACCAGTAGTAAACTGGCAGGCCTTCATACAGTGTAGAACAAAACAATACCAATGTCTGTCCCTCCCACACAGAAGTAATCAAAGTACACGGTTTACCATGGAGTTGGCAGAAATGAGGAAAAACAGCATTGATATTCACATAGGAAGTGAACAAAAATGTCTCTTCCATCTTTAATAACACAAAAATCAATCTAAAGAAGCTTGAGAGGAGGATCATTATTTGTTTGTGTAGTAGTGACAGAAAGAGAGACAGTTGAAGTAGTTGAGACAGACAACGTCAAAGAAAGGGATGGCATTTAAATGTAGAGCCATTATTATTGTTTGTATCCCATTAACACGGAAAGCATGATGGCTGTATTGTTTCATCAATAGTGAGCGAGGGACAGTGAGAGAGGGAGTGTCACCTTTAGCGTGGGTAAAAAACAATACCTGTAATGGCTCATTGTGTCCGTGATGAACACAATGAGCCCATCTTTTTCCGACTGTTTTTGGCTGTCAGGAACAGATAATGTGCTTGTTAAATATTCATCTAATTACTATAGATGAGGAGCCTTCTTGTGCCGTGAGGTGACATTTCAAATGCCATTCAATAAATCTTCAAGTCCAACCTATTCCTTTTTAGTTGAGGTTCAAATAGATCAGCTGAAAATTTAATGATCCCCACAGGAAAACAGGGCCCCTGCAAAAACAAGCAATAAAAGGCTGTGTGCAGAGAAGACTGGGACGGATTTAAAATATGTGGAACTAGAAAAGAAACTGTTTCATGCTGCTCTCCCAAATATGTGAGATCAATTGCTGTGTGATCTTGGTAATGGCAAATCCTCAGTTAAGTCCTCTAAGGGGACTGTCCTTAGCAGAAAAACAACAGCTTTAGTTGTTTGTTCAAATGCCTAAAATAATCATGTCACAAATGTGCGGGATGAGGTGAGTGTTGGACGTTGAGGATGAATGGATGTGAGAAAGAGGATGGGGATGAACGTAAAGCGGGAGGAGAGTTGGCCTGGTCTGGGTCAGATGCAAGGGACACTATCATGAGAGATGGGTATGCAGAGGAGGAGATGAAGTTAGGAGGAGTAGGGATGAGCTGAAGGAGGGATAGGAAGAGGGGACTTAAGAAAAGAAAAAGGACAGGAGAATTGAAAAAAGTGAAACAAACAGAATAAGATGTGTTGAGCAGTAATAAACAGGCCTGACTTTTGGACTCCATAACAGTAACCCATCCTCGTAACAAGGCATTGACCAAAACACGTCTTCTCAATGAAAGAGGGACAAAGTTTAACCACAGGAAGCCTTTTGGATCTACTGATCACAGGCTGCTAAACATCCAGGCCTAAATGAGGACCTGGAATTTACTGCAGTTCAGTAGACAAACAAAAACGTTTTTTTCAAATATCTGTTATATCTATCTCTAGACCAAATGTCCAAGGGCGAGACCTCTATCGGTTAAACACCACCTGAAATGAATGACTCCCTAAAAGAGGCTTTGTGCTCACACACGTCAGGGTTTGAGTTTAATATGACCCAACCATGATAATAGAAGTATTAATATTTATAATAGAGGCATTTTTATTGTTTACAAGGAGTCTGCAGTCTTTGGGGTTTACTTGGATTGGCTTGGCTTTTAATTTTAAACATGGCTCTGGTCAGACCTGTGAACTAATTAACTTTCTTCATGTGCCTTTGTTTGTTTTTGTGTCTGTTAGTTAGCCCGATTATGCAAAAACCAAAGAACACATTACCACAAAACCTGGTGGATGGGTGCGATACAGGTGAAGGAAGAACCCATTAGAATTGTGATGCTGTTTCGGATCAGGAGGCGGTTCCATTAGTTATAAAGTTTCTTTTACATTGTGAGAGGCATTTTCAACATTACAGGATGAAAAAAAACATCAGGTATGTTTAGGGGACTGATATTTATGAGCGTGAAATTTGGTGCAGATTCAAATAAACTAGTAAATTTTAATATGGCTCCATCACGGGTCTGGTATGTGCTCTATGTGCCAGTCTAGTTAATGTATTGACAAGGACCTCTATGGATTCAGTGGTGGTTGAGGCTAAAGAGTAGATTGACATGATATAAAGCACTGCTAAGTCCCCTGTGGTTGTTCTGGTGATAAAGCAAGAATGAGCTTCAAAAACTCAACAAACATATAAACTTGTGTTTGTTTCTGTTTATTTACAGTAAGTCATATATAGTGTATAAAGCTGTGTATTGTATTGTCTGTGGTATTTACTCTATATAGGACCGTTCATTCTTTATTACCTTGTTGCCAGTAGTCCCCATATACCTCAGAAGATGAAAGACAAAAGATGAAAACCTCAGGTGAGAGTCACCAGTGATGTTTGTACTAAAGTGAACAAATGTTGTTTGTCATTTCCGAGCTGAATCTGTCGGATCATTTCAGCGCGGGTCATTCTTTTAGCAGCTAATGGGTTGTTATTAGCACTGCACCACCCAGTGGCTGAGTGGCCTCGGTCATACAGCATGAAGCAGCCTCGTTATCCAGCTCCGCTCTGTGATCACTGTGTTGTCTGTCTCGTAAACAACTCTCATATCGGTAAAAAAAAATCACTTAAAAAGATTTTTCTGACAATCCAGTAATTTCCTCATTTACATTCAGCTCCGTGTTTAAGCCACTGCAGTGTCTTTTAAACCCTGACATTTCTCCCAGTGAATCACTGATTTTAGGTCCTGTGGTGTTGTTTCCATTAGCTGGGTTCATCTGCATACGGTTAATAAATTGCCTTCCTCGCTGCCCCCTGACTTTTGGAAAAACTTTGCATTCAACAAAGGTTCTTTCTTCTTAAAGTACACTTTTTCCTTTTTTTAAACATTTCATTACCCATATTCAATTTGTCTGTGTTGATGTGTGGGACAAAAACACAAACCCACACATCAACACATGTACCATCGTTTTCAAATCTGCTCTGTGGATTTAGAATTTGGATAATTCATCCCTTTCTCCAAAGCCCTCTCTTTCTTTTCTTCTCTTTCTTTTCACAGACGGAAAATCATCCGGCACAGTAAAGTCGTCTGTAAAGGAGACTGACAGCTAACAATTGATGTGCCAGTCTCATCTAGGCAGCAGCAGTTCGTCCAATTATGTCGGAAATACAAACACGATCGCAACAACAATGGTGGGATTACCAACACCATAAAGAGGAGAGGAAGAAGTGGAGGGAGACAAGTGATGAGGATGAAGCTGACAAAGGAAGATAGATGGAGACGAGCCGGGACTGTGGAAGACATGACGTTATCAACAAATACAAACAAACCTATAGGCTCTTGTGAGATGAAGGCTTCTGACTGAGGTAAAGGAAATGTCATTTCACACACACACACACACACACACACACACACACACACAAACACACACACACTTAATTTGCTGGTGCTGCTCGATGGACTCAGAACCCTGAGCTGCAACTGGAATTAAGTTAGCTCAAGATTAATCCTCGATCAACATTATGACCATCTTTTGACAATTACTACAACACTGCTACAACTACTACTACTACTATTGCAATGATACAACAGCCTGCTATTCTTATGACCCTGCCACAGCTTTATAAGAGACTTCTTATATTTGGACTTTTTGAGGGACTTTTTTGGTTTACATTTGGTGTCATTGTTGGATTTTGCTGCATCTCTGACTGTCTGCACCGGCCCTCATGTGTCACACCTGAGTTCGGTGATCCCTGCCTCTCTGGCTGTGTGTATTGTCTCTGTCCTGCCAACTCTCCTGTCAATTGAACATCTCTAGATTTTAGATTCTCTCTTTTTCCCTGGCTTTCTTCTTTTCCTAGGTTTTGCTGGTTTGACTTTCAGACTCTACATTTACATTGCTGTTCTGCTTGCTTTATTAAATTCCCTTTGTTATTCCTCCCTTGTCGTGTGGCATCTGCATTTGGTTCCTAGCCTGGTTGTGGATGTGACAGCTGAGCGTCCTCAGCCTGGTTTGTATTGTCGCTCTGTAGTGCTTAATTTTTTAACAAAAAACACTTTAATCCAATATTATTTTACAAGTGGAATTGAAGTCCAAGCTATGAGAGCTCTTCCCACCACACCAAAGGGAACCAATGGAAATATCTAAAACATTGCATTAAATCATATCAGATGAACCTGAATTTTGGATTTCCAACAGTCAAAGATACATTGAACCAGCAGACAGGCAGGGAAGAAAATATTATTCCCATCTGATTTTACTCAAAACAAATCGGGAGTAAAAATGAGTAGAAATACCAATATGCACTATTTACAGCTGAAAGCATTTGTTGTTAAAGCTCTAATTCTGATTTGGTTTCTTTATTTCACACATGTTCTCATGAAAGAAACCCACCTGTGCTGAGTTGGCTCACATGTTCGAGATATCTTTCCATTCTGCTGTCTTTTACATTCATTTAATAATCCGTGCCCTTTAGAAATCGCAGAAGAAATAATAAAATATAGATTTTTCATCTGACATTCTGTGATGCAATTAAACTCCACTCTGGACGAAAAATGTAAGAATGCAGCCTGTGACATCCAGTGGTTTTGTGGAGGTTTTATTTGTTGTGGTGGGGGGGAAATAAAAGATTCTGACGCAATGTCTGATGACCAGCTCCACAAACAGACAGGCTGCCAGACAGCTAAAGATGTGGACACATCTACCTCCTAGAGACGGTTCGCTCTGGCTCACTCTAGTGTCCAGTTCTACTGCTCAGATGTGTGACTGTTTGTTATGTCCTCAGTTTCTTCATCCACTGTCTTATTTGCTTTCCCCCTCTGATGTGTTGATTTGAAGCTAATGGGAGACATCTGTCCTCTATTTGTCTTATTGGGCCCAAAATGTAGGTCAACTTGTAAGCATGTCCCCTGAGGTTGTGTTGCCAGGTGTTCATTTCCTTTGTATTGCAGTAATCGGTGGTGGATCCAGGGGTCGGTGAAAAAAATAAGCTACCGACAAACAAAACCAACAATAAATATTTTTTATTTCTAAGCCTTTCTGGAATACACAATGTGATTGAACAAAGAACAGTTATTGCATCAGGGATTGTGCATGACTGTTGGACATATAATTGTCCAACAATTGTGTAAATTGTGGCCCCCTCAAAAAAAAATGTCTACATCAGCTCCTGCCATAAATCTGGTGTTCTTTACTGTACACCACACGATTGACTGACACCTAAAAACCTCCACCTCAGTTCAGTTTGCTGAAGTTTTTGACGAACAAATCTTCGAAACATTTTGTTGACAAGGACCAGGATGTTCTAACTGTTGTGTCTTATATATAACAGCTTTCTCGTCTGAAAAATCAAAGCATCCAATCTTATATTGTTTAACTACACAAAGAGTAGCTCAGCGCCATTGAATCTGTCTTTGGCTCCCTTCTTTTCAGTGGGTAATTTTTACTTTATAAGCACACTTAGTTTAAATTTGCAAAGACTTGGGAAGCTTTTATCCCACTGATGCTAAAACCTTTTTTTGTGTTATGTGCCGGATGAGGTTGGATTCTTTCTGAAGCGATGCCCCTCACAGTCAGAGAGACCTCAACTCTATTTTAGTTTTGTGGTGCTAGTGTTATCACACAGCCAGATATCAGACAGAACTCCCCAGGTTGAAATTACAGAAAAAGGAGAAAAGTTGGCTAAACAATGTATTTACTTTCACAACCAAGTTATAAATGCTGGATGTTGTCAAAGGGAAATCTTGTTATAGCAAACTAATCTTCAATTAAAGTTAACGATATGCTTCAAAAACATTGATCATTATTTCAGAATGTTCTGCTTCAGTGTTCAAATGGGTTCATCTTTCTCTTAATAATTGGCATTAATTTATGATATTAATTAGGTGAAACTGTTGTGAAAGTTGTGTGTCAAATTTTGGAACAAAGTCAAAAGAGCTGATGACAAAGACTCAGTGTTCAGTCACTACATTAATACGATCTGATTTTGATATGCTACTCCTTATTAATTAACTGCAACATATTTTTTACTCAAAAAATGAAGAAGGCTGCAGCACAAGGGTAAAGGCATTAGAATTTTAGAAAGATCTGCATGCCAATAAAGTCTTTCTGCATTTTAATTAGGACGGGATCATTAATGAGTCATCTGAAACTACATGCTCTGAATGAACAACTCTTTTTTAAAATGTGGCACCGGCTGCCTCTGAGGCCAGTGTGCTAATAGAAAAGTTAATTACATCAGAGGCATTCATGTTAATGTATGTACTTTGACAGAAGCAATATAATAAAAGGTTAGAGGAATGTGTTCAAGTCCCCTGAGAGCAGACACACTTAATTGCTTTGTCTTGATTTCCACAGTCAGTCATTTTGACAGTGTTGTAAAATACAGTTGTATATTAATCATTAAGGGCTTGTTTAGCTTTGGTGAGAAATCAAGTAGAGTTTTGATAGACTTCATATGATAATTTGAGCAGAATTTCCCATGTGTATGAATCAAATTGTGTGTGTGTGTGTGTGTGTGTGTGTGTGTGGCCCAGGTATTACTCATGTGTGGGGACAAAAAAGTCCCAAGAAAGTATAATTTAATATTTAAGACAATATTGATTCGGTTTAGTAAGTGTAAATCATGGGGATGTGACTGTGTGGGTGGGCATGTATGTGTGTGAGTGCAAAGTAGAACTGTGGGCTTGAGGCTGCGGTAACTGTGACTGCATATTTAGGAGATATAATTTTAGGAAATCATGATTTATTGTAAAACTAAAAAATGATGTCACCAATTAAAAAATGTGGCCGTTCAGAGGCCATCTAGGTCCAAATTAATTCACAAAGATTTGCAGTCTTGAAACCTTTCGATGTGGGGAAAAAAGTAACTTGATGGAGTATATCATCTGAACTGTCTCACTTATAACTGTGCTTGAATAACACTCCAATGTTCCACTGTAATGTGATGTTTCCCAGTATGTGCAAATTATAATAAAACATATAAAGCAGTGTTAGGCAAAGAAATACAAGAATGCCATCTAACCTCTATCAGGGTTCTAAGTAATTTCCATCAGGACATGAATTGAATATAACTTTGTGTTTGACTCAATATGTACTCGATATGCTTTGTACTTGATTTCTCTCAAATTCTTTCCAGTTCAGTGTATTTTTT
Organism: Paralichthys olivaceus; assembly: GCF_024713975.1. Lineage (NCBI taxonomy): Eukaryota > Metazoa > Chordata > Actinopteri > Pleuronectiformes > Paralichthyidae > Paralichthys > Paralichthys olivaceus. The sequence goes on along the minus strand of NC_091107.1, from coordinate 11,582,511 downwards.
AGTCTGTAGCCGAGTAAAATAAAGAATTTAGTTGTTGAATGGGTTGTGGTTTGTTAGTAAAAAGAAACATGTGAAATATGTGTAAACACCATTAAAAAACAAAGATGAAAGAACACCAACTGGAAGATGAGGGATAGTGCAGCTGCAGGCGGAGCAGAGAGAAGTCCCTGACCACGGCACTACCACCCAGAGCTGTTTTTGGATTGGAGGGGCGAGCTTCAAAGAGAGGAGCTTCCCAGATGATGATCCTGCAGCTGGCCTGAAGGCACTTGCGATGCCATCGGTGCGACAAGGAGCAGTGTCAATAGGCTGTGTGTTCTGCTCCGGAGATCCGCATGGCAGATGGTTTAGGCAAAGCACTGTTGTTTATTTTTTTCCCTTGCTTTACTGAAATGAATAAAACAGCCTCCACTGTGAAATTATGTGATGGTAAATGTAGAGACGTGACCCACGCCATCGATAAATCCATGAAAGCAAGGTCAGGAGTGGGTTGGATGACTGCGCTGACCCTTTCACACTCATGGTAAATATGGATTTAGTGAGTGAGAGTAAAGTGATGGCTATCTCTAATAACCCCAAGCTTGAATGCAACCGGTGGTAGATTTGGTGCTCTGTGTGTTTTTGGGGTATTATCAGCTGTTTCCCAATTATATTTGGGTAAGTCACTGTTTCAGTAGTGCGTAGGTTATTATGTATCACATTATTTTAATGTTACACTCCTGTTACTTCTGTTTTGCTTCTGTCTGTCTCCATTTATGCTGCTAAACTCTCCTGTTGCCTTGCTTACCTGAAGGCTACGGTTGTCCTGTTGTTCATATCTGTTTTTAATTATATCTTTTCTTCCATGACATCTGTTTTTGTGAAGCTGTTCTGTAATTTAAATTGTATACAACTGTATATAACTGTTGATTCTTTGTTGAACTTAATATTTGTTTTGCCTATGTCTCTGTTAGGCTTGTTTTTGTAATTAACATGTTTTGCTCAGTGATTACTGATTTAAACTTGTTTTTGATTTTAATTAACATTTGTAGGAAGAAAGGTGGTTTGCCTAATTCTCGTATATTTGCAGTTATGTTATTATTAATGTTCACTGTCCCTGAGAAATAAACAAATACAACTAGAATGCCACTTAGTACCTCCACCAAGGCACCACAGTCCCCTTTTGAAACCACATTTATATTCACTAGATTTATTTGGATCTGCACCACATTGCAAACACTAAATATAAATATCAGTCCCCTAAACATGCCTGATTTCATGTGTGTGGGGGAGAGAGAGTAATCGTCTCAGTGAGGCACAGAGACATACACCAGGTTTGCATTGTTCAGCACCATGGAGAGAGACCACAGTTGGTAAGAGTGATGCAAGCACCAAAGTGAACTGATATAATTTGCATGATTGGTTTTGCAAAATCTCAGCTTTCTCAGCATTTTTCTCCTAATTGTGTGAGTTTTTTAAAACATATATTTACTCTCCACCATAATATATTAGTGAAGTGCTAAATTTGGCATTCACTGCAAGTTTTGATACCTGACCTTAAAGATTGTTGATTTATGAGATCATCTTGCATGGTCTGGAAATGTTATTACTTTTCTCCAATCTTTCTTTGTATCACTGTGTAGTTTTATTGTTGATAATTTTTTTTATCTATTGTTATATATAACTTTCATCAGTGGGTAGAGCTCCAGTCTCGCTTACAACTTTTATGTATTGTTGTGGTGCATCTTGAGATGTCAATTAATACTCATAATATTAATTGAAAACAGTATTTCTCTATAAAATCTCTAGACGATGTCACAGTGTGACAGTATCTCTTGGAGGATAGAAGGAGAGGACAACAGATGGATGGTTACATTGGACAGACAGAGGGACATACACCAGATTAATCATCTCATCATGTGTGATTAATTTGGAACCGAGCACCATTGGCAGGAGAACACAAAGAACGAGACACCCCATTGACAGGTCAATATGTTTACACTGATGGATTTGCTCTCATACATGTGCACATGCAAACACACACACACATACACACAAACACACACACATTATAGACAGGACCTAATTGTTCTAATTTTAAAGTAAAGTCAAACAGCTGACTTAAATAAATGATAGTTTGGCAATAACTAATGATTTTTTGTTTTAATTATTTTTGTTAAAGCAGGACAATGCTCGGTTGGAGGTCAAGCAGCGTCTGATCCGGATGATTTTAACCCCTGTGCTAAGGGAAGTGAAAAAAGTAATGTAATTAACGTAAAATATATATTTTATTCCACATGAGTTTAAAGACTAAACTATCATCTAATGCTCCTGGGCAAGGTCACCCAGCTACATTTTTTTGTGCCTTTGTCTATAAAATTTCATTAAAAAGTAAGAATCAGATAAATCGAAAAAATAATTTTCCCCATTGAATCTAATACATGTGTGTGGTTACAAGTTGATGTTTAAGCTAATGTTATGGTGGACTACTCAGAAATTATATAACATGTATACAAAGTGCAATACAATGAAGGCCACAGGGAGAGTGTGTCCCTGAGTTTTAATCATAGTTAAAAACCTTGTCATGCCAGGATTTCTATTTTGAATACAAACTGCAGCAAATCTCAAGGATGAAAGATAATGACGTTGACATTTTGGGGTGTGCTCACCGTGTTTTATATTTGTTGAAAATGTGCCTGTTGGAGCTCGATGTTGTTGCAAATTGTTTCTATTGCTTTGCAGCATCTGTCACAAAGACCTCATCTAATAATGAGGCTATAATTTTGGCAAAAGAGACAAAATCTAATTCAGCGAGATAATAACCTTTCTTTGCTCCTGGTTCGACCCAAAAATGAATGTAAAATGAAATCAAAAGAATAAAGACAACAAATTTAACAAGATGTAAATGTCTGAACCATAATTCATTCCCCTCCTGGAGTTCAGACAAGATCTCCATAGATACCAAATGCACACACATCACGGAAAAGTTTACTTGTATGAAGGACAGCACATCAGTGCCTTTCACAGTAGAGTGATGACCAGCTCAGTATCTAATGGCCTTTCTCATATCGTACTTCAATGAGCCCAGCCCGACTTTGGCAAGAATCAAAATGCACAGGGGAGGAATACAGGCACAGACAATGGTGTGTCACCTCATGGCTGCAGAATAAAGAAGAGAGATGCTTTGTGTTGCTCTCTTTTTCAAACGCACAGGTGTTCTGGCAAACAACCCAAAGAGGGTGTGTGTGTGTGTGTGTGTGTGTGTGTGTGCACTTACCCATTCACCTTTACTGTCCTCTTCTGAACTGACCTTGATCACTGAATCGTACTGCATCATCAAAAACACAGACACATCAAAACAAGGAGTGTTTGCAAAGTTGTGAGAAACGCTCTCTGGGGATCGGGCGACTTTTGTATTGTTCAGGGTCCTGTGGAAAAAAGGGAGAGAGATGGCATGCGTGCTCCATTGTCAGTCTCAAGGAGATAAAGGGAAGACTCTACCACAGGAATTCACTGAGGCTGCTCACGCATTACAGCAGCCTGCATTCAAGTATTCTTTTCTAAAATCAGTATACAGTATAGATATTGTATGCATGATTTTATCTCCATTAAAAGACTTTTGCAAAAAGGTGAAATTTGAACAGACGTTAATGTTCCCATCAGGATGAATTATAACAACATGGTACATTGGTTTTTGAACCAATTAGGTACAAAAGTAATAACATTCCCACCAGCCTCCAGGCTTCTTTATGCTGATTGTTAGAGGCCAGAAATGCTAACACAATAAACTAAACAAACAGAGCTGTCAAACCTACATCAGGTTAGAGGCCGATGTTTACAATGGTGCAGGCATTTGGGGTAATTCTTTGGTAATTGTTAGATATTAGCAATATTGGATATTAGCAAAGCTAAAACAATACACTGAACAACCATAAAAATACCTGTTTATATATATGTATATATATATTTATTAACCCTTGTCTTAAAAAATGTATTTTAATGTTTTGCAAACAAAAAAGCCCAAGCAAGCAACAATAATTATAAATAATAATACTAGAGAAAGTTGACCCATTGAGAACAAGTATAATAAAGTATATTAATATAAAGTAAGAGAAACTCTTGTGCTGGGAAAACTCTGAAGATCCTGACTCAAGTCATTATTTCCTAAAGGAAACAACCTTTTGATTTCCTCAACAACAGATGCCATCCATCAGGTTAAAGGGATTTTACTTGTTCCATTTCTTGTTCGTATAGTATAGACACTTATACATTGGTTACTTTACTGCATCGGTCAAACTAATGATGCTGCATGTTTGACATTAAATGATGGAGATGAGCCAGGTAACCTCCAGCTGCTAAAGGCAACTGTAGCCTCAAAGCATTACTTGACCTAAACAGCTACCAGGTGAGGTGTCAGCCCACCTGCACAAATACAATACAAATAAACAATAGTAGTTTAAAAACATATCAATAACATTACATTGTTAAATCAAAGTTTTTGATTTATTAAGGCTCTAAATATTATTATTCACAAGTGCAGATCATAACCTTGAACATACGTATACAACACCAGTTACCAGTGATTGTCTTATGATTATAATTATGGTAAACAACTTTAATATCATAAGTACATTCACCTTGTATGTCCTCTCAGTGGTTACCACATGGGTTTGAATATTGATCAATTTACTCCAAATGTTTTCATTGTTCGAAAATGACATAATTACCTCAAAATGTCAGTTTACTGATGAGTTCACTGTGCTATTTTTCAAGCGGTGCAGAGTCCATCATATATTGGTACTCTCGGCACTGAGCTTTAAACTAAAAGCAAACAACAAACGTAGAGTAAAATTCATGAGGCCTTTTCTGTGAATATAAACCTCTTTTTTCAGAGCTTCTGTAATTTCCATGTCAATAGAATGCCTCTTAGCAAGGTGAGCCATCACACAGAGTAAAGAGCTCTGGAGTGTTTCAAGGTTGATGCTGAATTGAAACGTATATTGCATTGCCATAAAAGTCACTTACATAAATGGTGCATCCCCATGGATGCTCTAAAACAGTGTGAGTTCTTTAAAGATAAAACACACTTCAGAAGGATTTGGGACATTTAGCACTGGGTGTATATACATTAGCATACTCTCTCTGACCACATGACATCCATCCAATTTAATGTGAGATGGGATGAATATGAGAAGTGGGAGTTTACTGTGGTACTTCGATCTCTTCTTGAATCATGGCTTGAGTCAGTAACAGTTAAGATCAATAGAAGAAAAAATCTTTTGGTGCACTTTTAGAAAAAAAGTGTCTGTAGAGAGCAATAAAGGCAGATGCTGAGCTAATTAGCAATATAGTTTAAAGCTATGTTGAATGTTGTGTTTCTGATGAGGGATGTATGAAAATTCTAGTCAGTGTAGAATTTTGATTAATTCAAAACCAGCTATGACTCCCTAAGTGGCACAAACAATGTGTTTTCTCTATTTGGAGAAGCCACGGATAGGACACATACACTTGTTTCACTTTTTACACTTTAAATCTTTTACTAAATATGACAGATACATATAAGATACATTTGTATCCTATCTTCTCTCATTTTTGAGAACAAGCTGCATGGTGTCCCCCGACCCTTCATTTCTTACAAGGCATGTCATTAATATCTCACTCTGCTTTCTCCATTATTTCTGTTACAACACTACTCCTGCATGCGTGTTTATCTTGTCAGTGAGTGTAGTACTGCAGGGCACAGCTCACCACCCAGGGAAATAAATAAGCCATTAGTTCAAGTGATGCTAAACCGGTCTCTGTGAATATGATCTGGTCCCAGAGACATTTGCTTCAGTATTGTGCGTGTGTGCGGGCTTGTGACCATGTATATATGTGTTTGTGTGTGGCTGATCTGATGATTTGGAGGGCAACCCAAAAAGACAGGGATGGCATTTGTTGCATAAGAGGGGGGTTGTACTGTTTGTCAGTGTCTCACACACACACACACACAGTATGAAACTACATTGCCTGCAGGTTTTCAGTTGCCCCCCCGGTCCCTTCCTGTCCATCTGTGGTGACAGAATGACCACTCTGCCCCCCACAACTCGAGCGGGGCCTTGTAGAACCACACACATCCAGGAACACCAGAGCAGAAGCTCTACAGAAACCTGCCACTTCCCTGCAGAAAAGCAGCATGAATCATGTTTGTCTAATTGATCACATTCCAGCCAAGCAAACAAACAAGCCTTGTTGCAGTGAACTCAGTTACACATTTGGCCAAACACTTAACACCTATGTCCTTCTGTATTGCTGATGTGGGGACATACAAAGTGAACTTTTTGACAACAAGCTTTGATATTTGATAGTCTCTTGATTTTCACTGAGCTTCCAGCAGCAGATGGACTCATGAAAAACTGTCCAATAAAATCTGCACAATATGGTATTTTAATAGAGATGCAAGATGTTGTGTTAAAACTTTAGATCATGGATGGAAAATCTCCAGCCTCAGGTATATTGCCTGCAAAACAATTTGATCAGGCCCGCGAGACAATCCATGAATAAAAAAGCAGCAACTCAGAGACACACACACACACACCAAAGAAATCTCATGACAGTAATAAAAGAAAATAGCATAAAATAATAGCTAACATACTCTCCAGAGCTTTTCATGTCATGGTCAGGGTGACTGAAACACGTTAGCTGATGGTTATCACAGTGACTGACGAGACCCAAGAGAAATAGAAATGGTGAAGTTAGAGATAAGACAGTTTGCCAACATACACTTAGATAACAACAGTTGCAAAAACAAATGAGCTCAATAATGTTCAAGCTCTTACATGAAGACAGAGAGCACAAAAATTCAGCTTTCACAAAAAAACAAGGTCTGACAGAAACCTGACTTAACATCTTCATCAGTACTATCTGGCATCAGACGCTGAAGAGAAGAGTTTCCAGTCATCACATTAGAGTGGTAAGTACGTAAGCATGTCTAGTGAAGGATGCTATAACAATTTTAATCAAATGAAAATATTATACAATACATACATACAATTATATGCACACAAATTTAATACAATTGAATGTGGATCTGACTTCATACCATCCAAGTTAATATCAGAAATTCAAAAAATGCAGTTCGCTCACTAAAAATACCTGGACATGTATTAAACATCTTACATTTTTAAATCAAATTAGTTTTAATACAAAGTTAATGCCAATGGAACCCAAAGCTTTTATTTTATATCACTTCACCTGAGGCAGAATCGAGGTCGAGCTTCACATTCACCTATTGAGTGGCTCTAATAGGTTTTTTGAGCACAAAGGTTTAATGGAAAGTTTGCATGTGTACGTGACAAAAAAATAGGAAAACATCAAAAATAAATAAGAAATCAGGCTCCATTCAGCACACACACCAAACCAACATAAAAATCATGGCTATCTTCTGGCTTTTACCTACCTGTCTCATGGGTATTTCCATTTTTCTGGAGCATTCAGCCGTCAGTGCCCTGCACATGTACAATCTGCATAATGGTCTCTGCCGACCCTCACTGACACGGGCCGGTGACAACAGTTATCGCAAGCAGACTGAAGCGAATCCCTGTGGATACAAGGACGCAGAAAGTATGAACTGGCCTTTGGTCCTGTCACAAAGCAGTTTGTTATCTGCTCTTTGGAGGCAGATGTTCAGACTGCATTACACAGGGATCAATTTAAAATGAAATGATACTGAGGACAGGCAGCTTGGCAAAGGTGTTCGTTTGCAACAAATTGACTGATCAAACTGAAATCTAAAAACACGTTTCGAAACACTGCAATATACATGAGGATAAATTATTTATGCTGCTGTACAGCTTCAATCAAGGATATGAGATGAGCAAAGCCCTGATCATTACGGGGATGGCTTACATCAAAGCCTCATAATGTGTGAGTGTGTGTGTTTGTGTGTGTCTTTGCAAATTCACACTCACAGTCTTTGTACGTGATTGACCTCGAGATTACTGCAAAGAAAATGATATGCTGAAGCCCAGGATAATAGAGGTGAAAGTATGTGTGTGTGTGTGTGTGTGTGTGTGTGTGTGTGTCTGCCAAGCCAAAGAAGTGTTTGCTTTGTTCTGGAAAATGAAAATCTTTATTAACACCATTGTTAGGGCAGCGTCATTGTGACTCATTTGAGACTGGATGTGATGAAAGCTAATTGTACACCATAACAGAACATTTAAACTGCTGGAAACCCTGACCTGTCTTCTTTATATTTTCTTGTCTCACAGTATATCTGGTGAAACATTTTGCAGATTCACGGTGGTCGATACCACACAGGTCTGATGCCACTCGTAATAAATTGCTGTTCGACTGTAACCTTCAGACAAATGATTCCATTGAATTCAATGGCACTAAAGAGCAGCAGGTTTTAGCACTAACCCTTCACCCTGTGCACAAGCCTGTGGACCTGAATCTCATCACATTCAAAATGTTTTGCTACGTTTCAAATGACACACAAAGCATGTTCTGTTCTGGCATTTGAGTTTAAATCATATGTAAGTTTAAGACGTTTAAACTGTCTTACAAAGATAGGAGCATTTTCTGATCAGACACTATGGTCAAGGTTTGGTGAGAAAATAAATGAGGTTTCTATGTTCTCTTCTGCTGTTAATAGGGTTTTTTGGGTATTTTTTCCTTACTCCTGTTGAGGGTTAAGAACAGAGGATGTCGCACCCAATTGTGATTTACGAATATGGGCCCTACAGATACAATTTTATAGATTCATATCTAAAGTGCATGATTGTGCAGAATAAAGATTTTGGTTTTTGTCCTGTTTGTCTTTAACAGTGTAGTGGTGCCAGGTTGGGATTGATTCAGTCACAGCATGGCATGCGGGCACTACATTGAAAAATCCATACTTATGCTTTAATCAGTTTTCGTTGCAGATGCTTTTCATGTACACCTCATGGATCTAAACTTCCATTTGTATGTGTTTAAACTCCCAGTTACTCACCCAGTATTCCCACCAGTAATAATGACCTGTCTGGCCACAGCCTCTCACCTTCTCCCTGATATCCAAACATGATGGGAGCACTATGTGAAATGCTATAGGCGACTGCTCGAGACCTGTCCCTGCTCCACTGGTGCACACACCAGGTCATTACATGTTGAGAGAGAGAGACTCAACCAAAGAGAGCCACAGGCTTGACTCCTCACAAATATCAGCAGGATTTTCAGAAACATTCGGAGCTGTTGGCACATGAGGAGAATAGATCTGTTATTGGGCCTCAGAGTCAGAGTCAGCTGTTTCCACCTGAGAGCCGCTAAATCTATCCTTTCTGCCACTTTCACTGGAAATAAGGTCATGCTCTTTTTGAATCTCTTCCAGGATTGGTGTTCACTGTTTTCCTGACACCTGATCTAATTGGAGTGCTCTAGAAACATTTCGCTTCTGCTGTGTCGCAGGATGTTTCACAGTGTATCAAAGGGTTGAAACTTAATATCGCACTTTGTTATAGAGGGCAGGAGTATTTTCTCACTTATTTTACAGAAGACATATGCTGACAATATACACATGTATGGACTGATTGCAGAACATTCCCAGAGGCAATAGGTTCAGCTGTTACTTCACTTCTTCTGCTGATGTCTTCATTATCCAACTCTGAGATTAAGATGTAATATTATAATGTTAATTTTTTTCCAGTTATGACTTTTTCTTTTTTTAACTGTGTGAGATTTGAAACCTATGAATAAAAAATATTTTCTGATTCCTCACTGCTCAACCAACTGCCACTGTCGGGCTGTAGCTGGTCAACAATGTGTAATACAGTTTGAAGCTTAGCGTTGCCACATCATAGTCGAGTTTCCCCCCATATCCCAATCTGTCACTCGTAATAACATTTTACAGAAAACGCTCAAACCTGGCAACTCATTTTTCACATGGTCATAAATCCCACCAGTAAAGGAGGTTAAAATGGCAGGATCGATAGAGATCAGTAAAAATATTGATAGGGACATTTCAGCAACACCTTGTCCTTGTTAGGTACATGTCCCTTGTGTCCATTCACACATCTACTATTCTTGTCAAGTATAGAAAAAAGCAGGGAAGGACTTTTCAAGCAAAAGGTATTTATCAGTACTTTATTCTTTTTATCCTTTAGGTTTTATGACCCTTAATGAAATGTGCAGGCAAACCAAATGACACAGTTTCTTTTGTTCTTCTCTTCTCACAAAGTCTTTTAAAGTGCTTTCTACTCTCATCCCTTTTTATTAGATGTCTCGATATCTGTCCTCCTCAGCCGTGTGATGAGTCACATTAAATATAAATAGAGAGGAATGATGGGAAGAGAAATCTAATTGTTTATACACCATATTGAATATCAGAGGTCTCTACTGAATAAATAGGTTGTGATTTCATTGTTAAAAATTCATGATGAGATTGTGAGGATGTTTTTTTTTTTTATTCTGAAGCACAGCGATGCATACGATATTTAACTCTTCAACAAGTGCTCTTAAAAGCTGATTGAAATAATGTAGTGCAGGGGGTAATAAAAAGTAATCCAGACAATCAGCAGAACTTTAAAGCAGTACTTTGATGCTGCCAACACCCAAGCTCTGCACATACATAAAAAATGACTATGTTATCAGTGAACACACATGCCATCTCCGTGCAAGTACACAAACACAAACACACATTCTTACTGACGGAGTCAGGGAGACTTGTACCCTTTCTTCTATCGCTTTAGGAAAGGATTGCAGGCAGCAGTTCCTATTTATCAGACTGCCAGCCATCTGAAATCAAATTTCCCCTGAAGACACCATGAAATTACAGATATTTTCTCTCCCAGTCCACCTTCCTGCCAAAGCCCACAGGATAAATATCACAACTCTAAGCCTTTCAAGCTGCTATAAGCTGGCACGTTGATGACATTTTGACCAGGCCTGTGTTTCTCCCCAAAGCCTCACTCTAAGCCACACATTCACACACATACAGGCACTGTGTCCGGAGTTTCTCCTTCCTCTTTTTCCCTCTAGCCCCTCTCCCAGTGACAGACTTAGCAGTGCAGTGATCCATGCAACTAGCCGCCTGTTTATCCAGGCTAAGTGCTCTTTGCTCTGCTACTCTACTTTTCTCTGTTGTCTCAGACCTATTTGATTGATAAATATTGCAGCCGGCAGGCAGAGCCAGCCTCTGACCTTAAGATAATGGAAATAGTTTGGACAAAAGGCAAACTGCGAAAACCTCCTCACCATCATGCTCAGTGTGTTTAAGAGCAGATATGACAGGTAAGATTGATGGAATTAGGCAAAGTCACAGTTGAGCCTGGTCCATGCTGTGTGCACAATGCCTTAAAGGCTCACAGTAACTTAATGGTCATTTACTGAAAACATTTGTGTACACATTGTTATTTACTTTACACTTTGACATACATGTATATTTGTGTAAAGTAAATCCATCTGAATCATCACCATCAGAATTCCCAGAAAAAAAAATGCATGTTGGAGTTTTAGCTTATCAGTCTTGAGAAATCTGGGGAAAATGGTCGGGACCTCAACTGTCTGCCACATGGCACGAAATACAGGGTTGTTAATGAGACAAAGGAAGTGCATCTGCCATTCTGCAAACAAAAAGGGGAGATTAGCACTTGGACAGACACTGCTGTAATTACCTTCCAAAGATTTGTGACAAACCAGCAGGAATGCTGAGTCATTAGTGGATGATATTAGTTTCCAGTTGGTTTCCTCAGAGATGTCTGTCCTAGAAAATCCACCAAACCCCGGTACACCCTGCCATTCTATAAGAGATGGACACCTGAGATTCATCAGGGTGTAAAGGTGAAAATGTTTTCTGTGGAGAAGTCGTGCAGATCATGACATACAGTACCTAGAGTTCTCCAAGAAAGCAGCATGAAGACCAGGGAGGACAATGTTCTGTCTGGTCTATTGATGCAACAACTTTCAGAACATTGATCATTAGATTGTGCCAGAAACAGAAGGGAAATAGCATTCACTCAATATGTTACTGATAATCAGAGCTGGAGCTGATACCTGTGGCTGCTGCCCAGAGATGAATGCTGATTGTACTCTGTCCCAGTGAAACCAGATGTCAGTGGGAGTGACTGGGTTTGTTGTGTGGTGTGATAAGGGGCTATATTGATGGCCTCTTCAGTCCTAATTCACATCAGCTGTCCTTTTTATCCAAAACATTATGCTAGCATCAAAACAATGTTCTTTAATTGGTAGTAATAGGGAAATTACAGTGTCTTGACTTGAGGCCTTCTTGAGTTAAATCACATTTCTTTCCATTTATTTCTGTTCACTGATATCTGAGCCTGTGCTGTCCTCGCTGCTACTTGATGGCTTTTCTTGTGTTTGGTTGTGTGGTCTCTTGGAGGGACCAGTCTCTGTCTCGTGTTGCGTGTTTGCTGTCAGACATACAAAAAGCCATTCATGTACCCTACATGTACCCTTCATGCTTTGTGTGTGAGACATCCTGAAAGATGCAAAGGAGGATCTAAGTTGATGGAACCTGGAGTGACACAGCAGGAACCTGCAGTTACACACTGAGTGATGGAAAGATGTTGGATGCTTCCCAGCTATCTCTGCAGCTGGAGAACTTCACTCTGCCATCTGAAGAGTCAGGGCTTGTGGAGTTTACTGGAAGTGACAAATCAAGAGAAGTCACAGGGGAAATGTTCACAACAAATGTTGTTAATGTGAAATATCATAAAATGGAATACAAAAAAGCATTATTAGTAAGAGATTACCATGTTTTTGTAACATACAGTGTTCAAAAATATATTGAAGAACATTACTGACAACTGTAAAGTTAAGGTGTACACAAGTGTTATTACCATGCACTTCAACTTCAGGCTAAACAGTACATGTGGAATGAAAAGATGGTAAAGGCAACTATAAGCAGGCACAAATGAAAGAATAAAAGTTATCTCCATCACAGCTTACCAGTAAAGTTTAGCATTCCACTTAACATAAAATCCAGGATGCCTTAAGCTCTTGATAAAACATTTTGCAGTGCAGTGCGTTGATGAACACTTTATTATTGGAAAGTTTAATGATTTGTTCTTCTCAACATAAAAAAAGGTGGTAGTCTTTGGCTTGAGGGGAAGAGCAGGGTGATGGCTTAATCCCTGGCTCCCCAGAACCCAGGTTGCACCAGTAGGGGAAACTGATAAAAAATGAAAAGCCAAATCATTGTGGCAACCCCTCATGGGAGCAGCTGAAACACAATAAAGATACAGATACAAATGTCTTGTAGTTACTTTCTATTATCTTCTATTGAAACTGAATCAGTTCAGATTAAATTAAATTAGTATTTGTTCTACAAAACATTTCAGTCCTCGGGAATGAAGTCCAACCCTTCGTCCAACTGTTTTAAATGAAAGTTTTTTATTATACTCCAGTGATACACTTGGAACTGTGGTACAAGAACATGTGTAAAAGTATTAACTTACAGGATAATGAAAAAAGACAACACAGAGTTAACCTGTGTATGTGACACAACTTGCAGTTGCTGCTGCAGCATTTTGGTGGTGTCATTGGTGCTCACTCCTTTGGTCTGTCATAAACTACCTACTGCGGCACCAATCCACCGCTGGGCTCTGGGTGCCCATGTTTCCCATGGAGAAGTTATTATTGTCACCCCCTAATTGCTGTAGTGCTGAGCTTGGCATATCCCTGTCGGACGTGATAAGGACATTGGTGAAAGTATGTTTTCAACAACCCATTTTTAAAATGTTTTTCAAACTATATAGGAACATTTATTTTACACAGGAACAACTCATATTAAAATAAATATACTTTTCATACACTTGGAAGAAATAATATCACTTTAACTAGATTTCTGCTTTAACAAACTATGTCGGCACAGCCACATAATGTTAAAAATGGAACACTGAACATATCCATCTGTGTATTTCAGTCTCTAGTTCTTCCTGAGTCATCAAAATAACTACTGAAATAAGTTCACAAAGTGAAGGTAGAAAGGTGAACCTGTTCAATCACACTTCCTCCACAGGAGAGATGGGCCTGACTTCCAGTTTCATTGGACACATTTGATCAGCAATCTCATCCCATATTCTGTTATATAATATCTGTGAGACACACACCAAGCGTCAGCTCAGGAACTGCTTCTTCTGCTCTCCAGTCTCTTGTCCATTTATTTCACTGTCTCCTTTCTTCCAGCTGAGCTCACGGGGGGCAGTGACCTCATCTAGACCCAAACTCTGTGACCGCTGGGCTTCCTGTGTGTCTGCGAGGAGATGAGAGTGCCAGACACCTCTCTTATTAAACTTCTGTTTGGCTATCAAGCCAGGGGGCTACGAGACAGAGACGTGTGGGCAGGACCAAACTGAATCTCTTTTGTCATCTTCAACATTACACTCTAATTGGCTCCCACAGGTCCCCAGCCTGCTGAAAAAAAGAATTTGCACACACAGGCACATAAACACGCACATGCACACTAATGATTTCAAGATGTTCAAATCTACAAAAATACTTAATTTGAGTGATAACAGTTTCTGTCTTTGGAGTGTGTTTAATAAGGGTATGTTGAATATTAATACTAGAAGCTCATGAGGTTACGTTTCCACCTCGTTTTCTTGTTAAAATACATAAAAATTAAGTTGAGTGTAACACAATCTACCACTGTTTTACTTTTTTGTTGCCCATGTATCATATATTGTGACAAACTTCCCTGTATTCTCCTGCCAGGTGTCCAGTAAGCAATCTACATGCATTTACACTTCCAGGAACCTTCGGACATTCTCCGGGGGGGCAGCTTGTGAAAACTAAAATGTCCGATCGAGAGCCTACGGACTGTCTGTGGAATTTCTACAGCCAGTTCCTGAGTGAAAATTCTGCAGAATGTCCGAATGAGTCGATGTGAGCACACAGCAGAAGATCCTCCAGAAGATTCATCGTGAGGGAATGGGGTGTTGAGGAAATTTGTAACATGCCCCACACTTAAAGAAACAAAAACCAATGTAATCTTCTGCTGCGTTGTTAGTGTGTGAAAGGTTAACACAGGAGAAAGTCCAGACCCAATTCTGTGGACATACTCTGGAGTTTCTGTCTGAAAACGGCTTTATTATATTTGTGAAATTAAAAAGTGTAGATTTGTAGATTTGTTAGGCAAGTTTTTGTGGTACTAGAAAGAAATTTCATCAAGCTCTAATGTAGGCACTTTTTAAAGAAGGGGGTGCACTGTAGACTTTTATTAGATAGATGTAATAGAAAGAAAGCAGGGGTGAGAGAGACGTCTTCGGTCAGTCTCAACACCAAAGTCATGGGGGTGCACAGCAATGCACATTCCTGCTGATACTTTCACACCGTCCCAGTGATTAACAGCGGCTGGGTCTGAGGAATAAAATGCAACCCAGTTGTTGTACATTTTTGCTGAGATGAACTGAATGTTAATATCACAGTGTTAATTAAACACCATGTTTCCCAGCAGGATCCGGCACTGTGAGGCAATTAGTTAAAATTACCGTGCCACCAGTTACCTGCTGCTAATCTTAATTGAGCTGCTTTATGTAATTTTTCTCAACGTTAAACAGGTTTACATTTTGCAAGTCTGTCTTGAAACATGACTCACATGTCGTCATGTGTGTCGTCTTGTCCATACTTACCAGGAAGGGATCTTTGATTCTGTACCTGGAGATAAAATCCACAGTCCTGAGATCTGTGCACACATGCGTCATAAAGCTAAAGAAATGCTAATGTGAGGCAGTTCACAGTTGATTGACAGGACTTTATTTTTATGATTCGGCCAGAGCCAAACCCCGTTATAAAAAAGAGGCATCTATCGATCTGTGTTCTCACTAAGCATGCAGAGCTTCACATGTTATTTTTGGCAGACACGTAAAAACAGAAGATGAAGTGCACAGTCGTTTCCCAGGTTACCCTGTGTTTGGGATTGACAGGGGGATGCAGAGAGGGATGAAGAAAGGAATGGAGAAAGGGATGGATGGCTCCGAGCTATTGACAGAGAGAAAAGTTTTCGTGGATCAAAATGTTTCATGAGAGCGTGCAAACAGTCTTTAGTGTGACACTATCTACTACGCCTGTTGATTTGCTGTAGAATCTGTAGCGTAATTAATCAAAGTGACAAGTTTGAAGTCTACTGCTGATCATACACAAGTAAACCAGTGGAATTGGTGTACAGCATTGTGGCGTGTGGATCCTGTTGGAGACTTGAGATAGAACAGAAATCTGTACAGATGCCTGATTCTGGTCGACTGTCGAAAAATGTAAAGTAAAAGTGGAGAGCAGCAGCTGTGTAATTTCAGGGAGGTTTAAACAAGCATGATTATACCAAATAAGTGTGATAACAAGTGTGCTGGCACTCGTCCTGCTCTGAGCAGGCAGGCAACAAATAAAAGGTACTCGTTCTTGGCACTCTCCAGTGTGCCGCAGGATTTGTGTTCCCACACTCGCTCTTGCCACTTGAGAATACAACAGTTCACCAGTGCACGACTGTGCTTTGCCCCATGTGCATAGAAGAAAATAGAGCACTGTTTGTGTTTGTGTTGTAGCTCAACAACTAAACACTGGTCTGAGTAAAAAAGTGGAAATTTTGCATTGTAACATTGAAAGATTTCCTCTTTATTACTCACTCACATCACCTTATGTCTGGGCCACACTTGGTATGTGCAGTGTTTCTGGTATGACCACTGTATTTCCTTTAGTAAAAGCAGGCCTGTGTGCTATGTAGCCCTTTCCTTTTAAAACAACATTTGAAAAATGCTTATGGTGTGAAAATGGTGGAGTATAATGTTATGGCTTTCAATTATTTAACAACAAAGTTAAGAAATATATAATTATTATATAATTGTTATAGTGCCGTGCACTATAGTTGACATAACTCCACAGATTTGTCACAGCGTAAATGCAGTGGCTCTGAAATGCCTGCAGCCATGACCGTGTGTTCACTTTCTTCTTTGTGACTTTCCTCATTGCATGAAAGTCACAGTCATCCCTGAAAAATAAATACAGTGGCATCCTTTAGGAGCCTTGCAAATTATACTCTGCTCAACGTCGACAAAGTCACATGGTTTTTATGTGACCATCCTCATCAGCTAAATCATCTTCTCTCAAACACAGCCTGCCGTCAACCACATCCTGATGGCACATTCACAGCCTATAGATGGATTCACTTTCCCATATAACAATGTTTAATTACACAGCCTTCAGACCAGCACCATCAGAGGCAGAGATTTCTATGCGTTTGTCTGCAGATATGAAGTCTATATAACAGTATGCTGTCATATTCATCACCCAAATAGATGAAACAGGGTTTAATTCCTCCCTCTGTTAGGATGTAATTACAGAGGTTTACTGAGATGAAGAAGAATTCTGACACAAAAACACACACTTGCACCCAGAATGACACATTGTACACACACTGTGAAATTACACACATACACACATTTACACTCAGGAGAACTTTGCTCTCTGTTGTGCTGTTTTCATGCACCTTTCTTCAGCCAAAAATACGTGACCAAAATAAGTTCAACTCACTTGCACACACCCATAGGAATAAATTCTTGTAATTGTGATTAGGGAAACAGAGATTTGTATCTTGCTAATCCTATTTACATCCCCGCAAGTCTTTTTCTCTGACTATTTTGAGCACACGTGTCAGATTAGTGCAAATATACATCTCATATAAATGGAAATGGTTCCCCCACAAGCACTCTTAAAGGAAATTATTATTGCCGTCAGTACTTTTCTTGCTGCTGCCAATCTTTAATGACCATCTGAACTCTTGGTTGTGTTTGAGCGCTTTCTTCTGCAGCTCTGGCTTTTTTTTCAGACTTGCTTAATTGGTGTAAGTGTTGCCATTGACTGTAGATGAGAGGCTGCTGCTTATATCAGACACAAAGGAGAAGCCAGGCGACTGCAATTGGTGAGGCCAAAAAAGGGTGTAGAGCCGAGACAGAGCTGATGGAGAGAAACAGGGATGTTCGTTTATTTGTTTTTTGTATTTCTCTCTCTCTCTCTCTCTCTCTCTCTCTCTCTCTCTAGCAAGTTCTCCCTCTGTGTGTGTTTGAGAGTGTGTGTGTGTGTGTGTGTTGCATGGGTCAGCAGGGATGTGAGTGAACAGTCAGTCATGCCATACTTCTGACTTATTGTCAAGTGAGCAGCTACACCCCCTCCCCACCCACTCCACCACCACCAAGCTGTCACAGCTATCAGTTACGTTTTTTATGTCTATCAGTCACCTGCTCTCCTCATGCCAATCACTCCACATCTGTCGACAGATGTCTGTCAATTTCTTTTAAACTCGACCTTTCTGATCGCCTCCTTTTTTCCCTCATGAATCCAGCAGTGGGCCTTCGTCTGGACCCATAATGTCCCATCTCAGTCCCGTGAATGAATCAATGAATGATATGTTTTGTGTTTCTTTCTTCCTGGGTTTTGCAAATATTTATGTTGAGACATATTCAACAGAGAGACATTGAAACTATTAGAACAGCAGTGCTGCAATAACCACTGGCTCCAAAGTTTCCTTCACTTTCTACATCTTCTCAAGCTCCTCTTTCACCCCACGGTATTGTTTGAGCTTGTTGTCACTTGTAGCTACACCACAACTGCCTTCCTCTGCTGAGTGTTGACCACCATGATGTCCGGTTGGTTAGATCAGCTGGGATTTTATAGGTCTTTAATAAAATTATATGTAAATTGTTACAATGTAAATAGATCCTGTTTTTTACAGTAGTTTTCAGTTTTTAAATAAATGTATAGAAATAAATGTAGCTCATTATTTAAAGGTTTATTACCATACCAACAATATCATACTTTCTTCCTAAATTTAAAGGTAAAAGTTTCCTCCTCATTTGCTTAAAGAAATGAAGAAAGAAATTAATATTTATGGAACATGAATTAAGAAATTCAGGAACAAGCTAATTGTTTTACTGGAGTAAAATGATTTGTTCACATCCCTCCTGTGCATCACTGTTCTCCAGCTCATCTGTTTGTTTGAGCTCCTCCTCAAGTGTCCATGTTTCAGCAGGTCAACCTGGTCCTTTAGAGCTTCATTTTCCTCTTTGAGTAACTGCCCCTTTCCGCTTCACATTTCCTCACTGTGCTTCAGTTGCTTCTCAATTTGAAACAGTCGACGCTGGCTTTTGTGTGTGCATTCTCTCTTTTGAGTAGCTCATCTGTTCGTTTGAGCTCCTCCTCGAGCTGGCTCTCTTCCCTTTTTTGGAGGTCAGCCTGCTCATTCAGAGCCCTATTGCCCTGTTTGAGAGACGTAATCTCAGTTTTTGCACAGGTTGTCTCTGAGGTCCTTCACAATGTCCTGGAGCTTCATGTACTGAGAGGCACTAAATAGGATTCTTCCATATGCCTGAAAAATATAAGGCATGATTCAAATTCTACTTCCACATTAACACAACCTTAACATTTACTTTACATTTACATCAGTTTAATCCAATTTAGGGAGAGGACAGGACTCCATGAAACACTCTTCAATAGAGTGTTCCATGTAATCACAGCTTGCAACTCAGATTCATACTAATCCTATGAAAACAAAACCACAGTATAATAAAAGTTTTGGGCTCCACATTTGTTTTCAGATTCAATTTGTTTGATATTAAGATTGGTTAACTGTAAATTATTTTGGTGAAACTAATCATTTCTTACAAACATACTTGGTTATTTATGTGACAATGCAAATTATTGTGACAGAACATTAAATAGATAACAGGGAAAAGCCGGCTGACCAAGAGCATGAAGAAAAGTCAAATGAGGAAATCTTAGAAATTGGATTGTTAACAAAATGGTCCAACTTCATATCTAGCACTTACGTAAGACCCATTTCTGATATGATCAAGGGAGGTTTGTTCCTCACACTAGGTCTGAGAAAGTGCGGCCGCCCCTGAGTTTCCACTGAGCCTGAGGGGCGACCAGCAGTGACTGGTCAGAGGACCTGAGGGACCTTGGTGGATTATAGGGAATTAAAAGATCGGACTATTTATAAGTAAATAGTAAAATTTTTAAAATGAACTTGAGTCAGGGGAGATATGCTCACGTTTTCAGGAGCCAGTCGGGAAACATTGCAGCAGCTTTCTGCACATTGCAGGCGTGACAGGGAAGACGGACTGACTAGTCCAGGCGAGCAGTTATAAAAGCATGTATTACTTTGCTGCAGCAATGCACACAGTGAGGAAAGTGAGCTATTTCCAAACATTGGACATAATGTGTGTCATTTAAAGGCAGGCCCTATAAGGTGGAACAGGCTCACCATGATTATCTAAGTATGTGTATGCAAAATGTTGCCGCACTCATTTTCAAAGATAAGCAGCTGTGCCCATGGAGCCCTGTTGGAGGGTGAAGCCTGTGTGAATGGAACTCTTCTTCTGCCAATTATTTGCAATTTCTGCCAAAAGTGATTGGCTTGTGTAAATGTGTCAGTGTGCACACAGGGAGGTAGAATGAGGGAGCTTTGGCTGAGTCTGGAGTGAGGAAGTGGATTTTCATTTGTTTTCGGAGAGCTTATTCATATGTGAATGTGTATGTGTGGGGGAGGGGGGGCTTATAGGTGATTGGTGGAGAACTGGAAAGTTTAAAGCATTCATCAGTTTTCTAGTGAGGCAGTGCCAGCACAACTACAGGTTTAAGTATCCAAGAAAGAGCAGTGTTGTGTTTCTCTGCTGATGCACCAAACGAGTTCGTTCTAATAGGTTTGTGTGGTTTTTCATAAGAGATAGGTGTCGGAGGAGTTAATTCATTAGTGGATTCTGTGAATATCTAATTTTAAGTGCTTTATTAGAAATAACCCAATGGTGTTAGCTAACCTGTGATCAAACTGCTAGCCGGGCCATTCAATACCATGCACGTAAATAATAAATTAGCCCTTTAAAACAATCCTTGTTAAGTGGTGATGAACCTTTAGCACCCACATACCCCAGAGAGTGCCTTTATATATCGTTTCGGGCTACACAGCAAAATCACTGCCACATCCTTTCCTCATAATCTCCAGTTGGCTGAAACCAGCATAACCCCATAATATCTGGCACAGGATACATGACCTTCCAGTTGAAACTCAAGGAAAAGCCTCCTGTGCCCAGATTCAGTATGTGTCAGGAAGCTGCCTGACAAAGGCAATTTTAAATGTAAAACATTAGAGCGTAAAAATGATTTCAAATCATTCATTTTAATGTTGCATCTTTAGTTTTGACTCCAATCTCAAATAGCTTAATTGGATATATTGTGCAATTTCTGATCAATTCGACATCTGCACCATTCTCTTTATGTAACTTTGAGGCGAGGTTTGGAAAGACTCCCTCTCCACAGAAATAGAAACTTGGCAGAGCTGACAGGGTGCATTGTCTGTGCCTCTCTCTGCCTGGTGGAAAGAGCCACTAACTGCAAATGTCGCAGTTCTCTCACGAGAACCATTTAATTGATTTGTATTGGAAGGCACCTTTGTAGTGTCTGTCGAAAAGGGCAAGAAGAAGTGTGCTGTCTGTTTTTGTTAAATCCAATGCACCAGCAAAAGAATGAGAGAAAAGACAGTTACAAATTTTTAACCATGGCAATTTCTTCTAATTAGTTGGTGCTATTTGAACACTTTTAACCTACCAATGCACATCCACACAATCTGATGCCAATGTGTGGTGTGCACAGTTTTTTTTATTTATTTTGCTTTAAAGGTATACTCTCTAGGATCAATGTTGGTTTGTTCACCTGGTGAATTATTAATTGCTTGCTAGGCGAGTGAGGTATTCTTTGAAGCTGAGCTATCCAACCTTGCAGATTCCCCCTAATGATACAAGTCCCAGTATTTTCCATATGGTTATAAGCCAAACAAGCTAGACTTGTTTGTGATGTGGTCTAATAACATTACACATTTTAAAACTGAGAGGGGTGAACATCTCCTGGAAAAGAAAGTTGCTGCTTTTGTTCTTTCAGACATTGCATCCAGCTAACAGTTCTTATACCTGTGCAATTCACTGATGAGCCGTGCGTTGAATAATAGAAGAACAATCCTTGGATGAATTCTGCTCCATGCATAGTTTTTCTGTAGAAATCAATATTTATCTCTATTGTTTCTCTTAAAGCAAAGATAAGTTACCTCTGCCTCGCATATCTAGCATTGTGCACCAGCATTGAGAGGCAGAAAGAGTGAATATGATTGAAAGCAGGACCAATATTGTATTAGTGAATCTCAGGGGAGAGCGGTTGTGGTGATTGTAATTATACAAAAGACAGGAAAACAACTATACCCTTGTTATTAGCTATTTGAAAACTATTAATGTCCTCAGGTCAGTCTCCAGTTTTGCACATGAATGAAACATGGGGGTGACATCTGATGGTAGACTGAGTATCGGGTTATCCTGTTCAAATTTACACCTTGCATCCATTATAATCTGTGTGTACATAAACACACACATACACAAGTTCAAATGTCCATGTCTGTCATCTTGTCATGGAGTGGAATGGCACAGTTACCCAGAGGAGAGAATTAGTTTTGCCTCAATATTCCTGTTACTGCAGGATAATGGGTTTTAAATTCATCTGAAAATCACCCTGGAATATTTACTCAGACTAGAGAAAATCAGGCATGTGTCTATGTGTGTGAATAGCAGACACAACCTCAAAATTGTAAACATCATTATGCAACACAAGGTTACATGACAAAAACTAAAGTTATAGAAATGAAAGGATAAATAGTCAAGTCATAGAAATGAAACGCTTTTTGTGTTGGAGTGTGAAGGATGAATTCAGTAGAAAATCAAAAAATGCT
The DNA here is from genome assembly GCF_024713975.1 of Paralichthys olivaceus. Classification (NCBI taxonomy): domain Eukaryota; kingdom Metazoa; phylum Chordata; class Actinopteri; order Pleuronectiformes; family Paralichthyidae; genus Paralichthys; species Paralichthys olivaceus. The sequence continues at coordinate 11,559,800 of NC_091107.1, read as the reverse complement.
CTGGAGTCTGGTGGCATCGCAGCGCAAACTTCTCGAGAACTACTATAACTAGTCAGTGTTGAATATTAACTTTAAATAGGCTTTAAACAGTACAAAGTAATGTTCCTGTGGTGTGATGAACTGCTGTGAGTGTCCCGATGGGTTGTTCAAACTAACATACAACAGCAAGATTATTTAGAAACATTAATTGACTCACAAACATATGTGACAGAAAAAACATAGACCCCATTGTGCAACCTTATGGTTATGGTGACACATATGGTATGGGCGTTACCATTAATCATAAAATCATTGCAATACAACATAACTTTGACTTAATTACATACTTTGTATGTGAATATATGTTTTTTTTTATCGTGTTAAGCACTGACTTTGTGTCAGAGCAAAGCTTCTCTAATCTTCAAAAAACTGCACGACGTCATTTTCTCTACAAAACTGACAACCCAGGCTGACATCCAGCATGTTGAACTCATAATGACTATGATGGCTGTGCAGGCATTTTCCTGTGGAAAAACGTATGCAAGTCATGATTTCATAAAAACAAAATACCCCAAAAAATGAGCTGTGAACAGGGAGGAGAAGGTGCCTTGATGGCTTAAATACAATCATTTATGAGCTTCATTCACTCAGATGATACGATTATTTGTGTGGAAATAATGAGCGTAATTATCATTGTCAATGAAAAGGATTTTTATCTGTAATTTATGTTAATGAATCATTTAGTTGTGAAAGAAGCTAAATGGTCTTATCAACAGACCCCCACCGCCTCTGACACTAAATAATTGTTTACTGGCTGTAAGGTTTATTGCAGAATGCAGCAAGACCTATCACTTCATTGCAAAATGGGAGATAATAAGGAAAAAGACTGATGGCGGAATATCCCTTTTGGCATCTGGACAAGTGGCCATTTTGAATTGTTTGAAGTGAGGGGGGGTGTCTGTGTTTTTTTTCACTGTAAACCTTATAAAAATTAATCATCTTCCATGTTTCATTCTGCACATTTGTCTTATTTTCTAGTAAATTATTAGAAAAACTGGGGGGGGGAAATTGCTTTTCACATCTGTCCAGTGGACAGTCACAGACCTCATTAATATCATAAATTATTTTTCTAAAGCCTGTTTTTGCTGCACTTTTGTCATATTTTGATTTTTATCAGCAAAGCTTTTTTGGGGCTTTTTTGTTGTATTTTTGATGTGAAGTGTCTTTGAGCATTGTGTGCTATACAAATGAAATATATCATATTGTCATTATTATCATTATTACATGATCACACTTTTCTTTAAATAAAAGTTAGCCTTATGATGTATGGTCCTCATATCTCAATTCCTTTACTTTATAAAACAACCAATAAAATAAAAACAAACACCAGAGAAACAATATTGAATGCATTTTATTTATAAACTATATTTGCATGTTAGAAATATTGAGGTTTACATATTGAGTATAACATGTATGGATTTTTAAAAGGGCAACACAAATTGCACTTTTGTTTTAAATGTACTTAGTATTTCCTCTATATCCTATTTAAAAATGCAATTCATGAATACTGTATTTACAATCCGCATTTAAATTTAAAGTGCTCCCTGAACCCACCCACCCACACAGCACCACCTACCATGACCTCTGACCTATTGATGGTACAACTGAGCATATGAATAATTATTAGGGCAACTCAGAATAATTCAGAGTAAATCTCTACTTAAGAGACAACATAACTCTCATAGTTATTCATGAGGGAATCTGTCTGGATAAGGAAGATCAGACCACGGCCTGAGCTATTCCCATTATGCCCTCATCTCAAGTTTGGGGGCACATAATTAACCACATGCATCTGCAGAGCTCTCTACTTGGTGTTTTCTACTTCACGAATGTCCTAAAGCTTAACCAACTACGTGTTCCACTGTCTTTGCTGTAACATTAAATCACCAAATAGCTGTTGTTATTACATTTTGGGAGCTGAATCTTCAGAGATGAGCTCCTGAGGATGTTGGCAGAATTGAGTCTTGACTTTTTGTGTAGTCCCCGCTCAGATGCGTTCACAACAACACATGTGACATCGCTTTTTCATAGATATTTGGATTGGTTGGCTCACAAGCCTTTTTACTAGGGAGCTCATCGAGCTGCAGAAAGTCTGCAGAAAGTCCGGAGGCTCTTGCTCACACATTCCCGTTCACCTGTCAGGAGAATATTCAGAGTTAAGTGGATGTCTGAAAGTCGCTTAATTATATGCATCCCTCAAGACACTGCCTCTTTGACCAGTGCATTTTACATGCAATGAAATGTTCTTGCCTCTATAAGCTGAAAAAGGGGTAAATTGAGAAAAAGAGAAAGCTGAGGAGGGTAGCATCTTCTTTGAGGCATGTGAATAAATACTGGTGGGCTAGAAGGGGTTAATTAATATTTATTAGGGCATTTAGGCTCTTCTAACCAGTGGGGTGGCTCCTGTCAGAATTGCTCTCGCTGTGTGCAAATGCATGTCAAGAGTAGTGGGGAGACGTGTGTAGGATGTGTGTGTGATTGTGTTTGCATGTGTGTTTAGTGTACATAAGTTGTAATTATGTGAAAATGCTGCTCTTCACATTGAGCTTAAGAGGCCTGTGAGGTTCTAAATCCCTCTCGGCTCCTGAACAACACTTGAGGGGCCAAGATCATATGATTGTAAACTCTTGTGCAGCTAACCGTTAATCAAGACGCTGTCCTTCCCTTTTAAACCCCTCGTATTTGATCACATAAATATTATTATGTCTCCTTCACCTCTGCCATTTCAGCAAACTCTTGAGTGTGTGTGTGCAACTGTGAAACATTCCTGAATGAAGGATATAAGTTTACTTTGCAACCCAGACCCATTGTAATTCCATATCTGTTACTACAGGGTGGAAAATTACATATCTATCTATCTATCTATCTATCTATCTATCTATCTATCTATCTATCTCATATTTTTGTTGCAATCTACCCACTCTACTTCCAGCGAACCCCTTTCAAAGGCATGCACACACACACATGCACACACATGCATGCACACACCCACGCATACACACTGAAACAAAGTATGGACACAGTCACATTATTTTACTAATTAGATAAATAACCTTCGTGAAATTTAATTAGTGCCGACTTGCAGTACAGTAACAATAATAACTTTGCTGCTTGCAGCTGGGAAAAGGATTGTTGAGAGAAAAAAAAAATCTGGCCTTCAGTAGTGAATATATCACATTTGCACATTCACCACAAAACGCTGAAGTAGGTTTGTCTTGAAACTTGTAAAACACTCGCTGTAACAATTAATACAATGAAACAAAAACAAGGGGGGTGGCAGTCCCAAAAACAAGGGGGGTGGCAGTCCCAAAAACAAACCAATTAATCTTAATAAAACTCCCACTTTTATAATACACCATGTAAAACCCACATTTTGCCCTCTGATTCTGTTCCTCTATCTACGGCAGATGGCCATAGACTGGCCAACAGTCTATATATATAGATATATATATATAGACTGGCCAACAGTCTATATATATATAGATATATATATATAGACTTATATATAGACATATATATAGACTGGCCAACAGTCTATATATATATGGTTACATCTATTTCAATATCTTCTAGTCTTGCACAAATATTTACATCCTTGTGCAATCATCATGTGCCACTGCACTTTACTCAAGAGTATTTTGATGCAAACAATATTTTTATATTGAAAGGTTTGTATTTCAATGTTTTCTCTTTATTCTATTGCCTTTTTTACTGTCTTTGTGAATATCTGCTGCTGTAAATCCCAGTGTGGGATCAGTAAAGTATTATCTTATCTCTTATTGGTCAGAGTGTTCATTTATTCTCATTAATGAGAATCATATTTAACATTTTCACTCACCATTCAACGGTTCTCCCTGCAGAGTCAGAGACCACACAGATGAGTAGCTGTAATCACGTCTTTACTGAGTTGGTGCCACTGACTGTAATTGTCAGACAGCCTGCTCACCACAGTGTAAGACTTGATCCCTGTAACCAGCAGATCTGACTTAGATAGTTAAAACACTGGCATTATACAGCTCCTGCAGAACTGTGGAAATACAAAGGTGACACCATGTTACCTCTTAGATCCACACTGAAACCATTTTAACAGCAGTATCACATTAACATATCATTGTGCTGTTGTAGAAGAAATCGAAAGCTTTTTAAAGCACCCCAACCCAGGAAACTGACTCCATGCTGTGTGTGTCTTATAACTTGCCCTTAACTCCTAATACAAGTTTTGAGGAAAACATTAAGCAACATACTCAGTTAATCTCCCGGCTCCTAATATAATTCTGCTATTATTTCGTTTCAATCATAATGTAACTTGCACCATGTTATAGCATTTATTACCTCTACAGAAGATGTTATATTTTTCAGTATGAATGTTTGTTAGTTTATTTGTTTGTGAGCAAGATTACGCTAAGACTACTGGACGGATTACCGGGGATCAGGGGAGAAACCATTACATTTTATGTGCGGGATTGCAACATGGTGTTTTTGACATTTTATCTTATTTCACAGAGAATAATTCATGGATTTTGATGAATAAAATCTGATATATTTTAAGGGACTGATACTTGGTGCAGCTTGATTGTATTTAGGGGGACATTCCGGCCTTGGTGGAGGTATACACTCTACTGAATGCCATTCTAGTTCAAGCTGAACTGTTGCGCTCTTACAACTTTTAACATCTTTTACAAGTGTGGACAATTTTGAATGTCAACCTGCTCCTCTGCTCTCAGTCTCCGTCAGGTTATTGGGGAACCATTTATGTAAACCTGATATTTACACAGGAAGTTTACTGGCCTGTTAAACATTCTCCAACACCACAGTCTACAAACTGATGCAGCATAACAATTGAGAGACATTTACCAGTTGTGCCCTGCAAGTACCTTATAAATAATTGTGTGATTATTTTGAGTGTATTTTGAGTGCATGTGGAAAACTAAGATAAGGTTTGGTTCCCCCATCAAATTGTTATTAATAACAACTACACTATTTTAATGCAATCCCGAACGTTGTGCACATTTGTCGCCTGCATGCAAAGTTGCACAAATAAGTCTCCTATTTAATATCATTGTTTATCCATGATAAATATGTATGAAAGTTCCTGATCCATTTTTGTAAAGCTGCCTGTCTAAAGCTGCTTCTCTCCCTGCCCCTGGCTTGCTTTTTATGCCTTTGGCGCGCTGAAGAAGATGGCAAGATTAATGCCCCATGTTTCGTTTAATTTCCTACTCTGTAAAAACAAGTTGAAAATATTTGGTAAATGCACTCTTTCACCTCTATGCGTTTCACACAGTGGTTTAAATCTGCTTGGATATTTAACTTTGGATTTCAAGACAAGGCAGAAAGGCCCATTGGAAAACTGCCTCAATGCAGTCAACACCAATGATTATATGGGCTTTGGTGTCAATTTGATCATTTTGTAAACAACAACATGGAAAAATAGGTAAACCAATTTACAGTTACATCTGCCCTAAAGCAGGATGTTATCAATATCTTTACACCAATAATGTATTCCAAACATCACTGACCAAGAGTTGCTCATAGAGATGTATCAACAGGAAGTAATTACTCGTTTGCAACAGGCAGTAGTTTTTATGAAACACCAGAGCCTCAGAGCGGGTACAGTTAGTGACTAGCTGGTTTCAACAGTTAGCAAGATTTCACACTAAAAATTGTCAAATGCTTTATGTGTAACTTTGTGAAGGGGTGGGGCATGATCCCATAAAGAAGCCATTACATTTTGGTGTGGATCCAGGAATTTTCTTGTCTCTATCTTAAAGGTCCAGTGTGTAAGATTTAGGTGAAAGGGATCTATTGGCAAAAATTTAATGTAGAATAATCCTCATGATGTTTTCACTAGTTTGTTTCATCTAAATTGTTTGAATTGTAGTTTTCTTTACCCCAGAAAAGGCCCTTTATATTTAAATACTTTATATTTACATCGAGGGGATCCTCTCTATGGAGGCCGCCATGTTTTTTACAGTAGTCCAGACTGGACAAACTAAACACCTTTTCAGTTTTTATGACAACTGAAGACACTATATATCACTAAATTCTACACACTGTACCTTTAACATCGTGAGATAAAGTGTTTTTCAACGTTTTAATTGATTAAATTCATGGATCTTGATTTCAAAATTTCAGGAATATTGAGGGAACTGATATCAATGAGTGTCTGTGATTTGGTACTGATTCAAATAACAATCGGGATGAAGTGAATTTAAATCTGGTTTCTTAAAGGGACTGTTGGGCTTTGACAGAGGTATGCACTCGATTTAGAGCTGTAATATAAATTCTATTAACTTTGTGATAATATTCCAATTTAATCTATGAACAGAAGTGACAACCACCACTACAAACTCCAAATTTGCAAGTACTGGCAAGTGTTGTTGGTGGGGAAGAGGAGAGAGCTGCCTGCAGGTGGAAAACCAGCTTGGCTCGTTTTATAGTCAGCTGTCATTAGCCCTGGCAAGGACTGAGCCAATCACCAGTTGGTGGCAGGAACCTTCAGACCAATCGCCTCCTTGTTTTTTCTTGCCAATCATTTGCCACATCACAGCCTAAATTCATTCGCTCTTGTACCAAAGGTGCACACAACACAATAAAGCCACAGCCATAACACAGGTTAAATCAAGGACAGCTCATAATCAGTGAGGAGATAAGTAAACAGAAGAAAACAAATCCGGTTTTCAGTCTGACATGACAGAATGTGCTACGTGTGAGTGTGTCCTGTGTGCACGAGCATTCAATGGAAAAGCAGGTATGACCGATTGTGTTTCAAGGCACCTCAACAGTCATGTAATAATCAGTGTAAATAATTTGCAACCTTTTACAGCTGATCATATTTGATCCGTGTGTGGGGGTGCATGTGTGTGGGTGTGTGTGTGTGTGTGTGTGTTCAATTTCAAGGTAAGCTCTCACGCTTCTGCGAATTTAATCCAAAATTGATCTCAACTCATTGGGCTCTATCAGAATGAAATTTGAAAGTGTCACAAGGGGAAAATCATAAATAAAACAATCGGGAAGTGAGAAAAATGAGATGAGAACCACAAGGTGTTAGATGATTATTTTCAAATTATATAAAATTATTCACATTATATGATCATTTACTTTATATTTTATTTATACGTTCCAAACAAGTGTGCTTTTTGCTTGGCAATCCAGCAATTAAATTATGATCAAAAGCAGATCCTCCACAGAGGATACCCAGAGGAAAACCGATGTTCCTCTGGTGTATGTGATTGCGTGCATGTGAATATCCATCTATCCATCCATCCATAATCTATACGTCCCACCTGATATTTGGCGAGAGGCTGTTTTCACCCTGGAAACGTCACCAGTGAATCACAGAGACAAACAACCACCCACACTCACATTCACTCCCACAGCTCATTTAGTGACTGTGGTAGGAAGAGGGAGCTCCTGTAGATAATCCATGCAAATATGGGGAGAACATACAAACTCCACATACGGACCCCGACCAGGAACCTTCTTGCCGTGGGGCCACAGTCACAACACTATTGTGCCATCCTGAGTGAATAGAAATTTGAAGGCAACTGAAAGAGTTGGCGGCATGATGGGGAGGGAGAGTGACAAAATAAAGTGAAGCTGTATTTGATTTATTTCATAGAGGGTTCTTGCAGAAGTAGAGGGATCTACCTTGCTGCACAGGTAACTCTCTTCCAGGTGCTTTAGGTATTGGTCTGATCCTTTTCTATTCCTATTTCCAAGAAAATCAACCCCCTCCTTTGGATTGTAAAGAATTATAATTTTATGTTTTTTACCAAAGCCTGAAAAGGCAATTCGTTTATTGAAATAACCTGTGATTTTGAAGTTGACAAGGGCAACTTGAACTTATGACCCTGTTGTAAAATATTGAAAGTTCTTATATAGATAAACATAGTTGTGCTACTTTCTAGACTCTATCCATACAGCAGAATCAACATGAAACTGAATGGTATGGAAAACAGCCACTGCATGTTCAACTACACATTTTCCCAGGTAAACAAAAGTATTATAAGCCCAGATAATTCATAATAACTGCAATTATTTGATTCAGATGTGACAACTGTCCACTCTAAATTAATTTTAGTCCAAACTACCATATCAAAACATCCACAGAAAATCTTTCCAGTAACATAATCCACCTCTGCACTGTTGATTCAAAAACTCATGAAGACTAATGTCAGGGTGTGGCATCGATAACAGAGCAGCTGCCAGCAAGGATACAGCTAACATTATTTCACCCGTGTGCCAATGAAAGCAACAATCGGCTAAGGAGAAGCCCGTAAACATGACTTTAATGTGAACTGAAATTTGTACCTGATAATGGTGCTTGATGAAAAGTCAGGGAAACACCACAGTCATCATAAATCATTCTGTGGGGAACATGAACAACTGCACCAGATTCAATGGCAGTCCTTCCAGTATTTGTCAGGACATTTCAATCCAGAAATGTCAACCTGCTGCTGGCACTAAATGAAGAGTCATGGGGTCACTAAAATCAGTGGGACACGAGCAGAGATGTCCACATGGATATCTAGAGGCTGCAACCAGGGGGAGGAAACAGCCAGTCAGGGGAACGGCCCTCCTGGAGAAAAAGGTCAAACGTGATGACCTATGGTTGATTATAATACCACTGTGACATCATAAACACTGATCTCAGTTAGTTACTGTATATTTTAATAGGTTTGGCTACATCTTTTTTAACTTGTAGTGACCTAGAGTGGCACTGAGCAGGCTCAAATATATCAGTTCCTTTAACATGCCTGATTTTTTTCATTAATTAACAAAAAATATGGACACACCCCCTGCTTTGCAATGTTGAAGAAAGTGAAGGAGATAAAACCCCGGATCCACCCCCTGATCTGGATTCTCACCTAACTTTAGTGGGTTCTTTCTTTGGTAATGCCTCATCACTCCACATCATTTCATGAACATTGTCTGAGTACCTTTGTGTAATCCTGAAACAAACAAATGCAGATGATAGCGCCTCCTAAAGGAGAATTCAAATGAACAATCACCTTGTGGCACAAAGCAGGATAAACTATGAATGGATAAACTACAGTGTAACCTATGATGTGGAAAAACGTTGCTATTTTGCATTACGCTGGAAGTTCCATTGCGTTGTGTTTGAAATAAGATGTGGAGCATCCGACATTGCAACCAAATATTGTTCCAGAGGATTTTTACAATAGCAAAGTCACTCTTAACTCAATAACCTGCCCCCAGATTTGCTGAAAAATAGATAATATCCATGACATCAAGAATGAAGTCAGTACTTCCTCCTGTCCTCCTCCCTCTGCTGCTGCTGTGATTCACTGTCTGCGGGCAGCTCTGGTAGATACATTTGTACAAATTAGCCAGATTTGTGGCAAAGTGAGGTCAATATTGAGATTACAGACCTGATTTTTGTTTTTGCCTCTCCAAAACAATTCGCTGTTTGCTTAATTAGCATGCTGTGGTTGTGTATCATGCCACCAGGAGACCGCGGACAAAACTGTTGAACATTTTCTCCCTACATGTTTCCTGAAAAGGTTGTTATTGGCCTTTTATCGTTTTATTACGAGGGGGGGGGGGGGGGGGGGGGCTGCTAAATCTGTTTAAGCAGTCACATTATGGGGACTTGTCTTTGTTATGATGACAAAAACAAGTCCTCATAACATAAATCAATTAATTTTACCTTGAAGACTTTAAAGGTGTGTGTGTGTATTATGCACTGCAGCTCCTCCCCTAGCAGAGAGCAGAGGACAAATAGGACTTTGTATTAAATTATGGTCGATTATACTTATCAAACACAGCATTTGAAATGAAGGCCTCTCTCTAATTCAATCCTGACTTGAATAAAGGCCTGTCACCTCCTGCAGTTGAGATAAATAAATGCCTTAGTCACTATTGGAGAAAATATGATGCTAATGGAAAGCTCTTGTACAAAGTTGAAGTATTGTATGTCTGCTAAATCGTTCTTCCACCCCTTGTGGTAGATGTGGCAGTATTTTATGGGATAACTGAAGCACTATTAAACCTCTGGGGACCTTGATTATCTATATCACATTTCACAGCAATCTATCAGAGTTGTCAAGACTTTTCATAAAATAAACTTCAATGTCAGCATCATGGTGGTGTGAGGGGCAATGTGAAGTGATCACCAAAATTGTTAAGGTTTATTTTTAGGGACCATGAATGTCTGTGCAGTTCTTACAGCAATCCATCCAGTATTGATTGAAGTTCGGACCAAAGTGAAGGATGAAAGAAACAATTTTGTAGTTTCCTTGAGCCTCGTTGTCCGACTGGACAAAAGTTCCTACTTCCCTTATCGTCTGTGTTCTATGCTAATTTGTTTTTTCTCATGGAGAAACATGTTTTCATGGTTTGTATTTCATAGTACCATCCAACAATAAAAGTCTGCTGAATACATGCTCACTCTAGTTTGACAAATACAATAAGAATGCTGCAATCAATCAACCTACCAACCAAATAATCTACAACACCAACCAATTGTATTGACAATACCTACTGCAACATATGACTTGAAAGACTGTGATAAGGAGATTCTGACCAATGTATGCAGACAATAAACAAAGTGTTTGGCAAGCCAGTGGAGGACAGTGTGGAGTTGGCTGTTGATTTACAGAAGCAGCTTGCTGTTGACCTTTCCACACTGGATGAGAAGTTGTGTAACACTGACTGAATACTGAGTAGTAGGACTTGTGAAATTAGAATCCATTTTCTAAGAAGTGCTTTCGATATTAGGCTCCAGAAAAATAATTAACATATAATAATTATTTCGGCGATAATCTTTTTGATGAGTTATTTCTGCAGCAGCACAGCAGATACACCCTTGTGCACTTCCACTTTTGTGTTAGAGTAAGGGTAATTTCACCTAAATCATCCAGGTATATATCTTGATAATTCAAACCAGGGTTTCCTTGATCAGCTTTAGTTAAACCAAAGTAAACATATATTAGTAATACTCAACAGTCACTTTTAACCTTTTCACAAGAGAAATTACATCAACTCCTATTGGGTTAGTGTCAGAATCTTAGCAGTTGATTTTGGTAAAACCAAAACGTTGCATGGCTAGATACATTATTCATTTCAATGTGTTTGTTTATTTGTTTCTGTTATTTTTCTTTGCCAGGATTTTAGGTGTTTGTGTAGACGACTAATCAGGCAAACAGTGGAGGATCTACTGCTTCCAGTTTGATTCTGTGCAATCTTAGAATCTCGATCATGTATTTGAACTGTGCAGTTATGACCTTTCAATTCCACCTACAACTGCACCGTCTGTCTTGCAGGACCATGACTTAGAGGAGAGCTGCTGAGATAAAAAATCATGGGACAGCCACCCCATATCCCAGTGCAGACAGATGATGACACACCAAAGGTCACCATGATGAGGTTTCATTGCACATTCAAAGCATGCACGGCTGAAAGTGCTGCTTGGAGCAGGGGCTTTGTGATTTTCCAAGAGGCACCTTTGTCTTAGGGAGGGGATGCAGACGCCTGAGTGCTATTGTTTCATATGGTGAGCAAAAGACTTCCAATTAAAATTACCGTGCTAAAAGAAAATCTGAACAACCCGAAGATGATTAGATGTCCTCTCTCAGCAGCTGCAGTGTGCTCATCAGGTGAAGCAGATAAAACTGTCGACTCTTATTTTCATTGAAATCAGACGTGGACTTGCCCTCATGTTTCTCATGTTTTTCTCCTTTTCATTTCTTCCTCAAACATGTCACCGTTTTTTCACACAGAGGCTTTCAAAGCCGTCCGATTTCTTTCCCATTGACCCTGTCTTTCTGCATGAATAATTACCCCATTAAATCTGCAGTGACAGTTGAACTAAATCACAGCTAGGCTTTAAGGAAGCCATTGAAAAGGAAGCAAGCTAAGACCTGACAATTTTCTGGGGTCAGATGGGGCTGTGAGGGTGTGATGCACTTAAGAAGCTAAACATGGTACCCTTTACCTTTTACAGCATTTAAAGTGGTCTTTTTCAGAACCTTTCAAATGTACTCCGCCAGTCTTTTATTGGTGGTAGGATCTCTATGAAAAAGACAGGATTAAGAGAAACGATACTCAACAAACGCTTCCTCTTTGGCTGAATGTCCTTTTAACATTTCAAGTCAACCGTATTGTAAGGACAACACAATTTTTCTGATGCGTACCCTGACCTTTTTTCACTGACTGCTTGAATAGCAGTTTACAGTCTCAGTTAGCAGTTTACAAACCACACATTGCAAGCTCTCGTAACTTTGAGGTTCTGGATATCTAAACCAAGGTTCACTGAAGAATGGATGGATGGATTTCTGATTGAACTTTTTAATTAAATTACAGATTGTCTTTATTTATAATAATGATCTTATCAGGTAACACCTACTGAACAAAAGAAAAACACTTATCTATATATGAACATGTAGTGAGCAATATTTCACTTGCACTACCACTTTACTGAACTTTGTGTATGATCTACATATTGAAAACATCATTTTGTCGAAATTGAATTTGATATTTTGACTCCAATGACTCCAATTATTGTCCTCAAACACAACACAACAACAACAATGAATGGATATGGGAATTTAGTCCCATTATTTTTGTACTTTAGATAGATGTGTGAGCGTGATCAGTTGGATTATTACTATTATTTATCAGGTAAAGGTATCAAGTCAATTGGATACTGGTCAATGTGATTTTCCAGACTGAATCTACCATGGTCTCTGACTAATCCATTTCTCAGCCTTTAGATCCACTTATGTCATTCTGATCATCTGATCATATACATGCATCACCTAAGGCCACAGATGATAAAATATACTCTGCATATATGACGCACACACATACTGGCCTACATGCCTGAACTGTGATGTAAGTGGGGGAGGTAAATTTTGTGTGTGTGTGTGTATGTGTGTGTGCGCAGTGTTTGTCAAGGCTGCACTCCTACTCCATAACAGCAGGAGGTCCATAGCTTCAACTCCACATTAATAAGGGTCACGGCATGCAGACCTGCTCTGCATGCACAGTTGGTATAGTGGGGTGTTCAAGTTGTGTATGTATGTATGCATTTGTGAGTGTATGGATGTGTGTATGAAATGAATGTTGGTTTGCAAGTTTGAGACACAGCAGTGAAATTGGTATAAGTGGCACCACTGGGCTCTGAGGCTTTTAAGAATAATTAGCTGTGTGAGTGTTCCATGGACTAAACCATATAACAGTGATATAAAGATACAGATACAGTAAAATTTATAGTTTAGTCTTGCTAAGATCCTAATTCTAAAACCATTACAACACTAGTATCTTCTAAAAACATCAAAATGTCTCCCTGACGCCATCAAATTTGGCTTAATGAAGTATATTGTTTATTATGTGACTACGCTGCAGACACTATTATTTGTTCAGTGATGCTATTTGGAGCTTTGCACAGAAACTTTAATCAATCCATCTCATTGAATTTTGTGTCGTGCAAAATGAAATATAAGGTTATGTTTTCAACCCTGTCCGTTTGTTTGTTTGTTGGTTTGTTCATTAAAAGTACTGAACAGATTAATTGATGGAAGGATGTGATACGGGTCAGTGAAGAACCCATTAAATTTTGATTTGGATCCGGATCAAGGAGCAGATCAAAGAATTAATTTCTTCTAAATTGTGAGACAGAGCATTTTTCAACATTTGTGTTGATTTCTCAGAGAATAATTCATAGATCTTTGATTTAAAAAATCAGGCAAGTTGAAGAGACTGACATTTATGAGTATGCATTTATGAGGTGTTTTATAGATAAAATGGCCTCACCCTATTTGATGATGAAATCTGAAAAGCCAGTTATACACTTAAAATCAGCTTTTGGAGTATCTAGTTACATAATATGTACATTCAAATGTCCATTAAACAAAATTTTGCAACATTTACAACTGATGTACCTCCAAGCTTGTAAAGTACAAAATGTAAACCTGAACATCAAGCAACATTACGTAATACAATTGATAAGGAACCTCTAGGATCCAGTTAGAAAGTTGGATATAAGTTCAGACTGTGATGACTCCATAGTGAATTTGCCACTAGAAGACTTTATATAATATGTGTAATCTTGTGTTGTTTCTCTATGTCTGTCCCCTTAATCTTGCTGCACCACTGTGTGATAGTGTCTGAGGGTGATACAGCTGTATAACATCTTTATATACTTTTTCTTTAAAAAGGAATAGGAAGCCACATTATTTTCAAAAAGAGAATACACTGTGTACACTGAGATGCCAAGAACCAAAGGAAGGTGACTGTGTTTCAGATATGATTTCTTTAAAAAACATGATTTGGGGAAAATTGTCACAACCCTAGTTTTAGAAAGATGGTCTTAATCTACAAAAGAAATATGGGAAGGCGTTTGATTGAAGTTAATTAATGATAATGTGGCTTGTAATTGGGGTCAGACGAAGGTTTTGACATAAATGCTCCTGTCACAGCACTAATATCTTCATGTCATGGCTGATAATTAATAGGTGGTGGCAATTTAGGCCAGGCCACATATCACCAGGTTCTATTTCATTGCTTTGATACAGATTATGAGTTGAATCCCTCTTTTCTATTGTGCAGAGTAAATTTGTTTTTCGGGCCATGTTCAAACAAGTAAGGGCATATTTATAAATTCTGATATCAGATATGTGCTAATCAGGCACATGCACAGACATTTTTGATGGCAGGTGCTCAAGCCAAAAAAATCGCCCAAAAAATTAAGAAAAAACACAGTAGGATATATTTAACTTATATATTCATTTTTGATAACACAATCAACACAGTCTAATCAAATAGGGTAACTCAAATTATCAAATTGAATAAATAAATGAATAACAGGCAAAAAATAATCATAAAAATATTCTAACTTAAAAACTAAATGAAATAAAAATAAAGCATTCAATATATTCCATAAAATACAACTACAAAGGAGGTGAAGGGAGCAGGATCACTCAGCTACTTCACAGGAGCATCCTCCTTGGGGCCATCTCTTGGAAGATTTTTATGACGTCACTCACTATTTGTATGTCTTGCTCAATGGCAAGCAGGAGAAGGTCAGAGAGACTTTCTTCTCCACAGAGACTCCTAATTTGTAAAACAGTAAAACTGTCTTTAAATTCTCTGTCTGTCTGTCTGTCTGCTGCAGCTGTCTGTATCCCTCTCCCCCTCTCTCTTCATTAAACATGACAAACGTCAGTAAACAGCCGGACAAGGCTTTGAAATGTGGGATTTCATTGGTACAAAACTAGTAGGCTATGCATGCATGGATGCTCTTTGTATGAAGAGGCAAGTGTTTTCAGCGGGTGCTAATCATAAGTATTGGGACAGTATCACAATTACTGTCAACAGCTGTGGCTGCACAGAGTCAGGAATACTCTCCAGGATGTGTGCGTTCATGTTTCCTTGCCAATGATCAAGAGAAGACTTCATGACCAGAACATCAGCCTCAAAAACAGAAAGGTCAGGCTGCAGTTCGCGAAAACCTCTAAAGAGATAACGGTTGAGTTCAATAACAAAGTTCTGTGGGCTGATGATGAGAAAAATCTGCCTCTTGTGAAAATGATGGCACGAGGAAAGTGTGGAGAAAGGAAGGAGCAGCTCATGACCTAAAGCCACCTGTGAAACCTGGCGGAGGTTCTGTTGTGGCTCAGGCATGTACTTTTGCCAGAAGAACTGGCACCGTGGTATTTACTGATGATTTCACTGCTGACTTAAGAGTGAGTGCAGAGATACACAGGAGCAGTCAGATTCAGCAAGATGCATCAAAAACCTCAAAAGTTCAACAATCATAAACATACAACCAAAGCAATCACAGGGATTTTCTAGGTGATTATGTAGAATAAATACATAATTACAAAATATCCTTCTAAGCAGCAGTCCATGGTGAAGATCAGTTTTTTACGACAGAGGTCCCTGAATGAATAGGAGCTGAACACGGCTGCAGTGAGCATCACAAGGGAAGACGCATCTGGTGATGTTACGGGTCAAAGACTTAAATATTAAATATGATGATTTAGTTTGACTTCTCTGTCTAACTATGTTTTAATCTTTTAAAGCTTTGAACTGTTTCTTTAAGGCGCTGAATAGTTTTCTGAGTATAGCATACATTTTTGGTAGTCCCTGGAAACTGCTGTTGTTTTGTAATTAATTTCCATCATGTTCTGTGAAGGAATGTAACATTTACTGGTTTCGTGTTAACTACACGGTTGTGTGGTGGTTTGCGCTGTCACCTCACAAGACAGTTCCTGGTTTGAGTCCCAGAAAAGGTCATCCTGTGAGAAGTTAGCCAAAACATGCAGATTTAGATTAATTGGAGACTCAAAACGGACCATATGTGTGAATGCTAAGGTGAATGGTGGCTTGTCTCTGTGTTGGTATGTTGGTACCCTGACTTTCACCCAATGTCAGCTGAGATTGGCTCTGGCTCCCCCTGCAACCCTCAAAGGATTAGCGGTATAGATAATTGATGGATGGATGGATGGAGGTTACACAAGGGAAAACTCCTGATGGTTGGTTTTACCAAATTTGAATTATCATTAAACCTTCATTGCATTAAATAAACAATGTCCACCATCAACCAAAGTTTGGACTGTTTCCTGGATGCAGGTGTGCAGCTGCAGTTTGTTTTGGATCAGTGGAAACATGAATACGTTTACATATCCTTCTACAATTATGGTTTATGGATATGGATGTGTGTGTGTGTGTGTGTGTGTGTGTGTGTGTGTGTGTTTGTGTCAGAGAATGAAAGGAGACCAAAAAACAGACCCAGTGAAAATATGACAACATGTGAACATGTGTGTTATTTCAAGCTTCTTAAGAGTCATCATCTCTCACCTCAAGTCATCCTGTGACATGATGGTGAGGGAGTCAGTGTGTGTTTGTGTGTTTTATTTACGCACTGTCAGCACAAGTCTACCCTACCTGCCATCGGGGAGCTGATGCTATGCTTTTCTTCAGCTTCACCTCAACATGGTCCCTCATGAATGTGAAATTTATGTATTTCTAACTTTTAAAGAAAGTTCTCCACAGTCAAATAAGTCACATACAGCTACTCATAAGTCACATAAACTATTTAAAAATAGAAGGGAGTAAAATATTTATGCCTTTAAGCTCATTTAAACCCAATCCTTTGATTGCGCTGTCTAGGATGTCTTCTTCACCGTTTTATTTCCCTTCTTCCACACTCACACACTCGGACACACACACACACATACACAAAATTAAACTGTTCATCTCATTCATGGCTCCTCTCATTTAAAGACATCAGAATCGCCTTCCTCTGAATTTTGACATGTTGACGAATGTGTAAAAAATAAGTAATTATTAGAGGATGAAATGCATGACAGGATTGTCTTCTCCAGCTCATCAAAACACATCTGGATTACAGTAACGTCATCTGATTTATTGATATTGATGAAGACGTTACAGAGAGAAGGACATCCCTGCTCTGACACAATTTTTCACCGTGTCTCATTTGTGTCAGGAATCCATTCCGCTCGGTGTTCTTCCTCTCCCATGCCTTAACAAGCCTGTCAAGGTATGTTAGCAACACGTCAATCCGTACGACAAATAGCGGGTAATTTGTTGGCAGAGACTGAGCATCGGGTGGCCGAACTGATTGTCAGGTTCCCTAAATGCCTTTTAGCGAGGGCTGTGGTTATTTGGAGAATATTTTTAAATAAAAATATGCCTTCCTCCTGTGGAGAAAGGGGTGAATTCAGGTATGGTGAAGTTTGAAGGCTATCCCCATAGCAGACGTGTCTAACAGGAAGATGTGTGCGTCCGACTGCCAAGCAGAGAGCAATGTGGAGGTAAATGGCAGAACAGAGGTGGGCTGGTTTGCCACAGTGTAGGCTGGTGCTGAATGAATGCAGAAGCAGTCACTCCCCAACGCTGTGATCACTCTTCTTCCTCCTCTACCCCACAGTAGTCTTATTAAATTCGGCCTCAACCTATTTCCGGAATCCATTATCAGTTTTACTCCATTCATCTTCCACCTTGCGGGGTGAATCTTCCATTTTTACCATCTTCATAGGCTGATCCTCAAAGTTTTTAATCAGTTGGGCTCCTAATATGAGTAATTGCATGTATATATATATATGTATGGTGATTTTATTCATTTACTTGTTAATGTATGTGAGTTTAAGAACCCACTTTTGTTTTCTGGTGACCATCTGTGGCCACTGTCACCCAGCACATATTGGCAGTAAGTTAAGAAGATGCACACGTCGCCCACAATACATTTCTTTTCTAAAAATGGTATTTTCAGTGTGAGGGCTGGCAGCAGACTTCACACTTCCTTCAGTAGCCTATACTGCCTGAGCCCATGTTGAAAGTCTCTTTTTCATTGTTAGTGTTAGAAATGTTGTGTTGTTTTGTACTTTTTACCATATTGTTACTATAAGAGGCATGACTCTCACTCCGTTTAATCCACCATTAAAGCCTACATATATTTTTTTCAGTTTTCCACAGTTTGTTGTATAGAAAGATTAAAGAAATAATAATATAAATCAAAATCAGTGTATCATTGAAAAATACAAAGTTATGCAAAATACAGTAAACATCGCTCAAGGTGCCTTTACAACAGACTTGCTTCAGCTCACAGGCTCTCTTTAGTATTCCCCTCCTCAGCCTGTGTTTTTGATAAAGCACATTGCCATTCAGGGGTCCTGTCTCAGGGGCTTGTTTCTACACGCAACTTTAATGGGTTGGAAGGGGAAAAAAACAGCATAATGATATTTAGAATGTGAATTTGAATAAGATGGAACAAGCCAATTAAAGATGTGGTTTGTCTTAGTGAGCATACATAAGTGGCTCTGACTGAATGAAAAAGAGTGATGATGAAGAAAAGGATTGCAGGTTTCTCCTGTTCACTTTTCATTAAAGCTTTAAATACAGTTGCTCAGCGGCATGTCTGCAGTGGTGCTGTCTGGTAGAAGTACAGGTAAAGGTCTATTGTATTCATGAGATCTAAGATTTAATTAAAATGCAAAGAAGTTCATCATAAATTATTTAAACCTTGAAATTTATATTGAATGTTTGTTAGGGATAGATGCTTCAACCCTTTAAACAGGATGTGAGCAGTCAGTCTGGGAGAATGGAAGAGCAACAATGACACCAGATGTCCAAGAACGTGGTTCAGAGCTCTGGGTCTACTTTCTCACAAGATAAAGAAACACGGCATCGATACACAACAACTCGCAGACAGATAGAAGAGTCCCCAGCCCACAGACAAATTACCAAATGCCTCACACACTAGCTTTAAATATGTTTAGGTAAAACCATCCCTTAAATAGAAAAGGCAAAAATTAAAAACTATTAAAGCAAACAAGAATATTAATATAGTGTCTTTAAACTAATACATTACAGAGTACAATAACTCTACAACTAATGATAAAGGCAAGAGTTAATATTACTTAAGGCTAGAAGAGAAAGAAAATACAAAAGAAAATCAATTGCTCCCTCCCCCCATTCCTCATCTCTACATGGTTTAGTCCACATTGAAACCACCTGGTGGAGATGTAACATTCAGGTGCGCTTGTTCATGAGAACCCTAACCAGGACGTGAACCTCAAAGAAAACAAGGATTAGAAATCAAGGCAAACCATCAACAATTAAACAAATGCATTGATCCACTAAAGTGGATCCAAATTTAGCTGACAACACACACAGAGAAACAAATATTCTTAACAGAGACCAAATATTCCTCACAATGTTACATTATGTTTTCCCATTTATGTTGTGCTGCCAAAAGCATGGTCAGTGTCATGGTCAGTGGCAACATAGTTTTGAATTAGTTAGATATTTTATTCATGTGCTCACTGAGGTTGTGGAAGTGGATGTAGAACCGTAGGGTTTGGTTATAGGGAGCAAAAGCATTTTGATTGAATATTTTATTAAATCATAGTAAGCACACTGTGTTTTCTATGCGAACTTCCCCTAACCACAAAGAAGTGATGTGAAAGCCTGTTGAACTCCAACAAATTATATTTTGTATGAAAAAGAATAAAATAAAAACATTTTACTGTCAACATTTTCAGTTTAAATCATAATCAAGTGCCTCCAAAAGTATTCATATAAACTTGTAGGAGACAATGTTGTTTATTGTCTTAGTTTTGGCCCTACATCATTCCCATTGGCAATAATCACATTGTGCTCAGTGGGAACATGACAACATGTTTCTCGCCCCTTCAGACTTTGTTTTAATTCTTGTTGCAGTCTTCTCACATCTTCAGATTTAATACATTTGGTGAAATCTAGTGTAAAAATATAAATGTAATAATAAAGTAGAATTACCCTTTAAGTCAGTGATGTGTTGTATCAAGTTAAACTGTAAACCATGTCACAGCGAGTGGTAACCAAACAAGTGGAGTAGGAATACTGTGCAGCCAAAATATTGTACTTGTCAGTTCATGTATTTATTGAGTGTGTGTACAGTGTGTGAGTGTGGGGGGTGGGTCATTTGGGTCCCCTCTGGCTTCTTTAACTAGAAAAGCCTCCAGCTTATTAGTGTCAAACAAGAGAAGTGGGGGAAGATGGGATATGGCTCACCAAAGAGGAACCGGCTGAGAGATAGAGGTGTGGGTGCATGTCATTTTCATTTTCAGCTGTTACATATTCAGGGAGGGCGAGCAGGGCAGGGCAGGAGCAGGGCACTCTACTCGGTGTGGATAATGAAATAAAATGAGGGTGTTGGTTACAAGCTTTAATGCAGAATAGAGGGGCCGCAGGATAATCCACTTATACTCCATGTTAGTCAAATTTGTTTATCATCACAATGATTACACCTCTTGAGCCAGTTGAGGAAGCATGTGGATCGACAGAGCAGTAACACAGAGAGACAGTTGGCGTTTATGGTGAGAAAGTGAGAGCATAGTGATGGCACAGTGACAAACATGCAGGGATGGGCAAGGAGAGAGATAGAGATGAAAGAGAGGTACAATCCTCACACCTGCTATTGGTTTGTCCCTTTTCTCCTGCCCCTCCTGCTCAACTTCAGGCCCATTAAATTCACTTTAACGTGTGCTACATCTGTAATGTGGCATCTCAGTACCCCTTCCACCCTCCCCTGGGACGCCAGGATAATCTCTGCTAAGCCTTCAGGAGAGAGGGATTTTATCCCTCCACTGACAGATAGAGAGAGACAGAAAAAGGGAGAGAGGGGGAAAGAGCCGGCTACCGAAGGATAACGACATACATAATGAGTTAGCTGTCAAAATGTTTTTTTTTTCCTCTTCTTCCTCTCGTCACAGTTTCTCAACTTGCCCAGCTGCTTAATCATTTGAGAGTTGCTTTTGCTCTTGCTCAATATCGCATTAAATGGACTGTACTACAGTATGTGTGCTTGTAAGTGATTTCCTCAGACCAGATATTTACTTTATTACATATGTAAATATTGTAGGGTGGGTCGGGTAAATACACTTTTCTGTATCTATCTAATCAAGGCCTTTTTCCCTATACACTATTCACTATTTTACAGTTTACAATCATCACATAACAAACTGCCAATGAATAAAATGAAATGTGTCTCAAATACTCCAGCACCAACTAACATCATAATCCGATCCATCAGGTCTAATATATCCACCTGAAGGAAATTCACTGATGGTTGCCCACAAAGCAACGTCTGCGTCTGCACCTATCGGCTCTAATTCAAACTCACCATTTGAACATTGTGTCCAGACTGCTTTCGTTTTTTGGTTCCCTGATGGCAGAATGATCAACAAACAAGCAGCTATCAGAACAGGGGCACCCCTTACATCTTCAAGAACCTCTCAAAGACTCATCTCCTCTGAGAGCAACTCCTCTCCTAACATCTGTAACACCACAACAAACCAACACTTTCACTGTGGGCTCATTTGAGCAATCGAAGCCCATGGTCTAAGCCCCATGGAGCAGGTGCATTTAGGGCGTGTTTGGATCCACTTTTGCCAGTTTAACATTTGCACTTTGGTGGATTACTATTATAATGGTTGATTTGCCAGGTAAAATAACAGTTAAATACTATGCCACTGACTTCACATCAGGTTTCTGCTTTCTGCTGCCACAACTGACCAGACTTCATTTTAGGACTAACATGCCTAAGGGTGCTCAGATGAGTTGCCTATGATGAGTACATTTACAATAAAGCTACTCAAGGTGAAGACAAAACATCTTGATCATCTCTTGGTGGCAGTATAGGTCCTAAAAATAATAATAATATATAATAATAACTTTATATCTAAAGCACTTATCTGAACAAGGTTACAAAGTACTTTAAAAAAGTCCATCTCAAAAAAATAAATGAACTAAAATAAAAGGTATTCAATTCAGTTCAATTCAAAGCACCAAAGAATAACATAATAAGGTCAAGACCTTGAAATTTATAGAGAAACCCAACAGTTCCCACAATGAGCAGCACAGCATGGCGACTGTGGAGAGAAAAAACTCCCTCATCAACTAAAAAAGAATTAAGTAACAGCTGAGTGTGGGCGGCCATCTGCCTTGACAGGTTGGGGTGAGCGGAGAAAATGGGGGAGAGGTGGGTGAGAAAGAGGGGAGGGGGGGACAGGGACCAGGCATCACATTTAAGATCTGTCAGACTGGTTGTTATAATGAAAATAATATTAATCTGCCTCCTCCATGTTATCAGATGAGACATCGACCAAACTGAAAGATCAAAGTTTGAAATTTTTCAAAGGTGGTTTGTGTCATTTTAGTTTGGTTTGTGCGATTTGTCAAGCATGTGTATTCACTGAACACTGATACTGCAGCGCCACTGTCAATGTAGACTCTACTGACTTCGACAACGCAAGATGGCAGCGCCCATATCTGGGATATTTTGGCTTTTATTTTGAACAGTAAGTACTCTTGTAAAACAATACAGATGGGTGTGTTGTGTGCATTCACACCTGAACAGCCCTTTTGCCAAATACATATATGAATAAACAATTACACAAGCACATTCTGAATAGGACAACTTTGTGAAAGAGGAGTTATGTTATTGTTCTGTAAAACTATTTTACTGCAACTCTTGAGAGAGCAATTACAGACTGAAGTTGCCTGCTCTGCATATCAGCCCGTTCTGGGCCATTCCAAAGCATTTCCCATAAAGTTCAGAATATGGGTGCACTCTGACTTTATGGGCTGCTGACTTGACAGGGCTTTGTGAGTAATTATATGACATCTTCATTGTTTATCTGTTCTCTTGTGTTTACACAGAGCACTGTGAGTTCTACAGCAACCTACTTTTATGTCAGCTCGCATTTTTTTTCAAAGCGCAATCTCTCCCGTTTGCTCTCGTCTGTACCCCAGAGCTCTGTCGTGTACAATACAGAAAATGTCATGTGCAAAGGCACAGTTCAGAGATCTGTCTGTTCATTTTTGATGTTGTCTTTGTCCCTCAAGGAATTTGCGACACCATCAAGTGTATTCATTTTAAAAAGAGCATGCATGTCTCAACAACACAATGGACCTCAAACTCTTTTAAAGCCAGCATTCATGAACTTATGATTATGACAATAAGAAGTTCAAGACTAAACAAAGAGAAGAATCGAAAAACAAGAACAATTAGTGCATTCGGCAGACTTTAACATGAGTGTGCACGTTTATTTCAAAAGAATAATATAGTCAGGTTAATGTCAGGTCAGCACTGCAGCTGTTTGATGTTGACAAGCCTGACAGAAATGTACCTCTTACTACGACTGAGCGATGTCATAAGAGAAGACCGAGCAAAACCCTTCAGTGCCAAGGAGACAGACATGCTGGGACAAGGGCCCTCTGCAGCCGGACTGACAGGAGAAAGCAGATGATAATACCAGCAGTGGAAGCCAGTGTGACAGGTGGGGGTGTATTTTGACCAATTAAAAGGGTGTGTGCAGGGAGCAACGGGCATGAGGAAGACGCACATTTTGCACATCCCTATCCCCAGCGTTATGGGAATCGTTGTCAAAAATATGAACAGGAAAAAACGTATCTTTGAATTGCAAGGTAGATCCACCAGGGACATTGGTGGTGGAAGATATGCTCCCTAACAATGGATCAGCTGTGTTACAGAGCGTAGAAGTCCCAACTGATGAGATCAGTTATTTTTTCCTTCGCTTACATCCTTGTTTATGTGCTTACACTGCATCGTCTTATCAACTTATCAAGTGACTGGAGACTTTCAGAACACACTGCAGACCAAAAGCAAGTTGGTGAACATAGATAGTGCACATTCATTATTGTTTGGGAAAAACACAACGTTTGAGGACAGCTACTTCTCCCAGGCTGAGACAGAAAACACTGCTGCCCCATCAGATGACATTCATAAAGATGTTTCTGTCTGGCCACTCTATGGACATTTCTAATTCTTGAGCACACTACACAGTGTTGGATACGAAGGCCAGCAGAACAGTTTTATGAATTGGTGACTCGATAGATGAAGGTGACGAGATGGTACTAGCTGTAGCCTCAATAGAACAAAAGAAGTGAAACAAAGCAAAGAGTTAACACTGATGATGATCTCGCTGGAGACAGCACTTCGCCTGTTCCACCAAGCTAAAAGAATTTTGTCTCACTTGGAAAGATTAAAAAATCCACCATAATACAAGAACCTCATAATATTCATCCTTAAAGTAGAAAAAAGACTCAACACCTTCTCACAGATGGCACAAGAATATAATGTCCAGTACAGAAATATAGAATAAATAAATGTTTTAGACTGCTTCTCTTCTTTGGATCGCTCTGAGCTGACAGTTCCCTCCATCAACCTCAACCTGTCTTATACACCCTATTCCACCAATGCTGTTCACGTTTCAATTTATTGTGATGTACCACAGCTTTTTAAAGTAAAACCTTTACACAGGCCATGTCCAGCATTAGAGGTTCGCAGGCATATCCTTGTCGGCCAATAGAGTCAGTATAGCTTATGAGTTCAGCCTACAGGAGATGGAAATGGTGAGATGGTGACTTTATTAGAATTCACAACAACCAGTGTGTGTAAGATAGAATTTCTCTGACCTCATTTAGGAGCAGGGTTTTCCATTAGTCAAGTGTTGTTGCTGCTTGCTTAACCAAGGGGAAAATGGGTTTTTAAAACTGCCACTCCTGAATATGTTCCATGTGTGTGTGTGTGTGTGTGTGTGTGTGTGTACGTGCGTGCTTGCATCTCTGAGATGACTGCAGTGTGAGTTTGTGAGTACAGGTATGGGCTGTATGGCAGCGCACAGTGCAGTGGGGCTTTGTCTATTGGATTTAATGCTGACGGTAGGGTTCAGCGGAAGGATTTGACAGTCATCACATCCTCAGTTCAAGGTATAGAGATGGTTCTGTGTGGGAAAGTTAGAATTATTTTCATAGTCTGAGGTAGTGCCTGTCGTTTGAAGAAAGTCTGAGTCAATGAAATCACTGTCTGGGCGAGTTTTGGATACCCTAAGAATTTCAAGATTCTGATGACAGATGTCAAAGAGGTTTAACTTTGTTGTGTATGACTGTCCGTCACCAGGGTGCATCACAACCTGCACAACTACATTTGCCTCCTTACAGCCCAGGCATCTAAAACATGTGGACATTCTTTAGCAAAGGAGAACATAAGTACTCATTATTCCTTCGCCTGTTAAAAGGACACATTCTCGCAATGGACAACACAAACTAATGAAGAAGAAGTGTACTGTATACACATGGTGGCTGTGGCTGAATGTGCAAACCAGAACAAAGGATTACAGCCAGAATGAGACAAGTGAATGGCTGTCGGAAGGGGGGGGGGGGGGGGGGGGGGCAAGTATCATTTTGAGTCTCAGTCTCACTGGAACAATTAGAGTGTAAGGGAAGGCTGAGCTCCTGTCAGCACGTCATCTCTGAAGATTAATTAATTCTACTTAAGTCTGCGAGGACTGCAGCACCAAAATAAGCAGGGCTGTAAATGAGAGAGAAAATGAATTTGTCAAAACTTTAAAACAACTTTAATCAAATGTTTTTGGGTCAATGCAGTGTGCATGGCACTTTAGTTCAATCACATGAGGTTTCACATTGCCCCACCAATATTTGCATTAATAATTACAAACATTTCTAGAAATCTACAATAAGAGACACAATTTTGTGAACCTCAGTCAAGTTTGGTTTAAATTTAAACAAGTTTTTAAAACATCTCGATATAAAGTCTATAGTTTTATCAATGTTTTTTTTTTGTGTGTACGCATTTATGTTGTTGGTTTGAAATCTTTTTTCCACACATACTTTCAAAACTTGAAATTCAATTGTGTAGTGGGTCTATGTACTGTTGTATGTTTTCGCTGGCGTTAGCTAGTTAACCCTGACACTATGGTAACTGTTTCCCTTCGTTATTATGTATGAAAATAAAAACATTGATATTTTGTTTCAATTTAACACATTTAATGAGGAACAATCTTTTAGTGCAATTCCCCAGCTTGTTGTTATCTGCTTAGAAGATATGGTTCTGTTCATTGTGTTTATAACATTGTCTCACCCTCACACCTTGTAGCTACTAATTCATATTTGTGAGATAGCAGAGTTTGTCATGGTGAACAATGTGTGTTAAGGGGCCAGACTCAGTTAATGCGTGTTTACATTCTGGATTAATGCAAAAGTAGCATACAACAGTGAGTATATGTAATCACCCCCCACCCCCATCACCACCTTGCTTTAATCCCTGTACATGACTTTCAAAGCACATGCACTGTACAAATAAATAGGTATTTCATTTAGTTCTACCACAGCAGGAGAAGTATAATTTCCAATCTATCCGTATGTGAAAAGTTCACTTGCTGAAGCTTATGCAATTCAGTTTTTCTTTTTTTTTTTTCTCTTTTGCCTTAGGCTTTCAGCAAAGTTTGCTCAACTTTTTTCTTCTGCCTCTGTCTTTGTATCTGAAATGAAAGCAAGCATGGACTTGGGTTTTTCTCAGAGTATCCTGGGATCGTCTGTGCAAGTCTTTTGTACTTTTCAAGCACTCCTCATCGTATCCAACTCTCTCCCCTATCAAAACCCCTTGTGCCTTGTGTTCAGACTGTAGTACAGTAGTGCGTGTGTGTGTGTGTGTGTGTGTGTGTGTTTGTGTGTGTGTTTGTGTGTGCCCATGTATAAATACATGGGATTTTCAGTGAGTGCGCACCATGTGAATGAAATCTTGCATTAAATATAAAGAGCACACAGGCTCATAAATGACAAATGAATATTTTCTCTCTGGGATTTCCTCCACATGTCTTTCAGCCCACAACCTACTGTGTAAGGACCTTTAACATATCTCAACATTAAATTGTCACACATTTATTTTTAAACTGACACATCCCAACAATACATGTATTACTGTCTGCTAATGCTTAATTACTGTCACTCACAGTGGACTATACATAGGAACTTCTTCACTGTAACGTTTGCTTCACATTGAGGTTAATATGATTTCATAATCACAATAAGTCCCTGCAGTAATTTTTAGAGCTCAACTCATTAGTATTTTTGGCGGCCAATGCCAGAACCAATAATAGGGAGTAAAAATGTTCTTATACAGATATATTGAATGGTATGACTGGTGGTCTCTGCCATTAAGAAGATGAGTTCAGTTTAAATGATTTATTCCTGTAATAAAAACATATAAATTTCTGCTTATGTAAGACAACTTAATTCCACAGAGTATGTGTTCTCATATTCTCATTTAGTACACACACACACACACACACACACACACACACACAGACATTTGTGAATCCACACAAATAGCCAACACACAATTCCCCACATGATTTAAACTTTACATTTCCTCATCAAGACAAGTATCATCAATCTTGCCATAGAAACACTTTTACTCAAGCTCAACATTCAATTAGATCAGAATTTGGTGTGTGGGTGTATGCTGAGCCCTATGTAGTTATATGTATGTATTAAGCAGGTAGTATACATGTCAGATCCAGGAGAAGTTTAAAGACATTTGAAACTGATTTTGTATGACCACACTAACAACACAAAAGGTAAACGTGAAAAGCAAAAGTATAGGGAATGAAAAGTAAAGGTTTATGATCTCCCCAGAGGTCACATTTACTAAAGTCAGGAGGAAGAGGCTGTTGTCTGGGTTACAGGACAGGGGCTGAATAATGAAGGGAGAACAGAGAGGAGGAACTTGACATTTAACGACAGAGAAAGATTGGACATTGGATGATGAAGTAGTGTGCCAGCAGGTCAACAATGTATAAAGTTGTGCTTTAGAGTCCGTCAGAGTCGCAGGAAATAAATGAGACTTTCAAGCTGTTCGCTGCAGTTGAAGGTGATAACCTGCAACTGGTAAGTCATAATCTAGCATGCATGCTGAATAGCTTTGCTGCGTGGTGGCAGAGTCGTCTGGAGACTACACAGGAATAACATGAAACATCAAGTGACACTATTTGAATGTGGTAAATTTTTTTCATGCATGACCCTAACCCTAACCCTGGTCTGTTAAGCCACCAAGACAAATAGCAAAGATCTGACCGTTCATTGAAAATAAAAATGGTTTGGTAATTTTTAAAGTTTTCAAAATATTAGGTTAGTTGAAGCTTAGTGAAAACCACATGTATTGTTCTGTAAATGCTCAAAGATCTTGGCATAGACAATGATGCTTCAAACTGAAGAAAGCATGGTGTTTGTGAGAAATACTAAGGCTACATTCACAGTAATATGTGTTCAAGCAACTGCTCGCTGTTTCAGTTTGATGAACTTGAGATCGCTGTTTAGCCTTTATGGAGAGAAACTAAGAATTGAGCAACAATGGCGCAGACACCCAACCTAGCTACTGATGGGTTATTGTCAGTCACAATGTATCCTTCCCTAATTCGTCAAATTCCTATCACAGGCACTTACATTGAAAAAAAAGAATTGGAGCCAAGCTTGCAGCAAGTTCAGGCAGCTACCTTGAACTGCTCCAATCACGTGATATGTCTCATTATCACACACCCTCCCAATCCATCCACAAGGTGTATGTATAAAATGTTTGTCTGCACTAAATCCTAACCCATAAATTAAACATTCCTCCTTATTGTATAAGCATTATAAGAGAGTTGCTATGAACACTCTTTGCCAAACAGGACCATAAACCCTGAAATAACTTGAATTCTGTGTCAGGGTGGACCTCTTTCATATTTAATTGTTTTTATCACTGCCAACGCTCTTCTTTGTTTGAACATTTCTGAACTTGTCACTTGAGAACAAAGACATCTATTGCTCAAGACGAGCGGGAGACAGAAGAGAGATACACAAAGACACTGGCGGTCAGCAAAACAGACAGCTTCCCACTCTGTGTCTATATGCACATCTGTGTGTTTAGTACCTAATGTTGTCAGGTTGTTGCCTTGGGCGAATTATTAAGCAGCAATCCTGGTGCCTCAGGCCACAGTAAGACCTTTACTGCCTACCAATGCAGCCAGGGGACTGTGTGAGTGTTTGTGTTTGTGTGTGTGTGTGTGTGTGTGTGTGTGTGTGTGTGTGTGTGTGTGTGTGTGTGTGTGTGTGTGTGTGTGTGTGTGTGTGTGTGTGTCCTTGCCTTTCTATAGTTATGAGGGCCAATTTTGTCTCAAAACCACAAATTCAAAGGGATGTTTGAGGGTTAAGACTTGGTTTGAGGGTCAGGGTTAGAATTAGGTTTAGGGTAGGGTAAGGCATTTAGTTGTGATGGTTAAGATTAGGGTTAGGGGCTGGGGAATGCATTATGTCTATGAGTGTGCTCACAACTAACGAGAGACAACTGTGTGTGTATGTGTGTGTAGATCTTAATAAATATGAAATGTGGCATCTTTTCATTTGTGTAGGTTTGGTATATTGATGAATAGGCACACAATGCCAAAATATTATATATTTTGGGGGTGGGGGGGCATGGATGAAGAAACATGTGGTTGTGGGTACACAGAGTATTTTCTAGAGACAGCCTTAGGGGTTTTTCACACTCACCTTGTTCGGTCTAAACTTTTGGACTTTTCAGGTTAGTCCGAACCAAATAACAGGAATGAAAACCAAATTTTGTTTAACCAAAAGTGCCGATCTTGGTCTGGATGAAACAAACCATGGTTCAAATTGCAAATGAAAACATGTTTTGAGGATAGGTCAGACTTTGGGACCAGTTGCAGGAAGTTGAGACAACAGTAGATGAATAGAAGACAAAAATGATGCAGAAGCAGGTCAAAGGCTGGCTTGCAGGCTTTGCTTCTGATGATATAATGTTTGAACAACGACGATGTTCATTTTGCTGGTAGTTATAATGATATTACAGTAGCAAATGCAATTTATTTTATGCACTTTATTTTTTAAAAGGTATTGAATACAACAGCTTAACTGACGATGCAGCAAAGTCAGATGCACGTCTGTCTGCAAAGTCAATTGATGTCAAGCATCAGTGACAAACAAATGTCTTTGGTCCACTTCCTATGTTACAATATTAAACTAAAACCTATTGGATCAATTGTTTACAATGTAACAACTACAGGAGCCATGGTCCAGATTTTCAGGTTAGAAAACGTCCTTAGCCTTGCTCTCGATGTGGGTGTGTCCTCATGAGGTGGGTAATACATTGTGGTTTTACTCACCTCACTTGAAAGTTTGTTTAAATTTGTACCTGTTTTTTGGAAGTAACTATAAATCTCCTCCACCACAATATCTCAGCAATGTGCACATTGGGTGCCAGTCTGCTGTTGGCACATTCAACCTATTCTAGGGCCCTAAAGCTACGTTAACAAGATTTCAGAGCAACTATGAGTGGATGGGCTTCAGGGTGGATACATGTGTGGTTGAACTGAAGGTGTGGTACATTCATGCCTGTGCAAGTGTGTGTGTGTGTGTGTGTATGTGTGTGTGTGTGTGTGTGTGTGTGTTTTCCACTTGCCTGCAGTAAAGGCTGTGAAATTGTTCAGGTCAGAACTATTTACTAGGCCGCTGTGCATGTGTGTGCGTGTGTGTGCATGTGTGTGTGCCCTCCACAAACCATTTCATACCTAAATGTTATTGCTCAAGCCAGAGATTACACTCTTTATATCCCTATTACCAGCTGCTTCCTCACTTTCTCTGCCTCTGCTTCTGCCTCATATTCATTTTCATCTCTCCATCCTCCGTCTGCTCTCATACGTCTCCCTCTTTCACGATGTATCGCTCCCTTTTAATTCTCTGCTTCTCTTGGGAAGCACTGGAGTCAGGGAAGGGCTCGAACATCAGGGGAAATGGGGTGATATTGCATTTTGACACGCTTCATATTATTTCCCCTTCAATTTCACTGCTTGGCGAGGAATGTGGGACTTTCTTCCCCCTCAGCATCTCCTCTTCTTGCCCTTTCTCCTTATCCTCTTGTCATAATGTGTTGCATGTGTGAAGGCATTGTGGCTGGACAGATTGCACTATGCCTTCCATTTTCCTCATTTTTTTTATTCATTTATAGACTGACCTCTGTACAACAGACCTGAACTACAACTGCATAAAGGCACGGGAGAAAAAAAGGGGGGACCAGGAGTCAGTGAGAGATTATTCATGACTAACTGATGTTGCATTGCTCGGCCAATGAGAAAAGGGTCAATTTTCCGAGTTAAAATTCTGCTCACTTTCACGTTAGCCCGAGCTCTAAATCAATTTACTGGCTATTGATCATTTGGCTTCCCCCAGTCTGGGAAGCACATGTGCACTTATATTCCAGTAAAATAAAGCAGCTTTGACACTGGAGCTTCAGGACCTGGACAGATTAGCTGTTTCTGATTTTAAAAACAGCAGCAGTTACTTTCTTGGAGGATTTAAATGGCAGTTGCTTCTGAGTCTGTTAAACAATGACTTGGAAACCTCGGTGTGATTTTCTTTTGTCTGCATCTATCTAGAATTATCAAGTTAAAAACACACAGCTTCCATTATTACACTGCATAGGAACAGGGCATTTTAACTTTCAAACACCGAGATCACTGAACTATCCTGACAAACTGATGCCTGTTGACAAACCTGTTGTATTGACATTGAACTTGTCACCTGAACTCCACCATGTAGTAAATCATCTGCATATTGCTGCAACCAGACATGTTTCCTGTTCTTAATCAATTTGGAATCTAGGGTTTATTCACCACAGCCCACTTACATACTCTGCAAACACAGTAAACACAAAGTAACATTAGATTCTAGAATGGCACTCAGCAGAGCACATATACCTCCTCCAAGGCCCAACTTTCCCCTTGTGAAATCATATAAATTCACTAGATCTGTATTTTCATTTGAATCTGCACCAAATTGCACACACTTATAAATACCAGTCCACTTAACCATGCCTGATTTTTTTTCATCAAAAAAATGTGTTTCTGTGTTGTTTGTACTTTCAGTTTCCTGGTAGAGGCAGACAACGTGCTGTCAGATTGATGATTACTTTATTTGTTTTCTTAAGTTACAATGTGTTTGCATTTTGTCACATTCAGCCCCTCTGTTCCCCTCGTGCCCTCTCTCCAGTCCCCTCATCTCCTCTGGCCTGTCCCTCTCTAGCTGTCCTTCCCCTCCTCCCCTCATCACCTGTCTGCTGCACCCATCACCCTCTATTTCCACCTCTCCTCAGCCCTGCAGTCACATGAGCTCTCTCCACCTGCACCTCATTCCCCAGTCACCCTTGCTCTACTTAAAGCACATCTCACTTTCTTCCCTCTCAGGTTGTTTGCATTTCCTCCTGCTTGTGCTCCAGCTTCAGGTCCCTCATGTCTTCCTTGTGTTCCTGCTGCAGTTTGTAGTTTTTTTTCTGTTGCCTCTGACTCTCTGTGTTCCCGTCTGTCTGCTTGTCATCTCATCTCCTTGTAAGCCTGATTTTTTTTCATATTTATATTAAAAAACACCATCATCCCATCAGCTGTCTTGTGTTGCTGCATTTGTGTGCCTCCCTGCCTGTGCTGTTACTACTTTTACAAGATTAGAGGAGACATTTTAATGCAAACTAATCTCCTCTAAGGTCCGGTTTAGGCTTGTTGCGCCTGCTGAAGCTTCTGAGGTGTGTGTGCAGATCAGCTCAAAAGCTGTGCCCTTGTGAATAAAATCACTCATGCAATATTATTATCATAGACTGTAAATAAAGAAGGGCGACACATCTCCACCTCCTCCCATTGTAGAAAAACAAAGCTAAAGTATCTTGGGTACCGGCACCGCCATTTGGAGCCAGTGTCTAGTAGGGATTGAGGTGTGGAGCTGTGGTATCAAGGTCCTGCTGATACAATAGCGAGTCTGTCTGAGCTGGTTTTGACATCAGCTCAGGGCATCTCTGTCTTGCTATGTCGGTCATTCACCTGCCATGCTAATAGCACTGTTGGTTAATGAGTGACAGCAACTGCTTTAAAAACAAAATAATTCACATAATTATCAACATGGGATGTGTGAGATTAGGTTTATTCGGTGACACTTGTATTAACCTAGTGTGGAATAATGTTGGCATAAGCAACATATATGCAAATTATTCCTCCTTTCAAACCATCTTCCCCGTTCTTAACCACAGAGACTTAACCGTAAGTTGATTGATGACTAAACATCACATCATTAACAGCAGATTAAATACCTCCCTCTCTCTGCTGCTCTGTGTCTTTGCCTCCCTTGACGCTCTGACAGGCAGATGTTTGGTCTATGAGGTGAGGAGGTGACTCCACTGGGACTCCTCTCCCCAGTAATTGGCTGTCACAGCTTCCCAAAGTTGGAAAATCCGATTTTTGGCATCCGTGACCGTGTGGAGGGTGGGAGGGGAGTTAAGGCCAGGGATAATGTGGCAGGGTGAAGGCTTTAACTGCAGGTGTTAGTGTGTGTGCTTAACCTCTTACAGGCACTCTCTGTGCCTTTCCTCACTTATCCACCTCTTCGCCTGTCTTTCTTTCACTCTTACTGTAACCTTCTCCTGATCTGCTACTCAGTCTCGCTGTGTACAAAGCCTTGTTGTTGCTCAGTCTCCTCCAGTGTTCACTTTGACGTCGTCGACGAGCAGCTCATAAATCCTCTTCCTTGGCTCCTCCGTCATTTTTTCAATGCACTTGTTTTAAGCACTACACTCACTGCAGATCTCTCCCCTGGGATATAATAAATTACTCAAAGGGAAATATTTGATCACGTTAAAATAACATTGATTGTCAAGCCTTAGGTTGTTATTGATAATCTCACATTAAAATGATTCCTAAATTTAAAAAAATAGCAACCAAAGCAGTATGATTGGAAAGTATGAAAGGCACCCAAGTAATAATCTGACCAGTATAAAGGTCCAGATAAAGGATATCTGCATAATGTGATTTGCCTAAACAGCAGGACAACAAATAAAGAAAAGCTACAATAAATAATTTGTGCACAAAACAGATTAAACAATATTAATTAAAAATAACTAACACAGAACTGCCACTTCTGTCCTGTGGAACCAGCTGCAGTGGTCCATAGGGACAAAATACACATAAGATTGGATGCACAAACATTAAGGTTACTGCAGAAATAAATACATAAACACACGACACAAGACTTCCTGCATCGGGGGCACGAGTGGGAGTGATAGGCTTGATTTGGATAAACAGCGACGGTACAGACAGTTATTTCTCAACAGATTGAGGGACTGTGGTAAACAACATCTCCGTTCATCTTATCATCTACTTCTGTTTATTCTTGTTTTATTTTTATCGATATGTGATTATTTATCTGTTAGAACTGCAGAAGCAGCGCTGTCGTTAAACCGTCCAATAAAACATGTTCTCATGAATTCAGCTCTACTTTCAGACAGAATGGTGGTAATAAATAAAAAACAAAAGGAATTACACTTTATCTCAAAGTGAGTCAGAGGTAGATTAACAAAGAGTTTGCTGTTATAACACAATTTTCTCTCTCAATATAGAATGCCATGCACTCATCGTTTACGCTCTTTTCTGTCTTGTATGTGTCTTCAGGGGCCACCACAGCCACCAATGCCAGAATTTATCCTCCACCTCTCTACTGGTAGGATTTACTCAGTCACTGTTGGCACACAACCATCACTGGTGGGACAGGTGGTA
Source organism: Paralichthys olivaceus (assembly GCF_024713975.1). Classification (NCBI taxonomy): domain Eukaryota; kingdom Metazoa; phylum Chordata; class Actinopteri; order Pleuronectiformes; family Paralichthyidae; genus Paralichthys; species Paralichthys olivaceus. The sequence goes on along the minus strand of NC_091107.1, from coordinate 11,524,821 downwards.
TCTCAGAATAAGATTTGTGTTTTCTATCATCCAGCAAAAATAACGTCCTGCCTCCTGGACTGCACCCACACACCAACACAGCACAGCACTGTTTTCTCAGATAGTAAATGTGTTCCCGAACATTAAAAAGATGTAAAGATGCAACACACCTTCTCAACCACATTGTTGTGGAAGCGTTCTCTGTAGTTGGAGGTAACTGCAAGAGGTGATCATTTGACAGGACACAGAGGTGGAAGGGTTACAAAAAAAACAGTGTACTCAAGTGAACACTAATCAGGCACAACATCCAGTAACCAGTTTTACAGTTAGCCTGTGGCAGGGTGGTGAATACTGTTTCTTTTGAGGAAGCCTCTCTGACCTGATCATCCAACCCTGCAGCTGACCTTACCACGGGTTAAACTGCTGCTGTGTAGGTCAGTAAGTAGCCTGATCCCTCACCCTTGTTTCTTCTTCCAACATATTTTTATCTCCTCTGAAAGTGGCCTCTCTTGACCTTTCGGATGCCGAGGGGTTATTCGGTAATTTCATCCAAACTGTACGATACTAATCTGCAACAAGCTCAAATCAGCTCTTAGCAGCAACTGGACAGTTCACAGCTGCTGCCTGAAGCCTGTTTGTTGGAACTGAAAAAGAAAAAGAGGAGTGGACGAGAATACTTCTGACCGTTAATTATGACAGCATCTAATGAATACTTTTGTTGATTTTGTGTGCTGAAATGAATGTGGAAGTATATTATTGTATTTATTGGTAGCATCACATGAACAGTATGTTGCATACTTGCAGCATCTGTCTGTCTAATAATTCCAGAAATCTGTCTGTCCAGCTTCACATTTGGCTTGTTTATTGTTAAGGACCAAAGGATGTGCAGCGTTGAACTTATTTTTGACACCCAATATGTTTAATGTTGATAAACTTTGAATAAACTTGCAACTTACACTCTGTAGCAGGGGCAGCTGGGACTTCTCATGACATTGGCAAATATTCTCCAGTCCTGGGTTCTGCGGATTTAGTCAAACTTCACAGAACTTTGAATACACAAGTGAAAAATCTTAAAAAAGCATCACCACAGGCCAACAAACAGCCCATTCCAAACGGGCAGGTTTACAACTGGGCTCTAGTCGGATGTACTGATTCTGAACAATGCATGAAGTACATACAAATACTTGAGAAAAAGCATTACTGACCCAATAAAGGCTCAAGAGATCAGAGCAGTGTTGTCATCTAACCTAAAAGACAAAGTTAATAAAGTCGCTGAGGCTGAGCCATGACTGTGAAAAGCGTCAAGAATCCCTCTTAGGTTCTTGTCCTGTCTTGTGCTCCTTGGAGATAAAGAATCTCAATAATTACATATTGCTTGCCTGAGGCTTCGCTCCAACAGCAAGAATCTGTTTAATTATTAGCGTCCTGTTAGTCATGTTTGTGATTCAGTTAATTAGTGATGACCCAGGGCTATCAGAGAATAAGAATATCTATTGAATATATATATATAAACACATGTCACCAGTTTGTGTGTGGATTCTCTGTTCATCCCTTTATGTATAATGAGGGCACTTTACATTAAATAAACAGGAGAGACAGGAAACAGTAAGGGAGTGACATGCAGTTAGTAATCCGCCTGAAAGGGAGTCAAACCAGGTCGTCCCATCACATCTTTGTTTAGGCAACTAAAACATGTGGGTCAAGGTAACCTGTTGATCATGCATTAAACTACAGCTGGATCACATCATCATATTACTACATAGAATCCGACATTTAAATTCAAATGGTGCCACTTCCTCTGCCAACGTCATCCATCTACCATGACCCCTGGAGAGACAAAGTTGGATCAGAAAATAGCTCCACGAAAAATAAGCCCAATCATCTTGATCGCCCTGTGGTGGCTGGCTGCAGTGTAGGTGATAAACCCTCCCTCCTATGTTGGTGGATCGGGCATGAACCAATTAAAAGGTCAAAGAACATGTTAAATAAATATTTCTCATAGTATTCGGTAAGATAGTATTCAGTAGTTCTTACCACACTAATGTATGTTCAAGTGTTATTTTTTGTTACGCTCTGGATGTGTTTTAGAATCCCAGCGCTGAGACAGAACAGGGGGCATTCAAGGGTGTTTATTCTCTCCAAAACACTGGATCCGAGATGTTGTATCTGAGGGAGAATATATCTCTGGGAGGTCGTCAGTGAGGAGGGAAGGCAGGAGGATCGACAGGTGAATCCTGGAGGAGACGAGGAGAGAACATCGTGAGAACAGTGTATCAACGACAGGAGAAAGTAACTCTGAGGGCCGAGGACGAATCACTACCACGGTAGTGATGAGGACAAACTGGCGATGACTGGGAGCACGATCAGGGTAAATATCCTGTAGCTGATCAGCAGATAAGCTGCAAGTGCGGTGGTGAGCTGTCCCTGGCCATGCCTCCGCCAAGTCATCAGGGGAAGATGGCACACGTCTGCATAGGGGGGGAGACAAGGGAAGGGGGAGAGAAACTGGGGGGCACAGAGGAGCTGTGATATTTTTAACCAGTGAATTTTGTTTAATTATTTATTTGATGCTATAGAAACAGGGAGAAATGTCCTGATTGACAGCTGAGACTGACTTGAGATTGGTTGATACTACATCTCCACCACAGTCACTACTGTGCATACTCAGGCACCAAATTATGTCAAAAGCAGATGATGGCGGGACCAGAATCCAGGATATTTTAGTCGTTTTTGGTAAAACAGGAGGACATGAAGATGTGTCGTACATCTTTGTATACAGTCAATGGTATAACAATATAATTCTTATGTCATTTCAACTTATGATCATTTCTGACTGACATGATAACAAATGGTAAGAGGTTGGTAACTGTTAGCGCTTCAGGTTGCTATAATCCTTTGATTACATATCTGTTAGGAATTGTTAAAAGTCAGCGCTTCCTGAATTTTTATCCGTCTCCTGGTTTCAAATCAAATTTCTGCTCAGATGATAAACATTTATATTTACCATTCTAAAACTAGAGGTTATTGCCGTCTCATTGCAAGCAAACCAGGGTTGCTAAGATCCCTCGTAGATCCACAAGAGTTGTGGGACTTCCATATGCAACGGGAAGCCAGCTGCTGTTGGTTGTGATTGGATTTCATGCATTCTGTTGTGTTGAATTTTCTCAGCAAAAGCCTCTCTCTTCCAAACCTCGGTGTCGAGACAGGATGAGAGTAAAATCTCTTTAGATTTTCACACGGCTCCTGTGTCCAGAGCAGCAGGCTGTCTGCTGCTCCAGGGCTGCAGAAATACAGTTTCATGGATAAAGACTAAAGATGATTAAAGGCTGTGTCAATGGCACGGTGCGACCAAAAAAATCTGAAAAGGTTGTGAAATATGTCTCAGTGGCTTTCAGAAACACATACACTTATCACTTCCCAAGGACAAGAAAGGAAGGACCTTTATTTACTTGGCCTGGTAACACCCATTAAATCCCATTGAGATTTCTTTTTTGTAGTGTCAGGTAGTAATAGAGAGAGACCTGACAGGACTTATTACAATTTAACACATACAGGAACATGGAATTTATTATAGCTGTCATAGTCGGGCTGACCAATTAAACAATATAGCTCATTTTCACAATATAATTTACATCACTATTACAAGAGTCCAATATATCCATATAATGATTATGCATTGTGCAAACAAAGTGAAGGGATATAACACATTACAGATCTACCTCCGATTTGTAAAATGTTTTGCTGTCACACATAAGGACGAGTTTAAAACCACAACCTTATATCAGGAGCAAAAATTATTCTTATTCTCGATAATAAATGACTTTTTTATTTTTTGGCCATATTGCCAAGATCTAGGTCAGAGTGAAATTGTAATACTTACAATTTAACTTTATTATTTAATTGTGAAGGAGATTGTGAGGATGAAAACCTGTCTTGTAAAACCAGAACAAACAATTGTAAAACCTGAGCCGGTAAATAAATCAGAAAGCTCTAGAGAATGAACTGTCAGCTTTTCCAATCTACCCATCTTTTCTCTGTGGAGGAGTTTCAGAGTTTACATTTTGAAAACATCACAAGTTCAGCTGTTAGTTTTTTTTGGTAAAGGTGACGGCACAGGCACCCCTGAGGCCTGTTGATATTTTCTGCTGAGAGCGGAAAACACTGTACATCATTTCAGTGGAGGAAGTCAGACGTTGTATGTCTGCAGAGATCATCTGCCGGAGCCACAGACTTTTAAAATCTGTGTTTCTGGTTTTTAAGATGTTTATTGCTCAGGACTAAATATTAAAAAGCCTCATAATTGGTAAAAATAATTCTTAAGCATCATATGGCCCCATTTCAAATCAAACCAGTCTGCTATTAAAATGTTTTATACAATCAAGTGGAACTAAATACCAGCAAAGTTCTATTTAGAGTTTTGACCAATCTGTTCTGTTTGGCGTCTTTTTTTAATGCAGCATTCTTTCATTTGTATGTGGTGTTGAGCTGCATTCTCTTCTTCTTCTTCCTCTTTGTTCAGTTTATTGGCGGGTGGCAACCAACGTCTTATATGTCGAGATGAAAGGAAGAAAGTTAAACTGGTTTGATACCAAAGGAGCCACTAGAAGACTGTCAATACGGGAAAACTTTACCCTGAGGCTGTTCTGGGAAACTGGCTGCACGGTAGATCAGATAACCTGATGCAACTTAGCCCATTTTGCTCTGTGCTCTGCCTCAGGTGTCCACTTGATTTCACAACCTCGAGATTTAACATTTCACCAGAAATGAGAATCGTGTTTCCCAGTCTCACACCATTTTTAGATGTTTTAATTTTTTTAACTTTTCGTCTGGGTAAAGAGAGTTTTGTATTCGCTTTTTTTTTCTTCAGTTTTACGTCTTTGGAAAAGTCATTAACATGCTAGCTCGCTCGCTGAGAATTTCTTGGACATTTTCCTGCTGTATTCGCACTTGGGCTCACTATGGACCTTTTATGGACATTTACAGGAAAAGTTCTGGAAAACGTCCACAGCATCTGACTGCAGATATTTGCATTTTCACATATACAACCCCTCTGGAAAGGTTTCTGAAAAATGTTCGGACTTGTGTATTTCCAAAAGCAGCTTGAATGAGTGAAACGGTCAGAGGAGAAATAATCAAGGTCAGGTGTGACCAGAGAGTGAGAGGGGGGATGAGGACCACAGGGAAAAGGAAAAGAGGAATTTGAGATAAAGAGATGGAATGAAAGCAATGAGAGAAATGTAACAACATCTTAAGTCCTGGGATGTTTTCTGATGATAACTAGATGTGAACGTATGGATCTTGAATTATGGGTAAATGAATGCATGTGCTCACACAGAAACATTCACCGAGGCATATATTCACTAAAACATTTATTAGCTGAATAAATAAACGACTTTACCTGTGTACCATTTTCCACAGAGTGTACCTGTATGTGTGTGAGCTCACTCAATGATATGTAAATCTGTTCACAGTAGAGATTTGACTTTATATCCCTGCTACTAGACTAAACCTTAAAATGCAATGGATTCACGAGTTAATTATTAATGGGAGTTATGTGAAGGTGATGGTGCTTCTAACTCAAACCGTGGGTGAGCGTGAGGAGAGCCAGGAGAGGGAGACTGCATGCAGCTTCTAACGTGAAACTGTCGAGCACCGAGGCTCCTGGGAATTGTGACTCTGCCTGAGACTGATATAAACCCTTCTTTTTCTATCATCTCTCGGTAAAAGAACATCAACCTCAGCACTTGTTCTGGGTCTGGGGGAGTTGGTCTCAACGTATATTAAATTCTGCGGTCTTCTCTCAGTTGTTGCAAAGGAAAAAAGATAGGGAGAGTGTGGTTTCAGGAGTCAGCTGATGTTGACAGTAGATGTTTATTGTGGGTCCATTGTCTCTGGTTTACAATTGTTATTCATTTTAATCACGTCTCTTCCTTCTATTATCTCTATAAACAGATTCTATTTGTAAATACGTGGAACTTGTAGGTGAGGGACAAAGTTTTGGTTTTGATTTTTGTAGTTTGACCAATCACGTTTGAGGTGCACCTAAAAAAGCTGTTTGTGTTTTGTGTAGAGAAAAGTTTGACTTGTGATTGATTAACCTTTAAATTGACTTTGGGACGAGAAGGTTTGATCAAAAATATATCTCAACAAGCGCCATGGAGAAGAAATGTGAAAAGTGACAAAGTATGAGAGTATGTGCTCGACCTGATTCAGAATATCCATCCATACCTAAGTGGCTGCAGCCAAGTGAGCAATGACTTCCATAATTCATTTCATGAATCATCCATCCAACATGTGCTGCTGTGTTATGCATGTCCTGTCTATGTATTTATTCTTTCTATGTTTAAAATAACAGATACAGGGATGTCTACAGTAAGTAGATGCTCCATGAAATCCTTTTTTGCAAAAATATTGGTGTGGTTGAGCATCATCCTCATGTTTACCAAAAGACAAGCTGGATTTTGAAGGGATGATGCTGCAATGGTCGATTCATTTAAGGTGAAAAATCTATGATAGGGATCAAATAAAAAACAAAAAAAGAAACCAACGTCACACAGCTGAAATGTAAAGCTTCAACCCAGGAGCTGTTGTTTGTTTTTTAGAAAGATTACACAGAAACTACTGGATCACCATGATACTTGGTGGATGGATGCACTATGGTTCAGAGAAGAATTCATTCAATTTTGGTGCCGATGGATCAGAGGGCAGATCCAGGATTTCTTTTAAGCTTGTGATAAGATAACTTGGGATCTCATGAATGGTTGAGCCAGAAGTGTGCACTTTACTGAGTGCCATTCTTGTGTTCAATTAATTTGAATTGGAACCAGTAATTATTATTTGGACTTTATGAAAATTTATATTTTCTCCACATCTTAATCCTAATCATGAGCAAGTTGTTTTTGTGGGAGAAAATAGTTTGTGACTAAAGACGAAAGACAGCTGACAGATGATCTCCTGCTGACACTCAAATTTCCATAAGAGAGATATTTCCCTCCCTTCTTTGTCTGTTGGGAATACCAGCTACCTCCCTGCTTCGATCCACTCTGTCACTTCTGCTTTCCCACGCACAATCCCTCTCATTAATCTCTGGCATCATCATATCTAGCCCATGATATGGTGATATCTGCTCCGCATACCTCCATCCCTCAGGGGCTGTTTTTTTTTTTATCGCCACTGCATTTCTGTCATTCTGTCTTTCAAATCTTCGATTGTGCACCCGCCACCTTCCCATCACCACCTCCCTCAGGATCCAACAGGCTCCATCTTCCACCTGCTGGTTTCACTTCACCACCACCTGCGTCTGGTTCTGTCTGAAGAACGCTGCCTATCTCCTGCCTTCATGGGCCCATGCTTATCAAAAATGCATCACATCAATGGGGTCTCACCAAATAACCATCTCTGTTTGTTGTCTGTATGTTGCCGGGACATGGGTGGAGCAGCAGACCAGAGTCAGCTGCCTCATGATTGATACATTCACCCATAAATTCATTCATTTTTAAGTATATTTACACGGTATTCACTGGCAAGATTCTCTCTAATCAAACCAAAGTGACATCATCCACTCTGACCTTCTTGAAAATACACTGACGCCAAGTGCTCAGTCTGATTCAGTGGGCAGACGTTGAGGGTGTGTGTGAAAATGTTCATCTTCATCATGTAACTCTCAGTAGACTCTCAGCGTTGCACCAGAGGGTAAAATCGCTGTGTTGCATCATCTAAAGAAGCAGCAACAGCTTACTAATTGCCTGTGGGCCAGGTATTGGGCAAGTCTGTGGGGGGAAAGTGAAGTAAATTATTAAGTGTTTTGTGAAAAAAACCAAATTCATCATTCCAAGGTGTTTTTCCGTCACTCCTGCTTTTGGCTAAGGGTTTGTCTGAGAGTGCTGTAAATCAAAGTAAAAAAGGAGTAGAAGTAAAACCTGACGTAGAGCCATCCATCTCAAAAGCTACACACGGATCACTTGTTATTCATCACGTGCCTTATTTCTACTGGGAGATTAAATTGTGTGAACTGTGATCAGTTATAATGGAGAAAATAAGACAGGCGGAACTGGTCTACGTCATTTGTCGGCAGAAGAAGGACCTATTCTTAAAAATATATATAATTGACTTTTGTATTTTTGTTTTTAAAATTTTGCTTATGTTATCTTCAACTTTCGTTTTGTCACGTTTTGTTTTGTGCTGTTTTTTTCCCATGTATTTTACAAAAAACTGTGTAAACTTGTTTAGAGTGCAATACAAAAGGATTCTATGTGATCTCTCAGATTTTTTTTTTATCTTAACTTATACAGCTGTTGACCTTTACTATATGCTATCAGATCCTCAGTGGGAAATGTATTTTTGTCCAAAATCATTGTTTGCACTGTTATCATAACCACTGACATCTTTAAAATTAAAAAAAATCCAATCTCAGTGCATCTCATCTATTTTTTAAATCCTGTGAATCAGAAGATTGCCACCCATCAAGATATTATCAACACACAAAACAGTTTAAAATGAAATCTAACACATCAGTGATAAACATCTGAGTATTGTATCATCGGTCAGGCTTTAACAACTGCTGCTGGAAATCTGAGAAATATTCAAGGACGCAGACTGAGCAGGGGAATCAGAACATCTTTCTACGCTCACCATGTTGCACTGATGTGCGACAATCAGAGAGAACTGTTAAAGACAGACATTTTTATGCTTGTGTGGTAAGCTTTCAAACGCAAGTCTGGGAAATACAAGAAATCAAACAGCAGCTGAAGAATAAACAGGGAAGGCAGGCTGAGGGGAAACTGGAAACATCAGAAACTAATTTCAACACATTTTGTGGAAGGCAGCAAACAAAATAGAGTACAGTATATCTTTATTATATCATTTAATGACACAGGCTGCCAACTATAAATGGAGGAATGTCTTTTTTGATTTTCAAGATTCCAAGGAGGTGCAGAGTTTACTGAAGTATTGTGGATGAGCGGTTTTCAAACATTGCATCTGTGTTACATGTTACATAACGGGAGGAAAATGGCAGAGACAGATAGCAGTCCCCTTAATGTGCTTGGATGGTTAAAATGATAGAAAATCGTTAATGATAAAGAAAGAAAAGAACTTCTGGATCCATCCCTGTAATTTGGATCAACACCAAAATGTACTGGGTTCTTCCCTGACCTCTGCCACATCCTTTCACCAAGTTTCATGGAAATCAGCTCTGTTGATTGTGTGTAATCTTGCTTACACACAAACAATCCACGCAACAAACAAATGGACAAGGGTGAAACCTCCTTGGTGGAGGTAACTATCTATCCACAGCAAAAGCTCAGTATTGTTGCCATGTGACAAATATGATCCTCGCAAAACACTTCACACTAAAAGAGTGATTTGCTAAGACTTCTGCAAGCAGTGTTGCTTAGTAATACAGAGCTTTTTGTTTCCAGGGTGGAATATTTTCATTGGTGTGAGGTTAAATTTCTCAAGCTGTCAATTCAGTTCTGAGTGTTTTGGAAAATCTGATATTTGGATGTTCCCCAAACTTGATGAAAAATCATGTTTTTATGTTTTTTTGAGTGTGTATGATGTAATTGTTGTGATCTGTGTGACTTTAACACGCGAGGAACAAATGGGTGAAGGTACAAATGGGGCTGATGGGTAAGTGTATAGAGAGGTTGATGGATGAAGCGTTAACCTTTATGAATGTCAGCTCCCATAGTCAAAGCCTGTAATCCCAGCTCCCATCGCGGACCTTGATTATGGAGACACTCCTTCTGAGTGTTTTCCTTTCAGGGGTTGTAAAGTATTGACTTTTACGTAGCCCAACTTCAAACTGTGACTCCGTTCTTTTCAATGTAAAGGCTCAGTAAAGGTACTGGATAGTACACCTTCATCTTCTTGATACAGCTATATACACTGTTTATAATGGATATTACTGCTTTTAACAGACGGTAGACATAAAGGCTCATTTTATCTTTAGTCATATGTATATTTAATGTATCTCGGTGTCTACATGTAAACAGGATGCACGCTGAATAATTAAGATGCAGAGTGTGTATAGGCTGTAATATTTAAATCTCCAACGAACACTCTGTTTATTGTATTTTAGGATATACTTTGCCATAGCATTGCACACGTCACATCAACATGTGCTTCCTCACTTCCACTAATGGCCCTGCCACATATTGGTCTCCATTGAGATTAGAGAGGAGAACAGACATGTTTACAGTCTCTACCGTGTGTGAGATAAATGCTTATCTGTTGTGTACAGCGAAACACATGACACTCGCTTAACTGTAATAACTGCCAAATTTGGGATTTCATTGTGCATTTTAGAGAGTGGACCCGCTTCTATACAACAATCCAAAGCCTTTTCATTTTTCGCCTTTTCACTCGAATAATGATTTGCACTACATGCAGGTCAGAGCAACTGCGATGCACATTAAGAGTCACAGATTTGTGTAATATATTTTAAAAAGAGCAGTGTCAGTTTTGCAGACAATTTCAGTTAATAAGCAGCCAATTTGCCCAGTGTCTCCATGTTTCTCACCTGGTGATAAGTCTGTTATCTGTGCCTCCCCTGCTCTGCCACTGGCCCACTCTCCTCAATACTTTGCCCAACCAATCAGACTGGCAGTCACCTCATGCACAGCTAGCCAGGGACTCAGGGAGCTGTGCCGAGGGGACAGAGTGACTGTCACTTCAAATCATTAAGTGAATAGGAACATTCTATATATATTTTTTACTTGGTTGTTTTTTTATTTTTTTATTTTTTGTGGTAGAAGCTTTTGGTAAAAAATAAATAATGCTTTCCATGCTGTGTGCAGAATGAAGGGCAGGTTCAGCCAATTAAATGGTCCACTCTGCACCCACATAGCAGCTATGGTAACATTTAAAATGTGTGAGTGAAGTGAGTCTCGATACCCTCTCATTAAGTTAATTAATGCATCAGAAAGACTAACGAATGGAGACTAATAGAAACAAATGAGACATTACCAAACTAATGAATTCCCCTCCCCTTTTTTCATTCATATATTTATGTATTGGTCATGGCATTGTTGGTTATAGAAAAAGTGTTTTTCTACAGAGAAATGAATGCAACAAGCACCATTTAACACCATTTTTACAGAGAAAAAATTTGTTTTAACAAATTATTCATTTTTCATTTATTTTTTATATTTAATGGCATTATTTTTGTGTTTTCAGCTTTATATGTACTTTTACTTTGGCTGTAAGAATACATAAAGAATACATCCTGAATGTGCATGTAGAACAGCCATTACCTTCAAGCTTTAGTCTGTCACCGGTGTATAATGCTGACACAGCCACAGTTAGTGCTGACCTGAGTGGCTGAGTCTTGTTTCTCCATGTTGACCAATATAATGAGTACACAAACAGCAGATTAGGGTGTTGTATGCTTTACCGCTTCTAAAAGGCAGCGAGGCAGTGAATGATAAAACGCTTTGTCCAGAAATGATTTACTTGGTGTTTCCGTGTTGACAACACTGAGGGAAGACCCGCTCTGTTTCTCTTCCAAGTCCAAATATGTTAACAAGGTACCGGACTCCAAAACTCTGGGACATTTTCCAAACTGTTCTTGGTGTCTATCCAATGCTTGGCTGCATAGGTACTGTATATGATTGCCTGGGCTTGCAGGTGGCAGAGAGGAGACAGATGTCATACTTTTGTTTCCACCTTTTTAAATGTGTCTCCAGAGAACATTTTTCTCCCTTCACTGGGCCATACTAAGTCTCCACTGCCACTCACTTTCACTCACTTCTCTTTCTGTCTAACTTTCTAATCTTCTTGTCTCCCAGTGTTGTCTTCACACAATGGGTCAAGTGTGTGAGCACAGACAGACATGAGTCCTCTAATCAGATCAATAACAAAAAATGACCAATGACACAAGCAGCCTCATTACAATATTCTTCCTTAATGCTTAGTTCAAAAAGTAGTGCAACATTTCCGGATATGTTTGTCCATCCATTGTTCCACTTATCCATGCTCGAGTTAGGGTGTAACCAAGTAATTAAGGTATTCCAAACGACTGTCTCTCCAGCTACGCTTTCCACCTCTTCCTGTGGGATCCAGAGGTGTTCCTAAACCAGATAGGATATGTAGCACCCTTCTGCAAGTTCTGAGTTTACCCTGGCATCTCCTCCGGTTTGGACTTGCTCTGTAATCTTCCAACAGAAAGCGCCCAGGAGGAATCCAGACTAGATGCCTGAAGTATACCTCAACTGCCCTCTCTCTAATTGAAGCTACCTCCAGATGTCTTAAGAGTTTGAAATCAAATATTTGAAGATCTTTGATTTGATATGAGATGTAATTGTGTACAAGAAAACAAAATGCATAGTGTACTTTCCAAGCAATATTTAGGTGAAGCTCAGAGCAGTCATGGTTGACGGCACACACATCTTAGTTTCTCCTGTGTCTCCTTCTATTTTAACCTTAACTTTTTCCCCTCAGGCTCTTCTTTTTTTTATCCTTCAACAAACCTTGCTGTCTCCCTTGCGCCTAATTTTCTCCAAACTCTAACCTAACTTCACGCCTGCTTTACATTCTTTCTCTTGCAGCCACATAATACCGTCTCGTCTTGGTGTTCTCCCTGCAGCCTGACTGATGATGCTGTTCGACTGACTGAAAATTGCTGCAGGGCTGAAACACGTCGTCTTTGGAGCACCAAGGAAGACAAACAAACTCGGATTTTTCCCAGGTATGTCTGTTCCTGTATATCCAGGTTGTCCAGCTATGATGTTTTAATTAGGACAACATCCCGGCTCTCTGCCCTTGCTGTCCATATCTGCTTCTCTGAAAACTCTGAGTCATGAGTTTGGATTGTTTAATAGCCTTTGCACTTCTCCCACAAGAATCTAAAATGTTTTCTTCTCTCCTCCCCACCTCCAACTTTCTTAAAATCGTACATGCTCTCATCCAAACTCTTTGAAATTCTGAAGCCCACGTTGATACAGCCATTTCCTCAAGCAACACAATTGCCACCTACGAGAACGTCACCATCAATCTCTTACCGTAATGCATCACGGATGTGGGTGAGCAGTTGTCAGTGTACATATTGAAGATGGGGAAAACAGAAATTCTTCACACAGCATTTCTACTTTATTGAATATCATTATGTGAGGAGTGAAAGGAAATATACAAACTTATGATAAGTAAAGTGCTACAGGATTTTTTACAGTATTTTGTCACAAAACTCATTTAGCTATAACTGATAGATCAATCAATCAAACTTTATTTGTACAGCGCCTTCCACAGGTTAGTGCAGTTTACAAAAGTGTTTTACGATTGACTGATGAGCCATGCAAGAATAGATAAAACAAATTAAAATGCTGATATTGAGATACCATATAATATATTCTATTTGCTATAGCAACAATAAAAACAAATTTTTATAAAGTACAACAAAGTGAAGAAATAAAAGTCAATAAAATTGGATATAAACCACAGTGACTGACAATTAATATTGAATAATATGGAAAACATAGATGTTAATCTAGATGCTAATCAAAAGCTAGGCTACATCGAACCAAGACTGTGTCACTGCTTGTAAACAGACAGAAGAGAAATTTATTTGAACAAGTTAAATTCTGAACCAGAATTACAACATTGCACCAGATTAGATGGTGTATCACCATGGAAATGGCTCTTCAGTCATTGTCTGGCTGTAGATCTAACTCTATGTTTTAATTGATTTTGCTTGTAAACAGATACTCTACAGAAAACTGCATCTTGCAAAAACAAACCTATTGAGAGCTGCGCAAGCAACTACGGCATCAAAATTGCTGATGCCATATTTTTGCATCTCAGCAAGGCAATAGATTCAAAGGGATTCTCAGGGAAGACACTGCACATGGCCTCTTATGCCTTAAGGGCTCTCGCTAGTCGAGGGCTGTTGGTCCCAAATTGAAGCAACTGATTCATTAATTTTGTCCAGAAGGTAATTTGGATCCATTACTGTAAACTGGATTTATTAGAGTCGAGCTGAATGTCCTATAAAAGGAAGAAGTGTCTTGTTAAATCAGTCAGGGCCGATGCTTTAAAGTGTAAGAATGGCGGCCATTATCGTGCTGAAAGTTGCACAGTAATGACTGCAGTTCCAGAGCCAGGATATATAATAAGAATAAACACATGAAAAATAAATCAAAGGTAAATTTATTTATTTTTAAATTCTTTGCTCAGCACAAAATTAAATTAGAACGATTCTGCTTATGGCAAACTTACAAAGTTGTTCTCCCTTTCTCTCAACAAGGTTATAGTCACATATTGCAAGTCAATATCTGTCACAATACAGGTTTCACATGATTTGGATGAGACTGCACAAGTGTGAAGTTAATACATTATCAAATGTATCAAACACCAGGAGTGTTCAGACAACATTTTTCAATCACCACTAGAGCTCCGAGAGGAAAAAACAGTAGTGTATTGTGTGTATTGGGTTATGGAAAAAGAATTTGAGAGGGGAAAGAGGCTTTTTGAGGCTTCAAACTCAAACTTAAATGTCCAAGTTCACAGTGTGTTGAACTGGTCTTCTGAGTCCATGAAGCTGTGTTTAATGCTTGCAGGACACATCTCAGGATTTGGAGCAACAGCCTGACAGAGCAGGTGAGAGATAGTCCTGCCCTGAATCCCAGCCTCCATTTTATTCATGTGTTCTTTCCAAAGACGTGAAATCCCCTTGAACTTCTCTGTTCTGTGTCCCGCTGCACTCTAGCCACTTTGTGTTCCTCCAAAGGATCAATAAAGCATCACCTTGTTTGCACATTGTTTTGCAGGAGACAGAGGCTACTGGAATATTCTTGATCTGATATAATAGGAGAATAGAGAATTGTGGAAGCCAAAGAAACCATTTCAGTACAGCAGAAAAGAGACGTGGATTTGAACTCAGAGCTGTGTAGAGTGCACTCAAGTCTCTGGTGAGGTTAGCTGGAGGACACAAGTTTCAAAATCTCGCCTGGAGAGACAGAAGTGAGAGGAGAATAATCAGTGAGGTTCGAAAAGTTTGTGGGAGAGTGGAAGAGGATGGTGGTTGGGAATAATTGCTTGGAATGTCATCAACATTCTCTTCAATCTATATATGGACCTGACATGGTTAGGCTGCTGAAATATGATTGCCACTGTTGATTAGAGTAGAGGGGAGGAGACGAGCTCCATCTTGTCTCTTTTTAAACTAACACTATATTCTATCCAGGTTAATTCACATACCCAATTAACTTTGCTCTTACCCAGCACAATGTCTACAACAGCAAGCACCAGGTACGTGTCTAAGTAATACACATTCAGGATTGCTATTTGCAGACTGCCCTGAAACTTCAGAATCTTACAGGAACTCTTAAGCTAACAGTCATTTGATAGGAAAACGCAAAGTAACTCATCTGTAAATTAAACATTTAGAAGATCCATCTTGATACAAGCTTTTCATTTTCTTCTTCCTATAGGCAGACCATACGACACATGAGGGTCATCAAGTTGTACAACATCCCCTCACAGTCACATATTTTAGGATTACCTCAAAGACACTTTGTAAATGATTTTATCAATGAAAATGCCCTCACATTTAAGTGAATTTGAATAGTTTGGTGATGCAAATTAATTGTGTAAAAGGACAGTGATGTTATGATGTGATGTTAAATACTAGGGCATTTTTCTAAATCTTATAGACACATCATAGTGGAGGAGGGACATTTCTCCTTCTCATTACTGTGCACAAATGTTACACCATTTTCTTTAAGGCCCCTAGAGACCTTCTGGTGCAGAGAGATACACAAAAATAAATTATGAAAATAAAAAATATGCAAACATGATGTGAGACTGTAACACACATACCTGCCTCTTCACCAACAACTTGTTCGGCACCATCAATGAGCCGTGAGCTTGTTTTAAAGAAGTGGCTAGGTTTGGCACATTTGACCCATGAGCTTGTGAATCTTTTCTTTTAAATTCCAAGCTTCTCCAGTTCCCTCCTTTCTCTCTCAATTCTCCATCTTGTCTTTTAAATGTGTACAGCTAGTCTCTCATCTAAATAATGAGTAATGCTTTAATTGATCATGCTTGAGCTCAGGGGTCATGCGGCACATGCGGTCAAGCAGAAATTGTCTGGGTAAAGTCCGCCTTCAGCTAAAAAGTTGTTGTGTTATCATACATTCATAGAGTCATTTTTTTGTCAAACCTGTCACTAGCTCTTGAGGCCCAACAGGAATCTCCCCAGACTTCTTGATTAGCCTCTCTAGCCTCAGTCTGCACGGTGAATAGAGAAGTGATTTACAGTTTCCTCACCTGGCAGCTATCTTTTTTTTCTGTTGGTACTTTGGCACATGGCTAAGCTGCAGCCTGTAGTTCGATTCACCAAAACACAGTTCTGAGAGGTTCATGGACTGTCCTGAGGGGCTCTCCAACAAGGAAAGGTGAGAGGGTAGCTAGCTGACTGCATTGACACTATGGGGCTGATGGCAGGACTAAAACCGCTCGCTCACTCCTGACACACACACACACACACAAAAGAGAAGGGGCTGAAAGGAGGACAAAGCCTGAAGCTCTCAGTGGGGAATCCATCCCTGGAAAGATGGATTTCAGAGCGGCGGCACCTCGCTCTCTCTACCTTTCTCTCCCTTATCTCCACGTCTTTCTTCATCCCTCTCTCGGCAATGCAAGGTGAAAGAATGACTGGCTGCAATCAGGAAAAATGTCTTCTATATTCTGGAACACATTCTAAATGCCAAACGTAGATACATTTTCTTTTTTGGTAACTTCTCTACCCAGGGCCCCACTATCCAGTTCATGTCTTTAATCAGGGATAACTGCAAAGCCAGAATCTTTAACAGCATCATCCTGGTAAAACGCATGCAAGAAATGTGAGGAAAAAACTTGCATCCCTCTAGCACAGCATATGAAAGGCGAAGTAGAAAGGTTGTACAAGAGAGAACCAAAAAAACACAAACAGGGTCATTGACACTGACATGGCAGAGGCAAAAACACACATTCCTTACATTTATGTGAGAGAATCCTAATTATAGCCTTTAACAACAATGCTCACAGCTCTCTAATTGCCAATTAACTCAGGGTCACTGCTGTTATGACTCAATCTCCCCAGCATCCCCGCTTTGCCCCCTACTCTTCCTCCAGGAGAAAAGAGAGCTTTTCTGCTTCCTTTTGCTCGTTTCCCCTCGTTTGTGCAGCCCCAAACCGAGGCTGTTTAATTCGTTGTATTTCCTTTTGAAACGCTTGCAATAGCACAGTGACATGACAAAAACTAAATGGTTATCATTTTGTGTCACAACTGCCCAATTGTCTGAGCTCCTGCTTGCCCTGGCCGGTCTGCAATTCTGCCTGACTGCCACTAAATCACCTTAACCCTCTCCCAAGAACAAACACACACTGCAGCTCATTACGTGCAGACACACACACACACACACACACACACACACAAAGTGAGCCACTAAATCACACAGAGCAAATGTGACAGGATAGCTAATCTAACTGTAAACACATTTGCAGTTAATCCTGAAACAGTAAAGGTCCTTAGAAAATACACAACAGTAATGGGAATATAAAAACAAATGAATCTCTGGAGAGACAGAGAGCTTGAGGTAAGAGATAGATGTTCAGTTTAATTTGAAAAAAGCCAAACTCAAACATTTTCGCACAACACATACACACACAAAAAACACTCAGCTGTGTGTTCAGTTTGTAACTCTGTCCCCTTATCACCACCTCACTAATCCAGTTGCTATAGATAGATACAGAGTTGTCAATGAAGGTGCACACAGAGTTATACAGTAGGTACAAAGCTGATAAAATCAAGGTTAACTCCAATCCACATTTTTATTTAGACCATCTAAAATCTTCCATAGGTGTAAATAAGAATTGGACAGATCTATCCTAGAACAAAACACTACAAGGTAACAGTGAGTTTGGTTTTGGATTGGTGCTGATATATGTGTGGTTGTTTATATACTGTATATACAACAGTAACATTTGTTTTCATGCATTCACATGGAAAAATGTTGGGTTATATTTTTATTTTGTCTTTTCAAATGTGGGTTTGAGCCTGTTATTTATTGGGAGTTGCTGGTGGAGCAGTTGGAGAAGTACATCGTCATCATGCTACATCATATACCTCTTTTACACCAACATTAGCAGGAAAATGCAGGTTTTGAAAGTCTGGTACACTCTCTAAAATGGACTCCTTTCCGTTTGCCAGTAGAGGAGTTGCATCATGTTCAACATCTCAAATGCATTAAAAACTGAGACTCTTTCTCACCTCGCTGTCCTGCCAAATTAGCACGTTCACATTTAAATGTCAATTGAATCCATTCCCATTTCAGACTAAAGTCTTAAAGATGTTAGCTTGTATTAGTGGGCCAGTGGAAACAGGGCTTTAGAGAGATGCGCACTTCCTCCTCCAAATTGATGTATCCAACCATCCACCGTGTCCACTCTGCACTCTTCTTATCTGGGTAATTTAACAGACTTTTTGATAAAATTATCTTTTAAAACTTGGAACATGTTTTTTTTGTTTGTTTATTGCATGTATGATTTGCATCACTAAATCTTGTATGTATGTGTGGCTCAGTTTTCCATTAATTAGAGGGACGTTGTTTGATCCCTGTCTCTTTCACTCTGCGTGCAGAAGTGTCATTGGGCAAGACAGCAAACCCCAGATTGTTCTTAGCAGCTGTGGATGATGTGTGATCTGCAAATATTTTTCATTAGAATAAAAAATGAACATAATAATAACCTATTTAGAAATAGAACAAATCTAACATTCAAGTTAATATGGACCAACAATAATCATTAAATGAGAAAATGTTCCAATAGCTACTCAGTAACACAACATTTGTTCTGGTGTTAGCGTTAACATGCCAAGCCTGATTGTGTGTGTGTGTTCAAGAGTAAGAAATAGAATAGCGATAAATCCGTCACTAGTCATCATGCAGGAGTAGAAAACGTCTTAAGGACCCGGTCTAAGGAACAAAAAGGTAACCGTGCCAAAGTATTTCTCTTTTTAAAGAGGCTGCTTAGTATTTCAGAGGAGTTCTTTCAAATGTCTCTCTGAGAAAAGATTGGCTATAGGAACAGGTGGTGGGAGGGATGGGGGAGACAGAGCGAGGAAGGTGGAGGATTGGAGGGGACAGGAAGAAGGAGTTATTATAGGCAGATATAATGAAATCGCATGCTCTCAACCTGTTTCCTTTTAGATGCATAAGCACATGGTCTTTCCCTTTAATCAATATCATTTGCCAGAGATAGGAAAGGTTAAAAGGATCAGTTGTTTTTTGTAGCATGACGTCTCCTTTCCATTACATAGGCTGCATTTACTATTAACCTGACAGGACAAATCAGAGCAAATGCCAAAGCTGTACTGACAAGGTTTATAAACCCTGTATTCACATACTATCAAAGTCATATTTCTAGATCACTATCTGCGACCAGGCTGCCTGACCTTCAAATCAAGTCCAGAGTGAATAAAACAATTCCCACATTTGCATTTTTATTTAACCATACACACAGTAGAAAAACTCTGAGGAAACACTTGAATATTCAGCCGGTAAATACTGACTACAAGTTCTTACATTTAAAATGATTAATAACAAGTAAAAGATATGTGAATTGTGTTATATTGTACGGTAAATAGTATTGTACTTTTATGTCATAGCAAGAAAAAAATCTTATGAGGTAGCTGTTCATTCTCAAATTTATTATGTCGTCAGAAACAATTTTTATTTCTTCTCCAATTGCTGCAGACGAACGACATCTCCTCACAGGGTCCAAGGACAGTCCCCCAGTCCTCTGTGCGATGAGAACTTTCACTGTAATTAACTCAAAGCTCATTTACTATCTCACACTAATTTAGTTGTAGCTTCACTAACAACATGCACACAAACAATATACAGTTACATCATATTGAAGGCTCTATGAAAAAATTGCTTGCGTAAATACGTGGTGATTACATTGAATTGCAACAGTGTTAAAAAATACACAAACCTTCACACACTATTTTGCCGTTGTGTCATGTCCTCAAACTCCATTTCAACTTCAGGACTTATTTACTCTCAGGCAACATCAACCAATTTCACAAGGCTGCATCTGCTTTATGATGTTATGTTTATTACGATGATATTATTTTGTATATCCGATTCCAGTCTTCCTCATCTATACCCAAGTGACCTTGGGCATACTGAATCCCGAATGGCACCTCATAGAAAAAAGTGCTGCCCATAGACGTGTGAATGGGTGAATGGTAAAACTGTACTGTAAAGCTTTGAGTTCTCATCAAGACTAGAACAGCATTATACGGATCATTTACCATTTAATAACACTGACATTTATCTTATGTCTAATGTAACAGATTTACAATAAACTGCTAAATTTCTAAAATGAAATGGGTTATAGACATACAGTATATACACATTTATTTTTTTGCTTTATTTCTTCAAGTACAAATGTAATGTTAGACTCGACCACAACAGTATTTTATTTGTCAGCACCAGCTTCACCAGCTGTCTCCTCGTCCTTCCACCGACATTGTTTCTTAAGATCACTCTGGTGTTTCATCAAGATTTCAGTCATATTTGCACAATGTAGACAAGGATGTATGAGTTATAAGGTTCATGTTTATTTATGGATATTATGAGAAATATAAGAAGATAAGGCATCACTCACAGGAATTGTGATCACAATACTGGAAAATGTATCTTCTTCGTTTCTTCACTTTCAGGTGCTGGCTCAGTAAAAGCTTTTGAAATATATAAAAAAGAAAATAGTACTTATATGTCCTCCTTTTAATGTAGAAATAAGTAATTTATGGAACTGTTTCAAGCCTTTTATGATGCTCTAACACTTACTATCCATTTTTATTTAGATATGTGTAATTGAACAGACCTGAAGCAATTTTACCATTTTGTCTTTCTTCCATGGAAGTAATTCACCTTGATTTAAGCTGATGTGCAGAATGACCATAATGAACACTCGAGGAAATGTGAACCAACTGTGAAAGATGTCTGAATCACACTCACTTTAAGAAATCATTTACATATCACAGTTGTGGGAGGAAAACTGTGTTTATACTTCCATCACTAACACCCTGCACAGCCATTATGTCCAATTTCCGGGAATTAAGTCAAACAACATGTTTGTTGAGAAAGCAAATCTTATCACAAAGTCCATTTAAACACAGCTGATCTTTCATTCGTTCCACATGATCTTAATCAGACACTGGAGTTTGTTGAATTGTAAAGATGTATAAGGTCAATGTGACAAATAAATCATTAAAAACAGACTTTATTAATTTGGCAAACCGTAAATTCATTCATGGGGTCATGAACCTCTCAGTGTACATTTCACAATAAGGAGTCTTCAGTCAATTGTAACCCACATTTACAGTATGATTATGTAGGTGTTTATAAATGAGTATATTTGGTTTGGTGGGCGCGTGTTATGGTAAATCGACACAAGTAAGCTACAGTACAGGTAACATCTATCTTAATGGTTTCACCAGCTCTAACGCACTGAAGTTTAAAGGGATAGTTCTGAAATTTGAATTTGATTGTTCTTACAGACACTTGGATGACACCACAGGAGCAGCATGGGGGCATTTATTTTGTTTTTATTCGTTTGAAGAAGTGGTCACCATTTACTTCCATTGTATTGGATTTGGCTGCAACACTGTTTACCCCTGAAACTCCAAAAATGTTTAGTGCACTCAAACACTTCACCCGCCCCTCCATCTGCATAGTGATAATGAGTGAATTTTCATTGTTTTGGGTGAAATATCCAAATCAGATAAACTCTTGAGAATGTACGAATATGGTTCTAAGACCGAACGAGCTGATTCAGTTTGAATGTCTTTAGGAGAATGAGTCATGTTGCTGTCAGTGTAAGGACGTATCAAAGTATAGCCTTGAGGGCTGCATTGACAATGAGTGAGGCTGTGATTTTGTGAGCACACTCCACATACACTGTCTAAACTTTGCTCCACTGTAGGTCGCACTGGTTCTTTTATTGTCTCTGTGGCTGGTTGTTGAAAGCTGAATAGTTAATCAATGAAACAAACTATCTAACTCAAGCTAATGTTAAGATTATGTTTGCCAATCTCTGCAAGTTTACTATGTTAAATCCAACACTGCACACGTTTTCTGGTTAAACATATTTTAGTGTCCTCACTTTTGTTGAAAGAACTCTCTGTCTTTGAATTGTGCACAGATCTAATCCTGGTTCCACTTATTGTCTCATATGCTCAGGAAAAAGTATAAAATGGCTTCTTACCCTGCTTCTGATTTGGCCTGTGCTTTTAATCTGCATGTTAAGATATTAGAAATGATTTATTTCTAATGTGCAGGTGCATGTTTGTCTTAGTGTATATTTTTTGCAAATTCACCTTATATTTATTGGGGAATCAGTGGGTGTGGTTATACTGTAGGTGTGGGAGAGATAAAGTTTGAATATGTATGACTTCCTGTTTTTTGAAATCCCTCGAAAACAAGATGAGTCCTCCTTAGAGCTTTATCCTAATAAACTGGGAGGGAGGTTGAATTCAGACATGTGAGATAGATTCTTTGCAGTTGAAAGAACTTTAATGGCAGCATTGGTTTGAAACAGTTTCTATATGCAGCGAGAGCGGAGAGACAGAGCAACGCATACACAAAGTATTTAATCCATGCCATGGATGTGGTAAGAATATAACTTGGAACATATAAGGGCATACAGCATCAAGGAGGGATTAAATTCTCCCAGCACAGCTACATGTTATCAGTGACCTTGACCTCTACACTTCAATCATCTTGCATGACGCAAAGGCATATCATGTGATGTATGTGAACCTGAACATGAATGGTTCCAGCAAAATCTTTCTTATAGTCTGAAAGAAAAACACAACAACTTTGAACACATGCCGTCACACACCTTCTCATTTCTTAATTTGGTCATTTTGACAGATCTAAAGCGATTGACTGAGCTCCCCAACCTTTAGATCACTGTGCTGTCGGACTTGCTTCTCAGTAACGCCTCCGGTAACACTACTAACAGACTAAATCAATTAGATGGACCAGATACTTGTTCCCTCCAGCCTGGATCCAGAAGGGCCCAGCGGGGTTTCCATCTCTTCATCTAGGTGACACACGGACATGCACATACAGTGGCCCACATAAGCACTGACGTACTCTGAAGTCAGTGGATGTTACTGTGTACAATGTTTGACTAACAAGAGATCCAGAGGGAGTTAAATCCCATGTTTAAGTCCCACAGTTTTTCATTCGATCACAGTGTAGAGGCCTGACACGAAAGCTAATCCCCAGAATTGTTTATCAACTGTGTTCTAATGAACTACAAACCAGCAGGGGTAAATGAACACCAAATATCTCAAACCCTGCCTGGCATACATGCAGATGTGACGGTCATTCATTTAGATATGCAAATGCTGGAACAAACATAGCAACAATAGGCCGCGGATAATGGAGATGTGTTCAAAGCCCTGTCGATATTTTGTTCATAGATTTAATTTGTTATTCCTGTTTCTGATTTATTAATTGCTGCATTCTGTGCGCGTGAAGCCTTTGTTATTGTTGTTGTCCTTTGACTGTTTGTCTGCACCAATTATGGTTGATCCTCCCGGGAGTAGACTGGACTCTTCAGATGTCTGTTTATAATCTATTGATTCTTTTCATGTCTGCTTGCTGTTGCTGTGTGTAAATGTGTATATGTGTGTGTGTGTGTGCGTGTATGTGTGTGTGTGTGTGTACTAGGGCGACTTTGTCAAAGACAGATGGGGGTGGGTGGTTGTGTCTATGTGTTGGAAATGAGTCGATCTCATTTACACTGGTCTCCTCACCCGGCAGGGTAGGGAGGGCGCCTCGCTTGTGCATTTGTTGCTTCTCTGTTTCCTTCCTCTTTCCTTCTCTCCTTGTTTTTCTCACATATGCTCACTGAATCCTGTCCTTATCGTTCTCCATCTGATTTGTCTCTTTTTCTCCCTATATCTTCCTTCGCTCCCTATACTTGCATTGTAACATGTTTTTCTGAGTCAGTCGATCTTCTGCCATCTACTCATTCACTCTCAATTTCTATCTTTGGCTGTTTTCTATTATTCTGTCTATTTCTATTCCACAATCATTCACTCAGAATCCTTTTCAATCTCTTATTCGTTCACTCTTTCTGCTCCATCTCCATCGTTTCTTGTTTCTCTCACTGTCTTTCAGGTAGTGTTAATTCAAAATTACACTTGCCAAAATAGCACCTTGTGCAATAGGGTAACGGTTGGGTGTTAATGCTCACTATTATTGCCATGTCTAATAAGAAGCAGGTTGACTGTTTTGAGCAACAGCAGTGCTGCTCCAGTACTAATAAAATTACTGGAAATGTGAATTAGCGTCCATGCTCATATACAAACATCATCGTAAAGGCTTTGTTGATTTGTAGCAATAAAGGTCGGCCATAAAATAAGAGGAAAGATGCAGTTTTGTGAGTCTGAACAGATCTGGATACAGCTGAAATGTCATAAGATGTTATATATTCAGTACTGAATATTAACATTTATTTTGTAGCATCCTGCCATATTGACAGATAGTAAAGCTATTGTTCATCACATTGGAATGATACAACGGAACATAAACATTTCCCTTACCTCTTTTTAACAGCAGATACTGATTCCACCTTTACACATAGTATATATCTTTTAAATATGCTGTCCTAAACATGTTATATTGGAAAAGGCATTTTTGAGGACAACGTTTTTTACTGATGGATTTGGGAATTTTCTGTCTTTCTTCTGTGAAGGTTCTCTCGAGCTCTGTCCGGTTGGACATGGACTATCAGTGGACAGATATTTCTGTCTTTCTAGGGATGTTCAAAAAGGTTCAAGTCAAGGCTGTTGCTGGGCCACCAATGGACATTCACAGAGTTGTCCCCTCCAATTGGTTGTGTGCCAGGGTCACTGTCCTTTAGCCTAATCTGAGCTCCTGAGTTTTCTGGATGGGGTTTCATCAAGCAAATCCCTGCAAGATGCTCTTTCTAGCTTTCCCTTAACCCTGAGACTTTCCTTATTTAGACATTAAGCACCATTCCAAATCTTGATTGTGTTCAATCAATGGAATTGATTGACAAATGGACTCTAATAAAGAAGATGTTTCTACAATGGAAGCACCAGAGCTGAATTTAAGGTGTCATATCAGAGAGTCAGAATACTTACGACAATGTTCATTTTCCAATTTCCCTTCTGAATAAATTTGGAGAAAATTCCAAAATTCAGTTTCCAGTCATTATTCGGGATTGAGTGAAGATCAATGAGGGGAAATGAATTCAAATTATGTAACGAAAAATGTGAAAAAGGTGAAAGGGTCTGAATACTTTCTGAATTCACTTACACATACAAACATGGGCAGATGTACTATTGATAATCTCTCTCTTTCTCTTTTTGTCTCGGCCTCTCTCTCTCCCTCCTGTCTCCATCACTGTGGGCAGTTTTGATGAAAGTGGATGTATTTTGCTCCGGCAGTGGATGATATGACTTGAAGCGATAAGCTCCTAGAGCGCTGTCTGGTCTCTTTACCATAATCATGATCCCATCACCTCACACTCATTACACAATTTACAGCAGCCGTTTCGATCAATCACCACCCATTGTAGCTTCACTGTAGCAACCTTGAGGCTTTCTTAGCCCTGGGACCTAAATAACTGCCTCACAGCGAGAGAGAATAGAAGCACAATGATTCTGTCAAACATTTTCCCTCCACTCCCTCACTTTCAGTCCTTGTGTGGCCTGGTTTATTCTTTGGATAAAGGTAAACTGAGCAGAGATCATTTGTATCTGTATGTGTGGTTATATTCATCCATGTGTAGAAGCCTAGACTGAATAGAGAGATATATGATGCGTCTTCACGTTCTCCCACTATCCATAAATAAATATAAATATAATATAAATATCCCAGAATCAGGAGTCAGTCTCATTTGTCAATAGGTTTCACCCTGTTTTTATAGCATCAATTAACCAATCAAAACCAAACAAAACCAGATCCCAATCCCACATACATCAGGGTGATAAGAACTAAAATCACTGAAAAATGTATTGATGTTTACTTTGACTTTTTTGCTTGGTCCATGACCCATCCTGCAACATTAAGGAAGTAACCTTTATGAACTATACTGCAGCCAGCCACCAGGGGAAAATCAAGACTTCTTTGCTTCACTTTTGGTGAGCATTCATGTCCACCATCTTTATATATAGTCTGTGTTTGGAATCGGTTGCATCAGTGTGTGCGTGTGTGTTTTGTATGAATCATGACAGCTAACAGCATCTCTGTGTTTTATATTTTGTGTAACAACCTGGTGAGATACAACATATTGAATTACATGTTTCCTGTACCTTTCCTTTAGTTTTGACCTCAACCTTTTGCGTTCCTACTTCGAATAGAGTTTCTATAAGATGTTGTTTAGATTCCATATAAACTGCATTATCGGTAGTGTTGGTTCACAAAATGTTCCCAGGTGGACCCGAGCTCAGACACACAGGCAGGTGCAATGAGGAAACAATGAAGTGATGAGCACGGAGGCATGAGCAGCACATGGTAAAACACACACAGACACATTGGCAAACGATCTGACAACTGACTGGGGACAAGCCGGCTGTGGTATAAATGAGGAAATGAGTAACGGTTGTAAAGGTGGGCGGAGACGTTTCAGTGATTGGCAATGGAAAATAGGTGAGCAGGTGGATCTGGAAACAAGAGGAAAGTCTGGGGACATCTGGTGGGTGGGTGGAGTATGACAGGAGGCCAAAAAACTGAGGTGAGACACAAATCATGACAAGAGTTGGCTTCAAATCAAGAGGGGGTTTTAATGGAAAGCTTAAAGAGACAGAGAGTCAGACACCTCGGGGCACAACATGCTTCCTCAGCAGTAACAGTAGAAAGGCTTTGTGTCAGAGCAAAGCAACGTTTCAGATGTTAATTATTGAGGCTATATTCACTGAACACTGCTCACACCATGTGTTACTGCATGAGTGGGAATGCTCTCCTCCATCTTAAGAGACACAACAGACACCCTTGATTCTGCCCTTACTCTTGTTTGTTTTGTATGGGCATGAATGTTCATTGTGTACACACAGTTCCTGTGCTTGTCAACATATGGTTTTGTATTTTTCTGAACAATTCATGAAACTAGGATGGCACAATTTCTATTGAGGTGAGTTCGACTGACACCAATAAGGAAAGATGTAGAGCGAAGGTCAATGATGATAATGCTGTTGTAGATAATGACATGGGACTTCAAGCAACATCCAACGTCACATATCAGAAATGTTGCCTCATGAGGCCATAACAGTGAGTACAGAATACAATAACCTCTATCAATAAACCCTCATCTAGATAACCCACAATAGAATAGATGTGAGCAACAACAAAGGTAGTGAAGCCTTCATAACTCAGACAATATAACTCCACACTCAACTTGCTGAGTTCATCTCTTCCTGAATCTTATCTCCAGTTTCTCTGCTGCGTCATCTAATGACAACCAAAACTTTACCCATGAGGAGTAGGAGGTAGGAGAAAAACAGAAGTATGCAATAGAAGAGTTGCAAAGTTTCCAAACACATTGTTGAATATATGTCAAGAGATGGCAGACCTTGAGGGGCAGATGCACCCAGAAAGTCTCTGTTCAATAAGGTCAGGTTCACTGCTAAATACTTTCCTGAACATGCAACAGGGAGAAGCACCATGGTGGCACAAATTTGGATCAGGACAAAGTCAGTTACTTCTATGAATTGACGTATCCTCTGGGTCTTCTTTTGGTACTCACTCGAAGATAACATTTTGAGCAGAGGAAGAAGGAGCATTAGTCCCTCGACAGATAGCGTTACTCTGACACAAGATGTGAAGTCCAAGTAGACCATGGGTGCTCATAAGCCCAAACCCGAAGAGGCTGATCCCATCTGTGAGTCTGGGCTCTCTGCCTGTTAACTGACACCCCATTCAGTCAATTACCATGCCAGTTGGATTGGACGAGAATCCACCCCCAGTAACCAAAAGGTCTCAGCTGCCAGAAGGAATAAACCTCACTACTCCGAGCTCCAGACTGGGGTGTAGAGGGCTGTCTGTTGTCACCAGAGATGCAGCTATAATGCTCAGTACAGGGGGCTAGTCCTATAAAGTGTGGTCTCCAAGGACCCACTCAACTTCTGACACTTCTGCTTCTCCAGCGCAGCCTGCTCGGACAGTATAAGATGGTCACAGACTATAGTTTGAGTGTGTTAAATTTCCCTTAGTAACTCAAACCGAGTGTTTACTCCTTTTTTCCATTCTTCGTTTGCCTAACAAATGTGCCTTTAGCTCATTGTATCCTATTTTTCTTTGCCATGGACTTGCTATGTCATGATCAGTGCAATGAACAGATGCCACATATAAGGGT
This sequence comes from Paralichthys olivaceus, assembly GCF_024713975.1. Classification (NCBI taxonomy): domain Eukaryota; kingdom Metazoa; phylum Chordata; class Actinopteri; order Pleuronectiformes; family Paralichthyidae; genus Paralichthys; species Paralichthys olivaceus. The sequence goes on along the minus strand of NC_091107.1, from coordinate 11,496,462 downwards.
TTGTGGGAGGGCCAGGCTCATTTAAATTCCAGTTTCCTAACATCAAAAAAAGATTCTGTTGACTTAAACAATGTTGTGGTAGATGTAAAAAATGCCATATGGCACCATGTTGTAGCATATGCCATAACACTTAGCATATTATTCTCAACTAAAATAATTCGGTGACCATAAAACTGAGCTGCACACTCTGATGATAGGCACAGTAAGTGTGACTGCAACTAAAAGCAATTGTATTCAACATTTTCTAAATATCCTGTAAAATCTTCTCAAAAGTGTATATTTAGAATTTTGATTTTGATTCACTGTGTGATATGGTAACATCCTATAAATAACATTAATATTTGCAATAGCAATTTCAACCAAGTGGTTAATGCGATTATGTTATATTATGAATTGGCATATTTGATAAGTTTCAAACAACATTTTGTTTTTCTGTCAATCATAACATCTGAACTTGTTTTCATAGCCCTAGCTGCCAATCAAAAAAGAAGAAACTACATTTGAGAAAATAGATTTGCCCTCTTCTGTGATTTTTTAGTTTGGCTCATACCCCATCTGCTTACATGGAGGAGAGATTTCATGACCTATACTGCAGCCAGCCACCAGGGGGGCAATCAAGATGTTTTGGGCTTCCCTTATGGGAGATGTCATCCATCTTCAAGTCAAATGTAAAAAAAATCTAGTGTATTCTGGACCATGTATGAACATGAATTTGACTGTTAGTTTTTTTTTTTGTCATACTGACAGAAAATTGTCATCTTGTCACAACTTGGCTATGAAAGTCGACGGAGGAGGAGTGTATGAAATTCTACCTAACGGAGGAATGTTTTTCCCGCTGAGCTGCTGACAGCGTTGTCTGTGTGCATTAACTCGGCATAACTTTAGCCGCACGTTTCCACAGTGGGCATGCAGTTCTCTGCAGGCACACAGAACTCTGCAAACACTGTAGACGAGAGTCGGGCATCGGCCAACAGACACAAGTCGCACTCCCTGGAGACATAACAGAATTTGTTCATTTTGAGAGAGCAAAGGCCTACTGGAAATGTTCAACACTGGGCTGAGCAATGACTCTACTCTGTCACTCACTCAGTCATGGACATTAAAATTGTGTAAATGCAAATAATTAAATTTTTAAAAACAGTTGGATTTGTTGAATATGTCACAGGATTCAAGCAGCTCAAGTGTGTGTGTGTGTGTGTGTGTGTGTGTGCGTGTGTGTGTGCGCGTGTTTAAATTCTTGCACATTGTCACATCTCTACTTCCATCAGCGTCTTCTCCCTTATTCCCCCCCAATCCCTTCTACTTTTTTTTTCCAAGGCTTTTCCTCTGATTGTTGTCTTTGATAGTTCCTCCTCTTCTCTGTGATTCGGTCGCTCACTCCATCCCTCCCTCCTCCATCTTAAGACAGCCTGGGCTGAGAACAACTCTGCTGTGGGATAACTTCATTACAAAGCAGCTGAGGGAATCGAGGGAAGGTTGAAAGAGAGGAAGAGGGGGAGGAGGAGGAGAGATGGGAGAGATAAGCAGCAGTGTTGTTATAAGGCTGTCTACCTTTTATGCCTTCATCTCTCCTTGCGGCTCTTGTCCTGCGCTAATAAAGAGATGGTCTGCATTAAATGAACAGACACTCATCTTTACTTCAATAACAGAAATCTCAGCGCACTGCTTTTAAACAATGGTGTTTGCGTTAATGCAGAGAAGCGACGTACAAATGTGATTCATATTTTTGGATGAATCCTTGTAGGTTCAGTTGAATCCTTGTTAGGGTTTATCAGGCTGGAAAGGTATGCTAATGCTGTGGCAGGGACTGTAACAGTATCACTGAGATGATACTTGACGGTACAGTAGTCAGAGCTGTTTAATTGTAGTGTGTATTCACAGGATATGTGTTTGCTTTTGATGTTTTAACTTCAGTAGTTTTATCACAGTGGCAGCCTCAGATGCTCATAATGCAACCAACCAACAATCAGATGCTTACTTCAAGTGTTTGTTTTTATTCATGAGCTTATTATAATCTCTCTCTCACACACACACACACACACATTTTCTGTTCCCTGTCTATCTCCCCCCCCCCCCCCCCCCCCCCCCCTCCACACACACACACACACACCACACTCAAAGCAATGTGTTTTGAATGAAATATAATAAGAAAGAAGAGGGATGTGCATGTGTGAAATGGAGGCCACAAGGCTATGAAGTAGTCCTCCCAGTATGATTTAAGTTTCTAGTTTCTGTAATTAAATCCTTACAGGCAGAAACAAGTCTGTGAATTGTGTGTGTATGTTTTTCTGTGTGTGTGTGTGTGTGTGTGTGTGTGTCCATGCATGTCGCTCTCTGTGCTGTAGCTGTAGTGTAATATCCTCCCTTGATTAAAAGACATTTCTCTGCCCATAAAAACAAGGTTTTGTAAACAACAGGAACTTAAAGACTCTTTGCCCCAAGGCAGCAAGTCTGCCGTGTCACTCACACGCACACTCGTTTTTTGGGGCGGAGGATCACAGCGTTCGGAGTGACAGAGATGGAGTGGTAGAAAGTTAGTGTGATCAGCTCTTCATGCAGAGAGGGTGTATTAGATTCAAATTAATATTCTTGTTAAACCGTCTTCTCCCTGCGCCACATTAAAATGACTTCTCCTGATTTTATCTACATCCAGACAAGTGGTGTAAAACTGTTCATTGTGATTAGTCTCCACATGAATTAGAGGCAGGATGACATAATGAATAGTGCTCCATCACTCTCATATCGCTGGAGCTGATTCAGAGTGTGATTCTTCAATGACAGGATAAAACTAATTGATTTAGTGTCCATGGAAACGATTACAACAACCAGAGAACATATTTTTTTCACTAATGTGGAGCTAAGTCATGTCTGCCAACTTAGGAGGGAGCATAAAGCAGTTGAAAAGGAAATAGTCAGATCATTGAGTGGACTTTGTGTTTGTGTTTTCCAACCATCAACTCAAGTCTTTCTTTAAGGATTACAGACTTTTGGTTAATCCTGTCTTTCTCCCTGGTCTTTGGACGGTTGGTGTGTGTTTTCCCTGTCCCTGCTCGGTTCTCCTCCAACTGATGTGTGTTCTGCTGGCTGGGCGTGACCAACGGTTCCTGCTCCTGCTACCAATTCTCCCACCTACCAGCTGAATTTAAGGACCGGTCTGATCACCACTACTCTGATAGAATGTGTAACAATGCCAGTTATGCAGCAGTATTATGTGTCACAGAATCCAATGAATCCAACGCTGTGATCCTCGTATTTACATTTGTACGAAAGATCGGGCTGTTCCTGCTGTCCTCTCTCCTCTCGACTCTCTGTCTTGCTCACTTAGTGACCATCGGTTGTGCACTATTTTTCATGATGCAGTACGGGAAACAATATATACTATATAGGGTATTTAAACAAAATCAATAAACATTAGCAAAATTGCGAAATCACTATATAGTGGACAATACAGTGATTAATGAGTTTGATTATTGATTTCAGACACAGCCTGTGTCTCCTCCTTCTCATCTTCCCTTTCTATAGTTGTACTTCTTCTGAGAGGGGCTTCTCATGAAGAAACTGGAGGATATTTTTGTCACTTGGTTTACCAATAAACGTAGATTGCGTCCAAAGACCTTCATGGTCTGGTCTTTCCATCAATTAAATCACAACACAGACTTTGTTAGACTCCACCAGTTAAACAAGCAAGTGTCCTCACTCTTGTTTCGTCCTGTTTCTTTCAGGATCAGCAGCTCAGTCAGTCACACTCCAGCTACTCCCTGGATTCCCCTCGGACAAACACTCTAATCTGCACTCTGGCCCCTTCCCTGGACACATTTTCCCCCACATTAGCTCCACACTTATGTTTGGTAGTTTGTTCTGTTGTCAGCTTATCATGTGTTGCACATTTTCTGATTCAGTGTCACTTTTCATATTTATGTTTAAACTTTTTGTGCTCAAACCATCCTGTATCTCAGAATCTGTCTTCTGCAAATTGAGTCCTAAGTTCCTGTGAATGGTAACAATTGTGATGATGTTGTTTTTTTTTGTTCCTTACATCTATAAGATGATGCATATAAAATGCCTCACAGGCTAATTTGTTAGAGTTATATATAGAAGTGATTCCCAAAAGGCACTGAAAGTTCTTTATTTGCATTTGCAGGTGTATAAATGTACTCAACTATTCAATGTCTAATGATGCCTATCTTTGTAACATGGTCACAAGAAAACATTCCACCTTAATCAAATTCCTGATTTTAATTATGATATTTGGCTTCCACAGATTATGATAATCAAGACAATTAAGATAAAACAATTATTCCATTTCACAGTGCCGCTGTGATTTTGTCTCATCATAAATCCAGCTCTGCCCGGCTGTGGCATGTTTAGCTCGAGCCGCTGGTCAATGAGAAAGGTAAAGACAATTCAGCTGTTTGGAGACACTTTGGTTTCAGGGAGTCTGACGAGGAACAACAACAACAAATGCTGTGCAAGATTTATGATGGTGTTGACTGCACCACGAGGCAGTGCAACCAATTTGTTTAATCATCTGAAATCCAATCACAAAGTGGTGTGAGCCAACAACAAGGGAACAAAAAACTGGGAAAAGGAAAGCCCCCTATCTGCTTCACAAGTCATCGACAATGTATAACACAATCACATTTAACCCTCGAAGACATAAAGCAATAACTGATACTATTACAGTCTTCGTAGCAGAAGACATACGCAATCAGCACTGCATGCCACTTTTATGTTAAGACCCAGCTCCAAAGGGGTAAGGGAAGTCAAATAAGGTCAAATACTTACATAAGTAAAATAATCAAAATTATCTTTTGTGATAAAATAAAAAATCAACTAAAAGAGGGGGCGCTGTGCTGAGCTCTTCAGGTATTTCAGTCTCAGGTTCATCTTGATTGGAGAGCCAGGACTGGGAGCCGCTCCAATCAGGATTCAGCAGGAAGCAGGTGGACAGGAAACTGGCTGGAACCAATTACACAAGAGTGTCGGAAAATATGTTGGCAGAATTCCTGTGTTGTTTGTCGTATCAGGTGAGTTGCAAAAAACTTGTGGTTAGTATCTCAAGGGCAGGGGTGTTATGGGATGTTTTCTGTGTTTCCCCCTGTCAAACCTGCTCTGATATGGAAACTTATCACTTCAGTGGCTCAAGACTTGAGAGGGTGACCTTCATGATGCTGTATCACTGGGACGACAAGTAGGTTACACAGGTACAGTGGAGTCTTTCGTTGTAAGACGCATGTGCAACAGAACTGCTGTCATACTACAAGACACAAGGAGACGAAAGGGGAATAGCAGTTAAACACAGAAGACATGAATACAGAGTATGAACATTTCATTAAAGCTTGTGTACTTTTTCAGAATCCTCTATTCCTTGTTGTGTTGTTTCAATCTCCCAGCTGTCACTTTTGTGCTGCACATGCACTCACCAAATGGCACATGGCTGCTCAACAAGTACAAACCAGAATAGCCTCTGTCTCCCTCAGACTTTTCATCAGGTGCAAAAATTCACACGAGCAAGCACAGGCTGTATGAAATGACTTTAACAACTGCAATGCTCACAGCAGATTTCTTTTCCTGCACCTTGCTCCAAGCTCCCTGAGAGTTACTGCGCTAGGAGAAGCAGGATAAGAGCGGTGGTAATCAAATGCGGGTAATAATGGATAATTGAGGTCTTTCAGCAATGAAAAAATCCTTCTTCCTTTCTCATTTAGCCCCAAAATCTTTCTTATTCACACTCTCAACTCCTTCAAGTCCAAAAGAAGGACACATTTGGAGAAAGATCTCAGCCATGACAGCTATTTTCTTTTCTTTCCAAGGCATTATCCAGCATCAGTTCTTCACTTTGTTGGCCTCAGGCGAAAGGTACACATGATACTGGACCATCAAACCAATCTTCAAACAATTATTACTTTTATCATCTATATTTTGAGCAAAGTGCATACTATGCATACAAATGAATAATAGTAAAGTAGTCATAATTAATTGCAGACCCCTGCCACCATCCCAGGCACATCATACACACACATTTATACCTATTTCACACCAACATTAGGTATATGCTTGTTTTTTAAATGCAGATAAAGCTATTTAATATAGGCAATTGACTCTTTCCACTTTGCCAGTTTAGGAGTTTTCCTTCTGTTCATCCTTTTTTCCATGATGCGTCTTGTTCGACATGACCAACGCATCGGAAACTGAGGCGCTCTCTCACCCCGCCGTCTTGGCAAATTAGCCTGTTCACCTGTGTGCCATGTTTCCATCAGAGCCAGAGCCGATTAAAACCTGAGTCTATTGCAGAGTCATTTGACCTGCAATGAATGCTGATTGTATCTATTCCTATTGCAGATAAGAGTCAGATGTTAACAGGGGAAAGTGTTCTTTTTTTAACCAGAAGAAAAAGGGACTTTAGACGTTCTAGTCTTCAACCAAAACTTTTGCATTTGGCAGAAAGCGAGTGGCATAAACATGGTGTTTTTGCCGACTCCTGTACATCATTGATTGTAGAATTTTAGGGAGTTTTCACAAAATAATGTTGCATGGGCTAATGCATTCAGCCATTTTCGGAGAATTGCCTGGTTTGCCTGCAGCCTGTTGCGATGCCCCGTCCTTCGTCGGAGGAAACTGGAAATATACACAAATATTTAAAGACAGAGACAAAAATAGTGGAATTGTTTTTTTTGATTAAGCTTTTTTCCGCCTCTCTGTTTTTTATTGCTGTGCCAGAACCGTGTAAACTCATCAAGGGTAGAGGAATATGGGTTTGACAAGAATGTGTTTGAAGAAACATCAATTTAAAATGAAATGTTCCTTCTTTAGCCAAACAAAGATGTGACTACCAGTAGTACCTTGTTAAAATCAGAATAAGATGCTTCCCATGATTTTTTTCCATAAATCTGTGTCAATGTCCTCCATTTCATCTAATGAAATCTGAAGACATTGTTTTGCATTTACATTTGCATTTCTGAAGCGATAGAAGGTGTTGAAGTGTGATTTCTTTGTTTTGCTTTAAAATCTCTGCCCAGCATGCCTCAGAAGTCCTGGGGTTTAAGTGCTGCTCTCATGTGGTCATACTGAGACTGTTGAAACGTTCTTGCACTTGAAAAACAGACAGGACCGCTAGGTGCTTTCATTGTCTCCACAACTGTTATTTGTGTTACATTTAACCCCCCCTTCTTCTTCATGCCTGCACTTTTTATTTCCAAACAGCACTACGGAGGAACAATTAGGCTGGTGATCCATTGAACAATAGGCTGCATCTGCTCCCGTCCCTGTTCCTTTATTTATGTTAAGTTGCTTTTGAATGTCTGAAGCAAGTATATGAGGTTACCATGGAGATAAAAAAGCAACAAGAGCTGCATCTTCATCATCCATATGTGCTCTAATCATAACGGTGTGTAGCAGCATATGTGGCATTGCTGCCTTGCTTATATAAGAACACCTTGTTAGGGAGGTACTTTGTTTCCCCCACTCATCCATTTCATTCTTCTTTCCTCATCTCATTTTTATCTGGACTAATTCTGCCCCCTACTGGGTCTGGCTTTATTATTTTACTTGTTTTTTTGCGTTATTCAAATTTCTAACTTTACAGCACAATAAGCAGCTGGTAAATATAGCTTTCAATATGCAACCTTGTCTTGAACAAGATTTCATGTCCCCATCCAGGGAAGCGTGGCTGCAGAATGTGCTGCTCATGTTCATCGTGTCCTTCCCTGTGTCATATTCAGCGAGGACGGAGCAGATAGTAGCCATCTGTTGTGACTTCACATGCGATTTCACAGGCTGCTTTTACTGCCTCAAACTATCCCGGCCTCCTCAGCCTGTCTTTATGAGATGCACCAAGGACAACCAGCGAGCAGAGTGTGTTTGTGAATATAAACGTGTGTGTGTGTGTGTGTCAGGGAGAGAGAGTGGCCACCATGCCCTGTAACAAAGGCTGATGTTGTTAAATCGTCCAGCTGAATACTCATCAACACTGAAATGCATCGTTTGCAGAGGTAGGCAGAGACGTGGCACCATTACTCCGTTCCAGCCACTTGACCAGGTTTTTCAAATATTTGTCCTCTAAATAGCCTGATTGGTCTGTTGGTCGTGCTTATTGAGGTACATATGGAAATTGAACTCTTTACAGTGTGTAAAAATGTTTCCCGTTTTCTAATTCAATTGGTTTGAATTTGGTGTGGTAATATTTTCTAGACACATACAATACACTGTAAATAATTTGTTCTCAAACAATTTAAAATGATAAAAGAAATGCAGGGAGCAACTTTATTAATCCCCAGAGACAAAAAAAACTAAAAAGGCACTCTTTACTGAAAGAGGTACGTCAGTGCCCAGGAGTTATGAAGCTGATTACAGCCTAAAAATCCCATTAAGAACTCAACTCAATGGAATTTACGAGACCTGGCACAAGACGGGCTTCTGCGTTGACATCTTCACTCTGGTGTTAATATCGTGTTCACGTCATATTGAATTTGCCATAAATACGAGCAGCCAACTGGGAAAAATGGGCCTGTCAGCCTCCTCGTGCTAATTACAAGGAGGATGTGAGGGAATTGTCGTTGGCTCCGATTTTTCCCACTTGGCGTCACAAAATGCAAAAAGCTTGTCAGCTGGCAAACACTGAAACAAAACCCACTAATGTCAGTAGTCTGAGGTAGTACAAATTAAAATGATCAGTCATAATCACTCTAATATCATCAACTCCACTTTCAAAAAGGCAGTAATGCATGTTTGGGGGAAATTTAGTCAATGCAAAGTGGCCCCACTAGTGGCCCCACTATATGACCAGAAATATCTGATTGCCTGCCAGAATTAAAAATATGAGACAGATGTTCGTTGGGTATTAGCTACTGGTTTGCATTGAATTTACTGCTTGGTGAAATCTCCTGCCAAAGTTGTTCCAATTCCAGAAATGCTACTTGCTTATCAGGTCAAACTAGTGCCCACAAACACAGAGATCTGAATTCGCACACTTGGCCGAAATGACAAGTTGGCTTTACCTGGCTGTCGCTGTTACACTGAGCTCCTTACCTCAAGTAACACTCGCACCTGACACCACATATCTTTTAAACAGCCCCCTGACAAACCTACGCTCTCACTGAGATAGATCGCTCACACCTGTTTTTCTTTTATAACTTGACAAAGATGCACCGAGCGTTATTTCCTTTCCAGCTCTCAGTAAAACAAACATATAACTCCACTACAGTTACTTACCTTCACCCTTCAGATCATGCAGTATATCAGCAGATTGGCTCTGGACACAGTTTCAATGGCCACTTACAGTGCTGCGTCTCTGCAGCAGCTAAACAAAGACAGATCCAGACTCAGCTCCCTGGACATGATGGAGACAGTTGTTCTGAAAGTATCCTATATGGGTTGTTTCCATGAAATTAGACAGTTCTACTATTCTCCCTGTGCTTTCACCCACTAAGGATTTGTTTGTAAGGAGGATTACAGAAAAACAAGTGAACAGATTCCAACAATATTGACTGGACGGATGCGGTATGGGTCAGGCAAGAACCTTTTAAATTCCTCAGGGTCCAATCCAAGAATCTTTTTTTCACATTTTTAAACATTGCAAGTTTTTCAACATTTTCACAGGTTTCCCAGGGAATAATTCATTCGGTCGTGATGAAAAAAATCTGGCACATTTTTAGGGAACTGATATCTTTGGGTTTGTGAAATTTGTTGCAGCAGAATTTAAGAGGACTGGTCGACCATGGCAGAAATTTCTCATAATCTAGTGAGAGGTGTTTGCTACCCCCTAACTTTAACCCTAAAACAACATACTTCACCACCAATGTTTCAGCCCTGGTGACGAACCAACACAACCAAACAGGTAGAGAAGAACTGATTGAGGAAAGAAGCTGCAGAAAATAAATAGAAATGAATATGTCTTTCAATAGCAACATTTTTCTTTCATAATTAAAATATGAGGATTCATTAATCCCACCATGTGTTTTCCACATGTTTTCTATTTAAGCAAGACATGATAAAATACTTTTACTTCATGAATATTTTTGCCATGACATGCAGTGAGAACTAAAGGCGTCAATTAGTAACAAATTGTCCTGCATCCTGGAACACACTCTCTCCCATGCTGTGGTCAGAGACGTTTTCATATCCTTTATTTCATTTTCTGTGTTCTTCATTTATGGATGTGAAGAGTTTTATTTGTTTCCTCACCACAGTCCTGTGGTGTTTTAAAGTCATTATATAGCTCACGGAAGGAGAGGAGTCATGCTGGAGCTGTTGTGACAGGAAGACGTGACGACAATGGAAAGATAACAGTTGACTTTACTTCACCGTGAGTCAACTCGACATATGCTGCAATGGTCAACTGCAGATTCCAGCAAACACTTGAAAACCCGATCAACTAATTCTAGAAAGTGACAAAAATTATTGTGATTGGCCAAATTTTGGGGTTAAGGGAAACCAGCTCCCAACACTGTAAACAAATTGACATGTACTGTGTTGTTTAACTATATTAATTTTATGTATTTTGGAAATATAGTGTTAATTCTTAAATTGTTTATTGGTCTTGAATGTTAAATTAGATTGAATTTAAATCCTATTGCTCTTTGTATTTGTTTTTGTATATTTAAAAAAGATCTCTTTTACACAACCAAATGTTTTAATTCAATGGTATTTGGTAACTTTTGCAGCCAGACTTTTACTGTATTAACAGTGTAGGCAGCTTTTTCAACATCCTATAGGTTCCTTACATCCCTTTGCCATTTCACTAATTGGTAAACAACTGTATCATTTGAATCGTGTGATTGTCAGTGTGGGTAGGTAATTTATAAGCAGGACAATTAAGGTCCACATACACTTTCCTGAGCCTCGTCAGGGGAACTGAAAGTAAACATATTGACTGGCTCTATGTTGGATTCAAACCAGATCCATTTCCCACCCTTGACATCCTGCACCCCACAAGCCTCTTCAAAAAACACTACACACTCTGTTTATATTACTATATACAGAGACTATATTAATTAATTAAATCTATATTACTATATATATTCACACATATTTGAGTAGATATACAGTTGTAGAATTATGTTAAAAAACTATTCAGTAACGTATTTAAGTGAATGCTTTGTTGTCAACTGTGGTTCAAAGTGTTAAGTTCACAAATACATCATTTATTTGTAATGCTCAACTGCTGATATAGATTTAATCAGCACTGAAGAAAATAATGACCCTGATAATAAAATTCCTCATTATATAAATTGGCAGTACTTGTAATGAACTGTAGTGAATTATAGGAAGATTATTAAGAATTTAAGAAGCGTAATCATCATAATTAACTCGCAAAGTTATAAAAAAATATATATATCGTCCAGATAAACATTAGAAATTTTCATTTAATAAGACGTTGGCCTCTAATTAACCATGTAATTGCCTCATATGAACTCCACACATTAATTGTTATTCATGAAACAGGATAGATTGCAAAAGCAAGTTGTGGTGAGGTCATTTCATTGAAATCAGCATTTAAACAGCATCAGCCTTCTGCATCATTTCAACACATCACACATTCGCCAGGAGGGGAAGGCTACCTGGGCTGCGTGTGTGTGTGTGAGACAGAGAGACATGAAAGTATTTATGTTTCTACTTCCACCTTTCATCGCTTACAAAAGCAAAGACTTGTGTCTGCTTCTGCTTTGTATTTGTGTGTCTGATCTGTCTGACTCACTTGAGTGAAAAAGTTTTTCAGGAAGGGTGTCTGCACTGAGGTCTTAAACACACATTACCCAAAAATCTCCCTTTTACACATTCCTTTTGTTGGTCTCTGTAAATATGTGACCTTGATGGTGAACTCTCAAGTGCTGGCGGAGATTTGTAAATGGCTGTGAAAGTAAAAGAGAATCAAAAAGCAGCATATTATGAGCTAAACACAAATTAACATCAACAGGTGAAGAAATCTAGTTCACATAAGACAAAAAGTGTTTGTCAACAGGACATCAACATGAACGCCACAGTATTTTTATTAAATTGTGTCCATTTGTGATTCCGACAACTGCAAGTGATGCTGGCAAGATGTTGCCATAGATACAGTAGCTACTAAAATTATAAAAAGAATCATAAAGGCTAGCACTTAGCCAGCTCTTCTTTAAGAGGCAAAGAGCATTTTTAGATAAAACCAACACAGTGACACAAACATGTACTGATGGCAAAGAAAAATGTGCTTTTTCTATTCCAGTGTGCACCAAGTTTAAGATTGTACAATCTCAGACGGCAATGGCCAACATACATATCCTGGACAGGAAATCACTGTACACTATTTACAATTGGAAAGGTCCACAAGAATTAAAAGTTCCTCAACACGAAACACAAACAGTGATACTTTTTGAAGATTGAGATGACATTTTGGTTAATCCATATTGACAGATATCTGCATATATTAATGCAGATCAATTAAAAAGCAGATGTGTTTTGGTCAATGTTCTCCAGTTCCAAATCTTTAACAGATTCTGCATATTCACAAGATCTGTTTATAGAGATTGATTGATTATTATTTGTTGCTGCTATCATTGCTGCTGTTATTACTAGTAACATTATTACATCTGCCCTATAAGTATTATTGTTATTATTGTCATCAAAGCCAACAGTTCGATGCAAAACGTTTCCTGGTTCTCTCCACTGTCACCAAATGTTACTCAGAGTGGGAACTGTACTTTTCTCTCTATAATACTCGGAGTTCTCAACCTTTAAGCACTTTGAGGTAATCTGTGTTGGGATTTTGTGCCATACAAATAATGCTAAACTGAATTGTTTCTGTTGGGAGGAAAAATGGACTTTGGTTGCAAGAGTGACACCAGCCAACAAAAAAGTTAGCCCCCAAAAGTGTTCCAGACATTGCTGCAGAAAGTTTGAAGCATTTCAAAGACGTTTAAAAGTAAAGAAGATTTTCAGATTTTTATTCAGAGCTCCTGAATCAAAGAGGACAAGAGAAAGAAATGAATCACATTGGCAGTGAGTGTTCTTTTGCTTTATCATTAGCAAGTTAATGAATGTGCTTATTTGTGTGACTTTAGTCTTTTATAGTTGTTTCTCTGCCAATCGTTATTTCGCTCACTCTCTCTGACACACATAAACACACACACACACACACAAACATGCACACACACACACACACTCACAGCTGTCTCTGAATCCCTGGAGACCAATTTGCTCCTGCAGCTGGCATACTGTAGGTGGTACAGGCCATGGGGCATTTACCCATTTACCAAAGTAATGAGGCTTACTACTATTCATGGGTCTCTTACTCCTCTGCTTTAAAAAAGTGGAACACTCCATTTTCTCCCACACACAGCGAAGTAAAGTTTTTTTGTTGACTTTGGGTCAACCTTAGTCAAAAAACTGTAGCACAAAATCAAACTAGACTGAGCTGCAATTTAGCACTCTTCTCAGGAACAATGAGCCCTCCAGGAACAGTTCATCAAACAGTGCTGTTGTGGAGCAAAAGCAACAACATCGGCACACAAAGCACACAAGCCCATCTGTGTGAAGCAAACATCCCCTCAAAGAAGTCGTAGAACAAATACATTACCTGAGGGAAGCAACAGTGTATGCCAAAGAAGATTCCCATGTCGCACAGACGTATTACCTAAAAGAGCAAAGTAATTCTAGATTCATTATTGGACAATGGTTTACCTTCGTGCCAAAACTTCAGCCACATGCTGAAATATCCACAATGCTTTGCAATGTTTTAACCTGGCAGAAACTGATGGTAAACAGAAATCTGTTACTGTTGGGACTGATAACAATAAACGACAACTGTTTGCATCTACTCTGCAGAGGCCGCCTCCTGTGGAACTATTGACATAAGTGGAGGTGGCGACAAACTTCAGCAACACACCGACTTGTAAACTAACTTTTAAACTAATACACTTGACAGAAAAGCTTTGGCACAGAACGCATTAGAAATGGATTCATGCCTTGTCTACATTACTGGAGATATTTCTTTGATCCTAATTGTAGTGATTTAAAAAGTCTTTTTCATTTGGAGGGGAGGCCAAAACACAGGGGGAAATGTTTGTTTTGCTAAATTTCTGCATTATTGTGGACAGGGTGTAAGAGGTGAAGCCCATGCGTCATTAAGGTTATTCCATGTAATGGTTCCCCTCCCTGAACTTTGGCTAAAAGCTTTTCTATCATAGAGAAAGTTGTAGGTTCACAATCATTTTTGCCCAAGAGGGTGATTTGAAACAGAAAATAAAAAAGGAGCACACATGTGGCACATTAAAACCATGATGTAAAAACACAATGCAAAGGAAGATATCATGTAAAAATCCTTTCACAATGACTGTGACCGAGGACATCACATCCATCAACTCGCCTCTTCATGATTGGAGACCAAAAGGCATCAACATTATGGCCATTAGTCAAAATAGGGGACAGTATGAAACAGGAACCGGTGGTTAGACTCAAAACTTGTGCTGAATTCATCATTAGGAAGATGTGTGTTCAGACAGCTGAGGGAGAACAGGGGTGAGAGGATTCAAGCAGACAAATGAAAGCAACTTGCAGTCCCACCAGAGAGTGTCAGCAGGAGTCTGAGGTCTGAATCTGAATTACAGTCCAACAGTCGGACGTCTGTTTACTTGCTAGAACCCACTCTGGTATGAGAGGAATGGCAGATGAAGGCAGAGTATACCCTTTGTGGATTTGAAAGGCACATGCATATCATATTTTGTGTGTGTGATTTCTTCTTTTGATACTTTCCAATATCAATGTGGGCACAGTCTAGATATGCTAAAAATGGATTTTGATGAAAGATCTGGCTTTTGAAACACATTGATGCTCTTCTAGTTATAGCTTCTTTCTATATGGACAGTGAAAGTCATGAAAGTATGTTTGTAGGTGTGTTTTCTCCTTTGGAACTGCCGTATCAAGTTGCAGCTCATGAAAATACCCATTGCCTTAAAAATAATCCAGTATCCTACATAGGCAGTATATGAAGATAGGCGACATGTATCCACTTCCTTCCACTTTCCAGAAAATAAGCCAAAATATCCTTGATACAAACCCTGCCATCTTGAGTATTTTAGCCAAGAGTCTGTGCAGTGGCGATGGGGGATGGAAGTGAGGTATCCCGCTGATACACGTGTTAGAGTCAGTTGTCAATCATGAATTTAAACTCTATTTATAGCATCAAATACCTAATTAAAACTAAATGTACTTGAAAATATGCACTTGAGCTAAAATCAGTGTAATAAGAACTACCTAAGAAAAATGTATGTGACATGTACTTGATAGGTTGGTCCATGTCGCAACCATTAATATAAAGGAGACAAGTTTTATGACCTATCCTGCTTCCAGGCACCAGTTGGCAATTAAGTGCTTTGACGTCACTTTTGAGGAGTTTTCATGTCGTCTTTGTAAAATGGTCTATGGTATCCTAACGCTGTGTTTTACAGTCTGCATCATATGACCATACGCTGTAAGCGATATAAACAAATATTACATGTAATTGCATGCATATGTAAGTTTTCTCCAAATTTTCATCAACTCGTCTCATCCAACTCCCAACCACGCAATGCAGGATTGCTCCTATCCCACGGCAATCTGATTGGTCCTGTGGGAGTCTGATTAATGTCAGCCTCTGCTTTAGATGATTATGAGTCTGATCAGCGTTGATGGCGGGTGTTAAGAAGTGGGGCTCTTGTCTCTTGGAATTTGCGTGGGCTATGCTTGAATAAAAAAGGAAAACAAAAATATTGCAGATTAAAGTGAGAGGAAGGTACAAACTTGATCAGACCAATGACAACACAAAGTCCCAGCTCTCATGTATCAACCCATCTCCACTCATGAAACAAAGTTTGCTCCTTGGTCACTTGTCCTTAATACCATAACAGATGGTTACATCAGATCCTGAGCACTGATAAATTGTCATTGGTATTCTTCTTCTCTACTCTGTGCATGTTGCTCAAATGGCTGGACGTGAAATTTAAGCAGCATAAATTTTTCTCGACCAAGTAAAGTTCAAGGGAGAGCTGTGGGACTCGCACTTGTTTTTTCAGATTTACATTTGTGAGAATTTGTTGGGCTTTTTTTTTTATATTCATGTAATTAATCCGTGAGATTTATCCAAAAGTAAAAATTTCTCATGAGGAATAATTTACAGAAAAAGATAAAAAGGATTGCACATTATTGGCATCGAGAAGTGAGCAGTCTTGCCTTTAATTTGGCTCTTGCCCTCCCCCTGCCCTTGGATAAAATATACTGTGACTTTAATAGAAGCACAGAGGAGTCAAAGTGGGCTGAAAGTGAAGTCATGTGTAGCAACAATGATATATGTATACAGTATATGAACATGTATTAATTATAGATGAAGTCATGTTCTCGTTTTTAATGTCATCTCCCCTGATCAGAGGCGACAGTATGTGAGCTTCAGACAGCATTTTTGTCCACCCTAAGGTACTTACCTGACTGCAGCATGGCATGTTATATTACCCTATTAGAAAAGTACCACACATCTCTGTTACACTTTTATTATCAGTATCAGTAAAAACTTGTGTTATGAGCCGCAGAGCGAGGCCTTGTGTCCAGAGCCTCGTAAGAGGTCCTCGCAGGTTGTGTGTGCATAAATTGTGTTTGTCTGTGAGCAATCAATCAATTTTATGTAATTCTATCACTTTAAGATTATTCTTTGACTCCCTGTAATGAAAGGAAATTACTCTCAAAGAAGGGGAATTATATGTGTGACAGATTTTTTTAAACCATTAGTAGTGCATGGCTTTTAGTATAAAAGGAAACCAACTCCTTTTCCAAACATTCAGCAATGTCCTTGTCTTAACCGTAAGTGTTTCCATACGAGACTCACATGACGCCACATTGTGCCTCCCCTGTTTCATTAACTGAGTTTACTTGTGCATGTACTCACGTTATCTGGTTTTGATCATATTCGGAAGATGTAACATTGAGAAATCTCATTCATATCCCTGCATATTATAAATAAATATCCCAGTTACTTTTCGCTGTTTGTGCAGGCGCTTGGGATGTTGAGCATTACCATTGTTACGACAACACAGCCTACCGGCAATTTAGATTCCTGTATGGTAGCTATTGAAAATGAGGCAGTTTTAGATTATAGTGGCCTTAGCTCTATTACATGCAAATATTGCGTTGTGGATTTGACTTATCCAACTTTTTGCCAGCGATGGGAGACGAGAGCGACAGCAAATATTAAACACTTTGGCTGTTGTGCTGTCACTGCCACAGCACATAACCAAGGCGACTGATGGGATCAGGTTGTTATGATGGAGTTCAGTGACACAGAATGGAGAGAAAAGTTTCATATGAGAAGTGCATCCTTTTATTGGCTGTGGTGAGACTGGAGGAAACAAGATTATGAGCCCCAGTTGCTTTACCGATGGGAGCGGCCATAATGTCGGACAAACTGGGCAGTTGTGGTACTTTAAGCCACGCCCGCATCAGCAATGGTCAGAAACGAAATAGGGTATCCGTGCATCGGTATCCCAGTGACTTACAAAGTACTCCAGCTAGTAAAATTGGCCTCTGTATGTGTATATATTCTGTTCTGTAGTGTTCTTGTTGTCTTCTAATTTATTACAATGATACATTCACGCACATTATTCCTGCTGATCACTGAAGCCATAGTTAGGCAGCTGTCAGTACAACACTCTGGATGTGTGAGTATCATCATCTTCATCGACCTCATGGCCGAGCTAGAAGCTACTCTCCGAGCTGAGCTGGGGACAGAATTTTTTACTTGGCTCCTGCTGCCATCGCCACTAACTCTTGTCTCACCTCACTCTTTGACAGCCTCATTTTTGGTCAGTACTTTTGTAACAACTACAGTATGTAGAAGTTACATCTTTTTATTGTGCTGCAGTTTTTTTGAATTAAAAGCAAACTTTTGAAGCTGTATTAGACATTTGCTTGAGTTGCTTATTGTTGAGAAATTGATGAAAGCAATAAATGAAATTTGTCAAATATGCAATTGATGCGTTGGTGTTACCCTCCACATGGGGGTAAAAACCCTTTGCAACCTCTAAACTTCATGTAAACTGGAATGTAAACTCAATAGCCTATTCCTATGGTATTGTGATGTTATGTTTTTAATCCACATAATGTAATAAACATTAACTCTGTGTAAGTAATACAGCTTCATGCTCCCTGTCAGAATTTTAAAATCTGAATCTACAAAATCTGAATCTACAAGTGAGACTGTTCAATTGTCTATGTTACTACATGGTTTTCAATTTGAATAAATGAATTCCACATTTGTCTGCTTTCACCTCAGTCAAGGACGAGTCTGTCCATCATTATTCAAATGTTTTACCTGCGAGTATATGCAGGTTTTTTAAATACTGGTAAACTCAAAGAGAAGGCGATTGACTCATTTCCCTTTGTCTGAAGAGGAATATTTTCCACTGGTGAGTCAGTCAGCGTTGCACATTGTTCCCAAGATGAAATAAACAATATGTACAGAAACGTTCATAGCTATTTACGCACCAATACCCAGAAGTTTAATGCCCATCATAACATTATGGTGGGAAAATGCAGTGTCAGCATCTCGACCACCAAAACGAAGAAGAAGAAATTAGTGCATGTACACTCATGTTAGTGGGTTTTTGCCCTGTGGAAAAAGGCCTGTACTGAACCGGGTTTCATGAATTTTTGTGCAGGGAATTACCCTAGGAGGAATCCATACAATTTTGGAGCAGATCCAGATACAAAGGGGAACCAGGTTTTGGTTTTTTTTCACTTTATAAGATACGCTCTCTGAATTCTAGTTTCTAGTTTTCAGTAGTGACTGATTGCATCCGTTACAACTATAGAGTAACTGATTTATATAACCATTTTTAATCACTACTGTTCTGGGTATACAGCACTAAACACACTATCTTTGTGCATGCAGGCTGCACTGTATACATGAAGCTCCCACTAAAAATGAGTCAGTCCACAACCCACCTCCCTTCCTCCTCATAGTCCTCATTCTCCATCTCATAGCAGGATGATTATGTATCCTGAATAAAGAGATGGAGAGCGTTGTGTCTTCTCATTATGTGTCTGCTCTCAGATGGAAGAAAGCATGACTGGATGCACATTATTAGTCAAAAATATTTTCCAGTCATCCTTTGATAAATAGGATGATTCTTCCCAGTCCTCACACACCCCCTTCTCTTCATCCTCTCCTCATCTATCTCTTCTCCGGCTCTCAAGCTGCCTGTTGTCCACCACCAGCACCACCAGCACCAGCAGCAGCAGTAACAGCCTCAGCAGCAGCGGCAGATTGTGTTGCCCCAAACAGAGAGCGAGCAGGAGAAACCCACCATGACAGGCAGATAACAATGCTGCAACACCACACTAATTGGCCTGGGGCTTACAGCGAGAGTCTAGTGTTCAGCAGCCTGGTATTTTGGGATGTGAGAGCAGAAGATGGGTAGGTGGGAAGGCGAGGAGGAGGGCAGGCGGAAGGCAAAGAGTGTCAGTTCTGATTATGGATGAGATGTGAGATAAGTTGAGCTAGGATATGTTTTTTTGTGAGGTCGAACGAATGCTCTGAGTGTGTGTGTGTGTGCATATTCATGCGTGTGTTATTGTGTGCACGTCTGCCACACAAAGTCCTAATCAGAGGAGATGGATGATGTTTAAGTTCTGTTTCTTTTGTTATGAGCGATCAAAGAGGGTACTTATAAAGTATGCTTATGCAGCCACATTTTACCACTGCATGCATCCCATCAACAGACACACAGCCGTCTTTGATGCTCTTTCTATAAAACCCTCATGTTAAAACCTGGCTTTTATGTTTTATCAGGATTGTCAACCAAGGAATTTACAAATGTTTTTGTGTTTGATACCTGCAGAAGCCTCAAAAAACAGCCACTACTCTCACCCTCCTACATCACACCCTCAAAACTGCAATATAACAAAACATGTGTATAGTTTTATACCTGCAGTGCTTCACATAATATAATCCAATACTTTCCAGCTTTCTTGATGTTGTTAGCTGCTCAGAAAATAAATGGCAACATTAATCATCGGCTAAAGACAAGGCTGACCTTTTTGACTTAAAGCGCTCGACTCTCCAGCTCAAAAATCAAGCTCTATAAGAACTGCTGCTTTAATAATGTACTGTAGCACAATAATAAACAAGAACTGGGACTTGCGTCTGAGGTCTACATACTGAGAGTACCTCTGTGGTCTGGGACTTGCGTCAAAAGGCTGCTCGGGTCTCTGAAAGATTTCTCACATTTGTCATTCAGAGTCTTTTATATATTGCTCTGTTCTCAAGCCTCTTCTTCTTCTTTTGTGCTTCTTTTCTCACCAGAACCACTGGGACTCCACCTGACAGCATGTCAGGATTCAGAGAGTGTGAGTGGACATGACAGTGGGTACTTAAAGTTGTGCAGCGAGAGGAAAAAGATATAAACACAGCATTAATATTTACTGTCTAGTTATGACAACCTGAGAAGTTGCTATTAAAAAACCACCCTTTTACTTTTAATGGCTTTTCCTTTGGGCTCACTGGTAAAGTGGTTAGCAATGTCCCCTCACAGCAAGAAGGTTCCCAGCTCGAATCCCAAACAGCTGGAATGTTTTCGACCAACTCCATTACCCAATGTGTGCTGGGATTGGCTCCAGTGCCTTAGCAACGCTCAAAAGGATGAGCAGTATATAAATATATATAAGCAGGATGGATATATTTTTCTTTTTCTGCTGATCAGCTTTTCCACTGTTTTCCCTTTACATCATGAAATATCATATACTTTTAAGTAGTGGCAGATCAAGGATTTCTGTAAATCAGGGGTCATGAAGGGCCCACATTTTACACAGAGGGGCCCCTGGATCCCCCCAGCTGCTAGACACAAACTTACATCTTTGAAAACTTCTCACTTCATATTTCTTGTTATTATAATGTTAAACCCACAATTTAAAAAGAGAGTAGATGTTTTTCAGTCTCAGCTTGAAATCTGAGGATAAAAGAGGTCAGAGCTATGATTTTATTAGAGAGTTTGTAGGCTCCTCACAGGCTCCATATATCCATATTTTCTTATTCATCTTCCAAAACCTAGAAATTTTAAATGTTTTCATTTTTTCTAATCTCACAAAAACACAAAGACGAATGGAGACACACACACACACACACACACACACATATCCATAATGACATTGTATTCAGATTAATTGAAAGATGCCAGAAGGAAAATTGATTTGTGAAAACTGAGTGGAAACTGCAGGAAAAGGTAGTAATAGAATTTTAATGGACTCACAGCATGTACGGAGTCAAGTAAAGGTCATTAAATGTTTGAGCTTGTGAAATTATGTTCACAAATAATTTCACACCCTGCAGTTGTGTATCCACTTTTTAGTTTTTTCTCACACATTCAGGCTTGTAAATGTGTGATAAAGTTTTGCAGCTGTAGAAATGTTTTGTGCATATGTGAAAAGGGTTTGTGTACAGTAGCTCTAGGAATGTTTTGTGTAAATGTAATTGAAATTTGTGCAGGAACACACAAATCTCCTATCTGTTCATATGATAAAGTAAAGCATAGTAAGATGGAAAGAACAGTATCACATCGTGAAGCAGGTTTCTAAAGCAGTAAATTAATATTACATAATTCAATAAATGTGCATGAATAATAATTATCTGCTGACAAATATATCTGGTAAATATTTCATATTTTTAATCCTGGATGTCAGTGGAAAGAGTAAATAATCTTTCACCAGAGGATAGAAACCAAATCTGTCTACACATGAACATTGTCAGTTTGTTTGAAATGATGGATGGCAAGTTTGTAAAAGATGGATCTGATGCTGTGTGCAGCGGCAAATGTGTTATATTAGAGCAGTGTTGTAGATAACCTTATCAGCGATGAGTAACCTACACAAAGTATTTTTAATTAATCTAATTAATATTTAATTAAAGTTGAACAATAGAAATTAAGGCCCGAACGATGCTGGAAATGATGAGATTTCATGACAAAGATAATCAAGTAATAACTGGTAATAAGTGAATGGCAATTAGAGGGGAGCGATATCTTAACTTTATTCAATAGCAGTTAAAGGTACAGCATCTATTGGTAAAGTTGCATATTGGAACCAGATGAATACACCTCGCCACACCATGGCTATTAAAATGCAATAGCCATTTTTACAGTCATTGTTTGGTTTGTCTGTTGTGGGATACTGTCAAAACATGGAGGTCTAACATGGCGGACTCAGTGCAAGAGGACTCATCAACATAAATGATGTTATCCATCATGACAACATCAACGACAGCTGATTCTCCAGTTCAGGGTTCTTTGTACTGAGTTGAGCTTCACTGAACTTTGACTAAACAGTAAACAGCTCTGTGTGCAGCAGTGGTGGTGCAGCTTCAGGGTTCTGTAGTCCTGCAGCAGGTCTTCACTTGCTGCAGGTCACTTTTACAAAGCTGCAACCAGCACCACGGGCCAAACAAATAGTCCATCCCAAACAAAGCAGTTTAGGACAGGCACTGCACTAGTTTATCAAAATGGACAAAGTTTCTCTCATCTCCACACAGGATCTCTGGAACAGCGAGTAAGAATCAGAGTTCTCTGCCATCTGATACCGAAGTGTACATACAATGTCAGTTCTTAATTTGTGTTAATTCCATTGATCTACACTTTTCTGTCTCGAATGCTATCAAGTTTTGAAACAATGTCAAGTACTGAGAGGAAAGAGGGAGAAGAGTTGAAGAAGAGTTGCTTGAACGAGTAGCATCCGCTCCTCCCTTTAAAAGTGTGCCAGGGTCCTTTTGGGTTTGAGTCAATCAATAACCTGTCAGGTAGAAAGCCTTTTCACTTTTTTGGTCTGTCCACCCGCTGCCGCTCAACTCAACTCAATCTCTGTTCTTGTTTTCAGTCTATTGAGTGGCTGTGCTGGCTCAAAGAAACATTGTCTCCTCTTGTGCTGCTCAGTCTCTTAATAAAAGAAGGGTCAGAAATGCTCAGGTGGAAAAAAACACATATTACAGAGCATGAAGTCATTCCTGTAAGACCGAACCTTTACTCTGCCTCTTTTAAGTGATGCCACTTGCCAGTGACTTTTACTGCGCTGCTGCCTGCGGATCCTGAGAACTGAAGATGTTTTGTCACTTTAAAATTGATTGTCTGAGCTCTAAAAAGAACTGACAGTGTTCACGGTAATAAAAATGTGTTTAGGTGTACTTTTGAGAAAACTGAAGTAACATCTGAAAATGTAGGAAAAATAATGATGAAATAGATTATTTCTATATTTATACCTGTATAGATCTACCTTTTCTATTATTTTCTGCAAAGTTTTGATTGCCACCAAGGTTCTTCTTTTATAAGCTCTGTATTCATGATAATATTCATTAGTGATTGGATGCAGCCTGTGTTATTAAACTTCAGAGCTGAAATCGGAAGTAGATCTACTGTGAACATTGTGCAGGGCCAGTTGGTTTTGTCCAAATCACATGCACACAGATTTTGAAGTGAATAGAAAGTACCTCATCATGCAGAACTATTGCTGCTCTTATCTCTTCAAATTGCATGTGGATTTTCAGAGTTGGGAACTTTAAAATAATGTAGTTTTGCAATGGTTTAGAATGCTTTTCTAATGTACGCATGGTTAGCTAGAATAGCACTCAGTAGCATGCATACCTCTGCCAAGACCCAGCAGTCCCTTTAAATCCTGATTCTTTTATTTAGATCTGCACCAAATTGCACACACTCATGGATGTCAGTCATCCAGAGCCATGAAATATTCTCTTGAGAAATGTCTCAAATATAGCAATATTTAAGAAAACTTCCTGGATCCACCTCTTTGTCCAGATCTGCATCAAAATGTAATGGGTTCTTGCACATGTCCCCTCCTTCACCAGGTTTGGTGGAAATTCATTCAGTATTTTTGTTTAATCCTGCAGACAAACTAACAAACAGACAAGGGTGAGAACATAATGTCCCTGGCGGAGGTTAATAATGTGATCTGATAAAAGCCTGATATGTTGCTGTTTCCCACTGTACGTCTCATCAAGTGGTCATCACATGATCATTTTGACAGCTGATTTTGATTTATTTAGTGTAAATTTATGTTTTCCTCTCCGTCCCTCTCCAGTCATCCGGTGAACCAAGCAGGTAAAAGCCCCAGAGAGGTTCACCCTCCGGACCAGAAACACCCCTCAGCTCAGATAATCATCACATGTCAATCATCCATCACTCTCAGTCTGTCACTGCACGCTCGTGGTATCACATCATTTAGATGATTGATGACCACTTGGATTTAAAAAAAAATACTAGTCTTACAATATTTTTCTATAAGTACTGCAGATTTCCACATATCCATTAATGCACACTTGCCACATACACATTCATGCATGAATGAAAATAAACTACTGAAGATGTATCATTCAATTACAGACCACTGCAACACAATCAAGGACTATTTAAATGTCCATAACATCATTCACAGGCCATATTCAATTATTGAACATCTATTTCTTCATTTGTTTCTTGTGATTTCATCTGTTTCTTTTTATTGTAACCTTTTCTATTTGATGTAAAATCTCTTCATTATAACATTATGAAGCCTACCAGATGGTGAACATATATTAACACAACTTTTGATATTATTATATTACATTTATACATTTCCATCCCAAATTATCCTGGATATATCACCATGGCATAATGCACTCAGAACCTATTTACTATGGGTAAATGAATCCAATATTATAGAAATATTACTACATTATCATCTACGAATGATAAAATATTTTGTATGAAAAGCTACATTTTTAATGTAACCCAGCATTCTGTATCATATACACATCTGACATTTGTAGCAAACCACACAGTTGAGTTATGAAAATGTTTATTGAGGATAGACCTCCTACCTTACACGTGCTTTAGAAGACGTGGCTGTATGTGGCCGGGATGGATTCAAGATTCAGAGGACCAAACCAACCTTTCAAAAAATAAAAAACGCTGCATATACAATTAGCACGAGGGCTTTCAGTTTCACAATGTAAAACTCTATAGTTATAATGAGGGGGACAATCCCAGGATGGGGGGGGTCCGGACCGCCCTGCCCCCCTCAGTGAAATCAGCCCCTGTCACCGCCCAATGACAAACACTCTGGTGATACAGAGTCAGTTTCACCTCGCACTGCCCAGCCTTTTTATGTATGTCCTGATTTGAAGTTAATTGCTTAACTGTAACATGCACTTCACCTGGATTTATGTCTTTCCACTTGTTTATTCAGGTTTTTCCTTTAATTTGTTGCCCCTTCTTTATTAGACAGAAAACACACTCACATATCCCTATAAAAGGTGAGTGTTAAGCCAGGCACGCTCCTTCATCGACCCACGCAAAATGCCTGAGAGCAAATTGACCGTGGTAGCCTGGTGGGACCGCAGAGTCAATATAAACCAACAGGAGTGATTGATTGATCCCCTGCTACCCAACTCTCCTCCATCTCATCATGCACACCTTCTGGTTCCCTGTCCATGCACTCTCTGTAGATTTGTTCAGACTGAGCATTTATCCCAACTGGATCAAGATCCTGTCGACATTTATTGCAGTTCACACCTCACATTAGAATGCATCTCAGAACACATTCACACTAAGCCGGTTAAACCTGAACACATATTTTTTTTCATGTTTTTTGGTTTTCAAACCACACTACAAGCCTGTATTTCACAAAGGGATCTTTTTAAAAACACAGAATGGAACTAAACGACCTCACACCTTCAGTACGAGTGGTGAAAGATTTCTGAAATGATGTGAGAAAACAAAGTGTTGTGCTGTAATCTGACCTCGAAGAATTTGATTATTGTGTCAGTGCAGCACTGCAAAAACGAAATGTATATTCAATTTAATTTTATTTATAAAATGTAAAATTCCAACGTACATCATCTCAAAGCACCTTACATGGTGAGGCCAAGACCTCGGAGTAGTGGACTGTTGGCCTCAAACATGTAAATTACAATAATGAACTGGTTAGTTCCTTTTGAAACATAATTGCATGTGGTAAGGATTCACTTGTTATATTATATATTTAAAGTTTTCTCACAATATTCAAAGAAGATGTACATTTGGAGTTTTACTTTTTAGATTCTAGGATATTAAAAGTAAACGAATCATAATGGATAGGCATAATATATATCGGTTCTGACTTTAGGTTGTATTTTATGTGTAGAAAAGGTTATTTCATTCAGGGAAATCAGTCACTTTGAAAGAGAGCATCCAGGCACATTTATCTCAGTTAAGCTGTAAAGCAGAACTGCATACGTTTAAGCCTTGACTAGCTAGATCAGATATTTTGCAGCAACAATGGTATACATTTTTATAGAGTGATTGGACAACACACAGGTATCAAAGGGAGTAAAACAGATTTCTGTGGTTAATTGATTCTTCATCTGACACCAACTTCACAAATTATGAGATATTTGAGAGGTTTTTTTCTGCAAAGTTCAGTCCAGCTTTTTTTCTTTGAGGTCAGGGAGGCATTTTCTTTCACACTACATGTCCGTGACCTCCTTGAATATTGATCAATTGGTCTGGTCCCTGTGATTCCACAATAAGCTTTGCTTTTACAGCCACTTGGATGATGTCGAGTGGCTGTAAATGAGAGGTTTTATTGCCAGGTGTCTACAAGGCCAATTTTAAATGCCTGACTCATTGCCGACCAGGGAGCAACAGCAACAGAACGATCCCATCCTTATTTATAGATTATTGATGAAATAGCAAATAAGTGAAGGTGGGGATTATTGAACGTTGAGGACTAATGACTCGTGTGCAGTTCTCAGCCGGTTATTTATTATTTTGTCATTGGGGGAGAAAATTAGATGTACATGTTTGAGTGGGACTGAGGTAGGTATCACGGTGAACCTCCATCTAGACCTTTTTATTTCGGGGTACATAAAACGGCTAATCATGATGAGCCGAACACAGGAAGAGAGACAGGAGGCAAGGTCAACTTTAAATACCGTGATTAACAGTTCAAAGAGAACAACTGGGGTTTCATCTTCCTCTCCTCCTCTCGGCCGTCCCTCCCCTCACACTCAGTTCCTCTCATCTTCAAATAAAGCAGGTGGAGGGTGGAGGGTGGAGGGTGAGGGGCGGCCTCTCCTGGGTATATCCATGGGGAACATCGATGGCAGGGGGATGGAAGGCTGGAGGGCAGCTTTGTTGCCTGCTTGGCCTCTCTCCTTGCTGGGCAGTGATTAAATCAAGGCCCTGGTGTGAGGCCTTCTGCCGGGGCAGCAGTGGGCTCCTGCCCCCGGTGAGCTTGGATGTGTCCCTCAGAGGAGATGTTACAAAGTCAAAGCCTGTTTGTTTTTTTAATTCATTGCAATTGCTCACAGTCCTCTATTTTTTTCCCCTAGCATGGGCCAAATACATCACTCAGAGACGTCCCGTACCTGCCCTGAATCTCAAGTTGTTATTGTTAACGTGCTGGGTATCAAACATAAGATCAGGCTGGATTTTGATGCTCTTCACTGATATACTTCACATAGCCCTTGGCCTTCAAGAACAAAAGGTTCTCTGGAAAGGTGACAGGAATCACAAAAAGGCTACCTCAAGACAAAGGAGTGGCATGAAAACCCCTCGCTTAATATTCAGCTGTTCGCACACAGACCAGATCTGATAAGAAAATGTAACCTCACTTTTCTCCCGTCCTCAGAACTTGCAATTATTATGAGAAAAGTTCAAACTTAGTGTTCGAGACTTGAACACAGGATTGAAACTGAGGAGCAGGTGAGAAAATCTGGGTCAGGTGTAAATGAGCTGTCCCACTATAGCCATTACTGAAGTAACTATTGAGGAATCCCCAGTTGTTCCAGTGAAGTTGCTCAGTGGCAAACAGCTGAATGCGGTTGCCCTTGGCAACTCCCTGGTGGGAATCTATATCAATGTATGAATGTGACACAGTATGGTGCTGAAAAGCAGGCATGCTCAACCAAAGCTGCTCAACCCCTGTATAGGTAAAGATTCAAAAAGTTAAACGCTTAGAAAAAATGGAACATGTAAACTTTTGGAGGATGGTAAATGCCTCTTGCAGAGCAGCAGCAGCAAGTGATTGCTGTGCCCCAGGTCCTGTTCCTGTCAGCCTGACAGAAAGAAGAGGGGAATGCACCCAGGGAGAGTTATTCTTATATAATTACTCTGAAATCAAGGCAGAGGGGGAAGAAAAGTCTTTTTGTCTCTACGTGTAAACTTTTGGGAGATTCAAACTCCCTCCTGCAGAGTAGTAGTGAGTGATTGCTGTGCCTCGGGTCGTGTTCCTGATGGGTTGACAGAAGAGGAGAAGTGCATTCAGGGAGAGTCATCATTTATCCTTATATAATTACTCTGAAATCAAGGTGCTGAAATATCTGGTACTCAGGCGGGCCGAAGAGAGAAGCCCCCGAAGGACTGTCTGAAGCACACACTGCCTAGGAAATGAAGCGATGGAGAGAGGAGGCAAATTGGAGAAAGAGACGAGAAATGAAGAGACGAGGGGAGGAGAGAGAAAAAGTCAATACAAGGTCAAGTAGTTTTAAAAGAGATGGTCTAATGAGCAGTCAGATACAATGATTAATCAGCAGACACTGATGAAGAATGGAGAGGAGACGTATAAAAAATCAGTTGAAGTCGAACAGTTATTCTTAACCGTCAGATTTACTGCACCAGGATGATCTGTGACATTTCATCTACAGTAGATTGTTGAACACAGAACAATGAACTAAACTGAACTTAAATATATTTCAGTGTAATTATCCAGACTGCAGAGCACTATGAGAGCAGGAACATGCTCAGACTGTCTTTGTTTGTGATTGTGTACAATGACGTACTTACTGGTTCAGCTTAAACTAAATGTTATTGAAATTCCTTTCGGAATTAGTTCCCCTTTCATCTTCTAAACACCCGCACTGAAAACTCTCTTCGTTTTTTTCTTTTCCTGCAGTAATTCTCCCAAACAAGTGTCTCCTCACCCTCCCGTTCTGCCAAATGAGAAGTTTAGTTAACACATCCAACACTAATCTCAGTGCCATTATGAGCATTGCTGGGATGAAAGAACAGTAAAGGAGCGGATGAAAAGCAGGGAGGGCTCTCGCGTCTGTTGTCCGCTGATGAGGGAGTTTTTGAGGATTTTTTGAGTCGATCATTAGAAGGAAAATAAATCCTAAACTCTCTTCTTCTCTCGCACTTGAAGACAGCGGCGTCTCTCAGCACACACATTTTCCAAAGTCAATGTGCATCACTTTGAAAACACACGCGCTGACTCTTCTGAGCTCTATACATGCACTCAAGCGTGTGTAACTATGGCAGGAAATGAATATTTAAGCACAGAGCCGCAGGTGTAGGAGCTGCAGCCATTTCTCCCGTTTTCTTGAGCACATCATTTATTTACCAGTTTCAAGCTTCAAAGTGGGTTTAAACATCATCATTTTCTCTGCCTGTTCTCTTTAATCAGGCACATCATCGCCTTCATCCCCTTCCTCAACTTTAGCCTCTGCCTGCTGTGCTCTCAGGTGC
The DNA here is from genome assembly GCF_024713975.1 of Paralichthys olivaceus. NCBI lineage: Eukaryota > Metazoa > Chordata > Actinopteri > Pleuronectiformes > Paralichthyidae > Paralichthys > Paralichthys olivaceus. Next base: position 11,466,982 of record NC_091107.1, on the reverse strand, counting down.
TCTCTGAAATGGTGCTTCTGTTCCTCCACTGTGAGGGGCTACAGATCAGGGTGTGCTGCTCTTGAATCCTCAATACGAGTGCAGTGCGTACTTACAAGCCCACCCGGGTGGGAGATGTTGTCAGAGGAGGTACACGCTTTAAACGTGAGCTGAAGTCCTGATGGAGTTCCTGAACATGGACAGGATATATGACACTTTTACAATAGCTCTGGTTCAAGAAGTACATTTCCCATTCATTTTCTCCATTTACGTTTCAGAAAATTCTTATAAATAGAGTTTTATCCCTTGAACGTCTTCCAATATATTCTTTGCCCCAAAAGTTAAAGATACAGGACTGCATAATCAATCAAGAGTGAAGAAGATTCTTTTCCTCATCTCTAAAACACTGCAGCATGTTAGAAAGTGAAATCATGCTTGTTATGTGGTAAGCATGATGTTACAATGAACCATCCAATCGTAGCTGGCATGATTTTCACAGTTGTGGGAAACATTTCCATGGAAACAGCAAGCTCCAGCAATTACAGATGTCACTGTGACACCTGAGGATTGTGGGTAGTGTAATACTTCTCCTACATCGCAAATAAAACAAGTTTTTCATAAAACATATCATACCAACCTCTGGTCTAGAGGAGCATAAACCATTGTTTTCGCAATCTCGTAGCTTTTGGGGAATCTACGTTGGATGGTCTATTCAGAAAATGAATGTTTTTTCTGCCTCCCAAACCACGCTGCTTCGCTCTATAGCCAGGTCTCCCAGCGACCAGGCTTTGTTGTTATCTTGAGCGACAAGAGAGTTGGTTTAGAGTATAGGTGATGCTGCTGACGCAGTAGTTTGGGACAGCTTTCTTCCTCATACTTTTTCTGTCTTAAACAAAAAAAAGTATTTTGTCACTTTTCCCCCTGCGCTCTTGGCAGAGAAAACAACAGCTTTGCTCGGTAGGTGGGACGAGGGGAGGCAGCCTGGGGGAGCAGTGGAGCTGAAAAGGAGGTGTGAGACAGGTAACATCAAATGTGTTTCTAATGCATGACGGAGGCAGATGGAGGTCACTGCTGTGTTCACGAGGATAACGCCGGAGACAAACACATACCTGCTGCACCCATAATCAATTCAGATCGCCACCATGTATCGGGAGCTCTGTGACAGGAGCAGCAGAAGGCAGAGGAGAATAATGCAGAAATTCACTGAAGTTCCTCCAAGATACATTATAACAGAAAGGGTGGCACTGTTCATTGATTAACTCTGTCTCTCTGTGTGAGGATTCAAGAGTCCAAATGTGTCTGTGTTCTTGTTTTTCTAAGCTTTTAGGTCCATTTGTGTTCAAATAGCTTGTGTCCGTGGTAACAGAAGCAGTTACTTACTTGATTTCATCTCAGTGATTGATGGTGAGAATGGCCACTAGGAGGAATAAAGCACCATAGCACAAAGGGCCTAAACAGAAATTACCTTGGTGAATCCCGAGCCCCCGTTAGAGATAAATATAATTAGTTATCCACATTAGTCCGGCTCTGCAGCTTTGTATGTGTGCTTGTATCGCAGGATTATTATTCTGTGTTGAAAGGGTGCTATTACCTGAGAGCACCGGGACATATGAAGAGCTCTAAAATTAGATAGATGTCTTTAAACAAAGCTGACAGTCTGCAATGTGAAACATAACTGTGTTCATTTAGGATTTCTGTGCAATTTCTGTTTTAAATGACAATTAATTTGGGGTCTTAATATACAAAGCCTTGCATTAAGTGGTCAATAAGAGGTGGAGGGTGCAGATCCTCTTGTTGCTTCATTACTGCGCCTCTTGTTTTATTCTCATTTCGTCTTCATTACCTCCCGACGTGCACGCCGTGTATTTAATAAGACGAGTTATTCAACCCTGATGTTTGTTCCATCAGTGCAAATGAAACCTTGGCTTCTATAACTTTTGTTCTATAGTCACTGCAACAGCAGCAGCAATTTAAAATGGCATCACTCCTGTTTCACTACATAAGAAAAAAACAAGACAGACTCCCTTGCTTTCCTTTCACTACAGACCCCTGCACGTAAACAACGAAACAAATAATGACACACAAAACAGATTGATTTGCTTTTACAAATAATCACACACATCAACAGCTTCCTCTGTGTGATGAGAGGAGTGATTTGATGAGCCTTATGAACTTTTGAGTAGCAGTATTGATGTCATCTATATTCATGCTGGCTTGTTCCAGATACATTCACTGGATCAGGAAATGTCATTGTATTTCATTAGCATTCATACACAAGTGAACCCTGAGCAGCACCTTGGCCACACATAAGACGCAGCGTTTCTGTTGCGAGGGTCTGCAGTGCCCCCAAGAGGATTTTTGATTCATCTCCTCCACGGTGGAAGCGCTGAAGAACAATCGATCCACGTTTGTGTGTCTCATTTAAAATCCCCTGTGGTGCAGAGAGTCTCTCGACTCTACAACCTGGTTCCAGCTAATGAGGCTGACCACAACGTTAAACACTATCACATCAAAACAGGTAAGTATGGATTCTGAATATGAGAATTAGGATATGACAGCACTTACAAATTGTTCCCTGGAACAACATATTCATTTCCATGTCAATAACACAATACACATACACACACACACACACACACACACACACACACACACACACACACACACACACACTGATAGGTTGGTTAGTGTGCAGTATAAATATCCAAGGTTCTCCTACTGCACTGAATTGTACTAAAAATTTACAATTTGAAATAAATAACCTGAATTATCAAGAGCCAGCAAGCAAAGTATTTACATTATGCTCACACTTTTTTGTCATTTTGTCCTATTATACAGGTCAGTATACAGTGTATACAGGAAAGCTCACCTCCGCACAATATTAAATATGAGATTGATAGGAATTAATATACTTGATAAATATAAATAATGTAAATATAAATGCTACATTTCCAAAACGTTGCACATTTTACATCCATTGACACTAATACTAGTACTACTACTAATAATAATAATAATAATAATAATCTTTGCTGCATTTAAACATGTTTTTGAGGTAGGAATTCAAAATACTATTAACTTGATTTATGATACATGATTATGTAACTAAGTCAGTCATCCATACAAAATCAGAAAGCCTTTATTGTCGTTGTAAGCTCTGCATGTAATGAAATTAGAAGGGCTGCAAAAAAAACATATAAATAAATTACATAAGACAAACAATATGTTAAAAAATATATATATGACACTGAAGTATGAGCCTAAATACACTGTGATATGGAAATAACCACACTGCTTTGGGGTTCCAGGATAGTTTTCACTGCATCACAATAGGACTAGAATACGTCTTCTGCTCTGTTAACTCTGCTCCTCAGCAAAGTATTGTTATGGGAGGAAAAATGGCTCTGGGACTTTAAAACTGGAATGCTGCCATTAACGGGAAGATATTTATCTCCAATTATCGCTTTAATGGCAAAGGGTCATCTTGACATTAATTAATCACAACATATCACTCTGGCCTCATCAGCGGTGACACTTTAATTTCGGCAGTTATTATCACTACCACAGCGTCGACTACACTGTGTCAAATAATGGCTCTGTAATGACCCTCACTAACTGCAGCTCACATGTCTGGCATTTATTAAGGAGCTGAGTGAGCTGGAAGTGCAGAATACATATTATCTGTTCCTATTGGTGGAGACATATGCTCCGGCTCTCATCGCATGTTTAACACGCAGACACTAGAGCAGGAGGGTGCCGTTTCAGAGGTGTGCATCTGGATCTTTCATGTCTGAACTTTTTACAAAAACCATGTGAAGGACGGAGCCCAGAGATAATGGGGTGAATGAAAGTAAGCTAGAGTGAGATGAGATGGTTTTTGAGAGGAGGGAGAAAAGAGGTGTGAGAGTGTCTGTATGTGTGATTATTTTAAATTGTCTTTCATTCTTTTTGTGCCTGTCTTCAGATGTAATGGGGGGTTTTGAGGACAGAAGAAGGAATATGAGAAATCACAAGGCACAGGGCTGATATAGAATTTAAGGAATTCTGTTAAATATCCTTCGGGATCAATAAAGTATCTATCGATCTAGATATATCTGTCTATCTATCTATCTATTTAGATATCCATCTGTCTATCTATCTAGCCATCTATCTATCTATCTAGATATCTGTCTGTTTATCTATCTATCCAGATATCTATCTATCTAGATATCTATCTATCTATATATCCGTCTGTCCAACTATCTAGCCATCTATCTATCTATCTAGACATCCGTGTGTCTATCTATCTATCCAGATATCTGTCTGTCTAACTATCTAGATATCTAGATATCCGTGTGTCTATCTATCTATCCAGATATCTGTCTGTCTATCTATCTATCTATCTATCTAGATATATGTCTGTCTGTCTATCTATCTAACTATCTATCCAGATATCCGTCTGTCTATCTATCTATCTATCTATCTATCTATCTATCTATCTATCTATCTATCTATCTATCTATCTATCTATCTATCTATCTATCTATCTATCTATCTATCTAAATGACATGATGTTACACACTCTTGTACAGTAGGTGGCGGTATGCACGTTAAATTGTTTGCGATCCGCCAGAAAATCGAGAGAAGAAGAAGAAAAACGTCTAAAGGAAAATGGCTGCCGGTCAGTGTGTGGATGGTTTCTTTTGGCTCCAACTGTAGTTTTTGAGGTGTTCGGGCATGTGCTGTTGCGTTTAACGGGGGAGCACGATGTTTAAAAAGGCGAAACGAGCGAATTTCCGTCGGAGAAATGAGTCGGACGAGGACGAGCAGGAGGAGGGCCAGCAGCCCCCGCTGGCGCCCACATCGTTCGGGCCTTTTGTGGAGGAAATCCCGTTCATGGAGACTTCCAGCAGCAGCAGCAGCTTCACCGCAGCCCCCAGCAGCGCAGACAGCTTCCACAGCAACGGCTTCCTGTCAAACCTCAACAGCGTGAGAGCTGTCAAGAGGGAGAAGAAAGTGAAAGATGTCGTCGCTGTGGTGCCAGGACCCACCAAAGCCAGTTTGCTGAGTTTCCACGATGATGAAGGTAACGTGCTAAAGCAATGCTAAGTCAGCTAGCTAGGTGATCTTAGCTGGAGAAAACGTGTTGTCCTCACCGGGCAGCGTATGTTCCCTCTGTTTCTGCTGATACGGAAATCGTATTAATAATTGCATTAACTGCCTCAGCACTTTTCTTGGGATTCAACCACTTAACCCGGGTTGGGCTGCATGATGCACTGCACTCACTCACACTGTCTCGTATGTAAACAGATGGATCCGAGGTGTTCAGAGTGAAGAAATCCTACCACAGCAAGAAGATCGCGAAACAGCTGAAGAAAGAATACAAGGAGGATTTGGAGAGGTCTGGATGTGTCAAGCAGGAAATCAAATCAGGTGGGAGTAGTAGCTCACTGTTCATGTCATTTATCTCTTGTCATCTCTACTGTCACATTACTGACCAATAAAGAAACCTGCCCAGCTGAACATCCAGCTGCAGCCTGTGTCACCAAATACCAGGCAACAGGATGTTGGTTCTGATTAAAAGTAGTTTAAACTTTGACAATGTGCACATATTAAAATTTAAAAAAAAACATTTGGTGTCATATGAGTCTCTGCAGAGATCGATTCACATTTGGCGAAAGGGATATATCGGCATGAAGTGAATATAAAGTAATCCTAGTGAATTTTGAACAAGTGTGTGATCAATCATTATATTTTAATACTTTATATTTACATCAGGAGCGGGTCCTCTCAACGGAGGCCGCCATGTTTTCTACAGTAGCCCAGACTGGACAAAGTAAACACCCTTTGAGTTTTTATGACAACTGAAGGCTACCATGGGTTCTCTTTCATGTTTGAAAGGGGAGGGTGAGGTGAGGGGTAGTCAGCTGCAACATGCAACTTCACCATTAGATATCACTACATTCTACATGCTGAACCTTTAATAGAAGATTTCATATCCGAAATATTGATTGCCATTTTTATCTGCTACCCTCTTGACTCATGTGTTTTTGTATCCTGTTTTCCTAGATGCAACACTTCAGCTTCCTGTTGCCATCAAAGAAGAGGTTACTAGTGCTGCAGGTAGTGAGCATGGGGAAGAAGAGATGGAGGTGGACAGTACAGAGGAGCAGGAGGAAGAGGCAAAGAGTCAAGGCAGCCAGGCACATAGTCAAGTGGCCAAGAGCAACAACACCGGATCATCTTTCAACACACTTTCCTCCCTCGGCAGCCTAAGACCAGGTATCATACACGTGCTTGTTCGGTGTTTTGACTTTAATCACTGGCACATTTATGAAGGTGAAGGCTGTGTCCATGCTTCTTTATCTGCTTCTACCACATTTTTTTAAAGAAAAAGATGTGAAGCTGCACTTTAGTGTGGTAGTGACTTTAAAAGTGCTGTGGCACCATTTTTGTGAAAGACGGTGTCATGCTTAAGTTTGTCAAGACAGTTTTGCATTTATTTACTCTTATCCTAAGACGATAGAAATATTCTATTCAAGTAGTATTGCTTCTTTTAACCTCATTTTGTTCTGCATATTTTTACTTTTTCTTTGTCCAAGAGATGGAGGGATGATTGTAGTGGGAGCACTGGGGTGTAGGAATAGAAAGTGGTTTGCATGGCTCACAGTTAGAGGGCTCATTAGCAGAATTTTGCACCAGTCCTTAACCCCCCACAAAAGAACTTCAGGATCAAAACCAATTTTTCTTTTATTTTAGGTGAGATCCCTGACGCAGCATTCATCCATGCTGCCAGAAAGCGGCGGCAAATGGCTAGAGAACTGGGGGGTGAAGCTCCACTGGTAGACACAGAGACCCCCAAGAAGCGTCTGGTACGAGAAGACCAAGACGCCAGTGACGATGAAGACGAAGAGGAGAAGAGGATCCGCTTTAGCGGAGTCAAGAACAAAAGCCAGAGACAAAAGATTGCGGAGGAGATAGGTACTGTTATAGTTACAGTCTGCCAACAAGCCATTAATTTGTACCGTACAGTTGTAAATCAGATTGTTTCTAAGACATTAACCACTCCTTACCACATTCAGGTATCGAGGGCAGTGATGATGAGGCGTTAGATACAGGTCAGGATGAGGAGGTGAGCCGCTGGGAGCAGGAGCAGATTAGAAAAGGAATCAGTATACCCCAGGTAAGCTTTACTATGTCTGTTAACAGCTGTAAAATACTTTTCATTTCTCTAAGACTGACAATGAATCATGAAGAATTTTGACAACTGATAAACTAATTATTTGTCAAGCAATAATGTCTGAGGTTTGAAGCAATTTGAAGATGTCACTTTCAGTCCCAACATTTAATGGAATAAATAAGTGTAAATAACTGTTAATTGCAACTCTAATGTATTGTGATTAGAAGCAGCATGGCTGTAAGTTGCAGTGGTAAAATTGTATATGCCTTGTTTCTAGGTCCAGGTCCAGAGCAGCCAGCCAGAGGACAACACAGTCTACTACCAGAACAGCTATGAGAGCCAGCCCTATGGCTCCTCCTACAGCATCCCTTTCACCTACAGCACTGTAGCCCCACAGACTGGCAAGCCAACTGGTCGAGCAGACAACGGCTCTGTTCACTACGGGGCTCCTATTAGTGATCTAACCCCAGTAACCATTGATCTGGTAAAGAAGCGCCTGCAGGATAGGTAGGTTCAGTGGAAGACTGCTGCAACATCTAATATGAGTTGTCAGCTCAGCTGCTGCCAACTCTTTGTGCTGTGGTCCTGAAAACCCAGCAGAGCAGTCCACAGATCTAAGGGCCAGAGACTCGTGTTCAGCCAACATCATTCTAGCACATTGTCGCCTGTTAATTTGTTATCATGATTTGTTTAATTGATGGATGCACTCTGCAAACTGTCACCATTTAAAACTAGATTAGCTCTGTATTTCATCAGCCTGGTCTAAGTCATCCTTTCTTACTGTCTTCCCTGTATGTCATGTGTCTGTAGACTCTGCCAAATGCATGCAGGCCACAATGCAAACTCCAAGCGCTACAAACAGATCGAAGAAGACCTAGCTGCCTCTGAGAGCACCATACAGCAGCTGGAGGGCTCGTCCAGTGATAATGCAGAGCAATATAAATTCTTGCAAGAGATGCGAGGGTATGTTGGAGACTTGCTTGAGTGTTTCAATGAAAAGGTAAGGGAGAATTTGTCTGCTGTCTGATTAGCTGTTTTGTGTCTGTGTGATCTCTGACCACTTGATGTGGATTTTAAAGAGATAGAATGTAATACAAACTGTTGCGGAGAGTGAATTAAGAATCATGAAAAGCCATAGTTATATTTCGTAGCAGTACTAACAAACCAGTGTGACTGAAGATTAGTTGTTTGGAGCACTGTGTGTTTTCCAGTTGCTTCACAACAGCTCATTTTAGTCTGAAATATAACTTTGACCTGTTATCTCATTAACAAACTTTTATAAATAGTTTTTCTGTAGAAGCAAATTTATCTCAGGCTGTTTAATGTTTTCAATGTCTTGAACAGAATTCCTTTATTTTTCATTGTTACTCATACAGTGAGTAAACAAAGTTATAAGATGAGTTGGTGCTTTATGACAACCCATCTTAGTGATATACACACAGGATCTGTAATCTGTGTGTTGGATCTGTTTAAAGAGGAAGAGTCCAATTTGGTAAAACGTGATAAAATAGCGCCTCTGGCACAAACTATGTTTTTACTCCCGTAGCTGCTAAATAAATGCATGTCTAAACACAATAACTAAACCTTGATCCTGCAGCAGCAGGGTCGGAACTAGACGGAATGGCCTGTCAGCTGATGATATTTCCTCATCTTCACTAATGTCTGTTTTAATTCTGTCAGGTGACTCTGAGTGCACAGAACATTGTGACGGAAACGGGACACTAACCATCCATTATCAGCATGACTTAGTATGGAGTCCATTATATCAGCGTAAACATCATGACTGGAACTGTATGTTGTCAGTGTTGGGTAGAAACCTTCTAAGACTAATTTAGTGGTTATAATGCATTCGTTTCACAAGGTATCTATCTAGGCCTATAATTGGGTTTGGCTGTTTGAAAGTTGATAGTTATTTCTGAGGGGAAACGGATATTTTATAGAAACTCAGTTTTCACTCGACACTACAATATTTGGTTTCCAGTATTTTATTGTCCATCATGTTCCAGCAAGACATCCCCATGACTCGGAGTCCCGCTTTTGTTTGGATCAGAGGTCACAGAAGGCAATATATCTTTCAGGTGCCTGCTGTCCTGGAGCTGGAGGCTGCCATGCACCAGTTACTAAGGCAACGGGCCTCACGACTTGTCCAGAGAAGACAGGATGATATTAAAGATGAATCGTCGGAGTTTGCAAGCCTTTCAAGTCAGTCCATCTTGAAGGTTTTTATGATTTATTTGAACGGCCTCGTTAGTTCTCTGTATGTGAGTGTGTATGTATGTATGTGTGTGTGTTATTCACATTCTTGTTTCCCACTACCCCCTTTATGTTTCCCTCATTACTGTGCTTAAGGGTGATTGTGATGTGATTTTGAGTGAGTGAGCTTGCACTTGCAATAGAGATGTTTTACTGGAGGAGTTGCTTTGGCTTCTCATAAGTGGCTGAGTCTCACAGTCAGCTGGGTGCCTGTAACTCAGCGCAAGCAATCAGTCACTAAGTAATGATGAGAAAAACATTAGTGACTTGTCATCTGTCACTTTCGCTGTAACATGTAGGAAGTTGCAGACAGGTAAGTGACTAGAACATGAATGATATCAAAATTATTTGGAACAGATATGATTTTGTATTGCTGGTGGTACATTTAGCAAAATGTTTGAGCTAATTTAAAATGGTTTAAAACAGTCCTTGTGCCTTTCTGATCTCAGAATATCTTAATATTGAGTGTCCATACTAAAACTAGATTGTGGGTTGTCTCTGCTTTTCATAACTGGTTCTAAAATGACTCCTGTCTCTTGCAGATAAAGCTGTCATGGCTCCTAATTTAGACTCATTTGGTCGTGACCGCGCAGCATACCAAGAGCACAGTCGTCAGAGGAGGATAGCAGAAAGAGAAGCTCGACGGTACGAGGTTCATTGGCACTTCAAGAATTTTTCCAAGATTCCATGTTTCAGACTAAGAAATGCCAAAAACTCATATCTGACTATCGCCCTCTGTTCTTTATTCATTTAAAAGGCAGTCTTGATTATTGCTTGGTTTGCCTGGTCACAGGTAATTAAATACAAAACATTCTGACCTTGGTTTTAACATCTTCCTTTGTGCTTGTGGATGAGTGCAGAACTCGACGGCGACAAGCTCGAGAGCAGAATGGAAAGAGGGCCGAACACAATGAAGGCTTATCGTCTGATGATGAGGAAACGTCTACCGACATCACCAGCTTCACCATGGAGAAAGGTTTGTCATGAAGTTGCTGCAGAAATACAGTATCAACCATTGATAGTAGATTAGATGTGATGTAACACAAACACACATCAGACATTATGTTGGTCATCACTTATTGAAGCCTTTTGTCTCATCCAGATCGTATCAGCAGGGAATGTAAGAAAGTATTTGAGGACGTGGTGGACGATTTTCATTCTCTTGACTGCATCAAGTCCCATTTTGAAGTGTGGAGGAGAGAATACGCAGACTGCTACAGGGATGCTTACATTGGCCTCTGTCTGCCCAAACTCTTCAACCCGTTAGTCCGCCTGCAGCTGATTACATGGAGCCCACTCGAGGTGAGATGAGATAACTCTTCATTGATCTCCAGGTTAGAAATATAGCAGCAGCAGAAAGACAAATGAAAAAAAGAAAACTAATATCTCTTAATAATATCTCTTAATAACTAATATCTCCTCCTGACTTCCTCCAGAGGTCATGTCTAAAAACATCTTCCCTGATGGCTCTGCTGTAAAAAGCTGCTCACATAGTTTTGAAGCAGAGGATAGCGGTCATAACATAAGCCCACATTGCCAATCGCTATTTGTTAATGAGTACTATATTATTATATTCAAAAATCAACATAACAAAGCAGCCAGCTGAAGTTTGTAGTCAGCTGTTTGGCTAGCAGCCAGGCACAGAATTCTCTGAGAGGGGCAGCAGCTGGTGTGTTTGTGTGTGGGGGGGGGTTGTCAAGAAATGGGTTTAGTTTATTTGCACACCCCTGCTTCCATCCACAGACGGACCAATTTTTTTTCATGTGCAGGGCCAGAGACCCATCCCACTCCTACATGCCCTCTAGCTTCTCCCCTTAGCCATTCTGGGCCTTCTTTCTCATATTGTTACAGAAACAGGGAACAACAGAACTGAATATATTCTGAGTGGTCTCAAAGACCAGGTTCCAGTCTGTGGTCTCTCCCAGTAATGCAGGACCTTCTCATCTTCTTTAGACCGCACCTTCACTTGCACATTGTGTATCAGGTTGTAGTCTGTACTACCGAGGAGGCAGTGGAGCTGTATGCCTCCTTCATGTTGGCGCACAGCAAGTCCAAATATGTGTGTTTTCAACATTTTCTTTCTCTGAAAGGGTTGTATGAAGTTCTGAAATATATTTTGTGTCTTGTCTTTCTTGCAGGCACAGTGTGCAAACTTCGAGTACATGCTCTGGTTTGAGTCGCTATTGTTTTACGGCTTTGAGGAGAACGGCACGTTGCAGAAAGGAGATGGAGACGCCAGTTTGCTGCCTGCTATCGTAGAGAAGGTCATCCTCTCCAAACTGACAGGTAGGGGAACCAGCGCAGCACCTACTGTAGTATCCTGTGAAAGATTACCCTGGCCTAAAAGTGCAGGCCAGTAAAACAATGTCATATGTGTTCATGTTTGGGTTTTGATGTTTGTGTCAGTGTTGACGGAGCAAGTGTGGGACCCGCTATCCAGCAGTCAAACAGCCAAGCTGGTGGGCTTCATTCACAGACTCATGAAAGGTTACCCCACTGTGCTGCATGGGGACAATCGCTACACTGAGGTACTGTCCACTCTCATACTCTGTACATACACATGTACTTCATCTGTAAAGTAATAGACTACCTTGGCTCATGTGGTAGAAAATATTGTCATCTTGATTTCTTCTTTCTATCAGGAACTTTTGAAATCTATTGTCTTGAGGACCAGACGGACTCTGGATGAAGACGTTTTCCTTCCACTCTATCCCAAAAGGTATGTTACAAAATGTTCATATTACACGTAGTCAAGATGTTTTTTCTGCGTCTGTATGTCATTTGATTACTGAGTGAAAGTGTGTTTTGCTTCTTTTCAGTGTGTTGGAGAACAAGAACTCTGGTCCCTACTTATTCTACCACAGGCAGTTTTGGTCCTGTGTGAAGGTTTGTGGACACACTCATTGTTCTCGTCTGAATCTCAACTGACTGATTTAAAGAGGAGACTTAAGATTGGTCACCGGATGTAATATAGATGTGTTTTATTTCTTGAGTTAGCCCATGTGAGAATACCTCATAGTAGACAGCGAGTGAGTGATTGTGTTGATGATGTTTCTAGAACTTGACAGACACGAGTATGTGAAAGGCAAACTCTGGAAAATGTCTGGACCCAATTTTTCAGACATTTTCCAGAGTTCACGTCTGAAAACTGCTTTCATCTGTGTGCATGCAGGTCATTGATTTGCACAGTAAGCACTGATTGCAACATTTACAGCAAACAACTACTGTGACGATAACATTTTGAGCTGTGATGCTCTTGTTCCAACTTTGTGCAGCTGCTGGGCAACATCCTGCAGTGGGAAGGCATCTTATCCATTTCCTGCCTGAAGGACCTGGCGTTGGATAGCACAGTCAACAGATACATCCTCTCTGCACTGCAGACCACAGAAACAGTGGAAGACAATGTTGAGAAGTGCCAGAAGGTGGGAGATGCATGCCATCTTCTTACCATTTCATGCATGTTTAAACATACTGAATTGTGCATGTAGCCAGATACACGATTTGTTTTGAAGCAATCATTTGAATCAGTTTTTCTGTCAGTGAATAACTTATTTTTAAATTAAGGTGGGGGGGAGGGGAATCTAAGAAGGGGTTGCTTGTTTTATGTTTTAAAATAAATACAATGATTTCATAGATATTAAGGGGAAATTAGTTACTGCTGCTTGTTTCCACACACTTTGAAAAGGTCAACATATACAAGGTTTCATTGGTCTTCATGGATTTGTATACAAGTTAGTTTGGTATATTTCAGTCAGTAGAATGGGATGGGGTGACTTTCCACTCTGTCTATCCTGTTACATACCGTTCTCAACATAAAATATGACCTACTGCATAACTTTTTTACAATGACTGTGACAGCTCCATGGTCATGTCTACATCTCCATTTACATATTTACAATAATATGAATTCCATGCATCTAGTTCAGTGATAATACGCTGATGAAAGAAGTCTCCATTATAACTAGTAGGCTCAGAGGGAACGTGCAACCAGACAGAAGGATCTCCTTTCTCAGATGTTTTGACTTCATGGTCAAGTACAGAACTAGAAAATGATGATATGATTTCCTGCTCTACCACTTAAACAAATTCGCTCCCTTATGTCAGTCCCAAACTTGCAGAGTGAAAATTGATGCTAACTTGTTTTATTAACTATAAATCTGTAATTTGTATAAAAACTTTGCTTTCAGATTTCCATACCCTAATTTTTATATATTCTTAACGGTTTCAAACTGATTTCAGAGACTTACTGTGTTTAATAGACACCATGTCTAAATATAGATACTATCTTCTTAGCCTCTTGAGCAATGGAAACCGATTCCTGTCCTGGAGCCGACAGTTTGAGAAGAGTTAGTCTTTTATAGTCATATTCTCTCAGCCCAGGTCAATGAGAGCGTCTGGTCTTCACGTCTGTACCTTCTTTTTTTTTACTGCCAGCAGCTGACAAATGCACCTGCTCTGCTGCTCGGATTTATGACTCACTAGACAGGGTCCCACAGTTTGCATTTAACTCTTCCTTGTACCTTTCTCAGGTGGTGGAGTGTTTGCCCGTGCATTGGTTCTCTGGGCTGAAGGGCCAGCAGACGTTGCCTCAATTGGAGCCATTCTGTCGGTACCTCACCCACCTGGCAAGCACACTGCACCGCGGCACTGTTGGCTTGTCTGATGTGGAGCGGCGCACTGCCAAGTAAGACCCTCTGCTTGGTTCTGTATATACAGCTTTAGAGTGTTTGTCAGTTCAGGGATGAAGGATTCATTTTTAGCTCTATGTGCTGGAATAATACTATTTTAAGTGCATGAAGTAGGATTAAAATACTCAAAAAGAACAATTTACATAAATGACTCTTTAGATCAGTATCTTAAAGTTGTGTTGTAATTCTTTGGATATGTGCTCACACTTATTCTAATAAAACAGGGATCAAGTCAGAGAGGTTGTGAAGATGTTGGCCCGCATGAACGCCCTGGACCACATCGTCGCTGTGGCAGCAGAGCACGGCATTAAAGACATCAAACCATTTCTGGAGGCCATGTCATAGAAGACGTCTGAACAGCAACCGCTCATTTATCTCCTGGTATTTTCAGCCCATCTTAAGCCATGAGATCGGAACAACGTGTGAGAGACTTGACTGAAAATACTTGTAAATATTGTGAATAATGTACAGAAAGGTGTCCGGGCACACCTATCAGCACATGACTGATGCTGAAATCAGGCCTTTTGTTGTCAGCTCGAAACAGCAGCAATGTTTTAAATGCATAATTTATTAGTAGTAAACATTTGTTGATATGGATTACTGTTCAGAAAAATCACTTCTCACTATATTCAGCCTCCTTCCCTCACATACTTTTCCGTATGTGCCAAAAGAATGTTTGTAGGTGGTAGAACCTACCAGAGAGACAACTTGTCTCTAGAGCAGCTCTCCCCTGCACCCAACAGACTGTCCTCATGACCCTGCCAGAGCTGAAAGCTTTGTGATTACATTTGTAAGACTTTATGTTTTAGTATTCTGTTTGCCTGTGAATAAAATATTCATTTGAAAGATTGATGTAGACTTTTGATTTTGCATTTCAGGTGAGAACTGGGGTTGTTGAGACTGAAGTCCACTTTTACTTCCTCCACCAAGGAGGTTGTTTTTGTCTGTGTCTGTTAGCAAGATTACACAAAAAAGGACGAATTTCCAAGAAACTTGCTGGAAGGATGAAGTATGTGTCGGGAAAGAATCTGTTAAATGCAGGTCTGGATCCAGTTTGAGAGAGTTTTTCAACATTCTCAGAGATTTCTTGGGGAATTATTCATGGATCTTGATGCAAAAAACCTGTGATCTTAAATGTGCTTTCATCAAGGGACTGTATACAGTGCATTTCTAGTGAGCTTCAATTTATGAATGAGCATTTTAATTCTCTTCTCTGCAGACTGAAATAGGATCACTCACTGATTTGAAAGATTTCTTTTATAGAAAGTGAGCTGAGATGTTATTTAAAGTTCTCCCTACTTGACTGATGATCAAACCAGACATCAAGGTGAAATCACAGCCCTGACTTCTCTCCTCCAGTCGCCACTTGGGGTAGTTGTGGTCTCTAGCTACAGCTCATGGCTGCTCGACAACTGTAATAGCAATGAGTAGGCGGGGCTCCCGGTGTACCCTCTCCCTCTCCATTTACACTCGCTAAACACGCCAACCCGAAAACTTAAAATCCTCCAAACCACCTGTAGAGAAACACACAGCAGCTCGTCCACCATCAGCGTCGACACAGTTAGTTTTCCTCCACTTTTTAAAACCTCTGAGGGAAGCTCGCGGTCTTGGATCACTGCTCCATGCTCTCCTGCAAGATCTCCAAGGTAAAGAACTACTTATGCAGCCACATGCGTTTGGTTTAACGGTGTGTGATGACTAACTTCGAGTATCAGTCTGTTGGTCGGATTGTTTTCGGCATGTGGGCATCGCTTGGAAAGCTTTGAGGCAATGCGTGTCCGTGCGTCCACGCTGAAAACCACATGTTCCCTTCGCTCGAAGCGGAATCTGATCGCTTTCTAACGAGCAGCTCATGGATGTGTTTGATTCAGTTGGGTGCACAGTCGATCTCTGCTGAAACACGCTCCTCAGATCCTCACTGCTAAGTTTGGATGCGTCCACGTGAAGGGGCTGCTGGAGTGCATTGTCTGTGAGTGACCACAGTGTAATATGAGAGGGGGTCCTGGGATGCGCTCCCCTCCTGCAGGGTTTGGCATTAAAATAAAACAGCTGGAATAAAGTAGAGCTGGTCTGAGCTGTGGCCAATATCTGAACTGGCAAATCTTCTGGAGTCCTTTCCAAAACTAAATTGAGAAAATGTCAGTTCTTGAAATGTAATTTTCTCTAAATCTGTCATAAAGACTGTGGTTTCTATATTGACCTTTTAGATCCTGGGCACAGTTCAGGTTGGTCTAACTATAGCTGGACTGAAAGTGGGTCACCAGCAGGGAAGTTGCCAAGTGCAGGATTGGATGTAGCCTATACAAATGCACAGGCGTGTGTGTGCGTGTGCGTGTGTGTGCGTGCGTGTGTGTGGGGGGGGGGTTGGTTGGATACATACTCAGTAACTGCTGCACATCCTATGTTTCCAAGAATTCAGACAAACTGCACAATAACACATCCTGTTTTGTGATCTTTATGTTGCACATTTAGAAAAACTGCGGAAGCTCAACAAAGGTACATCTTATCTTAACATCATCACACACCTGTATTTTTGCAGCCTCTGAGGCTTTTGCTTAAACTTACAGTTAATATTAATTTGTAGTGTTGCATGATACTGCCAAAAATTATATATAGATTAAAACATTTATCAGTTTTTCTACAATTAAATACAATAAATGTTAAAAGTTTAACAGCAAATATATATTGTGTTATTCTTCGGCCCTAACTAGTTGCATTCAGTGGTTTTTGACTTTGACATCTCAAAGCAGAGCTCAAACTGGCTCACTGAGTGACTGTGGCTGTAGTAAACAGACACATTGTGTACAAAACATGGCTCAGGGGTAATAGTAGTACACACATTCACACACACAAACACACATAATGCGAATTTCTGGCAACAGAAGGGATTATTCGCTGGAATAGAAATAGATTGAGATTATGAAAATGAACTTTGTACTCAGTGGTGCCCAGAAACAATTACTGAACAGAACAATACAATCCAGAATCTGAATTTACATACATTCTTTATGTTGAAATAAACCATTGCTATTTCACGTAATATTTCTTTGTTAAATAGTATGTCAATATAGTACAGGTTCAAACTGATAAGAACTCAAATATTCTCTTGTAAATATCCTGGATGACCTCGATGACTCAACTGATGCTGACCATCCTCTCACATTATCACTAACTAACCAGCAGAGACACTTCAGTGTCTTCCACATTCTTGTAGATCCTCAAATTTCTTGCCTCCAGTGTTTGGCATCATTGTTTTATCTTTGTCTAAAAACTGTTTAAATGTTTTGGTTCCTGAAAGCGTACAAGCTTTACTTGAACTGAAAGAAGGTAAAGGGTCAATCTTTTGTTTTGTTGATTATCTGGTCAGTGTCCTCCCCAGGTGAAGGGAACTGTCCATTTTCCCCAAGTTAGACTATTAATAGTTATTTTTTATGGTCACAACTTGACCGTAAACTGACAATCAGCTTTCTTGGTTTGTGGACATTATTTAATTTAGAAAGTTGTGTCCTGTCGCGTTTGTTGGTGCCACAACACTACTCCTGTGTGTTGTGGCTTTTGATCCACAGAGGTGGTGAAGAGTCTATGACTCTGCTCCTGACACACTGACCGACCTTTTGTCGCTGACACACATTGAAATTCACAAACAAGGCAAGTTAAAGGTGACCCAGAGGGTTTGCTGGAAACTGCCACTCTAACAGTGCAGGTTGCAGTGCAGTGCAGAGTCGTCAACAAATAACTGAGGTAACTGAGGTTACGTGATCTTCTGAATTTGAAAAAAAGAGTTCTCCTCATCTCAGGGTGAACAAACTTTTAAAGTTTTCCTGAAAAACCACTTTGTGGAACAGGGCCCCAGGGCAATATGGCTGACAGAAATAATCAGGGAGCAGCGATATTGACTGTTCATAGGCCAATCAGGCTTCAATAAAGTTGTGTTTACCGAGCAGAGTTGGATGGCATCCTGTGTACACAAAGTGTGTGGGATAGGAACAGACGGAAAATGTCAACGAGCAGCAGACAACACTCCACTCATTATAGTGAGTGTGTACATGTGGGCAGTTGTATATAGCTGAACTGAACAACCCACAAGTTGACAACTAAAACATAGAACCACATGCGTTTCATTTGTCTGTGGTGTTGCTTGTGTACATTATAATCAGTGGTGTGTAGGGAGTACAGATAGGCAAGCAGAGCTGTAGACTTATCCTGCTGTCACAGTTGTATCTGACAGCAACAGTGTTGATGGTGGAGCATAATATGTGAGAACAATATATATATATATATATATATATATATATGGTATACATTCATAATGTAATAATTTTGCTAAATTTTTTAATGAAACTTTGCAATTATGTTAGCCAGGTAGTCACATTTATTTATTATATTAAGCCGTTTTTGAAATTTGAAATATATATTTGTATTAACTTTAAAGGCTGAAGACAGTGGAGGCACTCAATTTGGCCTTTAAAACTGTGTTGTAGCACTGAAAAGGTCTCTAACTGTAAATGCCAAGCGGTGTCATATTCATAGACCTCATTCATTGGTTCTAAAGGATCACACCCCCTTTCCTGTTCACAGCCCACCACTGATGGGTGCCGCCTCTTCTGTCTTCACATCAAATCTGCTTTTCTCACCAAAGCAGTTTTTAAATCTCTAATAGCCTTTGTATTGGGTCAGTGTGCGTTCACCATGATAAGAAGAGAACACTTTCAAAAGCGTGCATTAACAAATTGATGCAAAGGCACGCCTGGGTGACACCAAACCAAAGGCTTCTCTGGATGCAGCCACCAGTTTGCAGGCACATGTTAGAACATGCTGTGGGTTCTTTAAAACATGGCTACTTTGAGGGTTTGCCTCTGTGCAACTGTAGCTCAGTGACTTCATTAGAATTCAAGCGCATCCAGACGTACTAATGTAAGACTTTAATCATTAAGGCCATCCAGCTACTGCTTCTGTGTGCATTCGTGTGCAAGTGTATGCTGCTTGGAATAGCCAAGCCATGTGATTCCTCCAGATTCTATTTCAGATAGGCGAGGCCTCGTTGAACGCTCTGCACTCTTCACAGCAGCTTGAAAGATACGTAGTACAGTACAGTTTAATCCCCGTATCTGTCCTCATTCTGTAGAGACCAAACCAACAGGTGAAGCGTATCCGTAGGCCACGTGGAAACAAGTCATTTCCATTTCGACATTGATCTGCAGCTCTGACATTTCACACAACATTAACAAAGTTTATATCAAGATGCCTCATGTTTCTGGAAGTTCTTTTGTATAACCTGTGTTCACAGGCCACTGATCTCATATAGGCTTCTTTCTTTTGCGCTTACGTGCATGTTCACGTGCGTCTTCGTGCCTCTAAGTGCTTCATGATTATCGTTGGCAATTCAAATGGTATTTTCCCTCTAAGCTTTTATTTAAGAACTTCCTGGATTTTACAAAAATGTGGCACATGTGACGTTGTGATAATCAGCTACTTCTTTATCTGGGTGGAATAATAGTAAGAATGGGCTCAGCGGTCTTACTGCAGCTGCTTCAGTCCAGTTTTTTAATGGATTATTTAATGCTCCTAATGATGGGCGGTAGCACAATGGTAAATAGTAAGGGAGCTCAACATGTAAGTGGATTTCCTCTTTTCAGTAGTTTTGTCCCTACCAAGTAAATCATTTCAGTTGGATTCAGTTGTTAAAACATCTGTAAACATTGTATTTTCTCCAAAAGAGATGGATGGATGATATCGAAGCTCTGGACTTGGTATCAAATGAAGAATATCATGTGTATGATGACATCTGATGCTTCAAAAGACACTGGTTATTCAGAAGGCCTTCAGTCAGTTTAATAGTTGCAGACGTTTTTTTATATTTAAGTGTTAGAAAACATCTCCACATGGCTTCGTTGCTTCTTGTTCTTGTAGGAGCAAACCGCCTGATAAAATAAGCTTCATTATCGGTTTAATTTTTTTTTAGATGATTTAAAAAATATCTTTTTTTATTCAACAAATTTCAAGGTGACTTCGTGAAATGTCTTCTTTTGCACAGACATTAGTCCAAACACCAAAGACATAACAATTATAGATTCAATATTTATTATCATTTATGTTAAAGAGCCTCAAATATTATCAGTTAAGAAGCTTGAAACAGGAATTATTATTTGCATAATAATTGTGACTAAATCACCCGTATGTCCAATTTGGATTATAAATTTAGTTTTTTGTTGTATTTATTGATTTTATTTTAATCTTCTTTTTCTATTCGTTTTTTCCTGAAGTAAAGAGGCCATCTCAGGAGGTGAGGGGAAGTGAAATGCTATAAACGTTCCTGATGGCTTTTAGGAAAACTGAAACAGGAGATTTTTCCCTCTACAAATGTAAGCTTTTTTATATGAGTATATGTATAACTCCCTTTTCTTATTTGGCCTAATAGTCTGGATCTAGTTTGTAAAGTTGCACTGTATTTGAACCCAGTTGTTTTTTTTGCAAAGGAATAAAAGGCAGTCACCTCAGCTTACCCTTATGTGGAAGTTTCCACAGGGTATGACACAACTGTTGCACTGTCCACACAACCTTTTATAGATTTGTGTCCTCATGTCCATGAGCTCTGGATAATAGCCATTACCTAGAAATGGGTCATGGAGTTATTCTCCTTCATGACAGTCCCTCAAGTCCCAGTGTTTCTTCCATGGAACATACCACAGCACTTCTACCAGACATTTACCTACTTGTTTACGCACACACTACCCTCCCCACTCTTTTCCAGCTGCTCTCCATGTTTTTTTTCTCCCTTCCAATTATCAAGTATTACCTCTCAGTTTATTTGAGCCCAGCACTGAGGAATATGTAGTGATACTGACCCAGAGAAGCGTCTCAGCAGACAGTTATGGAGTCCTACAGCTGCATTGAGCCTCCAGAGACAGTTGCTCATATCTTGTGAGTCTGTGTGTAGTAGTGTCAGATAGTAATACGCCTCCATAAATAAACATGTTGTGTGAGTTGCATCTTGGGAAATGTAGGATCCAGCAGTTTTGGAGCTTGACACATACAAGGGACTAAAAGTCAGATAGTCTCAGCATCTGTTTTTATTCATTTGACTATTCTTTATTAGAATTTGAGAAAAAGAGCGAGTGCTCTTTACATTTCAGATTCTTCTTCCACCAAGTTTCTTCCATGAGGTTTTTTTTATCTGCTTATGCTTTGAAATACTGATTCCAACACAGATATAGTATTTGTCTTGGTACGTTTTGTTTCTTCTGCTATGTGCAGCAGCAACTCAATATAATGAGCCTCCACGGTGTCATTGGAGAAAGTGTTTTTGTGTCATGAGTTATGATTCCCTTTGTGTTGAAACGATCTGTTCACAGCTCTGCCTCTTCTCCCGTGAGTTTTGTTGCATCGCATATTATGTGTCAGAAACATACCCAGCAATGAGATGGATTATCCCTATAGGTCCTCAGTTTTTTGGCTCACGGTCACACATTGTGGATTTGGGTTGTATTATGCAACACTCAAGGAAACCGTGTTCTGCCTACAAGTTTGTCATGCTCGGGTGAACGCCTTTACCTGTTCTTCAACGTTTGGTGTTTTATGGGATTGCAAGTGTCGCTTTTACAGAAATGCATGGCATGCTGCTGTACCAGTGGCTCAAACAGGATTCTATCAGTTACAGACTTAAGCTCTTCTTTTAACTGAGAGTGTGGAAACTTGTTTATATACTGTCCCTCTGTCCTTCGCCTCCCATTAGGGTACGTGACCTCTCCAACGCTCCCCTGTGACCTCTGAATCCCAGCCAACCTTCTACCACTCCCCCATAGGCCGGACTGTCATCCATGGCGCTGGAGAAGCTCCTGCATTTCGGGAAGCAGTTGCTGCGGGTGAAGGTGGTGAACTGTAACACAGAGGACTCCCGCCTGTCGCGATGTCTTAACACTTTTGACCTGGTGGCACTGGGTGTGGGCAGCACGCTGGGCGCCGGCGTCTATGTGCTAGCCGGGGCTGTTGCACGAGAGAATTCAGGTAAGTTAACATCACGGTAAACTAGTAAAAGGTGTCCTCTGAGGAAGATCTTCTAATCCTGTGATCCCCCCTTGAATCCCAGGTCCTGCTATTGTGCTGTCTTTCCTGATAGCAGCCTTGGCCTCAGTGTTGGCCGGTCTATGCTATGCTGAGTTTGGAGCCCGTGTTCCAAAGACAGGTTCAGCTTATCTGTACTCCTATGTGACAGTAGGGGAGCTCTGGGCGTTCATCACGGGATGGAACCTCATCCTCTCCTATATCATCGGTAAACAACACAGCATTTCCTTCTATTTTGTCTCCTTTTTGTCACTTTGTAATAAGAGGTGATTACCTAAATTGGATTTATTGGGGATTTGAAGAACACCAGGTGCTGTAGCTCAGCGACAAATCGAGAAAAGACACTTTCCTAATCTCTCCATCCCAGGTACCTCCAGTGTGGCCCGTGCATGGAGCGCCACCTTCGACGAGTTGGTAGGGAAGCGCATAGAGCAGTTCTGCAGAGAATACATGTCTATGAAGGCTCCGGGTATATTGGCAGAATACCCCGACATGTTTGCTGTTGTCATCATATGCACCCTCACAGGTTGGGAAACCCCTCTTTCTGTATGTCTTTCTCTCGTGTCGTCACTTATGTTTTACACTGAGCCAGTGTCTATGATTTTTTTTTTTAATCAGGGGCAATAAAGGGGCCACAATTTACACACAGGGGCCAATTATATGTCTACTATCTGTGCATAATTCCTGATTTAGTAAAGTGCACATGTAAGTCATTCCTTGTTTATAGCTCTATAGCCTTCGGCAAAGACACAGAATATGATTTTAAAATAGTTTCTTGCTCAAGCACATTAAATAAAAATATTTGACAAATAAACATATTTATTGTTAGCAAGTGACCACTTTATTCAGGTGGGGGCCCTTCTGGGGCATATCAGATTCCAGCTGGGGTCAGTGCCCCCCTGGTCCCACCCCTGGATCTGCCCCTGCATTGAGCATCTTTCATATTTACTTATAAGAAGTGCGTCATCATTGAACACTTGACATCTACTGCTGATATTCATAGAAAAACAAATCTTAAAAAGTTCTTATTCCGTCCTATGTCTTCTCGGTTTCCAAGGTCTTCTGGCATTTGGGGTAAAAGAGTCAGCGATGGTGAACAAAGTTTTTACATGTATCAACGTCCTGGTCCTGTTGTTCATGGTGATCTCTGGGCTGGTCAAGGGTACTATGAAGAATTGGCAGCTCGACCCTGATGAGATCCTTCATGCCAATTCCACCAACTCCAGTCTCAAGTAAGAAAATAGATATGTTTCACATATTGAAGATGTTCTGAGAAACATTCCGTGTCATAATGTAAATCACATTTTTCACTATTAAAGGTCTCATTCACATTCTCCAAAGTTTGTAATTTTGGTGAACTGAACCTTTAAAAGAATACTTTTAAGGTGGTATTTTGCTGGTTTTATTTATTCTGTACTCTTCCTATCAAGTCTGACAGTTGTCCTGCCAACCAAAGAGAGTTTAGGAGTGGGCGGCTTCATGCCATTCGGTTTCACAGGCGTCCTCTCAGGAGCTGCTACCTGTTTCTACGCCTTTGTCGGATTCGACTGCATCGCCACCACAGGTCAGTGCAGCATGAAACCACGAGAAAAAACACACACTCAATTTTGTTGGCCCTGTTCTCTTCTTGTTCCACTTCTCAAATCCTTTCCACTGCCTCATGGGTATGTTTCACTTCTGGGGGGGGGGGGGGTGTAACTGGATCTGAGTTGGGACCATTTCAATCCTCAACTTGTCTAAACATCCAGGGGATTGCATAAGAGGGTGTAAAAGAAAAGATGCAGTTTAGTGAGTTGGGTCCTGCACCGTGACGGAGCTTAGCGACATAAATCAAGATATGAGTTTTGGGGCGAGGACGTTGCTCAAGTGGGTTTTCTGTGCAGATCCACACCGGTGTGTCTTAATGTGTGTAGTTCTTAAACGCTTCAAGGCCCCCGAGTTGTAAAAAAGGGAGTTTCTTTCAGCTTGTCCTCTCTCCAGGCCCTGACTTTACCCACCCCTCTTTTTCCTCAATTCTAATTGGCTGGTGTGAAGTTAACCCTGAATACTGGAGTGTAGCTTATGGGCATGTCAGTCACACTCAGGCACCTTTATGCCATTAGTGTGTGTGTGTGTGTGTGTGTGTGTGTGTGTGTGTGTGTGTGTGTGTGTGTGTGTGTGTGTGTGTGTGTGTGTGTGTGTGTGTGTGTGTGTGTGTGTGTGTGTGTGTGTGTGTGTGTGTGTGTGTGTGTGTGTGTGTGTTACATCCACACAACTGTAACCTCTGTTATCCTTGTGACCCCTGACCTTCCAGCAATCTGGGTTAAATCAGTATCTGTCATTCATCATGAATAGTGGTGCAGGACACGCTCCATCATCGCAATGTGATTTCACTGCAGAACAAGACCTGAGTGTTCGCATTCGGAGCGCTGTTGCATAATCGCCTGCTACGTCCGAATAGTTGTGTGTTTTAGTCTTCTGGGTGCACAGGGAGAAAATAAGCTCCTTGTTCAAATGTGTTGCAAAATACCACACGGAATGTTTCTTGAATATATCTCTGTTTCGACAGTTTTCCGTGTTTTCAAGAATGCTGCCACCACAGCCAAGGAGTGGATACTGTGCATTGTTCTGAGCTGCATCCTTGTATTGAAAATGTAAATAGTTAGTTATTAAAAAAACTATCTGACATAGCAGCTAATGGAGGGATGCTAATTATGTCTCCTCCAAAATAAATGACCTATTCCATTTAAACTAGTTATGGAGTAATTTGACAGCTTAATGTACAATTAAGAAAATGTTATTGCCAATGTAACAAAAGCAATTTTACTAAGCTGGGATGCTGGAAACAGCTTATGGAGGTGATCTAGTTTATTATGATATGGAGTATCTGGAGAAACCCACACAAACACTGGGAGAACATGCAAACTCCACACAGAAAGAACCAGGAACCTTTTTGCACAGCACTGCCACTGCCCTTTTCTTCAAAATAAAATAGTTTTGAAGACAAATGTTTGCACCTGGTGGAATAAAAAGTGAGTAAAAATTGTATTTATTGCCACTTTCATTGTTTTTCCACGTCCTAGGTGAAGAGGTGAAGAACCCGCAGAGAGCCATCCCTATCGGCATCGTGTCCTCGCTGCTCATCTGCTTCGTCGCGTACTTCGGTGTATCCGCTGCCCTCACCCTCATGATGCCGTACTACCTGCTGGACAGCAACAGCCCTCTGCCTGTAGCTTTTAAATATGTGGGCTGGGGAGGAGCTAAATACGCTGTAGCTGTAGGCTCTCTGTGTGCTCTGTCGACCAGGTGAGCAGTTACACACACCCGCACTGCAAAATGCATCTTCTGGTTCTGTCTCTCGTTCAGCTAAACGCGCAGACACACGTTTAGTTGTGTGTGCACGTGTCTGTGTGTGCATGTGACTATGTGAGTGTATATTTAGCTTCATAGGGCATTTGATCCCTTGAACTGAAAATAAAATTCCAGTATGTTATTTTGTAACCGTGCCGCAAGTCACAAGCGCTCATCACAAGCTGCATTTTCACTAATAACCAGCTGTTAAGCGTTTTATTAAAATGGTCTTACCATATGCACATATTTAATTTTGTATGTGTAATTTGCTTCTTTTTTTTAAATAATGCATGATTGAATTATTCTTCGTTTGAAAGAGTGTGTACAGTATATTGAGGTCAGGTTGATAGGTGTGAACAGATGTTTGCTTGGGTATTAAACATTCCATTATTACTCTTACCCTATATGTCATGCACAGTATGAATAAGGTTGTGTAAATTTAATGTGTATATATACTATTTATGTGCTTTGTCTTTGTGAGCTTGTGTCTATGTTGATGTATGTTACACGGCCTTTTCATGTCTGTAAGTGTGGATACTATATATCCTGGTCTTCCCCCCTGGTAGCCTGCTGGGTGCTATGTTCCCTATGCCCCGTGTGATCTGGGCTATGGCCGACGATGGGCTGCTTTTCAAGTTCATGGCCGAGATCAGCCCCCGCACCAAAACCCCGTTAATTGCAACCCTCACCTCGGGCATAGGGGCAGGTGAGATACTAACACGCATGTTTTTAAACTGCATCCAATCACACAGAGACGTCTTTTCACGCTACAGCGCGAACAGTGTGTATTTAGGTTAGTGTGTCTCTGCTTGCATGGTCCAGTGACTTTGTCATGTTTTATTGAATCTTCGGCGACTTAAGGGATATTTTCTACCCATGTCTTAGTGATGTAAGGAGGAATATGAATACAGAACTAAACTGCATGGTGAAGTAACCTAGGGTTTTACATTGGAATGGAGAGTAGCAGCATGTAGAGCACAATATTTGGTTTTTAAGGGAGATACTTTTGGCATGCTGACATCAGAATGCACTTGGACCACCATCATGCCCCTGATGCTCTGCAGTGCACCCACTCGAGTATCCCGTTGCACATCCTCCCACCTTGAATCCCCCTAACCGCTGTCTTACCGACATTACTCACTGTCTTACTGACATTACTCACTGTCTTACCGACATTACTCACTGTCTTACTGACATTACTCACTGTCTTACCGACATTACTCACTGTCTTACTGACATTACTCGCTGTCTTACTGACATTACTCACTGTCTTACCAACAACACCTCCCCTGTTTCTCCTATTGAAACCTTCAATCGTTCCTTCCTTCGTGTTCCTCTGCTCTACACCTACAAATGTCATCCCAATCTGATGTTTTCTTCCCCCACTCCACCCCAGTCTATTGGGTTCCATGTTCCCCCTACCCCGTATCATCTTTGCCATGGCTAGAGATGGCCTGCTCTTCTCCTTCTTGGCCCACGTCAGTGAGAGGAAGTCCCCCATAACGTCCACTATGGTTGCTGGGGTTATGTCTGGTAAGATGAAAACGGGTTTCAGAGATCAGTGTCGATCTAAAGGGGGTAAACAAGGCTGCAGGTGAAACCTTATATACAGCTGGACGGTGCATGGTCAGCAGTCAGTTCGAATCATGTCTGAGAGGTTTGATTAGTCATTGGCCAGTGAGCATGCAGCAAGCTCTCGTGCCCAACTCCATTGCAAACCTGCCTGCCAAGGATGGTAAAAACATGTTTTTTAAAGATCCACCAGTCATCGGGATTTCTCTGTGCTCATCTAGTTGCGTTAAAGATCTCTTATGGAAGACACAATTAAACCGGGCCAGCTGAGTCTAGATAATTAACGGAAAACACTGTCATGGTCACTCAGTCAAAAAAAGTGAATGGATGTGGGTTGTGGCACTGTACAAGCCAGGGGGCGATGTAAAGCCTTCTTATAGAGTTTAGCACCTATCAAGGTAAACAAACACTAAAGGACTCAAACCAAATTGTATTTGTAGCCTTTGGGTTTATAGCTCCACCCTTTATCAGGTGCTTCTGCCTTTTTTACATAAAAACTTTGGGAAGTGATGTTAGAGCTTATTCCTGCTGACAAAAAAGTCTTCCACTAATTTTACTCAGCTACTGTATTAGATTGATAGTAGAGTCATAATTTGTGATTCAGTATGTGTGCACATGTTACAACCACTAGCTTCTACTTTAGATTAAGCAAGCATGATGATAGAGAAATGTGCCCATCTTTTGTATCAGTCCTGCACGTTTGTGATCACACGCTCAGCTGAGAGGTCGTGTCCTGCTGGAGACTCATCTCATGTGTTTGACAAATACCAAACAGTGTAATCACCATGTAATTAAGAGAGGGTTACAGGGTGACATAGTGATGAAGAAGTGGAGGATGCATGAGATGATGTTTATATTTAATTTAAAGTCAGGAGAATAATTTTATGTCATCTTGCGGCTTTCCTGTTGTAATGGCTGGTAGAGACAACGTTTGGCTTTTCAATGACATGCAACACTTTTAAATAGCGGTTTATCACACATCAGTCAGTGGCCTAACTTGAAAATGTTCTCACACTCAAGCAAATATCTTTATCGCTCTCTCTTTCTTCTCTTTCCTGCTCATTTGAAGCTATCATGGCCTTTCTGTTTGACCTGAAGGACCTGGTGGACCTGATGTCAATAGGGACGCTGCTGGCCTACACATTAGTGGCGGCCTGTGTCTTGGTGCTGAGGTCAGTGTTGGGGACATCAGTGTATACAACCTAGTGTGGGACACCAGGAGAATATCTCCCTTGTTGAATGTGCCTTGTTGATCCTATTTTCAGGCGGAAGCACTTGAGGAAACACATTTGAGTTTGAATCAGCTTAATGTGTGTGTTTGATTGCGTCAGGTACCAGCCGGAGCAGCCCAGTATGGCGTATGAGATGACCAACACCCAGGAGGAGGTGGAGCTAAGCGACGGCATCAGCATCCCTAGTATAGGCATCCTGCCTGGTGTGGAGGAACGGTTTAGCTTCAAGGCGCTGCTATTCCCAGACAACCCAGAGCCATCCATGTTGTCGGGCTTCTCCGTCAATGTCTGTGCTTCTCTCATGGGTAGGTGATTCAGACTAACTGTGTTTCAGCAACAAAAGAGAAGTATATCAACTTACTGGTGAGATTTGTGCAGAGTTAAACATTAAATACTATAAAAATGTGTGCCTTTCAGGGACGTTGATCCTGGTGTTCAGTGTACTGGCTGTGCAGGGAGGCTTCGCTGTGTGGAACTTGGTAGCCCTCAGCATCATCTTTATGGTGTGTCTCTTCCTCACTTTCATCATCTGGAGACAACCTGAGAGCAAGACAAAACTATCTTTCAAGGTTTGATTCCAGGAACTCCCTCTGTAGAATAATGACACTTCATCATCACCTCCTGAACCGTATGCTTCACTCAGGTTCATGTTTTCTTTCTCTGAAATTCCCTCCTTAGGTTCCAATGCTGCCCTTCATCCCAGTGATCAGCATGTTTGTGAATGTCTACCTGATGATGCAGCTGGACAGAGGCACTTGGATACGATTTTCAGTCTGGATGGCCATAGGTAGTGATGCTCTGTTGCTATCCATCTTACCCTTGATATTGACACACATGTTGCAGAATTTAAACTGAAATTGACTTTTAATGGGACACGTTTCACTTGAGAGTCTCTAATCAATGGATGGTTGGTTTTTCTCAGACTAAATGCACAAAACTGCCTCTTCCCTTCTTTTCTACCTTGAAACTGCTGTCCAATAAAGTGACCACTCTGTCAGGTTTATTTTCATCATTTTGAAGGTTGCAAATGTACACATTGTGACACATTAAGTAAAGAATCCGAGGTCAGACACAACAACAGACATTAAGTTTCACAAAGCCACTAAAACCATATTTTAATTCAAATGACTATATCACAGACACTGATGATATTTCTTGCTCTGCTTTTACAGGATTCGTGATCTACTTCTGCTATGGCATTCATCACAGCGCTGAGGCCGCAATGGCCCGCTCATCTCCAGACACGGAGATGACCATCTCCAAGCACAGTCACGATTCGGAGACCGTGTCGCAAGAGAAGGAGGCCTTCCTTCACAACGGAATCGGTGGGGAGGAGCTTGACGATGGGGATTTGTAGGAAGCATCGGAACATGCTGCGTATATGTCAACCTGCCCTGACGCCCAGCCTGTCTGTGTAAGAGTATTTCTGAAAGGACAACTCCCAGCCCCTCAGTGGCGGTTCTCCTTGTTGGGGAAAGTAATGATAAAATAAAGGTTTGGCCTAAAATTCCCAGATGTGTAACGTTCCCCCTTCAACTGCCGGGTAGAGCGCAGGCGGCTGGTGATAATCTTATCATCCTAAAACAGAACATTTATAAACATGACTTGTATTATTTCAGTTTTGTGAGACAGGCTTGTCACTCCCTTGTGCTTGGCCTTGAGGTTCAGCTGCTGTCTGAAGGGGGGAGGGCTTCATGTTGGAGACAGGAAACATGTTTCAGGGAGGGTCAGAGATACTGGGAACCATAATATTTTATTGTCTTCATGTTAGGGTTGTAACTTGTTCAGAGAGTGTCTGGGTTACATTTCTGGCAGCAGGACCATGTGCACATGAAATTACAGCTGTGGTCTTGTTGCCAGAAAGTTCTGCGGTGATGCATAAATCAGTGCTGTAATCAATAATAATTATGTACAGCTACTGCACCTTATTTACATGGACCTGAAAATCTGATAACACATCAGTACTGAATACAGATTTATACCAATAACGCTTAAACCCGATAAACTCTTATGTAACTGATGTTGAAATGCTCCCAACGGTCCCCTCTGACGGGCGGCAGCTTGCACAACAGGCCCTGCAGCACACTCTGCTTGTCGGTGATGTAATTACCCTCGTTCAGCAGCAGAACTGGAACTGCAGGAAGCTGTAACTCACACTTTCCATGTGTCCGACTTAAAGTCTGAATGATTACGTTGATATGACCTGAGGCCCGAGGGTTGTGCTTGCAGACACTGGCAGTGTGTCGTGGTTACACACTGTGGTTTTAATTCATGCAAGAAGCAGTCGAGAACATGGACGTCACCGCACATTATGATGCAGGATTTGTGTTTAAAGAAAATATTCTTCTGGTCGGTTTCCCATGCAGATACAGTCAGAGGAAATGATCCGGTCTAAAGCGGAACAGAAATATTTTACATTTTCAACAGATATCTGATTTAAATGCAATTCACAGTGATAGTTTTTTAAATACCCTCTTATTTGTAAAATCGAATACTCTGGGTGAAAGTATGGGATCTGAGTTGTGAATCCTGGAACATGTTGAACATCAGGCGCAGACATTGCTGAATGCCAGTTAATTTCAAGAATCACTAGATCATAGTGGGTTTTCACAGTGCTGGCTGCTGTGTCTTTTAGCATCTGTAGCTTATTGAAAAAAACAGGCTGCCTTTTTGAAAATGTTTTATTTGGATTGATGTGTATTTGTTCTCAATTTTATTTCAAAGCTTTTCTCATGTTTATTAATGTCTTTTTGTTACCCACGTTCTAAAACATATCATTTCCAGTGTTTTTCAAATTATGAATCTGACTCAACTTCATTTTTCAGTAAAAGCCTATGAAGAATTTGATCAGGTAGAATTTCATCACCCATGTTTACGTTTATTTCCATTTTTTTAGTTGCTTTATACAACTTTTTTGTGCTGTACTACTCCCCAAGACCTGTGAACCGATTTTAACATGTAGTTCCCCTTTGAGAAAATATTCATTAATCATTTAAATGCTGTGATATTCATTGATCAACACTTATTATCAACATATCATCAATAGTCATCATTTGTTTCAACCTTTCAGAGCGTTAACTATTTTGTTCTGTGTTTTGGGAGTCCCTCACAAAGTTGTACATGTGTATTCATCATAATCATGTGTATATAGAATGCTGTGTATATTTCTTGCAGTAAATTATTTGTAAATTGGGGAAAGGATGTATTTTGATGACTTATTGTCATTTTTATTTGTCTTTAGGTTATTTTTGGCTTTGTTGCTTTGCTTGTATCAAACACTGTGTTTGCATTATCAGTGCAACTAAAACTGTATCGTCAGAGTTGGTCAAATAAATCACAGTCTTGATTTTCTTATGATCCGTGTCTAACATAAGCAGAATTGTCATTTTAATGAAAGTTATCAAGTCTTCACCGCTGTCTGCGGTATATGGACGGATTATTACATATGACTGTGAAATTTTGGTGCAGCTTGGTGGAGGTATGTTCTCTACTGAGTGTCAAAGAAATTAACTCTTCATAGTACAACTTGTTACAACATGAAACTTCATCACATTTACACTCAACGGACAATAACAGCTTAAAGTGTGTGTGTGTGTGCGTGCGTGCGTGTGTCAGACAGTTCAGAGGGAGTCATGTGCATCTTTGGTGAACTTGTTGGTACATGTCGTGCCAAACCTCAGTGTTTACCTCGGACAGAAATACTCAGTGTACATACATATACTCTATAAATAGATGAAGGGAAGGGACTTCTTTCCGCCTCCTGTGATGCTGCTTTTAAACTCTGACCTTAGCTCTCCCCTTTCGTAACGTGTGTCGGTGACCAGCTGCTTCCTGTTTGTCATGTGGTTATAATGAAATTATTTTCTCTGACTTTTTCTTTTTTGTTGCCTCTTTTGTAGATGTGTTAGAAATTGTTAATATTGTTGAAAAATCACAAAAGCAGTCTGGCTACTGGGGTCACATCGGTGCATTTATCGTTGTTGTTTCTCAGTTATTCATTGTCTGTTCTGTTTTCCTTCTACTCAACTTGGCCTCACTGACGGAGGACGGGATCTTCCTCCTGCTGCATTAATGGCAACATGGTTGACGAGACACGTGCCTTGTGATAAACACGAAAGGTTTGTCATGGCTTTTTGTGGATCCTTCAAGTCATTACACAGCAGTGGAGAAGTGGAAACATAGAAACTTCAATATCAGTATCAACATGTAGCCATTTACTCTTACAAGTTACGTTTTTGTTTTTGCTTGTCACAATGTCTGTTTCTTCTTGTTAAAGTTTGTATGTTTCATGCACATCTCCCTGTAAATAAAACGAGGTGTTAAAAATCCACATGATCTCTTCCCAGGGGCTCGTGTTTTCATCTGCTACAGGACTCAAAGGTTCACTAAACATCAGTAAATATAGTAAAAAGCTCTCAGGTCAAATCTAAAAAACAGCTTGCATGATGAAATAAACTCACACCACTGCAAAAACTGCATTCAAACATTTTATGTTTTGAATGCTATGACCTTACTATAGAACCCTGTTGTGATTTGACGCTTTACAAATACAATTGAACTGAATGGATTTCTCACATGATCCAGCAGAGGACGCAAACGTGTTGCAAGCGCCTGAGCAGAATGATGCTCTGCGAGGTGTCGGCTGCAGCATCAGCACCGCTCGTCCTCCTCCTCCTCCTCCTCCTGTCCGCAGCATGACTCTCTCTCTCTCTCTCTCTCTCTCTCTCTCTCTCTCTCTCTCCCTCTCCCTCTCTCCCTCTCCACTCAGAGAAGTGGGAGAGGAAGAGGAAAGACGTGCTCGTGTTTTGTTTTTGCAACTCCTGCGTCTCGCCGACATTCTTCAATGAGCCAGAGGAAGCCGAAGGTGAGTCGCACATGTGGAAAACACCTTTTGCGGGTTTCATTTTTACGCAGTGACGCCGCTGAGCCCAGCATCGGGTTCGGTGCGTAATTTCGTATAGAATCTGCGTCTTTGCTGCTGACTCGGTTCGGTTCAGCAGCCAAACGTGGATCTGATCGTGTTGTTTTGAATTATATGGTTTCATGAGGGAAGGTGTGAAATTTCTCAGAGAAAATGACTGTAATATGGAAGTTGAGCCAAGCACGCAGGTGGTAAGTGGAGCAGGAGACTGTAGCTGCATGTGAGGGAGAGAGAGAGAGAGAGTGAGGTAAGAACCAGCAGGTTGGTGATGGATGAAGCAGATCAGGTCTCTGTGGATGATGCTATTGATCACCCATAGATTATGTGGGATTTAGACCAATGATCCACTGCACTGAGAGGGGACAGCGAGGAGAATCTGACGGACTTTATATTTATTTTTGTGAGGTTTTTTTTTGTCCCATCAGACCATACGTAAATTTTGACCTTACAATCAAAAATAAAAAATTGGACAAAATAAAGGACCATGCTCCCATCCTTAATAATTTATTACAATAAAATGCCAGAAATAGTTTTACAATTATTCTATTGTTTTGCCATTTTATTTACCCAGATGTAAACCATTGAATGAAGGCAGCACATGTGAGGTTGAAATAAAGATTTACTTTGATCGTTGTCTGATCAAACCCTTGAGGGAACCTTTTTCACATCTAACAGCATGCTTTCATTTTGTGAATGAGACTCTCACGCTCTCTTGCAGCTGACCTCACTTCATCTTTAGTATCTTATTCTGTACAGAGCCTGAGCAGCCTCATGCACATCAAAAGATATTAGGAGGATTTTTTACTTTTGCAACAATTCCCGTGTCCTCGTCGTCACCTTTAGGTTAATGAAAGCTGTGAGAGATCAGAGCGACGACAGGATGGATCAAATAAAGGTGCAGACGGAGGGCATGTCTTTTACACTCAGCTGTCTCTGACCCTGATTGATTGGCGTCTGATCCTTCAGACCTGGGTTGGCTGTATAGTGTGAAACTGTTGTTTTGTTGTCTGATTATATTATTGTATTAATTCCCAGTATTTTCAGCTTTGAAACTCCATCAGAGTTGACTTTGTTCGGCATTTGGCTGCACTGGTTTTAATTGTTTATTGGAAATGTCTTCCAGCTATTTTTGATCCCAAAACCAGGCACGTCCTTCACCTGTGGATCTTCCAGTATATTTTTTCTAAAACCTACCAATCCCTCCCTGTCATTGTTAATGTGCAGGTTGTCAGTGCATGCTGTGCCAGAGCCTGTGGCCTTGGCTTGTAGCGGCACGCTGTCTGTGCTGTAGCTGCTGTTTTAGATGCGGATGCATACGTGATTGATTCATTACATCTGACCTCTGCAATGTCTGAACAGCAGATCAATTCAGCAGATCGCTGACAGGAAAACCACTCGCAGCAGTGCAAGTGCAAGCGAGTATGTGTTTTGTAGAAGTGCTTGCGGCTCAGGTGCCTGTGTACTAGTGTGTGTGTGTGTTTCTGCAGGTAAGACAGTTTGTCACAAGGCCCAGGAGAGTAGCACACCGGTGCGACCTTCAAGGTCATTTTATAGGACAGCAGAGAGGAGGAGGGGGGGAGGAATGAAGGGAGAAAATGGAAGTGGTAAGTAAAGTGAAGGAGAGAGGGAAGGAAAGTGTGCCATCTCTTAATTATATTTTGTGTTTGCAAGGTTTCCTTAATTCTCAAACCGGTTTTTCATTTTTCTTTGGATTAAAGTGTTTTGCAATGGATATGGTTGTTATGTTCAAGAACATTAATACATATGTGAATGTTGAGAAAGATGTTAAATAAAGAGAGAATGACAGAAAGAGGAAACAGTAGTAGCCATGATAATAATGATTGTTGTGATCACCCATCGATACACAATTAGGCTCCGCTCTGTTTGGTGTGAGGATGATGTGCAAGCTTGTGCAAGCTCGCGTGCACACGCGTGTGTTCAGTGTGAATGAAGTGTCAACACACGTGCAAACGCACACTCTCAAATTCACGCTGCCTTTGTCTCGGAAAGGTGGCAATGAGCCTGTCGTAGCTCCTCCCCTGCAGTCACAGGCAGGACATCACAGGGTGAAGGGGAAGGCACGCCTCCACTGATGGCACACAAACACATACACAGACACACATATACACACTGACACAAACACAAACTTCCCTGTCCCGAAATACCTTTTTCCACTTGTGTGTGTGTATCCATTTGATGAATGTGTGTAGTCACCTTAACGGCAATGCTACAGATTTTTCTATGTGTTTTTTTATTTTTGTGTGCAAGGTCATATTAGTTATATCAGCGAGTTACAAACCAAATGAATGCAACTCTATGAATGAGCTCAAACCGTGCGAGTCTTAGCAGCAGTGTTTTTACGAGGGCAGCACTGTGAGAGCCACAGTTAGCTTGACTGTAAAAAGCCACCGAAACATTCAGTCCATGCCATTCATTTTTCATGACACATCTCCAGACTGTAGCCTGTATCCATATTCTCTTAGAGGCTTGTACCAAAAATAAACTTCAAATGTCAGCAGCAGTATGTTTGAATCCCTGAACGGGATCCTTAAAAGTCCTCCTTGATTTCCCAAAGGAGTTCTTCCCCTCATTGTGTCCCTCCTCATCCTCTTTCACCCAGTGTATGAAAACAATCCTTTTTACAGCCACTTCAAATTATTATTTTTTTCATTTGAACATCATCACCACCCAAAACCCTGAGCTCACTATTCTTCGCTCACCTCTCGCTGATCCTCCGCCAGCTCTCCCTCCCCCATGCCCCTGTGGTTCATCACTTGCACATTACACATGCATACACTCACTCACACATTACAATGCAAACTACAATCCCCCCCTCACACATCCCCAATTCCTTTTCACCGCCCCGGCACCCCCACTTTTCTTCTTCTACAGCATCATTAAATCATTATAGTCTCCTAAAATAAACAGTAGTGACTCAGCCACTCTGAGTTGCTTTTCAGCATCTCTTTGTTTGGGCTGTCTCACCTTGCCAGCTTTATGTCTGACTGTGTGTGTGTGTGTGTGTGTGTGTGTGTGTGTGTGTGTGTGTGTGTGTGTGTGTGTGTGTGTGTGTGTGTGTGTGTGTGTGTGTGTCTGTGTGTGTGTGTGTGTGAGCATGTGGCAACTTCCTCTTAGTCCCACCGATTCCCCTCCATCCTTTCCTTCTTTGTCTGCTTTGTATTTGAAGTGAGCAGCTCTCTCTCCTCCTCCTTACCTCTTTGTTCCCCTCATTACATTTCGCCCACCAGCCATGCAAGAGTTAACGTTTTTCTCTGCGACAGGAGTGAGGGTAGTGGGCGGAGGGGCTTTGCTAATAACAATGCGGTGCTACCAGCAACCAGCATGGCCAGACAACCTATTTCTCCCCTCCACCGTGCATGCCAGCACCCCCATCTGGATCTATGTTAGTGTGTGTTTCCAGGGCACGATGAACCAAATAAACACTAGGCTCACGTCTTCTTATTCTCTCCTCCAGACTGTACTTGTCAGTTTATTTCTGATCATGCTAATCTCCCCAAATTGCTCTTTGTTTTCTGCTCCCAACTCATCAGATTTCTGTGCCAATGCTCGCTTCCTTTCCTGTACATTTGTCCCCCCTCCGACCATCTCACCTACGATCCATCCTCACAGGCTGCACAGCAGAGCCGAACCAGACAGTGAAGCAGGACCCTGTCTGATTTAGTGGAGATGCAGTCCCTGTACTAACAATTAACTAAATGGTTAATTGCATCCTTAAGTGTTTTGTGCAACAGACCTCAAGTTTGTTAGCCACATTCCCCTTTCTCTTTGTCTCTGCTCCTGCGATAGTCCCTGTAGTTGTGTGTGTGTGTTTGTGGGTGGTACTTATCTTTCTTTGCATGTAACTTTGCATGTTCATGTGTAAATAGGTGCATGCATGGTCATATAGGATGTTTGTGGATGTTTTAGTGATCTTCCGTTTGCTTATCTTAGCGCAGTATGTCATCATTTCAGCTGCAACAAAGACACAAGGCTTGTGAGTGAACATGTGTTGATGGATGGACAAGTGTGTGTGTGTGTGTGTGTGTGTGTGTGTGTGTGTGTGTGTGTGTGAGTGCATTGGCAATTTTTCATTTTGCTTCGACAGATAAATCCCATTATTGGCATATTGCGATTATCCGGCGATTTCAAACAACGCCTGCCCGTGCGCAAATAAGGAAATAAATCAGCTTTTATTGCAGATGATCTGATTGTCTTATCCCTCTTATTCAGTTTGGTATGACCACACACCCTGACCTGAGATCCTGCAGAAATCCTGTTACAGTTCCCCATGAAATAGAGTATGAGTCCCCCTGAGAGGCATTCGAATGTGTGTATGTGGGAGTGAGAGTAAGAAAGAGGGAGGCAGAGGGGGAGAGAGAAGAAGAGATTATTCGGGCAGATGTAGTCTGCTGTGCTGGTGTGTCTTCTAAGGATGAAAATGGGACTGATCACCTCACTCAGCCCTCATTAACTCCTTATTATTGAGGTGAGAATGGAGGGAGGAAGAGGAGGATGAGACAAAGACAGGCATAAAATGATTTTTATTGCGAGCAGGACCTGGTCTGTTTTGTTTTGTTTTTTGATGCATAAAATCAGTGCAGATCAACAATCGGCAAAGTGAAGGATACTATTTCTGGATTTGTCTCTGTTCTCCTTCATCATTCTGTGAGACAACATGCTCTCTGGTGTGCACAGCGAGTTATTGCTCGGTTCACACATACAAACACTGAGGAACTGTTTCGTGAATCATCACTTGTGAATTCTTGTCTACAGGGTGCTCATTGTGTCTCCTGTGAAAAAATGGAGCATTAAGCTTATTTCACGTTCTGTCTGTGTTGTGTTGCTAACAGAGATGGGAGGAGAAGGCGTGGATGACTGGAGGCTTAGCTTTTTTTCTCTGAAAAGACTTTCTCTCTAAGCTTCATCCTGCTGGATCATTGTATGTGAACAGAATAAAAAAAGTACTTTTTCATTTTTTTCCTGGATGGATGCAGTTTATTTTTGAATATCCAAAAGTCTGAAATGCATTCACATGTCTTCAGAGAGTATAGATGTTCACAAATTCACACATTTCTGCCACAATCCAGCCTTGGGAAAAGTGGACGTGGACGTGCAAGGATGGTGTCATAAGAGATTAATTACATGCATGCTAAGACACAGTATGTCTTGTATTAGAGGAATGGATTTTCATCTTTGAGGATAACTGCTAGGCTTCATTTTCCTGCGCTAAATCTAATTATGTTATATGGCAACACTCAGGAATCATACATTGTTATGCACATGTTGGCGTTCTGTCCATATGCGTTCCCACTGTCGCTTTTGCTTCTACTTCAGTGTGTGGGAATTCACATCTGTGTAGAAATGTGAGGATGAAAGGGAGATGGGGGAACCTGTGTGTGTGTGTGTGTGTGTGTGTGTGTGTGTGTGTGTGTGTGTGTGTGTGTGTGTGTGTGTGTGTGTGTGTGTGTGTGTGTGTTGTTTGGGTTCCCCAGGGACCACGGAGCTATAAAACCTGTCTGCTCTTCTGTGGGGGAGGAGAGGAGCAAAGCCAGAGTGCCAAAGACAAATGGCATCTGTAATAGCCACATGTGCTGCTGGAGCGACAACAAAGACGCTGAAGGACGGCATGTGTTGATGTGTGTGTGTGTGGGTGTGTGTGTGTGTGTGTGTCTGTGCAGGTGAGCGTCTTTGTGCTGTCACATGTGTACATATGTTACTGGAAATGTAAAGCTGTGAGCTCTGTGGCAGTTTCTTTTGAATTAGCATTTCTTTTCACAGCAATAACATTCTGTACAACACCCTCTCCTTTACTTTGTGCCTGAAAATACTATTGGCGGCGATTTCATACAGCTTAGCGTTGAATATTAAATCAAAGCTATCCTTTTTGTGGCATAAACTATTGAACATGTTAAACTTAACCTCTAATGGAAGAAGGAATCTTGAGTGGGAAAAATACAAACCCGCCCGCTGACCCCATCTCCTCCTCATATCTTCACTACGAGCCCTAAGAGGGAAACATGGATACCTCTTATGGAAATATATATGATCCCAGCTTCCTCAATGGGAGCAATTTAGCCCTCATTAGCAGTATATTATGGGAAAAGAGTCTCAATAATTAAAAACCATTCCGCTCTATTAGACTCATATAACAGAGTCACTTCAGAAATCTCCATAGGTCTAACTTGTACCATAGAGTCTGTGTTCCCCAGCATCAAGCTAATTAGAATTCCTGCTGACAATAAGAGGATCTCAGAAGGATGGAGAAGGCCTCTCTCTACTTTCCGGTTCTACTACTCACATTTAAATTTTTCCCCCTCATTTCCGCACCTTGTGAGAAGAGCTTTTATGATCGGTTAGCAGCCCGGTGCAGCCACAAAACCAAGTCCTTGACAGGATTTGATGACTATTCTGATGTCGTCTCATCCTGCTCCATGCTCTCATCATTTCAGCAATGCGTCCATCTACCCACTCGCAGGGATGTGATTGCCTCAGTATGAGTCACATGTGTCTGGTGGGGAGAAGAACCCTTGTCTTTCACTCTGATATTTCATCTCATTGTTGGGGGGGGGCAATAAACACATTTTTTTGGTTCACCTTTTTTTGCACCAGTTGTGCATCATCTTTGAAAACTTCAAAACGCTCAATTTTGAGTCTATAATTAGCACAAGTGCTTTTCACGCCGACTTATTAAAACTATATTAGTTCGATAATGAGGGCGACAACTTTCAGCTATTCCCAAAATGGGGGGGTCCACACCCCCTATCCCCCCAGGTAAAATCTGCCCCTGACTCCACTTTTTTTAGAACTGCGTGTGTGCATTGCGTGTTTTGTTCGGCCACATGTATCTTTAACCATGAGCATCTTTGTGATCTCATATGTGAAATGCACCGCAGAATGTATGCATGAGCTGTCAGAGTAAAAGCATGAAGCTGACCTTCAGACTAGACTCTGTCTTTCTAATGCTGACCTTTTTTCCCTGATGAAAGATGCAGGGGTCAACACGTACTGCATATTCTCCATTTCCCAGTAATATGGCATTGCCATGACAACAGGAACCGGACTGTTGAAAAGTCTTCTCAGGTTTTGCCTCCTGGTGTTTTCCCGGAGGAGTTCAGACTGAGTACTTCAAGTGATGGGTCGCTGAAGCAAAGCCTGCATCATTAGATATTCCTGCATCATCAGATATTCCTGCCATGATAACCTCAACATGAGGAATAATACTGATCTTGTCCTCTCTTGGAAAAGACTAAAAATCAGCACAAACTAACCAATGGGTCGGTGGTTCAATCCTAAATTCCTCCAGTCTGCCTTCCCAAGTGTCCTTGGGCAAGATACTGAGCCCCAAATTGCCCCTGACAGCTGTACTGACAGTATATGAATGGTGTGTGATAGAGAAAGTGCTGCATATAGAAGTTCTGTATGTGCATGAATGAGTAAATGACAATTGTAATGTATAGCACTGAGTGATCAATACGACTGTAAAAGTATAACTTAAATATCTTCTTATTATCATTTGTTGTTCCAAAAAATATAAATGAACTATGGTATTTGCTCCATTCAGCTTTCAATCCCTCTCATGAAAACAAACGTGATCCCTGTGTTTCCTCCCCATCAAATATATTTTTCCACATTTGTTTCCACATTGTACAAAGAGTAACCTCTTTGTACAATTCATACTTCAATCAAAGGAAACATGAACTCAGCTCCTCACCAACACTTCTTCATCCATCCCCTCTCCAGCACGTTCTCCTCTGTACTCTTAACACAAGTCTCCTGAGGATGCACCTCATTTTTTGTATTTGATCTCTCCACATTGAGTCTTTTTACTCAAACAGTTCTTGAGCTTTGTTACGTTCTCACGTCTGGCCTGTGCCAGATTGGTTTTGTCCGCCTCTCACCATGGGGCGATGCTGTGCTCATTCTGGTTCAGCCACTGTGACGGAGCTCAGCGCTCAGCCTCCCCAAGACTGCTGCCATCAGCACAAGCTCTGGCACTACATCAGTGCTGTAATCGATCTGCCACCATGTCCTCTCAGACAATTCTCTCACTCTCTAATATTCACTCTCTGTCTCTTTCCCTCCCGTTCTCATCCCTCCCCTTCCCCCACCTCTCTGAAATGTGTTTTGTAATTAGCTAGTTATCTGATTGTGTGAACCAATTCAGTGTAAATATTAGCAGTGCACACAAAGGCAGAGCGCAGCAGATGATGTGTGGTTTATCCTATGTGTTGTTTGTATACCACAATGAATGGATGAATAAATTAATCTTCCCTTTCTTCTCTACAATCTTGATCCAAAGCACAATTTGACCAGTGCTTGTGCAGTGCATATTCTAGACATGCATGTTAGGAATGGGCCGGTTGCTTGTTCTGTGGGGGTGCTGGTTGCACTATTTTTTCTGAAACTGCAGAAGTGACCAGCAGTAATTGAGCCACTGCAACTGAAAACCTGTTGCAGGATTCAGCCCTGAAGCTGCAGCACCGCTGCTGCACAAAGAGCTGTTCACATGTTTATCCAAAGTTCGGTGAAGCTCGACCCAGTACACAAAACCCTGAACTGGAGAATCAGGTGTCACTAACATTGATGGTCGATGGTCACGGGTTTATTCTAATTTCATTGATATTGAATGTCTCATTTGTAAGTTTGAAGCTGATAAGGTGAATGGTTTTGGAGACATGCGTTCACAGACAGAGAGAAGAAGATTTCTGGAATTAGTAGATACATAGTGAAGAACTTGATATGTTAGTCAGGATCTGAATATATGATCAAAGTATTAATATTTGGATTTGAATTTTATTGTGATTTAATGAAATAACCTTTTTAAATATTCAGCTTAGAGTTCCCCTATTCTTTTCAGGAAACTATGATAATGTCTCCAAAATATGTTTAGGCTGACATTCAGGAATGCTAATCGTATCCTTGAGTGTCTCATCTCCTGGTTCATTTGGACAAACTGTAGCGCTACACTTGCAGCATCAGATGAGACACAGGCAGTGGATGCTGCCGTCTTTGTGCATCTCAGAGTTCACTGGTATCACTGCCAGAGGACACACGGAGCAGGCACCTGCTAATGAGAATAAACTCCCCCGCTGCACGTTTAATTAGAAGGTGGGTTATATTTGAACTGTGGAAACTACTCAAATATTCAGTGTGATGGTTGGAAGACACATATTTGACTACATAATGACCAGTTCATTCTAAACATACAATATTCACTGTGTACATGAACCTGACCACTGTGATAGAAAGTCCAGTTATCAAATAAACAAAAAAAGATTCTCCTTTCTTGGAAAATTGAAAGTTGATTTGGTTTTAAAGTTGTTGAAGACAGAAGAAGTCCTCATAGAGCTTTTGCATATTATGGAGGGATTGAAATTTAAAA
This sequence comes from Paralichthys olivaceus, assembly GCF_024713975.1. Classification (NCBI taxonomy): domain Eukaryota; kingdom Metazoa; phylum Chordata; class Actinopteri; order Pleuronectiformes; family Paralichthyidae; genus Paralichthys; species Paralichthys olivaceus. The sequence goes on along the minus strand of NC_091107.1, from coordinate 11,424,405 downwards.
AGACACTGGAATTTTTTTGTCTGAGCAAAATCATTAGTCTTAAAACCGCTCTGGGTTGGCAACGTGGCGTGACAAAACCTCTCAGACATTTGCCTGCCCTGTCATCTCCTCAATGTGTGTCAGGGACCAAGCAGCAAGCACAGGATTTCAAGAATGAAAAACAAGCAAATTAAGTAGAAAACTGGGGATCCCATTAAAAGGGATCAGTCAGAACTATACTCTGACAAAGCATTACATTAACTCTCACAAATGATTCATAAATGAGACAAGACGGAGACATATAAGCTGGCTGATCAATTCATTTGGAAATGATGGGGGGGAAACAATGAAAACCCCATTCCCCCAATGCTGATTCAGCACTTGGTCTTGTCCAATTACTGGGTGTGTGTATTTAAACAGGCTCCACCCTCTGCTTCCTCTTGTCCAAACCAGGAAGAGCTGAACTGAAGCTGCAGGTAACTCAAGACAAAGAAAATGAATCAATATGACTTATAAGGACAAAACATTGTAAACCAAATGTGCGTTCCTCATTTAGAAAACAACCAAGTGTCAGAAATGTCACAATCAAACAAAAACATGTTGGAAATTATAACGTGAGTGTGCATAACCTCAGAGTGGATTTTCCATTATCACGTGTCGCTGTGGATATGGCCAACACAGTGTGTTGGTAGCACCACATGCAACCAGTTAAGATAGCCTCATGTACTGAGTACTCAGTGATCTGAGGCTTGGTTTTCTGTGCATCCTGCAGAATGTCGCTTTCAAATGAATCAGCATGTGCTGCTGTGTGCGATCAAATTGTGGCTTTGGCTTAAGCAGCCATATGGCATGTTGGAAAAGGCCTGTTGAGAGAGAGGAGTGTGTACTCCCCTGCAGTGATTAGACATACAGTATGGATTTCTCCCTTCAGAGCTGGTGTTTCTACTCCTCACCTATAAAAACACCCACACATAATTATCAGGTTTTTTTATTTTCGATACATGCACACACTCAAGCACACTGTTTGCTTGTGTTATGCTGTAAAGCTGAAATGGTTGGAACATTGCTGATGTTTTAATCTTATCTTCATCTTGCATTCTACTTTCCAATGTCTCTAGAGGAAAAAAGCTCATTGCAAAACACTTCACACCCTTCCCTCTCTTCCTCCCTGTCATCATCAGCCATTCCCATGGCGATTCCTTCACTTACATCCTGTCTCCTCTCCTATCACTTACCTCTTTTCTTCATGCATCATTTGATCATTTAATTCCTATTGTTGATATTGCACCTCTTTATTAATGTTTTTTTCAATCCAGCAGTTGCTTGTTAAAAAATGCAAATCGAAAAATGCATTTAAAGTGGAAACAAGATCCTGTCATCTTGTGTGTTTTTGTCTCATGGACTGCCTGTTCCATTCAGTTTCAAATGACCATCCATTGATATTGATTTAGTCTCAAAAGACTGTAAGCTATACACTGCTAATGTCCAAAATTGCTGCAACACAAACCAGACTAAATATAAAACAACTAAATTGGCTCTGTGGGGGGAAAACTGAATGGCTTATACTGAAGTGGCTGGAATTCAGGCATAATAGTTGCTCTTGCTTACAGTTTCTTTTGTCATTTTTATTCAGGTCGAACAAACCACCATCTCCCTGAAGAGCTATCGAAGGCGGCTTTGTTTCCACACAGTAAATACAACATAAGCCCGGAGTTGAGGTGGAAAAGATTTCATGAGATGAAATTTTGTCCCTGGAACACACTGAGGGGCCATCATCACGCAGACCCTTTAGAGGAGAGGCCGGTCATAGAAATATTTGTAACTCCATTAATGGCCCCAGCAACCTGCATGTGTCTTTCGTGAATAAGTCAAAATAATCAGTTCGACATGAGTATCCCAACAAGTTTCCAGGGACTGAGGGTCAGTGTGGACAGAGGAGATAAGATCGGAAACAAAACCCAGATCCAGTTCGCCCAGTCTGGGGATGATAATGCCAATCGATTATCTTCCATTGGTGATCTAGAAGGAAGGAGACTGACAAAGGATACAAGATACGGCACAAGTTCAATTCCTCCTTTGGTGTCTCAGAGTGAATCCCCTGACAAGTTGGTGATCTGGGGCGCAGAGCAGCAATGCCTGGAGCCGGAGCTCAGAGAGTTTGAGCTTGTAGAGTGTCAGGAGATACATACGTTTTTGAGAAACAGGGATCAGGATGAGGAGGACAACGAGGAGGAAGACGACGGAGGAAGTATGAGGGATGGACGAGATGAGGGCCCCATGTCCATATCGTCCAGTTCAACTGCCAGTTCCGCTTCAGTCGGCATGAAGCGAAATGACAATGACAGCAACAAAGTGGAGAGGAGAATGCAGAGGGACAAAGGGGGGCAGAAAAGGATTGCCTGTCATAGCACTGAAGAGTTAGACACATGTGTGACAGGCTCAATAGGAAGGGGGAAGGGAGGTATGAAGGAGTCCAAGTCTGAGACAAATGTGTTTGTCTCCAGTTTGTCAGCCATTGCCCTCAGTGGGAGCTTGTCCAGTGCTCTAGACAGTACCGGAGAAGCACCGTCTCCTATCTCTCTTTCCAACCCCAAATCCTACCCTTACCCAAATGCCAACAATGCTACCTCAGCCTACACCAGGAGAAGGGCATTCCCTGCAGATGCCAACCAGAACTCGGCATCATTGCATCCTCAGGAGAAACATGACTATCCTCAATTCTGCAGCCAGGATCAGAGACAGAAGGAGGGAAGCCATCACAGAAATGGAGTGTCCTCTAATGTGGGCCTGGGCCAAAGGAGGAGGGCTGGATTTGATGAGAGGGTTCTGCCACCCCGACAGCAACAGCTTGTCAGACCTCTCTGTCAGACTGAAATGGGGAGAGCGAGGAGCTTTGCAGAGCCCAATTCGCATCGAGATGACACAGTCCAACCCAGTTCTCCCAGCCACAATCCAGATTCATACAGTAATGAGTCAAACACAAAGTTTACAAAAACTTCTCTACGTGAACCATCTGATTTCTCCCATCTCTACAACACAGCTTTATTCTACCAGTCCAGGCAGCCCAGCCAGGCAGCCCAGAGGGAGGCTGCGCCTGTAGAAAAACCGCCAGCTGCAGTAACACGGCTTAGTTCCAGTCCTCCCAACCCTCCCACCTTAGAGAAGAGACCACAGACTCAATTCACATACAGAAGGAATTGCTCCAGTCCCAACAGAACAGGAATTGAATCCAGGTCATCCACTCCTCCTCACTCCCCTCATATGACACCCCAGGGCTCACCACGCAGGCAACCCTCTGTGTACCATGTTTCCAGGAATGTCTCTGGAGTGGTTAGACATATCCCGTCAGGATGCAACCCTGCTGTACCGACGTCAGCTCAGGGCTATGGCAACAGTTGCTTGAGAGCACCAGTCAAAACTAATATAAGCACAAGCGGAATCCCCAAAGCGCCTCTTAACAACCAGCAGAGCTCGCCCCACTCTAACTACAACCCCAGCCCCAAAGAGAGCTCCCCATCACCAAAACTTAAGCCCAAGGGAGTTCGCCCTAAAATCATCACTTATGTCCGAAAAAATCCTCAGATTAAGCCCCAAGCTGCTGACGGACCATATCAGGTATCCTCTCTGCCATCCAGGCTCTCAACTTACTCACACGGCCAAACATCCAATTCTTTCAAAGGCAATGCTAAAGACCCCTCCAAGTCTGGCACAGAACTCAGAGGAGCCCCAGTGCTAATGGCCTCAAATCTGCTTTATGACAAATACCGGCAAGACATGCAGACAAACATCTTCCCATCAAGTGTGCTGAGCAGGAGTATCAGGCCCCCTGGACACGCAAACACTGTCCCCCCTGCACACACACATGCCACTCCGCATGTGCACCCTCACAGCCACACAGCACCACCCAAACTGGGCAGTAAAGCAGACAACTTCTATGGGGCATCATCAGAGGTGAGTATTTTGTACTTTGTACTCGAAGTGCAGTGTATAATTTGAGTAGATTTTGTATTTGATGTCTGTTGTAGTTTGGCTTAGTGCTCATTGTTATTCAGAGGATTTTTTTGTCAATTGAGTCCGACTCATGTTTGGTGGCCGATGCTGTGATCTATATCTGATACCAATAAATCGGCTGACGTGTTCTTAAGAATTGGCAGTGATAAAGCAATGTAATTGAGGCTTAAACATAAACTAATAAGCATAAATATAAGAAAACACAAATACAATTATATATAACTTGAATTAAGAAAATAAACATATATGTTCCTTCATAATTTCATATCAACATGTCTGTAAAAGGAACGTATTGGACAGATTTTATCAGCCAACCAACCATTAATTAGCAGCGGATAATTACTGACTTACAGTATGTCATATACACTAATGCTGCATTCTTGTGTTCTTTGAGGTCCAGTTTCCTGATTATTCTCACACCACACGAATATGAAGTCCAAAGACAAACTTCATATAATTTTTCTTGATTCCACATATCAATGTCCCCAGATATTCCATATTTTCTATCCCACAGTAACTATGTATAATTCATCACAGATATTCTGAATTTTATCCCCACTAAAGCTCTCACAAGAGCTTTATTGCTTTAAAGTCATTCCTTATTGATTCTGATTAAATAGCTTTATAAGGCATTCATATTCCTACAGCATCAAGCACCAACATGTGGAAATAAATAGTTAATGCATGCTCAAGTACAAGGCCCATAGGGACATTTCAATTCTCAAGGCTTCATACAACACTGGATGAGAGTTCCATACATTGAGCAAACTCCATTAAGAAATTACACTCCCAAATTATGCTGGTGATGTTAAACACGCTACTTACAGCAGATAAAACTAGATGTGTAGCACATGATCAGTCATATCATATTTGTTTTGTTCAAACAGAATTTTTGATAACAGATTTGAGTCTATGTCTGTGGATACATTCAAAGCTGTAGAATATAATTGTGGCATCTGCTATTAGATTGCATGGTGCATCAAAGCTTTGTTTCTCTGTGTCCACAGGCAAAATACACAAAAGCAATCATGTGTTGGCAGGAAGATGTAGATCAGTAAACACATTAGCTTATTTCCTTACTGTAAGGAGGATATACAAACATGATGAAAGTCTACAAAATTATGTTTACGCTACAGACCTCTAAATAGGTTATAAGATAATTATTTAATAGTAATTTTGATCAATTGCATTCATTCCCTAGGTGGGAAGATCTGCCAGTTTTAAGGGGAGTTCTGCTGAGGACACGCTGCAGCCCCGGACGGCCGCTCAGGCTGGAGGCAGCAGCAGTCTCCTGCGCTCTGGCCGAGGTCTGCGTCTGGGCCTGGGAGCTGTCAACAGGGCGGCTACAGGTGCAGCCAAGGGCAGAGGACCTGGTCAAGGTCAGAGGTCGGTGTTGGTTTTCAGCCAGCCAGTCCAACCTGTCAGCCCTGCAACCAGTCAGAGAAGCCAAGATAACACAGGTACATAAAACCTTCCCTCACAGCATGTTTTTTTTTGCCTCATGTTTCCTCACAGAAAACAGCTGGATTGCCAGATGGGGACCGTCTCTGTGGAGCTACAGTACGCATCCGAGTATATTCCAGCAATCCAAAATTTGACACACTAGAGAGCTACCTTATCTTTCGTCTACTTTGCAGAAGCGAAGAGTTGTGGGACTTTTTTCTTCTTCCTAAAATTGGCCTGAGATGAAGGCAGCTCATTAAAATGCATTCTCTGAGATTAATTTTGGCTGATGTGATTGGAGGGTTTTTAGAAATACTGAGGGGAGCAATTCTGCTCCAGGAGGATGCCATCTACAAAACAAAATAAATAAATACGCTTGCTCACACTCTTTTTTCATGCAGCAAATTTCTAATACAGATGCCTCCGATAGCACTTCTGACTGCTGAAGTGAGATTTGCATTACAGCTCACGAATGTCGCCGGAATATGAAATTTGTTCATCGCTCGGCACTCTGCTGGAAAGCTGTGGCATTTATCATTCACATGCATATTTGATCTGCTCTTTCCCTGAGTGTCATAACCTGGACACACAGTAAAAATACACATGTACATTCATTCCCACATAACCCAAAGCTGCACGTATAGAATTGATCAGCACAGGGTTATGATGTGCCAGGCATCCTTATCATAATCCCTATTAATACATATGTATGGTGTCCCGGAGCTGCTACTCGGCCCTCTGGGATATAGTCTTTGAAGTGAAAAGCAATTAACGGTTAAATAACGTCAGTATCTTTCTGCCTGAATCATCTCTCATCACTGTTGTACCCTGGCCTACACACACTGCATTTATAAACACCAGTGCAAATATACTGAATATATTGGTCAGCATTATGTGTATCTGTCATTTTGTTGTTTTTTCACCCATGTTCTGGAGAGATTTGAGCTTTAACCTTCTTTTCTTTTCTTCATCACTGTATTTTACAACTTTTTAGCCTTTTGTGAATTATAATCTCTTTTACACAATTTCACTAATGGTACTAAATAGCTGTAGTATACCGTTTTAAATTACTCTACTTGTGTAATTATGCAGCAGGTTTTAAACTCCGATGAGGATCATACCCCAGGACATTTGCGTTGAAGCTGTACTTCTGCATGTAGGGGGCGCTCACCCTCCCTCCCTCACAGCAGCGGAGCGCTTTGAGGGAGGGAGGGTCGATTTGCTTCGGTCGAGCTGCAGAGATTGCGGTGCACCCAAGTATCACATTTAATAACATGCAATTTAACGCTTTGTGGAGGAAATCTGTGCAGGTTGTTGCAACTCACCTTGGGCTCTAATTAAAATCGGTCGGTCATTATAATGCTTATCCCGACTGTCTGTCCCATTGACTTTTCTAAGCCGTATTTACATAATTCACCTCAAGTTTGGGTCCTTCTTTCAGTGAGAGCCTGTGGATGGATGTGTTGCTTTTCTGTTTTGTTGTTGAGAAACTGGAGGTAGTGTTTCAGACCTGAGGGCAAAGTACATTTATTTTATTCAAATCTGTTGCGTGGCTGCAGGGACAAACTGCAAGCCCAGGAAAACACCCTGCAGGCTTTTATGATTTATAGTGTGTGTCCTAAATTCACATTTGCATGAATTTTAGTCCTATTTTTGTTTCTTTGGAGAACCACTTTTTCAGGCCGGGTGTGTTTGCAGGTGGGATTTGTTGCATTAGAAAGAGAGAGAGGGAAGAAAGAAGGAAAGAAGGAAGGAAAGAAAGAAAATGACAATGAAAATGACAGGGAAGGAAGGAAGGAACAAACAAACAAATGAAGGAAAGAAGTCAGAGTAAAAAAAGTTATTCTTCAAGATTTTCCTTTTAGGTATAGATCAGAATAATGTGTGTTCTCATTGAACAGGAACATTGGTCCATCATATCCATCCTAAAGTGGATATTTCTCCCCCTCACTTCTCTTCCTCATCTCCTAAATGGCTTAATTGGAGTGGAGGGGTTGCAGGAGGGAAATCAGGGCATTTATCTTTAATGATCCTGACCTTCTCACTCAAGAGGGGCGTCCTATTTTGTCTCTCTCCTCCACCAACTGTCTCTCTTGTCCTGTAGAGTGCTGTGGAGAGGAGTGGGGGGGGGGGGGGGGGGGGGGGGGGGGGGGCACGTTATCTTTGCAGCCAGCAGAGGATGCTTTTCTTCTGCAGGATCTAGACCCTTTACTGCGAGCTGGGGCAGCCAAAATGGGGCTTCTATTCCAAGGCCTGGGGTTTTTTGCCCAATGTGTGTGTGTACATGTGTGTGTATATGTGTGTGTGCCATGGTCAGTCATGCCTGCACATTTCATCTGTTTTGCTGTTGGAAATCATAGATTACCAAGAGGGAGGATTTCTCCCCATTGCTCACTAACAAAAGCCGCCACCATGGAGCTGTGATTACTTTTTTATCCTCTCTTTGATTCCCTGTCCTTTTACAATGGTGCCCTGCATTTACAGTGGAGTAAAATGTCTTAAAAAAGGGATAAGATATCCACATCAAGAAAAACGAGCATTCTTCAACTGAAACTTTAACAAAAACTTGAACTGTTCTAAGGTCAAAAAACGATCTAGCCTAATTGAGTCCTGAAGTTTATTCCAACTCTGAGGAGAGTGGTATCTGAATGCAACATTCAGAATAATTTCCTGTTTGAACGACAAAGCTTTGCATGCAGCGCATTCCAAACAGGCAGGTCTAGAATGGGTATTGCACTAATAAAAGAAGGATTCCTCACAACTCTTCATTTTGTGTTTTTCTAACAGATGAGGTGTTCACCCAGCATATTCCTCCTGCGGCTCCAGCAATGGCCGCAGCCCAGCCCCAGTCCGCCGCCGCCAGGTCCCTGCTGCCCAAAGCGAGCCAGTCGGGCCTGCGCCCCCCAGGCTTCAGCTCCAGCCGTCTCCCCGCAGGCCGCCTGGCAGCGTTCGGCTTCGTCAGGAGCTCCAGTGTGTCGTCCGTCTCCTCGGCTCACTCCGCTGACAGCACACAGAGTGACCCCTGCAGGACAGCTCACCGTGAGTGCGCTCATTACAAATCTGTTGATGCAGGGGAATTTGAGAGCTGATCCCTGCTGTGCGTTTAGATTTTGCTGCATCGTGTGGTTTGTCGTTTTCACAACATACTGGTATTTATCAGTTAACTTAATGGCTCATTCAAACACACCCACTTTATCATCATCATGAGTACACTATTATTATCACCATACTGCTTTTATTGCCTCCTTCTATGTATTCCCCTCATGAATATAGTTTGCATAAACAGCCCCCCCCCACATTCATTATGGTGTAGTCTGCTTTCTCTTCCTGAGCTCCGCCTCACTAACAATGTGTTCTCTAATCTGTGTGTAATACACAAGCTGCATACAATTAGAAATAAAGCTGCACAATAAAGCACATTTTTTATAACACAAGAAGACACTATATAAAGTATGCAGCTATTTACAGTATAAATGTGTTATTGTTAATAGAGGGGTATTTTGACATCTAACGTATAAAACTATCCCTTTGTTTGTTCATTCGTCTCATATGATTGACCCAATCAGCCGCCCTATTATGAGTCATTTAAAATCATTATCATATTATCATACTAGAGGTCAGAGCATTGTCATATTTTCACTAATTAATTTGCTCCAGGATGATTTTCCGTGCATGTAGCAAAGCTGGTGTGATATCGCAGACAACTAGATGACTTGACTTTAGAGAAGTTAAAAAACATGTACATTTTCCCAGTTTACCACAGCAATAGTGATATTTTGTTTATTCCCATACTAAAAAATAAACTTTGAGTCATTAAATATTCCCATTTGACAGCTTAGCTTTTATGCATCTTGAATGTATGTGAAAATAACAGAGCACAACATGTCAGTCCCAGGATTCATCAGTAATTTAACAGCCACGTAACTGGGTCTGTGCTGCACATTCAGTCAGCATTCTCTGTTGAGAGATCAGTTTGCTGACCGAACTGTGAGGAAATAGTTTTTATTATCACAGTCAGCTGCACGTGGACATGCAAGTTGTGATTTCAGTGCTGCCTCTCTGGCTGGTTGGGTAGTTGTGTGTGTGTGTGTGTGTGTGTGTGTGTGTGTGTGTGTGTGTGTGTGTGTGTGTGTGTGTGTGTGTGTGTGTGTGTGTGTGTGTGTGTGTGTGTGTGTGTGTGTGTGTGTGTGTGTGTGTGTGTGTGTGTGTGTAATGTGACCTACATAGGGAACACTTGCTCTTCCTCTCCCAGTTACAGATGACGTACAGCATCTGCACCCTCACGCACATCAGCTCCCCTCTTATGTCATCACTCCTTTCCCTCATTCCCTCCTTTTGTACTTTATACTTTTTTTATCCTTTTCTCTCTCTCCAATTGGTTGAATATGAGAACAAACTGTGCGAGCAATGTGGGGGAGGCACCTCTTCAGCTGCTGTGAAGCAGGGAGATGAGGAGTCCCTCAGGTATTTGGAGAAGAACCTGATAATTGAAAGAAAGTGTAAATGTGGAGGTTGTCATTTTTTAACAAGCCTGTCAGAAGGCATTGATGTTAAGTTTATCATTCTTTTTAATCTCTGAATGTTTTTTGTTTCATGTTTGGGCAAAACCAGTGTGAGACTGTGTGCGTGCGTGTGCGTCCGTCCTTCCTCATCTTTCTTGTATTCTTATTATTTTTCTATTCTCTCCTTTTTCTTTTTATACTTAAATTTCTATGCATGAATTGAATCCGCTGAACATGGGGACAAGAGTTTCCACCACACTGAAAGCTCCATGTTGGATTTTCTGAAAATGAAATGTTCTTTTAAACCTCCAACTCTCTGTACATCTGTGAAGTTGTGGCAGTTCTGTTATCAGTTACTCAAAGTGATCTTGCCTTTAGCCTCTACATTCTTTTAAGTCCATGTGTAAAAAGATCACTGTGTAACAGAATAGTAATAATTTTATTTTTTTTGGACACCCCCCGCCACTTTCAACTATATCATTTAATTTCATCATATTTTGGTTTGTTGTCTGAGACAAACATGCAACATAAACAACAGTATTGAACCCCCCTCTCTTTCTAGCTAACAGCTTCATTTGTATTGTACTTAATAAATTACCCTGCAAATATCAATATCATGAATCAATGAAATGAGATCCAGGCCTGAGAGAAGCCTGTGCTGCATCATTCTGGCCAAAGATCACAAGTTCATCCCCGGCTACGTAAATCAGACCTAATGTGACTCTTTATGTTACAGGAACAAGTGCTTCCACTAAATCCTAAAGATAAATTACAGACAACATAACAGTGACCTAATCGCTTGCTGGTTAACGTATTGTCTGTTTAAGCAGCTGCTGGTTTAAAATGTGCAGATTTATGCTGCACATTCATCACCTACATGTAGTTCAAAACTGCAAAGACATAGTAGACATGATGGCTTTATAAATATTGTTCATGCACACAGACGTGCACTAACAGCGTAGGAACACCTGCCAGCCGAGCATGAAAGAGCAGAAGTTTTGAAAGGTGTTGCCTACAGCAAACTCTTCCTCTCCCCGCTGCCACTCTGAGCTCAGTGAGACCAAACTGGAATCGAACATGAGAGGCAGAAGATTAATAAGCTTTGATGTTCATTTCCCTGCGTGTGCCCGTTTGCGCGTGTGACACCTCGAGAAAGGCAGGACGGGAACGTTTACTTCCACTTTTGACTCTGCGTGATGCTTGTGACCTTTCGCTGCGAGGCATCTGAACTCCCCGCTCTGTTTGAACCTTCCGGATTAAAATGCGCTCGACTTTAGATCCTATACTCCGTCTATTTCTCTGTGGGTGCACTTGTTGAGCTTTAACCAAAGAGTCGTCTGATGCATCTGTGCGTCTAACCTGTCTTTGGGATGTTGGATATTAGGAGTTGTTCTGTGTCTTGTCTTTTCTGCAGCCTGGATTCAGTTGTCATGTTGATTTTCATCTTTTTTTATCCTTTGGGCATTTTTAAAAGGCAGAAAATAGGGTTGACATTTGTTAAACTCTGATTTGAATTGGAGATTTCACTAAAACACAATTTAAGTTTGAGTCCTTATGAAGCCCAAAGCAGTTTGTGAAAACTTGAGTATGATTTTTAGTGACTGCAAAGATCCAAACAATAAATTGCAGTCACTAGAGTTCATGAGAATCTTTCGTTTCTAATTTCCAGGGGCTCTCACGCTGTTGAACCTGTTTTCATTTGTGCATGTGTGCATGTACAGTAGGTTTGCAAGGACAGGAAATATGTTTGCAGGACTTGTTTTTCCTTTTCCACTCAGGGATCTTTGCCTCCTCTAGCTGCACCCCCAGTTGCAAAGAACAGACAGATTGACAGATGAGTTCTCACACATCTTTCCATCGAGGATACCAAGGGAGCAGAGGCAAGCCGTTACTTCCTTCAGTACCAGAGAAGAAAGGCTCAGTGGCTTGTTTTCCCCATTGATTGGCGAGTAAAGCGGAGTCCATTAGGGCTCTGGGTGATACCAACAGGAGAAATCATTAAGGAATAGAGTGATGGGGAGGGAAGGGATTGCAGCACTCTGATAAAGTGGGTTAGAGGAGGATCCCTGGAGTTTGAATTCCCCACTGTTGTAGCTCAGTCAACCTCTGATCAAATGTGGACATGTGCCTTGACTGTCCGAGAAGAAGCAAAAGACTTGAGGGGATATGTCATATCTTCATCTCTAATTTTCATGATGTTGAAGATATATTGGGTTTATCTTCCCAGATTTTCAAACTAGTTTCAAATCTGGCAGACAAGGACATTTCTTAGGACACAACTGCCTTTTTTTTTCTTCGTCTGACTCAACTGGTCCATAAAACAGGAGATTGTCCCTTTTTGTTTGTTCTTATTTACACCTACCTGGTAGCAAGAGTTGTATTGTAAGTGGCTTCAGTTTGTATGTCACAGCAATAACTTGAGCTGTTTTAACCTTAGTTGAAACATCAGGACCATCGACTGATGAGATGGACGATACAAGATCTTTACATCCTTCTATTGTACAAACATGAAGCTAAAATATCCAGAGTCTGTGCATACATACGATCCAATCACAAGTCAGGGCCAGGGTCTTTATGCCATCACAAATACAACAAGAGACAGTTTAACGTGCGCACACACACTAAGGAAATCAAGGTGACATTGAGCCAAGCTGTTATGGCCTTGATTGATTCTTATGGCCCTTTTGCTTATATGCATATATTCAAGTATTTGACTCACATCGGGGGGGCTTTAGGCTTCTCTATATAACATTGATTAGCCATTAACCTGCCAAGTCTTTGACATTCCCTAAGGGTGTGTGTGTGTGTGTGTGTGTGTGTGTGTGTGTGTGTGTGTGTGTGTGTGTGTGTGTGTGTGTGTGTGTGTGTGTGTGTGTGTGCGTGTGTGTGTGTGTGTGTGTGTGTGTGTGTGTTCATCTTTCTTGTATTCTTATTATTTTTCTTTTTTTCTCCTTTTTCTTTTTATACTTAAATTTCTATGCATGAACTGAATCAGCTGAACATGGGGACAAGAATTTCCACCACACTGAAAGCTCCATGTTGGATTTTCTGAAAATGAAATGTTCTTTTAAACCTCCAACTCTCTGTACATCTGTGAAGTTGTGGCAGTTCTGTTATCAGTTACTCAAAGTGATCTTGCCTTTAGCCTCTACAGTCTTTTAAGTCCATGTGTAAAAAGATCACTGTGTAACAGAATAGTAATAATTTATTTTTGTGTGTGTGTGTTGCCTGGTTTACTCCATGGTGACTGACAGACTCTATTACATAGTTAAATGCCGACTCCAGCAGCAGGACGCTGATGAAGCCAGTGCCTCTGAGCCGCGCTGACTCCTGGATGGAAACTCAATCGCCAAAACAAACCACGATAACAAGGAGTATTATCACCTCGATCCATCTACTCTTTAGGTGGTAATGACATAATGGTGAAAATCAAATAAACGAAAGAGTGAGCTGAGCAGAGACAGCTGAGGGGAGAAAAAAGAGGTGGAGGAAGATGCAGCAATAAAAGAAAATTCAATGAGTCAAAATGAGAAGAGGGGAGAGAGGAAATGGAGCATGTGAAAGAAAGATGAGCGGAAAGAGAAGCATGGAGAGGCTGGTGCAGGGAGGAGAGAGGATGTCATACCCCAGATGCAATGGCTCAGATCTGCTCTGTGAGTCATGCTAGCTCAATGTGAACAGATGGTTTCTATGGTGCACACAGATAGACACAAACGTGTATACACACAGAGAGATGCACACACTGGTACTGCAGCACATTAGATGGGCCAATTAGATATGGCTGCCATTCTGTGGCTGATGAGAGGAAAACCAACATGGCAGCGAGTTTCTGAAGCAGCAGAGCTGTGACGGCGAGGATGGGCTCAATGGGCCTTTTCATTAACTGATAACCTCTCAGCGTTTTACATCCAACTCCATATTAATCATTGTTTATGGCTTTCACTGATGGTCCTGTGCGACAAAAACACAGAGGACATGGAAACAGGAGCATCAGGATCAGCTAAACCTTAATGCGTATGAATGTAATTCTGAAAGCTTTAGTCATCTATTTTTTCCCCAATAATTTAGGGAATCCCTGCTCCTCATCCTCTCCCTCATTACCTCAACTATTTAAAATACCATTTGACAGTAAAGCACTTAGAAAGGAGCGTAACTCTCTTGTTGTCCATCGTTAAAAGAATCCATGTCCTCCTGGTGGGACGGAGCATTTGATTTAATCTCCTGGTGTCTGGGTCCTGGCAGAGGAGAGGAACCCTTTTGGTGCTGCTGTCAGCTCCACAGATATCACCTAATCTATCTGTCAGTCCACAACCCAGATCTTATCTCTGCAGGACCATTAGAGTGTGTGCTATATGTATGCAGCTTTAACCTTGACTGTCACAGATGTCAATGCAGTTGCACAGTTGAGTACTTATAATTGTGCCGATTCGACAAAAAGTCTGTAAATGCAGTGTTTGACAGCTGCTATAAAGTTTAGTTAGTTAAAATGAAATGTAAGGATGTAATATATATATATATATATATATATATATATATAAAAAAATACATCAGCCTGTATTTTATGACTGATCGATGAAGAGCATCAGACATTTTAAACCAGCTTTAAACAAATGACAGGAAGCAACGATTAATGAGCAGAACAAATTATAGACTCTTCAGGCTTAATTACACACACTGTCGTCTGTACTGAAAAGTGTTAAATGAAGCTGACGTCTGTCTGTGAGAACATGTACTCCAATCAAACAGGCTGAATTAAGGTTAGACTTAAAACTAACTCAAATCAGAACTAACCAAAATTCTTCATGTGGTATAAATTATTCATGCAGGCGAGGGTGTCCAATTGTATGTTTAAAAACTGTATCCTTGGTTGCTTTCTCTGTGTTTTGCCGAACTATCCATTTTAATACAATATATGTAAGAATGCATGAATCTTTTTTGTGTGAATGGACTGTAGCTTAAAAGCTTGTGCAAGCACAAGCACGTGCAACTGGATGCTAACTGCAGTTGCACTAAACGTAGAGTCAGCACTATTCTCCTGGCATTAGTTTTGCTTTGAGGGGCGAGCTGCTCCAATAACTCGGCCTCCCACTGAGCTGGGAAAACTGCTCTTTTGTTCTCGCTCTCCTTGTGCTCATTGTCCCTTTTTTAATATCTTTGGTATTTGCCATACATCTTCTTAATATGCGAAGTTTTCTGACGGCTTCTCTGCTGCACCATCCTTTTATTCCCCATCCTGGCTCTCTATGTCCTCATGTCTGCTTCCTCCTGATCTCACGCAGCCACCCTCTTCCTTCCTTGCTCGGATATTCATCATTGGCTGACATTTTGCCAATCAGTGACGCACGTCAGCTTGCTCTCACCGTTAATGAAGTACATCTGTTTTCTTCTCTTTGTCTAAGCCACTGAATTTCCCTCTCTCATATTCTGTCATTATCATTTTCCTTCTTTCTGTCTCTGACTGGCTGACGTCCTCCCTCACTCTTCCTCTCTCTGATTTGCTCTCTTGGAGTTTGATCGTACTTGACCTATGACTAATGAACATGTATCTGTAACCAGTCAATTGCTCTGCATCAATCAGACAACTGAGCAAAGCATTTGAGGTTAATGCCAAATATTTCTATTTCCTCCATTTAAAGGTAAATATGTATGTTGAATCTGTGTAGTTGTTCATTTTAGCAGCAGTAGATTCAGAGCTCAGTCACAGCAGTGCAGTGCTGTGTCCTAGATCACATCTGAAGAGTGGACACTCTGCACATGCCCTTGACTGGTTAATGAGGAGGAGGCAGAGTAAACAGCCTCACTGATCAGCACCTCGAGGTGCTGTGGGACGACTAATGAAGCCTTGAGAATGGTACAGGCATCAAAAGTACGGTGATGTAGCAGCGTGGGCAGAACATGTAGACATGGAGGGAACATAGCCACTGGCATCGTTGTTTATGCTAGAAGGCATTTTTATCTATGTAGATTTTAGTTTGTAACAATGTATGATTTTATATTTAGGATTATCTGGAGTAAATTACGAACCTTCGGATCAAGACCCACACCCTGGGTTGAATAGTGACTAGTACTGTAGATGTAGTACATTGTTGTCGTTGCAGTGTGGTTGTGTGCATTGCCTGAGGTGAAAGAACAAATCATCCACTGGCTGCAGGGTTAGTAGCTCGACACTTGCCTCCCCCTGTTCATATGTTTTCAAGCGACACAATGTTGTTTTTTTACCTTTAATTAACAGCTACAACATTTTGATGGTACATAAACTTGCAATAGGAAGAAGCCGTCATTGCCACAGTCCACCTGAGGCACCTGGTATTGCTATGTAACTCTGGTGCACTAAACATGTCACCCACCAACAGCCAGAGTTAGCAGTTTGCTATAAGAAATAGCTATATTGTTATTCTTAGTATGGACTACATGGCAGCACCAGAGAACAAACTGAGGAAGGCATTGTCTGAGGAACAGAAAAATAATCGAGGAAGGCATTCCATATCGAATAGAGTGTGTATGCATTAATCCGTAGTGTTGGTGGTACTGTGAGGTGGTGAAGGGCAGGCAAACTTTTGTTTCATCACTGCTTGGGGATTGGATAGATAAGCAGGGTTTACTCTGTCTGAGAGAGTACATAAACCATCCATCAGTCAAGTGTTAGAGAACATTACAGGCCAGGGTGAGAGACTGTCATAAATGACTGTAATGTTGCTTATGTGGCTCATACCGTCTCTTCACAGTTTTTGATTTGAATCCTGGTGCAGCCAGAATCTTTCTGTCTGTAGTTTGCATGTCCTCCCTGCTTCTGTGTGGGTTTTCTGCTGGTTCTCCTTTTTCCTCCCACGGTCTAAAGACATGCAGATTGAGGTTAATATGAGACTCTAAATTGTCTATAGGTGTTAATGTGAGAATGAATAGTTTTTTGTCTGTACTGTATATGTCAGCCCTGCAGTACACTGGCAACCTGTCCAGGATGTACCCCGCCTCTTTCCTAATATCAGGTTTGGCTTCAGCTCCCCCTGTGACCCTCAAAGGATAAGTGGTATAGATAATAGATGGATGGATGTGCTCATGTGGAAGCATTGGAATGTTTCTGTAGTGTGTGTGTGTGTGTGTGTATATGTCTGTGTGCGTGTGTGCAGGTTAACAGAAAGAAGATTGGGAGCAGCAGCAGTTAGACCCAGAGGTTACAAACCATTTCTCAGTCCAGTGAACCTAAATTCAGACATAACACACCCTATCAGATCGTACAAAAACCAATATGTGATCAAAAGAGGGAGAAAAGAGATGGCAATTATGTGATCCTAACAACCTGTATCTATGGTAACTGATCATTTCTTAATGAAGGACAGGTAATTAAAATTCTTCATCTTGTTCTGTGTGTTTTAGGTCTGAGTGTGAGTGAGGAGCCTCCTCTTCACAGAGTGACCACCAGCCCTCCGTCAGCAGATCACCAGAGAGGGGCGCCGTGCCGCAGCAACAGTCTCCAGCCACCCTCCACCCCGGCTCTGCCCCGTCGCTACCTGCCTCCCCAGCCTCGAAGCTCCCCTGGAGGTCAGCAGAGATCTTTGCTTTGACAAGGGAAACAATTTGTTTATGAAAAATATAAAAAATATGTTTTTGTTATAATTTTGCTCAGCATCATTGTTATGCGGACAAATTCAAAAAGTCTGAATCAGTATTTTCAGGAACAATATTTACATGCAAATTTGAGTTCTGTGAATGTGGAAGAGAAACTTGAGAGAGATTTCTCTGCAGATTGTGCCACATTGTCACATGCTGGTGTCTGCAGTGCACTTCATTAGGTAAAACTTGAGGATTTCATTAGTATTTCATTAAATCTACTGTGTAAACCTGGAGCCACGCAACAAAGTCATTAACTCCAGCACTTTTACTTTTCCACTATTTTCTTCCTCCTAATGCAGTATAGCATCTAATTAAGCACAACTCTTGCTCTCTGGAGTGGTTCAAAGTCTTTTGGGGAAATGAACACTCCCATAAGTTCTAGTAAGCACTGAACTACTTAAGAGATATCTAATATATTAGAATCTCTCTTTATATAATTTATATTATTCCAGTACACCCCTGTTCATTATGACTGTAACATGATGTTAAAATGCCATTTTAGCTTTTAATGCTACAAGTAAACCATTAAACACAAACACCACACATTTAATATCTGTCCTGCAGCTAAAAAATGCTGATGAAATTGTGAGGTCACACTGTCCGGGGTGACGGTGGTGATACTGTCTTTTCAGAGGAAGATCACTGTCAGTGATGCTTTTCACACACAGTTGTGTTTTCACACATTGAGGTTGACACCAGAAGAAACCCTGTAGTATCACACCTCACTCACTCACACTTAACACCTGTCTTTAAACCTGTACAGTAACTGATAATAAACTAGCTAGGATCTTGTTATTTTTTAAAAATCCTGTTATTTTTAAAAATCCTGTTATTTTTAAAAATCCTGTTATTTTTTAAAATAAGACTTACACAAGTTACACATTTTAAACTGTGTGTGTGTGTGTGTGTGTGTGTGTGTGTGTGTAACATAAACCATCGTTATCAATCAGTATTTATCGTGTACTGATTTTTTTGTGTGGTCCATGTCCCACCCACTAACATAGAGGAGGGTTTATGACCTATACTATAGCCAGCCACCAGGGGACAATTAAGATGATTTGGCTTCACTTGTATAGTGAGCTGTCATGTCGTCCATCTTTACTACGGTTCATGGTTCGTCAGTCAGACCACTGCAAAAGTGTCAAAGGGCTGCTCTGCCGGTACATCCTCACAGAGCTGCTAGCATCCCTGCACACCCACTATCTTGTGCAGCAACACCTGAGCAGCGAACGCACACCCTGAGAAACACACTCGCACACAGTGTTGGTGCAGGCCTGAACTCTCTCTCCAGGGTTATACTGGGATTTGTTCGGGATCAGAGGCTTCGCTCCCAAAACAGGTCTAATTAGTTTCCTTTCAAGGCCTCTCTCCTCCTCTCCTCCCTGCTTCACAACAGATTCCCCTCTAAGCTCCCCAAATCCACTTCTTCATTCACTATCATCTGTTTAGTCCTCCCCACTTCTCATCATTCCTCATGTATAATGTCTCAAACCCAGCTATTTTTCCTCTACGCCCACACACCTCACCACACGTCTGCGGCAGATTAATCGTGACACATGAGAAGACGGGAGAGCTCAGAAATGATATTAAAAAAATACTCAGAGTTTAGGATTCTTGTCTGTCTTTTCTTTAAAGTGTGACACAGGTGGTAAGTAGGAGATGGGCACATTTGCTACAGTATACGCTCGGCTTCTCTTTGACCCATGGGACATAGTTATATTACGCAGCAGGGGGGGAGAGAGCTGGAGATGAAAGCAGGAGGGTATAACAGAAAGATTGAAAAATTTGTGCAAAGAAATGATAAAAGAGAGAGCGAGGGGTGGACGGGGACGGATCGTTGGTTTGATGCGTGTGTGAGCACGCTCCACTGAATGTTATGTTAAGTTCAGACACCTGCATGTGCTTTGTCAGTCAGATGTCACTGTGTGCTTCTCCTGATTTAACAATGTCACATAACACACATTGATTGGTCGTATCTTCACTCTCTGACAGTTGGCAGGAAGGAGTTTCAGCGGAGTTCAGAGGTCACACGTTCTCTCCCGTCCTCCCCAAAGAGGCTCGCAGTGGTTCCTCCCAAACCTCAGTCCCCAGGTGAGTTCATCTTTAGTTTGTATCTTGCTGCTTTCAGACATGCACCGAACCCCAGGCATTCTCCTGAACTTATCCTGAGTGGCTGCACGTGAGAACGCAGACATCTGAGTCTGTTTGTCCCCTCTCTGTGATTCCTACCTCTCCTTTACAATCCCCTCCACCCAAATCTTTCCAAAAACAAATCCTTCATATTTGTGATGAGCTGTTCTCACTCTCAAACACCTAGAAGTGGTTTGCATCCATCTTAGAAATATGTGGTGCTGGGCCGTACAGAGCTTCAAGGAGAAATTTGTGATGCTTAGCACTTTCTTCTATGCTGTGATTTGATCTCTTCAGTCTGAACTTTCCTTCCTTCAGGCCCTGTACTGGTAAAAACCTTTTCTTATACGATTGCAGAGGGTCTCCCATCTTCCCTCGCAGAGTTGACAAACATCTCCTCAGGATACACCTCTTCTTTTGCTTACTTTATACTCGTTACTGTTCAACCCTTCTCCTTACTTTGTCTTTGTGGGTCCTCGTCTCCTCCCACACACAGTCATAAGATAAAAACATGTGTCTCACCATGTAGCTTCTCTCTTGTTTACTGTGATTCACAGTTCACTAGGACCAACCCCCAACAAATGAGATTTAACGTTTCAAATGGAAATTGATGCATTTGATGTTGAGAAAAAATCAATGGCCATTGAGTGAAGAGGTTCAGGTGACGGAGAGAGAGATGGAGGGTGTGGTCTGTCTTAGGCAACATTCCACCCAAACAGTACCTAGAATGAGACATACAAGACATATGCACCCAACTGAATAAAGAGGGATGAGGGAGGAAGGGATGAGAGGATGAAAGAATGATGGTAGGGAAGAGGGAGGAGGATGAAGGGAAGAGGGGAGGAGGGTGTAGAAATGATGGTAGGGATGAGGGAAGGAGGGTGAAAGGATGAGGGAAGGAGGGTGAAGGAATGGAGGGTAGTGATTAAGGAAAAAGGAGGAATGAGGTAGAGGGGTGACAGGATGAAGGAAAAGGGTGGGTTGAAGAGTCGAAGACAAACGATGCGTGATGTGTTGACCGGGTCTGTGTCGGCCTGACGGGTGATTAGAGGTGCGGCCCTGCTCCTGAACCTAATTTAACCAGTTAACTTCAAATGTTGACGTCTAGAAGCTGCTCTGGACAGAGTGTCAGCAAAATGACAGCGTGTTGACATGAAACTAAAATTCACCTCAGCCTAAAAATACACACAGACACACACTAGTCTCTGCACTCCACAGGGTCTGCCATCACCTCTTCTCATTGTTTCTCACATCGTTATTCTGCTCAGGTAGAGTGTACTGATTTCAAAGTGTATGTGTGTGTGCGTGCGTGCATGCGTGCGTGCGTACGTACGCGCCCGCAGAAGAGCTAGACGTCCTTTACTAAAGATTTTCTGGCAGTCGCTTTCAAAGATGGGGAATCCTGATGAAGACATTTGCACTTTCAAGTGTAGTTCTTTCATTTTCTCTCGGCGCAGAGAGGACATCCCCTTGTTTCAGGTTTTATTTACACACACACTTCATAGCATCAGCTCCATCACCATTATCATCATTCAGCACCCCTCAGGTGTCCTCGCCTCCCCCCACACTGGATCTGTCTTCTCCGCACTCTCTTCTCTCATTTACCCCATGACCCCAAACCACTCCCCTCCTCCCATTTTATCCCACCCCCTATCACCGATCTCACTCATTACTTTGGACCCTGCACCCCAAGCCTTGCCTCCCGTTGTCATGGAAACCGCTGCCGCCTGTGCTTCACTAAGCCAGCGAGACGGCGAGGCAGGTGACGCGAGGCTGCAGCGATTTTCTTTATCATGTGCTAAGACAACCACGCTGTCATGTTGTCTCTCTTGTGCGTCTGTGTTTACATAAAAACGATTTAAAGAATTGGGTCTATTCGAATGAAGCAGTGGTGATGTTGTGTGTATCACCACGGGCTCATACGTGTTCAAACTACATGACAAGGTGACTCACATAGAGGTTAATCGGCCTGCCTGTATGTCAACTGCAGCATAATAGTCTTTTCCCCCCCTCCCCTCCAAAGAAATGGCCTCCACGTGTTCATGTGTGCCTGGCCTTTGAATCAAAGCCATCATTAATACATTAAGCATTATTTAAATGTTTTTGCAGAACGCAGTGTAAACAATAAACCCAGACATGCATATGTGCACATGCTGCAGCTCAGTCATTACTTGAGAGATGAGATCGTCCATCATGACAAACAGCAGACTGGGAATTACCCCGAGGCTTCCTCTGAAGAAAGATTCAATTAACTTACTATCGTTTGTCATGTGAACACAGTCATTAGCAATAGGTCAGGTCAAATCTCCTCTGATTTAATAATCATCAATTCCGTTATTATAGATGGATACAGCTTGGCCTAGTTCGATTTCAGAATTAGCACCCAGCTAATTAATGAGATAATTATTAATATTTTTTATATCTATTTACATGGCTTTTCCTTGTAAAACACATGCTCATGCAGGATAATTGTGCTTGTTTATGATGTCCTTTGTTTGTTTTTTCACTCCCTACAGTCCAGTCTGGGCAGCGGCCCGCAGCAGCCGTGCGAGGGTCTGCTCCCCCGGGGTCCCCTCGCAGCGTGGCCCCCCTGAGGCTGCAGCAGGAACAGCAGGAAAGCCTGCAGAGGGAGAAAGAGGAGGCTCAACAGAAAGAGAAGGAAAGACAGACAGAGGAGAGGGACAAAGAGGAGCAGAGGGAGGAGGTGAGTCATTGAGAAAATCTGCAGCTTCGCTTGGGAGCTTTATTTTGTCCTTTTCTGTTTGATTCTTTTCCTATTTTATTTTGATTCTGTGTCACTCAGGTTCAGAGGCTGCAGGGACGCTGCGAACAGCAGGAGAGGCAGCTGAGAGCTCTGAGAGAGGAACTGAAGAAGACTTCCTTAGGTCTAGAAGCCTTCATCATCACCACTCAGCATTACTGCCTCAAGGTAGCTGACTATAATGATCCAGTGTGTAATCGATTACATTGTTATTGTCTTATACTAAAATAGCAGTGACATCTTGATCTAAAGCTCCAGATATACAACTGATTTTATTTTTATTATTTAAATTCTTAAATGATTTTATTAATCTTTATATAAATATATTATTTGTAATAAATGAAGTTTTACCTGAAATGGTATATTGTACAACCTATCATCATCATCATCATCATCATTAAGGGTATATCCTCTACAATGCAACTTCTTGGGATGATGTATAGGGAGGGTTGTCTTGGATCCCATGTGAAGATAAGATAAGATAAGGTAAGATGAGATAGACTCTATCAATGCCAAAGGGAAATACTTGTGTCAGCTTCCTCCAAAATCACAGTAACAATACAATACACAACAGAGTCCAATAGAATAAAACAAAAGAGCGTTAAGTATAAAGAATACAAGTGAAAATAAAAATGTGTAAATGCAGAACCAGTTCCTTATAGAAATAAAATAAGTTGCATGAGACGGTAAACTAATGCTAGTCTAAAGTGGCAGTAGAAAGTAGTAATGACAATGATGATAGGGGTGAGTAATATGTAACAATACAGTGCCTCAACCTTGCCATTTACTGAGCTTGGCTTGTACGACACACACACACACACACACACACACACACACACACACACACACACACACACACACACACACACACACACACACACACACACAGGAACTCATGCAGTTTTTAACACCATGAGGTGAGCATGGTCAGTGAGCAGCACGATGCGTGAGAGTGATTGCAACTGTGAGGGGTTCTCCAGAGTTCAGTGTGTCACAGAGCAGTTCTCTGTGCCCAGTAATTCAGCCCCTGTAATACTGCTCCCAGACTGCTGAGGGACTGTCTGTCTTGTTTATGGTTATTGCCACTGTCTGACCGCTGCAGTCGCTCGACCACAGTGCAGATGGAAGAGATGGTTGTAATGGAGGCCCATGTGAGAAGGTGTGAGCTCCCTCTACTGGCCTCAGTCACAGCAACAGTACAGCCGGTGGACATGATGTG
Source organism: Paralichthys olivaceus (assembly GCF_024713975.1). Classification (NCBI taxonomy): domain Eukaryota; kingdom Metazoa; phylum Chordata; class Actinopteri; order Pleuronectiformes; family Paralichthyidae; genus Paralichthys; species Paralichthys olivaceus. The sequence goes on along the minus strand of NC_091107.1, from coordinate 11,400,749 downwards.
AAGTTAAAAACAATTCAGGATCTGGTCTTCTGAGGACTAGATATAATCTCTACACATAATTATATGCAAACATATAATTATACTCTGGTTTCTAATCTTTCTTTAAATGTGTCCCTTTTTTTAAAGCAACATGTGGTGATTAAATCTGTTGGACTTTGTGTCCAAGCAATTAAGTGATTTTCACGTGGAGATAAAACTAGGCTTGTCATTGTGTTGAATGTTGAACTGAAACACAACTGAATGGTGGATATTACCCATGACCCCCAGCCTCCTGAACCACTGGTTCATGGAGCAAGTACAGATGTTCAGGGTGAGACGTGGGACTGAATGTTGCACCATTCTTCCTGCTCCAAGGGAGTTAACCATTAAAACTAATTTTGAAGCTGCTATAGCTTAAGGCTAAGAGTGTTTATTGTTTTATACAGTTGTAGAGTTTTTAGGGACTGAACAAGAATAGAAACAGGCTTTGTTTGTCCCACTGGCATATCCATGGTCTGTTTTTGGCCACATGGCTCCAAAAGTCAATTTCTTTTTTCAACGAACAAAAAACTATCTTACTGCATTACAAATACCCATTTCACCATTTTCATCTATACTATATGTATATGTACTATATTTATACTGTTTGTATGAGTGGTACTCAGATCCTGCACTATGCACTATACAAAATGCTGTTTTATTCCAAATTTTCAGAATAAAACCACAGAGGAAAATGAAAGGAAACTGTCCATGGAAATTCAAAAGATCAAAGAGGAAATGGGTGAGTCAGAGCCAACATTTCATCAATGAAAACTCAAAATCCTTCAAATCAGGTAACGGCAGACAATTTGATTGTCGTGGTAGAAAAAGCACTGACAACATGAACAGCGGCTCTGTTGTATTTAAGTGTCCCAGTGAACTGTGACAGTTAGGCGGTATGCACAATAAAAGTACTCTGAAATGTAAGCAGCTGAATTTTTTTATGCACGTTTTGAGTTAAAGTGAGTTAGTTAAAACAGATGTGAACTTATCATGACAATATCATATTATCATAAGACTCATTCAACTTCGTCCACAGCATCTAACTCAGTGCGATGGGAGAGGCTCCAGTGGGAGAAGACGTCGTTGGAGGTGGCGTTTGAGCGAGAGCTGCAGGAGCTGCAGCTGCAGCAGGAGGCGGAGCTGGCTGCTGTGGAGGAGGGTCTCCGAAAGGGTCACTCAGCAGAGGCTGAGCACCTGAAGGCCGAGCATCGCTCAGAGATGGAGGAGCTCAGGACTCATCAACAGGAGCAAGTGAGAGAGAGGCATCATGGGAGATGGGTCTGTTTCATGAGATCTGATTTTTTCACATGAAATCTGAGCAGTTATTAAAGGTGCGTGCATGTGTTTGGTGTGTGTCAGGTGGAGGAAATGACAGTCCATCACCAGGCCACTGTTCAGGAACTCAGAGACATGCATAACATCACCATGGCAACACTGCATGAGGAGCACGCTCGTACCATGAGAGGTAAGATTTTAGATGTCATTTAAATAACACAATGTGACACCAGCACTGCTAGAAACAACCTCACCTCTCTTTTATTCTGTTTTTCTGAATCTGTGTTCAGACTTGAGGAAAGCTCACGACCAACAGAAGATGCTTCTCGAGGAGGATTTTGAGAAACTCAGGCTTTCTCTGCAGGTATGATTTAACAAAAAACATAACTTCATTTTTTATTTTTTAACAGTACACACTTATCTTTAGTGTGTGTGTGTGTGTGTGTGTGTGTGTGTGTGTGTGTGTGTGTGTGTGTGTGTGTGTGTGTGTGTGTGTGTGTGTGTGTGTGTGTGTGTGTGTGTTCAGGATCAAGTGGATACTCTCACGTTTCAAAATCAGAGTCTGAGGGACAAAGCCAAACGTTTTGAAGAGGCTTTGAGGAGGAGTACGGATGAACAGATCATTGTGAGTTTATCTATAACACAAACACAATAGAATACATCTAGTAGTATTATAAGGGAGAGATGTAAGAAAAAAATGAGAGGAGGAACAAAACAAAAACAATAAAGTCAAAGGAAGAGGAGCCACTGACTGCTATGTGCATATGAACATACAATCCTGCCCATGTCTTTTAAAACCCCACTCATGCTCAGTTTGCCCTTTCTGTTTCTGTATCAGGATGCTTTAGCTCCATACCAGCACATTGAGAAAGATCTGAAGAGCTTGAAGGAGATTGTAGAAATGAAGAACCAGCAGATACATAAGCAGGAGAAGAAGATCTCTGACCTGGAGAAAGTGGTAAGCTCAAATAAGCCATCTCAACATACAGTAAAACACACATGCATTATACACTGGACTGGATGCATCGTGGTGAATGTGCCTGGTGAAGGAAATATTGCGTTGTGGTTGTGTGTTATATTTGAGCAGGCCCAGAAGAACGTGTTCCTTGAAGAGAAGGTCCAGGTTCTGCAGCAGCAGAATGAAGATATGAAGACTCGTATTGATATGAACCTGGTCCTGTCCAGGTAAGGTGCACGCAGTCATTATCACGATCATTACTAAGGAGGGTGAGTTTTCACCCCTGTCCGTTGGTTGGGTGGGTGTTTGGTTGGTTGGGTGTGTAGGTGATTGGTTTGTTGGTTGGTTGGATCGTTCATTGCGTGGTTGCTTGGTTGTCTGATTGGTTGGTTGATTAGATGGGTGAGTGGGTGATAGGGTGGTTGCTTGGTTGCCTGATTGGTTGGTTGGCTGTGTGGTAAAACTACTAAGTGTCATTCTACTTAACGCTATTATCACCATCATTGATAATTTAATATGCTAACATTAGCTTCCACTTTGCTGTCTTCTCTGCAGGCAACTATCAGAGGACAACGCCAACCTCCAGGAGTCTGTCGAGAAGGAGAGCACTGAGAAGAAGCGTCTGAGCATGAACAACGAGGAGCTCCTGTGGCGCCTCCAGACCAGTCCCCTCATGACCCCTGCCTCCTCCCCACTGCACCGCTCCTTCTCTACTTCCCCTGTCCCCTCATCCCCATTCTTTTCCTCCTCACCTGTAGCAGGGTGCGACTCCCCCACCCACTGTCACGGCTGTCCCCAGCAAGTTCAGTACTCCTCCCCTTCCCACAGATCCGCCACTAATCAAAATCTCTCCCCGGGACCAGCCACACCCACTCACAGGGCAGCAAGCAATCAAAATTACTCCCCTGGCCCAGCCACGCCCACACACAGAGGGTCGGCCAACCGCTGCAACTTAGCTGCAAGATAAGCTCCCGTGTTTCTCCTCTTTCATTTCTTTTATTCTCCTCATTTCTTTCTGAATGTGAATGGAGTTTTAGTACATGTTGGACAAAAAGACAGAATGTGATCCCCATGCTTTACAGGTTAAACTGGACAGATTGTACAGGCAGCGTCAATCTATCAGGCATCAATGTTATACACAGAGAACATGAATAATGCTGTTCATAAGAAAAATGATGCCAATAACAGCAGCTCGGTCCTTTGTCCCAACATGTATTAACACAGAGTCTTGGAGTTTAGACTGTATATACTGTATGATAGTGATGCAAATAGTGTTTAAGGATAGTAATGATTCCCACATAGACAGAAACAGATGGAAAGTAGCACACTCTTAAGACCTTAACACAATTGTCCATGGTGTTAGAAACACGGTCTCATCCTTTGTAAGAGATTTATTCTCTCTTTTTAGGATTAGTTTCTCAGAGTCAGTTCTGTTTTGAATGATGAATTGTAATTCTGCGTCACAAACTTTTTTTCTCATTTGGAAAAATCCCCAACAAAGCGCCTTATACTTGGTCCTGCCGTCTCACCAGCAGAGAACAACCAACATTTTACTTCATGAAGGACTTTAATGTAAAGAATTGGTTTGTAAATCTGAGTGGATAATTTCTCTCAGCCTTCCCGACGTGTACTTAACATTTTGTAATTATTAATTTCAGTGCTGATATTTTACACGTGCGGGACTCACACTCCCTGGAACCGTTTTACCTGCAAAATTCACACAACTTGCATTCAAAGTCTCTTTAAACCTTGTCAGGTCTTCCTTCATGAGCTACTCTTTACTTTTCATGATCCCTCAGGTCAACTTGCAAAAATGATACACCTGCCATTTTATATTTACCTCTAAGGGAATGTGCAGTCTGAACAACAACAACAACACAGGTACTGAAGAGCTCGAAGCAAACGGGGAACCCATAGGAAAGACAAATTTAAAGCTTGTTGTGGATTTCTTTATAATGTGGTGTTTATATCTTATTTATTTTTTACATGTATTTTGCTACTTTAAGCAAGCATGTCCTGTGAAAGTCTTCCAGTCTTAACGTGAACTTTATTATTGCTGTGAGCTGTCTATTTATTAAGCTTGAGGCGTGAAGGAAATGAATGGTGTTTGTACCTCTGAAGATATCACCTATGAGAGATATGACAGATTTTCTACAAGTGATGTTCAGGGGACTATGTTGTGATATGTTATGACTCTATAAGCTATGTAAATTTTTAAAAAACTTCACGTTAACCCTCTGTTTACCTCTGTGACGTACTAGAATAGCGTAGCCCTTTCTGAACCTTTACTAACTTCCTCATAACCCATGGTTAACCTGTCCTGCATTGTTAATTAATCTTGGATTGTTATGTTCTAAACTTTTGCAAACTGCAGTGAATTCTCATAGTGCAAGAATATATCATTCAGGGAATTATTTTCTAAATTTAGATTAGAAATACTTTCAATTATTTTCTTTTGTATAGCTTCCCTACAGAACATTATACTCAAGACGTTTCCTGAGAGGATGTTCCACAACAGAGAAACCAACCTTTGGTGTATAAAAAATGAGAATAATTTTATAGCATACAGTATGTGATAGCTGTCTCCTTGTACTATAATCTATAGACTAACTTACCCTCAGGGTTCTAATCTCTCATCTAGCTTTGAAGAAGTCAACTCTGACAACGACAGTATTATATTATATTGTAACGTGTGAGCTCAGTGATTTACTCACATGTTAGCACGCAAGTCTAAAGCTGTTGGGACGACATGAAAATGAGCTGCTGTAAATAAACACGGCCAATAAGGAGGGAGGAGGGTAAGTCTGTTGAAAAAAATCCTAATGGGAGCATGGGTTACTGTTACTGACTAATGTAATATTGTTAAGTAGATGCATGGGGGGGGGGGGCAATATGAAGGCCTGCCCAAGGGCCTTGAAACTCCTTGCAGCCCCCCTGGTCACTTTTTCTGTTCAGTTACAGGTTGAGTAAATGTAGTTTACTCAACCTGTAACTGACCTGTAAGCTTTACCAGCATGTAAAGGAATTTTTCTGGGTTGACAGAATTTTCAGTTTTTTAAGTTGATCTTGCTTATACCAGCACTTTTGATGGTCATGAAAATGTAAAACTAAAATGTTCTTTTCATCGATCTTCGAGATTTTTTGTACGATACATACGCAGGGTTCAAACGCTCTTAAATAAAAGAATGTCTAGGACAGCGAATGATTTGAGAAACGCATCTCAATTCTCTCTGACTTTGTACCGACACTGACGATTTTGAGAATGTCTTTGTGTAACGAGCAGCTGTAAGAATCTACCAGTCAGAAAGTCACCGTGGTGTCCGATCGTTTGGATTGTAGTTCACCTAAAAGGTCACTTCAGGTCAAAAAACAATAGAAACACAGTCTACAAGGATGCAACAAAACTACTGTTTACAAATGACAGCATTAAAAATATTGATTCATTTCAGATTAATATTTCACCTTTGAATGGACTTAGATTTTCGAACCGTGCACTGGTATTGTAATGACCAATGTCAATGTGTCCTGTGGACATCTGCGTCTCACTCTGAATGTCAGCAATGTAATAACTGCATTTTATACAAGTCACTCGTCTGATTTTGTTTCATGAAGCAGGGCCTCTCGTCTGACCACTATGTAGCATTTAATATGTAGCACTTGGTTGAGCCTCCCCTCAAGAATCATGGGTAATTTATCCAACCTCTCAGCACCCATATTGATATATATATATTTATGCTGTTTTAGCAAATGTTTCGAAGGATTGTCAACTTTCAGCACCAAGTAAACTATATACAATAACCCCCTTCTGGATTACGACAACGTATGCTGAATCTGTTCAGGCACTGATTGTATTGTTTGAATGTAAATACATTTACAACATGATTTGCGTCTTAGTGCACCAACAAAGTAATAGAAGCATGTTTCTTCTGTCTTCACTGTTTCTCGCCCTCCCTCTCTCTTCTTTTACCTCTCTGCATTTGTGATGGTCGACATGTTAAAAATGTAGCGTGCGGTAGGAGGAGCTGCGGACGAGGAATGAGATAGTTTGACATGTAATGTACTCACAGTATGTTGGTGAATTTATTTGTACTTTCTGGGGGAGAACACAGTATTAAAACTATTTAAGAAAATGAATGTGATGTTCATGTATCATTTAAGGACGAGTCCTGCCCTCCATTCTCTTGTTCAGGTGTGTTTGTCTGCAACATGTATTCTTAAGTGTGGGGGCAGCAGTTCATACAGAACACCAGAATGGTGAATTATTCATTTTATTTCCATGATTAAATTTTGCAAGTGATCAACATCACATCATACTGTATAATATAGAGACAGTGTTTATTATAAAATTTAATTACATATAATGCTAATTTCATTTAAAGTAAAGACATACTATGCTGACAGCTTCTTTGTAATCCACATTGGTTAGCAGGCTTGGCCTCGTCACAGCTTGACTATAAAGAACCATCAATGTATTTGTAGGATCAGTTTGAAATAACATTTGACCATTTGATAACAGTTTTATCTCTGCAGTTACTACTCGCAGCTGCAGAAAGCGACTCAATGAATATTGAGGACCAGCAGATTGAATCATCTTGGAGAAATCACTTCCGCATGAAGTGAGAAATGACATCCATGGGCAGAGGGAAGATGATGGTGGAGTTCTTCTCTGCTGCGATGGTGTTGAGAGTCTGCAGGTAGCGAAGCTGCAGCGCTGACGGAGACTCTGCGATCACGAGGGACGCTTCCTTCAGGGCACGTGATGCATTCATCTCACCCTCTGCTGCAATCACCTGTACGTAGAGCAAGGAAGAGACAGTAGGATGAAATGTTTCTTTACATAATTTCAATTAGGAAGGCCCATTGTTTGTTTTGTTGTTATTTTCTGATACAGCACATGTTTGTGAAACTGTGTGGACTGCATGTGTCATGACACATGTCCTGACCTTGGCTCTGGCCTCTCGGGAAGCCTCTGCCTCAGCAGCCATGGCTCTCTGCAGCTGAACTGGCAGCTTCACATCTTTGATCTCCACACGCTCCACCTTGATGCCCCAGGGGTCTGTGGCTTCATCCAGGCTGGACTGGAAAAAGAGAGACAGAGGTTATACCTGGAGATTAACATAGCTTCCTATCTTGAAGCAGGTCTTGTTATCTGTACCTGCATGCTGTGAGCGATGCCTTCCCGGTCTGACAAGAGCTCTGCCAGGTTTTTCGTCCCCAGAACATTTCTGAGGGTGGTCTGTGCCAGCAGACGGGTGGAAAAGTCAGCGTTCGACACGTTGGCCACGGAGGCGATGGGGTCACTGACCCGGAAGTACACAACTCCATCCACGCATACTGTAACTGAGTCCTTGGTCAAGATCTGGAATAGAAAACAGACAGTTTCTTTGTGTGTTAACCCTGAGGTCATACTTTCACCATGGAGGTTATGTTGTCATGTGCATTTGTTTGTTAGTTAGTGTGAAGGTACATTTAGATCATCCTTCTTTATGTTTGAGTTTGGCATTTGTTCCCATTTGATGTAATTGTTGAGCTTTTACTCAAATAGACTGAGAGTTGTTTGCCTTGCTTGATGTGTGAGACCTGTCATGCTGAATTTGCACTGTGTTCATATCCGTTGCATTGAACAGCTTTTGTCGTCTCCCCTCTTAAAGATGTCCTACTGTTTTTATTACGATCAAACAGGGGGGTGAATGAATGAATGAATTTTGCAAGAGGACTGTCGAGGCCTTGGAAGAGGTGTGCACTTCCTTAGAGCTTAAAGTTTCCGTCCCCACACAGTTTTGTGTTGATGTGGATTGCACCAGCCCTACCTCTTGTGGTGGGATGTCAAATGAAATTGTTCGTAGATCCACCTTCACAAAGGAATCAGTGCACGGCAAAACAAAGAAGATACCTGTGGAAAACATGAATTATTATTAATGCTGTTTGCTGCGTATCACTAATCGTATTAACGGTGATAGAAATCACCACTGTTTCTATACCTGGTCCTTTAGCCTTCCTGTCCGTGATGCGTCCCAGCCTGAAGATGACGGAACGTTCATACTCCTGAACGATCTGTGACATGGACCACAACACAACACAAGCTCAGTTAACATTCACATTCAACCACTGATTTGCAGTCTTTGACCAACTGTAGAGATTTACTGAGTTCACTTACCTTCAGACAAAACCAGATGGTGAAGGGGAAGAGAAGCATGGTGAAGATGCCCGAGAGGATGACAATGAACCAACCAATGCATCCCAGGGAGCCAGTCCGCTCAGCTGGAGGAGGAGAGAAAGGGAGAGAGGGAGAGTGACCAGAAATGAGTTTTAATCAACTGGATGTGTAATGTGACGTATGTTATGACAACACCGGAACACACACACACACACACACACACACACACACACACACACACACACACACACACACACAGACAGTGTAAACACAAAGAAGCTCACAGAGACTCACACGCAGAGCAAACAGTCAAATGTTTACTCATGCAGCCTGATCCTTAGAGTCCTTTTTTTCCACTTTGGTAATAAAAGGAGTCATTAGCTGAGGGAAAGGTTTGTGAATTACTGTGAATCAGTTTTTCCTCTTCACACTCACATTTGATTTCACCTGAGTACCCGGCCATATTACACTGCCAGTACAGGCCTCAGCTTCGCATTTGATCTACTGTGGTTATCATTTCCTTTATTGTCATTTCCTTTGCCCTATGTATTCTGTCCTGTCTGTTTCTTTTTTGTCCAAACCACAAGAACCATTTCCTTTTAACAAACTAAATAATTTAACAGTTCCACTGAACTGAAAGGAAACAGTGTTGCACTTTGTTGCCTTGCAAATGCACATCCACTTATCCATTTAGTGGCACAGATTGGGAGAAGAGAATGGGGAGTTAATGAGAATGATTGTTCCGACCTTCATTACATCTGTCTATACCAATCAGGTTTTATGCGCCTTTTTAAAATTTGAAATAACACATTTTAAAAAGGCACCAAAACTTGATTGGTCAGATGGAAAAATTTAATTCATTTTAACAAATAATAATTTTTATAATCTGTTCACCATCTGTATATATTGTGTCACCTGATTGAAAGCACATGCATGTAAATGATGTGTGCACAGCTGTGCAACACGATCCTGTCCGACAGGTTGATCATAACAAAGACGGAAAAACCATTAGATGGGGAAAAAAAACCTCATATGAAAACAAACACTTATCAGCAAACAAATTAAGGGACATTTACACACAAGCCTCAGTCCTCCTTTTTCTTTTGACTTCACAGAGCATAGACCCACACCAATGACGGGAGATACACACACACAGAAATGACAGAAGACAAACACACTCTCAGTGTCACATGCTTATGAGACTCCTTATCTGGGTGACATGTGATTACTGTCTCTATGACGATGCAGGTTTACTCTGCTCCTGTTGCTCTGGCTGCTTTCCAGCTACACAGGTGAGCTTCCACAACCTATGGCGGCTTATGTAAAACATTCAATTTGAATGACTGTGCTTGTTCAACATGGAGCTCAAAGTTGAACAAACAGATGATCTAAGCCTTTAAAAGCCTGGTTTTTGATATTATTTCACTTTTAAACAACATTTTTACCATTCGACACAAAGTTCAATGTAAAGTTAAAGCTCAGGGAAAAAAAAGTATTTTTTCTTACAGATCAAGTCATCTTTGCTAATTCCTCTTCTCTTCTGGCTTTCTATCTGGTCCTCCATTTCCATGAGTTGTTGGGAAACTGAGTGGTGAAGTGTTTATGCAGAGCATTTGCTGAAGTGCCTCTAATGAGGAAGGAGTCACCCTGCCTTTTAAAGCTGCAATGCTGCAATATAATGTCCTTCAGAGAAAAGCAAATGGGTGTGGCTGTCAACTCTGAGTTGATCATCGACAAAGTACAATCATATTGTTGTAAGCAGGTCACTGGTTAACCTTAGAGTTTCCGGTGTGAATCATGGAAAATCTAAATAAAACCTAATCACCTGTTTAAAACACTGTATAACACATATGATAATATAATAATATTAATGAATCCCAATGGCAAGTATGCATAAAGGCCTTTAATGGTTTTAATCCAATTAATTTTCCAATCATGTTAGTTATTGTACTTTCCCTCATTTCACTTCCTGTTAAAATTAGGAACTTTAAATTTAATTAAACTTTCAAATTAAATTTTACAATTTTTGTAACAGTAAAAATGTTATATGTACTACAGTTGTTAATTTCATTGGTTTAGAATTCATTGTATCTCTATCATGGAAAAATTGGAAAATGAGATCTCATGACTCATTGGCACATGACTGATGGCATCACCAGTGCGTTAGTTGTCAAGGACCCTAAAGATAAGCAGCACAAAGAGCACACAGTGCAGTGTAGTTATTTTGTGGAGAGATGTTTTGATTTTTTTATGTTGATCTCCCTCTTAAAAAACACAAAAGGGTATATACATATATATAGATATACACTTCTGTATTATGGTACACAAACATGTATTCATATTGCCATGTTTCATGCACCCTATATTACACCTTCATTTTTTATTATATGCTCTACACAGTCTGGTGCAGTTTTTTGTGAATCATGTTTTGTCTTGTACAAGCTGATTTCACACAACATAAATAAAACAAGTGTTTGTACTCAAGCCAATAACATAGATGTATACTTTCAATGCAAGCTTATGTAAATATCGATATCTTGCATGGCAGCATTTTACGTGGAGGCCAACTGTTCCTTCTGTTATTGGTCGTATGTCTCTTGCTGTGCACCTCCTGACCACTGCTGCAACTGTGTGTCAGTTATTGTTCAGTAGCCTGACTGGTTTCTCTTCATGTTGCGTGAGACACAGATCAAATCTGAGGAAGCTGTGGTTTCACACGTTATTTTCAAACCGTGTTCATGCAGTGAAGTTTCACTGGAAATCAGAGGTGTGGTAAGTTTTGTTGCAGCACAGTTGTCCTTATTTCCATCTAACATGTTTGTGTTAATCATACATGAGATTTAATGTGCTACACTTCAACTATATTTTATCATAGGATGGTACATTTTGAGTCAATCAACCATTTAGTGATGTTGCAGTCTTGTAGTATACTGTACACATATTAACAGTATGGACAAGATGTATGGTGTTGTCGACCTGAAAAGTCTTTTCCATTTCAATGCTGCCTGCTACTATCAAGTTAAATCTCTGACCGCAAACCTGGATGCTTTCTTTGCTTAAGAACCATTATATGTCCATTATGCTATTTGTTTACGATAATGACCCTTTATTACATTGATATGCAGGTTTTATCTGCACGACTCTGACTTTTTAGATGTGTCTAAGTCACATTTAACTTATATGAGCCTGACATCTATGAAGGTTTATGGCATTACATAGAACAGAGAGACAACAACTACAGCAACCAGCAGTTTACTGACAAATTAATAAAAACAGGAAACACAAAGAGAAAACAAAACAACAGAATGTAACAAACAACCAAAAATATCATTTTTTGTTTGAACCTCGGTGAGTTTGAGGTGTACAGTAAATTAAAAAATTACAGTATTCATTTGCACAGCATTACAGTTAATGCAGTCAGTATACTGTATTATCAGTTCCACATATCATTCAACAAATACTTTAAGATGTTTTCAGTAATCTCTGGATACAGCATGTCTGGTCATATCCTGTAACAACAGCACTATTACTGTCGGATCCGTCAAAAGAAAAACTTTGTAAACATATTAAAAAATCATTCACAGTAAACTGCGGAAAGCCACGAGTGAGTGTTCACTGAAAATAGCACATGAGCTGAGCTGCCAATTGCAGGTTTTGTACACAATACTTCAGCTTTGACACAAAACAAGGGTTTCAAATATGTATGGTGTTCCCGATTTCAAATGTGACTGAAGTCAGCAAAACAGTTAATGTCATAATACAATATTCAATTCAGGGTTCTCAATATCAGTATCATATGGTATCTCTACTGAGAATGAACCTAAAATAATACATGTGAAGTCATTGCATATCATGTACAATTTTCATTTATTCCTAGAATTCATTATTCACTAATAAAAGGTGATAATCATCATTAAAAACAGTCAAGCTAACGTTAAAACCAGTCACAGTCTACATGTAAAAACCTAAAAAACAACTTTGGCAACTGATATTTACAACTGTTCACTATGAATAAAGTAACAAATAAACCCTCTCTCCCCTGTCTCCTCACTATTTCAACTGATTTCAAAGTAGTGTTCCTGGTCGTAGTAAATCATTCTGGCTCCGACACACAGTATCGAAACACTCTTTATCTCATCTACTGCTCTGAAGGGTTCAAGGCCAAAACATAAAACATGGTAGGTCAGTATGTAAGTCTAATCAAGAGTTCCAAAGTGAGTGGTGGGTTTCACTTATTGTGATGGGTTTCACTGCCAGCCCAGCTGGTGGTGCAGACCTGGCTGGAGGGGGAAGGGGTTTCCTGGGCCTGGAGGGTAGTTGGGGAAACTGTTGGGCTGAGGAGGATAGCTCTCTAAACCAGATGAAGGATGAGCCTAGAACAAGAACAATGAAGACAAGACCTTTTGTAAGAGTGAAGCTTTATCAAACTGACATTCAAATACTTAATCTGACAGAGTAGGGTTAGGGGGTGCGTGTATGTGTTTGTGCACCCGTATGGCGACACACTGCTACACAGTCTGAGTTTAAACAATTGGAGTGTGAAAATATTGGGAAAGTGACATTTTTGGTGGTTCCTCCTGACATTTTCAGGAGAGGCTGTATGTTCATATTGTATGTGCAAAACAGTTGGTTTCAGACATTGAGCCAAATTGTGTCAAATGTCTTTTCTTTCTAACACTCAAAGATTCACAACTCTCAATCTCCTGCTGCGTTCTTCATATGTGAAAGACAAAATCAAGGTCTATGTAATGTATCTAAAAGTGACCTGTGATGCCATGTGCATGTTTACCTGCAACAGGGCCGACTGCATGGCCTGGTTGTGGAGGCCACCGAGCGTAGCAGGGGAGGCAGAGGGAGAGAAGCCTGGTACACCAGGGAAGGACAACAGGCTAGGGAATCCACTGCTTCCCGGAGGCTGGAGTCCACTGCCTAACCTAGAATGCACACAAAAACTTATTTTATAACGTGTTCACATCTGTTACTAAGATCCGTCTTGAGTCATCTAATCGCAAATGGACATATCTGGGACACACAGACTGGCTATAGTTTACTGATATATATACATATATATATATATAAAATGAACCATGAGTCAATTATTTTGTTATTCCTTTTTGCAAATATGTTTTATCTTTGCTGCCACCACCTCTTTAGTCTCTGCTTATGGTTTAAGTATAACATACAATCTATAATTATCTATGTTTATATACAATATTTACAGTATACAATATAATATCTGTACTATCTGTGTTTATTTAATATAAATTGATTGTCTGAGAGTAGATACCACTTCCTGTATTTTACAACAGAAGCTGCAACATAATAACATTTAGGTGCATTATGTTGGTATGTCAATTATCCTATGTGTGTTTATATGATTTTATATTTTATATTCATTATTATTATTTTTGCTTTACTTTAAGCTTTGGGGCTCCTTACAAATTAACATTAGCACCCGTTAATTGAATAGCTCTTCAGAGGAAGACAGTGCCTGAGTTGATGAAATGGCAACATAATGTGAGTCTTGAGCCTGAAACACTTGATCATTAACAAGAAAACTAGACAAATACATCGCTGACAGTTATCACCTGATCAAATGGACATCAACTCTTCAAGACAACACAAGCCAAAGTCTAACCCTAACATTGCACAACGGGAGAACATGTGGACTTCACACTTCACAGGTGCAGTCTTCCCACTTATCAAATACAACCCAAAGTGGAAAAATCACCTGATTTATGATGCTCTTTGGAAAAATCAGTGTCACATGCTATGATGAGCACAGACCCTATTCTAACTTTGACCTATTGTGATCTAACATTACAAGTGAAGGTATGGCAAAATAGGCTTTAGGTCATGGCTAACTGGCATTAAAGGACACATTTTAAATTCTGCTGGAAGTGAATTGAGTAGAAATTTAATGGAATCATGATTGCTCATTTTAAATTATCCATATGACATGGTTCTGTATAGACAGAACTCTCTGTAACTGCCCATCAAAAGAACTTGACATACCCAGGCTGGAAATTGGAGCTGAAGGCTGATGCGAAACCAGGTAAAACTGGTGATGACGATGGAACCCCAGCTGCTACTGCCGCCGCTGCTGCTGCTGCTGCCTGTAGTGGTGCCACTGATGCTACTGAAGATGGTGTGGCGCCTGGAAGTCCCATGAATGAAGACAATACGGGACTCCCAGCACCATGCCCCCCTGACACACCCAGTCCAGGGTAGGCAGCGGGGCCTGGGAATATAGAAGTGGCAGAGGTGAGGCCTAGACCAAAAGGGGAGGCTACACTGGGGGCAGCGTTGGTAACCAAGCCGGGGAAGATGGAGGTTTGTGGGTGATTAGAAATACTATTGGGGGGCATTGCAGACATAGAGGAAGGGATGGTGGAAGGAGGGAGAGAGGAAGAAAGGGAGGGGAAAGGTGACAGGCCTGGGAAATGAGAGGCAGCTGGACTGGAGGACAGAGCTTGGAGGCCCGTGATAGCAACAGGACTAGGGAGAGAGACTTGAGGGGAACCTGACGGGTGTGACAGACCTAAGGAACGTGCCAGTGCAGCCTGTGCAGAACCTGGGACCACCAAAGAGCTAATAGACGGCGTGCCAGAACGAGAGGTGCCTTTGAAAGCAGAGGGCACAGGGCTGTTACTGCCACTGCTGCTACCCCCAGGGTGTCTGTTCAGGGTTCCAGCCATAGCCATGGCAGCCTGAGCCTGTGCAGAATGAGCTGGAGAGGGTTTGGGGTTGGGGCCTGGAGTGGAACAGCTTGGAATTACAGGAGTGGATGATCCATGAGTAAGAGATTGTGGTCCAGAGGGGGTGTAACTTCTTATCACTGACCCAGATGGGTTACCTGTTTGTGGCTGTATGCCAGAGAAGGTAAGTCCTGACTGGTGATCTGTGGACTGATGAAAAATCTTGTGCTGAGTTGAACCCATCGAGTTCGTCTGAGTCAGGGGGTCTGGGCCGCCACGGGAGTTGGCAGGGGTGCCTGGTCGAGAAAGAGCATGGAAGGGGGAAGAAGAGAAGTGGACAGGAGTTCCACAAGGAGTGCCAGACGGGGTGTGAGCCTTAATGACAGATGAGGGTGTGGGTGTAGTGTGACCACTGGGTGTCTGTGGCCCTGCTCTGATGACGGATGGGGATGGAGAAGGGGAGGGAGAGGGGGCATTGGGGTTGTGAGAGGGAACCATGCCAGGGAAAACTGGTGTGATGGGAGTTGTAGGAGGCTGCTGAGCAGGAGAGGCCTGGGGTGGGACTGGTGTAGAAGGTGTGGACCCATGAGGGATGAGGAGGGGTCCACTGTTGACTCCAGGTGTGGTGTGCTGCGGATTACCAGGTTTGGCATAACCTGGAAGTAGATGGAGGTCAGAGATGGTTACAAAGATAATCTAAAATAGTGACTACGATTATCTGAATATGAGATTCAACTGAGAAAATAGAACACAATTTAAAAAGTTGAATAATAAATTTACTAATACTATATTTCTGATCAGAAGTGGTGTTGTTAAATGAAAAAAAACATTCCAATACAGTGGCAGAAAAAGTTAAAGCCCAACAAACTATTGCAGAAGAAGCATATAAAAAATGAAAGAAGAAACAGAGCAAAGATGAATGGCCAGAGAGCATCCCTGCGTGCAATTTATTACATGTAATTCCAACAGTTTTCAACAATGGAATAGTTCTTCTTTTACCTTTGGGGAAATGTTCAAATACTTTATATATTTAACGTCAAATTATCTTTCATCACATTTCACACTGGACATCTGGCTTTTCTCAGTTTAATGAAACTACAGTCACTGTCGAGCTTATGACCGGACGTCTCCCCAAAGGCCCTAAAAGATGTATTTCAATTGTGAAAACTGACAAAGCGCTGCATTGAAAGTGAGTTATCCAAAGCGATGCATGATTCCAGGAAAGAAAAAAAGATTAATGAAATTAGTTTGAAGCCAATCCCAATCCAGGGAACCAAAGACCCATCCTCACAAATCACCCAAGACATACCTCTACACTGACTGACCAGAAAACAGATAATCTGCAAGATATACAACAGCCTTGTTTTTGTAGTAACTACTATTTTAGACATCTATGTGTTGACTCCATTTTATGACACATTTTGAAGCTGTAATTTGCAGTTGTGTTGTTTTGGATGGTAAATGTCCTATTCTCCAGCTCAACTACAAAAGGAAGGACAAAGTATACAGTGCATATTAAATATAACAGAAATGCAGGTGCATTGGATATACAGTATATAGCGCAATCTAATCCAACATTACCCAACTCAAAAATTACCCTTAGATTAAATCAACATATCTCCAACAGCTCTGAAGCCGATTCACAGGTAGTTGTATTGAACAGCCTAACAATATAGGGGGCTGTATTTTTCTGGTCACTCAATGTAACTCCAACATAAGTGAGAAGCACATTCTTCACCTGGTAAAGGCGGTAAACTGGAGAAGTGCAGGTAAGCAGCATGCCAGGCAGTTAGGCAGCAAGCTTCAGGGGTTGCCTATTTGCAGTCTCACACAGGCGCGCGCACACACTCACTTCCATCAAATCATACCTGCTACTTTGTGGGTGAAGTTGTAGGGGGGAGGGGCCACGTTGGCTGTTATAACCCCTCCCACAGACACAAGGCCTGCGTTGTTGTACACACCTGAGTAGCAATTGTAAATATTAACAGTGTCCACCGCACACACACACTCACACAGACACACATACGCAAATGTGAGGATCAAACACAACTCGCCCAAGTACCTACTACACCTCAACCAATCCCAGACAGCAGTGATAAAACATGCCTGACAATTTAAGGCCACTCAAAGCGGAATTATGAATCCTCTGTTAGCTTAGGGCTTAGTATCTTTTAGGTTTGTATTTTCTATTATTGACCGGTTATAAAGAGAAGAGGAAGGCAAGGCAGTGTGTGGAAGTGGGTTTCTTACTAGGTGCGATGGTAGCATGGGGTCGGCACGGTGGTATAGGGTAGGGCACAGGCCGATGAGGGTTGTAGGTTGAAGGAAACTAAAAAAGGAAAGAGATTAAGATATAAAACAATTCACTCATCAGCAAATTCTGTTTAATCATGATATGTATTGTTTCTCAAAGTATGTCAGTAACTAATGCTATAGTTGCAGTGACTATATTAAAGGCAGTAGTTGAGACATTTCTACCATTTGAAAGAGATTCATAGAAATAAGATATTTAATTCCTGAAAACACAAAATTTGAAAGGATATAAGATCTGTAAATATTCCTTTTTCATGTTTCATACCGAGATGTGAAAGGAGAACATTAATATTAATGTCTTCCTATTCATATCAAATTACTGCTGTACAGAATCTATGTGTTTCCATTATGCTCTTTACACCCACTGATGCACAGCCTTAACTCAAGTCCATTAAGCACTTTAACTGTGGTCTATCAGAAGCTTATATAAGGAGGCTTGATATGTAGTTTAAAGTCTTTATCATTTATAAGTAATGTAGTCATGTGATGTCATGTCACTCAGTCATGAGACTTCTCTAGGGCATCATGACACTATTACATTGTCCCCGTGCATGACTCCCTTTCAAGTACTTACAGGCTTGAAAGGTCCAATTATCCGAGAAGCAATTCCTTTCCCATCTATACTGTTGGAGGAATCATCTTTCTTTTCTCCTTCTTTTTTTGCCGGAGGGATTCCCTGTGACCAAAAACAAAACCAACATTTTTAATCGTCAGGCTGGAACAGTTGCATTAAAAAAACAACAACTTTGCTTTCAACTTAGGGCCGACATACCAAAAACATAATAGAATCTACATCTGTTGTGAGTTGCTGATGCTTAGCTTATATCTAATGTGTATAAAATCCTAATGCTCAGGAGTAGGATGCATTCAGGAAACCTTTGTTAAGCTCTACATATACTTACAGGGAATGTGCCAGTGACCAGGCTGGGTCTGCCTTTAGGGTATGGATTCCCAGGTATCATACCACAGGAGGAGATCATGGCTACAGGAGCCTTACAGCCAACCTTACACACCTAATGAGACAGATGTATTATTTTCTGAATAATGTATAAAGTCACAAGAGGCATCATAACTATTAAAATGTCAAAAATCATTTATAACATAGACACATCATACTAACAAGTTTCATTTTATTTTGTATTATTTTTTAATCGGGTCAATTGGTTACACATACATGAAAACATACACTTGAGATTAGCAAAAAGGCTTTCAGTGCAAACCTTCGTAGAAAACTTTCTGTGAATTACTTTAGAATGGTGAACTTACTTGCTCCAATATCCTGCGAGCTCGTTTCTTCTCAGACAGGTGTATGCGAAACAAATCCTCCACAGGACGATAATTCTGAGCATCTGAAATATTCCTTTAAAGGAACAGAGACCCCAAAATTTTCAATTAATCAATGAATGAACCAAACTGGACGAAATGTGTAAAAAAGGTTATTGTGCATATATCCTCCCAAATCTACTCACAAAGCTATGAGTTCCAGTACAATCAGTCTGTCCTTTGAGAAGGTGAAGCAATTCAGGATATTTGCAACTTTGGTTGTAGGGATTGCAACCATTTTCTAAAAGTAAAAGAAGGAGAAACATGCTCAACTAACACTTTTAGACATTCCAGTAACAGTGAGCGATGACAATTTCACATGTAGAAGGTTTACTTTTTAAATTTCAGCACAATATAAATACAAAGGATTTACTGGTGCAAAAAAACTATAATTTAAATCACATTACTTACATGCTGCAGGGCTTTAACTGCTTTGATCTGAGGTTCGGCCCATGAGAAGTACTTCAGTATCTCCATCACCTGCAATGTTTTAGACAGTGTTGTGACGTACAATAATACCGGAGATGCATTGCTTTTACAACAATATAAAATATGGGAGAGACTTGATATCCATTACAGATGCTCTGACCCAACTTTCCTCTTTAAAGTTGGAACTAGCAGGAAACAAGAACTGCTAATACATGTTTGCCATCAGTTTACATTAAACATTCTAACACAGTTGGAAGATTATAACTGATACACACAGGGTCAAACATCATACCCAGTGGGATCAATTTACTGAGAATTACATTTGAAAATCTACCCATATGCAGCATTGATAATAATTTAAGTCAACAACTAAGTGTTGTATTACCAAAGATTAAGTTTGAAAATATATTTTCATTAGATATTCATACACGACCTGTATGACACAGCTTTTGTGAATGGTTTTAGAAGTTACAGTGGGAACCTTGTCTATCTAGTGTTGAAATAACAGGTGAACGTGACAGTGTCGCTGCAGTTACCTGCTCGCTGGAGAAATACCCGTGCACCTGCTCTATGGCCTTAATGCGCTGATCCGTCAGGACGCACTGAAACACAAGATGGAGATTAATCAAAGCCTGTTGAGTTGAAACCGTTTCAAACCTTAAATCGAGCATATCGTGTAGGATGACTATGTTTTACCTTTTTTATCTCATCCAAGACGATGTCAAACGACTTTTTATCCATGTTTGTTAACTTAAACAAAAACTTGCCTCTTTGACTACGAACACTTATTATACCACGCGCTTGGTAAATATACTTTTTACAACACAATAGATACAGTAATGGAAGATAAAATGTATCCGGGAGACTTCCAGTCTAAACACGTTGTGATCGATCCAGTGATACTGATCAATTCATAATGCATTAAAACAGTAAGTGAACACAATAAATATTCGATCTACACGATTTGCACCATAACAAAGCTGCATGATCTTCCCACTTCCTTTCCGAAGAACTTTTCTGCCAGTGAACAATGACTTCCAAACCAGAGGAGCAGTCTGCAGCGAATCTGGCCGCAGCTAACAACAAGCTAACAACTAGCTGCAGCTACCGCGGTTCCGAACAGCGCTCAACAAAACTACACGAGACACTGTGAATGAATTAAATATCCGCACATCTTTTTACCCGAGCTTATTTTAAACCTAAAGTCGGAAATAGTAACAACAGAGACGGGAAAATGTAAAAAATTCATTCAAATCTAAAGGAGAAATCGCTAGCAAAGATAGCACTGCTGCTAGCTTCACTGACAGCTGGCGCTAGTAACGTCAACACCGAGAAGGACCCACTCTGAGGTAGCTTGTCAGAAAACACGCTGTGTAGCATTTTTTGTAAAAGTAAAATATTTCGGTTACACTGTGTGATATCATTAGAAAGAAAGAGGCGATTCATGGTTTTAAAAATTATTAATTTGTTTGATACTGGCTGACATTATTTTTTAAAGTATATGTCAGTGTTTCTATTCAGGCAGCGTCAGGCCAGCTTTGGACAGGATACCAGAAGTAAACATAAAATGAGTCTCGGCGGCGCAGTGGAATAAGGAAAACATTGTTCAGGGAGATAACATGGACCGCTTTTCTTGGTCAAATGGGCTTTTGGAAATAAACGAAACGTTAGTGATCCAACAACGAGGTGTGAGACTGTATGACGGCGACGATAAGGTACAGGGTTCCTCTCTGTTAGCAAAGTTTGGGGCTTGACACAACGACACGGCAGCTAAAGTAAAAGCTAAAACAGAGAGTTGAATAGTTCAGCAGTAATGACTGGTGAAGTTGGGTGCTTTAATTTGTAGTGTGCGGTGATGATAATACAACACGTGGCTTTAATCAAACTTTATTCAAGCGAATAATCACGTCATGTCTTTTCTCTGTCATTGTTCCAGGCGAAGCTGGACGTTGGAGTTGCCTTGTTGAGCACCCACCGGTTGATCTGGAGGGATGTTAAAAATCATGTAAGGCTGCAGCAAACAGAATAATTCACAATATCTACTGCAGTGATCGTGTGAGATCAAGTGTTCACAGGTTTGTGTTAGGTTGTGTTTGTGACTCTCATGTATTTCTGTATTTCCCTCAGGATTGCTGCATAGCCATGCCCCTTTCACAGATCATCTTCTTCGAGGAGCAGGCTGCAGGAATAGGGAAGAGGTCAGTGTCAGTCATCAAGGTTCACTTAAAGGTTCAGTGTGTAGAATTAAGTGACACCTAGTGGTGATGTTGCATGTTGCAGCTGAATACCCCTCATCTCCCCCTCCCCCTTTCAAACATGAACCTGTGGTAGCCTTTAGTTGTCATAAAAACTCAAAAGATGTTTAATTTGTCCAGTCTGGACTGGACAAAAAAAACATGGCAACGTCCATAGAGAGGACCCACTCCTGATGTAAATATAAAGTGTTTAAATATAAAGGGCCAATTCTAGGGTAAAGAAAAATACAATTTGTGTAATTATATTAAATACACTTGTGTAAAAATATGAAGAAATGCAAAAGTTTGGCTACCCAGTGAAGTCAGTACTTGGAAATCATCACTTAAAAACATTTGTTTGTTTAAGCTGTCTCAAATGCATAGCATGTGAATGTCAGGGAAAGTGAGGGTCTGTCCATAATGTTCAGTGTGTGTTCATGGTGAATTTTGAGTTTGGATCACTGTCTTGTTACAGAAGGCTTTCTCTTTCCTTCCCAGTGTGTTGAGTGGCTGCAGGACGTTTGAATCCATAATCTTATAATATATTTGGTAGAATCAATACTTCCCTCTATCCATGTTTCCTGCGCCATCGTCTGCCACAAAACCCCATAGCTGAATATTTTAACCTGCAATTAACACAAAGATTTCGTTCTATCAAATGCCACTCCTATTTTGCTCTAAACACACATTTGAGAGCTAAGTTGTCACTTCACCTGTCCACAGAACTTCCTGATGAGTATTCTGAGCAGCTGGTTTGCACTTTGATTATTTTTCATGCCTGCCATGTTTTGTAGCCAAAAATTAGCTTCATTTTTCAGTTCCTCAGTCAGTTGCTTGGGAGTCCACGGTTGTTGTGTTACCACAAGGTCTGAAGTGTCAGAGGAATTAACAGCTCTGGGATTGTCATCAGCCAACAATTCTCAGGGGCAGTTGTTCACCTGCCTTACAAGTGCTAACAAGTCAATTAAGGCCTAACAATTTAATGAAGGACTGTGTGTTTACAAGTACCGTTTTCTGCAGGCTTCTGTCTTTACTTTTTTTCACTTCAAAAATAAACAGCATGTGTAAAAGATGCTCAAATATTTGCATACAATTGTATTATTATGTACATGTGGAACTTTGGTTGTGCGTTATGTACGTGATGTGAGGAGCGGAGACGGTGAGATGTGGTCAGATGCTCCAAAAAGATGATATGTGGAGTTTTTTGTTTAAGTTCAGCAGTGTATGTTCACTTGTGATTATAACAATAGCAACAAAAAATTATTCTTCAAGAAGACGATAACTTTACTGTTGGTTTTATTTATTCTGCAGTGCAAAAATAGTTATTCACCTGCATCCAACACCTGCCAACAAGGAGCCAGGTCTCTACCAACACAGCAAGTATTCCTTCATCAAGCTGTCCTTCAAAGAACATGGGCAGATTGAGGTAATCCTGTTCACACAAGTAGCATAAATAGCTTTTTGTTTTCATTTTCTTCTTTTGTATCAATTCTTAAGCATAGACCACGTGATTTGTTATTTTTTTACCTGGAAACGACAATGTGGTGTATTTTGCTTGTAGTTTTACAGGAGGCTAACAGAAGAGATGACTCAGAAGAGATGGGAGAATACCCCAGTGTCACAACCCATCCCCACAGGAACGGGACCTCAGGTTGGAAGCTGAATAGACAAACCTCCTCGTCTGTCAGAAACTTATTTTTCCCACTGGTTTATACTCCAGCTGATTTTTATATTCAGACACCACCAGGTGGTGTGAATAATTTCATACCACAGGAGGACTATAACTCTACCAACCAAACTGCCACTGAACTGACTGAAGTAAATTCAAATGATAATCCACAGGGTGGCAGTGTTGTCCCTTTTTTTTAGGTTTTGCAATGTGATTACATTTTTAGGAATTTTCTAATTGAATGTAAAACGATGTTTAGCATCCCTTATTAGTTGGACTGTGCCTTACAGAATCAAATAAAGCCTTTGTTGAAGATGCTTGCTTGCATTAGGTCCTGAATCTCTAAATGAGATTACATTAATCTTATTTTTTTGATTAAAATGCCACAAAATCAAAGTTACCTAAACTGATTTATTTCCTGCAACAACAGTTGACCACAATATTTTCCCTCCTACCTGTTTGTCTTTGCTTGTCCTTTGTGGCTCGTTTCCAACTTATCAGTTCCCTGTGTGTTTTTCTTTCCTTTGTGGTCATGTAGGCAGGAAAGACACGTGCGGTGGGGATTGTTGGCATCGAGAGGAAGATAGAGGAGAAGAGGAAAGAAACAGACAAAAACATTTCAGAGGTACTATGGACCAAAAATACTGAAATACTAACATTGTCTGCCTTTACAAAATGTCACCATTGGATATTAGCTGAGACACTCATTAGGCAACCATGAAGCTATGTGTTGATACACCCGCTGTGTATGTTAGGTTTATGAACAAATTAAATCAAAATTGCATATATTTATTTTCATAAAATGTATAAACAAATTGGTCTCGTGAACTAGGAAGAATGTTCAGTTTTATCTTCAGTCAGTGTAGGGGTGTGGTTGCTTTGGAATGATATTTACATTTTATCTGCAGCCATGAAGTTTTGTGGTTTATCTAACTGAGGATAATTTGGAGCCATATTACTCATTTGGTCTCTGTTTTCCAGGCCTTTGAGGACCTCAGTAAGCTGATGGTGAAGGTAAAGAGTGCTTTTCTCTGCATGTCCTCATTTCCCTGTAATTTGTGTTTTATGAAATAATTATTAATGTCTTACAATTTTATCCAGTGACACTTTTTCTTTAACCATTGTAACTATGGATATCAAACCAGTGGGATGTGCTGAATGATTGTCTGTTCTTAACTAACAGGCCAAAGAGATGGTGGAGTTGTCCAGGTCTATAGCCAACAAGATTAAAGACAAGCAGGGAGACATAACAGAAGATGAGGTAAGAACTTGACCAGTATGATGAGAAGCAGAAACACGGGGACAGTAGACATCATTCCAAACTACTCTGTATGGTTACTAATCATAATGCTTTTTATTAATAGTCTTGAATTTCAGTGGGTCATCACACACAACTCGTCTAATCAGAGCTCTGACAAACAAATAGTGACAAACCCCCCGTAACCCGCTGGTGAACCGTTTTGAAGCCTTGTTTTTGGAGGAGCGGGGGGGTGGGTCTGACTCGAGGGTTTGAAGACGCTGAATTCCCACCCACACCTGCAAGCTGCACAATGCATATAATCAAAATGTATATGTAAAGCCCATATTTACAAATCACAATTTTATTTCTGGACCCAGAGTCTATGATCCAAAACAGTGCGATCACATCGTGCTGTACCACCATACAGTCTTCACACTTAAATACCCACAGTTTGGTTTCCTTTTTATTAATGGATATGTTTTGCTTTACAGACAATCCGGTTTAAGTCTTACCTTCTCAGCATGGGTATAGCTGACCCTGTCACCAGGGAAACACATGGATCGGGCACACATTACCACCTGCAGCTGGCTAAGCAACTGGGAGATATGCTACAAGCCCCTCTAGAGGTAGGTGTGAATCTTTTTGTGTTGTGCAGTTTACATGAACACAGGCTGAGATCTTACGCTACTTCTGAATAATTTCCTTACTTTCTTCATTTTATCTTGATCTCTTTCTTAATCTCTTTTCTCTCCCTGCTCTGTCAGGAGCGTGGGGGGATGATGGCTCTCACTGAAGTGTACTGTCTGGTTAACCGTGCTAGAGGGATGGAGGTAACACTCACACACACACACACACACAACATCAAATGATTTAATGGATTATGCTTGAGTGTGCGTGTCCCAGCATGTTGGTTATAGCTGAACTGAATGACACAACTGTGGTGTCCATAGATTCATGGTACACAAAAATGTCTGTCAGACACTGAGGTTGTTTTCCACCTTTCCGTAGCTTTTATCTCCAGAGGATTTGGTCAACGCCTGCAAGATGTTTGAGTCGTTGAAGCTCCCTCTGAGGTGAGTTTGAGTTGTGTTTGTCTTTGTACTATATTCCCTTGTGGTTGTATAGACAAGGCTATGTGTTTAACTGTTTAATAAAGGAATATGGGGCAGGGAAGACGCCCACTTTACACAGACCAGGCTCTTCCTGCCTGGCTTCCTGTTGTTGGAAGTGGTGTCCAGCCCTCTGCAGCTGTCATTTCCTGTCACTTCCTAGGGTTTCAAAAAGAAACACTGGACTGTTTCCCTGCTATCTATCTACTAGCGCCCTGGTTGTATTTTAGTTTAATTAAAGATCACATTAAAACAGTTGAACTTCTCTCTACCCTTGCTCTCCCCTTTATCTCTCTCTCTAACACACACACATAACACATTTCCCTTCATCCATCTTCTCTGTTAGGCTGCGTGTGTTTGACAGTGGTGTGATGGTGGTCCAGCTGCAGTCTCACAGCGAAGAGGAGATGATCGCCTCTGCACTGGACAACGTAAGCTTTTACTGTTATAAACATTAAACTGACGACAACCCAGTCACACCTTACATATCCATATGTGTATGAATGTATATATGTGTGTAAGTTTTCTCCTCTCTTGCTCTTCTACAGGTGTCAGATAAAGGTTCGTTGACAGCGGAGGAGTTTGCTAAACTCTTGGGTCTCTCTGTTCTTCTATCTAAGGAACGGTACGTTATCTCCTATTATTGATTTATTTTATTGCTTGAATTGTATTTTAGCGTCTTACTCTTTGTGTCCTCCTCTTTACTCCCTCATCTCCAGGTTGCTGCTGGCTGAGAAGATGGGTCACCTGTGTAGAGACGACTCTGTCGAGGGGTTGAGATTCTACCCAAACCTCTTTTGACCTGTTGACAGTCATTGTTGAGATAGAGGAAAAATAGCTGAAACTGAGCTGCACTGTCTCTACAGACTGACTCTGACCTCTGTATGTTGTACAGCAATAGAGTGCTCCTCTGTCTTATCATGATTATTGAACAGTTGGTGTTCTGGTAGTGGTGAAAATCCAGGTACCACCAGCTATTTTCTACTTAGACTTAAAACAAAGGGTCTCTCTTTTACATTAATTTAAAAACAGCCAATACTGTATATGCAGCAGCAACGTGTCCCCAGATGTCCCCTTAGTGTGTCTTTGGTAATAAATGGGTTTGGGAAAGTTGATTTAATGGAATTGTTTTTTATAAATTTTGTTTTAACATTTCTTGTGTCGCACATCATAAATATTTATAGTGCTCTTGTATTAAAAAGCCATAGTCACAATCACATTTGCCAAAGTTAAACATACATTTATTGAATAAATATTTAATTAACAAAGCTTGTCCTGCTGTCATAGCTTCAGAGGAAGGGGAGAACATGCCCAAATGTCCATGTTTCAAACGATTTATCATATTTTGGTCTCACCATCAAACTGTAACTCTAGTCCCTAAAATTGCATTTGTCAGAGATACGTTCAAGATAAGATCAACAGGAATAAAATACCTGCTCTTCCTTCAGTTTGGTTCTCAGAGTATAGAATAAAGGGCACATTGCCAAATGTCAT
This sequence comes from Paralichthys olivaceus, assembly GCF_024713975.1. Taxonomy (NCBI): domain Eukaryota; kingdom Metazoa; phylum Chordata; class Actinopteri; order Pleuronectiformes; family Paralichthyidae; genus Paralichthys; species Paralichthys olivaceus. Next base: position 11,373,829 of record NC_091107.1, on the reverse strand, counting down.
TCTCCAGGTAATGAATCTCTTCAGTGTAGAGGTCATGTTAAAGAAATTCCAGTTGTGACTCTTTTGAAGCCAAACTGAAAGGTGAGCAGTCTTATTAATTGGCTCAGTGAAGCTTTCAAAGCAAGCACTTTTAAACTCTTATCACTTTAACTTATCTATTAACAGTTTATCATATGAGCTTATTGAGAGCAGCTGGTCTATGTAGCATATCTTATGATTTATTTGTATTTTTCATCCCTGTTGGTCTTTTCATACACAGAATAGAGCACGTCTTTGTTCCTATTGTGAACTGAGCTGAACAGTAAACGGGGTTCTGCACAGCAGCTTCCTGTTTTCTGCTGCCTCGCTCTCGAAGGTCTGCAGAGCTATACAACTGATTAGATTATTATGTCATGTGCTTCACTGATTGTTCTTGAACTCAATTTGTCCAGGAGATCACGAGAGCTGAACTCATGCAGGTATTAGCCTAATAATTGGGGGGTTCATGCACAGTATTAAACTTTTAGGTGAACATGAGCGGTGGTGTTGATTTCAGGTTGTCCATACATACGTCACTTTGTCATGAATGTGATACCTCAGGAAAACCCTGAGGGATTGTTTACATTAAACTAAAATTCACTTGATCTTAAAGATGAACTGAATAGATATTGGTATGGAAAGGTTAAAGTTGACTCACGTCACATCACGTAATAAATTAAATTTTGGCCTCAACTGAAGAATTAATATGCTAAATAATGACACAATTGACAAATTTAAACTTATGAGGAGAGATTGTTACCTTGTATCTCTTCATTTGACTGAATAATAATACAATTCTCACTTTTTTTTGTACTTGTGTCCTGTTCTTGTTTACTTAGATTCTCTGATAACTTAACCATTCTCTGTCAAAATCTTAATAAAGTTTGTTTTCATTGCTGGGGGAAGAATGAAATGTAATTTCTATTGGAGCAAGATTTGATCTGATTATGAGTAGTCGTGCAGTTTACTCATGTGACGTAAAAACATCACTTTAAAATGATTTACGAGTGATTGCCTGTCCAAAGATTGAATTATCGATCTATCTCTTCCATCTCACATATTCCCACGTGCACTCACTCTCCTCAGGCACATGCCTGTGCTCAGTGCCATCTGAGGGCCTGGGTGCCTGTTGTTCAAACTAACCTGCTGAATGGTGCATTTGATGGGATGCATTAACTGAACTGACAGAAGAGTGAAGGGTCCTTCAATATGCTTCAATACTACAGTGCAGTTTAACTTGCAATATAAATGAATATCTTAAATATTAAATATATAGCTGTGTATAGTGTTATAGTATATTATATATATATACATACACATATCTGTATGTCTATCTGTATGTCTGTCTGCCTGTCTGTCTGTCCATCTATCTATCTGTCTATCTTTCCACACTTTCCTTTTTTCTCTATTTTTTTTATTTAATATCGTCAAGCACCACTTTTTTTTATTATTTGTCTGTCTGTCTGTCAATCCATACTTTTATTTATTTATTTCTCTAATATCTCACACACACACACACACACACACACGCTCTTCACTGCGCCCCCTGGTGGTGACCGTGACGTGCCTGTGCAGTGGATCCCTCTCACGCGCTTCCTACACCAGCACGCGCTGTCTCACTAAGCTCGGGCTCCTGTTTCCCGCGCGGACCTTCAGTGGTGACAGCCTGGAGGAGTGTGGCCCCGGAGCACCGAGGGGCCCCCGGTACCTGCCCTCATGCGGTGGGACAGCTCAACGATGCTGAGTGGAGTCAGCGAGAGATGTGAGTAGAAAGTGATTTATGTTAGACTTCTGTCAGAGGACCGAGCTCTGCACTTGCTTCTCTGCTGCTCTTCTGTTAGTTTCAGACTTCAGCTGGACCCTACGACCCGAAACCACAGCTGAACAGGGTCCATGTTGATATTCATCATGTTATTGTTCCTTTTGTTTATTGATGTGATGGGGACGATGCTCGTTATTCAACTGACAAACACTGTGAATGAGCCAGAGATTCTATATAAACTTATTTCCACCTGTTGTCCAAACTGAAGTAAAATAAAATGACCTATATTATATATGATAACAAATATCTATGGATACTTCATGTGCATTATACATACCATCCAAACTATCTGTGCGGAAATCCATGACTGAAAACAAGTGGCTAATGATTCTTTTCTGATTTCTGCTCCTGAAGGTTGTATTTTTAAACTCAGAGAAGGATAAACACTTAATGAACAGCAGAACATTGTACAAATCTGAGGTTTATAGATCGATTATGTGTTATACATCCTCATGGTGTTTATACAATATTTAAGGAACACATTGATATATATTGGACATTTCTTAAATTGCTGAAAATTATACTGCAATAGCACAAACTTAGTTACTGATGCATTACACTCAAATGTCACACACTTTAACTTCTAATAGCTGAGCAGATCGGATTCATCACATAAAAACAAATATGGACTCTTTATTTAAAATATGTCTCGTATCTAAACACAAATTGATTGTGAAGAAACAAAACAGAAACATGAACTCCTCCTTCAGGGAAACAGTCGCAGTGACCAAACAACACACAATGAAATCATTAAACTGTATAGCGTGTTCCAAACAGAAGACAAAACAAATAAAAGGTCAGGAAAAAACTGTAAAAGTTATAATAATATTAATAATGTTAGGTAAAATAGAATAAAATTAAAGTATCTACAAACCATTTTTAATTAAAAGCAATAACATGGCTCTGCCTTATAATTACTTGTTGTGAACAAAGCCCTCCTGTTGCTGCCGCACTTGTGTGATGACGGCAGCTCTACGAACCCATTGTGAAGATGGAAGGAAGAGGAAGACGCCACTGTAAATCCACAAATCTCATGCTCTCAGCTTCACGCTCTTCAGTCTTCCTGTTTTTCTTACCTCGGATGAGTGCATTGCTTCTTCCATTCCTTCTCCTGACTCAAAACCTCTCCAAGTGGTTGCCAGCTGCTTTCTTGAGGATTACTTTTTGTTTATTTTTGTGATTTGCCTCTGATTTGTAGAGGTCAGGGATGGTGGCAGACGCCGGTCATGAGGAGTAGAAGGAAACAGAGGCACAGACTTTCGGAATGCCACGGGCTGTCAATCTTCTGCCTGTCCTGCTGGCGCTCACGGGATACGGTGAGGGTCACTATAACAGTCTTAATAACATAACTAAATATTAGAAAAGCCTGGCAGGATCTTTGACTTTTGATTTTAAACACATTTATTTAAATGGGATGTAATGTGTGTTTTCATTCAAATGGGACAGTGAACTGGAGGAAAATGTAGAGGAGGGAATTGGGCAATGGAGGATCAGCCTTTTCCTCTTCCCACACCCTCTTTGCTTTGTGAGGATGTGAGGTTTGAACAATACACAGCACAATAGAGCTCAAAATAATATGCTGCCAATGCTACTGATTTACTCTTTCCCTCAGCACTGATACACTCAATTAGATCTGAGCAGTTACTATGAGCATAACATCTGTAGTTTACTATGAGTGCATGTCAGTAGAAAACTGAGCTTATTATTTAGTTGTACTGAGCAGATTCCATCATGTGTGGCTGTGTGGTTATTCAAACTGAAGTTGGTGCCACTTGGACAGAGAAAATAAATGAATAGGCCTATATATAAAATATTTCCATATAATTGTGCATGTGATTTATGATGCTCAATTATGTCGTCAACATTACATAGCAATTAAGTCACATTTCTCCCAGACTGACATTTAAAATGTGAGAATGACAACTAAGTGACAGTTCCCATTTGACTTCCACGTTCAGTCCTAAACAACAACTTTACATAAACTTGTCCACACCTTAACGGGTACAAGGATAAATCTGTTCAAGAGGATGTCATGTTTTTGAATTACTGCAGATTGATTCACTCACACCATTGTGTCACAAGCTGCAGATGATCATTCACGCCTTTATTTAATCCCATTTAGACTTCTGCAATTTCCCTTTTACCTTCCTTAAATAATCATCTCTGGACCACCTTCAAGTGGTCACTTATGTCCACTGGTCAGAGATTTTTTCAAAAACATCACCATGATTTCAAAGTTGTGTCCCCAACATTACTTCCAACAGATTTATGTTCTACAGTATTGGCTGAAGCCTAACAACCTAAACCCCATTCATTCACACTGACTCACTGTGTGCATTGATAGCAGATAAACATAAAGAAGGTTTAAAAATACCCAATAAAACAATATCGACAAAATCTTTTCGACCATTTTATATCCATAGTGGACATTTTTTGAGATTTTTGTATATCATTCAAGATCATAGCTAAACGTTCTTTCCGTTTGTCTCTCTTCTCCTCATCCTTTTCTGTAGCGTTCGCAGGGCTGAGTATCTGGCCCTCCCTCCACGTTGCCCTGAGCAACGCCAGTGTATTTGTAGACTTCATCACAAAATCCAACATCAGCACCGTCCGCAACACAAGCCTCTCACTTGTCAACATGGAAACCAACACCACCATTCACACCAGGACTCTCCCCAGCAACCAATGGGCGGGCAGGGTGGAGTTGGACTGCTCCTGCTTCCTGTCTGCAGGAACTTTCAGGTTCCTGCTCAGGCAGACCAGCCACACTGTTGTTTCTCATGGTAACAGCACAGATGTGAGTAGCAAGGAGAGCACCTCCTGGTGGTGGAGTTCAGAGCTGCAGGTGCAGTGGCCTACCTTTCACATTGCAGTGGAGAGGGCTGGAAACCACTCAGGATCTTTTCAGGTAAGAAAAATACTTAACACACTCCGCTGGTTTATTGTGCTGCAGAATGATTTTCATACTTCTCTTCTTCTGTCCCTCACCAGGTTGGAATATCCACTAATGAACATTTTCAGGCTTGTTCCAGTGGCCTCGACTCCGCTCTCTTCCTGGAGGTCAGCTACATGGAATACAACCAGATTGGGCGCAACAGCATTGACAAGGTCCGAGCCCGCACGCGACACCCAATCAAACCTCTCCGTTCCCAGAGCGTTGAGCTGTCCTGCGCCTTCCCGTTCACAGAGAGAGACTTCATACAAGTGGCTTTGAGGTCTCCTCATACAGCGCAGGAAGTGAAGAGCTCTGGGCCGCTTTATCTCTCACGCATCTTCTCCTATAAACTGCTGGTGGAAAACGCCAACGCTTACAAGAGCGGCTGTAAAGGGACAATAACTGTTAGACTCATAAGCCCACCGTGTGTTCACATCAGTGGGAAAGTGTTGCTGTATAATATGATGGGGCTCGGTCCAGAGGAGCCCTCCTCTCCTATACTGGCCTATAACTGGCTGACGCAGGGAGAGAATGAGACAGAGTTCAACTGCTCTGTGTTCGAACCAGGAAGGAATAAATACTGCTTCCGCTTTGTTTTCAACTTCAGCCACTCCCCTAGTCCAGCACAGACCTGCTTGGTGGTGCACAGGACTGCAGGTGAGATCGGACACATTCACATATGGCAGCTGCTAAGAATGAATTTACGCTCCACTTGTTCCTCTGCTTTAGTCATCCAGATTTTCCAAGATTGATAAAGTTCAGTGGTGGAAAACAAAACAAGAGATAATCTAAATGGAAATCCATTAAATAAGGTGTTTTGATGGCCTTGATGTCTGTTATATTCAAACACAGTAGCAGCACAAATATTAATCAAGGCTTGTAAATGGAACTTTTTTTATATGATTATTTCTTCACTGCAGAGTCATGGGGACCCTGGCAGCCATGGAGTGTGTGCAGTGCGAGCTGTGGAGAGGGGGTGAGGGAAAGAGTGCGAGAGTGTTTGCTGCCCTCACGTGTGGGAACGATGCAGTGCACCGGCATGGTGAAGGAACAGTCCCTTTGCTCACTGGAGGACTGTGTTGGTCAGTCATTTGGCATTTTATCTCCCCATCTTGTTCAGACGAGAAGATAAATTCAAAGTTCTAGATGCGCATTCTAACATAATTGTCTCAATTTCCTCCACAGCTTTGCCCGCTCCTTCTCCATCCCTCCCCACTAAACCTGTTGGATTTGCAACCTTTGGTGGTAACATGGTCGTTGTGGCTGGTATCTCCCTCTGCCTGGCTGTGATTATCACTACCATTGTGGTGACGGTCTGGAGAAAGCTTTGCCACACCCCTCAGTGCAGCTCTGTCCGCAGTGGCTCCATGCATTCCCCTGGGGGCCGCAAGCTGTCGGATGAGGCCTCCATCTGTGGACACAGCCTCCAAAGACCCAGCCTCACTGAGGGCCACGGCCCACAAGGGAGAATGGGTGTGGGTGCAGCCCAGAAAGAGAGGCCTTTCTTGGGAAGTGCACCTCTGTCACAGACCCAGGTGATAGCGTTCTCACAGGACCCAGAAAGACTGTCTCCCACAGGTCAAAAGGTGTTGCCACCAGTATTTGGGTATGTCATCACACATACAATGTTATTCTCAAACATATTCTGTCAATGGTTTCAGAATGTAAACATTTTATGAACTCTCAAGGTACCGCTTGGCTCAGCAGCAGCTGAAAGAAATGAAAAAGAAGGGGCTGAAGGAGGCTACCCAGCTGTACCATGTCTCTTCAAGCCCAGTCCATGACACCTTGGTGGAGACATCTGCTTCACCCACCAACTCCCCGATTCCTACACCAACTGAATTAGTTAATTCCGGCCTCCCATCAGGTCTCCAGGACAACGCCAACCACCACGGCTTTAGTATTGCTGCATCCTTCGCTGAGCCTCCGCCGCAGATTCCGAGGGTCACGCCTGACAGAATGAGCCCCAGAGTGGACCTAATCTTAGGTCCTGCTGGGTCTAGAAGTGGGGGCAGCTCAAAATGGCGTGACCGCACTGCCCACTGGGTGGAGATGGTGGAGAGAAGTGGGTTTGCAGGCCACAGAGGAGGAGGTGAAGATGCAGGAATGGGAAACTTCAATCACAAGAATCCAAATTTCCGCCGCACCGCCAGTTTCAATGACCCCAAACCCCAGACTCCGTCCTCGGGACAGTCCAGACACTTCAGAGAACGGAGCATGACCCAGGTAGGTGACCTATCGTGAACATTGTTGGTCAGATTTGCAAAGATCTGTTTAAAAAAGATTATACATTGTTCATTTCAGGTGGGATCTCGCACCCTGCCTGAAGGAAGTTGTTTGACCAAAGGAGGATGGGAGAGGCAGCCATACCACTCTTACCCCATTCCAGAGCATGGGACTCCAGACTGGACTAAACCTGGACCCCAGAGGAATGACCAGAGGAAGCCCTGGTTAGAGACAGCTGCTCCCTCTCGCAACAGTGAATTCAAACACACAGGGACCAACACAAACAGCATTTCAGCATCTGAGAAAGATAGTAGAGGAGGCGTCATTGGCCCTGCTGAGAGGCAAAGAAGTGGTGGGCCTGTAAGTGGAGGGAAAGAGGGATTGTCAGGGTTTGGGGGTCCGGCTGCCGGGCCTGCAGGTTCTAATGGAGTGAACCAGCTGAGTATAGAGCGGGCAGAGCTCAACTGGAACCGTCGTGGCCCATCGCCAATCCAGAGGAACATCCTGGCCCGTAAATTAAAGGAGGCTCAGTCCTGCTCAGGGATCAATGGTCGGCAGCGGAGCTCCACCTTTAGTGCACCGTCGTCCGAGCAGAGGATAGGTCGCTGCCACTCTCTGCAGATGTCTGGAGACTATAGCAGCAGTGGCGGGTCCCCCTACAGGCTGAGCGAAGCGGAGCAGAGGATGCTGGACCTTGATCTGTCATCATCGTTTGTAGGCAAGGAGGAGTAGATCACACTGGTTTATAGTGTGATACCATTTACATTTATTCTGTTACATCATTTCGACTAAGATAATTCCATGTGTTAAGAGATTCATGGCTTTTATCTATGAGAAGCAGAGATAAATATAAGATATTTAAGTTTGTTTATTACTAAAATGTTATTATTTATAATTTTGGTTGGCATTATAGATGAACAAATTTCTTAATTCACAGACTCACTGTTCAGATGTTCTCTCTAGACAAGACACTTGGTATACATTTTTGTTTTGTATCAACTACTGGTACAGGAGTATAGAAGGACCTTGTACCTCCATTAAAAAAAATGGTTTTATTGTTCTATACCACTGAATGTGATGTTTTCATTATGCTGTGAAATCAAGCTTGTTAACTGCTCTGGGACACACTGAAGCTCTTTTCAGTCATGAGTTTCACATATGAAGATCACAGCAGGAGAATGTCAGACATGTTCATAACAACAGGAAAATGTGTGGAACATTCAGGTGAGGGGTGACGTCTGCGTAGAGACATGATGTCTAAATTACGCCGCAGAGTTTATGTTTACAACACATCGACACTGGCGTCGACCCTTATCACCAAACGCGCTTGAATCTCGTTCTCTTTTCAAGTTGACATCTTTGTCTGCATCTTCATCAGTGTTCACCTCATACTGCTCCTCTGGAAAATGTCAGGAAAATGATTGACTTCAGCACATTTCTAAAAGCAGCTTTTAGAAATGTGCTGAAGTTGAAGCAGTGTCAAGCAGTTTTCATGTGTTTTCTGCAAAGTGCACAAGTAAGAGCAATAGTATCCAGTTGTGACAAATCAAATATGAACATCCACTGGGCAGCATGGCTGAAATGCTGTTAGTTTTATTTCTGGAGTAATATCATACACTTTATAGAAAGGGAGTGCCCACTATAAAACAGTCAATAATGTACTATTGACATCGACAAAGGGAGAAATTACAATACATAGAATTTAAACATGAAATCATTCTTTGCTCTTAATTGTTTTCACTTGATTCTCTCTCTTAAATATCCCCTGCTCCGCTGCCGTCGACGTCCAAGAAAACCACAGGCCGCACCTTCATGGTTGTGTGACGAAGGGAATACCAAAGACCTTTCCATGTCCCCCACACCACGCCATTGTCATGCTGGTTCTTGTACTTCCCGGAGCGGTAGAACTTCCCATTTAGGTTGGCTGCATGACATCTGTGGGTGTAATAGTACTACATGTCAACATCTTACAAAAGACAAATTGAAGTGATTCAATCTCTATGTATTTGATTTAAAGCTTCTGCAGTTTCTAGCAGCTTCATCAGTATGATTCCCTACTTCCCTCATCCATAGACAGTATATAAAGATGGACAACTTGACAGCTCCCTAAAAGTGAGGTCATCTTCATTACCCCCTAGTGGCCAGCTACAGTATAGCAGATTGGACTTGGGTCAAATTTGAGAGTCAAACATTGAAGTTTGGTTTTAATTAATTACTTGGTTGTGTGTCAGCGGGACCTCGTTACCACGGCTCCATATCACGATCACTACTGCAAGATTCCGGCTCAAAAGCACAAGGTGGAATTAACTTCACTTTTATACAAAGGTAGGAAGTGGAGCCATGTTGTCCATGTTTATTTATTCATGGATTCAACAGGCAAAAGAGCTTTGTACAAAAACTTCCCAACAGTTTGAGTGTTTGTGCGACAAACAGAAAGGAGAAGGTCTCACCTGTTAAACCACCATCCTGCCTTGTTCTCCTGGGCACAGCTCCCCTGAAGGTAGCGATCATTGTCCTGTCAATCAGCATCACCACAGTCATCATCTCTACATTTTCAGTACCAAGCAGACCAGTCTTACAGCTATTAAAAAGCACCACTGATGGGTAACAGGGAAGTGATAACGAACCTGATCCCTGGTACTGAACTGCATACCACTGAGACAAGCAGACCACTGCTCCACCACCCCACCACCACCAGTCAGAGCGTCTCCAGCTTGGCCACTGTACTGCTCATAATGGAGGCGATACTTATCCTGTAATGGACAATAGAGCAATTAATGTTTGTTGGGTGTTTCATCTGAGATCAACAAACAGAAATGTAAAATAGTTTTTCTTACAGCCTCATCGCTGATCCTGAAGTTCTCGTAAAATGCATAACTTCTCTGTCCTTCCCAGTCCATGAGATCTATCTTCACCAGGTTCTTACCTTCAGCACAAATAGATACAGACAATCATTGAGAAATAAGCTGCTGATGTGACAGAAGATGAGACTATTCATGTGAATCATAAACAGGAAGAGTTGATCGCACTGTATTCGGGTTCTATACTGTCTTTTGGTGGATTTTAATACTTGCTGACCGTCTGAGAGCAGAGAGTACATGTGCTCGTTCCCCAACCAAAACTCATCATTCCACAGTTTGAAGTCACCAAAGCCGTCTTTGTAGTCCACCCAGTCTCTGAAATGACAATTAGGCAGGTGAATCAGATCCAGTCAAACAGTAAAGTTCTATCTGCACATAGTTTAATTTCACATATGGTGCAAGAGACAGTTTCTCTATTAAATACCTGTTGAAGTCAACTCTTCCATGCCGGCGTCTCTGAAACACTGTCCATCCTCCTCCGTCCTCCATGTCACAGTAAACCAGAAAAGGCTCCTGGTGTGACTTGGGTCTGATTCGGTAGAAACCACTGGGGGGTCTCAGTCTGTCAAACAGCTCAGAACAATCTAGGAGGAAAACATTGCCTTCAAGTTTACTCATTACCATCAGTACCGCTTTAACTTTCACTCTGAACGATGACTGATCACATACTTAAAGTTAACACCCAAACACTGGGATGCTGTGATGTGAGGTTTGCTCACCCTTGTCGTGTACGATGATGTTGCCTGCTGGAGGAGGTGGTTTCATCAGTGTCGTATCAGAGCTGTTGAGCGTCGCACTGCCATTGTGGTTTGCACCAGAGGCTGTGTCAGTTTCAGCTCCAGCATCAGGCACCGCAGGTTGAAATGGACGGAAATATTTGTGCATCTGCAAATGCTCAACCTGCCAAGTCCGAATCAAGAGGCTATTCTCCAGCCTTTTTATGCTGCGTTTAAGAGCTGCAGCCTCCGGCCCACATGAGTCTCGAGTCTTAAATGAGAAGGAAAGAGAAATTTCAAGTTATGCATGATGTTTCAAACCATGTTTTCAAAAGGGAGCTGCAAATGCGTAGGTCTGCCCCTGCAGCAGGGTTTATCCATGTCTGCCTTTCTAGGAATGACGGTTCTATAACAGCACAACCTTAAAACCTAGATTCTCAGTTTTCAGTTTCAATGTATAACAAAAAGAGAAACATGCACCTGAAGCCCTTCAAGAGAAGAACAATTTAAATTTACTCACTGTTAAATGGGTAGAAGAGGCCGTGTTCAACACCAGAGCCAACAACAGCAATGCTGACATGACTCCTCAGAAGAAGTAACCTCCAGCAATATCACACTGAAATCATAAATACAAAATATATACTAAATAAGCTGCAGTACTTCAAACTAAATCTCTGCATCACAAGCCGTACCTTTATTTCCCAACGCTTCTGTTTTCTCCAGGTTCACTGTTCTCTTCCTCTAAAGATTTGTCAGTGTTATTTATAGGCTGGGTCAGTTTTTCATGGTCCACATCACAGGATCCAGATTTCGCCAGCATTGCCAAACTCTGAACTCAATCCAGCTTCCCCCTTCTTGAGAAAGTGTAGCTGATCCCAGAGCTGCAAATGGCCTCATGGACAGAACGTGCAAAGAAGACTTCATTCCTCACATACCAGAAGAGGGTTTTTTTTCTTTCTTTTTTTAATATCTTCTTGTTTTGAGGAAAGAATCTGATAAAATATAGAACATCTTGTATTTTCATTTTAAGTTCTGGTCATGCTATTATTTGTTTGGTGTTGAGTCATAAACTGGAATTTCCTCCATATTTTGTTATTGGTTTACAAGTGGCCCACACCAGCAGCCTGGGAGGAAAGTAACAGTCTAAGATGGGAACATTTAAAGTTGTCGGCGTCATAGTACACAGAAGATTGACAATGAAGCAGATTAAAAGAGTTAGGCTCTAAAGCAACATAAATCTTGGGAACTATGTCCCCCAACAAGTTAAAATTGTCATAAGAACAAAAGATAATCAGTAATCACAAGTGTGTAAAACAGAGAAAAGCAGTAGGTTCTTTTTGAAGGAGAAGCCAGGGTGTAGTGTAGAAGAGCTCTCTCTTGTGTTACTTGTTGGCTATTACAATATTGGAACTAAATAAAATGCTACGTAACTATTCTTATTTTTAATTGAATATTTTTATTGCATGCTATAAATAAGACATTTAAAAAGTTGTTTATATTTATTTATTTATTCAACCAATCTATGCTTGTGGCTTTATATTTCAAGCAATTAAATACTTTTTTTGTGAACACAAATACATGAACATGGTACATCTTATATTTTATCCATTCCTGTGCTGCCTGCCTTCTTTATGATTGTAAATCACTTTGGCTCAACTCCTTTTGTTTTTAATTAGCTATTTTTATAAATCTGACTTGAATAATTTAATTTAACAAATATTATATAATGTTCCAATTTCCCAAGAAATGCTTTTGATAACTTTTGACAAACTTTGACTTTTTACACCTTTAGCTGACTAACTAATGTTCTATGACTGTTTTTTTTTTTTACTAATTTTATTTCTAACATTGTACATCTTATCTTTCAGTGATTATTGTGTTGCCGTCAAATCAAGGATTGTAAAGCACTTTAAATATTTAAATAAATAAGTAATTTCCCAATTTCCTAAGAAATTCTTTTGATAATTTTTGACAAACTTTGACTTTTTACACCTTTAGCTGACTAATTAATCTTCTATGACTTTCACTGTTTCTCTTTCTTTTTGTTTTACAAATGTTATCTCCAACATTGTACATCTTATCTGTTATCCATGTTGCCTTCCAAACAATGATTGTAAAACACTTTTCAATAAAAAAAATTAAAAATACATAAATAAGGTCCCAATTTCGGGGAAATGTTTACATTTGATAAAATTCTATCAAATGTGAGATAGTTGTCATAGTTTGGAGTACTTGGAGTATATGGAGTACTTGGAGTATTTGGAGTATTTGGAGTACTTGGAGTACTTGGAGTACTTGGAGTATTTGGAGTACTTGGAGTACTTGGAGTGCTGGGGAATGCACAGTAGTGAATTAAATCCAGATGTTGGAGACAGGAGGGGGGGGGGCAGCAGCAGCCTGATGACTAAGTTATATTTATTATTAGTTCAAGTGAAATATGTGTGTGGACAGGAAGGCTTGTGTTGTGTTCAGGGTCAGTCAGTGTTTCTGTGGAGGAGGAAAGATGAGTGAGAGAGAAACGACGAAGAGGAAACCAGGGCCGAGCCAAGTTTTCTACTGAAGTCCAGGAAGTCTCAAACCGCTACGTCCGCAGAAAAAGACACGATGAGGAGGAACATGTTAGTGGATGGATAGGAGGAGAAAAAAAGTGACCGGTTAACCTTTGAGCCTTCTTCCTTTGTCCTCACGAGAAGTCACAAGACAAACTCTCGTATAATTTCACGACTGACGGAGCTGGACTCACCGTGAGAGGACGCTTTGTTTCTCGGGGACTAGTTTGTTGTGAGCGCACAAACACTCCGAGGACTGAGGGAAGGAGCCTTCACCCAGATGAGCTGAAGAAAAGCAGCTGGTTTGTCTTGTTAAATCCTCCTGTTCATTCACAGTGTTCACTGAGGTAATAACACTCCATGCAAACCTCACTTTCTCCTGTCTTGCTCGCAGGCTTTGCACAAACATCTTGTATTGTACTTGTGTTTATAGGAGGGTTGATAAAAATGTGGCAGGATGTTTGATATGAGCAGAGAAACTATTTCAGGACATGGCAGGAAGCTTTTATCCTCATGTCCTCTCTGTTTTATTGTGATTAAATGTGCAGCAACGTGCAGAACAGAGGAGTTTTAAGTTAGGGCTGGATGATGTGGGCTCAAATCACATCAAGATTTGAAATATGATAAATGTCATATTATTATTTGTTTAAGTTTAAAGACACATTTTTGCTCCAAAATGTGAAGGTTGTGGCTTTAAACTTAAAAAAAGCCAAATATATAACACATCTAATGTAGATCACTGTGCTAACACAATATAATATATTCATGTTTATGGAGCACCTTTTAAAACATATGTTACAAAGTGCTTTACAAAGGCAGCAAGTTAGAAACAGACAGGTCATAAAACACCAGGTTTAGAAGAAAGAAGGTGAAATAAATGATTGTATAAATACCAGTGCTGTGTAAAATGCTCAATAAAATCAATTAAAAGACAGTTAAGACTCAGGTGAAATCAGGAAAGGCTCTCAGATAAAGTATGTTTTAAGAAGAGACTTAAAACAGTACAATGCATAAGCAATTTTGTGATATATCGAACAAATTCATAGTCTGATAATTATTGATATTGTTTTATTATCCTAGTTTTAATCTTTTCACATTTTCTTTTTCTGATTTCAGAGACAACACGATCAGAGCAAAGCCAGAGGGAAGACACACAACAACACAAACACACACACACACACACGCGTCATGACCTCTGTCCATTTCAGTCCAGGCTCAGATTCAGGTGTAAATGGGTGAGAAACGCCGATTTTCCATGACAATATTAACCTTTATTCACTTTCTATGGACCATGCAATGTTTGAGATGTAGCTGTTGCTTTGTATGTGAGTGTAACGATTTGCATGGTTTGTTTGATATTAGTCTTGTCCTTGTTATCTATTAGAAACGTTGCAAAGATGGAGGATGCTAAAGTTGAGATTGACGACGGGAAGGACGAGAGTGCGGTGCCAGACACGATGTACCAGTAAGTTAATGCAGCAGAAAGCTTTACACACAAGCCTTGACTCAAAAGCACATTTCACCTGCACTGACAAGCTTCACAATCTTTCCCTCTGCGCAGCAACATCCGTAAGAAGATTGCACCTTTCGTTATGTCCTTTGGATTTCGGTGAGTGTGTTTCGGGATCTCTCTTGCAGAGATAGTGGGCAATCTAGAGCAGAGGTTTTCAATCCCCCCCTTCAAATAGACAATATTCCTTGAGACATCCTTATGTATCTCACTTTACTTTACATCATATGAAAGAACAACACAAGATAAATGTCTTAGAAAGATGTCCACACAGAATACCCAAATTTCACGATCATTGTAATGGATTAATCTGACCCCCCCTTCCAGAACCACTGTACTACAAGTGAAATTGTTAATGATGGTTTGTAGTGTTTATGACAATAATGGTTATATTATCTTTCCCCTCAGTATATTTGGAGTCATACTGATCATAGTGGACATTGTGCTGGTGATTGTGGATTTTTCCCTGCCGGCTAAGAGCAGAGAGGTTGGAGATGCCTTGGAGGCCGTGTCCCTCACCATCTCCTTCTTCTTTCTCGCTGACGTTCTCCTGCGGGTCTATGTGGAAGGGTGAGTTCAGAATCCCAGGCCTTGTATACTGTAGTATATAGATAATTCAACCACTACATTTACGACCCCTCCAGATATATTTTCTGTTTATTTTAATACACCTACAGCAGGAACATGTGTTATTTACTCCCTGCAGCCTGGCATTAAATCTTACCTCTGTTAAGCTGTTGTAATGTCTCTTGTGTTAGGCGGTGGTTAATTCTTGCACTTGTTTTTGTAAGAGGGACTGAGTGATGAAAACATTCCTGTGTCAGCAGAAACAGAGAGTGATTCGCTGTTAAACAGGAAGTTGCAAAGGGGAAGCTGAACAGGAAATGTAGGGCTTGTATTGGGCTGGTCCTTGGGAAGCATGATGGCTAAGAGAGCTAAATCCAATAAATCGGTTGATTCAACTTGTCGCATGATTCGGTCAGTTCTCTCAGCAGTATGTTCAAGTGTGTCACGCCACCTTTCAGCTTCAAAGTCTACTTCAGCTCCAAGCTGAACATCATAGACGCCTGCGTTGTGGTCATCACGCTGGTGGTCACCATGATCTACACCTTCTCTGACCTGTCAGGAGCCAGTCTCATCCCCAGGTACATGCTTCACCCTTCTGTTAGGGTGGTGCAGTTTATACCACAGTCCTTGGTATTAGACCACAGTTTGGTGATAGCTTGTTATTTCCAGCAGAGCTCTGCCTAGATTCAGTCTGGCTGTAGATCTAATCAGTGATCAACGATTGATCAGGGCTTCAATTTAAAAAAATATATAAAGCCCAGATGAAGAATCCTGCTGTTTGGAATAATAGAAAACACTGCACCCCTTTTCTATGGGAGCTTCATTTACTTTAATTATCCTGCAAGGTCTCTGCAATAATAATGTAGTGCTTAGTATTTTATATTTATTATATAATTTTTATATTTATTACTTTATACTTTTATTCAGTATTGATAAAGTGATACACATTGCCTTTGGCTAAACATTTTATATTACGCAAACCAAAACATTATATTGTAACTGTATTATATTATGTTTATCCTGAGACTGAATAATAATCGGTACAGTGAAAATAAAAATATATGTAACATTTTGCATCTATAAGCCATGTTGAGAATATACTGGTATTTAAACAGTAATATAGATTTCTACCATTCTATCTAATCCTGATATAATATTCTTAAAAAAATAAAATGTTAAGTTTTTTATACTTAACACCATTAATATATTGGCCATTGTTTAATGAATAAAAGGAGTCATTTGTTTTTCCTCAGGGTGGTGACGTTTCTCCGTTTCCTGAGAATAATAATCCTGGTGAGACTTTTCAGACTGGCAGCGCAGAAGAAGGAGCTTGAGAAAGTCACCAGGAGGATGGTGAGGTCACACCACAGAAGCACAGGAAACAAACCATGAATATATGAAGCATTAAAATCTGTTTGAGAGAATCACGGTTGGAAATTAGAGAGAAGATGTCCGCTAATCCCTGATCTTTGACTTGTGTTCGTCATGTCAGGTTTCTGAGAACAAGCGGCGTTATCAGAAGGATGGATTTGACCTTGACCTTACCTACGTGACAGGTGGGAGTTACATGGTGTATGGAACACAAAAATGCATGTCAGACAATGCATCTAAAAGAAATTGCTAAAGGTTAGACCTTTTTAAAAAAAGATTTCTATCTTTTCCCACCTCTCTAGATCGTGTCATCGCCATGTCTTTCCCCTCCTCTGGGAAACAGTCCTTCTACAGGAATCCGATTGGTGTAAGTCTGACTGGATATCGTGCATAAACATGATAAAAATTCCCTCCTCACTTTTTAGATATAATTACACACACTAATATCTAGATGAATTCACACAGCCTTTCCCAGCTGCTTTAAACTGTTCCTCCTCTCTCTCTGCAGGAGGTAGCCAGGTTCCTGGACGCTAAACATGAAGACCACTATAAAGTTTACAACCTGTGCAGTAAGTGTGCACCACCTCTCATCACATGCACTCTATTGCCTTTGGAACTCCACAGACGGTATCATTTTTGTTTCCAGGTGAGAAAGGTTACGACCCCCAGTTCTTCCACTACAAAGTTGAGCGTGTGTTCATCGACGACCACAACGTCCCCTCCCTGGAGTGAGTTAACCGTTTCTGTTGTGATGTGTGTTTTTCTGTTGCACCGCTTCCTTCTGCTTGTGATCATATTGAAGCACTGTAGATTAGAGCTTGTTAAAATAATGCATTGTGATGACACAAAACAGTACAAACCAAATGTCAGTTTCTTTATCACCGTGTGTTTTTACCGTCTGTCTCAGGGACATGCTGAAATACACAGCCAGTGTGAGGGAGTGGATGTCAGCCGATCCCAAAAACATCATCGCAATCCACTGTAAAGGAGGGAAAGGTGAAGCCACAGATCTGCATTTGTTTCATTGTGGTTTAGTGAAGAATTTGAGTTGAATTTTATAGTTTTGCTGTTGAAAAAGTGTAACCTTTGTTCTTGTACCCTGCTCTAGTCTAGCTAAAAGCCACACTTGATCAGATCATGTCTCTGCTCTCTTTGACAGGACGCACAGGTACTCTGGTGTGCACCTGGCTTATCGATAGTGACCAGTTTGAGAGTGCACAAGTACGTCTTTTCTACTCTGAAACCTGTTCAAACAAGGGTTAAAGAAATTGCAGCTGCAGACTTAGATTCATTTCTGTTTGTCCTCCAGGACAGTCTGGAATATTTTGGTGAGAGGAGGACAGATAAGAGTCGCAGCTCCAAGTTTCAGGGAGTGGAGACTCCGTCTCAGGTAAGAATCAGACACTCAGGAGACATACTGATAAATACTTCTGGAGAAAGAAGAAAGCTATTCTGACTGTTTTAGATAACACTGCTGACTAGCACCTTCTTGTGGTTGAAAAACAAATTAGAAAGGTACTTGGAGAGTGCATATCTCTGCCAAGATTAGCACCCTATGTCGCCATATTTAAGAGAAAAAAGAATCCCTGGATCTGGGTTTTTTCCAAATGTGCTCCAAAATGTAATGGGTACTTCTTTGGGTCATGTGCCACAAACTCTTATGGAAATCTGTTGAGTAGTTTTGGAGTAATCCTGCGGACTGACAAACAAACAATAAACAACATAACCTCATAACCCTCAGCAGCGGTAATGATTAGTGGGAGACTACAGGCATCACACAGAGGACACATTTTCTTCAAATTTTTCTTGACTTACAATGTTTATTCCGTCAGAATGACACGATTGTCCAGAGCCTTTTGTCCAGATCTGTGCCCAATCTGTCAGTAATATGTGAATTTCCTCATAAAGCCTTATACACTGATTAAATAATAGTTGTTTTTTTTAATTCTGTACCTGTGTGGTCCACAGAGCCGGTACGTGGGGTACTATGAGATCATGAAAACAAAGTTCAACAGGCAGCTGCCTCCACCCAAACCCCTCCGCATCAAGAGCATCCGCATACACTCTATAGCAGGTGAAACCCTGCAAGCCTGCAGAGCATTCAAACTGTCCACTTCATCATAATAATAAGAGGAAGTTAATATCTGTTGTATGGGCTTTTTCCCAGGTGTGGGTAAAGGGGATGGCAGCGATCTTAAGGTGAAGATAATTGTCAAGAAAGAGCTGGTGTTTCAATGTGTGTGCGCCAAACAGGAGAACTGCACAGTGAGTCTCAAACCTCATTAGGTCACAGTGATTCATTTGTTGATGTGATGGTTAATTTATTTCCTGTGTTTTTGAAGGTGTTTCCTGACGTGGGCAATAACGCAGCAGTCATCAGTCTACATAACGGGCCTGAGGTGGAAGGAGACGTGAAGGTCATGTTTGAATCAAGTGCTGTGAGTTCTTCACTTTACTTTGTCCTATGATCCTGTTTATCTTTTGTTTTTATTCATTCACTTTAAATGAAATTATTATTAAGTGTCTTTAACTAAGCTATTTAAAAAAATTGAATGGCATGTCACCATTTTATTTTTAGTTGATTATTTCACACATCTATTTCATTTGTATTATTTTACTCGTTAACTTTTTTTGTAATATTTATTTCTTTTACCTCTTTTATTCTACTCTTTTTAATTTATTTTAAATTGATTTAATTAAGTCTGTGTTATTTTTAATGTCTCTCACATTTAGGGTCTTCCAAAAGGATACGAAGATGTTCCGTTCTACTTCTGGTTCAATACGTCCTTCACAGAGAACAACAAGTATGTTTCTGTTGCTGTGATAAAATAATTTCCATTGCTCTTGACTCAAGTGTCTGTTTCTGACTTTAAACTTTGAATTCCGACAGATTGTTTCTACCCAGGGATGAACTGGACAACCCCCACAAACCCAAGACCTGGGACCTGTACAAGGAGGATTTTGGTGTCTCCATGTTCTTCTCAGAACCATAATAATAAAGGGATAATGGCTTGTTACAGGACACTGCCGGATGAGACACTAATGAATAAAAACTGAAATTAAAAAAGAGGCATGAAATTCAATTTAATTAATGATATGAGGAAGCACCATGAAATATTATGTAATGTATTCCAGTAAATGAGATGCTATTTGTATGTGTGGTGACTTGAATATTATTAAATAAGAATTAAAAAATGATTGCACTTGAAATAAAATTATAAAGCTTAATTCTTATTACAAAATAAAACTATGCACTTCTTTTGCTTTTGTATTGCTACAAAATAAACTACCTGTGAATTTGTAATCACAAGGTTTCAACAAGTCAATTTAAGATTTAGTGTTAACATTTGATGTAACATTAAATAGTATAATTTGGCAGAAATTCATCACATATTCACAGCATGAGTTCTTAAATTATTTGACTTTATCCATAATTAATCACTTTGTTTTGATTTATCTTATTTATAACATATTATAATAAATGAACTGTAAAACCAGTCAGATATGAAGAAGTATCAGAGACCCAGATTGACAGACACTTCCCCATAATTTAAGATAAGGGGGAGTAGCCGAGTAGAACACAACCCTCGATACAGCCACTCATCATAAACTACAGGCCCAGACAGTAGGCATCCATAATCTCTCACAGCAAAGCAGAGTGCACCAAGATAAACGCTGACTGAGGTATCTGTAGGTTATCAGTTCCATGTTGATCTTGTTTGTAGTTTCATTACAGAATGCACACAGACATTACTCAAACTAATTTTAAAGTGGGACAGAAATAGCATTACGTGAACAAAATTAAGAGAAACCCAAACATATTTAAATTTAAGATGTTTTAAGATGCTTCAGAAACACTAAATCAGAATTTTTCCAACAAAGCAAACAAGTGGGCAAGAATTTAATATTTCATCTTTTATTCATATAATCTTTAAATTATTGCTTTCTATATCCATCGTCATGCTCATGTTACACAACAGGACACATAGATCAAGACCTGACAACCTTCCCAAGCTCACACCGCTGAAAGTCTATCAAACTTGTTCTCCATTACACCTGGAAGTTAAACCAGCAAACAAAAGAACTAAAGTGCAGACACAAGTAAAACTCAGTGAGGAATACTGACGCTTACCTAGACAAGAAGACGTCTTTGCTAAGGCAGATGGTGCTGTGCATTGAGGTAATGTACATTAACAGACCTAAATCTTCATAAATGGTTCAGATAAAGAACTTTAAAAATGAAGATCCTTTACGCAGCTTTATGACTCAGCAAAACTAACCCTACATAATCACTGAGATTCATTAATCTGCCAGATGTGGTGAACTAAAGCATTGTGGGACAGGTCAAAAGTGAGAAGGTGATACATTTAAAGCAAACTTTCCACTTTGTCCCAATTAACAAGGCAGCATTTGAAGAAATTTCATGCATGAGCAATGAAATCTGAGCAAAAACTTGATCAATGTTATCACACAGCAACATTTCAGGATTGCTGTCCAGGATGGATTCAAATTATTTTCCCTGAAAAAAGGCACCCAGTACAGGACTGAAAATCACGATGTCAAACAAACCCCTGTTCTGTACTTTTCAAGTAAATAACATTATGAAAACTTTCAATCAGTCATCACACAACTGCACAAGGCAAACACTGACAAATCCTCACTCTTCACAGTTTATGAAATCCACAAACTGTTAGTGATCTTTGTCGACCCACCAGCATCAAGAAAAAAAAATGTGACTCAATTTCCTTATTTGGTCCAACTCCTCTTTTCTCTATTCAACCATCCAGTCCAAACTTCCTCAGATCAGCAGAGAGTTGTTCTGGCAGCCTTCGCCAAGTTTCCTCCAAAACCATTGAGCAGGTCGCACTGCTCCAGCTCATCGGCGCGCCCACTCCGCAGAGAGCAGAGCACTGAGGTTTTGCATGTCTCCTTGCACGGCACAGATACGTGTCCTTTATGCCTGAAGTACCAGAACCTTTGGAAGACTCTGTCATCCTTGATGAAGGCCTGCATCAGCTCGTTGTAATCAGACGGGAACAGGGTGGAAAGACCGTATGCCTCAGTGGCGCGGTACAGCAGTGTCCACTTCGGGTTTTGTTCTGGGCTGAGTGGAGCCCCCGGACTGTGGTTCACCTCTGTGAGGTTGAGGATGTAGGTTTCATGGTCGAGCACGAGCCAAGAGCTGCCGGTGTAGTTACCATCAACATAGTAGACACGGTATCCTGGAGAGAGTTAAAGAACTGAATCTTTATTGCTTGTTCCTTATGAAATGTTCAATCACTCATCTAGTTTATGAACTCACCTGGGTTCAGATTGATATAGGTAGTGACACTAGGAGCGATGAATGCCACTCCCAGCGGGCGGCTCATGGTGTCCTCATCATAAAACATTTCAAACTCGTCTGTGTGTGTATGACCAAAAAACTGCCCAGTAATTGTACTTTCATATCTGGGAAGAAAAAGCAGGACGTAAGACAGGGAACAGAAAACTTTATAACCTGTCCCATCCTTCAGGTTGTCGACAGTTGCGCTACAACATGCAGCAACTGTAACCACAGTAGAACCCTTATGAGTCTAATGGTATTTTAGCCATTTCAGACATTATTATTGAAGAATTGGACAGTAAAACAAATACAAAGGTCCAGATTCGGTCCAGTCCAGAAAATGGATGATGGGATTATGAGACGTGCAATGTAACCACATTTCCAAGGGTTCCAGAGTATGGATAAAAGATTGCAGATAAAATATACAAGTATCATGTGATGCTGTGAAAATGTGTGTTTCATGTTACATTCTCAACGGTAACTTAGCAGTGACTTCATACTGTATATTCACAAGAAACAACTGCTGAGTGTACGGAACAAAATGTCCTCCTCTCCCTCCCTTACATGATCAGTGTAGCTACCTGTTGACAATGTGATAGTAGTTCCAGCTCCAGCTGCCAAGACACAGGCCAGGTGGGATGTGACCTATGATATGTACCTGAGTAAAGTGGAAGATGACACCATATACAGGAGGATTATAGTACTAATAAAAACAGGTTGTATTGCAATCTCATGCTCAGTTCCAGTTGCTTGAGGGAAAGGGACATGAAAAAGACTGTAAGTCATTACCCAGATCTAACATGAAGTAGGTGGCCAAAGAGGGACATTAAACACCCCCAGTCCTCTTTCAGTTGAACATTTTGTTTTTGTTGCTCCACTCACCTTCTCTCCCTTGTCCTCACTGGTCTGGAGTATATGGACCAGCCACTGCAGCTGGTTAGCCGGGTCAGTGGAGTTCACCATCAGCCAGAAGTTTTCTCGAGCACAGAAGTTCATGTTGAGAGAGACCACCCTGAGACCAGGCCGAACCTTTGCCGTGTAGAATCCTCCATATCTAAAAAATGACATACACAGACAAGAGTTGAAGGGAGTTCCCCACTGGACACAAGTTTTACAGATCAGAAAGTGAGAAAAGACTCTCGAAAGCAGGTCGATGAGCTCCTCTCATGTTCAGACCTTTGTAAAAGGGAATTATGAAATGCGATCACTTCTCTGTACAAACAGTGGGAAGTGAGGCGATGTAAACAGTGACACAACAAGTGACATGTGACATAAAGAAAGTACCTAATAAATGATATAAAACCATTTACTGATAGATCATTTATCTAGGAACTAGAGGGTTATCAGTTGGCCGATAATATAAATGAGCCTTTCACAGGTCACAGGTGCAGTTTGTGACATATTGTGACCACTGAAATCTAATCAGTTCATCTTTGAGTCCCAGTGAACGTTTGTACGAAATTGGAAAGGATTCCTTAAAAATGATCTGGAGATGTTTTGTTCACAAGGCAAAAAATGTGTTTGGTGAGGTCACAGTGACCTTTGACTTCAAAAATGTAATCACTTCAGCCTCGAGTCCATCTGAGCATTTGTACCAAATTTTAAGAAATGTCCTCAAAACGTTCTTGAGATATGTTCACAAGAATGAGACGGAGGGACAACGCAAAAACATAACGCCTCCAGTTACTGGCTGTCTCAGAGGCATAAAAGAAACAGCATCTATATCTTGTTGACCTGCATGTCAATGCCATAGCACAACTTTACTTTCAAATAAAATGAGCAAATGAATAATAAGGACCTAAGAGTCTTCAAAGCTTCCTCTGGTAACCATGCGGACCATTCCTCTGCCATCGTATTGTAGAGCCAGGACGACGATCTGTTACCATGAACAAAGGGCGGAGGGAAGCTGTTCACTGGCGTACTCTCATGATTCCCTACAGCAGGATAAACTGACACGCTAGGTCCCAGGTGTCTGCACAGAAGACAGGAGGGAAGAGGTCAAAGTCAATAGACGTTTGGATCAGTTCCAGGTGACACAAGACAAACAGCCGAAGCAAAAAATATCCTGAAGGATAAACAAACTGAGTATCAAGAGTATAAGGGCATCTAAGGTTTGAGCAAGGACATTATCCAGCAGCTGCGAATCAACAGCAACATGGCTGAAAGGTTTGACATTTCAACACCATGTTTCATCACTTATTCTATTAAAAACTACTCTGACAGCTAAGTGGCTGCTGGTAAATGTATCTTCAGTAGTAGCTTAACTACACATTCCACTAAACGGCAGTTATGTAAATCTTATATCAAAACACTCAAAGCTGATCTTGAAAAAGAAATTACTTTTGGATGAGCCTGGAGATGACAGTAAGCTCTGACAGCTGCTGTTTCCTGGTCTGAGACCAAACATTGTGCGCTGGTATATCTCCGGTCCAGTACACCCAGTCCCAGGGTCCGGCTCTGGCTGCATTTTCCAGGAAGTTCTCCACCGTGTGCAGAGGCAGGTCACACTTACTGTAGGTTCCCCAGTACCCAGCCTCTCGCCGCTTCCAGCTGGGAGAGCCAGAGTCTTCACGGCAGCACAGAGGGTCCTTGCAGTCTGCGGCGCTGCCTGCTTTGTACTCCTGTCAACCATTTTTAAAGATGCACTTGATGTCAAAACAATGTCATGTCACTAAAAAGCATGCCATCAATTTTAGTTTAATTGTTCCAGATTTCTTGGGCAAATCTATATCAAACTGCATTTAATGCCCATGCACTTTCTGACTGACTTTACTCTAAGATGCAACAAAAACCTGCTATGTTACAAAGAGAGGGGTATAACCACATTTTCCAGAATCAAACAATTGTACTTTGGGGAATCTCTCAGCAGCACACGCTCACCTTGTCCCAGTGGATGTCAGTTATAAACAGGACCCTGCTCTGTGGAGAACCAGGTTTAGGAGGAGAGGGTGGTTTCACAGGAGGCTTGGGGACCTTTGGCAAGGTGATGTTCCAGGCTGCGTAGATATCAAACTTGCCGCAGGAGGGGCCGATCAGCATGGCACACGCCTCAGAGGGCCCCAGCAGGGACTGCTGCAGAGCCCGGATGAAGTCGTCCCTGAACAGTTCGGTTATTTGTCGACACACCTGCTCATCGGCCAGATGGAGACGGATACATGCCTCCCCAAATGCACGTGCTATGCGCTCCTCGTTTGAATCAGTCTACGGGAGGTAACAAAAAGCCATAACAAGGTCCAAGAAATGGTGTGAGAAACTATATGCTTCACTGACAATTCAATCAATTATTCATCTTGAACACACAATTTTCAAATGTACAGAAGTTATACAGCATTGCATTTGTATTTTAATGACATTGCTCTTATTGCTGAGCCGATCTGTTCTCATCCATCACATTTCATTTGACCCTGTGTTCATTTAAATACCAAGAATTAAACTTGGAACTGAACTAATGAAAGTACGTGGAATCTAACCACACCAGTCTGTCAAATATTTTCTTTTGTATAAATACTTACTGAATATTGATTCACCTCTGCATCTATGTAAACTGGTTTGTTGCTGTGCTCTATTACGTGTGACATCTATTGCTCTTCTGTCCCTCCTCGGAGACGGATCCCTCACTTCCTATAGTAAAAGGATATTTTGGTAGTTTGTCCTCGCTCTTGTTGAGGGTTAAGAGCAGAGGACGTCAACTTGTGATTTGCAAATATCAACTATATAAATAAAATTCAATTGATTTTTCTTCGATTCTCCCAATGAACATTTGAACTTTTCTGACTTCCTGGACTCAGCTATATTGCGGATTTGCTGCTAATCTACGAGCCGCAGCACAGCCTCAGATCCTCAGACAGGGCTTCACTTGCTGTTCCCAGAGTCTGATCACCTCAGAGACTTGAGGTGATCAGGATTTTACAGGCAGGGCCCATCAGCTCTGGAAATCACTGCCAGAGGATCTGAAACTTGCAGAATCAATGACATCTTTTAAAATCACTATATTGCAGCACAATATTTGAGTGCAAACATGTCTTATTTATGTTACTATTATTTATTTTAATTGCCTGAAATTGTCTGCCTTAGTCCTGAAATGTCCTTATCCTTGTTTACTCATGTGCTGCATATATAAAGTTAATCAGAATGACCTTTTCTCAGTTTAATTCTAAAGTATTTCAGTGATCATTGCTCAGACCCACAGGTGAAGTCAGGCTGTGTAAAGCATCTTAAAATCATCATTAGTAAGAGATCTGATCACATTACCAGCAGGGCGATATCAAGGATGATGAAGACAGCTTTACACATGGGACAGGTGATATTTTTCCAGTTGAATCCGACCCTGAGCTGCTCCACGAACACCAGGTCCTTCCCCGGGGTGTGCGCGGGGTGACCGGACGCCAACAGCGGCAGCAACAGCACGAGGCAGCCGGCGAGGAGCCCGCAGGAGGGGGGCACAGCGGGGCGCCTCATGGTCCTGACGACAGGTCTCCTCCGAGAGGTCCGCAGCCTCTGTGAACAACAAACCAGGAAGTCACATCAAGAACCAGTCATGTAACTCACCACAAACAGAAGAGCAAAGCTAGGAGTGGTAAGACGCTAGCTTAGCTTCTCACTCTCCCTCTGCACCTCTAAAGATGAGTCCCGGGCCGAGGAGGGTGGAAGTCGTCGGCGTGTCTCCTGGCTTTGAAGGCCGGGGAAGCAGTGGACACAAGTCGGTGAGAAAGCAGGTCGGTGAGCTCCTCTCGTGCTCTCTCAGCTGCACGCTCCCGGGTGTGATGATCACAGCCTCTCTGCTCGCTCTTGTGAAAGCCACAGAGTCAGCTGACCCGTCATGTGACCATTCATCAGCTGCTCCCCCCCCTCCTCCCTGCCTCCAACTCTGTTTGTTTTACTCTCCACTTCCACAAACAGAAACTATAAACCCAAGTTCCCTCTGCTGTATTTACATGAACAAGAATAGAAGTGAGAAGAGCACATGCAGTACCTCAATCCAGTCCAAACAACACTTCACATGATTGTCTGGTTCTTGTGGTAGAAATATAAAATAACTAGAATAACCACCCTGCTGCAGCTTCCCTCTGCCAATCCGTAAAGTTTCATTCTTATTACTTAAAGGGATAGTTTACCTAAAGGTGATTGTTATTTATCATATGAAGGTGACTCTTACCCTGCATCATAACAGACTTGTCACATGCCAAAAGCATGAGAACTGAGTTTAGAGGTTCACTGTGACCTTAAAAAGTTGTATTTCTCAAGTAGTTTGAAAATTATCATACCACCATCTTGTGACCTTCTTCACAGGATCACTCAGAAGCAAAAAAAAAGCAAGAAATAATATCTTTCCAGCAGGCTAACATTGTTCGGAGGAGGATGATATCTTCAAATAAAACGACAAGGGTTTGTCATAAATATAAAATATTTATTGCATTGGCATTTGTTGATGTGTATAAAAGCAGTGTTCCTATACACTTTCTTTGGATCAGTCTCTAAGCAATTGTGCCTGACACATCGCTGAATATTTTCCACACTGGACTTAACAGCTTCCAGCATTTCAATTCTTGATATAATAAAAGAGCTCATAGATACGCTAAAGAACATTTATACCTCAATTTTAAATTATACAGAAAAAGCAGATTTGAATTGTGTGGCTGAAGTGGTCACTGACATTATTTACAGCAGCTTAGCGGATACATGGTGATGATAACAGTGGTTTGATGATAAAAAAAAAACATAATAGCAGGAGAGTACATGCTGCAGCTGATGCCTTCACTTGTCTTGCATCTTCTCTAGGATGGGGACGATCATGTCGAACTTGGGTCTCTTGGCTGGGTCTTCGTTCATGCAGAGCCTCATAAGTTTACAGATGTGAGGTGAAATCCCTGGAGGAATAGTGGGCCGAAGACCCTCGAGAGCCACCTGGGAAATGGGAAGAGGGCGGAAGTCAAAATCTTTGGAAACACATGGACAAGGATGTACGTCTGTGGGTGGATAAACACTGCACCCATTTACCTTCATGCCAATCTCCATGTGTGAGAGGTCAGCGAAGGGCACCTCCCTGGTGACCAGCTCCCATAGCAACACCGCAAAGCTCCACATGTCGGCGGATCTCCTGTTGATGTCTTCAGGCCTTTTCTGCAGCGCTGAAGACAAAACAAAGAGGGACGTGGAAAACCAGGAATATAACTGGACAACTCGCAGGGTTTATTTTTATTCTGTAACCCAGGCGACTCCCCATATGGACAGCATGGCTACCACTCAAGAGAGAACAAATTATAGACTTCAGGATTTTTTTACATGAATGACTCAGAATGGGAACAGGAAGAGAGAAAAAAAAAAGAGAATACCTTCAGGGGCCATCCACGCTGGAGAGTACATACGACCCGGACACTGGAAGGAGAACTTTGCATCTGCCATGCTTAACCTGGCTGTCATGTCCTCATCAATCTGCAGGTCAATCACATCAGCTTCACAGTGGGTAGTGGCACTAATAGACTAAACTCTTATAGGCCCTGTTCAGACCTGGTATCAACATCCGTCCTGAGAGATCCGATCACAAGTGGTCAGTAATAATCATTATGTTTTGGTCGGTGTTAATATTGTTGATGGTGACCACACACAAATCAACGTAGGTCACTGGGAGTCATAAAAAGATGGTTCATTAAATTCATTGTGAAACTGCAGCGGGTGGGGGGACACAGCGCAAAGAATGTGGCTACATGGGTCTAACATCACCTCCCAATGTGGTCTGAGTGATCGGATCGCAGGACGGATGTTAAGAGCAGGTCTGAACGAGGTCTGAGTGGTCAAAGACAGTACTCACCATGATATGCTTACTGTTGAGGTAAAGCCGGGAAACCATTGGTTCTAAGGTGTGGAGGAAAGCCATGCCGCTGGCGATGTCCAATGCAAACTTCACTGCTTGGTTCTGGTCGACCACCAGAGCTGAGGAAGAGGAGGAGGATACAATGAAGCCAGAGGACAAAGTAGACAGTATGGTGGGTTTCAGATCCATTTCATGCTGGAATGACTTACTGGTGCCCTGGTGGAGGATGTTGTAGAGGGATCCATATGGCATGTAGTGGGTAATGATGATGGGGTGAGGAGATGGAGGTGACTGACAGGCCCCGAGAACAGGCAGAATGTTCGGATGAGAAAAGATCCTATGGAGACGCGACAGACAGAAAGTGTGTGTGATGTTAAAAAAAGAAGAAACAAGTTGGTATTTATATCTTCTGCCAAAAGGAAAGTCTCTCTCAGCTGATAAGAAAAGAAGAGGAAACCCATTTAAAAAAAAAGACGAGTAATGTCCTAGAAGCTTTTTCTGCATGAAGGAAACTCTCTCTCTCTCCCACCTCTGTATCATCTGCAGGCCTGAAAGACTAATTTAGAATCTTGAATTGAATCTTAACTAACTAAGCAGTAGTTTTTTTATTTATCTGCAGCTCTATGCTGCTGAATTTTTCAGGATGCTCAGAATGCTTTATGACCTAAAGCCAACATCACACTGCCAAGCTCCTACAGTTGCACACTCCTCTGCACTCACTGGGGGAGAATCATTCTTTGACTTGGCCCGTTCTGAAGTGTCTCTCTCCCTTTCCTTTTAAGGTTTTGTTTCAAGGTTTCTTCTCACTTTCTTCTCTTTTTTTCAGGATAGCTCAAAAACTACACACTTAACGGATTTCCAAGAATTTTCCTGGATGGGAAGCTGATCTGGATAAATGGGCAGATTTGGGAATTATTTTTCAACATGGTGAAATAGGCCGTCAGACTGAGCAGAGGAATGCGCCAATATGCACTCATATTAAACCATATATTTAACTAATAATAATGTTGGGAAGATATTTAATTATGTATTTTAGAATAATTTATTTTCTGAATTCAAGTTCTATTTATTTGAACTGTAACATATCAAGCCTCAATTACATTTTTTTGGGGGGGGGGGTTTGAGGGTTAGATAACGACTTCATAAGATTCATTGCCAATTGTTTTTTGTATGTATCTGCCAATATACCTTTTTTAATCCCTAAGTATCAGCAGCAGCCCAGAAAGATTCATATCGGCCTGATTCTACCTTTGGGTGATAATTTCAGGTAAAAGTTGTCACAAGAATATCAACGTGGGTCATTGCAACAATGACAAACATGATTCAAAATAAGATTCCATTTGAACTATGATGAATTTAATTTCATGTCATGCCGGCCCTCATGTTAACTAACAATGAGGATGTTTGTGGGATTTGATTTCCACAGCCAAGCGGAACACATGACACAGCAAAAAGTAATTCTTCACCACTTCACCAACCACAACCAATTCTTTTGACCTTTGACAATTAAAAACTCCTCCGCTCATTGCACAAGATCCCACATTCTCAGACCTCAATCACCACCAATCAGTCAAATCCAACCTCATTAGTACTGTGTTTATACCCGGACATGAAGAGAGAGGAGACTCCTGCTGAGCCAAATGCATTAGCCTCAGTTTCTGCAAGCAAACAGATTGAGAGGTACTTTACCCCCATTATGCCCGTAAAGGAATCCTGACGTGTCTATTCAGGAAATACTGTTAAAGCCAGAAACCTGAGTTTGGGATGCTCCTCATTGAAGTCTCTGCTCTTCCTGGTGGTCCAGTCTCTCACCTGCAGCACCTTCACGACGATCTCGTCCCCCTGCCACCGACCCTGCCATAACTGCAGACACAGCAGGCAGTGTGGTCAACAACACAGGAGCTGAAAGAATTCTAAAAAAGACTGACACACTCACAGCAGAGTGCCACTGACCTCTCCAGACTGGTTTTCATTGATCTTTGCCAGGAGAGAGAGCTGCTTATAATCAATACCAGCCTGCTTGTTGAGGGTGCCATTACCTGAAAGAGCGAAAACACGAATAATTCATGAAATGTCTTGATTGGACACGTTGATTAATTCCTTTTTTATGAAATGCCTGCTACTCACGAGGTCGTGTTCGCATTGTGCCCTTCCAAAACGTCTCCTTATAGGGGACTTTGGTCATACTCTGGCCCATTTTCTCTGCCTTTTCTAAAAAAAAACACAAAAGAAGAAATTTAAAAAAATAAAATGCAACTTTTTCGCCTGTCAATTTGTTAAAATGCAGACAAATGACCTCTGACCTTGAAGCAGCTGTCTGAGGTGAGGCTTGGCCTTATCCAGAGGTGTCTGTCCATACCTGTTACACATACACACCTGGCCACCGCTGGCCACCAAGTCCTAGAATAGAAAGAGGGGTTCAACTACGCTGTGTACAGATTAGATTATATCATAGTGTTTAAAACAAATACACAAGGTGTTTAACAAAAACAACACTGTAATGGACATTTCTGCCCACAAGAGGGCCTTTTTTTAGCCAACAGATTGTGTGTCTGTGTTGGTGTGTGTTTTGCATCGCACCTCTGCAACCTCGTCCTGACCCCAAAAGCAGGCGTAGTGGAGCGGTGTGTTTCCATGTTCGTTGACCGTATTTGGATCTGCTTTGCACTGAATCAGCTGCCACACACAGGTTATAATGTTAGAAACCTGACCAACAAAGTTGACAATGTTTTCTCCACACAGATGTAGGGTGCAGCTGAACCCACACTAAACATCTGACTTGTGCATACCTTAGCCACGATGTCTCTGTGTCCGTGGCTGGAGGCGAGATGCAACGGTGTGTCATCTCCACGGTTCATTACGTTTATGCGAGCGCCTCTCATGATGAGCATGTCAACAACGCCGCTCCTCCCTTCCCTGCATGCCCAGTGCAGGGGGCTGAAGCCGTGGTCGTCACTAAAACACAAGACGCACAGAGAGAAGGGCAAGTAAGGATGGACAAATCCAAAAAATAGTTGCTCACCAATCTAAGCCTGACTTGGATTATAACACTTTAAGGGGATACTTCACCCAAGAATGAAAATTCGCTCATTATCTACTCACAACTATGCCGATGGAGGGGTGGGTGAAGTGTTTGAGTCCACAAAACACTTTAGGAGTTTCAGGGGCAAATAAAATTGCAGACAAATCAATTGAAGTTAATGGTGACCACTAACTTCAATTGAAGTGGTCACCATTTACTTCAATTGTATTGGATTTGTCTGCAACGTTATTTACCCCTGAAAGTCAAAAGTGTTTTATGGACTCAAACACTTCAGCCACCCCCCCATCGGTGAGTAGGTAATGCCTGAATTTTCATTTTTGGTTGAATTATCCCGACGACATGTTGCTTTGAGGCGTAAGTTAGTGAGACCCTAAACAAGTATCAGCTGACAAAATACTATATGTGTGGATCACCCTGACACAGGTTGTCACACCCACTACCTACCAGTCTTTATTTAGACTTTTAGTGCATGCTTCCTCTCCCTGCCTGCAGCCTGTACCCATCTGACGACTGGCTCGGTGATATATATGTCTGTACAAGCTGGAATGCCGGCTAACATATGCAAAGACACCAACACACAGACGGCGTACACTGCTCTGCCGCAGTCCAAATGGAGCCAAACCATCACCTATGTGCGACCGGCCCCTTCACCCAGCTGAGGGCTTTACATGAGATGACCCCCACAAGGCAGCTGCCGTGGCCTCTTGCAACTCCCCGCAAAGCCACAAAGTCTACACTGCATTAACAATAAAACTCAACAGGGCTGTGGGGAAAAGCTGCAGCACCAGCTCACACTGAAGTGAAACAGCGGTTAGTCACATTCTCTGGAGATTCTGGTCCACAGACAATTCACAGTCTGTGTGCTATAAAAAGCAACAAAAAAAAATGCTCAGGAATGACAGAGGAGAAAATACTCTTCAGTTTAATGTTTTTTATGTGTCTTCCTGTGTTGTTTGCTCCTTGAGGGGATCTGGAATTTCAGTTCCTACTCAGCCACATTTATTTTCCTATATAAAACATATAATTGGTTACTCTGAGAGACAGAAAAAAGTGGCCGGTTAACACAGTTGAGCCGCCTCAGTCAAAGCAGGCCTCCCTCCAGCGTAATGACTGGTCTCTCAGATGTTTATGTGGGACTGCAGCTCTGTCAGCGAGGGCCTGGCCCTGTATGGAAGTTGAAGAGAGGAAATGGTCTTGGCTGCTGCGTGGTTGGCCAGCAGCTTCGTAGCCCTCAGAGTCAACGTCAACAAACTGCACATATATGGTCTGGCCCAAGAATGAGATAACCAAGTCATGTGGTCTTCTAGCTCCTCTGCAGTGAGGAAATTGTGGAAACAGGCATGAAAAAAGCTGTATACCCTTAACAATTAAATGAAAATTCATTCTATTTGTCAATTTAGAATAATTAATTGTGTTTGTTGTCACATTCTGAATTTAAAAAAAAATGTTGTTGACAAAAAACAGGCCAACAACATTTAAGTGGTTATTTTTAGTCTGACCAACAGTATAAAACAGTTATTTAATATAAAACAATTATTCTATTATCAAATGTGCTATTGGTTAATTTTCTGCCAACCGAATTAAAGAAGCACTTTAATGTGAAGTCTCTCAGTGGAGTGTAGGACGAGCTTTTGGTTGTATTTTCTCGTCTGTGTCACTTACGTCATCGCACAACCTCCATAAATCACCCACTGCTTTTATACACACACACACACACACACGTTTTTTGGGTATGACATCATATGGAGAGAAATCCAAAAAGAAAGGGGGAAAAAAGTACAAACTGGACTGGAATTACCAAAGCTGGGTGATGTTCAGCAGTAAGTGGAGTGGCTGGGAGAGCACAATATGGAAACTATTTGAAGCAGGGATCAAACACACACACACACACACACACACACACACACACACACCAGCACAGAATCCCTCACCTACCATACCAAATGTGGTACGTCTGCTCCTCCGATCATTAGAAACTTCACTCCAGGCTGTTATTGCTCACACTGACATCACTACACTGCAAGACCCTCACGTCCACGAGGAGACAGAGGCAGCTGCTGCTGCTGCTGCTGCAGTCAAGGCTTTGTATAACATCTGAGTGAGGTGTGTGCAGGTATATATCCTCTTACCCCAAGTTGAGGTCATTCTCTGTGTTGTCCAACCACAGGCGAACAGCCACTGAGTTCCCCTCCCGACACTGCGTGAAGATGTCATCCATGGTTATGCAGCCGGGGCCTGATCTTGACTCTTTGCTCTTTTAATCTCTGTCAGGATCAGGAGATGTCGCCTGCAAAAAAAGAGTTCAAAGAATCTTATTATAGTTTGTTGCAGATACATTTTTTTGTCGTGCACTGTTTATCTTCCAGGGGGCTGATAAAGTTAGGCAAACAGACAAATATTTCTCAGTGTCTCGTGAGCCTTATTGGCTAACTTCATGTCCATGAAGTGAAATGAATGTGTGATAAAAATAAAAGTACATGATAATTATGATAATAAGTAGAAGGAGAAGAAGAAGAAGTATTAACTATTTTAAGCATTAGTTCTCTTGTTGTGCAGCACTTCGTTCTTTGTGTTTAAAGGAATCTATAAATGAAGTTACAAGTTATTAGGAACATTAATAATACTAAGAAGAACAAGAAGGAGAATATTACCCTTTAAACAATATTAACCATTTTAACCACTTGTTTTCTTGTTGTGCAGCACTTTGTTTAAAAGTGCTCTATAAATAAAGTCATTGTTAAAAGTTATTAAGAACATTCATACAATAAGAAGAATAAGAATGATAAGAATAAGAGTAATTAAACAAAAATGAGAGAAAGAAACAACATCAGTTACAACCAGTTAAAACCATTATCAGTCAGGCTGTAGGTTATTGGTTCATTCCCATACATTCATCCTCATCCTATTTTTTTTTTAAAGTTGAACGCTGACTCCAACTTTGAGAAACCATGAAGCCTGAATATCAGCCTGAAGAACTGAAATAGTTTCCCATCCCATGTTTCCTCTCGGACTCGGATGGGCTGGCCTGTTCAAGGATCACTTTGAAATCTATTGTTAGAAAAGTCAAAGTGAAGTTCACCCAGAACCGAACCTGCTGCTCACAGAGAACTCAAATCTCTAGCCTCCAGATAAAAGTGCTCTGAATGATCTTACCAGCTGCAGCACGGTCGACTTCTTCTCCTCACTTTCTTTTTTCCCACCGTCGCTCGTCTCCTCAGATTTAAGGGAATGGTCGCTGAGTCCACGCCCCGATCGTCTCTGTTGATGTGGGCTACTGCTGAGGAGCTACTGTCCCGGGACGCCCACACAACAGCGCCCCCTGCTGGAGACAATGCGGTGACGCTGAACCCATGGGGCATGGGAGAAGATACTGAGCTCAGGTGAGACAAGTAGATTGTCTCCATGGAGATTGGACAGAGAACAGTTTCTTCCGTTTCTTCTTCATCATCATCATCAACTTCTTCCTTTTCTTCTTCTCCTTCAACACCTTCTTCCCTTTCTTCTTCATCATCATCATCTTTAACATCTTCCTTTACTTCTTCAACATCTGCTTGCTTTTCTTCATCCTCTTCTGCATCATCATAATCATCTTCTTCAACTTCTTCCTTTTTTCCTTTTCATCTTCCTCATTTTCTTCTTCTCATTACTGTTATTATTAGTATTATGGAACAATTCCATACATGTAAATTAACTGGCAGGAAACTGGGCTTTGTTGCATTTGCTACATTTCATACTGATGTAATTTGATGCTGATGTTAAAAACTGAGAGTAGACCTTTGTTCATTTGAATAATTACTCCTCTGCATTTCCCACTGACATGTTGAAATGTCTTCTAGACAAAAGACAAACTGAAATGGCACTAACTCCATGTGTCACTGAAAATACCAAATCGTCTTTCTCCTACTAGTTAGCTCCTGAAAGGGGCAATAAATCTCATTGGTTTTTGATTATGGTGCAACTATATTATCAAAACAATGGTTTGAATGAACCACGTTCGTAGTGAACTACCGTCTCCTTTTACATTCCTTTACTGTCAGTTATCATCCTACACATCACCACACTTTGTGGTGGATGAATGGAGCCAGTAGGAATGCTTTAAGATCGCTTATCGTGGTTCTGCTGCTTGATTACAGAGGACATAACGTGCACAGTGCAGAGGCAGGAAATGAGGTTCATGGACTGAATTCACACCCACAGCACAGAGAGTACACGCTGCAGCCCACTGCTGCATTAGGACGCCCAGCAGTGCGAAGCAGCCTTTTATTTTTGCAAACAAATACATGTTGATAGTGGAGCATTTAAATGAAGAAAACATGAATGAAACCTTTTTCTTTTATTATAATCATTCATGCTGTTGTCATCCAACTACACACCAATTGTCTGAGTCTAGGGAATAATTAGACTGTGCTATGCAGGCTTTTGAAAGTCCAGTTTAATTTAACCAGGCCTCCGCAATCCATGACTGCAGACTGGGGACTGATCACTGCCACTGACACAATTGAATGCATTATTGTTATTGCTTTTTATAAAACAACATAGTATTATAATACCTAGGATTTCACCTGTCACACATTGCCAGAGTCTATATTGAGGTTTTTTAAAATAGTTTTGTGAAAAAACACATTTTTAAAATATGATGTGAAAACACAGAAAAGAAGCTAATTGTCGCATCGGAAAGAAAAGAAGAGATTGTATGACATGATTATATGATACAAGTTGTTTTAGAATTTATCTTAATCTATGTATCACTATTCCTTTCAGCAGTACAGAGAACAATGTGACATTTGGGACGATCAGTGATGAGTTGCCTGGCAGATTTGGGTTGTTTGTGGTGGGAGTTGGGACTCCACCCAGACCTGGCATCATCACTGGCCTGACGGAGGAGGAGCCTCTGGCGCTCTCTCTTGGCTTGACACAGTAGGTGCAGAGACTGTTGACACAGGCATGTCTTCTGATAGTGAGGATGTTGTAGATGGCATTAACACAGACACTGAGCTCTTTAAGTCTGTTGGGACACCAGCTATGGGCGGCTGTGGAAAGACTTCTGTAAAAGACGGTCCACTGGCAGCTTCATTAAGTACTGGAAGATTTATAGCTTCATTGGCAGGTGTGAACGCAGTGGCTGCTGAGAAACTGACTTCTGTGGCTGCAGTGGATCTGGATAAAGCAGCATCCAGCTCAACAGGAATCTCTAAACCTGCTGGCTTTAAAACTGAGCCTTGTGCCTCTAGTCCAACATCAGTCGCTAAAGGGGGTAACAGTGCAGGTGTTTGTGGGGGTAGAGATGCATCGACAGGGATTTGAGATGCTGATGAGGCCTCTGCAGCAGGAGGCTCCAGAGATGCAGCAGCAGCTGCCTCTGCGGCTTTGGCGTTCTCCGCAGCCTTGCTTTCCATCTCGTCCATCCGGCGCTGCACCATCCGAGGCATCAGCTGCACGTAGGCGCCCATTATGCGGTGGTTGGAGCGAATCAGCTTCCCTGCACAGCTGTCCACGCAGCGCTCCTGAACAGACAACATCAGGTCATGAGTCCACATCAACAGTGTTTCAAAGGAGCATTTTTGAAAACCTGCACCCACTGAGCTCCCCACCAGACCCAACCTGTTACCATCTATTCATATTAAGGACACCACTCGTTAATCTTGTCTTTTTTAAGTGATCAATTTTTATGTTCCTTCTGTCAGTCATTTCAGGTCATTGCTTTTTTGAGTCCCCTGGAAACATTTCCAGTGTCATTTTAGCAAATTGCAGCACATTTCTGTATCTGCATGTGTTTGCAGCAAGATGTAGTCTGAGTTTGCACGTGTTTTCTTAATCTGCAGTGGGCTGAGCTCTCTCGGCCACTGTAACATAGACTTGAGGTGCTGCTCATGTGTCCATATACTTCTGGCCACGTATTGAATAAGTAGAGAAACAGGAAGTAAACACAGCAAAGCAAAAACAACGAGTCTGACACATATATCTGTGGCGGTGCTGGTACCTCGTCCATGGTGAGGTTCCTGTAGTTGAAGTTGCTGGTGCAACGCTGGAAGCAGATTTCGGTCATCCGGTTGTAAACCATCAGGAAATCCCGCAGCTATAAGAGACAAAGTCGCTCAAACTCAACATTCAACAGGTTCTCGAACAGATAAACTCGATGTATTTACCAGTGTAAGAAAACGCGACTCACGTTTCTCAGCTGCTGATCCAGTTCCATCGCTAGTCCCGTCTGGTTAGCTGGTTAGCTAGAATGCTAATGTGACAGCGGTGCAGCTACAGAGTTGTGTTGTTTCTGGTTCTTACGTGTCTGCGGTGAATGAAGTCACAATCCCGCAACATGAAGTTCACGTGTCAGCCTTCACGCACAGATTATAAACACACATGAAGACATCCAGGCGGTGGATTGACATGGCATGACATTCACATGCTGGTCGCCATGTTTGAAACGAAGATCGTCTACGCTCGGAAAGATGAATGACTACTATGAAAAAAAGAACCCTTTCCGGTTTGTAAAACTACAGTGTTAGCTTGCGTCGGTATTGAGTTGTAACCTAACTGACAATTCTGTAAAAGTGAAAACATATTTGTCATTGAAATTATATATATGTTATACAATTGTAATATAATTTACACATTGCCAACATTTGTATTTAATTCAGACAAACAACAACAACAGTTAGAGTACTTCAGTATATTGATCTCATTTTCAATAAATATTGTCATTCCTTATCTCTTTATACTGCAGTCTCTCTATATAAAAGGCATTGTAATTGTTAAGTGATAACACAAAATGTTGTTTATGTTATTATCTATTATGATTTATTAATATGAGGATGTAAAGTGTAATCAAATACCTCTACAGATACTTGATGGATTACCATGGTGCAGTATAGTATTTGTGGTTTGCACGTGTGCATGTGCTTAATGCATTAGATCCCAGCTTATCATGCACCAAAAAGCAGTAACATGTGAAAGCGAAAGGCAGAAAGAAGGACGCTACTGAGTAAAAATTAATTTTAACAATGCACATTTAAAAAAAATTTAATATAATATTTTTGGCTATATTTTCTTCAATTATACTTAAAAGGTTCAGCTCCATCACTGATAAAACATCATGTTTGATTGAACACACTTCAAACTTGTGTGGTAAAAGACACAGAATCAGCGTATGACTGTGTTTAAACGTTTGTTTTGCTAATGAATCTATCACATAGCCACATGAAACTAAAGAAACAGAAAATAAACATGGAGACACATGCACTTTTGTCCTGTTTCTGCAGCGTCTTTTGAGAACAGCATGTACTCAGTCCCTGCAGAGCCTGAATAACTGACTGTGTCCTCTGTCCTGCTCACAGTCACAGATTATGCTGCTTGTCTGGGAGGAAAACAAAGCTCAGAGACCAAAGATGAAGTCAGAGAAGGAGGCTCCTTCGAAAGCAAAAATAATTTCCAAAATCGTACTGCTTGCGTCTATTGGTCTCTTCAATTCAGGTATGTCGCATTTCCTAATTTAGAATTTGGTACATAGTTGTATTAAAATTTGCTGCTGTTATTCTAAATCGATCTCATTGTTTTCCCTCACAATAGTGTGATGTTTCACTTTTCACTTGCATGTTAATGAAATCACAGTTTATAATGTAACAGAAAAGCAACAACTAAGGATGATGTTTTGAAATGTGGTTGCCATTTCATTTTGTTTATTTTGTTTTTAGCATGAGGAAATCATGAAATTGCAGTTAGTAAATATAACTTTTTAACTACAGATTTTCAGTACCGGGATACCTCATCATATTACTAGCGAGTATTTGAAGAAATTGCAACCAAAAAGACGTAACAGAATTGTGTTTGTTAAAGTTGCATACTTGATATAAATACAAGTTGATTTTTGCAGGGTTTGACACAATAGAGGTTTGTGCTAATATCTTCGTTGTTATGTGTAATATGCAACAATGATTGATAGCATGAGAAAAATAGTTTGATCTGCAACTCTTTGAAAACTGCACATTATAGACATAACAAAGGTAGTATTTGTTACTGGGGTATTTGGTTACATCAGACTATGTGGGCGTTTTTGTATCCAGCCTGTGCAAGTATCACAGTAATCGTGCCTTCATGCTGTTAGACAAGCAGTTTTCAGATGTCCAGTTATTTTCAGCTGTGGCTGTGATTAATCCCTGTGCTGCTATTGTTGTGGCACCAGAGTCACTGAGCTGCTCTGTTTCTGCAAAGCTAGCATGACATCTGGATTGCTCGCAGAGCTCTTTTCATGAACTGCCAGGGAGGAAATTTGAACAAACAATCCTCACTTTTGTTGGCTCATGCTTGCCCATCCCATGGACTGATGGCTGTTACGGCTGTAATGTGGATGTGCCATGAAAACTGGCTCCAGTAAACAGCAGCGATGGGGCGTGATGAACACACAAGATATAACTCCATTACCCGCTGTAATTGAAAAAACAACAACACTGATATGCACATTGATGACCATTACCATCTTGCAACTGTTAATAATGATTGTGCTATTGCAGTTAACAGCCTGCTATATTTACCAGGTTGTTAAATTATATGCTGATAGGTCTTTCTATAATGTTGTCGACCCCATATACAGTATATCAATGAGTCTATAGGACTAAAGAGAGTACACACCTATTTGATTGTGTTTCCAGACTCACTAGTGTTTTTGAAGTATTTTTATTTTTTGCACATGTAAACAACAAATCCCAGTTTCAAAGACCCGATAAGTCCTTATCCATATCTTCCTTTCAATAAACCTGGATATACAACCTGGACTACCCTAATAGAAATCAGAATTTCATTGCCTGTCAACATGTTATCCAGGTTTAAAAAAGATTCAATGGTGGTTAAGATTCGTGAGAAATGAAGGTCCACTTGCGGGAACACAAGTCTACATACTGTTATGATCATGTATACAGGTGTATGGAAAATCAGGAAGCCATATCCTGAATATTATCAAAAACAGGAAAAGGGTCAAAAGCAGGATACTAACACATGTATAGACACTCTTTATATAATGCTATACAATGCTACTGGTACCACAAACTAGATTACCACAATAGTTACAGTTCTGCCTTTGTATGGCAGAGTTCAGTAGACAAGTGATTTGTCATGAGTCATGTGTCAATCTCTATTACATTAGTTGAGCTATATTGAAATTGTGTGGATATGAAAATCTAACACAGGAACCTCTCTTCTCTCCAGGTGAGGTGTTGGCAGTGAACATGACGATCCCCAACTCTCTGATCAGAGGTTCAGTAGGAGGAGAGGCTGTCCTCTCCGTCTGCTACAGTAGTTTCAGCCTTGACCTGCCAGTAATCAAGTGGCAGCTCAAGAGGGAAAAGTCTATCACTGTTGTCCAGTCAATCGGAACCGACATCATCGGAACCCTCAGACCTGAATATCGCGACCGTATCCTTGTATTTGAGAATGGGACTCTGCTTCTCCACAACCTCAGACTCTCTGATGATGGGAAATATGACGTGGAGATCTCTATCACAGATGATACTTTCACAGGAGAAGGTAGCATCACACTCTCTGTGGATGGTAGGAGGACAATTTCTTTGTTCATTTCTGTGAGGGTAATGTCAGGCTACAATCACATCTCCTTGATGTGCACCTGTGTGTTAGCAAACATCTATCTGATTTAGTTTAAAGATTGTTGACTCAACTATATGTGACAATATGTAACTGCGCTCTGGCCGAAGCATTTATAATGAAAATAAAACAAGGCCTAAGATGGAGCCTTGGTGCACATCACATTATTCATGTTCCAGGTTTTAGAGCTAGGTTTAGGTTTTGAAATAAAAGCTTAATGACATCATGCTTGAAGAAAGATAGGACTGTGGATTAGTGGTCATAATTATTTGCATTAGTAAGAAATCAGTTATTAGTGTTGTGTTTCCATCGTATTTCTGCAAAATAGCCCAAATGGTTAGAACTATGAATTCAAAATAACAACAGTATTAGATACAAATATCCACAGTCTTTTTCTGATATTTTTCTGTTTGATGTGATGTATTTTAGATCTTGACATTCATCAAATGGAGAACAGCATGTTTGCTTTTCTTTTTTGTCCATTCACATGTTAAAAACCATTTGTATCTACTGTCACCTGTACTCAGAACCTATATCAAGGCCCTACATCCACATGGAGTCTTCATCAGTCCTGGAGCTCAGTGAAAATGTCGTCCTCAACTGCTCCCATGACAACGGAACCAGGACTACGTACAGGTGGTTCAAAGGCGGAAAGCCACAGACCAATGAGACAAGATTCATCTTGTCACCTGACCAGAAGCTCTTGACCATAACAAGGGTATTGATGGTGGATGACGACATCTATAGCTGCACAGTGGAAAATCCTGTGGGGAATGGAACTAGCCTACCGATCAGACTGACTGTCTACAGTATGTGATACTGTCATGGTTATCAGTTACAGTGTGTTGCATATAGTATATACATTTTATGATCAGAACCCTTATAGAGCCAAACTGCTACTATAGCTGAATCTAGCTTTAACTCCAGATTTGT
Source organism: Paralichthys olivaceus (assembly GCF_024713975.1). Lineage (NCBI taxonomy): Eukaryota > Metazoa > Chordata > Actinopteri > Pleuronectiformes > Paralichthyidae > Paralichthys > Paralichthys olivaceus. The sequence continues at coordinate 11,331,553 of NC_091107.1, read as the reverse complement.
AAATATACTTCAACAATCATATAATGTAAAACTATTTCTTGCATGTTTCCATGTTGTTGTGTTCATTATTAATATTCAGTAGCTGTGATCTTGAATATGCAAACAGGAAGAAGTTCCCTTTATATCATTCTCTCCACTGGAGGCATCTTCCTGCTCATCACCTTGGTAACAGTATGTGCCTGCTGGACGCCTTCCAAAAAGTAAGAATTGCTACTCAGCACACAAATCACGCCTAAGTAGCGTCACTCTGATTTTAGAAAAACATGTCTGGAGTGCAAATAAACTAAATTATGACTTATGCATTGGTAACATTTTGTCTTTGTTAGGCCAAGACACCCACCTACAAAGCCTCTCAGCTTGTATGACCTCTCTCATCGCCCAACAATCAAAAAGAGAGGTACGGTATTGTTGTAATAGATGAACTTGCCACTGGGCTAAAAATTAATGAAAAAGTGAAATAAAAAAATCTGGCGACGCACGTGAATGACTGCTCAATATTTTGTGCTTTGCCACAGATGATGTGCTTCCAAAATCGACACAGCATAATGGAAATGGAATTCATGCAGTAACGTCACTTTACATCCTGCAGCAAAAGGTAACTGGTTTTTATTAGATTCACTGACTTACAATATCAATAGTGGAAGTTTGGCTTTTTGCCCCCAGGTAATGACCAATGATAGTAGTTGTTAGTAACAACTACTATCATTAACAACTTGTTACAATGCATAGTTTCACAAACGTCTGGGCACAATGTAGAGAACCAAAGGTGAGATGTTTATTGTGAAACTTCCAACAGGATATTGAATGTGGACAGAGAGGGCTCATGAATCTAGAAGCAATAAATACTCTTATACTGAATGAAATCTGCTCAGCTGCATGTGAAGAATTCACCCTGTTTTTTGAAGGATCCCTCGATGGATGACTCATCCAGCAACAGTATTGGCTCTCCTGAACATGACGACCCACCACGTTACATCAGTTACCCCAAGCACACCAGTTCACCTAACCACTAGCCTGGCTCCCCCGCCCGCTCCTCCCCTCTTCAGGTCATAGCAACTCAGAGGTCAGACTGTCTATCAGATACTTCCACCTATGGCGAAGATCTCAAAACCATCAACAAGGGTTTTACAATATCATTCCTGCCTGATGATATGAAATTATGTTGTAACTTAAGTAGCAGTTGCTGGATTAGAAGCACAGCCCATATAGGGGAATGTGGTGTGAAATGACTCAAGGTTTTAAATAGCATCAAAGTCTGTTTTTTGGTTTACCACATTATACCATAATTTACCAGATCTACAAAATCCAAACTTTGGCAAACAGCATGAAGTCTTCATGGAGCTAACATTGGGTTTGTTGTTTGTAAAGATCAAATTTATATGAAAACACCTTGAGAAATACTATTCTGTTATAGTGTCGAGTGTGATATTCTGTGTTCAGTGAAGTTAAGCAGTAGCCTTGTAATATTGTGTGATCACTGTTTGGTTTTACTAGATGACTTAATACCATTGTGAGGAAAGACAAAAGCACATTAAAGCAAGTGAGGTGGTATTCAAATTTTCTATGAATTTTAATAAAATGTGAAATTCTCAAAATAAAGAATGATGAGAATGTTTATTTGCAAAGTCTCCTGTCATCTCTATGTTTATCCTCGGCAGTGCTTTTGTGAATGTGATTTGCATTAGTTCAGGTTGGATAGATGAAGAGAAAAGTGTTCAGTTATGCAATTTGAAAGAACGTTTGAATATTTCACTTGAATCATACAATGTGACCTTCGATAGCTCAGCTGGCAGAGCGGAGGACTGTAGGTTCATAAAAGCAGGAATCCTTAGGTCGCTGGTTCAACTCCGGCTCGAAGGAAATACTTTCTCTTTATGTGTTCAGAATACACACAAGTGACGTCAGACAAAAAAAAAATTGTCCTCACATTGGCAGGTTCATAAATAGTTAATGCCAACGATGTCAGGCAGCAAATGTACCTTCGATAGCTCAGCTGGTAGAGCGGAGGACTGTAGGTTCACAAGAACAGGAATCCTTAGGTCGCTGGTTCAACTCCGGCTCGAAGGAAGGGCTTTTCATTTCTATGAGTCTGCTCATCTTACATGGATGCAAGAACAGGAAACTAAGGCTACAATTTGTACAGCCTCACCAAAATTGGAAAATAGAAGATTGGAAAAAGGTTTCCTGGTCTGATGAGTCTCGATTTCAGCTGCGACATTCAGATGTTAGGGTCGGAATTTAGCGTAAACACATGAAAGCATGGATCCATCCTGACTTGTATCAACGGTTCAGGCTGGTAGTGTAATGGTGTGAGGGATATTTTCTTGGCACACTTTGGGCCCCTTAGTACCAATTGAGCATCGTTTGAATGCCACGGCCTACCTTAGTATTGTTGCTGACCATGTCCATCCCTTTATAACCAGTGTTCCCATCATCTGATGGCTACTTCACTTCATGGAAACGATATCCAGCAATATCTGAACCTTCGATAGCTCAGCTGGTAGAGCGGAGGACTGTAGGTTCACAAGAACAGGAATCCTTAGGTCGCTGGTTCAACTCCGGCTCGAAGGAAGAGCTTTTCATTTCTGAGTCTGCTCAGTTTACATCAATATAATCATTTATTGTATGCCAGGACCAAGAGAGCAAGTTGTCCAACCAGTAACTACTGCTGTGGCCTTTCGATAGCTCAGCTGGTAGAGCAGAGGACTGTAGGTCCATAGAAGCAGAAATCTTAATGTCTCTGGTTCAACTCCGGCTCAAAGGAAGTTTTTTCTCTTTATGTGTTCAGGAAACATATAAGTGACGTCAGACAAAAATAAATTGTCCTCGCATTGGCAGGTTCATCAATAGTTAATACCAACGATGTCAAGCAGTAAATGTACCTTCGATAGCTCAGCTGGTAGAGCGGAGGACTGTAGGTTCACAAGAACAGGAATCCTTAGGTCGCTGGTTCAACTCCGGCTCGAAGGAAGTGCTTTTCATTTCTATGAGTCTGCTCATCTTACATGGATGCAAGAACAGGAAACTAAGGCTACAATTTGTACAGCCTCACCAAAATTGGACAATAGAAGATTGGAAAAAGGTTTCCTGGTCTGATGAGTCTCGATTTCAGCTGCGACATTCAGATGTTAGGGTCAGAATTTAGCGTAAACAACATGAAAGCATGGATCCATCCTGACTTGTATCAACGGTTCAGGCTGGTGGTGTAATGGTGTGGGGGATATTTTCTTGGCACACTTTGGGCCCCTTAGTACCAATTGAGCGTCGTTTGAACACCACGGCCTACCTCAGTATTGTTGCTGACCATGTCCATCCCTTTATAACCACACTGTTCCCATCTTCTGATGGCTACTTCACTTCATGGAAACGATATCCAGCAATATCTGAACCTTCGATAGCTCAGCTGGTAGAGCGGAGGACTGTAGGTACACAAGAACAGGAATCCTTAGGTCGCTGGTTCAACTCCGGCTCGAAGGAAGTTTTTTATCTTTATGTGTTCAGAATACATACAAGTGAAGTTGTCAGATGAAAAAAATTGTCCTCACATTGGCAGGTTCATCCATAGTTAATGCCAACAATGTTATGCAGTAAATGAACCTCTGATAGCTCAGCTGGTAGAGCGGAGGACTGTAGGGTCACAAGAACAGGAATCCTTAGGTCGCTGGTTCAGGGAGGCTGATGAGTTTGTGGGAGTAAAAGCAAGATTTGCCTCCATGCCCCAGTGAATTCACTAAACATGTACACATGCTTCTAACTTTAGTGTAGTGGTTATGATGGTGTGACATGGAGCCTGATGATTTGCTCGTGTCAGGGTAAATACAAAATGATCCATTGAGTTTGACAGTTTATTGACATTAGATGTGGTAATGTGACAATAATCATTTACAACAGGGTTACATCAATGAATGGGAACAATATTCAATTTCATAAGATTCTACAATAACTCTCTCCATACATTCTGTATTGCTGGAAACAGTTTTGGATATAATTCTATTTGTGGGAGTTCTATAGAGACAATAGTGTTGTAATAAAACAAGATCCAAGAGACGTAATCATTTTTTTTTTTTTAAATGAAGCAAACCCACATCCTAAATGAAAAGATAAAATGGACAGTGAGCTCATGCAGGTACATAAACATATTATTTTTATATTATTAGGTATGAAAATAGCGCCACCAACACAACTGATTTTCAGAATAAAAGACTTTCTGTTGAATAGATAGAGGCGAGGCTTAATTTCATTTTCATGGAAATACCAAAACATTAAAATTGATCATCTACATTACCTACACCATCACTGGACTACACTGCACTTGGGCAACTAGGTCTTAGTTTGTATGCACTTTAAGGTTCTATAGCCCACAAACTGCTGATATTCGAAAATTATACTAAGACTAGGGAAGTAAAACATGAACTTGGCATTTTAACTTGCATGAATGCTTGGTCCAGTAAGACTGGTTTGGCCGACTCGCCACAGGTATAGACTGGCTTGACAACAGAAAGATAACAAACAACCCTGGCATCAAAAGAAACAATGAAAACATTTAAAGCACATTACAGATCTGAAGCAACTGCAACATTAACGCAGAGGTAGATGCACAATAAATAGGAATGACAATATAGGTGTATAAAGCCGTGTACAACTATGTGGTTGCAGTAAACAGGGCTCTTACAAAAAAGAAAATATATTTGAACATAATGCGCAAATGTTCTTAAAATGGAGTGGCATTGGTGTGTGATCAAATAATCAATAGCTGATGTGGTTTGCGTAGTGGTTCCTTACTAGTAAGCGAAGACGTACATGATGAAAATAACGGCAATCGAGCAATTTTGTCCAGGAATTTAAACGAACAAATTTAATGTTTGCTACTTTTTAGTCTGTTCTACAGCCTGCAGATACACTCACTATCCTGAATGTATTAAATATTTTCAAACATGACTTCTTCATGCAGTTTAAAACTTGTGTTTTAGAGAGGTTTCAGGATAGATGGAGATGGACAGAGAGCTTTGTGATTAAGACCTCTGTGAACCTGCCTGTGAACCTGCTTCTGTTTTACCACCTGCAACACTACCTGCCCCCACTCTGCCAGATTAACCACAAAACATCACTGTTAATAGATGAATGATACATATTCATGTGAACAACACAGAGTAATTCACAGGTGGGAAGCAGCAGTAAAGTGCTTGGCTAAGTACGTAATCTATGGTCTGAATTAGGGCTGCAGGATATATCGAAAATGTATCATGATATCAACGTGTGCGATATACATATCGCAAAAGACGGCAAAAACGTATAGAAAGATCTCAAATGATCAATGTGTGTGGACTCAGTGGAGCTAAATGTTAAAATGTTTTAATTGAAATGCTGCAAAAACTGCAAGTAATTTCATTACCTACATGTAGCTGTGTTGAGGTGATGACAGGAGAAACTGCAATACAAATGCTGCTCAATGTTAATGTATAATAAGTAATTGATTATTACTGGTCTCAGACCTTGCACATTAAAGGCAAGAGGGAAAGAAATCAACACTGATATTAATATGTGAGCACAACTGAAGCAAAGCCAGTATCAAAAATAAATCAAAAGCAAAAGAAGCTGCAGCAAACAAGGTAAAATCAAAACATTGGCTTTGTGGAAACGGGAGATTTTTTTTTCACCATCAGTCACAACATTAAGACACTAAGTTAAGGATGGAATGGTCGTCAAATTTTCCACTGTGAGGTAAAAACTGAAATGGGGAGTTGATCTAAGAGAATTCATTAATGATTTCAGCTGCCAAAATAAGGGAAACAACAGTATGATTAACCTCAGTTCATTATACAGAACCACAGCATGGGGAAATTTGCCTTGTTGAGTGTCTCAAAGGAAAATATTCCAAATGTACATGTCATTATCTGTTTGGCTTCCCTTGTTTTGGCAGTTAGCTGCAGGTGAGAAAATATGATAAAACACTGCTGTTTACTGTCAGGAGGAAGCAGAGTGGCTAAATGATGGAGCTGGTCAATTCTTCAGCACAGAGTCATACATCTGGTAGACGTACTGAGAAACCTCGGGTGCCCGACACTTGAGAGACAGCTGTGAAAGACAGGGAGATAAAAACAGTGTGATGATGGGAGATTCCCTCATATGTTCTCTTTGAAAGAGGCTGTGGAAAACGAGGATGGGAAACTTCTTTTGATGTTTCATTGCTTTTGAATTAATGATGATAAAAAATAAAGTTGGAGCCTGAAAAGCAATAAATTCTGGTTGTTATTCTGTCTTTTTTTTTTTTACCATGTTGATATTTTATATTTTTTCACAGATCCTGTTTGACAAAGATCAAGACTTTTTTTGTTTATAAATTGAATTAAAAGTAAACTGAATTAACTTTACAATAAAGATATAAACAACTGTATCCAAACAGATGGATTGCATATGCTGAAACATTTATTTTACAGAATAAACAATGCCAAACAGATTTGCATTAGTTTCTATTTTATGTAAAATGTGTTTATTTTATTAATTACAGTTCTTTATATTTTATTGTAATTGTTTTCTTTTTATTTATTGATTTATTTAGAACAAAGTTAATAGTTAAACTCTAAAGTATTAAACCTAATTTAACCTTACATATTTTTGTTACAAGTGTTACAAGCTGCTCCCAAAAATCAAATCCATCAGGCACTACTTATATGTAGTCTTTGATTGATAGTTATTATGTACAAATCCTTGGAAAATGAACATCCATGAAGAAAAGCCTAATGGCAAATAATATAATAATATAATATTTACCGTGTAGTTGGGGTTTCCAGGCTGAATGCGGAGCTCAGCCAGGATCCAGATGCCATTGGTCAGCTTGAGGGACTGGTACAGCATGTCCTGGCCTTCTACGTTTCTCTTGGCAATGGTGTAGATGTTGTTGTTCTGCAGTTTCCCTGACACTGTGTCTACAAGACCAGAATCAAGGTTACATCAGGAAATGAAAACACCTCATTTGGTGCAACAATCTATTTACTGAGCAATCACATGAAACACACTAGAGGCTGTAGTCACTACAGGTGCAAGTACTGATATATAAAATAGCTAGTACAAACTAATACAGGCAAAAGGTTTTAAGGGAATTAAAGGTTAATTAGCTCTAAGAGGATTTTAATAAATTATGACTGGAAACCTTGTGACTTCAGTAAACCTGACCAGGTGTACTACAACACTGGGCCCTGCTAGGAAGAGCCACTATGGGCGTTAGCCATCCTGCTGACAGGTTATAATGGAACAATTATGGGCAGCTCATAAAACAAAAGATGTTGATGGTGTCCTTCAGGTACAGAGAGGAGGAAATGTGGAAGCATCCCAAGACAGGCATGTGGTTGAGGAAAGAACAAAAAGAGAGAAGTGTGAGGTCTTTGGCTAAACTGTAGTAGGCAAAACACTTTGGAGCTTTTAGTCCAGACGTGGGTTTCCAACATTGCACTTGAGGAACGCGGAGAGATCACACGAGGGCAGTTGAGTACAAACGAACCAATGTTAATCCTTTTGTTCTGTGCAACAAAAACGTACATAATTCATGTTCTATGAGCAAGGAACATTGAATCAATTCTTGTTTTCTCCTGTTGTCATTAATATGTAAATTAATTCATCAAGATCATCCAAAGTCTAATCCGATCACCAAGTCCACGTAGAGGACCTGTGGTGTAAGTATGAATTCTCTGACAGAAAATACAAATTGATGTGAAGCTGAAAGCTAATTTCCCTACCTGCATTTAGGTGACAATCCTTTATCTGATATTGTAGCTCATTCTCATTAGGGATGTCTTTCCAGGTAGCAAGGAACACCTGTCGCTCTGAAGAAGAAAAAAATAAAAATAAAAGGAGTGAAGTTGATGAACAAGAATAAACAATTTCACATCTAGTGTGACAATAACACAAATTAACATTTTCAAATAAATGTTTGGTTGTAGATAATATGAACCGCTGGCGTGAGGGTGTGATAGTGGTGTTGTGACCAGAGACGTGATTCTATTTTAGAAAGTGGGGAAAATAAATACCCATTTTTCCATCCTCCACAAAGAACACGTAGAGAGGGATGAGTACACTGAAGTAGAAGACATCTATGTTGTTCTTCACAGCCACCTGTGTACAAGAAAACAAATAGGGAACATGAGTCTAATAACTGGATCAGTTCTAAAGTGAGATGTAAGCCAGTGACACCTGCTTTAAAAATACAACCAAGAACAAAAATACAAGCTGATTAGCAATTGTTACTGTAAAGTATATGGTAGAAACTAGTGCGTCATAGTAATTAAAGAAAAAAACAATGCTCTGGATTTGGTGGACGGTCGGTTCACTGTCTCCCTCAGCTTCAAAGCTTTTTCTCACCATCTATCTCTATTCAGATTCAACAGGGTCAGTTATCTTTAAAACTCCTCATTACAAAAGTACAAGTGTTGCAGTGTTGTTTAAATTAATATGTTGCAGGTGAGTGATTGCTTCTGTACCTGCAGATTATTGAGTGGGTCCATCTTCATGACTGGTCCGATGGTATTAAGAGGCAAAGAGACCTCAATGCTCTGGCTGGGCATCAGAGGAGTGTGGACGGCAAGAGGAGTGGTGGGGATGACGCCAAAACTACATGTAGAAAAGCGGAAAAAAAGGTTTGACTTTCGAAGCATTAATAAAGCTACAGTTTAAACACTCCACTGCTCGTTTCTGAGGTACGCCAACCTGAAACTAAAGTAGCCAACATAAAAGCTCTGATGTTTTAGAGAAGTGTTGATGTTTGAGTAAAAGTGATATTATAGTTCGAGCTTTTTGACTTTGATCCCACTGACCTGTTCTTGTTGAACTGGACAGCGAAGTCGGTCATGTGTTGCAGGGCCTTGTTTGTGAAGGTCATGTCCATGTACATGTGGCCCTGGCGGCGAGAGAAGGTTCCAGAGATCTCCAGTCCCTTGGCTTTCACTGCAGGCAGCCACACCTGGATTAAAAGTACCAATATACCCAATGAGATGTAATGCAGATAAACAACAAAGAGGTTCTGTTTAAGTGGAATTCTTCAGTGAGATACTGCCTCCAATGTTGGCAAAGCATCTGTAATTGTCTGAATGTATATTAGAGTGGAGTTGTGTACACTTACTGCTTTTGCAGCAATGTGGCCACCGGTGGTGTTGGCCATGCCTGTGGAAAGCTCAAACAAGTCATTGAGGCCGCTGCTGACGGCTGGGGGTGCTGGTGTAGGTGAAGGAGCAAAAGTGCTGGGGACAGACGAGGGGATGAAGTTCTGTCCCACCTATAGAAATCACAAAACGCAAACACACACAAACACACAATCTGAATAACCAAAACAACTTAAGACTGTATGACGGGAAACTTGACAATCTACAAAAAGAATTGCACTGAAAATCCTAAGTCACAAGAAAGAAGGAACCAATTAACTGTTGAGTGATTGTGAGGGAAAATGAAAATTTCCACCATGTCAAGATTATATGATTAGCAAAAAACCTTTATGGCAGAGAAACTGTGAGTAAGATCAATTCAATTGTGTGAGTCAAAGAAGCCAGGTTTTAAAACGTGATGAAGCGTTAAATTCAGGAAGCATGCAGCATGCAGACAGGCCGGCTGCCGAACAGAAGGGCTTGACTTACTGCTGGACTTCCCCCAACACCTCCGCCCAGGTCTCCCCCCAGCTACAGGAGAGAAGAGAGGCCCCCAAAGACAGCATCCAAACATCACACAGATAGACCAAACACACAAACAAAGACAGAGACATCCTTAGCAACCGCAACCCATCAAGAGGAGCCCTCAATTTCTGGGAAAATGTCTAACTCCACGTGGTATTTCAAGATATTAAAATAAAACCTAAATCTGCATCAAGATTATCAAGAAATCCAGTTAGTTCAGCATTTTGGAGAAGTGGAAAATGGCTATTAGCAGAGTTTAAATACAACAGGACTTAACGAATAATAATGAACCAAAATTATTCCTTATTTTAAACAATTCAAAACATTTTAGTGTGCTTTTGTGTTTTGTTATATTAAGTATAAAATACAGCAAAAATAGGAAAATGATTAATTAGATATACAGGCATACTTAAGTGAACATTATATCTCAAAGACATGGGGAGACAATGGGCTGTTATTATCTTCAACAGTAAGAATCAGAGGAGGAAGCAGAGACAAACAAAGGGAACCTTAGGGCATATTCCTCTTTATTCCAGAATGAGGAACAACTTTTACCAAAATGCTGATTTACACATTTTCAAAAACCAAATTACAAAATAATGTCTCTTCCTTTATTATTTATTTATTAGGCAGCCTGCAAGTGAAAAAACACAAGAAAAGTGTGTTCCCAAACCATAACGCAATCTTGTCAGCTTGTGAAGTCTCACTATAATCAGCTATAATAAATTATGCCCAGGAGTAAGAGTTTAAAATTTCCAAAAAATAGAAGACAAAGTATTGGTCGATCCATTAGATTTTATAAACAAGACTGTTGTTACTCTATAAGTGTGTTTTAAAATGAAATACCATTCAAATAGTAAACTGTTAAATATGTCTGTCTCTCTTCTAACAACCCCCACTTGTTTGTGGCATTCGATTCCAAAGCACAGGGGTTATATCCGTCCAGCATGATGTCACAGTGACCTTTGACCTATTCGATATTGAATGTCATCACTCAATCCAATTAGTTTTCTGAAATATTTCCATTTATTAGCACATCAATTAACGAGATGGCCAGAAATGTGTGTGTGTTTGTGTGTGTGTTGGAGATCAAGCTCACCAAGCTGTCCAGGCCTCCTCCCAGAAGGTCCACTGCACCCATTTGCATGGAGGACACTTGGGGCACATTGACTGGAGGGCCCAGGTCCAGGTTGAGCAGGTCACCCAGCAGGTCACCCTGGCTGGGGATCACATGTGGCTGGTCCATGGCGGCTGCCGGGCCACCACTCACTGGGCTCTCACCTGTGTCAATGCTGTCATAAGAAAGAACAGTACACTGGTAAAGGACGGTCATTCATTCATTCATTCAATTAAAGTGTGTCCAAGTGCCAGACCTGCTGTGCTGGACAGGAAGGTGTTTCCGGTGGATTCCGTGGCTGCCCTCCACAAAGGCGCTGGGTGGTTTGTGATAGACAGATGCCAGAGAGCCGATGTGGCAGATGAGCTCATCCAGCAGGGTGGGCTCAATCAGGTCTGTCTCCTCAGAGATCAGGGGCTTTTCTGACAATACTACCTCCTTAGCGGTCACGGGATCAGTGGACAGAAGGCGCCAATAAATGTAGCCCCTGTCGCGCAGGTCAGGGTTGTCAGAGTCCTGTAGAAGAGAAACCCACATACTTACATGGCTGTGTAAGATCAGATAATAACAGGTAACATTATCCAGAAGTGAATAAATAAATAAACCTTCTTTAGAATAAAAGATGTAACCTACCTGAGTAGCCAGACTGAGGACCTGCTGCACCAACTCCTGGGTCTCTGACGGCTTCTTAAGGAACAGCTTCACAATGGCAGTCAGCAGAGTGAGCTGGACCTGGCAATTGAATCACCCAGTGTTAGTATTTTGGTCATTTTCAGTGTACAGTGCTTCTCAAACCACAACTCCTGGTCCTTGCTAAATACAATGGCTACAGGAAACACTATTCATGTTCCAATGGGCTCCAGATGAAGACATATTGATTAAATCATTTGTACCTTTAGTTTGACTTCCTGTTGTTTACCATTAAACGTTTAACTTTCTAAAAAACAACTTTCATGTTTAACTTTGACATACCATAATTCCTGTACACCTCGGTTTACTCCCTGTATAATCCTCTCATGTGCTTTTAGGAAGAACCCACCTGAGTGCTCTCGTCATGGAAACCCTCGAGGAAGCTCTCTAGCAACTCGTCAGCGTTGTCGATCCTCTCTGCATACTCGCCAACGATCCAGATCATGGCAGCACGAGCGTCAGGCTCGTCCAGAGAATCCAGGTTCTCACAAAGTGTAGCAATGATGCTTTCATACCTGAAGAGCACCAAAATCTCAGCTGTCAGATGGAAACTTTACAACACCTTAGTGCTTGAATGTATATTAAAAGCTAGTTGGAACATAAAGATGAGAATAACTAATAATGATGAGACAAAATTGAAATACTGACTAGTTATAAGGTGAATAATGACAGGACATGTGCCAGTACTAGTTAGTTAATTGTTTTGTTTTAGATTGAGTTGTCAGGGTTTCAGTGGGAAACTCACTTGTTGGGGTACTTGCGAAAGATGTCTCTGATGACCACAATCGCCTCCTGAACCACGTAGTTGACTTTGGTCTGGATCAGGTCGAGCAGGGTGCTGACACAGCGCTCCGCTGATTGCTGGAGACAAAACAAAACAGAGGCACTGTGTACATCATGATTTTTCTATAACCCCAATGCTCTGGTGACAAGACTGAAGTGAAATATGTTTCTTGTGCTCAAATGCACTTGAGATATCTTCAGTGTACAGATCAGTGATGGTGGCATTTCTTACCTCTACTTTGATGGCACAGCGTCCGATGGCTCTTACAGCCTTGCGCACAAAGTCAACATCCACTTCTGTGGCGTATTCCTTCAGTTCAGCCAGAACCTGAAAGTGACAGGTAACAGCTGTAACACTCAATTCTACTTTTTTTATTCCGGTTTGATACCTTAAAATTCGACATTTTCTATAAACCATTTTTGGCAAAGAGAAAAAAATAACCTGGGTACAAAGTTACTATTTAGTTGTGTTTCATGTATGGTACCTGGGCGATGTTGGCCTGAGAGGCCAAGCGGATCATGATGTCCAGTTTCTCCAGTTTCACATAGATAGGGTCGTTGTATTTGACAAAGAACACCTTTATCTCCTGCTTCAGGATCTCAGGCCTGCACACATTAACACTTTACACGTTAGACTGTGGAAAGACCTGATCCAAAACAAACAAGCCACTGAACAAATTGGGCGTGATTGTGCTCAAGAAGACTTTACTCTGGCTTCTATCTACAATACATTTTCTTTATCAATACAACATTTAAATTAGTTTGAGTCATATTCTATCAAAACCAGCTCTGACTGATGTATTATGGATTATTTACAGCCCTCATACTGCTAGACTTGCACATTTCTACCCGTGCGTGTGATTAGTGTTTACTAAACAAATTCATACTAAAAGAATATCATGGTGGAGGATAGTGAGCCCAAAACAACACTGTCAGATTTTCTAGATTGTAACACTGACATTTTCTTGACTGTACTTTACTTATTTGTGAACAAAGTATTTGAAATATGATTAATTTATTTTTGATGGCAATAGTTTCTGGTGTTTGTAATTACACACCTTTTCTGGACAATGAGGTTGATGTTCCTCAGAGCCACATACTGGACCTCCGGCTCTCCGGAGAGCAAGGTGACCAGTGGTGGGGACAGCTTCTTCAGCAAGGTGTTGTAGTAGTCGGAGTCCTTGGGCAGCAGCTCTAAGAATTTCATCAGCACCTTGACAGCTGACAGCACCACGGCTGAGTTTGCGTGAGACAGTCGGGGAGTTACACGCTCACAGATGCTGTTAGACAGGAAACGGGATGGTGATAGTCATTAAAGAAAAATGTACAACTTGCATTAAAAAGCATCTTGTATATTTGATTAATTGCTACCTTTGGGCCTCACGCTCATCCTTGGGGTTATAGTTGGACAGGCAGTCCAGGATGAAGATCTGTCCCCACTCTGTGCATTCATTGAGGGCCGTCAAGAGCTTGTTGATGTTCTGGGGATTGAGATCCAGCAGGTTGCTGTTGGGGTGAGACTCACTGATCTCTGACAGGGCAGCAACTGCGTTGGCCACAACCTAAAAGACACAGAGGTCTCACTGAACACTGCTCACCACAAAAATCCAAATGAAACTTGGGAAAACACAAACAAGTCAAAACATGTTTTGAAACAAAATGATTCAGCTCGCAGGTGACAATAAAAGGGTGATAAACTGTTAATTATCATTATGCATTGACTTTGCAGTAATAAAACGAGGAGCATGTTGTAAAGTTGAGGAATATAATCTTTTGAAGGATATACAGTTGTTATACATTGTCACAGGTGGAAGGAATAAAACAGAAACTGACAAAATTAGACTTAGGCTGAAAAAGAATTGCCTTTCACCAGCCTGGAACTTACCATGGGATTTGAGTCAGCAATGAGATCTCTCAGAGAGTCGAGGAAGCCCTGGTCCTCCACCATCTGGGCATTGATGTCATGAAGTTTTGCCACACACACAGCTGCCGTCTTCCTCACATAAGGGTCCTCGTCCTTCAAGCATTTCCTCAGAGGCTCACACAGGTACTCAGTGATTTTATCCACCCGGATGCAGCCCATGGTGCGGACGGCCAGAGCTCGGATGAGAGGGTTGGGGTCCTCGCAGTCCTGGAGAACAGGGAAAGCAAGGCATTTCTGTTTTTAAACTGAACAATTTCACTGGGGAAATTTCCTATTGTGAACCAAAAGTGAAATTCCATGTTAGTGACATCTCAAAACTGCATGATAATCTTAACTTCCTGTGGGACTCACAGTCATGCAAACATTACAAACTTAAGTAATGTTTAGACTTGCCTTGACAAAGCTGTTGACAGCCATGATGGCCATGTCAGGTTGACTCTTGGCATAGTTCATTAAGTAGAGGTAAACCAACTTCTTGAGCTCCAGGTTGTCAGTCTGCATGCAGTTCACCACATCTGGAAACAAGGAACTGAAGAAAGCCAAAGAACTTGGTCAAGATTTACAGTTTGAGGTTTATATCAGGAGCAATGTGATAAAGAAGTCATTCTATAGGTCTATTTACACTCTAAGAAGTCTTGTTTCACAATATGTAAGTGGTAATAATCTCAACCTACAATTGAATGTCACAGTTAATGTCAGAGTTTAATTTCATACTTTACCTGACATCCTTGCCAACAGTCATGGCTGCAATGACCTTCTTCACTGCCTCTTTTCTCTTCTCCTTCTTCTCATTGTTCAGCTCTGCCTTCAGTTCAAAGATCTCCCCTGAAAAAGGAAAGATAACACGTCCAACCTTTAAGGCACTTAAAGTGAAAATTATAGGTAACTGAATGCTTAAGGATTAGATGCATCCATGATAAATGACAACTAAGTCTAACGATCTGCCTTCCATACTCACCTTTTTTGTTCGTTGTGAAATATTTGGAGTCCGTCATGGTTGTGGTCCTTTAAGTCTGTACTGAAGATATAATCAGATTTATCTCATCAGCAAAATGTGTATGAATGTTTCCCGTAACCCATCCCAATATGCATTTTGTCATTCACAATTGTATCATTAGAAATGAAGACATAAAATTTCAAAATGGATTTCAGTACTAAATTGAGAGAGGACAGCAATACTTGTATTTTAGATTACATTGGAGATCTGTCTTTTCTAATTAGTCTATAGATCTCTAGATTACTGGCTTCTTCTATGAAAACATAAAAAATACACAAACAACCAATATTTCTGCTGGGTATTCTAGCTTTTCTAGAAACTCCATCATAACTGCGAGGGAAATACAGTATCTAAGAGTAAGTGGACACACATTTTGTGGTGGGTTCGGGTTCCTTTTCTTCTAATTTAAACATACAGCCAAATCATCTGCAGAGGAATAGATGGCATTCAGCGGTTTTCGATGTGCCACTGTCAAAGGATGCCATCTTTCCCATATGCATGCATATGTGTCATTGCTGCACATCACAAAGATCAGCATTGGGATGAAGCTATTCCTGAACTCCAGGGGCCTGCTGTCATCACATCCGTCATTTCTGATAGAAATAGCAGGTTCATATCCTGACAGGAGGGTCAATGCTGCCCTGGCTAATTTAATTAATGCTAACTAGATACACAATCAGAGCCACAGTAGTAGACACCAATCCCTGCTGGGATCACAGACAGCAGCTCAAGCTATAGTCGGTTCCCTCCAAGAGTGTGTGTGTGTGTGTGTGTGTGTGTTTCCAACTTAGAGAACATCTCAGATCCAGATCTTATCATCCAACTTCATGTAGTTTATGTCAATATCAGAAAGTTAATATTCTGCACATCGTCCACACACGTTAACAATGAATACTCCAACACTGTGAAGTAAAATAATAAACAATCATGTTTAATATGGAAGACAAACTCGCTCTCTTACAGTAAGACTATGTTTGCTTCAATATTGAAGATAATGTTTTAGGGTTTAACTTAATTATATACGTTAGCTAGCTTTCTTTACGTAGCTACCGAACCGGTGACGTCTTAAACATGAACTCTTTAACCTTGTGTTAGGTAGATTTCTTCAATCCCCTCGTTCAACCATCGACAGACTTCAATTAGAAGTTGAACCTGCTCTTCAACATCACATCAACCACCACTGTCCACAGCAGTTTGACTCTGCTCACGTTAGCTAGCCTGTTTCATGCTAAGGGAATCAGTTTAAACGATCACTGCTAACGCTGCCCCCACCAAGACTAGCAATGCTAACAAGCTAACAGCGACAAACCACAAACTCTACCGACGGTGAGTTGGCCACAACCAGCAAGCGTCAGTGTTTTCTCTGTTAGTCGGATGCGACTTGTAGCGTTACGACATGAAATCTGACATCAGAACAGAGAAGTGACCAGCGGCCCAGTCTCCATTGCCTCTGACAGGAGCTATGTTAATGAAGGTGCCGAGCCGCCCAGCAAACTGGCCCACATGAAAAACTACACGCGAATGAGGATGAATACACAATACAGAGTGTAGTAAAGTATCTCATGTACCTGGTGGAGTGTATTTGAGCCGGGAATGTGAAGTTGCAGCGGCTGGAAGACGCAGGTTGGTCCCTTTGCCCAGTTGGAGGAAGATGGAGAATCTGGATTGTGGCGCTGCGTTCAAAGACACCGGATATAACACGACTTCTCTCTTGAGCCCCGGCAGTGGTGGTTGTGCACGTCGGTAAATGTTGGGATCACGTAAACATTCGACTAACGCGATGCTTCATAAACGGCTATTGTTGGATTCCATATTATTTTGACCCATGAGTAGTGAAATTGCACTATATGTTTATGCACGCAGAGGACTGGTGAGACAACAAGGCCAGGGATCCCAGACAGAAGGTAGTTGATGTATACAAATTGATTTAGTCCACTGTTATTTAGGTGCACGTGTAATATCAATCAGTTCAAGCATTGTATCTACATTTATATTTACATGTGTAGCCAATTGCAATGGATTTCGGGCGTGACCTGTAACAGTTGTATACTTTCCCATGCGTTTGAATGTAGCACGAGAGGGACGCTTTGACTGACAGTGGAAACCAGAGGAACAAAAAAATCAGGAATATTCATCTCACAATATCAAAAGTAACTGATTTCATAATATCCTGCAACTACAGTATTATATTATAACTAATGCATTAACAAGTAATCAAACATCTATTTGTTGAAGGTCAAATATTGAATATTGAATTTATGTATTCTCAGGCAGTTTTATGCATTTCATTATATAAATTGATTGCACAGTAAGTGTTGTATGTAAAGTCAAAATCTACAAAGCAAACCTGCAGCTTTTCCTTGGTTTCTGCAGGTTTAACTGAAGTGGATGTGTCAGTATGTCATTGCTTTTAGTGGCATACATGTGTGAATCAATTACAGCCACAACATACAATGCATACATTGAAACATTTAATCCCATGGTGCATTTTGTGTCGTGTCTTATGCATCGCAAAAACATGTCTTGGTCCTTTGCAGTTCACACTTTGTATTGTATGTGCTGTGGGAGACATCAAGTCTCAGTGCCTCTCTGTCAAGCTTTTCCGTTTGAATTATAGCTTTTCTGCTGAATAGTATTTTAAACCAAGAACTTCCTGGTAGCTCTGGCAGTATTTTGACTCCAAACATATAGTGTAATGTAAAGTAATGTGTGTATAACCCCCTCTCAAGTAACTGCAACATGTTCCAGTCTACACAAAATCTCTGACCCACAATCAGCCTTATTCACTCAAAATGTCATTCTTACCACACACCCGTTGAGGTAAGGTAGTGTACAAAACATATACGACACTTACCTACATTATACAAAAGATATAGTCTTAGTATAAGTATGTATGAAATATGAATGACAGTGGAAAAAACAGTAGTTACAGTTCATATAAAAAGTTTGTATTAAATCAAATGTGATGCTTGTTCCATGTTCAAAATAAACTATGAAAAAAATACAGATCAAATCTAAAAAATATATTTATTGTCAGTTACATCAATTTCACAGTGTCTGTACAAAGAATAGCATGTGTGATGATTTAATGGCTTTTCTCCTTCACCACAAAATCACCATGTAAATCTATATTATACCCCAATTATTACCCCCTCCCTCCATGTTAGCAGTCTTTACAAAGAATAAATAACTGTTACAATTGTTTTTTCTCTGGCTTGTTACAGTACATCAGTATTTTGTGTTATCGGCAAAAAACTGAAGCTGTGCAACATTTGCATTGCTGATAAATGCTTGCTGCTTATTTCACCACAATACTAAACCTCTGATCGGTATGTTTACACCATTTGGGCACTTTTTGTTATTTATTTGACAGAGTGACAGTGCTACAGTATTTTTCACACCTATGTAGAAGAATCGATTTGGAGCTGGGAAGTGGCGTTGATAAGGTCTCTGGGAAGGCTTTCTCTGGCCTCTTGCATCTTTCTTCTGGCTCTGTGGAAGGCCTCTGACAGAGGCAAATATATACTTAAGAAACAATATATATTTACAACAAGTTGATCTAACAATTCAAACTGATATTTAAAATGTAAAATCTCTAGAACTTGAGCTATATGAAGTATTGAGTAATTATCATGAGTGAATGTCTTTACCCAGGATGGTGCAGACAGCTCCTTGCTGACTAAATCCTCCCAACTGGTCATAAACCTTCTGTCTCCTCTTCTTCAACATGGCCGCATCAACAAATGACCTGAAAAAACACAATATGGATATAATAAACCACACATTCAGCTACAGTACAGAAACTGAAATCATTTAAATGTATGATAAATTATGATAATAAATAGAGCATTTAACTTAAATACTGCACACAAACAAATACTGAGGTTTGTAATGATGTGGCTTCTGAAATTGATATCTTGCACCCGGGGAAAAATTATATAAGTGTATATTGTTTTGGTCATTTCAGATAACCTTAATCAGATGAATCTCTTCTCTAGAAATTCTGTGTAGCTGGAGACTTTGTGATTTTGTAGATTCACTGTTGTGGTGGAATATAGGTGTAAAAATCAGTCACAATAACCCAGGTTCCTTTACCGGGCTTGCTGGATGCAGTGCAGATTAAAGGTGACACTTCCGGTCGTTTCTGTGGAAAAGCCAATGCGACTCAGCCTCTCTCCCTACAGATGCACATGGAGGTATTAAAATCAAAAAGATATGGAGAATGGACAGATTAAGTTCCAAAATATTCACAAAATAATGGAAGTTGCACTCCATCAGGATGCATGTGTAGATCAAAAAAGGGAATATAACCAGAAATGTGTTATTTACAGGAAATTTCCATAAGGAGTTACCTCAAACAATAGAAAATGTTGAATTACATGTATGCTTCCACAGAGAGCTTCCACAGAGGTTAGAACTTACCTTGAAAGTCCCTGGTATTCGGACATAGCTGTGGTCTTCAAGCTCTGGAGAACCTCCAATAAAGAAGCGCCTCAGAGCAGACACTGTCCCCGTCTGAAGGGGTCTCCATGTATGGCATGTTACTTTGTGATTACCTGGCACATAGGAAATTACACACACACAAACATGTTTGAAATAATATAAAAATCCAAATTTTGAAAGAGAGAAAATTATTCTTTTAAATGACAATTTCAGCCAAAATTGTTCCCTGCAGCCCTACATTTAAATCCACAGCTTTTTAATAAACATAACATACCAGGTATGGCTGGAAATAGCACATATCCATAGCCTTCAGTTCGATAGCGCTGCCAGGAGTCCAGAGAAAGAACCTTGAAGTAGAGCACTGGCCACTGTGGAACTGGTTCTAAAAAAGAAAAAGAAAGATTCAGCCTTTGAAATGAAGTTAAAGTAAAATCCATTCAAATCAGTTAGTATCAACAAAATAACTAATAATTTAAACTAACCTTCACTTTCTTTTTCACTCATGTAGAAAGCCTCAAAGCTGAAGGGGTGACTGAAGAAAGCTACATTTTCCTGTGGGCAGACAGAATGTTTGACAAATCTCAGTAATTCACTGTGAGGTTGTTCCCCAGTTTATTTTACAGTATACTCACCTTCCCTTGTGTTTTAGTTCGGCAGGTCTGAGTGACCCCGGAGAGAGAGTGGAAAGGCAAGCTGGACCAGTCTTAAACAAACAAGAGTGGTACAATTTGAACACAATTCAATTCAATTTAATCAAACTACTAAAAAATTTAAAAAGGTGTCCACAACAGCTACAGTAAGTTCCACCATGCACACAGTGCTATATACATACAATGTTACTCACTGTTGGGCAGCTCCATGAAGAAGTGGATGTATAAGTTATCATATTCAAAACCTTGAGCTGAGACTGGGTAGAAATAAGTAGGAGACTTGATTGACAAAGAAAATTCATTGTTTTAAATGTGAGCTATGACCACATTCTTCCTACTCACCTATTTCTCCATTCATAAAGTAACGCAGAATACCTACAGGAGGCTGGAGGAGAGACCAAATATGGACCAGCATTATAAGTGTTAAACAGCTAATTCAAAATTTTGATTTGTGTTAATACTTGATTTTTAATTGCAGCTTCTCAAAGGTGAGGATTTGCAGTGATATATAATGGGCATTTCCATTACTTACCATTTCAAAGTCCTGTCCAACAAGGCTAGTGAGGTAATCCTTGTGCCTTACATACAGCTAGAAACAGAGAAAAGTGGATGTATCCATGTCACAATAATGTTATTTGACCCCACAATCAATAATTCTACTCTGGTCCTGAAGAAAGGGAGATTTAAATGAACTCACATCTTTGTACATGTTCTGCTCCCGGTCCTTTTCCTCTGGTTTCATGGCTGTGGACACATTCTCCACAGTGAGTCGCCAAACTTCTCTTCTTTCCCCCTCTGTTACAATCCTGCTCAAAAGCACACACACCATATTGTTTTTAACCAGAGTAACCATATATTCCTTTATCTTAGTGAAAAAGAGTTTTATTTTCTTTGTTTTAAAACATGTTACTATGACAGTATATCAGTTCATGCTGGACCTCCTATGACATTTTGAACTTGCCTGTATGGCTCTCTGCCTTTGTTGAAGTCAGGTTTTACGACGACTGTTCCACTGCCATCTGTTTTTATTGTACAGAGCAAATATTCATTCTCTTTGCGACCCAGTCTGAAAAAGCAAACACAGAGAAAAATCAGAACAGACCCACATATGAAAAACAGCTAGATTTTCACTTAAGCTATCAGAGAACCCTGCTAACAGTACATTTTCAACATCTCATAATGTATATTGCTTTTGGTTCCCAAATTGTATCGATCTGAATATTTCGTCCACATCTGGAGGTGGTCTTGTTTTTGCACTGTGGTCAGATTTCTGCCTGGTGTTAATTACATCAGTACTGTGCGACAGCATCCAGATTCCCCAAAGTGTCTGCTATCTCATAGTGCTATGGAACTAGTTAATAGAAAATATGTGATGCAAAATGTTATTTTTTTTACAAAAGACAGACATTTTATCATCTACAATACACATCCACATACAGCACATGTTAATACCAGGTGGAAACTGACACTAATGAATAGGTTACTCAGTTTTTGTCATACTGCAAGGCAAACTTTTAGGATCTTACCTTCCAGGGGGGCCCAGGTCTCCCATGACGTGCATGGTCTGCATAGCATTATTCACCACATGACTGTTCTTCACAAACTCCTCTGTGGGCTCCCAGTTGATGATTTTTGACTTGGGGATACTAGAGTCCCTGCAAAATACACCAGACCATCCTATCACATGACTGATTGAGAATAAAAGTTTCATAATGAATTTTGATCCTAATGTCATTGCATTTACACAGTGTAAGGCACTATAGTGTTATCAGTCCATTTAACGTACATGGTGCGTCTGTCCTGCCATCTGTGTCTTATGCTGGCCATCCTTTCTGCCAGGAAAGTGGGGCTGGATTTGGTTGTGGTCAATACGTCACTGGATTGCTGCTTTCAGGATCAAAAACAAAAAGCAATTCAAAAACACAGTTGCAGACAACAATTGTAGAATTTGAGCTTTTAACATTCAAATGCAATACAACAGGAGACAGGCTGTTACCTCTTAAAGTTACGACACTTATGCTGGGGGGTGTGGAAGTCTGGTTCACATATAGTACCAAAGTCTCAAAGAAGATAAACTTATGTGCCATAAACCTGATCATAGTGATCACAAATGACATAACACTCAACAGAATAAATGTAATTACTCTGTTTGGCAGTGCCTTTAGGGAATGTTTCTTATCTTGGGAGTAGCAATTAGGTGGAAAATGTGGTTTTGGATTTAGATACCACGAAAAGATGAGGTTGACAAGAAAAGAATTGTGTTACTTTGTTATAATGCATCGTACTTGGACTTAATTTATTAGAATATAGGATGCAGCATACCAGCTGGTGGAATGGAAGACAGTTGGTGTAGCGGTCATGGTCCGTGTATGTGAAGAGCCTGTGATTTCGTCTGCCCTTAGCCCTCTTCACGGCCTTGACTTCTGTGTGGTACTGCCGGTCCAGAGGAGTCTGACATGCTGCCTCGTTCTGGAACAGTTCCATCTCATACTGGAGCCACAGAGAGACACAATAGAACATTGGCAAGGAAATGGAAAAGGTGGTGAATAAAGTATTTGAAAGGAAAAGTTAATTATAATTGATCAAAATCATTTTAAGATATCTAATCTTAACTCCATAATTTGAATATGCTGGGGGATGAAGATACTAAGTGTTCTACCTCACTGAAGAGTTTCTCCTGCCAGCCCACCTCCAGTTCCTCCTCATTATCACCTGATGACACAGGAAAAGGGTCAAAGATAATCTTTACTGAAGTTCAACTGATGAAGGCAAATTGGTGTGAGTGGTGCAACACACGAGTACAGTACATAACAAAGTAATCTGTGGATTATGTTCAGAGAAAACTAAAGTGGAAGATTGTCCAGCAGTATTTTTGATAATGATACCTGTCTGGCTCTGTGAGGTGAGGGTTTCCAGTTCAATGGCTCCTCTGTCTTGCTGGGACAGAACTTCCTGCTGGAGGTGCTGGGAGAGGGCTGCTGTGGAGGTCACCCTCTCTATACGCACCCTGAGTCAGGGAATTAAACAGCGCGTTGAAATAACGTATCCTGAGCAAAGAGTTGTATGGCTAGGCTAATGCTAACGTCACCTTCAGTCACTTACTTTACTCTCAAGTTTTTGACAGCATCCCGGGATCGATACACAGCTTCTCCGGTATCCGTGTTCCAAAAGTCCGCCATTAACATTTACCACGTAAACATACAAACGCTGTTGGCTTTAGGTGAGCTAGCCTTAGCACACGGCTAGTTTCATACGTTTTGTGTTTGGTGCTTTCACAACGACTTGAAAATTGTTAGCTACCCACTCACGGCGTTTAGAAACGTAACCGGAAAGAATGTCGGCGAAAAGTTAATAATAATGTTGTAGGTTAAAGCTACAATGAGAAGCTAACAAGCTAAGAGCAAAGCTAAAAGGACAGCAAGCGGATAGTTGTCGTTGCCATAGAGATTGGTAGTTCTTCTTCCTTAGTTTTCTTAAGAGCATTACTGGCTCCTACTGGGCTGGAGGGTGCAGTGTTTTTATAAAGTCACTAACCAAATAATACACACACAGTAATGTTACAAATGTAATTTCATTATTTACAACGATCTTAAAGACGTAAACAAATGGAAAAACACACAAAGTGCATGGATACTCGTATTTTAAGGTTGCAACACTACATATTTTATGTGGGTGTTATCTTGTTCAAAAATGCCAGAAAAAACAGGAGATGTTTTTAGGAAAATAAATTTGTTTACAAAAATACTTTGCTGTGATGATTCAGTTATTGACTACCCTCCCTTGTTGCCATGTACTTTCCTATTTATTCACTTTGGATTCTCTTTGGATCACGACCATAGACTGTATATAAAGAGATCACGACGGACCTGTGCCTAAAGCCCTTTGTTATACATTCTCCTAACGTTAGAGGGGGGTAATGATGGAGTCTGGTAGCAACTTGTCCTCTGTTTAAATCAAACGAAGAAGAGGGCCGTGGGAGGCGGGTCCAGTGGATATCTCGGGACCAATCAGAGCAGCTGGCGGGTGTTGGGTTGTTGTGGCACGGAGGGTCTACAGTCTATGGCTGTCACACTTGTTTTAAACGTGTCAAACATTATAACGTTACTTCACCATGGCGTCGTTTGTGACCGAAGTACTCGCCAGCTCCGGCAAACTGGAGAAAGAGGACCTGTCCGGCAAAATAAGCAAAATGTCGCGCAAGGTGGAGGATACGAAGGTAACCCGCTAGCTGACGTAGCATTAGCTTCGCTGGACAAAGTTTGAATTAGCTTTAGCCGTTAGCGCTAACAGCGACAGATGTGAAACTTAACTCATCCTCTGACTAACTTGCGGCAAGATGTTCACTGGAATAACACTTAGCCGCGAATAAACAGTGGGGACATCGTTTACTTATGAAAGTGCACCATTGAGCTAACTTAATACGAGTTTAGTACATTTTCTTTAGCAGTACTGTTAGCTAGCCACAGTGTATGTGATGCCATCCAACGAGCTACGTGGCTCACTAGCAAACTCAACACATTTGAAACCTCAGGACAATGACTCGGATGTGCGTCCTGTAGTATAAACATCAGTCTTTCTACTTAGACGCATGATCGTCAAGGTCAGCTTGACTAAACTTGTTCATCCTTCCAGTCATTAGACAGAGGACACTTCACTCCAAAAACACCTACAACTAATTTAGTACACTAGCCGAACAAACAGGTAAAGAAGCTCTAGATCAGTTAGAGTATTTATCTGACTACTATTTAACTTTGTAAAATTCATTTTGTTATGAGAAAAACGTGTGTAATTTTATTAAGTGTCCAACTCAGTTTTAGATTTAGACTGATCCACTCAATACATTTATTTTAATAATCGATCAAGGAAAAAGGCAACTGTTCTCCAGTCCCTTTAGATGTGAAGAGTTTTTGGATTGAATGCACTTTGTCAGTTGCCATGATACAGCAGTTGTGTTCTCTGTGTAAGCCCGGTTGTTTACTGAATCAAACATAATTTGCTTCTGTCCGGGTCATTGGATGGATGAAAAGATAGGTTCGCCAAAAATGACTGGTTATTGTGGATACCCACTGGGAATTTCGTTATATAACTTGTCATTTGTATAGTGGTTGTGTGTACAAGCTTTTGTAATTAACAGGAACCATTATATATATATATTACTAAGTAGATGAATATAATTAAATACATTTGCAAACAAGCTTTCTATTAATTCCTTTTGCTTCATTTTTTTCTCAGGAAGAAGTATGTGACATGATAAATAAGAGATATGGTGACTTCCTACCCAGTCTCCAAGGATCTGAGGAGCTAATGGTGCAGGTGGAGGAGGTCGCCAAAGAAATGGATGTCCTTAAAAATTGCATTGAGAATGAGGTATGCTTGAAACTGTTTATAAATGTGATGAAAGAGCAGAACAGACTGGGATACATTGTTTAGCACTGCCATTAAACTGTGTGTGTGTGTGTGTAACACAGGTACAACAAAACATCCATGTGGCTGTGGCGGAGTATGCAAAACTGAAGCAGCAGTTGGAGAAAAATACCATCATCATAAAAATGCTAGGATACATCAAAGAGGTAAATCAACCATGTATTTTATTAAGTTAAATGTTTTACGTAGTTGTATTTAAATAGTGTCAAAATGCTCAGAGTGTGAACATATAATTTACAGATTGATTGAGTTTACACATTTCAGTTTTAAAATCACAAGGACAAAAAAATATATTTTTATAATTTTATATTTCTTACTGGAACTAGCTGTTATTAAGAGTTGCTTTCTGCATTGTCCTGAAAAATAGATACAAATGTGTGGATTGGGGTTAGCCGTACATTAAATAAAAATCTAGCAGAGAAAACGATGAATTTTGATGATCTGTAATTTCTGTTGGTGTCATTCCGTCTGTTTGGCTCAGTTTCACAATGCAATGGAGGAGTTTAGCAAAGCTTTACAAGAGAAGAAGTATGTTGATGCAGCCAACCAGCTGGAAAGGGTAAGAGCTATTAACATCATGTCCATACAAACTTACCATTACTCTGAAGTAGACCTGAGCAATTGTTTGAAAACTAATGAAAACATGGCTAATATAAAATATTCTCTATTTAAAGTTCATTTCTTTAGACAGACTTTTAACTGCCCTATAATATACTTGAATAAATGTAACAAGAAAAAAATGGCATAGCGATGTGTTTAAGTTTAGGCTTGATTTGGCTTCAGTGAAGAGAGAACACAGAACAAGCTTAAAGGTTCAGTGTGGAAGATTTAGGTGAAAGGGATCCTCGTGATGTTTTCACTTCTGTGTTTTATCTGCATTGTATGAGTTGTTGTTTTCTTTCTTACCCTTTATATTTAAATACTTTATATTTACTTTAGGAGGGGTTCCTCTCTATGGAGGCAACCATGTTTTTTTTTACAGTAGTCCAGACTGGACAAACTAAACACCTTTTAGTTTTTAAGGCAACTGAAGGCTGCCACAGGTTCTCTTTCATGTTTGGTAGGGGAGGGTGAGGTGAGGGGTATTAATTTGCAACTTGACCACTAGATGTCACTAAACTCTACACACTGAACCTTTAATGTAAATACTGGTCAAGGAAAAGTGAGAAGGTTGCTGCTACATGTAAGCATATTTATAGTATTTACAATAAACTATTTTCTTAAGTGCATCCCAACATTGATTCATGGTTAATATTTTTTTCTAGGCAAGAGCCAGTGTGGATTCATTGAAGGCTTGGAAGACTTCCCAGCTGCCTCTGCTCAGTACTCTCAGCTCGGAGCTGACAGTGCAGAGAGAAAACTTAATTTACCACATGGGAGATGAATGGAAACGCCTCGTCATCTGGAGATTGCCATCCTCAAAGGGTGAGACGTCCTCTGGTAGAACATTCTTACTATGTTAGTCAGATGTAGATCATATACCAGTGACTCACCTTTCACCCAAAAACACTTCCAGAATTCCAGTCATAATTTCAATTTCGTACATTTTGGACAAAATAGATGCATTTATAAGCTGGTCTTAGACTTGTTAGCATTTCATGTTCTTTGTATTTCAAAAACAAAATGATAAATCTACCTGAACACGTTGCATTAACATTGGCTTTGGATTCTTACCATTAGAGCCTGCAGGTCTGAAGTCCTTCCTGAAGGTTGAGCTGAAGCTGAGCCATCCCTGCAGTAAAGAGGTTGAACCCAAACCCCCTGCTTTGTTGTGCTCTGTCCTGCAGGCTCTGGCCATCCAAGGAGACCTTCAGCACAAGATCAAACTCTTCAGTAAGAACAACAGAAACGGATCTCTGAATATGCAGTCCTTTATACAGACATCATGGGTAAAGCACATTTCTGTCCTTTCTGTCGTTCAGGTCAAGTACTGTTGAAGAACATGTTGAAGCCGTTGGTGGTGTACCCGTCACTGTCAGTGAAGGTAACAGAGCAGCAGGGTGAGGGAACTTTCCTGGCTTTAGAGTGTTTGGAGGAGAGCCGAGATGAGCGATCCACACCGTCACAGGTCTACAGGAAACTGCTCCTGGTGCTCAAGACACTGCACTCACACCTGCTAGGTAAAGTATGGCTGGGCCCATGTAGAAATATAACATCATGCTTTAAGATTGCTCAGTGTTGCTGTGTTTAACATCTTTATCACAACTTCATGATTCATAAGGCGCATTTGTAACGAAAAAGTGACCAAATAAACAGCGATGATCTTACGTGTTAGCCATGCTTATCTCAAACTTTCTGTTCTTGATATGTTGTATGATGAGCTTGAGAAAGGCAAGTCACGTGTGTTGTTTTTCAGACGTGTCCATTGGTGCTAAAAAGCTCTCAACTATCTTGGGGGAGCTGATTTGGGAGGAACTTTCCCAGTGCATCATCAACGAGTGTCTGCTCTATTCCATCCCCACCAACAGCAGCCAGCTAGAGAAATATAAAAGTGTATGGACCTAACATATATAATTATATATATGATATATTTATAATATAATTATAAAGTTACACCTACAGAAAATATACAAATGGTATTGTTAACTACATACTGAAAAGAAACATGTCTTTGTCTTGCTATTGTAAGAGGTTATTGTGGTCTGTAACATTTTTTATATATATTTTTTTTTACATACTCAAGGTGATCAAGGAAACAGAGGAGTTTGAAAAGTCCCTGAAAGAGATGGAATTTCTGCAGGGCGACTCCACAGACTTGCTCAAATATGCCAGAGACGTCAACTGTCACTTTGCCAGCAAGAAGTGCAAGGATGTCATTGTAGCCGCCCGCAAACTCATGACCTCCAAGATGCACAACACTGTCAAGGCATGTGGGCATGTGAACTTTTGAATGAATTCACTTTTTGCCACCACGTTGGAGTGAATGTTCAAATTTCAAATGAAAAGTAAACAGCCCTAGCATACATAAGTCAAGCTGGTTTTCAGTAATTATGTTTGACTAACAAACGTTTTCTGGATATGCTGGTTGAGACAATCTTTCACTTTAGGTCTAATGTTAAAGCGGAATGTAAATCCTACCTTTGTGCAGCTAATACTTAAGAATTCAAGTGAATTGAATTGAAGATACTTGCAGCATTAAACCCTCAAACAACCAGTAATGTAGTTTAAAGAGAAAAGTGTGGTTGAGAAAATGTGAATGTCCTGAAGTGTTATACAATCCTCTCTTTTCCAACATACTCTCCTGGAAAAAACATCTCATGCTGGTCTCTCACAGTAAATATTTTATATATAACCATAATCCCTTTTTTAAAATCTCCCTCCATTAGATTACACCAGACTCCAAGCTGCGTCTCCCCAAGCTCCCTGCTCCAAGTTCAGAGCTGAAGGTGAAGCAGGAGGCCACAAAGGAGGAGATCACGATGGAGAACACAAAGCAGCTGTCAGCGTGGAGTCTGTGTCTACCAGCCTGTCGCATCAGTGAGTCAGTGCAGCAGCTGATGGAGCTGACACTCAACACTCTATGTGAGGCTGTCGGAAGCTCCACACAATGGTATGTTACAGTGCTCAAAGACCTACTGTGTGTTGTTATGAGGTACATATGATGTCATTGTGACTGGCAGCACAATGTAATAGTTCCATGGAACAACATTACTTCCTGAAAGTAATCATTTAGGACTATGTACAGTATCATTATTCATTTTTATATTTTTAATTTTGTTGTAGAGAGTCTTTGGCTCACAACACTGGTTTGCTACTGTCATTACAAAACACTGAGGCTAGTCAAGTCAGTACAGCTACAGTCCACAGTGTGGAGGAGATTGACCAAAATGTTTTTTTCTCAGACCACCACACTTCATCAGTAAAAATGTGTTTTCAAAATCTCTGTTCTTTTCAGTGCTTTACAACTCTTCTTCACTGTGAGAAACATTTTCCAGCTGTTCTATGATGTTGTGCCAACATATCACAAGTAAGAATGTTTTCATTACATAACGCACAGCCGACCAGACCAACACATTTCCACTGAAGGTGTAAAAACTTTGCCCTCTGCTCCTTCATCCAGGGAGAACCTGCTCAAGTTCCCTCACCTGGCTGCCATTCAACACAACAACTGCATGTACCTGGCCCACCACCTGCTCACTCTGGGGCACCATTTCAGAGCTCATCTGCCCCAGCCCCTCAGCGAGGGAGTTGCAACATTTGTGGACATGGTGCCCGGTTTCAGGAAACTGGGTAAACATTCATTTCTATGAACTAATATGGTGCCGAAAGGATGATTCCTCATAATTTCAGTCACCAACACTACTGTCAATAATAAGGCATCACTAGAACGACTGGCTTGGTTTCATTAACATTTCATGAGGAGATTTATGGTCTGCACTATTTCCTGTAGGTGCCCAGTGCTTCTTAGCTCAGATGAATGTGCAGAGAGCTGAACTGTTGGAGAGACTTTCCACTGCTCACAACTTCTGCAATCTGGATGACGAAGATAATTACATTGCAGCGAGCAAAGCTGTGAGACAGGTGAGAGGAAAGGCTTTCAAAATAAGAATGTAAATGAGTTGTAACAATGAGTGTGTCAGAAAAATATGATGGAACTGTATATTTTATGTCGTAATGAAATAAAACTGATAATACCACTAACATTAGCCGTGCCATGGTTTTACTATTCATTCTTTCACTTTTCATCTGTTTGTGTGCAGGTGATTCATCAGTTGAAACAGTTGGGTACAGTATGGCAGGACGTCCTGCCCGTTAGCATCTATTGTAAAGCCATGGGCAACCTCCTCAACACTGCCATCACTGAAGTCATTGCCAAAATCATGATGCTAGAGGTTTGTCTTGTTTTCCATCACGCAGGACCATATAAACAATTATACCAACAAGTCTGGAACCAAACTAGGGGCAGAATTGTTGGTGCCAGCTGGTGAAAGAATCATAATGTAAAGTCTACAATAATAGCTGGATTTCAAATAATGGTAGAGTCAATGTACAGCACAAAAAGTAAATGTTGGTTCCTGTTAAATTCCTGTTGTGAAAAAATTGAGTAGAATGGAATTATATCTACTATAATGACCTCAATGATAAGTTCATATCATCAATAAGTGCAGATTCCTACAGCTGGTTTCATTTATGGTGCAGTACTGGGTTGATAAAATGTCCAAATATGTGAAAATGTTATCACTATCATACATCTCTTGAAAAAACCTCAACATAAAAGTGATATTATCTTGATATGGTATGAAGATGATCTTCTGTAAACTCGTGGCTGATGATCAATAAGGATTTTATTTCTCTGTCCATATCTGTTTACAGGATATTTCCTCTGAGGATGGGGAGCACCTGCACACTCTGTGCCAAACCATCATCGAGGAAGGTCCGCTCGTCTTCATCCCTTTGGCTGAGGAAAAGAAGAACAAGAAATATCAGGAGGAAGTGCCGCTCTATGTGAAGAAGTGGAGCACCTTCAAGGAGCTGGTCATCGTGCTGCGGGCCAACCTGCAGGAGATTGTTGACAGGTAAGATGGAAACTGGACCAAACACTAGATGCTTAATTTCAAACTCCATACCTCTAGTTTGAAGCTCCAACATTTATGAATGTGTACTCTCCAAACCTACACTAAGTTATTGGGTTATTTAGCCACAGAAAACCTTAAATTACTGTTTTCAGATATTTATTAGTACTTCTCATGACAAGTCCAATTGATTCACTGAACCTCTGATAACATGATTTTTATTGCCCCTCCACAGGTGGGCTGATGGTAAAGGTCCTTTGGCGTTGGAGTTCTCCAGTTCAGAGGTGAAGAATCTGATCCGAGCCTTGTTTCAGAACACAGAGAGGAGAGCTGTGGCTCTGACCAAAATCAAATGAACACTTGGAGCTAACGACCAACAAGACGATACTGCAGCACTTCTTCCTCTGTGGAAAACAGGATTTGTGTATTAAATCATATCCATTCTTTGCTATGTACATTAAATATATTACTACTCTATTCCTTTAAGTAAACCACATGGTGATATTAATTAATACTGAGACTTACAGCAGCAGCAGATAAAGGATGTGATGCCATTAAACACAACATAACTGTCAAGTACATTTTCTGTCTGCTAACACAGACACGTCCATGTATGGAGTTGGAACTGTTTGATTGTCTCTGGGATTATAAACTGATTGTAATCAATCTGTGGGATATTATTCTTCTGCTCATCAGACTGTAATCAGTCCCACAGAGATTACACAAAGGCGTCTTTACATCCGCCTGCAGACTCAGTCGTATAGCTTTGCTTCAGGGGGGGGTTTAACCATGACAGAGCCAACTGAGGTTGTGTAACCGGCGGCTTGCCATCTGTTGACATGTGATGTGGCATCAAGGGTTCATTTTGTTGGTCAAACTTCATCTGTGTTGCAGTGAGCTTGTGTCGGAGGTCTCTGTTGTTCTGTGCTGGTGTCATTTCAGGAGAAAGAGTTTGCTGAGTTGGTTCAGATCTCAACGCCTCTAAATGAACTTATGGCTCTAACGAAGATTTCCCGAAACTTGCATCTCATAAAAAATCTCCTTGTAAAAGCAGTGAAACTGAACTTGTCTATAATGTATTTATTGTATCTCAAAATAAACCAAAAGATGCAACTTTTTACAACCTTTTGAGAACCGTTTGTTTTTAATGAATATGATGTTGGTGTCAGTACATGATGCTTAATTTTACAAATAAAATGGGGCAGTTGTGATAGCGGGTAGAAAGTGTCATCCACAAATCAGAAGGTCAGTTATTCTTTCCCAATGTCCTCCGGTTCTGATGGATCTAAAGATGCTGAAGCACTGTATGGATGGGAGAATTTGACTTCTACTTAAAGTGCCTTTAAAGGTCAATAAGGCTGGAGAAGTGATATTTATGAATATAGTCAAATTCACAATCCCTGCTACATCTTGGGGTGCAGAGTCACCTTGGCATAATTTTAAATATGTATAATTATGTATATATGTATGTATCGGAGTGGTTTTCTAATTAAACACTTAGAAAGCAGAATGAATTTAAAAACGACCTGACCTGATGTACAGTAGTGACACTGGAGGAGGTGATCTATTCAGTGTTTTGGGCTGATTGTTGTCAGAAGTTGCTGTGTGAGTGATTGGAGGGGAGGAGACAAACAGCTGGACAGCAACAGTCACACAGCAGCTCGTCCGTCACTCATCGTCTTTCTTCATCTGATCAAACCTGATGACTTCAACAAGGAAGTTCAACTCTGGCAGCAGCCGTGTTCTTCTTCAGCTATGCTCCACAGAGGTATGTGACCATTTACCCTTTTTATAATGACCTTTTCAGTAGATGTGTTAGAATCAGATGTGGCAATCAGAAAAGACTGACAGGTTTGAGTATTAATTTTATAAATAAAATGAACCCAAGTTTCATTCAAATGAATTATTTTTCAATTATTTGACTCATTGTTTGGTATATAAAATCACTGTTTCCCAGAGCTCAAAGAGACATCATGTTCTTTGTTATGACTAACTGACTGTACAAAAATTCAAAAATAGCAGTTGACTATAATTCTCTAAACGTGGGAGAAGCAACATTCTCACATAGAAGAAAAACTGAAAGAAAGAACTGACAATACATTGATTATAGAATCTGTTTGTGGACATTCTGTCAATCAACTCATTGATAAACTAACAAATCGTCGCAGCTCAAACTAATTTAATTTGCAAGAAATTTCCTGTAAATAAATTATTTGGTACAAACTATGAGAAGAGACAGGTGGAGCATTTAAATTAAAACCCATTCAGACTCAAAATAGACTCTGTATAAAAAGATGTTTATATTGGAACTGACTGCAGTTCGTTATCACCGGATTCTTTTAGTATCGTTTTTTGTCCATTTAGAAGAAGAGGACCGATTCCCACAGTAAAAATCTGTCCGTCTCATTGGCTCTGCACAGACCGGTCGTGGTCAGGATTCAGAAACGTGTCACATTTTGTGTCACAACACTGTTTAAAAAATAAGACAGAAGTTCATTTGGCCACATCTGGACAATACTATCTCTAAGCCTCTCTGTCCAAACACAGTCGATAATCTTTTCAAATCCATCATGTTCTTTGGTGTTTCTCAGATTAATTTTGAGGATTAGTGATAATCCCTTCATGTGCGCCTGAGACACTGATCAGCCCACTTCAGACAGATGAAACTTCATGTTGGGCAGATGAAGAAGGAAAGCATCATCGTCATCATCATCGTCATCATCATCGTCATCATCATCATCACAGCTGCACAGGCCTACAGACAGATCTCAAAGAAATTGTTCTCCTGGAAGAGCAGCTGAATATAAACAGGACACTGAGTTGTCTACATGATGAAAATGGAAAATTGAAAATGTGTCACTGAGTGAAAACAGGTGCCTCCATCAATGGTTACTAAGTGATGTTTTCACAAACTCTTACTGAAACCAGAATTAGCTCTCAGTAGACAGAGACCTCCACCAAGGCCCAGCAGTTTAGCTGCACCCCATTCCTAACAATCATAGATATCAGTTGCCTAAATATCCCAGATGTTTTAAAATCAAGATCTATGAATTATATCCTGGGAGATAAGTAAAAACAAATGATATATTGCAATGTCAAAGAAAGTGATTAAAAGTAGTTCCTGGATCTGACCCTTGTCCAGATCCATGAAATATTTTACAGGTTCTTTCTTGGCCTATGTCCCATCCCTCCCTGGAGTTTCACTAAAATAAATTCAGTAGCTTTTGTATAAAACAAATAAACGAACAAATGTAGCAGGGTGAAAACATTATCTCCTTGGTGAGGGTAATAAGCTTTGAAGCAGCACTAACAGGGGACATGGTAATGTCCCTCTCTAGCTGCCTTTGTAATTCCAATTTGATGTTGTTGCCCACACAGAGGCCAGACGTGAGGAGAAATCAACATCTTGAAGAAGACCTCAGCGATGAGCTCCACTGTGATGTGCAATAGAGACACTCTGCAGAACGTCAGGATCGAGCCTCGCAGGAACTCCATCCCCCCCACGCAGACCGTCACTGCTAAACATCTGCTGGCTTACCTGCCGCGGCCACAACCAGAATCTATACGTTACACTCCTTACACCTACAAGGTACAGCTGTCTGTATTAATCACTGAGCTGCATCTTAATTTAATACCAAGGAGAAAAAATGCCAAGCTTTATAGTTTGTAGAACAACTCATATTATATATCTTATTATCATTGCATGTATTTAAATGAAAATACACTGGAATCCATGAATCCTTATCTTTTGTCTGTATTATAATTATTACTGTGTTAGTCTGACTTCCCTGCCTTATCTGTGCCCAAACCCCAGCTACTTTTTAATGTTAAAAACATGTTACAAATATGTAGTTTGGTCTTTTGTTCTACTTCTCACAATCTTGTAAAACACAGTTTATGAAGCTACTTGTCAATGATTTCACGATCATGCATTTTATGATTTTATGATCTTTCATTTCAGGGTGCAGCTAAATCCACTGTTGCTTCCATGATGATTGCAAAAAGAGCCTCTCTCATCCACAACAACTTTAACTACACCATCTGCTCATCACTCCCATCGTCCCAGGAGGCCTCTCCCTCCCAAACCCACAGTCCCTGCCCTCCGTCCAGTCAGGCTCTGACTTTAACCAAGCAGGATCCCCTTCAGCAGCAAACCATCCGAGCAGCTCCTCCGCCTCCAGCAGAGGAGACCCCGGTGCCTCAACCTTTGCATCGCAGCAGACACCTCAAGCGCTTCAGCTCCAGGTGGCAGTCGAGAGGCTCCACCAGTAGCAACAACGTCCCAGTGTCTGTACTCGATAAACAGCACAGTGCAAAGAGTCACAAGAAGCGTTGCAAGCTGCTAGGTGATGAGCCCTCTTCGCATGTCACTGCCAGCAATCTGCGCCAGCGTTACATCACCAAGGATGGCAAGTGCAGGGTCAATCTGGGGCCTATCAAAGACAAGAGTCGCTTCATCTCAGATATCTTCACTACAATAGTGGACCTGCAGTATCGCTGGTTCCTTCTCGTCTTCACTATGTGCTACATCCTCACATGGGTGACATTTGGTGGTATCTATTTTCTAGGTGCCTGGTTGCGTGATGACATTGCTCATGTCCATGACCCACAATGGAAGGCGTGCTTCCAGAATGTAGACAGTTTCCTATCAGCCCTGTTGCTGTCATTAGAAAGCCAGAGAACCATTGGGTATGGCTCCAGGATGGTGACAGCTCACTGCTACGAGGGTACGGTGCTCCTGATGGTCCAGTCCATCCTTGGCTCCATCATCGACGCTCTGATGGTGGGCTGCATGTTTGTTAAAATCTCCCGGCCCCAGCAGAGAGCTCAGACGCTGATCTTCAGCAAGCACTGTGTCATATGTGAGCGTGACGAGAAGCTGTGCATGCTCTTCCGCATCGGTGATCTCCGAGAGAGCCACATGGTGGACGCCAAGATCCGGGCCAAGCTGATCAAGTCCCGGCAGACCAAGGAGGGCGAGTTCATCCCGCTGGAGCAGTCGGAGATCAACCTGGGCTACGACACCGGAGGAGACAGGCTGCTCCTGGTGGAGCCCCAGACCATCACCCACGTCATAGGTGAAAGCAGCCCCTTCTGGGAGGTCGGGGCCGAGCGTCTGAAGAGGGAAACCTTTGAGATCATTGTCATCCTTGAGGGCATCGTGGAGACATCAGGTTTGGAGAAGTATTTGTAACTCTGCTGCTGTTCCAAAGCTAAGATCATCTTCATAGTAATGCAGCTGTATTCAAAAACATAACATTTTCAGATGGTGCATGGTTGGAAACACCACTTCTCTTAAAGATCACTTGTTTTGACTGTCAGCAACGCCAAAGACACAACAAAGCTGTTGTCCTTGACACATCTTTGTTTCGGCACAACTTTAAGGTTATGATTTGATTACAGGTTTTCATGGTTTTTTTGACTGTGTCTTGTGCACAGAAGGGGTTATAGCTTTGATGTAATGAGATCTGAACCTCTGTAGCTGTGCCTCTTTTATATGTGTATTCTAACAATCACTGGGAAATCTGCTCTCAAAATGTGTCTCTGCTGCTAAGCAGTAAGTAAACTGTCTAAAACAACTGAGGGGATTCCATAAACTCCACTGTTTCCAATGTATAAATATATTTAAAGTGTGGATCAGTGTAAGCAGGAGCCAGTTTTACGATTACTAGTATTTACTTCAACCTCATCCCATACAGAACACACTACTACTCGCCAGGGTGTAGAGACAGACAACCATTCACACCTATGACCAATCTTAAATCTCCAATTAACCTAACCCCAGTCTGCTTGCCTTGGACTGAAGTCGACGGAAGGCCCGGCCAAGTTGGGATTCAAACCAAGAACCTTGCTGAGATGTAACAGTGTTAGGCTACAACCTGCTGTGGCAAATGGTGCATGTAGTGTGTCAGATGGTAATGTTCAGATGCAGAACACTAATGCTGCTGAGCAACAGACACAAAAAGTACCAGAATGCTAAATGTATTTGTTTGCCCTTTTTTTCCTAAGGAAAGTGCCATTTACCATTTCTCCTTTTGACTTTGTGCTGCAGGTATGACATGCCAGGCGAGGACTTCCTACACAGAGGATGAGGTCCTTTGGGGCCACAGATTTGAGTCCTGTATTTCCTTGGAGAAAGGAGCGTTCCGTGTGGACTACAGTGCATTTGACAAAATCTTTGAGGTTCAAATGTCCCGACTCAGTGCGAAGGACAGTAGCTCAGCAAAAGAACAAGATGCTTTGTTTTAGAAAAACTTTGCTAAACCAACACTCCATTTGTACAATAATACTGCATATAATGAATAAATGTAATATTTCCTGATACCTGATAACTTTAACACTCATACTTAAATATTCATCTCAGGGTGGCTGAAACTGCTGTTTTCGTCTGTATGTTCTAAGGTTTGCTTTATGTTTTTGTTATAATTATCCATTTAATTCATGTTACAGTATGAAAGAGTTTTATGTTCTATTTAAATATTTTTCTAAAATTGTAATAAAAATCCTTCTACACCCAGTTGTCTGTAGTCTTGCCATTGAAAAATAATGATCCAACTCAGTGTCACCAAAGAGTGATTTCCGCTTTATCTTTCTCATGTGGTTTCATTTAAATAACTCTTTGAAGGCCAAACTGGATTTTTTTTCCGATGACGAATCATTTATCTTCTTCTGTTCAGCCTTCATTAATCATCGCCTCAGCTTTAGAGTGTAACCTATTGTTACTCACTGCACTGAACTATTTCACTGAATATAAAGTTGGTGAAACTTGACCCTCATTCTAGGGTCAAGTTTAGATGAAACACACTAGTGAAAACATCACTAGAACTATTTTAGATTAGCTTCACCTGAATCTTACACACTGAGCCTTTAAATGTCATGTGAGAGGGTTGAGATCAGTGTCTCCTCACTGTAACACAGATTCCCGTCCGGCAGGTGGCGCTGATGCAGGAAAGCCCAAACACCAAGAGAAGAAGAAGCCGTGTCAGAAGCGCAGCATGATGGGATATGAGAGTCCTCCGGCGGCGCGTTGCCGCCATGTCACCTAGAGAGAAACGCTTAGTGCTTCTCTCTTTTTTAGGCGTAGTTAGTCTCGCTCTTTATTATTTCCCTACATTTCTTTACGCGACTTTAATTATCGCAGTTTGTTGTATTGTGTGTTACTATCGCAGCGGAGGACCGCTTCCCGCCAGGCTAGGCCTGAATCCGCGGGCTGGACTGAACGTGCCAGGTGTGATCCGGCGCTGGTTGCTGGGTTGGGGGGTGACCGGCGTGTCGGTGGCCGCGCGGGGGAGGACGAGGAGCAGCGGCGACAGAGCCGAGTTCCGGGAACCAGCGGGACATTTCAGACAAAGGACCAGCGAGAGCGGGATTTACCGAGGGGAAGCTTTGGCAAGTGACTCGTTTCTGTTCAGTCCCCGGGATTTCCTCATGGGCAGTTACATCGGAAAACCCGAAAGTCCCACCGCTGAGCCCGGGAGGCCGAGGGCTGGGAGAAACCCCCGAGAGCAGCTGCGGGAGAAGCTCTCCAAACCCAACCATGCCGTCTATACCCCCAACAGGAGGCTGTCATTTGCTGGGTATGTTTATGGTCAAATCTCGTTATAACGTCCTGAGCCATTAGGAGGCAGTAACTGTCTGTGGCGTTCAGACTACGACGCTGTAGCTTGTTGGCGGGTTTTATTTACTAACTGTTAAACAACGGTCAACACCTGCATGTTGATGTGATGACCACAGTTTAGGATCATTCATAATATGCAGCACAAGAAATAACGTGCAGCACATTTGTGATTTGTAAACATCTCACCTTCACATGCTCATGACTTAATGATATAAATGAAGATGCACTATATTGGAACAATGGTCCTCTGAGACTCCTTTGAGTGGGGAATGGAGGCACACCTCATTACTTCAGCATACTTGTAAGACTATATTTCCTGAAGGTGAAGCATCATGTAGCTCCATCATTGACCTCAGTGCTGCTCTGCATGTTACTCTGTGGTATGGTCTTAAATCCTAATCTACACAAACCTAAAGAGTTGGTGTAGTGCTGGAATCACTTAGTAATATATGGATGGCCGAGGTCACAACTTGGCCTCTACGTGGTCTTGGTGTGTTGTTAAAGAACACAGACACCTTGGTTGTATACTTTTTGTGTATCAACCCCTTCATCATACCGTTTTCTTTGTTTCCGCAGGGAGCCACTTGGCAAAGTGGGCAGGTTCAACATTACCCCCCAGCGTCACTACCCACTGCAGCAGCCTGGTGCCTCATCAGTGGGCATCCTACCTCCTGTCGGGTGGGACGGCTTCAGAAAGAAAAACATCCTCAGCCCAAGAAACTCCCCGGCCGCCCTCAGTCCTGTCACTGTGAAGATTGCCAGGCCCAACCACAGCACCCCCAGGTCTGTACATTGATGCAAGCTGTGTTTCTATTGTTTTGTCCATTATCTAATAATAAAACACATGTATGTTTGTATGTGACCTTAATCTGATCCATTGTCAAATGTTGGGTCAGATCAGATAATCCATCATGCCTTGCGGAATTGTTATCAGTTGCATTATTATTTTCTATTATTTTAAATTGACTCTGTGTTTCAAAGTGTTTGTTACACAGACAGAGCAATCTGAGTTTTGATATGCATTGACTAAATTATTCATTTATTCTTCAGCAGTAATGCTATCTGAAAGTTAACATTGATAGAAGCTCAACCATGTCCCGTTTTATTTTTAGTTTGGAGCATCTAAGTTGTGCCAGGCTTCCCATGGCCCCTGCGGACCCTTGCTCCAGAGAAAGTGTCCTCAGGGTGTTGAAGGAAAGTCGCAAGAGAGAAGTGGAGGATGACGACAGGAGCTTCACAACTGAACAGAAAAGCAAAAGAAGGTACCAAGCTGAAACAGTGGACACATTGTGTTTGTTTAAGAAGATTCACTTTGATCACTGTTCTGTGTTCTTACCTCTGACTCAAGTAACAGTTTACATAAAGTATACAGAAGCCAAAATCCATCACTCATTCAGTTTTTGGTCAGTGTTTTTTGGCTTTTGCTATCTCAGCATTATTGTCCATTAGAGCACATAAAGGTCAGTTTGCTCCATTAATTTAAATCTTATTCAAGCGAGAATGCCATCTTTGTCATGGCAGGTTTGGACAGCTTCTTGTCGACCTTATTTCCACCAGTTTTTTGCATGCACAGCTTCTGAATGAGGAAAAGCATTGTTGCATGTGTAAATGTGTATGTAGCAATGTGGGCTAAGCTGGACCAAATCAAGGAATCGGATATAACGAATACCACAGAATTACAGTAAAGAGGGAAAAGCATCAAAAATAGATTGAGGTTGAAACATTCACAGTGGGGCTTATAGAATATTTATAGAGATTCTTAGATGCTGAGATATGTCATTGTTGCTTTCTGCTTTAGGCTTAACATTGTTTAGCACTGTTTTCACAAATCAAGTGTATATAACAAATTATTTTGTATGTTTGTTTTCCATATTTATTTTCGCAGACGTAATGACAGTGGAGGAAGTGCACACTCTGCTTTTGAGCCTCTTTTACCCAATGGGACACTGTCACAGTTGGTCCCTAAGTGAGTTAAAAGTTCTAATATTGTCTTTGATAGTCACTGATAGCAATCCCCAAAGTATAGTGTGGCTGTCTGTGGGCTGATATACTTCTCCTTTGCCTCCTCCAGGCCAGGAAGCCTGAAAAGAGGGATGTCCTCACTGGCGGAGGAGTCCATCATGAAGAGGTCTCGCACCTCCTCCATCAGCTCTGGCAGTGGGGCCCATGCCCCTAGAGGGACCCCAGGCACCAGGAGAAACCCCATTCACAGCTCCTACAGTTCATCGCAAGGCCTTAGCCAGGTAAGACTTGCCTGCAGCATTATAGTGCATGTGGCCCTGCAGAGATTAAGTGGAGTTGTTAAGGCTTTATCTCCATCTTTACATGAACAGTGGAAGAAACCGTCAACACCCAGCTCCCCTCTGTCCAGCCCTGGATCGTCTCGCTGTCAGACTCCAGAGGGAGTCGCCAAAAGAGCAAGGTATGTGTCTGCTGATTTCCTGCTGGGTTCAGTCATTCACATTTAATATTATATTACATTTGCTTAAACTTGTCATTTCATTATCAGAGAGGATGACAGACAGTCCCCCAGTGCAGCATCCTCTGTGAGGTCAGAGCAGACGGCCTCCGACAAGGCTCCTGTTACTTGTAAGTCATGTATGGAAGTCATGTATTGCACAGACATAGACATGAATTTGTTATTTAGTGAGATTAAAGTTCAAAGATTTAAATGTATCATTATGTGATGATGTTGCAGCCAAACGGACCCCAGTCCCCAAGGTCCCCGTCACTACCTCAATAGACTCTACTGGTAGTGGTGGGAAGAGAAAAAGGAAGATCCAGTTGGTGTCCAGCCACCGTGACGATCAGATCTCACTGGTAATAACTGATATATTGCCAAACTACAAGCTTCCTTAAACCCATGCTTATATTGTGATGTACTAGATTGATCCGAATAAACCTATTTCACTCTCTGTGCTCGTTGAATGGCAGCCCCCGCCTCCAGAGCTTGGCTACAGCATCACTGTGAAAGACTTGGATGAAGAGAAAAAGGCTGCCCTCAGCAAGATCCAGAAAGTCCTGGAGACACCTGGTGAGTAAACGCAACCACAGAAATACAAATGCTGGAGGAGTGACAGATTAATTTACTGAACTTTGAAATACTATCGTGCTGCTGACCCAGCCTTGTTAGACCTGACCAGTCTTGTTAGGCTGTTGACTATATACGCCCTGAGTCCCTCCTTTGATTTGTCCTTATTTAGCTCCAGAGCCAGAGAAGTCTGTCTCTCCCCCGACCACCACTTCCAGCCAGATGACCGCCTCCTCTACCAGCTCTACCGCCGCCACCACCCTGAGCAGCCTTCTCGCAACTCCTCTGCCTACAGCCTCCAGCACTGCCATCCCAGTCATCAACCTGGATCCCAGTCCAGGCATCAGTGTCAGTACGGCACCTGCAGCTTCCAGCCCGCTGCTGGAGGCGCTGAAGATGAAGGCCGGCACTCCTGCTAGCTCCACGCCTGCTGCCAGCACAACCCTAGGTACGATCACGTCGCTGAGGGGAAGTTCTAAAGTCATCTTGACAATATTGTTCATTTTTAAAAATCTTCAGTCTCTTTGAGAAGTTTCCCATTGTGATTATAATAATTTATTTTTACTACAAATAATATTTCTTAAAATACAATTTAACCTTTTTTTTTGTAATTAGCATCTCCTGTGAGCTGATATTCACTGTTTAACCCAAATATTAAGCTCAAAAATACACATAGAAGTCTTGTTTTAATATCATACTGAAGTTGGGGGGAAAAAATCCCCAAATATATTGATTGAAAATGGGTCCATTATTAATATAATGTTCCACTTACATTTTTTCTGTTCGTATTTTCAAGTTGTGGTATACTTTCTTACTATCCGATATCCAAAGCATCTCCTATATTTCTTGACCTTTTGATTATTGTCATATGATTGATGGATTCCATCATGTTTTTCCCCTCCCTATTTGTTATCATTGTCTGTAGTGTCCGTGTTAACCACACCAGTGCAACCCAGTGGCTTAAACTTGAAGGTAACAACTGCAGTGGATTCCCCACGGCCTCCCCCGGCATACCCGTCTCAGTCCTCCACTGCTGGTGTGGAGCAGCCCTCTGCCTTCACTCAGGTCCTGAGTCAGGTCATGAAGTCTTCCAGCAGCACCCCACCTGTAGTAGGACCAACACTTTTCGGACTGCCCAGCCAGAGCAGCACGCTCTCTGCTCCTACAGCCTCTAACCCGATCACTGCTGCCCCCGCCCTAGCCAGCAGCTCTGAGTCAGTGAGTAACACAAACCCTCTGCTGGCTTCAGGGTTCAAGCCCATTTTCGCTGTCACTACCACCACATCCTCGTCGTCAGCTACATCAGCTCCAGAGAGCAAACCTCCTGTCCAAAGTTTCAAGCCCATCTTCGGAGG
The DNA here is from genome assembly GCF_024713975.1 of Paralichthys olivaceus. Lineage (NCBI taxonomy): Eukaryota > Metazoa > Chordata > Actinopteri > Pleuronectiformes > Paralichthyidae > Paralichthys > Paralichthys olivaceus. The sequence continues at coordinate 11,288,352 of NC_091107.1, read as the reverse complement.
TGCCACTGCAGTCACTGGCTTTGGACAGCCTGCCACCCTCACAACCACCAACCCAGTCTCTGCAGCAACTGGTACATCCTCAATATTTGGTGCATCAACAAGCAGCACCACAGCTGCCTCATCTGTTTTTCCTGGCTTGACCAACCCCCTCACGGGAACAGTTTCCACCAGCGCCATCAACACCACAACACAACCTGCTACCAAACCAAGTGTGAAGTCCCTCTTTGGTAACTGGTCCACACCATCTACAACAAGTAACAGCTCAGCCACAGTGCAGGCCCCTAATACAGGGAGCTCATTTCAGTTTGGAACTGCTACCACCACTACTGCAGCTGCCCCTGCCCCAGCTGCTGCTGCTACCACAACCTCCAGCAATGGAGCCTTCACATTTGGTGTCACACAGGCGGACCCTCAAGCTGCCAAGCAGAAGGCATTTGCCTTTGGTCAGCCAGCGCCCAGCCAAAACTCAACCACTGCTTCATTTGGAGGCTTTGCTATGGCCAATGCTGCAGCCACCACTGCTACTGCCCCCACCCAGTCCACTTTCCCCTTTGGGAAGTCGTCATTTGAACCGCCAGCAATGCAGTCAAACTTTGGCTCCTCAGCAGCACAACCAAAACCGTTCCCCTTTGGAAGCAACCCAGCATCATCCACGCCTGCTCCTAATCCCGCCCAAGCTCCTTTCAATTTCGGGTCTGCTGCTGCCACCACAGGAACTACATTTGGGACCCCAGCTAAACCAGCATTTGGAGCTGGTTCCACTGGTTTTGCTTTTGGTGGAACCACTGCTCCACCGGCTGCACCCACTGCTGCTCCGAGCTTCGGTGCAGCAACCCAGACTCAGAGCTCCTCCTCAGCCACATTCACATTTGGTAGTGCTGCTCCTCAGCCAGCTGCCTCTGGTCCATCTCAGCCGGCACCCAGTGGATTCAACTTTGGTGGTGCTGGTATACCGTGCCCTCAGTTTGGAACACCAGTTGCCAATAATCCTGCACCACAAATGGGAGGCTTCAACTTTGGGGCTGCTGCTACTGACAAATCAGCTTTTGGTAAGGAGTAATGACAATGCACTGTATGTTTTGCTTGTTTAAGTGGGTTCTACAGTGGGATTCAAAAATATTATCTTGTGGTGTGTTTCATAACTAACTGTCATTTGTTTGTATCCAAGCTGAATTGTTTTTTCGGCCCCAGTTATTCATGTTTAATCAAGTTTTGTGGTGCTTTCTCTGCAGGAACATCTACCCCATCATTTGGCCAGAGTGCTGCTGCAGGTCCAATTCCCTTTGGAAGTCCTGGAACTCCTGTCCAAGGCTTCAATGCTGTTCCTTTTGGTACGTCTTTAATGCTGTGACTTCCCTGGTATCATTTGCTGTTTACTATCCAGTTTGATCACTACCTTTTTTTCAGGAGTCTCGCAGTAGAGATGCTCCTCAAAACTTATGACCATTGTGCATTTTTAGAGAACATTCCAAAATATAACTAATGAAAAGACCAAAATTATTAGATGAAAATTCACAAAATTCAGGTGCTAGTTAACGTAGTCAACTAGCAATGAATGTTCATGGTTAGTAGTAGAAAGAATAAGAAATACATTTTATTGTTCCTTAGAAATGACATGCCCCGTGTTTTTTTCATTTTAAAAATTAGGGTCTCCAGCGGCTCCCTCCTTCTCTATTGGAGCTGGATCTAAGACATCTGGAGCACGTCAGAGGCTGCAGGCGCGGAGACAACACAACAGGAAGAAATAGCCTGTTACTTGTGTCGATCACTGCTTTCAGGGGACTTCTGCTGCTGCTGCTATTATGGCTAACCTGGCTAACATTGCTCTGTTCTAAGCTCAACAAACCCCAACCAGGCCGTCATCATCCACTCTGCCTCCTACACCTCCTCCAGTGGGATTGTGCTGGCCCTAAACATTGTTTGCAGAGGAGTTAGAATGAGCACACCAGCTTGCTGAGTTCAGGCTGCCTGAATGACTACATGACCCAGTGAGGGAACGTAGCAGTGAAGAGATAGAACCCAGAACAATGTACATTACTTGAAGAGGAAGAAAAGACAATTGAATAGTTTGATTCTGAACAAAAAGCATATCCAAAGTTATTTTTCCTTTAACAGTATGTGGACACTCCAATTGGTTCGTCTTAAGGAGAAAGTGGAGTCACACAAAGACACAGAGCCTCAGCTCAAACATTTATTTTTTTACGTGAAGCGCTCGCTGGTTTGTATGTCTCTGAATATTTGAGTACATTCTCTGAATGAGTCTGATTTGGATGAAATGCACAGTTGATTCAGATATGGTACACAACGCTGCAGTGTAAATGTAAAGTTATGAGTCGTGTGCATTATAAATTATTTTTTTAATTGGATCTCTGACCCTGTAAATGAGTGATGTGTTTCTGCACTTAAGGGCAACTTAGTTAATGTCTTAATGTAGTTAGTGAAGACCCTTGTGTTTTTGTTTCATACTTTGTCATTACAAGCATTCCCAGAGTCCTCATGTGGGCAGCCTTGTTGTGGTAGCGATGCCAACACGGATGTAATTACGGAGTCAGTATATGATTAGGATGACTACTCTTAATTTGTGCTGTCGAACCAAAGCCAATTCTTCAACTTCATGCCTGTGAAAACAACCTGTGATCTGTATCTCATCTTTACATCCTGAGACGTGTTTGTTTGTGCCAGACTACCTCTTTACCTCCCAGGCTCTAAAGTCTTGTTAGTTCACAAAAAAATAACAAACCATACAGCATTGGCTCGATTCATAAAATTTTACCTTTAACTACTGTTAATACAGATGTACTTTAATAAATATGGTGAAGTTTTTTTTTCCTTTCAAACGTCTGTGGAACAACATTTTCTCCCCACTTCTGAAATATCACAGTTCCAATAAATTACACTACATTGAGGTTTTATCACATCTTTTGAATTGGAGCCCTTATCTACAGGTAATTCTCACTGATGATGCAGGGATCTTTGTCATATCTTATGACTTATTTGCACAATAAGGTGAAGAATTTTGTCAAGCAAACATGGTGGTTAACTGATTGATGTCAACTATTGAATGAGTTATTTATTTTCCCTTCTGAGTAAAATTCTCCCCTTGTAGAAAGTGGATAGTATCTGATGCAGTTTTTGATGGATAGATTTTGAAACAATAAAAACTGAATTTTGAACATGGATGATCCAACAAGAACACACTGGTGGTGGAAACCTTTCAAGGTCCTATATTGTTATCCTCCAATGTGACCAATGGAAAAGGCTCCAGACCAAGGTCTGATGCTTGTGTAGCTGTTTTATTCATATTCAGTCTTTTTAAACAGGCTGACAATCCATCTGAAAACATTAGTACTCCACAATTTTCTGTCATTTTTAGTGTACACATTTTTATTTACATCCACATTTTACTTTAACGGATATTTATGAGTTTGTGCAATTTGGTGCAGATCCAAATACATACAAAAATGATGAGCCATGGAGGTACAAGTGGCATTTTAGTTTTCATTGCATCTAAAAATTAGTTAAGCCAAAGGTTTAACCTCAAAACACCTTTTCATGATCCAGTCCTGTAGGGGGCGGTCATCTCTGTGTTACTGCAGAAGGAAATAAAACGAAGAAGCTGTGTGCGCATGCGCCTTCGTGTGTCACAGGCACTCAGTGGTTGGTAGCAGGGCTGAAGCTACCTTAGCTGATAGCGGTGAGAGGTACGTGGCAGAAGCTCTGGACATGGAGGTGTCTGCTCTGGTCGCCCTGACCTTGTTGCTGGGGGCTCTGGTGGTGCTGGTGGCGCTGGCGGTGGGCAAGCGGAAGGAGGAGATACGAGAGGAAGCGGAGCAGGCGGCGGAGTTTGCCGGTAAGACCCGCGATCGGACGGGCTAACGAAACTGTAGCTAGCCCCCGGAGCGGTGAGTCACTGACCCGCTCACCATCACTGCCCGGCGCTCCCGCACGTTTCTGCGGCTGCAGTCACTCACAAGCACCGTGGACGGACAGTCAGTGATGGGAGTGTGTCTGTGATTCATTCACAAAGCGACACACACCACCAACGAAAAGCAAAAGCAACTTTGGAGACTGTCAAGTGTCGTCCAGTGAACACATGTTGCACCGACTGACCAATGGGGTGACAGCTTTATGGCCATTCATTGTCTACTGATTGTGTTAATAAGGAGAAACCTGAACTAAATACAAAACCAAACTACAGAACAAGACAAGGAGCAAAGAACGAGGAGAAGAAACCAGAGAAAGTTCAACTATTTTTATCGGTGCACATTTTGTCCGCTGTACGTGTTTGGTATCAATTACAGACACACATAAATCAGTGGGTTAATTTTAATGATTAAGATGTCATACTTTATACTTTATATTATATTTTATGAAAAGAAAAAGGTAGAAAGCAAAATTGTGTAATTCTAAATCAGAACTTTGCCCCTTTGACAGATAGCCAGAGGTGTCCGCGAGCTGTGAGATCTCTTGCAGTTGAGATACAAAAATCCTTGCCAAGTGAAGGGTCCAAAGTTTTTACATGCTACAATAACAGTATTTCTTCCTGATTTTTAACTTGGAATATAAATGGTGAAAGGAACACAAGTTTCAACCCATACTTCTGGATTAGCAGTAAAATGTGAAGCTTTGTTTGTTTTCCGTCAGTTTCCATGGTCATCTGGTATCATGAATGACTGTGTTCATCAGTACCTTGTTTGTCTTTCAGCTGAAGCCAGTGTTGTGAAAGGCGCTGCACCCAAGAAACAGAAGCAGGAGAAGCAGCAGCGTAGTCGTAAGGATAAAGCCACACAGCACACTTTCAGCCATCCGCTGTTGGCTTCCTCACTGAAGGTAAACTGCATCTCTCACTGATACACACACTACACACATACACACACACACACTGTAAGAGCCTTTGAGGACAATAACAACACGACAGAGATCCAAAAGGTTCCTGTTTTCTATTGTGTTTTGTCATTGACATAAATGGGGTAGACACAATTTTAGAAATATCAAACACTTTAATCAAAATAGGGCTGCACAGGGCTTCACCAGTGTTATCGAGATGGACTCAATTAACTGGCAACTAAGTGTATGGGTGATGGTGACGGTGACCCATTTTTTTGCATCTTTATCTTTCTTCATCTTTGAGCATATGTGTGTTTGTCCCTTTCTTTTCAGGCCCACAGTGGGAATGTGACGTGCCTTGATTTCAGCAGTAATGGCAAATATCTGGCTTCCTGCGCTGATGACCGAACTGTGCGGATTTGGAGCACCAAAGACTTCCTGGACCGGGAACACAAGTGTCTGAGAGCCAATGTGGAGCTGGATCATGCCACACTGGTCCGCTTCAGCCCGGACTCCAGGTCTCACTCTCTGAATAAACCCGTTGATGTAGATTTCCAGAGTATAATTCTGCCATCGGTTCATCTGGAGGTAATGTTAGGATACAGGCACATGATTAACTCCACTCCCTCTGACAATGTAGAGCGTTCATCACCTGGTTGGCCAATGGAGATGCAATTAGAATCTTCAAAATGATCAAGAAGGATGACGGCACTTTAAGTTTCAAAGCTGCGCCTGAGGACTTCCCACAGAAACACAAGGCCCCCATCCTCAACATTGGCATCGCAGAGACAGGTACAGAACACATCAAATGTCCCGCATGAGTTTGTAGTTTTTCTTTTTGCATATTATTTCTGCTTTAAGCCAGTAATGAACAAAGATACCAAGGGCATTTCTGTTTTGTTTTTAGTGTAGACACTCTTTGCCCAGATGAATCTGCCAGGCGACATGTAAACATTACTCTGTGCAGGCAAGTTCATTATGAGCGCTTCCACTGACACCAGCATCCACATCTGGGACCTGAAAGGAGAGGTACTGGCCTCTATCAACACTAACCAGATAACCAATTCCTATGCTGCCATCTCCCCATGTGGCAGGTAAGTCCCACCCCCCTCCATCACCTCAAACCTTCCACTCAAAGATCCATTAGGGAGCTATAGAGTATGACACTTATTCACCCACAACAAGAGAAAAACCCTGTATGTGACTTTGGCAGAGATGTGATTGTTTGTGTCATTCATCTCTGTGCTCAGGTTTGTTGCATCATGTGGCTTCACCCCTGACGTGAAGGTGTGGGAGGTTTGCTTCGGGAAAGGAGGAGAGTTCAAAGAGGTGGCTCGAGCCTTCGACCTGAAGGGTCACTCTGCCGGAGTTCACGCTTTTGCCTTTTCCAATGACTCACACAGGTAAGAAAAGCTTTTTGATTGAAACTAAGTCACATCCACTACTATGCTGCTGCAATTTGTACACTTGCTGCTTGCTACTTTAGAGTTATCAAGCCCCTGAAATAAAGAGAACTTTGAAAAAGACATTGTTGGACGGGCAGAAACTAAAACTTTGAGAAACAATGACACTGTCACCTGGATTTGTTGCTTAATTGGGTCTCATCACTCTCATTACTCTTGACTGCAAATCATCAGTAACAGTCAACCTTGTCTCAGAAATAATTTCATGGTCTTTTAACTATTGCTGTTTCCAGTTCAACTTAGCAACCAACTGTCTATTCTTTTTAAAATGCAGTGTCACCAATTTTGCCTTTCTTTATCATTTCTTTTAATCAGAATGGTGACTGTCTCTAAAGACGGCACATGGAAGCTGTGGAACACAAATGTGGAGTACAAAAAGCAGCAGGATCCCTACCTCCTGAAGACGGTCTCCTGTGTGTCATCTGAAGGGAGCCTTGCGGCCTTGTCTCCAGACGGCCGGGTTGTGGCTATCAGTGACGGCTGTAACTTGGCATTGTACGACGCTGCCAGCGGCAAGTTGGAGGAGGAAATGCAGGGCGTCCACAGCGTGCCGATCAACGACCTTAGATTTGACATTAACGGACGCTTCTTGGTGTGCAGCGGCGACAAGGCCATCCGAGTGTTTCACAACGCCCCGGGTTACCGGGCGGCCATCAGAGACATGCAGGACATGCTGAAGAAAGCCCAGAATGAAGCCATGAAGCAGAGACTACAGCAACAGATAAAGGAGGCTCAGAGTGCGCTGGACACTGTGCTGGCTGCTCCTGTCGAGTGAAAGATCCTAAACAAACCACACTCTGAAACTTTCTGAATCGGACTGCTGATTTATTTTTGTTGATTATTTTTATTTTGCTGCAGCTCTAATTCCCCCTGATCTGTTCTGGGAATAAAGGAATGTGCATGCAGTTTTGATAAAGAATATCTTTTTAAGGAAAAATAAAATGGTTTGAGTTATTTTTCTTTGCTCTTTAATGTTTTGTGTTATGATTTCTCTTTAGAAAAGTCCCCCTACACTCCAATTTCTTAATATTAAACCTCAATTTGTGACATGCATGTACAAGATGATTCATTTTACTTAACACAGCCTCAACCACACCTCACATATTGTACCAAAAGTTCATGTTCATGGAACATTAGGAAATCCTTTCTGTGAACGAATGTTTACATACCCTTCAGTTAGTTTGCTTGGTATTCACATTTGAGAAGCTGCAACCAGAGATTTTAGACAAAGCTCAACTAAATTAATTAGTCATCATTTAATAATTGTTTAAATTTTAATTTGGTTTCTTCTTCATTGTAAGGAAAATAACATTTATGAATAGTAAAACTATTTATGGATTATTATTATACACCATAAATTATATTATATAATAATTATTATGTTATATCAGCCTTTATATCTAAGTGTAGAACTTATATTTGAATGTTTCATTAAAGTTTTTGATGGCTGTAAAAAAAAAAAACCCGGAAGGGGATGGTGTTGAACCGGAAGCAGTAGCTACCCAGTCAGGCACGTGGTTCCTGCTGCAGCAGCATGAGCTGGTAGTGGTGTTGACTGAGCTGATGTCTGCAGAGATGGTGGAGCTCTCCGTGAAATCCGCGGAGCCGGTCCGAGTTGCCGGGATCCTGCAGCAGAACCGGGTCTTCCTCGACTTCTTCTGGGACCTGGCCAAACCGGATCAGGAGGTGCGGCTGAAGGCGGTGGAAAACCTGATCCAGTACCTGAAGACCAACAACAAGGTGAAGCAGAGCTGATCACTGTCACTGTTCAAAACCCAGCGTGGCTCTGCCGCTGGACCACTGCTGCTGAATCACTGGGAGAGAAGCAGGACTGTTTGTTATCACAGTAATCATGTCAGATAGTATTCGTTATGTGAAAATAACACAATACCTCAAAGACACTCTATCAAGTGAATATCCTGTTTTCAAGCAAACGTGCATAAGAAGTAAAAGTACTCCTCAGTATGAGGCCGTTTGGTCAATACTACATTATTATACTATGATTCATTAAAAGAATGTGGTGTCTGGTTGAGATGGAGCTCATTTTTACAGCCTTATAAGTTGTCACAGCAGTTGATCATGGAGTGGTGCTCTGTGTTTCCTACAGGCTGATGAATTGGAATACACCTTCAAACGGCTGGTGGATGGACTGGGGCACACACGAGAGACTGCAAGACCTGGATTCAGCCTGGCTCTGGGACATGTGAGTGGAGACCAGCACTAGTTTCACCTAACTGTCCATGTGGGACATTATAATACAACTCAAAGGTCAATTTGCAAGTTTTTCAAGAGCTCTCAAATAACGTTTCCGTTTGTCTTGACCACAGCTGAACGAGAGCTGTTCAAAACTGAAGTGGATCTTCAGTTGAGATTACTTTGACTGTCACTCATGCTTTTCTAATACTGATAAATATTAGATATAAATATAGTCAGTGACACAAGTCAACCGTGAGAATGAAACTTCAGCTCCATATTCATCGCATAGACATAAGTGTTATCAGTTTCTGATCATTTATAAGCATTTAACCAAAGATGTTCAACCAACTTTTCTAGTTTCCTTTCAAAAATTGTATTTTTAGATGAGTGCGTTACTTTAGTTTGACATAAGTTTGTGTTTTTCAGGTCTTGAGTGCGTTTGAGGACGTCTCTCTGCAGAGTGTCCTCGACAGAGTCAAAGAAAAGCACAATTTGCAGACAGTGAAGAAGGTGAGTGTTCTGTGTTTTCTCCTTCAGCTGCGGCAGATTCGCAAGTGAGATCTTTGCCTTTCAACGTTTTCTTGTGTTTTTCAGAAACTTGTCAGAAATGCTATGTTTGGAAACTTGTTTGGCGTCCTCGCCCTTCATCAGTCCAGTCGCCTCTCTAAAGTAAGTAGTGTCACCAACACAAATGTGTCTTTATTGTTCAATGGTGAGGTGCGACAGCTAAACTCAGAACATAGTTGATGTTTTAAATTGTAAAAAATGATGATGGCCAATGTGAGCAAGTTGAATTGTGGGTAAAGTAGGCTCAAGTCAAATGTGTGTCTCTGCAGGAGCCGCAGGTGGTGCTGGGTTGTGTTCAGCTCCTCCAGAGCCTCAGTCAGCACAGACAACACTTGAAGGACCTGCCCAATAAAACCATGATGGACATCCTCAATGAGGTGACTCATCCAAGTTACACTCTCATTCATACAGGGGCCATATAACACATATCCACACATAATGCATGAGGAGTTTTAACACTGAGCATCACTTTGAAACATGTGACAGATTGCTTTGTTTCTAAAAGCCTGTGTGATCCTGTCTGTCAGATCCCAGAGGAGGTTTTTGAGGAGGTCCTGTTGAGCACTCTGCAAACTGACCTGGCCTCAGCCTTCAGCACCCCGGAGCAGATGCAGCTGCTGCTGGTGGCGCTGCAGCGCTTCCCACAAACACTCAAACCCAAGAAACTCAAGAAGCTGCTGGGCTCGTCGACCATCATCAACGCTGCCAACATCCCAAAGTAAGAGCACTGTCATCAGCTTAACCTGGTCTCTTTTTAGGTTGCTGTTCCCTGCCCCTCTGTCACACACACCCACCCACAATTATTCTAAACATCTAAGCAGTATGTGATGTTCTCTGGCAGGCTGACAGAGGTGTTAAAGACGGCGGCCCGCTCGGTGAAGAAGGAGTGCATCCTCCCAGGAGTGGTCCTGGACCTCCTGAAGCTCTCACTGAAGGAGGACAGCTTCCAGCTCTTCTGGAGTAAAGCCATCGTCGAGGGCATGTTGAAGGAGCAGCAGCAGGGACCGACTCAGTGAGTCCTCACAGGAAGAAATGCGATCAGAGAGGGAAAGCAACAGGAGGGGAAAAAATCTTAATTTTAACAGAACTAATTCTGTTACCAAAAGAAATCTAGTAATTCAGGTTCAACATGGCAGGATCTTAAAATATCTTACAAGGCACTGACATTAGTTTGATTGTGGTGGTTGAGAAAACTAACGCATCACTCCAAAATCCCCTGTCAGTGTCCTACTGCCTTTAAAGCATCAGTTCCATTTTAATTTGCTTTCTATTTCATCCAGTCCTCATTCCTGTGAACAACGTTCTGCTAACTTGTGTTCCTGGTGTCGTCCTCTTTGTTACCTCCAGTTACCTGAGCTTCCGTCTGCTGGGCAGCGCTCTGCCTCTTCTGTCTATGGACCAGCTGAAGGAAGTGTTGTCCGGAGAGGTGATGATGCACTATGGAGAACACGTGGTGTCTGCTCAGGTCAGTGGACATGTCTCATTGATTTCATTTAACAGGTTACGCTCTTCAAAACTATATCACTTTAGAAAATACTTTGGGTACAACCGATTTATATAAAACACTGGAACATATAGTGATGTCACTCGAAACATGTAAAAATCAATTTTTGTTATTTGAAAATTAAAGCCATGCCTTGCAGGTTATTCATTGATTGAAGTTTCTATCCATGGAATAGATGTGTTGAATATGACACCTTTATTTTATTTAGCATTTTATTTATTTAGGTTTTGTGGTTATTGGACAAATTCACACCCTCAACTCTCAGTCTTGTTATTTTGATTATATTTCAGTACTATATTAACTTGATATGTACTTTTTTAAATTGGTTATTGTCCTGTTGCAGATTGTTCAGTGTTATCTTTGCTCTCTATATAGGCATTAAGAAGTGATTGTTAAGGTACTTAAGCTGGAGTACCTGCACATTAACATTTGACCAATAGAAATCTCTTTTTTTTGTAATTTCTCAGAAACCCGACCGCTTCAAACTGGCTCCAGAGATGGACGCCTACGTGTCGGACTTCTTGCAGGGCTGTCAGGACTCGGACAAACAGCTGGTGGTGATGGTGGCCTTCTCCTCGCTGACCAACCAGGGTTACCCCGTGGTGCCGTCAGTGTGGAAGGTGGTGCAGCACCTCCAGCCTGCAGCTCTGCAGAGTTATGTGGACTGGCTGAAGAACATGTTCATACAGCCTCAGCTTGACAAGCTGCTGGACTTCAGCACTCGCAAGCAGAAAGACAACAAGGAAGCACGGGAACAGTGAGTGTCTATGACAGTTTTAAAATCTGTACATGTCAAGTCTGGTGATGGAGATGGAGGCATAAAACCAGGAAGTAACTGTTCATTTTTCCTCCTCAGGAAAGAGGAGCCCATAGTCCGCCTGAGGAAGTGGATTGTTTCTCGACTCACCTCCATTATTGACAACCACCATGTGAAGAAGCAGGAGGATCTCATCATGGATGTGGCCAGGTGAGACATGCTTCTAATGGAGAAATGTGAACGTTTCTGTGCTTGATGAATAATCATTTTCTTAATGTTGTGGTTATTTTCTTCCAGGTTCGTCTTCTTCCACGCATTCTTCAGCACCAAGAAAGCTACAGCTGACGTCGCAGAGACGAAGATGAAGCTCTCCGTACCAGTTGATGACAAAACCAGAGCGGTGCTCGTCAGTTCTTTCTTTGGGTGAGACAAGAAATCATCTCTGCTGCTCTGAGGAAGCTGTCTCTTTATTCCTCTGTCTTTGTTAAAGAAGAGGTGTGGCAGATATTGGGGGGGGGGGGGTCCAGCTGTCACAAGAGGATACAACACGTAGTTAACGTTTTACTTTATTGAAAGCGCAATGGTTTCAAATTCAGAATGTAGAAAAACAGGAAATAAGTCCATTGTCCAAAGACCACAATGCTGTTCATGTCATGACCTCTCACCTCTGTGCATCACTATTTTTCTGTCCGTCCACCATCCAGTCTTCTCCTGTCCATGCACCACCTGCCACTCGCTGACGACTCAGCCGAAGGCGCGGCCGTCAACCAAAAGCGAGCGCTGGGTGTGACAGCTGATGGCACCATGTGGATCTACCACCTGGTGCAGTACGCCCAAGTCCTGCTTAGCCTGCCAAAATCCATTCAGAGCAGCAAACCTTTCAGCCCTGAGCAGAGACAGGCCTGGGACAGGTAGGATGAGAAAATCTCCTCGGATCCTGTTGTACTCTGTGATCCAACAGCAGCACTTCACCAAGATAATGATACAGTTTAACTCTTCTCTTCTTCTACACGTCTTCTTTCAGCATGCTGGAGTCAGTGGCGACCCTGAAGAAGAAAGCAAAGAAAGGCCAATCAACCGAGAGCCGCGCCTTCCAGCAGCTCTTCCTATTGGTCGGCATGCACCTTTTCAAGGTACAACATCCAGTCACAGCCAGGATACATTCATGATGTTGTTTTTGGGTTATTGCACCTTGTTGTTTCCTTAAAAAATACTGCTGTTTAATTCCATTTTGCTGACACAAAATCTGAGCATTGTTGGTAAATTAGAGGAATAAGGGAAAAATATTCATCTTGACTCTAAACACTAAATATATTTCCTCTGAAGGCGCCTGAGGAGCTGCTGGACATCATGAAGGACCTGCAGAGCTGCGTGGACAAAGCCCAGGAGAAGAAATCCAAGAAGAAAAAGAAGAAACAAGGTGAAGCCTCAACTCATACCATTATTTAATTTCCCACATGGAAGCAATGGTTCAATATTTACATATATACAGTTTATCGCTTTCGTGCAAAGAGTTAAATTAGAAGATGTGACACCACTCATGTGTTTGCATGTTTAACATGATTTTGGTATAAAGACTTAAAACAGCAGGAAACAGAAAGCAGGGATTTGCTAAATATATAGATATACAGTGCAGACTTACGCTGTATCTGCAGGATGTGCAACTGTCAAATACATTTTGCCTCATCAACTGTTTAAGATGTTTATATGTCAGATCTTGTTTTTACGGCTTGTTCTTCTGAACCCAAGTGGTCAAAGAAATCTGTTAATGCTTCTTTAACGTGTTAACCTTCCCTGCTGCAGCCACAGAGGAGGAGCAGGAGCCTGAATGGGTGGAGGTGATGGTGGACATCTTGTTGTCCCTGCTGTCCCAGCCGAGCCGCCACATCAGACAGGTCTGCAAAACCGTCTTCACCTCCATCTGCCCCCACGTTAACGCAGCAGCCCTCACTGCCATCTTAGACGTAAGTAACGCGCACACGGTCTTTCAATGTCAAATGGTGAAGAAAGAAGAAAGTTGTCTATAGATCAGTGACGGCTGACATCTTTGGTTGCCATGGAGATGGTTTTGTTGCTATCGTGTCACTGGCAGCTTTGTGTTTGATTGTATTTTTGGGCTTTGTGTAGGTTTTAGACCCAGAGAAGGAGGAGGAGGACGGTGCTGTGGTTGTCACTGATGACAACACCAAAACCCAGAAGAAGAAACCAGATGAGGAAGATGAGGAGGAAGAGGAGGAAGAAATGGAGGTCAGTTCTACTCTCATGTGATTAATAAAATAATCTTATCATCGCATGTCAACTTTTCTAAAATGCGTTGTTATTACTGTGCCAGGACGAGTCATCAGAAGAAGATGATGATGAATCTGACAAGGATGATGAAGCAATGGAGGAAGAGGAGGAGGAGGAGGAAGAAGAGGAGGAAATGGAAGCAGAGGTGGACCAAAATTTCCGTTTGGAGTTGATGAAGGTGTTGCAGCAGCAGAACGCTCTGGTGGGTTCACAGGCTTTCATCATGATTGTTTTTGAATATATTTTGACTTAAAGGAAATGGGTTTTATGACCGATAGCGCAGCCAACCACCAGGGGGCAAAAAAAGTTTGGCTTAACTATTGGGGAGCTGCCATGTTGTCCATCTTTACATACAGTCTTTGAGCTGGAGACCTTTATTTATTTATGTCCGTGTCTCTAGAGACATTTAAAATGAGGAAAACAGTGATCAAACCACTTCAGACTCGACAGCAGAGCTGGTTTGTAACCTCGTGTCTGTTCAGGCCACAGAGGAGGACGCCAGCAGTGACGAAGACCTGGATGATGACGCCATGATGAAGCTGGATAAAGGCCTGGCAGCGCTGTTCTCAGAGCAGAAGAAGAAGGCCCAGGCCAAGAAGGATGAAAAGACAAAACTGCACAAAGAGAAGATGCTGGTCCGGGACTTTAAGATCAAGGTACGTTATCCTCAGTGTGGGGTCTTTTCAAATATTTTGAAAATCTAATAGTAATCTAATAATCTGAATCTCATAAAATACACTTTCCACCAACCTCAAATCTTTGTCCTTTTGTTTTTATGGTGCAGGTGTTGGACCTCATTGAGGTTTTCGTGGCGCGGCAGGCCGGCAGTCCTCTGGTGTTGGGTTTGGTGGAGCCTCTGCTCACCCTCATCGACAGAGGGATGAGCTCCGACAGCAACCAGCAGGAGCAGGACTTCCTGCGCCGAGCTGCAGACATCTTCAGGTAACGCTCTCTGACGGTGGACACAGCCTTACATTGGGTTTTAAAATAATCATATCTCTCTTTATGATGTATGACCAAAAAAATACAATGGAGAGGGAACATGTGAAGAAATTGTTGTTTTCCAACATGACCAAGCTGTTGCCCCTTTAAAGTGCAGATTTAAAGTTGTTTAGTAATTTTCGTGTTTTAACGTACAAAGCAACAAGATCTGGTTCTGTCGGACTCAGTTACAGGTTGTGTATCATTTATTGATTCTTACTTTTAATGAATGTATTCAGTTGTTGTTGACCTGTTAGTGTGATTGTTTTCTTCTTGCAGGAACCAGCTGTGTAGGTCCAAGGTTTACTGCAGGACTGCTACTGACAGACAGGGGGAGCTCCATGACCTGCTGGACAAACTGATGACAAAATCCCAGAAACTGTCCGACTCCTCAGTTTGTCTCTACTACTTCAGGTACGAGGAACAATTTCATTTCTAATGAGTAGAGAAGAAAAAAAGGCTACGTTGATAGATAAGATATTAATAATGTTCGTACATGTGCCACATTTAAGCCACTACAGAATTGAAATCAACGATCTCAACTCAACCGTTCCACTCCACACACTTTCTCACTGCTGCGTTCTGAGCTTCTGACTCTGTCACACAGTCGTCATGAGCAGATTGAGTTCATTTATTAGTTGTAGACTTGTTGGAGTTCAGACTTTCCTTAATTCTGTGACATTTATTTGGACTCCAAAGTCTGTTTTCAAGGTCAGGAAAGAAATATCAGTCTGTTGTAAATCCTGTGTCATATTGTGTTGGTGAACTGTGTTTGCAGTGCGTCTCTGTACGTGGTGAAGGTGCTGCGAGGAGCTCCTCCTACTGCTGAGACAGAGCAGCAGACGGATGAGAAGTCTGCGGAAAGCGAAGTACGTTCACCACAAACTAATTCATGTGTCAGTGTGTTTTCCTCCGACCTCAGAATCAGACAAAATGTACAACAATTAGTCAGCGACGTGGAAACTACATTTAAAATGTCAACCTTTGCTTTTAGATCACAACTTAGGTTAGTAGACAGATGGTGTTTAAATATTTCCATGGGAGGCAGTTCAGATTGCAGTTTTATCTATTGTATTATATCCAGCTTTGTTGTTCCTTTACCTCACTGGGTCATTAAGTGGGTTGGTCCTGGATAACTTGCTTTGATTTCAGCTCCTTAAACATGAGTATTTTTGGGATTTTCTCCTTCTGTGGTATTATACTGAGGAAATTTAGGTCTGTGACTGTTGGTGAGACAAAATAGGGAATCTGAGGACGTCACATTGGGGGGGTCTGAAAAGTTGTAATGAAAATGTTTTATGTATTTTATTGATTGAAGTAATCAACTGATTACTTGTTATTCTTATTGTTTTTCCATATAATTTACACAGAATAAGCTCTAGTGTGCAGCTGTCTCCATACATTTCTTAAGTTGGTGCACTCCACTATACAGTTCCAGCAGGATGCCGTTTTTTACAATTTGACGTTAGAAGATGAAGTGGTTTCACAAATAGTTCCAGTTACATAAATGGAAAATTCAATTCATGATTTTAAAAAACACATCTACTTTATGTTTTGTTTTGATTTTGACACATTTCTGAGGTTTCAGCTTCCACCCAGATACAATGGAGGTGAATGGAGATTCTATTTTCCAGAAATACTGCTGTTTAAAACCTCTATTGAATGACGGAGGTGTAACTGAAAGTAATACGACTTTTTTTACAGCAGACATTTTGACTTGTCACCACAGGGAAAGCAACAGTGCCATTGATTAATGGCGAGTCACTCACCAGAACACTGTGATTCATTAAAATCTGCTTCCATTGCACTTTGTTGCATTTTGCTTTTGTCAATACTCTGACTTCTCCAACTCAGTCAAACACAAAATCTTATTTGCAACTTTTTTAAGGCGACATGGAATTCAGACATCATTCATTTCATTATTTACACATTTTCTTTTCCCACTGTAACATGTCAAGAAGACTGCTGTTCCTTTTCGGGACGCTCCGTTCTCACATTTATATTGACATTCATTCATTGCAGCTGAGGTTCATGGGTAACTTGGATGTGGATCGTGTCTCAACCGTCTTCAGGGAAGCTCTGACCTCCTTCATGGGCCGGAGGAAGAGCCCTCTGACAGCTCAGATGTTCACAGACTTGTTCAACAGATTCCCCGTGAGTACAGCGACATGCGTCATTCAGAGAGCAGAATTAAGGTCAGGACACCACGGACACGGAGAGTCTCCGCTCACAGTTACTGATGCAGCTTGTGTGTGGTTTTCAGGTTTTGTGTGTGAATCTGTTGGATACAGCTGTGCAGCACATCACATCTGGAGTCAGACAACATCAGCAGGTAAAGATTTCACTCTTTTCTACAGCAGGAACAGTTGTGTTCTAAAACTCTGAATAGGGAAGAAAGAGTAAGAAAAGCATTTGTCTCATGGTTATATAACATATAAAGTTTACTAGTTGATTGTCAGGGATTTCACTGGCTGGTTGGGCAGAAAAGGAAGCAGGAATAAAGTCTTACGATTATCACTGTTTAGCACAAAGACGTCTTATCTGAAACAAATAATTACAGCATGTAGACTCTGCAGCCTGTAGAGAAAAGGGTTTTCAATGTGTTGAGCAGATGTCAGACTGCGCCGTCCAGCTCACTGAACTGAAACACGACTGCACAGTGGATATTACACATGATCCCCAGCTTCCTGACCCAGAAGAGCGGCTGCTATAACAAATACATCAAAAACTGCTCTGAATCCTTTATAATTTATAAGTTTCCTCGCTGGATATTGGAGAAACAAATGGATTTGAATTACTTCAAATCCTTTTAGTCTTATAGTTTAAACTGATCTACAATTCAACGTTACTATTGAACTCGCTGGACCCGATTCTGACAATTACCGCTGCGACTATCAGTCAGTTCCACACTTCTCACAGGAGATCGAACACGCTCACTAGAGTTAAGTAGAGCAAGAACAGACTTTCAGGGTAAGGAGCGGGAATGAAAGTGGTACCATTCTCTCTACTCCAAGTCAGTGAACCAGCAGATTATTTCGGAAGATGCTATTTTAGGATAAAACATTTGCATAGTGTTGCTTTAAAGTGTAATATTGCTGATGGTCTGTATTTATCATATTGTCCTATTGTTTATGTTTTAATTGTTCTACTTTCCAACTTCTCCAACCTCCTGGAGATATTGGTCTTTTTTTAGCCACTTACTTGCAAAGAGGAGAGAAGTGTACATTTGTTAGATTATTTTTGTCTGCAGATTAATACAGATTTGGTGTTGTAGTATTTACAGCATCAGTACGGTGCATGTGTGATTGAGCCAGAATAGAATTCTGACAAACACATAGGACAACCTCCTCCCTCCACCTCAGCTGATAAATGTATATTCTACGGTTAAATCCTCGCGTGTGTTAGACGTTGTGTTTATGGACGTTGTTTTGTGTGTTTGTGTGTTTTAAGGGCCAGGCTTGTGTGCTGGTTTTGCGGGCGTTGCAGAGCAGGGAGGTGCAGAAGCTTCTGAGCGGAGCTTCACGGACAGAGCTCTGTGTGAAGATTACAGGTCAGCTGGCAGCGGTAAGTCAACACAGCTCCACATCACAGTCATAGACGTACATCACAGGGGTAACAGAGCTGCAGCCAAACACAGGAAGTCTGGAAATAGCATCTACTGTTAAAGATTTTCTGAATTTTCCAGAAGGTTTTAGCAACTCATTGAATGAGGTGGTTTTTAGTCCTATTGTAGTGGAAATAACCTGTAAATACCAAACCTCTGTTAAAGAACATGAACATATTACAACAGATTATAAAAGTACATACATTATACAATTGCCACGTTTCACCTGTCACACAATTTGTTCAAATATATTTAAATAGTTCAAGCTGGTAGTGAGCGCCCTCTGCTGAATATCAAGGCAAACTGCTTCAGCCAGTCTGATCCGCTTCTAGACTGTATATTGAATTTGAGCTTTTCATGACAGTGTGAATATGAACTGTTCACCCCACATTCAAATGAAAAGTGAGAGAACATTGTAAGAACATTACAGTCGTGATTGTTGGGGGGGTGCACTGACCTGGTATCATTAGACTCTGGTTCCACATTATGTCTGTCCATATCTGCCTGATTAAATGTATATCTGTGTGAACATGAGGCTGTATATACCCATCTGTTCAGCAGCTCATACACCAACACCCTTTAGGCTTGCGGGGATTTTAATTATATTGTTTTCAGGCTTTATGAGTTTGCCTCATACAGTGATAAACGATGATTAGAGTCAATACTGCACTGAGTGTCCTCTGTGTGTCCTTGGGACAGAGGAGAGTAAAGCTTAGCATAATTACATGCTTTTGCAATCCTTCACTAAACCAATTCTTCTCTGTGTCGCCTGTGTTCTTTTCCTCCTTGACAAAAAAAAACGGAGCCATCAAAACAGCAGCATTATTTTTCTTTCCAGGGGCTTTTTTCTTTTTCTTTATGTGATGAAAAACATTTTAGTTTTGTGTGACAAAAATACTGGGGTTACACAGTGTTTGTTGTTGTATTTATCAACCACACACCTTGTGGGCAACTAAGGTGGATTAATAAACCAATGCTGAATGATACTAAAGCTAAACTAAGATAAGCTGAGATCACATGTATGACTGAAAGCCTGAACAGCTGCAGAAAATGTCTAGATCAGGCTTAGACTCAATACACGTACATCTTTAGTCACGTTTGCCAAAATGAATGTCAAAATCGTTCTGTCTCTCTTTAAAGGCTAAGCACTGCCTTCCAGTTTAAATGCCTTTTTTATTGTTGAGTGTCCTGTTGGCCGAGGGCTCTAAGATGCTGACGATTTAATTACTGCAACCATCCAAGAGTCCAGCTTGGGACCATTGTTGCATATCATCTCCTCTTTTTCCTCTCTCTTCCTGTCAAATCTCCATTATCTTCTAAATATAAAGTCAGCCATAAAATGGATTTAGTTAGAGGAACATGGAGCAAGTGATATTTTAGTATCAGCAGTAATGAAAACAGAAATAAAAGCGCATAGGTAACTCACTTACAAAGTTAATTAAGTCTAAAAATACAACATCTAATAATATTGAGTCAAGCTGTATAATATCTATAAACTCACAGTGACTGTATCAGTAGTAGGTTCAACATGGATATCAGTCTTACACCAGTGTCGTCCTCTTCTCCCAGAGTCTTCAGCAGCTTGGTCAGACTGAGAGCAAAGTGGTGAGGGAGAAGGTGTTGAAAACCCTGGAGCTCTGTCAGTTCCTCGTCAAGAACGTTCACCAGCAGGTAGGTTGGGCTCCGAGTGTATTCATGACATCACAAGAGAGGGACGTGATCATGTGGTCTGAGTTTCTGCCTCTCCTGCCTGCTCTGTGTAGAAGCTGTCCGTGGACCTGGAGCCCCTTCAAACGGTCCTGCAGGGCCTGACCAGCGCCATCACGTTTAACAAGACCGGCAAGATGGAGGACACCTACTGGGCCGTGATGAAACACTTTGGAGTCATGTGAGTTAATGGAGTTTACGATGGGCGAAACAAAACATTGGACAAAGTGAAAAATCAGTTTTCTTTTATTTGTCTGTGTGCATCAGACTGTTTGGACTAATGGTGCAGTGAGAGGCTTCAGCTCCTGTCAGACTTTGAATTGACTCATTTTGAAAACAAGGATGCATCGATGCTTGTATTGAACGTTCCTCCATCATGTCATCGTGCTTCTTGTCTGCTTTGTCCTGCACACGCTCACTTGTAAAAAGCCAATGAGACACACATGGACAAGAAATGAACATTCTCTGAGAAATCTAGCTTTGGAAATCAGGGGCTTGTTCAATCTCAAAATGTTTTGCACAGTTTGAAACCTTGTGCAATGGGCTTGGAGGTATGTTAGTTAATAATGTTTCAGTGTGTTGTAGTTCTTTCTCAACAATCCAGATATCAGCACACTGTGATAAAACTACAAGTGAGACCAACAGGGAACTGTAGTCTAAAATACATGTCAGAATGATCTCTTTGCACTCACTTGGCTTTTCGAGGGTTATTTTCCACTCATCTACTTCACCTTACCTTTAATTATATCAGTCGTACTTAACGTAGGTCTTACATTTTCATTTATGTTCATGTAAACTTTTGCAGGAAACCCAAAGTGGAAAAAACAAAGCCTGATAAGGAGGCCGACCAACAGCCACTTTCCAAGAAGAAGAAGGGCTTTCTACCTGAAAGTAAAAAGCGTAAAAAGCGCACAGTGCCTGTTTTAGAGCCTGCAGCGGCAGCAGCAGCAGACCAATCAACCCCCGCAGACAAACCAGGGGCAAACAAAGGACAAGCCAAAAAGAAACGCGCCAAGAAAACAAAGCAGAAACGACCAGCCGAAGGAGCAGCGGCGTCTGAGTCCAACCCGGCCAAGAAGAGCAAGACACAGTCAGAGAACAAGATGGCGAAGAAGAAGAAGAAGCCCAAACAGAAGAAAGGGGGAGGAGGGCAACAGTGAAGTGGACACTGTTATTTTTATGGACACAAATTCGTTTTTTGAGAATTTCCTTTATGGCCGTGTCTTCTGTAATTTGTCTGCTGTACACACAGTAATGTCAGCTGCCGCTCTTTGTCCGGCAATATGTAGTTATGTTGCTGTAGGAGATACTGAAAAGTTTTGACATGTGGGAAGTGAATTAGGAAAGTATTATTTTTCTAATGTGTGGCTTTTGATTAAAAATATATATACAACATGTAATTCATTTCTCTTCCCAGAAATCATTCTTGTGCCTCTGCACCAACAGCAGCCAGTGACTGGAGGCTTTATGTTTTTGCATTTTCTCTCAGTAGCATTGTTGTGAACTTGATATCTCAAGAACACCTTGAGGGAATTCTTCAAAATTGGTAGGATGTTCATTTGGAGGTCAAAGGTCAAGGTGACCTCACAAAACCTCGTGAATGTGTGTAATCATAAAAATTCCTTGCAAATTATTTTAAATTAGGCACAAATGTTTACTTAGACGCACGGACTGACTGATTAGATTTGGATGGTTAAAGGACCATGTCAGTGTGAGAACATTGGCTGCTTGAACGTGATATCTCAAGTCGGACTTTAGGGAATCGAGCTGGGCAAACAGCCACTTGGTTATAATTCTAGTTTAAGTTGAAAAGACCAATTGAAGTAAATACTGTGAAAATATTATAGGCACCAAAACTTAAGTGAGGATGCTTCCAAAAATACATCCAGGAATAGTTTATCAGTGAAGTTAATACAAAGAGAAGAGAAAAAGAAAAAAATCGAATCAGTATTTGATGTGACCACCCTCTGCCTTGAAAACAGCACCACTTCTCCTTAACCCTGCACTGTTCTCCACAGTAGTTGGAGACTGACTCACTCCATGTTGTTGAGATCAAGGCTCTGTGGGAGCGGTACCGTCTGTTGCAGGACTCAATGTCCTCCTTGTGGCTGAAGATAACTTCTTAATGACTCAGGCTGCAGAATTAATTTGTGACTGTTCAGAATCCAAACCTCTAAAGTCCCTAAAACTTTTACATAGCACTGTATATTTTGTCTACAACTACTAACCCCATGTGGAGTACAAAGCAAACTTTGAAATTGTCTCTTCTTGTTTGCTTTTGTTTGTCCTCTTGTTTCATTTTTTACTGACAAAGCATCTTGAAAATGTGTTTTGAAAGGTGCTATATAAAGTTAAGTTTATCACAAACTGTTTTCAGATGCATATTAATACACATTTGGTCTAATGTGCAGGACAGTTTATGTGAGGGTACAGTCGCCCAGTCTGAAATGAACATGACATCCAGTATGAGACTCATCGATGTGTTTTCAATGATTTGTGGACATGACTCAATGTGATGTACCTTTATTGATCCTCTGTAGGAGGAATTCAAATTTGAAACAGCAGCACAAGATCGTAGCAGCATAAGGATAAAATGTAATGAGAAATAAAATAAGGTAAGAAACACAATAAGATAAACATGAAATACTATCAGTGTGTACAATTAAAAGTAAGCTTTTCTTGTCATGTGAAATATAAATAGTATGTGATTACACAGATTGTCAATTTAATTCTATTGTCGTACAATACGTTCAAAGCAGACTTTCTGTAGATTTATATTTTTAGACCGTGGGTGTCGTGGCATTGTGCTGGCTGATGCCCCCCCCCCCCCCTCCAAGGAAGATGAGTAAGATCTATCAGGTACCGAGACTTGTTTGTAAGTGTTGGGGTGTGGATTGTAACAAAAATATCGAATATAGCCCAACTTCTCCTCTTCGTGGATGAAACTAAAATATCAGTTGTCAGTGAAGCTGGACCCTTGAACCATTTCTGAAAAATTTCAGGCAAGGAAATATGTACATGAACGAACTGACAGAACTGCAGCGCCATTATATGAAAGTGTAAAATGTCCCAGGCCTCTGCAGAGGATGTGAAGTTGCTTTTGTGCTGTAAACCAAGGTGAGCAATCACAACACAACTCTAATACAACTGTCACAAAAATGATGCAGTGTCCCACAAATGGATTACTGTACGGAACATGAAGCCGTGCAGCTATAAATCTACTACAGTGTCAGGCAAGGCAGCAGCCCCATCTATCAGGAATCTCATCCTGAAGCCCCTCTTCACTGCAGGAACCTTCAGTGGTGGGTGTCAACAGGAACCATCTTACAAGCATGACACATGAAATTTGATGATTGGTCTTGTGTTACGACCAAGAAATTGCAACGGGTGTGTATTTGTCCTAATGATCATAGTATATAAATCTTGCTCGACACATTATCATGAAGTAGAAATGACACTTAAAAAATTTTACACTTTAATAACGTTGATTGTGGGTTTGATTTACTGTGATTTAGGGGTTTAGTGGCAGTGTACGGTCTCCTATAGTACCTAAATGAATGAATAAATAAATAAATGAAAATACTATGACTTAAATGAATTACCCACTGGCGACAAATACAGTTGTTTTGAATTTGAATTGAATTAAAGATCCTCAAATGCTCTTAAATGGAAAAACTATGTGGTGAATGAACATAGTGGTGCAATTACTTACCTCAACTTTTCAATTGGGACTTGGTGGAGACTAATGACAGTGCAAAATAAAAGTGAATATTAGCCTTCAATTCACAGGAATGCTGATGACGATTCAGATCTGCTGCTATCATCCTTAAACCTGAGGTCACGGACCCAGAAAGATGAGAACTCTTCCTTGGGCTGAATGAAACGTGTGGAAAGTCTAAATTCAAAAAGTTTGTTTTGCATAATCAAGCTTATCAGCTTTCCTTCCAACATGGGAGAGGAATTGCAAGTGGCATTTAGAAAGGGAGGTCATGTGCAGGTGACAGCAAACATTGTCAAAGTGTTCATGCTCTGAACACCACGAATGCTCGTGCAAAATTCCATCATAATCGATCCAATAGTTGTTGAGATATTTAATCTTGATCTAATTGAAGAAACGCAGACGTAAAGACACGGCTGCTAGAAATGGATAAAATACTGGAAAATGAAGCAATGTTTTATTTCTGTCACATTTGTACTCCCGAAGTTCTGTTTGAGTGACTGTTTGACCTTAATTTAAATCACTAACTTCCCTACAAATAAATTCATTTGTTGGTGATTTATATAATTACTTGTGTCAGTAATGGTTCTGTTCAAAATTATGAATGACAGGAGAATAAGGGCAGAGCAACTGCATGTGTATATCATGTGGTGTAGAACAAAGCACCCAGCTCCAACAAGGAATTTAAAAGTTAAACTTTCACCACAGAAAAATGATGCAGCCTTCAGACAAGTGTGATTTGTTATTCCTTCTTCGGCTGACAGAGCCACGGTGGTACTTGGTAACCTCACAGCCACAGCTTCAACCTGCTGTAATGAAGCATATAAACAGACACTGTTGGTGACAAATCATCCACCTCGAACCGTGACAGCAGGGGTGAGAACAGGAGCAGCGAGATGAGATATAGAGCGTGGAGCCAATCTGCTAATACAGCTCAGTGGAATAATCAGACTGAGCTGTAAAGTCGAGGGCGAAGCCTCATAAATATGTGGAGGCTGTAACCGAACGCAGGCCCGATCCATCCCTTTACCTTATGAAATATTTCACTTCCTATGCAATCACGCTGTAAAATGTACTCTGTGAATTTTTCTAATCTATAATGCAGTGGACTGTGGAGTGTTTATCATTACAGTTTTTTTGTCTTCACCGATTTTGCTTTTGTTAAAAAGCAATGGCCCTTTGTATTCTGATGCTCTACAGAAGGCAGTTTGGCAGGCCTGCTGGCAGGGTGTTAGTTTTATATCGAGTGCAACCAGAAACCCATTAATTAGTGTACCCAGTACTTTCCTTGCCAGGCCTTGTAGGAACAATCAGAGTCGTTCCACCACTACTTGGAGGAGGCCGGAATCCGCACGCATCACAACACACTCTGGTTCTCCTGTTAAATACTGCTCTGCTGAAATCTCTCTGTTCCTGCAGTAATAATTTATAGGACCATACCAATTTTCTTCCATGCTTCTTGTCACTGTCTACAAAACTCATGCTGCATAATTTATAATAATGCCGACCTTCTCCAAAAGCAAGCAAGAGGTAAAACTCTGTGTGTGTGTTCAAACCAAACCAATGACCGCCAACTCGTGCAAGTCCCTGGTGCCTGCAAGTTGATCTTCATACGTTACAGAAATGAAAGAAAATCAATGATTGTCTGGAAACACACACAAAAGAGAGGGGGAAAATGCAATGAATACTGTACGTGGTCAACAGATTAGATTAAAAAATGATTTAGTGAGACAGTCCGAGCCATGTCTCAAAATCCAAGGTTACTCAAACAATTCAATAACAAAACCAAGAAAGCAAGATAAAAACGTAAAGGGTTCTTTTCCAGGCTCGTGACCTTATTCCTCCAGTTTGGTGAAAATCAGGTTGTGTAATCCTATTGACAAATAAACAAACATACCAAAAGACACGGGTGCAAACATAACCTTCTTGGTGGAGGAACTCAAACTTCAGAGCTTTCCTGAAAGCTCTGTTGGTGGATGCACTCTTCTGAGGTTTACCAATAATGGGGCTAAAAATGTAGACCAGGATATGTAATAAATACAATTTTAAGAAAGTAAGTCAAACTTTTACAGCACTTTTCTAAACCAAGAATTTACTCAGCCAGGAGCACGTCTTTTATGATTATATGATCCTACTAAAATGTTTTAAATTGTACTAATCCACACACAACCAACACCCTTGTAAAGTCTTTGTGCAGCTCAGACGAGCCGATCCCCTGAGAAAACAAAACCCTGAAAACTGGCCTCATTACTTCTAAATTAGGCTGAACACAATAACTGGGCTATTCCCTGAGCAAACTTAAGCCACACAAAAATAACTCACCCTGTGTCTCTCTTTAATGCAACTCTGTAACCCTGACAGTAAATAACCACAGTCAATCATTTATTA
Organism: Paralichthys olivaceus; assembly: GCF_024713975.1. Lineage (NCBI taxonomy): Eukaryota > Metazoa > Chordata > Actinopteri > Pleuronectiformes > Paralichthyidae > Paralichthys > Paralichthys olivaceus. Next base: position 11,262,351 of record NC_091107.1, on the reverse strand, counting down.
TGAGAATCACTCCTGTCATCTAATTCATTCCCAACCAGTGACCTCTGACCTCTAACCATCAGTTCCTAACCAGTGACCTTCAGCCATCACTTTAACGACTGAAATCAATTTATCCCTAGTCCCTGACCTCCGTCTATTCATGCCCTCTGACCTTCACCCATTCCCAGCCATTGTTCTCCATCCATTCCTGGCTACTGACCCCCACTGACCTCCACTGTTCTCCATCCATTCCTGGCTACTGACCCCCACTGACCTCCACTGTTCTCCATCCATTCCTGGCCACTGACCCCCACTGACCTTCACCCATTCCCAGTCACTGAACTCCATCCATACCTGGCCACTGACCTTCATCTATTCTGATAGTGACTGACATCCACAGACAATCATCAATTCCTATGGTGATCGACCGCAACTGACCATCATCCATTCCTAACCACTTGCCTCAATCTACTATAGCCACCGACCTACACTGTTTCCTATAGACTGACCTTCATAGGCACTTTTTAGCCACTGACCTCCATCCATCTCTGACTGTTATTGACCATCCATTAATTCGCCAATTTTCTTCTTTCCTTGGTCTCACCTCCTCCTGTTTTTTGCCACTAAACAAATAAACAGAATTCAGCCCTGTCTTTAGCAGATGGAAAAGTGTCACACTGTCACATCAAACTGGGAGATGTGCGATGGGTAAAGACATGGAGATTTTATCTGGTCATGACTTCATCAGTACAACATGAAAACATGTTGTGGATCCCATTCTGTAAACTGTCCTGACGGAAACATATGTTTAGATGTAGAAAGCATTAGTCATCTTCAATTGACTTACTTCCAATTTGGCTGCCAAGATAAATGGTTTCATTTTGTTTCACTTATGCCGGTGAGATAAGATAGGCAGACAGTCTATCAGTGCATCTTCCAGATCTGGAGCCTTGCCAAAGACTGCTTCATATCCCCAGTCCTTTTTTGCAGGGGACAATTAGGAACATTGTCTCCTGGTACCCAGCCAACCCACTGACTGATGCTGATTCACTTCCACTGACCTCCAGTGAGACATGCCATGGCGCCATCACAGGCTATGAGGCTGTGGAGATTAAGAGCTGTACTTCTGTGGATAACCTTCATGTCAATAGGTCACTGAAAGATTGATGGTGTATAAACAGAAGACAATATGTTCTATATGCAGTGGATCAGATTCTGTGTCTGACAGACATTGTTCTACACAAGTTCACATGTATAAGAATTGATTATGCAGCGACATGGTCCTTTAGATATAAGACCACAAGTCTACAGATCTGCCCTGGTGAGGTAATTTACATATGTCTAGGGAAATGGGTGCTGGAATTAAATATTCATATTATCTCACATCACCTGTACTGTTTTATATAGGGAAAATGATTGGAATTAGCAGTCAGTTCAATATACTGTGAAGCTGCACATTTAGGTCATAACATTCAGATTTGAAGATGACTGACACATTCAAAGAGTTAACATAATGTAAGTATTTATTTATAAACTTTGAATAGTACATATTTTCCTTGGATAAGGCAGATTATATGAACTCCAGAAAGATGATGTTACTGTAAAACATTCCAGCTCTCGTAATGGCATACATTTACAGTGAATTCATATCATGAATGACACAGAATTTCTATTAGGCCCACTATTATGCAATATGAAGGATCATAAATGAAAGAAAAGATCGGCTTCAACAGAAACCCTCTACTGGAAGGATTCTCAATTTATTACATTTCAGAGAATACATTAAAAATACTCCAAATAAAAAGAGAAAATACTCTATTAGCGCAAAAACTTACTATCTGACACATCAAAGAAAAATATCTTATGTGCATTACTACAGCAAAAAAGTCTTGCATCCTGTCAGGCTAACTAGAGCTACCTACAGATGTCTAACAGACATTGGAGGACAGTACTTTATGCAAATATGCTAAGTCACTTAATTGAAGGAAAAAATACTACGCAAACAAATAAGCTATTTCTATAGCCTATGTGCAGTTTTTTCACTGCCTAACAGCACCACAACATCCACTATAGTCTAACTACATACTGGTAGTGTGTCAGAGGACATGCCAAGGCAGATCAGCGAGCCATTATGCTCCGTGTTGTGTCATCAACTCTTAATAATTCAACACAACAGTGTGTTACATCCCGGGGAGGATTTAAAGTTTAAACATCTTTGAGGTTCAAACAATGTTTTTCGGCTTGGAAGGAGAAGGAGGTCCAAAAGTCAAAGCAGGCAAATACTTTATTACAGTCCCATAAGGAGTTGTCGTTTGGCTAAATATACGAGTGGAAGAGGAAGGAGTGTGGCCACATGTCTAACCAGCAGATGGGTGACAGATTAAAGGGATATCCAATATGAAGTGGCTTCGTCAGGTGTTGGGCAACCATGTGCTCCCAGAAACCCTTTGACGTGTCTTGGCATTTGATTCTACAAATCTCTGGACTCTACCGGAGAGATAAGCACCATTCTTCCAAAACATATTCCCCTCATTTGGTGTTTTGATGGCAGTGGTGTAGAGCTCTATCTAACACAATCAAAATCTCCAAATTGTGTCCCAACTTGTTTTACATCTGGCAACTGCAATGGCCTTAGCATACGACTCACATCATTTTCCTACTCATCAAACTCCTCATTGACCCTGCATCCCCTATGGATGGGGACATTGTCATCTCAGAAGAGACCACTCCTCATCAAGATTGAAATGTTTAACCATAAGATAAAATCATGATCATTCAGAACAACTTGGTATTGATTTCTAGTGACCTTTCCACACCGAGAGGACAAGTGGACCTACACCATACCAGCAAAACGCCCACTCAGCACAACAAAGCCAGTGGTTCCACTCAGTGAAGAGGCCTGCATCATTCTCATGTCTACTCATGACATTTCTTATTTGATCATATCACTTTTCCCCCCACATCTCACATTGCTGACCTCCAGACTCTGAATTCATCTCTGTAATGCAGGGGGTTTTATGCACTGCAACCTAACTACAACCCTCTCTGTGTAATTGTTAGCAGACTGTCCTTGTTGTCACAGTCTGCTCACGTCCCTGCTTTGACATTCTCGGTCACCCGAAGAAGTTGCTCCTCTGTTTTTCGTATTAAACTAATGCGCCAGCGAATGTGCACTGTCAACTACAATTTCCAACCTTAAACACTGACATCTTTCGAATGGATGTAAATGCAGATGTCACTTTAGTCATTGTCCTGCCATCAGTGCCCCCCCCCCAAAAAAATCATTCAAAGTCCCTCAGATCTCTTCTTGTCATCTTAAATCAACAGAAGAATCAAATAGGCCAGATCACTATTTTCAAACTCAGAGCATGATAGGGTGTTAATTGATTAATTGATTATGCAGTTCACTTGTGTGGAAGCATCTGCATTCTTTTGGGTTTCTCTTCTCACTCATTCCGGTTTTCCCTTTAACCTGTCACCCATCTGTATGTGCCACTGTAGTGTAGGCCAACTACTCTGCTCAGTATTCTGCATTTATCTGTTTCCTGCTGATTCTAAGTCATCTACAAGCAGCAGAGGTGGATGTGGGAGTTCTTTGTGCCTTATTGCTTTTCCTGTTAATTCCACAGTCTCGTTCCCTGAAGTTGCGCTGAGTTAACAGTCCAGAGGAACCGTCTCGTGCAGCGCGCGCTCGTCCTCCCCCGGTGCTCCGGTGACGTCCACGCCGCCCTCGCTCCGGCACGCGGGCTGATCCACCCCGCATCGCACCGGCCTCACGATGACGCACGGCCTCGCGGGATCCCCGCTCGCCCCGGCGCGCGCGGGGCTGCGACTGTCGCGCTCGTATTCCTCCTGCGCGCGCTGGATCTTCCTGTTCCGGAGCTTCCTCTTGTGGAAGTGGAACGTTGCCAGGGAAACGAGGACGACCCCCGCGAGCACGGCCACCAGCACGAGGAGCGCGAGGGTGGAGGAGAACGGCGGAAAGAGGCCGAGCTGCTCCGCGCAGGTTCCGTTGTTGTTGATGGCCTGGAGCGCCCCGTGGCAGCGGCGCAGCGGCTCCGGCAGCCGCGGGGCCTCGGAGGTTCTGTCCGTCATCAGGTCCAACTTCCCCCGGCCACTCTCTGTGTCTCTGACCCGAGTCTACCCCCTGCGTGCTCTCCGGGCTCAGCGCGGTGACACCGGCCCGCACATGTGGTTACCTGCACCGAAGAGAAGACACATGAGACCCTCGCTCATCCAGAGGAGGCTGCCCGTCAGAACCATCAGAAACACGCCCACACACCCCCATTAACTGGCCCAGGCCACTTTAATAGGCGCACACCAATCTGGAACAATTAACATGGGAAATACGCACTAAATCACAACCCTGTCGTGGAGCCCATCAGCTTTATGCTGCTGATCAGTTTATAACGGGACCAGATGAGGCTGAGAGGACAATGGGCTTCATCATCTATTGTATCCTGCAGGCCTTACAACATCCTCCTCACAGGAGCATCCTCTCCTGCGCTCCACGCAGCAGCCTCTCAGGACAGGAATGTCATCTTTACGCAGAGGATAATGTCTGTATCTGTTCCACATCAACACAAACAGCCTGTTTAGATTCAAAGAAGAAAATCCTCCATTCTTACCTGATCAAAGAGTCCGGGGGAACAGTCCGTGAGTAGAGAGCCGATTTGTGTAAATGGGGGAAACTGGATGGCGGTGACGTTATTTCACACAATTTGCTGCTGCTGCTGAGCTCCGATCACCCAGGACGCTTAAGACTGCCGCAATCCGCTCGGTCCTGGACTCCGCTAAAACGCTCCGAGCAGGCTGGAAGGAGGGAGGAATAAAACCCCTCAGTGTGCACCGAAGTGGGTTTTAGAAAATGCGATTAGAACAGAGCCGTGATCTGCCTCCTCTCCTCCTCCTCCTCCGGTCATCCGCTGCTCCACTCAGCATCTGTATGAAGAGCTGCAGCTGCATTAAAGGTCCCGTCTATACCAGTCAGCTGCCAGGGCTGGTTTCTTTTTTCCCCTCCTTCTCCAGATATAGTCAGTGCCCACGTTTCCATCTAATGACTGTATATACTCATTAGTTCTCAAACAATGAATAAACACAGAGGGAAATTTGTTTCGATATTATACTCTGATCTATAACCACGGGCATTCCTGAGGGTGTGGTCGGTTAAATGCTGCAAACTTACATGATTTGAAGTATTTCAGCCTGATTATGAGAGTTAGATAATGTCCAGTTGTTATGTATGTGGGTCCAACTAAGAGTAATTATCAGTCTTTTCCCAGAATCAGACAAGTTGCTATTGTAGACATCAAATCTGCACCTCTAGCTTCAGAAGCAAGAATATGTTAACACCAATGTATATTTATCACAAATTTACGGGAAAAAAATGCTTAAACTTTAAACCAAAACATAAAGTAGAGCAATCTGATCATGAGACACCTTAGAAAATTATACTTGCAAGTTTTCAAAATAATTTAAGCGACATCAAGGCTGACTTCTCGGATTCTCAAATCTTTCTAAGAAATTAGGACTTTTGAATGGTGTTCAATATGAAGGTTGAGCTTTGACAAAGGTTGACACAGTGTCAGTTGATCTAAATTTACATCAGTGTGACATAAAACATTGTTATTTTATTGAAAGTTTGTCGACCTTTGTAAAATCTTTATTGAACCCCAGTTCCAAGTCAGAACTTGACTTAAGTCTGAAAGCCTAATGTTTTCTGCATCCTCATACTCGGGCTGCCTTCCACAGCAAACCTGAGTGTTCCGATTCAGTCATGATGAGTGATGAACTGGAAGTTGGAAATATCACAATATTCAGTATCCTCTCTTTTACCTTTGGTGAAGAACATAACTCTTTTGCAAAATGATATGACACTCAGTAGAACTCATACCTCAGCCAAAGCCCAGCAGTCTCCTAAAATTCAATCAAGCTGTATCAAATTTCACACATGCACTTATAGACATCAGTTCCCTGAATGTGTCTGTTTTTTTATTCCCTGGGAAATCAATTGAAATTGTTATGCCATAAGAATGTGAAAAAAAAGAATCTTGGATCCTCCCTCTGATCCGGATCTGTGCCAAAATGTAATAGGCTCTTCTCTGACCCGTACTGCATCCTTACCAAGTTTTGTGGAAATCTGTTTAGCAAACAAACGTACAGGGGAAAAACAACCTTTTTGGAAAGTTTGAATGCCACTGATTTAGATCATCACCAAACTGAGCTCAGCTCCTCTCTGACTATAAGATTACCGCAGGCAGTGTGACACACTCCAAATATAGAAGTTTGGGTGAAGGAGAACACAGTGAGGAGGTGTTTCTAAAATGAGGCCGTACCTTGACCTACTGAGGCTTTCAAACAACTGAAACCACTTTTTAGCAGAGGATCATTTTCCATGTTGTGTTTCAGTGACTAATTTTGCCTGGGGTAGATTCCATGTTACTTGCTTATTCTAAGCAGACTTAATTATGTAGCGTGTTCCAACTTAAAACGTGTGACTTTTTCATGTGCTATTATTGGAATATATGATGCATTGTACAAAGCAACTACAGGGCATGTTCATAACTGTAAAACATGAAAACTAAATGTTGGATTGAGGTGAAGCAGCTTAAGATAAGATGAGGTAGTTAACAAATAATTGTACATCCTCTCAAAACACACAGCCCCCTGAATTGGACCACTTCATCCCCAATATAATTTTAACATACTGCTTAAAGATTGTTTCATAACATCAACACCTTATTTCTGCTCTTTACTGGTCATCACACTGAAAGATAGAATGGTTGTTGCTATGACAATGATATCAGTGCTTTCTTACTGGTATCTGAGGCAACACAGCTCCATCAACACACCTCTTTGTCTTTTTAATGCAGGGCGAGAAGAAAACCAGCAGAAGTCCTCCTCTTGGGATGACTGGGGAAAATCAGTACAAATGTCATGGCTGTCATTCCAAAAAAGGAATCTGTTGAGATATTGTAACAGACTGATGGCCACAGTCAGGAAGGGTCACTTGTGTCTTCCAGAGGTCAGTGGTGTCAGCACCAGAGAATCAAGCTGCACATCGCTCCCTGTGGACAGAGCCAGCTATATATGTCCTGTTGTTGATGGAGGTCACCGTGCTACACATTCAAAGTTACTGCTACCTGTCAGTGTTGATGGAACTTCATAAAGCATTAAACTACAGCAATTTCTAGCATGTTTTCTGTATTTGCAGGTGTTGTGACTTTTTGCAGTGCATGTGTCTTCAAATTTATGAGGATGTTTCCTTAATTTGCACGTGTTTGTCAATTTGCATGTGTTTTTTTAATTTGCAGAGGGTTGAGCTCTCTCGGCCACTGTACATTGCAGCATAGAACAAGACACTGACCACCAACAAATGATCGATCACCTGACAAGAATGTCAATATTCAATTATCCTAAAGAATCCTGCATTAAGCTCAACTTTCATGTTTTTCTTTGTCCAATATCTGCAGCGATGTTAGCTGCGATACCACAAATACACATTTGTCAGCCAATAGAATAATAGATCTGCAGCATGTGAACAATAAGAGCAGGATGTGGTTGGCTCTGAGCCTTATACAGTGCATGATTGTTCTTATGTACCAGCCGCAGGCCTGGTTATTGTCCAAATGGACTTCCATGTTTCAGTTGCCGGCCATCTCTAAATTCTATGACGTCTAATACACTCTGCATATCAATGGAGGTGTGTAGTAAAAACAGATCAAGCAAAGAGGAACATTAAAACAGATAGAGGTCTCTCTGCTACTTTGCATTCGCGCCGCAAAGCGTCTGAGATTCTCACAGTAATTCCCCAGCTCTACTCGTGGACATGCTCCATCACCAGCGGGGCTCCATGAAAAATGAATGGCCTTGGAGGAAGTCAGGGTCCCTGGATGATAAACTCACTGTAGGTGAGTGCATGCTGAAAGATTTATACAACTATTCATGCACAGTTTAAAGTGTGGCATATGTTTGGGGGCTGTTAAATGGAGAGTGATTATAGCACTTATTTTAAAATTCATACAGGTCGTCTCTGCGGTCCAGGTCAAGCTGCCCCACATTAGACTGGGGAGGGAAAAAAACCTAACCCACAGAGAAGCCAATGATAATCATATGCATAGCCCTCAAATAAATGTAGAATTCTCAAGCCAACAACCTTTTAGGGCCCAGAGGGTCAATATAAACTCAAGAAAGATTTAGAAAAACATACCACAGAACACAATAAGAACATGAATTGCACTCAGTAGAGCATATACCTCCACTAAGGCCCAATAATCCCCTTAAATTAAATCAAGATGCACCAAGGTACACATACTTACAGATATTATTCCCTTAAATATACCTTTTCTTAAAGATCCATGAATTACTCATTGGGGGAAATCAATACAAATATTAAACAAACATCCCTACTCCACATTGTTAAAGAAAGGGAAGAAAATTCCAGAATCACTCCTGATCAGGATTTAATGGGAAAGTATCTTGTGTAATCCTGCAAACTATCAAACAAATTTACTGACATTGATGAAAATATAACCTTCTTGGCACAGTTAATAATTCAGAGCATCAGATGCAAGTGATATGTACATTTGTGTTTAAACTGTGCAGTTAAATAATTTGGCTGAATGGAAGCCTGTAAGATGAAAAAGTGGGTTAAACCTAGTATTGAACCCTGTGGGACACCATAGGAAATGTAGCTTTTAAAACCATTATCGAAAATGAGAGGATGTAAGGACAGTATAGAGATGATCGTGCACAATTTAAGACTTGTAAGTCTCTATGTAAAGGCTTTTCACAGTGTTACACCCAAAGAGCGATGGACTAGCTGTGTGACGAATAAAGAAAAAAACAGCTTGAGAATTTTCAACCCCATCCAATTTCACACCTCCACACACTGTACATTACCTGCCCAGCACCAAGCAGCTGTTGGTTTATCAGTGCTTGTTCTCTGCCTGCTGGGGCTGGAAACCAGGTCGATGAAGGAGTGAACCACAGCAGTGCGGTTGTAGACCATAAAACCAAAAACAAATAGTTGAAAACACTCACTAGAGCTGAGAGGAACTGCACAGTCAAGTGGTAACCCTCTGCGAGTTTGCCACAATGAGTGACAATCATTACATTACACAGTCACTTGATTGATTGGTGATAAAAAAATATTGATTATAGCAGCTTTAAACGTCCTTGTGGCTCTCGATGGGATTCCTTGAAAGTTGAAAAGATTTTTTTATAGTTAGGATGATTAACAGCTTCATTATAAACCCAAACTATGACTGAAAGCTGAAAGACCATTTTTCTCTTCCTTAATGACACTTTGCATTGTGTCTGCCCATTACCGAGCCAAGCTGACTGCAGCTTGTGTTAATCAGGATTATTAACTGTAATGAGAAAGGTTTGTGGGCCTAAATGCTAATGGTGGGGAAGGAGAGAAAGCGGGGGGGGGGGGGGGGGGGGGGGGGGGGGGGTCCTAAATGCATCTTCATATGAAGGAGCTGATATCTTTAGAGCTGCAGGCCATCACCGAGCAGGAGCAGTCCTCTTGATATTCCCTCCACGCACACACCACTGCTCTCACCGCAAGTCTCTGTCAGCAGAATTTATAATGAATTGCACAAAAGCTGGTTTGCCATGCATGCACTCATGCATGCACACACACACACACACACACAGACACACACACACACAAACAGACACAGCCTAACTTTCCCTTTGTGCACAGCAGAAATAGCTTTAGGAAAGAATGAATGAGGCTGTTGCGCGCGCAGAGAGAAAATGTCTTCCACAAATTGACTTTTCTCTGTGCTCGACGATTACCCTGTCCCCAAGCATTAGTGTGTGACAAAGCGTGTGCATTTGTAAAAAGGATCTCACATTTCTGCATTCTAAATGAAGATGTACAGGACAGCATATCATGGTTTTGTAAAGGAGAGTTAGCTACTTGAAAGGAAGTGATGATGACTATTTAGTTTTTTAACATTATCATCATTATTTTTGGCTTTATTTGACAGTAGTGACAGTATGAGTAATGACAGAAGAGGAAGGGGTCAGAAACATGTGGAGGACGTGAGGGTTATTCAGGGTGTAGGGCATGATTTTGTCCTTCATTTCTACTCTAAAAATCTCTTCACAGCTAGTGTTGACCGAAGAAGCGATTACAAGTTGAACATACATATGGCCATGAATATCCTTTAAATAGCTGTTGACACTGTTTCTGATGCCTTTTTTCCCCCAGGACGGTGACGGTGCGGAACTAATTCAGGATCGTGTTGAGAATTGGCCCACATTTTGACAGGTTTGGCTCCAGCCCCCCTACAATACTCAAAGGGTAAATTGGTGGCGGTAATGCACCAATTCATTGTTTATCGACTGCCAAAAAAAAAACTCAACAAAAGAACAAGATTATGTCACAAAAGTTGGGGTAAGAAAATCATGGCTGGCAGAATGCAATAGTTTTTCTTGCTTAGTTGTATAGATTTACTCTCAAATCTTTTCTTTTTACATTTACATCTTCAGCTTCAAGTTCTTGTCTACGTCCAATCCTTGACAATCCTCTGAAGATGTGTCCATGTATCTGACAGTCTCTGATAATTATTTTATGAACTCAAAAATAGGATGTAAAAGCACAGGTAACTGTTTCTGCTTCCACACTTTTCAGAACAAAGAATATATATCAGTCAGGTGTTTTGGAGCTAATAAACTATCAAATTGGGACTGTACTTTGAGGGAAAATTATACACTTTTATTCAGTAAGTCCTTTAAAATTGAAATTTTAAAAAAGTATGATCTGTCAGTCTACAAACATCCCTGTTGTAAATGTTTCTCTCTGACATCATATTGATGTCTTCTTCAGCTGGTGGATGGCACATCAGCAGCGTTTCACCTTTTCCACCCACCTCATGTCACTGTGAGCATTATCACAGCCCCATTCCATTTACACAAAAGCTCAAATGAATAAAACCCACACCTTGCTCAGAAACGATCACACCCACAGTTGGGGAACAATTCTGTTCCTAAGCAACTGATCCTCTCCGTGTGGGGTTTGCATGTTCGCTGTGTGTCTGCGTGGGATTCCTCCAGGCACTTCACTTTCCTCCCACAACCCACAATCGTGCAGCCGAGCTGGAGTGCACATTTTAAATTGCCCCTGCGTGTAGATGTGACTGTTTGTAGGTGGTCTGATAAAATGGGTGCATGGTGGAGGTGTTGTGTGAAAAGCTGAAACTATAAATATAGAAACAAATGTGTGGACTGATGAACACTCAGTGGTCTCGTGTAGCATTTTCTTAACAACCCCTGGGCTGCTTTAAACAGGCGTCATGCACCTTTTGAACCCCTACACAAAATCGTATGAAAATAACACCTACTGAAGTGTATTGCAGTATTAATGATTCATTTATGTAATGCTGTATGGTAAAACATATGCTTTCCTTTCATTTTAAGGGAAGCATAAGTTGATGAAAAAATATAAAAATAAATACAACTTCAAAATAATGTTGTAGAGTTATTCAAGAAATGATTATCACAAACGAAATGATTAGAAACCTTCTGAGCTCATCAATAGCAACTGAGTGCTAATAAGCCTAGATTAAAAACAATGTAGAACAAAAAAATGTTTTGTGTATGTTTTTTGTTGTTGTTAGTTCTCTTATCTCTAAGTTCAGTATGTCAAAAAAGATTAAAATCTCATCTATTCTCAAATTTAAAATGCAGGAATCCCCATTTTGTGTCCTTTCATTTTAGATGATTATATATTGAATTATATTATTATAATTTGTGCACATTATTCAACTATAGATTGTGGATGAGATATGGCGGCGAGAAGCCAAAATGTGTTGATCGCTCCGTGTCGCCAACTGCAGTATAAGTCATGAACTCCATGTTAGTGGATGGGAGATGGACCAAACTAAAAAAGTTTAAAAGTCACTGTGGAGGTGAAGGACCTCCACAGTCACATTTTTCTAAAAACTGTTTTCTGTCATTATATGTAATAATGGGGTGAAAAGTCGCGATTGACAGCTGAGACTGACAAACAATAGGTCAAATGCCTCCGTCGGCAGGATCTCGACACTGTGGCTCGATTCCCAAATCACCACTGTGCATACTCGGGCTTGTAATGTGCAGTAGAAGGCGGGATCTGCTGCTCTTGACCAAATTGTCAGACAAACAACTGTCACCATCCTCAGCCAAACAAAGACTTGTCCTGTGACAATCCGGTCCTCTTCCTTTTTTTATGGTCAGTTGCCATTGTGGCATTCCCAGTAGTTTGTCCTGCTGTTGACGCTCCACTCTTGTTGTCTTGAACCTAGAGGCTTTCCCTCCCCACTCTCCCTCCACTCCATCAATTATATTAACAGTGGCCCGAAGCTTCCTCCTAGCATGATTCTCCATTTTGTGACAGGAAACCTTTCTTTTTTTACTTTATGGCCTCCTGCTACATTATTGCACTGTGCTGGTAATAGAGCTTACTCTCTATTCCACTCCAGGCTTTGCGCCGCAATCCAATTTGTCTTTCCAACACCAGGCATTTTCTGGTGACAATGAAGTATGTTTATGGCCGTGCTGATGTCATCACATTTCTGTTTGTCCCTCATCTCCCAGGGCACAGCTTACAGGAAAATGAATTATACAACACAATGGAAAGGATGGATGTTCTGCAGTCAACTTGAAGCCAATTTGCTCTAACATGACTTGGCTTTTGTTTCCAGATAGATATACAGCTGGAGATGATCTGCCAGCGTCCTGTAGAAACCCTGCTTTCCTGCTTCGTTGCAATCTTGTAAATTATGTATCACCAGTAAGACGCTGGTGGAGGTTTATTCTTGATTGGCACACGGCACAAAAATAGCATATCAAACATCCCTACACTAATCGTTAGTCATATTCAAGCCCCTATATATTGTATAACTATGCAACAATGTGGATCCACTGGAGAGTCTTGGCTTTAAATCATTCATAGATTTAAGTGAACAGCTCAGGCAGAAATATGTTGGACAGGCAGTACTCATGCATGCAGCCCTGGCTTTGAGCTTCCCACTGGGACAATGTGAAGCCACTGGTGTTGCATGTATACATTGTATTTGAGCTGATGTGTGTCTGTGCATTTGAAATATTTTGTCACATCTTATCTTTTGAGATAAATATAGTGGTGCTAAAGGACATGTTTGTTTTCAATTCTATCATATGCACGTTGAAATAATTATCATTACTCTCTGAAATAATTATCATTACTCTCTGTAATAATTCTCCCAGGCCCTGAAAAGGTTTTGTCCAAGTAGAATTCAAATACAAATGATGGAGGAGAAAATCTGTGTGAAAATGCATTTTAAGTTTAGCAGCAGATAACGTGAGGTTCCAGCCAATTTAGTTAATCAAATCATGTCGGTATCTTCTAAACTTAGTCCCTTTTTTTGTACAAAATTCTCTGAGTGTTTTTCTAGATGGTGTTTTGTGCTGAGCTGAAGTGCAGCTTGAAACATGAACAGGGAATTTCATGCTGAAGGACCACAGGGATTATAGGAGCACTGTTGACAAGAGGAACATTTGCAATGACTGAAAACTCTTCCCACCAACATGTGGTGATGTGAGTCTTGTTTTCAGACAGGCTTGAACGTATTCTTTTTATATTAAATGATGCATGATGAAGCCATATTGTTTTTTATTTCACTAGAGGATATTTCAAGATGCATCTCTAAAACCTTTGACCAGGTACCTTATTTTAAAATGTATTTTAAAAGATGTGTGAATAAATCAATATCTTTCTCCCAGTGGGGCACATGAATATTTTTCTATACACACATAACTCCTCCATGTTTAATAAAATGTTTTCTTTCTCTGTTTCTATTATCACTCTTTTCCTTTCATTCTTTCTTCCTTACTACCTTCCCTACCTCGTTCTTTCTTCCCCACTTCCTTCCTTCCCTCTTTCTTTCTTTTTTCCTTGGTTCATTTCTTTCTTTTTTTACTCACTTCCTTTCTTCCTTGATTCATTCCTTCCTTTATTTCTCTCTTTTTTTCTGTCTTTCTTTGTTTCCTTCTTCCCTTCCTTAATTCCTTCCTACATTTCTTCCTTTCTTTCTTTCTTTCTTCCTTCTTTCTTTTCTTTCCATCTCCCCAACCCCTTGTCTCATAGGGTTGAGTAAACTATGCTTTTATTCTGAAGTATTCCGGGGTTTTTACTCTGAAGGGGCGTCGCTGCGGGCGGAAGTGGCGCTCGTCTGTCATGGCTGCGAGTGTGCATCTGAATCACTAGGCAAACTTTCGGTTTCTTCTGGGAACGCAGTGAGCATGGCGACGTTTTTCGGCGAGGTGCTGTCGGTGTATTCTCGGGCTGTGGAGGAAGACGAAGAGGAGCTTGAGGAGAACGAGGAGGACGAACAAATCCGCAGAGAGCTGGAGGAAAAGAGGTGGATAACGTTAGCCTGCTAGCACACACACGGGAAGTGACAAGTCAGAAAGCATGGAGATCATTCAGACAGCTACACATGTAAACTATCTATTAGTTTAGTTTATGAGTGGCTCCCATTCTTCTATGCTGATTAGCTAACGTGACAGTATGGTGCTTAGCTGTGATTAGCAGTAATAACACTATCACGGTGGGGGTCTACTTTATGTCTCAGGGTCTGCACTGGAGAGATGAGTCACAGCGATGGTGGTGTTTTGATGATGGAGGTGCAGAGCTCTGTCTAACATTTCAGGACAATAGCAAGTCAAAGCACATGATGATCATTCATACTCGTTAAACTATTCATTGACCTCTTGAGGCCTGTCATCCTGTTGCTTCACTCCTTTTTTAGATTGTTCTCTTAATATGTACCATGTGTGTGTGTTCAGTTGTATATACTGGTCATTTTGTGCCACAGCCCTGCTGCTGAAGTTTTTTCTTAAACTGTCCCTACTTCTCCGACCCCGTCTCTCTTCATCAGGGAGGTTCATCTGCACTGGAGCCCTGAAGTCTCAGATTCACTCAAGTCTGGAAACAAGTTGCCGTGTTCTGAGTTCATCCTCGCTGTGGGACACAACGCTGCCAGTAAGTAGCTCGAGCTGAGTGCTACTTTACCTGTGATGAGTCCTTTTAATACCACATAATAATAATAATACAATAATATCATACAACAGACATGGTTCTGCTTTCGCTTTTAAAGATGATAATTTGTGAACATAGATATGCACATAATTTGTTTATCACAATCTATTGTCTAGAGGGCAACATCTTTTACCTTAAAGGATCAGTGTGTAAGATTTAGGTGAAAGTAATTTTTGGCAGAAATTGTATATAAAATAATCCGAGTGATGTTTTCACTGGTGTGTTTCATCTAAATCGTATGAATTGTTTTTTTCTTGACCATATTTACATGGAGGGGGGTCCTCTTAGTGGAGGCCGCCATGTTATTTACTGTCGTCCAAACTGGACAAACTAAAGCCTTTTGAGTTTTCATGACAACTGAACTTCCCCACAGGTTCTCTTTCATGTTTGGAAGGGGAAGGTGACATGAGGAGTATTCAGCTGCAACATGCATCTTCACCTCTAGATGTCACTGAATTCTACACACTGAACCTTTAAGTTAAACAATACAAACAGAATTAATATGATTAAATGCTAAGATTTTACACCTTTAACATTTATGATTAACTATGGATCATATAAATTGGGTGAAATACTCCATGTGAAAGGTGTCGCTCATAGTGAGAAACCCCCACATATGCGTTTTAGCACCTTTCAGTTTATTTTTCTACTTTATGGCCCGCAGCTTTACTGCTTTGGTTCATGAACCTATTTTGTGCAATGGTTGCTTTTTTAAACATTTCCCATTGTCTGTCCGCTGTGAGAAAAATGTAATGTAGTTCTCTGCGTCTTCATATTATATTTGAGTGCATGTCAGACACAGAAAATAAACTAAGGGTCTAAAACAATCAAACAAATTCCCATGTGAGCCATTGTTAAGTATTGAGAGGCTCTGTCTTCACAGGGTTTCTGTCAGTGTACGTTCTCACCTCTGCAAACTGGGACACAGTGGGTCATGCATCAGTGTGGAACGAGAGGAGCCAAGCTGGACAAACCAGCAAGGATTCAGCATGTGTTTTCTACAGACACAAGGAGAACCCATCAGTGAGTGACAAACTAGCTGAGAACATCACTTCAGAATGTGTCTGTTGTTTCATTATTCCCACAAAAGGCACCAGGCTGCTGCAAACTCAAGGATCATTCAGTTAAATGAGATGGTCCTGATCTCCTGATTAGCCGAACTCGTATATATTTAGAGAATATTACTTTGGCTGTGTCCAGGTAATTGCTAGATATGAGAGAAAAATGAATACATTGGTGGGTAAATGTAAGAATTGCGGAATGACAAATGAAACAAATTAAAAAAACAATATGTTTGTGAAGCCATTTAAATGTTAGCACATACTGCAATCTCCAGTGTACTGTGTCCTATTTTATATATGATCACATCATATGTTACTTATGTGATCCTGTAGCGTTTGCACTGTAACGTATATTGAGAAAAGAAATGGAGCCCCACTTCAGATGTAAAAGTTGGAAAGTAGGCCACGGCACACAGGATTAATGAGCCCTCGCTATCCACAGCTCAGAGTTATAACCAATCGCTCTGATGCGTGCAGCGGTGGATGTAGTTTCTCTCAGCCCGATGTCTTTCGCACACGGTTTAAGCAAGATAAACATAGTCAGCAGCCATGTGTGATAGCACTGTGCTTCTGAGGAGCCTTCAGATTTATCACACATTTCTGCTCCTGCTGCTTTAAATTGCTGCAAAGATTTAATGAGCGGAAGGAAGAGAGCCTTTATACAGTCTGATGCAGCTGTGGACCACAGATATGTGACAGTCTATCATTGATCTGTAGATTTCTCAATAACTTAAATAGTTTTGTGCCTGTTTTTGCATTTATTGACCATGGACAGTAAATAACTGATAAAAAATGAAGGTTAAATGACGTGCAACAAGCAGGATTGCTTGGATAAGAGTATGTTTGTTAAGGAACAAAAATATTTTTTAAATAGAAAAATGATTTGGCAATTATTTTGACAATCTAATCTAATCATCATAATTTGAAATCATTGCCTTGTGCTCTAGGATATTGCTATTGATTTTTCAAAGAGAAACTAGTTAATTGGATCATCAAGAATATAATCTGCTCATTAAATCAATAACGAAAATAATTATTCCGTAATTGTGGTGCAAGTGTTTCGTTTTCTTTTGTTGGCAAACAATCACTAGATTTCCCACTGAGTGAATTTGCTCCAGACGTCTACTTCATCCTCTTTACAGCTTCCACGTGTTTGTGTTTCTCCTCCTGCTTTGGGAGTTGCACTGCGCCACATTAAAATATCACAGAAATGCAAAGTGGAGAAAAACCCAAACCGCCTGTGACCCTGATGAAAATGGCTCTATTAGGGACTTGTTCATTTGTTTTGACATTTATTAGGGTATCAGTATTTCCTGGCTTTGATTCACACCACACAGACACCAGTATGAGTTTGATCCACAAATGTCTCACGTTCTTTTCCTTGAAGGTTTTGATATGCCAAGTGACTTCCTACATCGCAGAAGACCAGCTTTTTCAGTGGACAGAAAAGGTGGGATATGTTTATACAATAATACTCAGAATTATTGTTCTGTAAATTGTAATTGTTATTATCGCTTAGACACACATAAAACTAAATGAGCTACTCTGCTGTAAATAATCAAATTCTTTGTCATTACTTATAAACTCAGTGGCAACTTAATTAGGTTTGCCTTTTTACCCAGTAACTAGACAGTCACATAGCAGCACGTCAGTGTCTAAAAGCGTGGTTACTTATTGTTGAACTACAATAGTCAATAGTCAAACATGCAGGAATTCTTCAGGTTGATTACCACTGTAAAAATGATGTTGTGTTGTACTGACTGTGTTTCTTTGTCTCATCCAGGTTTTTGATTGTCTTGAGCACAGAGAGCTGAACGTGACAGTGTTATCAGATAGCTCTGTGGCTGATTACAAGACAGCAGACTATCTGTGCACCAGCTCCGCTCCCTTCCTGCGCTCTCTCCACACCGGTACATTCAGTGGTCAGCCGGTCTGCCAATCACTGGAGCAGCCCAACATAATAACTGGGCTTCCAGCTGCAGGTACCAACTTCTCTCATTGCCTGGGCTCCAATCTCTTTTCCTCTGTCACACTTGCAAACACTCAGAAAACCGTATTAACACTTTAAAGATGCGCAGCTCATTGGTCATAATGCTCTGCTTGTTTAAAAAAGTAATACTAGAGAATTGCACTCACACCCATGTCCACTTCTCTGGAGTATCTTATTGCTCTAGGTGGGCATTTCTTTCTTTTAGGCTTATAAAAGGACATTGTTGTGTCAGTTGTGTTGTGGTAATAAGTTGTGCGGATTGGCATCACTTTCTTAAATAAAAAATGTAAAGTTGCAATGTGTGTATTTGGGATCTACAAATGAAATGGCTTATATAACAAAGACTGATCCAACATATCTGGTTGAATAGAATAATCAATCAAACTTCCTTTTGAAGTGTCCTTGAGTGAGACACCAAACCCAGATTTGTCTTGTCTTAATGGCCGAAGTATCTTTGAACAAAAAAGTACCTGCCAAGTGAATGAAATGTGGCACCATTAGGCTCCTCTCCACTCACTCAGAACACAGTCTTGCATCCTGATTTGGTGATTTTAGTCTTGGTGCACCCAAGACATTGATAGTTGAAAGAACATGTGTAAAGAGCTCTAGTCTTGGTCACTGAGGACTGAGGAGAGTTTGCCCTCCTCATGTCAAACAGTCTAGTCTTCATCCATTCAGATTTTTAAATTCTTCTGCTTTATGCTGTTTCATCAGTACTGAACCACAGCCAGGTCCACCGCATCGCCACTGTCGTTTACCAGTGTTACAGTGACGTCATCGGCCCTGACTCTGTCACCATGGAGACCTACAAGCCTGCACTAACCAAGCTTGGGAAGTCCATACAGGTGAGCTTCTAATCTTTTTCATCTCTGAGTGATCTGTTGGAAGGCCAGGGGTCAGTCATTTTCAGAGAGAATGAAACCAATGTGGATTGGCTCCTTTTTCTATGCAGAAGTAGCCAGTTTGAGTGGCACTCAGTGCAGTAGCAAATTCAAATTTTGTTTATCTACTGATCCATGGTCATGGAAATGCTCCATGTTCAGGGGTTAGTAGTGCAGCATGCCTCCATCTCATGAAATGAGTTGTACTTGTATCAGTGTACTTCAGTGAACGTCCTTTGGCATGGTGATGTGGACGTGATCATGGCCTCATTAAATCACCATTAAAACATAACAGAGATCTCTTGTTATTCTGACTTCACATTTTAATCCGCTGAATCTCTTTCTCTTCAAAGTTGGACTCGTCTCCGAATACAGATGTCCTCCGCAAGTTTATCAAAACCACTGACATTCAGAGTAATCTCTATATCTGAAAATGTTGCACACTGAGTGGTGCAATTAAAGTATGTTTTCCTCTGATAAAATACTGTCATTTTCTAAAATAAAGAAAAAATAAATACTGGTGTCATTCCATTAATAAGAGATCCCATTAGTTTGTAAAGAGAGGGGAATTATAATTGTCATTCACCATTCTGCTGTTCATGTTTATGATTTATTGAACAGCGCTACCAACAGGTAGTATTTGGTCGTAAGCCAAAGTTTGAGCTTTGGATCAACGACATCCTCAGGCTTTTAGTCTTATTTTGCTAAATATAAAAGTGACATGGGACTGACTCCTCTAACTGTCAACATATTCATGTAAAAACCAAAACTAACAATAAAAGGATCCTGCTAACATCTGTGTCATCGAAGACGTAATGTATCTCATTCCTCTGTGCTTTAGAACTCCATTGTCGCCCGCAAACTTTTAAAAACTCATTAATGAGACACACCATTTCCTTCAGTCACATAAGTTTTAAGTAAATCCCACAAACCATTTTAGCTGCTTCAAAAACTTACTGAAGCATAAAATGTGTCTCATTCTGTAGCTGAAAGTAGTCTCAGAAAAAATCATTATTGAAGCTTCATTTAACACCATCTGCTGCTGTGAGCGATATCTGATCATTGTCAATAGTCAATATGTTTTATTTATTTAAACACAAAGCATACAACAGCAGTGTGCTAGTTCTAGTCGTCCTTGTTGTTGTCCATATGTAGCTCCCAGAACACTGTTATTATGTGCATGTCGACAGGGAGCCACTACAACCCAGAGTTACAATCCAATTCCAAACTTGTCCATAAAAGCTGATCAGAGCATAATGATCCTCACAATGTGTCATCCTGGCCTCACGGGGGCAGCAATGAGCCAGTGAGCAGTTTGAGAAACAACAGAAGGTGAAAGAAGACGAAGTGAGCGAAAGTCAAACCGACCTGTTGATGTTTGCAGAACAAAAACAAACGACAGCTGATTTCTACCTTTTATTTCCCACCTGTCGTTGAACCACTTCACGATCCACCTGCATCAAACAGTCGACCGAGCCGAGAGGCTGTTTTAGCCGTGAATTAGAAGCACTTTACATTAGCCTGGTTAGCAAGGCTAGCTATGAGTGCTAGCCGGGTCATAGCCTCCACCAACGGCCGGAACAAAGCTCCAGTCAACCGCAGAAAGGAGCACCGAGCCCCCAGAGCTAACAGGGTGCTGGCGGAGAGGAACCCGGCTGTGGTGGCGGTGGGAGCCTGGGTGGAAGACGGAGAAGACTTCCAGGAACACCCGTCTGTAAGTGTGGGACTTAACCGCTAATGACCAAATAGTTTCCCCCTGGTTGACACGGACACTTCCCTTCAGAGGCTGAGGAGGAGCAGACAGTCTGCAGACATGTATTAAGTTGTGTTGTTGACAAGGCTTTTCTTTGTGCCACAGCTGTATATATATATATATATATATATATATGTTAAATGTATTGAACTAAAACATACAATATGAAGAAGACATTTAAGTCACATGAATTGAGAGTAGTGGTTGTTGCTTTTGTAGTACAGACAGTTCTCTCCTGTCTTGGTTTAGACTCTTGCTTTGATAACTGAGGAGCTTCAGGCTGAGAAGAGGAGGGAGAACGAAGAGAGCCTTCGACGATTTCAAGATGAAGTGCGCCACCGAGTGGCACAGCAAGCCCAAGTCTTCAGGAAGAGACAGCAGCCTCAAACTGAGCTAATGGTAAAGATGACTGATAATGAAGTGTGATGAAATCACATTAACTCCTAAAAATCAACCAAGGGCTGAGGTGACTGTGACTTTTATTTGGATTACCTTATTAAACATTTGTTCTGTTAAGTGTCAGAAAATAGTGAAAATGCTCATCACTCCAATCTCTTTCAAGTCCTTTATCCAAAAACCACCCAAAACATAAAGGTGTTCAATTCATATTGATTTGAAACAGAGAAATAGAGCAAGCCTTCATATAAAAATCATTGTGCAGTCAGTTTGTCCAGATTCGTGTTGAACCAGATAAACAAGAACCACATTGCATGCAATTTTATGTCCAGGTTAAACCTAATAGGAGAATCCCACAACAACAATATCGAGTGTGGACCCAGCATGTGTCTGCTGGTGAGAAGGTGATGTCTGCAGGAGCTGCTATACGACAGAGGGTAATGGAGAGGAGCTCTCAGGAGGTGAGAGGGTATTGCATAACATTACCACAATAGAGCATGAATGAATAATTGAAGTTTAAGCAAAGTAATCACATTTTTATTTTCCTGTGTGATGTGTGTCTTCCAGAAAACTACTGAAGATATTTGATTTTATCTGGTTGATACTTTTTTTATACAATATATTTTTATTGTAAATTGTGTCCCCCACACATTCATATTATAAAAAAATGTATGGCAAAGACAAATATGGCCTAATTCGATATCATAGAGAAAATGGCCTAAAGCGCATTCCCACATGCCACTTTGTACTTTTACCTTTGAGGCTGTAGCTTTGGGAAGCCCCTTTGTCAATATAACAGTTCCCCTGTTCACAAAGTCAGGCCCTTAAGGAAATGTTTGTCCTAGCTTGATGCGAACAAACTTGACTTGCCAGCTCAAAGCTCTGACCTCAACCTCACCCAGCTCCTCTGGGATGAACTAAAGTGCTGACTGTTGACCAGGCCTTATCACTCAACATAACTCTTTGACCTCACTGCTTTTGTGTCTGACTGAGAGCAAATCTTTACAGCAAGGTTCAAGATTGTATGGCAGACATACGGAGACCAAAAGACTGGAAGCTTTTACATCAGTTTAAGGCCCAAGGTTTTAGAAAGAAATGTTTAACTATCACATACAAGAGTGATTTTTGTCAGAAAAATATTACTCACTATTAAAAATAAAGAAATGAAGAAATTGCAGCTCAGATAATATATATAAATTTGAGACAATTGCAAAAGTTTATGTTGCAAAACATTTTCCATCATAGTACAGTTTCATCAATTTGTTTCTGGTATGATTTTTTTTTTTTAAATAACTAAAACTAGCTTTACTATTATTACACCAACAATTCAAGTATGTTTTCTATCATCCTCTTGTAATGATTCAGTCAGCCGTATGTGTCCTATTTCCTTCACTACAGAGTATCTTGTTGGGAGTGAGAATTATTACACTGTTTCCTTCTGTGAGTAAGAAAATAATGTGACAGTGATTAATTCAGTGGATTATTTATTTCCATGATTTTCCAGTCTTGTGAAGGCATGAGGCAGGTCAGACTCAGACTGGCCTCCTGTCAGATGAGCCCTCATGGAGGAACAAAGTCAGACCTTCCTGGAGGCAAATGGAACATCTCTCCAACCAGACATGTGAGCATCACACTTCTTCCTCTTTTAAAAAACGTATAGTTGCTCATTGCACACACAGGGTATAATGGATACCTTTTCCTCTGTTCCCAAAAGAAAGCTGAATATTCCATGCAAAGACCAGAGCAGGAAGAGGACGAGGAGGAGGAGTATGTTCAGAGAGAGGAAGAGGGAGAGGATCACTTCTTCACCAGTCAACATGATTGTCCCCTTGTTCAGCAGAAGGTTAATGAATTCCAGGGGTGCAGCAGCTTTTCATCATGGCTTACTCTGTATTCCATGTTGATGGCTTTTCTGTTTTTCTGTAGACGTTCTTTAAAAATGATTTTAGATGGATTTAAAGGTAATTTATTCATATTCATTACAAGAATCAATTATTTGAATATATATATAGAAAATGTAGTCGGATGAACAGATTAAAAAAAATGTTAATATTTACATAGTAATACGGATTTTTGTCTTCAGCAGTGAGTAGTCACAGAGACAGTTTGCTTGAAACACACACACACACACACACACACACACACACACACACACACACACACACACACACACACACACACCATCTTCTCAGCGTCTGAGTTCATAGTTTTGTCAAATAGATTTGTCAAAATATAAATAAACATAGACTAAAACACACAGATGTAGGAAATATTACGTTTGATATTCATTTCTTTGATAATGTTCCTAAGTAACTTCTGAAATGACTCAGGTGTTTCATTTTAACGGTACTGAAACTGATGCTTTGAACATTTTTTTTTATGTGATAGTTGATGGGAAACTAATAACGTGAGTTAATGAATGTCTTAAAAGTTTGAAAAGTTGTGTAGGAGTACTGTGTTCCAGTGCTATACTAAACATAGAGTTTAGTAAAGCTTTTGTAAAAACTCTCTCTCTTGTGAACTCAGAAATCCAAATTGCTCAAACTTTATGACTTTGATATCGCCTTTAAACTGCAGAGTATAATTACGTTAAGTGTGAAAATGAGTCAAGTTCAGTTGTATCAAAGTTTACAGCACAAGTTGTAACTGATAATGACATAATGGAACTAAACAAGGTTAATGATAAATATATCCTCATAATTTCCATTTCCCTCTAACATCATGTGATTCACCACAGGTTCAGGCTACTAACAGGGAGCAACAGCAGTCAACAGTGCAGTTTAATCCTGGCCTCTTTTATTCACACTCTAACCCAGACGCAAATGGTTGATGAATGTTGCTGTGGAGATTTTGTGTTGAATAGTCTTACAAATCTATCGTTTGATCAAATAGCAGATGCTGCTGCTCCACCTGTGATATATTGTGCCTCCTTTGCAAGCATTGTCAGATCTCAACCGAACATTAACTTAAAGACGCTGACTGTGTGACTTAGCCCCAAGTCTGTGGGTTTTTATTACAGGTATAAAATCTGAAAACACAAAATATAGTTTCTTCAGCAATAAAGTAATAAGGCATAGTCATTTCTTACATTTAAACAGAGCTAACATTCTTACTGATAAAGTGAGGACGATTAAGATGTAAAAATAATAACTGGATATTGGCAGCCCGGTGCATTCATACTAACTAGAACTGGTCAGCAGTCAAAACCTACTGAACCTGTTTTGACTGTGTGTATGTTTCAGGTCAGTGGACATGTGTTGTGGGACACAGACAAATCACAGCCTGATCCTGGTTCCCAGTCCAGCCTCAGAGAAACACAGGTCCTGTGGCCTCTGACTGAGCAGGAGGAACTGAGAAGACAGGTAGACACCAGACAATGTCATGAACCTTTGACTTAACTTGTGCAAACTCTGTCAAAGCAAATGTCACAGATAGCTTGCTTCTCTGTGTGCAGCGTCAGTCTCAGTTCCTGTTGCAGCGCCGCCACTTCATGAGCACTGAGAGGGAGCAAGTGAAGGAGAACAATCAGTACAGGAAACACCTGAAGAGAACCGCAAGGTGACCACTTCTCTAATTTTGGATATTTAAAGTGATTTAATGCCCAAACTATCAGAATATGAAATAACAACCCTCTGTAGCTCTGAAAGATGGCTGTAGAATGTTTTTATGAAGAACAGCAGCATGAATTCAGCTCAGTTTGAGTCTTTTATCATAGAATACAGTGGTGATGAATATTACTTATTATTATTATTGTATTATTATTATTTTGCTCAAATATGACCCTATACTATGTTTCTGTGTGATGATGACTTTGTTGAAGATCTACCTTAAGTAGTGTATTAAACCATATTTAAGCTACAGAAGTGTTTAGAACATATTTACATTTCCATTCTAAAATACTGGTACATTAATACGAATTGATGAAGTCGTTCAGCCTCAGTAAGACTTTCCTTTCAAATGTGTCTGTCCTCAATGAAGGATCAAAGCAGAGAAAGAACAGATTCGTCTGGAGGAAGAGAGAAAGTTGGAGAGAGCTCGGCAGCTCGTGGAGGCCCGACAGAAGCTGGAGGAGAGAGAGCTGCTGATTGTGGAACGACTGAGGCTTGAGGAGGAAGAGAGAGCTGTGGAGCTGCAGAGGAGAAAAAAGGAAAAACACAAAGTAGCTACAAGGTAATTCATGGAGATTACACTTGTGAGTTACTGCTATTACGTATATGCAAAATATGATCAGACAGAATCTAAACAGGTAGAAGTTTTTATAGTTTTCAAAATAATACGGTTAATATTGAATTTGATTTGTAACATCTCTCTGAAAGATGTGATACAAAGTAAAACCATCCAATGATTTACAGACCTATCAGTCCATTAGTTTTGTTTGTAAAGTCAGTATGAACACAAACCAGGTCAGAACTAAAATGAATGTTTGTTTGTTTTCCATGTCCAGAACCAAACAAACCAAAACTATATGTACAGCCTAAGATTTTAATGGCTTCTTGAAGTTGACGCTGTTCTGAAAAATGGACTGATTGTAACTCTGCAGGTTCATTGACGCCCTGAAAGCTCAGATGAAGGAGAGACTGTCGCAGGAGAAACTGGAGCCCCCTCCTCTCTGCTGCTGTGCCTCCTCTTTCTGGGACTCTCACCCCGACACCTGTGCTAACAACTGTGTCTTCCACAACAATCCCAAAGGTACACACAGCGCACACACCATCACCGGCTTCGCCATTCCCTACATTATAACATTGAGCTTCAGTGGAAATATACATGAAATTTATAAAACACTTGAGTCACATTTGTCTCTTCCACAGCATATGCCCAGGCGTTACATTCAACAATGCTGAGTTTGGATTCACGGTAAAGGAAGCTGCTGAACTGCAGTGGAAAATGCTCTCAAAGAAAACAGGTCCTTGTTGTTTGAGTCTGTCTGTTTGTAAAGACCATTTTGGAAAATGCAGTCAAAGTCAAACTCAGAGTCAGACTAGACGAAGTTGATACATGCGTAAACTTGAAAATGTACTTTTCAGGATTTGCTTTGTTTAAGGAATTTTATAAGAATGTGATATGTGTCATGTTAATTTATAATTCTTTGATAAACTCAAATCTGTTAACTGTTTTATTTATTCTTTATATGACAGTGTTGCAGTGTTTCCTGTATGCAGGCCGCCACCGCTGTAAAATGAATGTAGTGGAAACCCTGGTATTGTCCTGTTAAGACTTACTATATTATAATAAATTGTATGTAGTTGTATCGGCCTGTCCCTGTGTTATACTGTTAAAATAATTTTGATGGAACAATCACAAATTTTAAAATGAATGAATTTCTTTAGCTTTATTAGGCACAAAAAAACATTAAACTCAGTAAAAATATTAATAACCTTAGAGGAGATGCTCTGAATGTTTTTTTCCCTGTGGGTGTTTAACAACAAAGAAATACGCTCTGAATAAACTGGAACTGAATATGAATAACTTAAAGGTTATCTCACGCTCTGACAAGCCAGTATGCCTGAGTACACCAACGTTTATTTTAATCAGGCAGAATTAGTTAGGTGTATATAACTGGCATCATTGCCAATATACATACAAAAAAATAATTTAATTAAACTGAAATGCTGATCATAGAATGTGTGTTTATTTGAAACATGATAAGAAGTTATGGGCTGAAATGGTCTGGGATTCATATCAGTTTGATTAGCCATAGGAAAATTGAAAGATCAATTTTAAATCATAGAAAATTGGACAAGGGTTACACGGACAGTCAACAAAATATTAATTCTGTCTTTTCCATGACTCTGCTCTAACTAGCAAGTGTCCTTCCTTCACAGACACAACCAAGACTTTCGCATTAATTTTTTTCAATCTTTATTACTCAAGGCAGAGATAACCTGTTATAGTTTTTATTCCTGTTTTGTTTTGTAGTCATGTTGAATCGAATCAGTTTGGAGCCAGTGAATTAACATTAATAGGGAGATGTGTGAATGCTCCCTCATAAGGATGACAGTGATGAATCGTGTCATCAGGGTAGGTGTCTCTCTGAGACTCAAACCTCAGGATCACACCAGAAAATAGAGCAACACGTGTTCCTGCTGTGTGAGCGGTGGCTCCGGCTCCAGCGGCTCCTGCGGCTCCTCACCGGGCTTTGCTTTCACCGCTCCGCTCCTCAGCTGTTTCCGGTCCGTGGTCGGGGAAAAGAAGAGGGGGAGGTCACGTGTCTACCGGGGGGCTCCGTGTGGAAAACAGTTTGGATGAAACACGTTTCGGTCTAATAATAATAGAATTTACGTTTCTATTCTTACCGGACGCGTGCTACCGGCGCATGGAGGGAGGCCGGCTGTCTGCTGAGAGGAGGGTATAAAGCAGCCGGACACAATGGAGCCCTGCTGGATGTCCACGGACTGTATCGCCCCGCACGAAGCTAAACGACTGCTGCTCTATTCTTTCAGCACATAGCCTCTGCTTTTTAACCCCAGTGTCGTTTATCCAAATTAAACCTAAAGGTCCGCGTCTGTTTTTAACATATATTTATATGATTCACTGTTATAACCAGTGAATAAGCAGCTGGTTGCCTCCTGTGGTCAGTGTTAGCGACATCTTCACCTCGGGGGACATGTCTGGAATCAAGTTGTGAGTCTTCCTGTTTTTTAAACTACGGACCCCCGCTCTCAGCCAACATGAGATCTCCCCTGGCTCCTGGTATACGCATCATCACGTCGTTTTCTCGGGACAGTTGGTAAGTTTCTATTATCACCGTCCATTCCCACTGTTCTGTCCCCAACAGCCGGTTCACGACACCGTCATTACCCGAGGGCAGCCTGTGTGTGTTATCTCCCTGCGTCAATGTTTAGCCAGAACCACGTCGATAAAGCGTGTGGATCTGTGGTGGGGCTGTCTATTCTTTATTCATTACATCATGTCACTGTCTCGTTATTGCTGCTTGTTTTTTCCCCCGGACCTGCTCCAACTGTGAGGACCAAACTCCAGTGGTTTTTAAAGTCTCATCCAGAGCTTCCTCCCTCATCGACACATTTGATCTCTGCAGAATCAATGTGCTCATCAATACATTAAGTATTTAAGGAATCTACCAAGACACGAGGCACTTTATTTTAATAACATCTCAACCTGTAATATTGGTTTTCACTGTCACCAGGAAAAAGCATGAATAGATAAGAAATTAGATCGTTACGTCAATTTTTTTTTTTTACCAATTTATAATCGTCCAAATGAAAAGTGTTAATATTAAGACAGTGACCTGGGCCACACCTAATAACTCCTAATTATTACCTGCAGGTGGCGATCAATTTTAAAATGAGTTTTGCTTTATAAAGCAGTGGAAAACAGTGAGTCTTCCTTTACATTCATTTGTTTTGTCCAACCAACAATCAGAATCCAATGATTTAATACAACAATGCATCAAATCTACACAGTTGACAATCTGGATAGTTGCAGAAGGAACTTTTTGTCACTAAATTACAGACATTTACTTTTCTTAAAATTAACAGCAGTTTTTTTCTCTCTAACTTAACAGATAACATATTAACATAGACTCTTGTTATTCCTTCCATTGTTGTAAATTCCCTTCAAGTATGCTTGGTACACAAGCTCACTTCAGAATAATAGAATAGCTTGATTGAAATGCTGTCATGAGGCTGCGTGATACAAAAAGCTTGTTTATTACCATTAGTAAAATGTTATTACACACAAGTGCCACCGCCTCACGCTGCAGAGATCAGGCGTGTGATTTAGGGACGTACATTGTACCAGTATTCATTAAGATAAAATTTTTACTTTGATCCATGTATTAGTATTAATATTCAATCGTCCATAATGCCCAGTACACACACAGCAGTTACGTTTATATTGATGTCAATGTTGTCAATTTTATACCAGCAGTCATTTTATATTCACCTAAAGGCTCTTGTTCCATGGCACGTCTTTATTTTGATCTTTCTTTTGCAGGTATCGCACTTTTATTCTTTTCCTCACCTTCCTCTTCTACACCGCCTACCATCTGTCACGGAAACCTATCAGCATTGTTAAGGTGACAATCAATTTTGAAAGGATAACCATAAACTAACCCATAAGAAAATGCACAATAATGTACATTTAACAAAGCATCATCAACCACTGACTATGACAATAACTACATTTGTCACTTTACATTCCACTGTTGTTTTGTTTGCTGTGTTTCACCAGTTTCTTTCAATGTTTTTCTCTCTGATACTCAGAGCGAGTTGCACAGAAATTGTTCCACAGTCATTCGCCCTGCAGACCTTAACATAACCAACAATGCTACCTGGTGTGACTGGGCTCCTTTTGGTGAGTCCTTAAGTTGTTGTCATCTAGTCATCAAATGCTAGATAAAACCTCCAGCACCAGCTAAACCCTTCACTACATATAGATTATCGTATATTTTAATTTCCGTTTATGAGTATCAGTATCAGACCTGAGGATTCTGTCACCATCTATGTAAGGTATCAGACGTGAATGTTGTTTATTCAGGAACCGGCTCCACATCACTGCAGACACCTTGGTTTTAATTCCTGGTTTGATTCCATAGCTTAACACTGCATTTCATTTGCCATAGTTTTTTGTGTTGTTGGATGAGGAGTTAAAGAGAGATAATCTTTTTATCTGTGCCATCTGTCTAGACCAAGACAACTATCAGACACTGTTTGGGGTCTTGGATAATTGTTTCCTGGTTACCTACGCCATCGGCATGTTTTTCAGGTTTGTATGTGATGTTGTTGGAACTCCTGGTTTGTTGTTTTTGTCTGAGAGTGTTGAGTTGTAATCATTGTCTTGTGTTAACAGTGGAATATTTGGAGAGCGGCTGCCTCTGCGGTATTACCTGAGTGTCGGGATGCTGTTGAGTGGATTGTTCACGTGTCTGTTTGGCCTTGGTTTCTACTGGAACATCCACTCATTATGGTACTACGCCTTCATCCAGGTAAACATACAACATCACAGAGACGTACTGTCTTTTATTCCCTTGTTGGTTGTAAACAAAGGGCGCAACTTGTGGATGGGTTGGTCTCATATATTATGTACAGTGTGATAGGCCCAGTTCAGACCTGGTATAAACATCCATCCTGAGAAATCCGATCACAAGTGGTCAGTTGATCTGTTCACACGTGGCATTAAAATACAATGACTGCGTCTCCTGTGTCAACTTGTGATCAGATCGCTCAGGTTGTTAGTTCCAGGTCTGAACAGGGTCGTTGAGTTGTGTATCTGTTTATTGCTATATCATAACCAAATGTTCAGCCACACCCACAAGCACACTAACCAGGTTTCGTTGGCCACTCGATTATATAGTAAATGAAAGTTGCTCCTTGTGTGTATGCACACTCAGTGGCTTAGTACAAATAAATACATTTAGTGCTGCATTCTAATTGATGCAGCGCTGTGCAGCGCTGAGTTTACATGACGCATGCTGGTTAGAATTTAGAGATTGCGGTAGCAAGCCAGCTGCAGTCAAAAACTCTGGGATTTCCTAAACATCCATTTCATCTGAACAAAAAAACAAAACCTGTGACATCAGTCGTGATGCTACGAGAAGTAGAAAGTTTCTGACTTGATGTCATTGTTTTATTGCTCTATCCCTCCACCTGATCAAGACAGACACAGTCAGTCAGACCAAGTCCATCTTGAACGTGCCTATTGTCAGAAGAGTTTTGTTTCACTTAGGTTTTTGTGTATTGTTCTTTGACCAGTAATAACCACACCCATGCACTGAGATTCACAGTTAGCCTCATGGTGGGAAACATGCTCAGACTTGTCACCTTGCACAATCAGATTTTAATTGTATAAGTGCTAGATTACCTCAGACAACAAGGTAAAAGTGAAATAAATGCAATGCTTCTCTATAGCTCTGAAGTGTTAGATGATCTTCACTTGACCCATCCCTGTCCACAAGTGAAACTGCAACCTATGGGAAACTGTTAAGATAAATATCTCTTGTTCCTCATAGAATCATTAATCACACTTACACCCGTCAGAGCCAGAAGGAAAGAAAGAAATCGCTAGTTGACATAAGAGAGATCAAAATCCAATATGTGAAAAGAGTACAGTCCTTATTCATTATCTTTTCCCTTCAAAAAATGTAGAGATCTCATGGTGGCTTAGTCAGGCTTTACTCACATATCACATGACTCACAGCTGCATCATATGACCGCACGTGTCTGGGCTTATAATGTTTTGGCGAGAGAATACTTACACTGGTCCCCCCAGTGTATACCCTCCTACCCCCTCCTGTATAGAGTTAGAGAGTTTGTATTAGCGTTATGATGCTTTGGTTCTGTAAGTTTACACTGGCCTGTCTCTACTTCTGTTTGCTTCCCTTTGCAGGTTATGAACGGGCTGGTGCAGACTACCGGTTGGCCGGCAGTGGTGGCCTGTGTCGGCAACTGGTTTGGAAAGGGGAAGTGAGTACAGGGGGAGCAGACCCGCTGACTAAACAATATTCAATACCTTTTTTTTTTTGCTGCTGACTGACAAACACGTGCTTGTTGGTCACAGTCTCATTTTGAAAACAGAGTGAAACCTTGCTGTGATAAAACTCAGGTCACTCAAACTGGTTTAACTGCTTCTTGACAAAAGTAGAACCTCAAGCATAGTTAAAAAAAAACATCAGCATGAGAACACGTGAGTGTGGATCCCAGCCTTTTCAGTTTCTGGTCTGTAGCTATAGATTGTGTTTACTTGCACAAAATAAACCTTGTTACACAGAGAGAACAGACATGTTTACATGAGCTGTAATAACCTGGTTATTGTGATATCTGTGTTCACATGAAGCTGATCAATACGATATAAAATTCTATGTTCTGAGATTCATTTGACCCAAGTTTGTGGTCATCATTTCTTCAGGCTTAAATAGTCAGTCGGTTGTTGATCATTAAAGAATTGATTTTGAAATCCACTTACCTTGAGTGTAATGAGAAGATTGTTATCAACCTCATATCTGCGTGTGAAGTATGGGCCTGAAGTCGGGAAGCGCTCAGTTTGGATTAGCATTAAGTCTGGAAACAAAGGAACCTCATTGTGTCCTAAGGTCACCGATATCTACACCCACCTAAAAGCTTTGTAACAAACCCATTATATCTTGTCAACAGCTTGCTCTATATGCAAATAAAATTATGAGTTATGTGCTCAAACTTGATGATTAAGGCTGATTTCACACAGACACTTGTTCCTCTGCCTGATAGATTCAGCTTCTTTCCTTTAGAGGATGTTACAGTAGAACACAAACGGGATTAAAAGTCTATTTAAGTTTTTTTTTTTGAGAAAACAAAATCATCGCAACCCCTTTCCAATCGTATACATCTTCTTTGTGTGCTTGTTTTGATCCTGTTTTGTTTTGTGCTCATCAGGCGTGGCTTCATCATGGGTGTTTGGAACTCTCACACCTCAGTGGGAAACATCTTGGGCTCCCTAATCGCTGGAGTCTTCGTCTCGTCAACGTGGGGAATGTCCTTTATTGTCCCAGGGCTCATCATCGCCTCCACTGGGATCCTGTGCTTCTTCTTCCTGGTTGAGAGTCAGTTACACACAAACCCACACACAATCACAGACCCACATCCACTAATTGCAGGCTCATGATAAATGGTGTATATTTCTAATGCCAGCATTTCAAAGCTGCTGTAAAAAGACATTTCTGATCCCCATCTTTACTTCTTCTGTTCAGAACCTGAAGACATTAACTGCACTCCTCCTCAGCACCATGTGAGTTCTATCAGAAACATTAATTTTCAGTTAATGAATGAGTGAATAATAATTAACAATGAAACAGCTTGAACCCGTGCATGCATGTTTATGTGTGCTTTAGAGTGATCAGGACAGCGGTGAAGTGGAACCTCTCTTGCAGAACTCGCCCCGAACCGTCAACGGGTCCATCTCCAACGAGCCTCCAGGGGTTGTCGAGGATCACACCGAGGCTATAAGCTTCTGTGGAGCTCTCAGTATACCTGTGAGTCAAAACAACTATTTTTAACCATGGAAATGTTTGGTTTGTTAGACCTGGTGGGATGAATTTGAAACGGGTGGTTCTGAATAATTTTTTTACTACTATATTCGATACTTAAAACGTTCTAAACTAATAAAGGTCATGAATTCAATATTTTGAATTTGTTTACAGTTTGAAAGATAAAGAGCCTAACAACTATGTGAAGGATTTGAAAATGTTAACTTTATCACCCTCTGATGGTGGTAATGGAAACTACACAGTGACACAGATCTGATCAACTTTTTTACTGATTTAAAAATAAAGATTTATAGAAATTCAGCTTTTGAGACTCATTTTAAAATCATTCACTTAGAATTTTTTGACATTTTATTTCAACATATTGGTAATCATCTGGCAGGATCTGTGGCTCAGCTCCGTATGTAGCAAAACATCACACATCTGCTTTCTTTATGTACTTGGCTCTAGTTAATCAGAGCAGACTCTCTTCCTAACGCATGTTTAGTGTAAGAGACATGGGAAAGATTCCAGAGGTTTTCATTCTGTCATTGTGTCTCACACAGGGAGTGATGGAGTTTTCTCTTTGTCTGTTGTTCGCCAAACTGGTCAGCTACACTTTCCTGTACTGGCTTCCTCTGTACATCTCAAACATTGGTCAGTGTTTACCCACTTTTTTCCAATTATAAAATTTTTTATTTTTCATACGATATACTTTCATCCCCATCATCTTAAAATGAACATAGATTTTGTTTTTCATTCTCAGCACATTTCGAAGCAAAAGAGGCAGGAGACATGTCCACGCTGTTTGATGTTGGAGGAATTGTGGGT
The DNA here is from genome assembly GCF_024713975.1 of Paralichthys olivaceus. Lineage (NCBI taxonomy): Eukaryota > Metazoa > Chordata > Actinopteri > Pleuronectiformes > Paralichthyidae > Paralichthys > Paralichthys olivaceus. The sequence goes on along the minus strand of NC_091107.1, from coordinate 11,228,431 downwards.
AGGTGTTGATCAGACGTATCCAATAATCTGAAAAGTTTTCCAACATGTTTCACGCCAGGAAGATATAATGTGTCTGAATATGTTTTGAATGTCCAGGAGGCATCATGGCAGGTGTTGTGTCTGACTACACCGGTGGAAGAGCTACAACCTGCTGTGTGATGTTGCTTGCTGCCGCCCCCATGGTCGGTGTCACCACAGGAAATAAATAATGACAATAACATTAGTGATTATTCACATCTAGCATGGATCGTAAAAGCGTTGTTTGTTCATGTTTCAGCTTTTCCTCTATAATTACATTGGACAAAGGAACCTCGGTACTACAATTGGTAAGTTTCTATTTTAATACTCCTTCTAGCATCTTATTGTTAATTCAGCTATTTGATAGATTGCTCTTACAATAAAGATTCAGTTCAAAGACAAAGCTGGATATGAGAGATAATTTTTTTATGGTCATGTCGAATCATAGTCAAACAGAATTAAAGCTCCATAAAAACACACTCCAGCATATCGTCTTCATATTTTAACTATTTTTCTAAAGTCTATCCTCACTTTGGTTTAAAATATTCCCCTGAGACAGAAAATATTACACTGTTATGAAATATTCATTTACAGGGAGAAGGAGCGGAGTCATAACAAAAATGAGTTCAAGTACAAGTACATGCGGAAGTTGGTTTATTTTGTCCTGACAAGTTTTTAGCCATTTTATGTGAAGCTGTTTTTCCATATGTAGCTATGCTGCTGGTGTGTGGAGGCCTGGTGAACGGACCGTACGCACTCATCACTACTGCTGTATCTGCAGACCTGGTAAGAACTTATGCATCTAATGCTCTGTTATATAATCCCACTGACATGTAGTGGACATAAGTGAAAACACCGTTTGCATTGACCTGATGTGTTTGTTACAACAGGGAACACATGAGAGTCTGAGAGGGAACTCCAGGGCCTTGTCAACAGTCACAGCTATTATAGACGGAACTGGTTCAGTGGGTACGTGAACATCAGCATCTCACTGTTGATTCTGTATTTTCAAGTAGTTATTGGTAATATAAACAATGGATCAAATCAATATTTTAACATACTGTAGTTCCTCACTGGTGTGTTACATGCTGAGAATCAGACATTGACACAGACACGGTTGAGTTGTCTGAGTGTATGTTTCTTATTGCTGTTCCACAAGTTGAATTCACCTTCATTGTATTTGTTAAATAGAGAGATAGATCAAATGGTGTCTACAAATCTAAATGATGATTTGGGTGAAGGAATTGGAGGGGAAATAAATGAACCTGTGAAGCACTGAAACATATATCACCAAACATATACAGATACTTATTTCATTGATGATAATGATGCATAATGAAATTCATTCCATGCAAAATGATAGACATATATTTTCAATACCCTAACCTCTAATCTACGATGCCTTAGTTTTCCCAAGTCATTCGATATGTAACCTCCATGTCGATCTGGTGATGCCGTTACTGCAAATAAAAATGCATTTAAAGTAAAACAGAAAATTCCACATGATAATCCACTTAACTCTCGGACAACGGTTGTATCCTGAACACAGGCGCTTTGTTCCTAATGATTTCTCTGAAGGCTGTTAACTCCGTTCATACCTGACATATTTTATACTTTTTCACTTTTGTATTTGTCTTTTCAAAGTTGATGTTTTCGAGTCCTTTCTTTTGCATTTAAAAGTCTGAAAGGTTGAAAAAAAGGTTTTGCTGTTGGTGTGTTTTCTGCAGGAGCTGCTCTGGGTCCTCTGTTAGCCGGTCTGATCTCCCCCACTGGCTGGAACAACGTCTTCTACATGCTCATCTCTGCCGATGTCTTGGCCTGCCTGGTCAGAAACCCCTCATCTCCTCTCTCACATTGCTCTTTTATCAGGCTCAGAATTTTCTTATCATTACTGCTTATTCATGTTTTAGATGTTTTAATCGTCTTCAATATATTCCTGTAGCTGTGTAACAACACCCCAAATAAAACGTTGTTTTTTTTCTTCAGTTTTTATCCAGGCTTGTTTATAAAGAAGCTCAGGGCTGGTGTGGACGTGCTCCCAGAGTCAGAGGGTCAGTATCAACAATGGCTCCACAACATAAAGAAACTTGGAAAAACCTGTATTTATATTCATGTCAGAAAGTCCCCTGCGATCATTTTATACCTAATCTTCAACTGCACCCTGGTCAGGTTATGAAAGCTTGACAAAATCATTGAGATCATGTTTAAAAACATCATGTGTAGGAAATCATCGTGTATTTATGTATGTACACAGTGTAACAAAACAGGAATGTTATTTGGGTTATGAAAACATCGTCCGACCATTTTATCATCAGCTGCTTAGAGGGCGTATTATAACCGCTTGTTTTGCAAATACAATGATGATTGGTGATGACTGCCTGCTCACGACAAGAAGCCACATTCAAGAAGCCACATTCAGCAACAGAGAAAACTTACATATAGCACTCAAATAATATATATATATATATATATATAAAATGTCAGATTTCATTTTATCTCTTCATACTCAAAGTAATTGTACATTTGATTATTTCAACCTTTTAATTACAGGTTCAAAGAAATCTGAACTACGTGCACAAACAAACCAGGAACCAAACACACAAAGACGGAAACAAAGCTTCTGCTGATCTGATGCAGTGGACAAACCTCTTTCCATTGAAGAAGTCATCAGTGGAAGATTCGAGGCACTAAACAGACGATTGAGGCCTTCTTCTTATTGTGTCTTTATAGAGACAGGGATTTTTTATGACTAATCTACTCATTCTGACTTGTTTGTTTTCATATTCTTTTATCATTAAAGTGTATATACTGTGCCTTTTCTTAATTTTGTCGTTTTCTGTCTTCTTGGTTACTGCATCCTCACAGTACACATTATTTCACATGACAGATGACGGTATGGAATATTTTGCAGGCTGCTGTCGATAGATTTTATATTTTATACGTTATTCAGTCATTATTAAAGGGTGTTGATCTTCAGTACCGCTCCCCATCTGTGGAGCAATCAGACCAAACCTGGTACCACTTACACCAACGCACTGAAATCAATATCAAGCACAACGAGTCCCAAAGAGCATGTGAGTTAAAACAAGGAAACATCTGTATCTGTATCATCTGTATTTATTAAAAAGGTTGTGAAATCTTTCATGCCTCTTTAAAATCCACAAGGTAACTCTTTACTTTGACCACCTCCTTTTAGTACTAATCAGCTGCATGTTGACATTTAATTTATGTAACACACTTAAGTCTAGTAATAAGAAAATAAAAGTGTTTATTACTGTAGTTTTGATTATTTACAGGTAGAGGCTGGTGTTTAAACATATAATGGATAATAGTATAGTAAAATACAGTTGTAGTGACATTTCATAAGTTTTAGTTATTGACAAGATATCTATGTTCGCAAACACAATGTACTTATAGCAGCCTACAGTGAAAATATGTTGCGTCAATATATGATAATAATATGTTCTTATACAAAATAAGACTGTAAAAATAATACTATTTTATCAAGTTGCAAGAGACCTTTTCTGAACTGTAATGACTTTCACTTTTAATTTTTAAAGTACATTTACCTGAATATATGTACATAATTTATATATTATATATATATTTACTAAAGTAACAACTTCATGACAAAACTTTTTCTGTTAATATGTGGTGTTCAAACTTTTATTGCAGTAAAGGTTTTCTTTTAAAACATAGTTATACAACAAAATCTGGAGCCTGTTCAGAAAGTTCAGAGAAAAGTTTTCAACAAGACTTTTTTGTATTATTTTGTTGAATATAATCTCTCCATGTTGAAGTAAACATGTTTGTCATGTAGCCCTCGGCACAGAAAGCAACAGTTTGATTTTAATTATTTGCATCGTTTCAAAGAAAGAACGTCAAACCCAGGACACACACTAATGAAAGTGAATACAAGTTTACTATGGTCCCTGGAATTAAGAGTCAGACACAGATGATTCCTTGAGACTCAGAGTGAGACACTTACATCAGTAACAACATAACATTATATAACATTAGAATTATAGTGGTTTTATTGGATTAATACATTTCACAAGTCTCTCAGCTCAGCGTTTCATATCACTGCAAAACGTTTCTCTAAAATAAAATGAAATATACAATAGACACACAGAACAAAACATTATTTAACAAACGTAAATAAACAATTAAACAAAAAAGAGCTGTCAAACCTGAACGTACTGTCTGACAAACAGTTGTATGAGTTTCTGTGTTAAACAGATCGAAAGAGAAGCCTCCAACAGAAGCTCTGGGTTGGACCAGCAGAGGTCAACAGGAGACGTCTGTGATCGTAGTCAATGGTTTTCTTATAGTCAATAAATCACATGAAAACAACAAACCCAATAAAATGAACTGATACTACTTGCAAGTATCGTCTGTGTAGAAGAAGCCAGATACCTCTGTTCATTACTATAAAAATGGCCTTAGACCTTTATTTTCTAGCCAGTCCCACATCCAACATACAGCCAGAAATACTCACTAAAATTCTCATCCACAGCTGAAAAGTCCCCAACAAAGGTTTGCTCCTGTTTCAGAGTTGTCTGCTTTGAGCAACAGTGATCGACTGTTATAGGAAATAACAGTTTTTCATGAGATTTCTTGACAATAGTGAAAATATGTAACATTAGAAGCCTTTAACCTGGAGACTTGCAGGTAACGAAGAGCAAAGCTGATGTTTTCTACGCTAAGATGCAGACTCACACTGATGAGGGACCTGAGTGAAATCTACGGAGTACGGAGCCCCCGAAGTCTTTTTTAAAATCTTGTGCACAAGTTATTATCTTGTGGGAACAAGAGACACAATCAGACAAGTTGTAAACAAAATCTTCAGGTTAGACAAATGTATTTGGCAGAAAAAAAAAATAACGATAAAATAAATAAATAAAATTGCGACAGTTGTAAACATCTAGATTCAATGTAGAGACTGACTTCCTGGTTCAGCTGTAACATACTGTGCACACACAGTTTTCTTATCTGATCACGTTTCTTGCCCCCACTGTTATGCAATGCCACCATTTTCTCTGATTGGAACAATTACTTTGGTAAGTACAGTGTTATTACATCTGCTGGAACCTGAGGCTAAAAGACAAAGTTTTAATAAATTAGAGTAATTGGTTTTAGAATTCAATTGTCCAGATCAAAAAAAACAAATACACATTATAACATTGAAGTAATACACCATCAATAAGTATTACATCAATCAAATATCTTTTTACATATATTATAAACAGATGAAAAATCTGTTTAATCCTTTTGTTTTGATATTATTGCATATTTATATTTTTTTTAACAGAGGACGGCAGTACGCAGTAAAGGATTGCATCATATTCGCTAACACACCACTACAACACAAACATAAAAACACCATATAACATTAACAAGAGCAATCATTGTAGGAACCTAAGGAGCATATTGACACAGAGGCTGCTTTCACACATGCCCTGAACTCTGGACTTGAATCCTTCAACATTCAAACAGATTAATTGACAGTTGCAAATTTAAGCCATAAACCTTTAGACCTGAAAGAGATAATTCCCACCGACATTCGCATTCTGTGCTTTTCTGTGTTTTCTTCATCTTTGTGGCTGCTCTGAGCAGAACACAGAGTCACATGAACACACATCAAACAGCTGGAGGCTTTCAGAACAAGCTTAAGTGTGGTGTTGTTGCTGCACTTCTCTTGTCTTACGTGTCCATCCAAAGTTTGAGCCTGTAGCTGTAACCCTGTTCAGAACGGGGATACTGTGCTACTCCGTCAAATCTTCAGCCCCCTCTCTCTTGACAAAACAAAACGAAACAAATACAAATCTTGAAAAGCTTCATGTGATTCAGTTCGTGTTTTTCAGTGATGATACGCAGCATGATTCCAGGAGCGGTACCAGGAGCTGAAAGGCCAGAGGGAGGGTGAGAGGATTATTGACTTAAACAAATAGAAGTGGCACAAAACTTAATTGAGCCATTAAACCTTGAACATTCAAGAGAGTCCAACATGTTAGGAAACAGGCTTACACCAGAGTTTATACAGATATGTTATGCAGATCTTTTTGGAAAGCAGCAGGTTAAAGTTGTTTCCTGTTTCGGTGTCTGTGGGCTAAGATAAGCTAACCAGATAACGACCACAGCACAATATTCAACATTCATGTAAAAAACATAGTTTGTTGTAAAATCTATTTTGAAATGCCAAACAAAAAAACTTGAACAGCAATTCAAGTCTGGTCTGCATTACAGGGTTGAAAGGGAATAATCAGCCATGTTACCTAAAGATTGATACTCTGCTATAAAAGCCAACCCTACCCTGCATAATTACACATTTAAATAAATATTCACACACGTGATGAGGAGAATGAAACGTCTCTCATCTCACTTTTAGAAAGAAAACAACAAAATTAATTTAACAAAATATTGAATTATTTCTTTAAACACTTCAGGACGAAGTTGAAACAAGTTGCAAGTTAAAAGCTTTCATTCTCCAGCGTCTGCTGTGTTCAGGTGACTGTCTCTTACCCTGGTGTGCTGTAGGAAGCCGGGTTCACCTGAGACGATAAAGATCCTGAGACTGTGGACAGGCCGTTGGGAGAAGCTTCACGACTTAAACTGTTTGGAGACGAATTTGATGAAACTGGAAGGAAAAGTTCAAAACGATACTGTCAGTGAACACATACACCTTTTCCCATATATTTTAGAATAATGTGCAAATAAACTCTGGATGAGAGGATAAGAGATAAAAATGTTTCCACGGTCAAGATTAAACTTTCACACGATGATGTTGTGATAGAGGAACATCCATGTATTAGTACACAAGGTAACCCCCCCAGTGTCAGTCACGATGAAGTAATTCATTATCAAGAAACAGAACTTACCACCACCTGAAGTCAGAGGGCTGTAGGATCTGGATGCCGAGGTCTAAAACAGAGTGGAAATGTTTGAGATCAATCCTGCCACACATCAGGACTATAAAATATAATAACCTGTTCATCAACTATTTCCATATTTATATATCACAATATCTAAGAAACAGGATGCCAGTAATTCACAGAGTGAAGGGTGTATAGGATAGGATACTATTATTTCTTTAAATATTTGTAGATTTATTTAGCCCTTATCCATATTTTAATTTAAAAAAAAGATACAATAAACTGTTTTAGAGACTGACTTGAAATTGAACTTTTATTTTGCTTTGTTTTTTTAGAAGAAAAAAATCCATATCAGTATATGAAGCTGGTGACTTCAGCCTATTTACTGGGCTTCTGTGAAAATAGGTCTAATGAATAAACCAGATATTTTAAGATAATATCCAATCTATGTTTTCAACTCATTTTACTGTTAAAGAAGAAAGTGAAAGTGAATTTACCAGATTAAAACTATTATAAAATATGATTCTTATTGTTGAAAGCTTCGAGTCTGTGTCACCAGTTTAAACTTTGCATATGAGCATATTAAAGTAAACACTGAATTATGCTGACTGTTACTAGAGACTGAAGATAGTACAATAAGTCTCAGGTGTGGTGGTCTCATTGGTGTTCTAGTCGACTAACCATTCTGGAGTTGTAGTTGTGTGATTTGACAGGTAAACTGGTCACTGGGCAGTAGATCCTCTTCTCCTTCTGACGACGATTACAGAACCAAACTCGAACCACTTCTTTCTCCATGGCCAGCTGCTCTGAGATCAGGGTTATCTCCTCAGAGTTGGGCTTAGGGTTCTGAAGAACAAAAAGGTTCATTATTTCCTCCTTTAAAATGCGAGAGGTAAAGGTAAGATTAAAATAATAATATTTCATATAATAATAATAATAATTTAGTTATATTAAGATAGTGATATTTTAACATAGTTCTATCATTCTGGTAATGAATGACATAGAAAAACAAATTGTATCAACCCATTCAGACCTGAGGTGCCGAACAAAAACTACACAACTTATTAATTCCGTAAATTAGAAAAAATGAGCAGTAGCACCATAAGATTAATTATTGATTGAACTCACATCAAGGAAACGTTTCTCCAGAGTCAGCTTGATGTTCGTTTCAATGCTTGTCCTCTTTTTCCGTTTGCGGCCGTAGCCCTCCATCAAGGGGGGCAGAGAGGTGGGGCTACTCATCGAGTCAGAGGGGGAGTTCTCTGATGTACAAACAAATATAACGTAGATATTCATAATTTTAACCATCAAGCTAGAATCACCAGAGGTTCTGGATTAAAAACAATGAAAATAAAAATGTTCATCACTGTGTTGTACCTGCGTCACTCAGCCATTTCTCGAGCAGCGGTTTGAGCTTGCACATGTTCTTGAAACTCAGGTTTAGAGCCTCGAAGCGAGAGATTGTGGTTTGGCTGAAATCGTTGCCGTACAGTTTCCCCATAGCAAGGCCCACATCTCCCTGTAATCAAGAACATACACACATTAACTATTATCAGTCAAGTAGTCAAAGTCTACCAGTCATCATCAGTGGAGGGAATTTGACTGAAGTAGAGAAACTAGTGAAACATCTGTTTTCAGGATCAGCACCAGTCTAATGTGAGGGTTGAAAATATAAAACGATTTAATTATTTGCCTTCATGTAACCTAAAATGTCTTTGAGTGCTTGCCCTCATTCACAATGCTGTTAAATATAACTTTAATGACTTAAAAACATTTTAAATAATAAATGATACAAGTGGTACAATGAAGGGAAAGTATAGGTAAACACAAATAATTAAAAATACAAGATAGGGATACAAAATACACATCTGAATGAGACATGAGACACAATCAGAAAGGCTGAAAACAACAGTTCAAGTTAAACACATATGAAATGTTAATATTCCCTCATCCCACTGAAAAAAAAAAACTGTGTACAAGCAAAAATACAGTACGCACAGTCAGTAATGAATATGAAAATAACATTGTGAATTTTGAAAGTAGATTCTTATTGATTTAAGAATTTCTGTCGAAACAATCTTGAATCTTAAAAAGAAAACTAACAGATTGTTGTATCATTAAAGGGTAGTGTACAACTTACTGGACTAAAGTCACCATCTGGGAAGAATTTAAGGACACTTTCATACTTTTACATCTTTTTAAATATAATTATACTATCATTTCATTACCATGTTGTAATTTACTGTAGAGAATTACCCTGAGAACTGAGAAGAGTTACGGTTACAAAATAAATTCTCAGACCAGGTATCAGACTTTATACTCAAACAATACATATGACCTGAGGGAGACATCTGAGACTAAAGACTAAATCTCCATAAAGCTGCTGGGAACTTCTTGTCATGTCTTCTCAGAAACATCACAATTTGTTGGATTAAAAAGCAACTCAAATATATAAAAGTGTCACATGAAACTACCCAAACTGTTCTGAAAATGGTGTGTTGAAGTAGAACCCTAGAGCCCACAGGAAGCTGATAGAGCATCTTTTGGGGGGTTTCTTTCTCTTTCTCACCTGAGTGAAGCCCAGTTTGATGCGTCTTTGCTTGAATGCTTTCGCAAACTGTTCCAGTTCCTCCAGATCACTGGGTTCCTCCTGCAGTGGTACTGACAAGTGTTTAGGCATCTGCAGGTGAGACATGTCCATGTGGTGCTCCATGGACGGTCCTGCCAGACCAGAGCGAGTCATGGCCTGGATCAGACAAACATCACAGGGGGAAAAAACGTTAAGATCCCAGGTGTAACAGAGGCGATGAACAAGGTTACCTGCTGATACTAGTGTGTGACTGCAGTAAAGTAAAGTAAAGTTGTGGGATATGAAACCACATACAAGTCATCATGTGATAGAAATATTGATTACAGCATCTTTGCACAGCACATGTCTCATGGAAGTGGTCTGGATTTACCTGTGGAGTAAGAGCTAGTCCAGGTTGGTGCTGAAGAAGACCACTTTGATTATGGCTGGGAAGTGACAGCAGGTTCGGCTGCAGAACAGCTGCAAAGGAAAACAGGTATTCGATGAATTATATGTTTGCTGCAACAAGACTCCTGCAAACTGTGGTTTTTATTATGAAGAAATTAAGTTTCTGGGTGGATGGATAAACTGCTGTCGGTGGTATTTAAGAGGATAAAACCATCATGTATTTCAGGCTTAAGTCACAGAAAATAATTCATGCAGCTGATTTGCGGAGTTGACTCATTGGAGGTTTTGAAGACTGCACCTTGGTGGTTGGTGGGACCCTGGGAGAGCAGGAAGGAGGAGGGAGATGGCAGGTGGGAAGGCGGCATCAGAACCAGCCCCTGCATTGTGTGGAGAGATGTGAGCTCCTGGAGAAAAACAAGATACAGAAACAGAAGAATTAATCTTAACTCAGCTAAGCTTTGGCATTGAGTGGTTCTGCAGTTCTGCAGGGGTAAAGAATACTTTGAGAAAAGAACTTTATTTGACACCAATTGTGACGTATTTGTATAATATTTGTTTTTATGCTTTATCATTTCTTTATATTTCTGCTCCACTATATTTCAGAAGGAAATTATCGATTACATGTCTGATGCCTTTAGTTAGTTACTACGCTGGTAAAGGTTTTTAGTATGAAACATATAATCACATTAAACATAATGATGAGATATTAAACATCCTCATTTGTGACTCCCTCAAATGTCTTGTTGTCGGACCACCAGTCCAAATATCAGAAATATTCAATTTAAGAAACAAACTACACAAACTGATGCACCAAAGATTGAGATGTATAATTGTTTTATATTATAGTTTCCCATTCAGTAAGATTTAAAATGCACAACTTTTACTTTTAGCAGTGTACTTGTATCTTGTTGTATTGCTACTTTTACTTGATTAAATCAGACCAGTTCTCCCATTACTGCCACCCTGTGAAAACCGATCCCTGATGATACGCTCATATACTGTAAGATGATGTGCTTAGAAGTACTCAGAACGATTGAATGATTCAGGCCCTGTTCAGACCAGGTATAAACATGTTGTGTTTGCAAAGACCAGCATTTTTGGTTTTACCCAGTGTGAAGAAAACAAAATGTCTTTGTCAATGTGTTTGTGTGTGTTTTGTTCTAAGAGATCAGATCTGGAGACATTCAGGGCGTTGGGGTGTGTTCAGACCTGTATTTAACTGACCACTTGTGATGTGAACTGAGTCTCAGTGTCTGTGTCTTACCCCAGGCAGTTGACCTCCAGGCATCGGAGAGCCCTGTGTCAGGTGACATGTCTTCAGTGAGCCTAGATGGTGTGAGTCGTTGATGTTCTCTGTCTTTATCTAAAGTGTTGAAAGCAGAAAAGATCCGTTTGAAACAATATGTTTTTGTACAGTTGAGAGAACTAGACTTTTAGTCTGTCTCCAGGACCAGTTTGGTCACTGAACATTACACAAAGAGTGATGGAGAGTCTTTCCCTCCCCTCCGGCAAGCCAGTATGCAAATACCCCACCACCCAACCACCCCACCCCTGAAAACCATGGCACTTCCTGAAAACATGAGCACTGAGAGAAGCGCTCTGCGCTGCCAAAAAGTCTGTTTGGAGAAGTATCCAAATAGCTTCAAACTATTTGAGGTGCTTGTGAAGAGGTGGCATCCATTATTGACATCTGTGCTGAGAGCAGGTAGTTTATCCTGAGGATGTTAGACATCCAAAAGTCAATTCAACGTTACGTCTCGGATCAAGGTACACTTGGTGCCCTTCACTTGGCTCCGGGCTGTTTATATTCCAACTGAGCTGCGTTGTTGAGTCTGCCAAATAATACTGACCTACATGAAGTTTTTTGATCCTCTATATTTTTCTTACCAACAAACCTCAATAAAAGTTCAAAACTAACATTGAATTGATCCCGTCCATGAGTTAGAAGGTCTGAAGTTTAATGTTCCTTTGTACAACGGCTCCATTGTTGCTCAGAAACTGTTAAAACACATCACTGAGCCACACAGTTGCACTGGGTAACATGTTCCTTCGTTACGATGAACACAGCCCCGGTAGTTTATTTACAATCATTCCCACTGTTGTTGGAAACAGTACCCACCTGTGGCAGGACATTACTGAGCCATTATTTAAAATGAAATCATACCTTTGCTGGACAATTTTAAAACTTTAGACCCTAAAAACTGTTCCAATTTATAAATACAATATTTGTTTAAACTGCGAACAACTTGCTTAAAAAAATCCCTTTCCTTGAGCTGAAAGTAGTTCCCCAACAAATACATTATTTCCCTCTGAATATCATTTGCTAAAAGCCACAGTGCAAGTATCTATGGGTCACTAACAAACTAAATCCTGCTGATTAAAACCCAAGAAGTGATGATGAACTCTGTTACTCACATGTCGATGGAAGTTGATTCCATGTTGGTCTAAATGTAAAAAAGAACGAAAGAGATTATTATAATTGGGCTAAAATCAAATCATATAGACATATAACAGTCTGTTAGCATTCAGTGTTAGCGACGTGTGTGAACACTGTTTTTATTCTCATCTCATCTCATTTTAAATCATCAGTATTTTGAGCATTAACATAACTATTGGATTCATTATAGTTTTAGATACTAATATAAATATATATATGTCAGTGTTGGAACATTTATTTCTAACATGATTTCTAACAAATTGAAATTTTAAAACACAGACATAAAACATGTAACATTAAAATCAGACCTAAATACAACAAAACAGATCAATCTAAATGTAAAAATGTTCACATGAAACGATAATTAATCATGGAGTAGTACTTCTCATTATTTGAGTTAAGTTTTATAAAGCTGACAATCATTTGATTAATCAGAGAAAATATTAACCAGGTGGAGTGAGTGATCTAATATCATCAACGTCACAGAAGTTGTACTTTTGATTTTGATACTTTAAATGAATTCTGCTGAATAAACTTCAGTAGCTTTTTACTTCCACCTGTATGGATTATTTTACAGTAATATGTGGTATTAGTACTTTCACTAAGGTGAATTATTTCTTCCTCCACTCATGCTAAATGTCTCGCAGCATACAAAAGAAAAGCAGATTACTAGGAAGTATTTTTATATACATATATATATATATAAAGAATACACATCGCTCTGTGTAGAGTGTGTGCCCAGCAGACAGGGAGGGAGCGGATGGAGGGTAGAAAGTTCATGAAGCTGGATAAAGCTTCATCATTTGAATGTCAAATAGGGTGCCTGGGACTGTGTGTGTGTGTGTGTGTGTGAGAGAGAGAGCGAGAGAGAGAGAGAGAAAGGTATTGGAGAGAGAGCTACTAGAGACACAATGCAAATACCCCTGACCCCACCTGGAGTCTCTCCCTCTCTCTCTCTCTGTACACCCCCCCACCCCCTCCCCCCCACCCTCCTCCTCTACTAACCCCCCAACACAACCATCTTCATGGACAAAACTCCAGTATGGAAATGACTAAGACATGCAAATCAGCCCTGAGTGCATGAAGGCTTTATCTCTCACACACACGCACACACACACACACACACAAGGTTAGCAGACACCCATTTAAAGGGATTCTTCTGTTAGTCTTCAGGGAAAATATCATATTGAAACGATATACTAACACCACAAACCATATACACACTACAGTGTATCCCGCCCAATGTCGGGTGGGATTGGCTCCACCCCCCTAGTGATCCTCAAAGAGTGGAGTTATTACACAAAACGAAATAACCCTATATTTCTGTTTTGACAGTAAATTAAGGAATATGCTGATGCAGGCCGGAGTTTGTCTGTACTTTTTGTTATTGTTGACAAATTCAATAAAAAGACCAAAACCAACAGTGACTCTGTGGCACTCAGGTCGGTTATTTCCGAATCAACGCAAAACATGAGTCACAAATATGCTTTCATTAAAAGCATGGTCATTTCTTCAAGTAGTTGGGCCTTGTAGTTTTTAGTTTTGTGGTTTTAAACATGACTTTAAACTACACTGTGTGTGTTCAGTATCAAAATTGTTCATATAAACTTTAATTGTTCGCACTTTTATCAGGATTTGCTTTTGATTATTAGGATCATGTCATTGCTGGTTTTGGTCTTTGCAGGGGATTCAATGAAAAGAAGTGTGGAGGTGTAAAGCGAGAGTGATGAGTCTTTTTTAACCATCAGTTCTATTTGGTTTATTTGACGTGAGATCTTTCTCACGTCAAATCTCAAAGATTTTTTTGAAAAGAGAAACTTAACGCTAAACTGATTCATGATTTCTTTTTTCAACAATAAAGCCAGTTCACTTTTTGAATAAAAATATATTTAAAGTCACAAAAATACTGAAACTATCAACAAATGCTTGACGTTGCTTTGCACCACACAGCTCAACAGCCACCTCAACATTTAGTGTAATTGATTTTGTACCTTTTGCAGTCTGAACTCATTACTCAAAGCCTGCACACAGTTAGAATAGCGTATGTGGCAGTCACTGAATTACAGCAGTCCTCCAATACACGATTTATGAAGGTTTAAAAGTTCAGTTGATGTGTTTACATTATTCAAACTGTTTTTACTGTTTTAAACTCTTATGATAACGAATTTGAAAGAAGAGGCTAACTGTTACATTCCACTGTGCTCATATTAATTAATGTGCACTGTCCGTTTGAAAGAGACTTGAATACTGTGTGTACAGGATCAGGTTGTCATCTTGATGTGGAGCAGCATTTGAATTTCAATAATTTTTGTTGAATATTTGTGGAGTTAAATCCTAGAAATTACTTTTAAATCCCATTAATTTTGCAACAGCAACTTTTGAGAGAAACTTAATGCTAAACTGATTCATGATTTCTTTTTTCAGCAATAAAGCCAGTTAACTTTTTGAATAAAAATATATTTAAAGTCACAAAAATACTGAAACTATCAACAAATGCTTGATGTTGCTTTGCACCACACAGCTCCTGACGAGTAAAGGAAATAATTTTGATGCTCAACATCCACATTGAACACAACACTCCTTTTCTCACACTGTTTGTGATATCTCTCCGTGTATGTAGAATGTTTTGCTTTCGTTTGTTTGCGTTTGTCTCTGAGATTTCTGCCTGCACAGATGTTCTGATGGGCTGAATTTAGTCTGTGATCCTCACAGCACTGAAACAAAAATGGACTTTTAGAGAAAAATGTCCTAGTTATTGTGAATAATCAAACACGTGTCAACAGTCTTTAAACAGCATAAGAAGGTCTGTTAACAGTGGACGGACACATTGCGGTTGGCTCTCTGGCTAACATTTGTTTATGCTTTTACCACCTTATACGTCATTCACCTCAACTGTAGAACCTAAAATAAAAATAACATAATAATGCATTGCTGCCTGAAAATGGACCATGACCACTGATAAGAGCTGCAAGTAACTGCAACTGTGGTACTGAGGACACCTAATAACATGCAAGCAAAATGTCCCTCCAAGATCATACACTGACAAAAACAGGGACATTCAGCACAGACCTTCACTTCTGTCACATGACCATTGTTTCAATAAAGGTTCCACATTTTCTTTTGCTTGTTCCTGGTTTTATTTTATGACTTGTTGCTGTCCTCAGCCGCTGGGCAGCAAGAATTTTCAGCAAACAGCCTCAGGTGCATCCTGGTACAGCAACCAACTGCCACCATATCCAACTCTGTCTCTCTCTATCTCTATCTCTGTCTCTCTCTCTCTCTCTCTCTCTCACACACACACACACACACACACACACACACACACACACACACACACACATACACACACACACACACACACATACATATGGCTCCCTGTGGTGAAATCTAAATGCTGCTGTTTTCCTGTAGTTGTACCACACCAGACATCATATGGACCATTATATGAGGAATGATTTGTTAAGTTTTTGTAAAAACGTGTTACTCGAACACAGTGGGAAAGTTTTTTTATAAATCCTTGTGTAAAGTACACTAGTGAACTGACATAAGTGATTAAACCTAGAGACCAAAAAGTCAGTGTTTACTGAAATGCTGTGGACACACTTGAGCTAAAAAAAACATCCACTCAGATAATCCAGACACTGGAATAGTACATAAATAATGACAAATAACATAAATAATTAATAATACATAAATAATAATACAATTAACTGTATAATAAAATACATAATAGTACATCACTCGTCTAATTTTTCCTTTAAAATATTATTCAACACACAAGTAAGAACCTGTTATATACTCTTCATTTAGAAGCAGATACAAAGTTACTCTCTAATGTAAAAAAAAAGTTTAAATTCAGCTTTTTCAAATGTAAAAGACAATAAACCAACTTGTGCATCACTATCAGTGACCGAATAAACACAGCAGAGCACTACCACACTTCTCCTGGGTCCACTCAAGTTATCTGTATGTTCAGAGGATGCAGCGGCGTGAGAACGGTGAAGTATCCTTACCTGCCTGTTCACCTGGAGCCTCCGTCTGTGGCACCGTGTCTGCGCTCATCTTAATATCTGTAATGATAAATACAGCTGATTTTCCTACTGGATAGTAACTTCACCAGGACAATGAAGCACTCAGGCCACCCAGGAAAATGCTCTTGACTTTATTCTAATGCGCCCTCCCCTCCACACCAGCGAACACACGCTGCACACCCTCCTGTGTGATCCCCAATTATAATATTCATAAGCGAGGCAGCACCATAAAGCATTGCCACTCTCATTTAAACTGTCATTAAAGCTCAGCTCATGTGTGTGAGAGACATGAGGCAGTGCGGAGGTTTTAAAAGCCACTGAAGAGTCTGTATTGGAGGAGGGACCCACCTCAGGTAAACAGTTTGTGCTGCTCCGGCTCCTGTCGGTTATTCCTGATGATTCAAAGAGAAGCTTGTGTGAGAATAAAAAGTTTTGGAAATTCACGGGTACTCATCTGCATTTTTCTAAGTGGAGGAACGTTCATCTCTGCAGTGCACCATACACTGGCCGAAGGGCTGATTTGCATATGTGTCTGAGTGTCCTATCCAGCTCCAGACGGTTTGCATAAAGCAACAATGGGGGCTATACGGCAATTTACAGTGTGTGTGTGAGTGTGTGTGTGTGTGTGTGTCTGTCTGTCTGTAATAAAAGGCTGAACAGAGTCCTTTGAATGACATAACAAAAACATGTTGGTTTAAACCTTGATGCACCTTCAGCTCATTGTCTTTAGTGAAGAGGAGAACCAGGTATCAACTGATTTTGAAGTCAAAAGACAAACATTGTACCAATAATCTTAGGACATTAGGTGAAAATGTCGATTTTTGAATAAAGAAAATTAATATTAGGAGGTAAACATATGAACAAATTGTAAAAAAAAAACAACATCTGCACAGAAAATGGGTTCTTCTTCCTGGATCCTTGAAGCTTAATATCAGAAATTTAACCAACTTCCTTATAGAACGACATAGAAACAAAAGCAAAGTGCAGCCTGAAGCCAAAGCAGGGGCAGATAAAGAAGCCTTAGTGCTGTGTTAACTGCTGGATACTGCCCCACACTTAATTCTTCCAGGGAACCTTCAGCACCACCCACCACATGTGAAACCTTATGATGAATATTATATTATTATTATTATTATGATAGTTATAATGCTGTAGCTGGCTGAAGTGGAGCTACTTTTACTACATTGTATTTTATGATAATTATAAGTTTTTAAACTGAATCAAATTAAGTAAAACTAAAGTCAATAAACATGTATGATGGCAAATAAAAGCATGAAAGTCAGTGGTTATTAATTTTCACCTCTGAAATGTAGTTGAGTGAGTACAAGTATTAAAAGTTAATCA
Source organism: Paralichthys olivaceus (assembly GCF_024713975.1). NCBI lineage: Eukaryota > Metazoa > Chordata > Actinopteri > Pleuronectiformes > Paralichthyidae > Paralichthys > Paralichthys olivaceus. Next base: position 11,210,752 of record NC_091107.1, on the reverse strand, counting down.
TTAAAATACAGTTATGGAGTGTGAGTAAAAGTCATATTTACTTTCTAACAGCCTCATAGAAGAATTGCCCAAGGTATGTGTGTATATATTTATACATATATATATATATATACACATCTAACTATGAATAAATGAATATTTTTACATCAGGAAATATTTAACCCTTTGTTCATGCAGCGGCTTCTATTTTTTCTCTCCAAATACCTCAGGCAAGTTAGTCCAGCAGTTATTTTCATTATCAGTACATCTGACAATTATTTGCTTCAATAACCGATGAACTCCTCCCTGAAGTCAAAGTTGGCATATTCTCCATGTTTGAGCTAACAGTCAAAATAAGTGATGTGAGGGAAAGAATAAAAATTCAGCTTTTAGACGATGGGAGCAGTTATTCTAAAGTTGTTCTTTTCTAATTTTTTAATTTTTGCAAATGCCTGATATTGTTAATCGTCTATTAAAGTCGTCCCCGATTAATTTCCTGCTGATGAACTAATCCATCATCGTCAGGTATATATTATATACAGCCTCATACTATACATAGCCTCGCTGGCGGATTGCTCTGCTGCTGCCGCAACACATGGTGGCGCCAAATCCCCTTTATGTGTCTGACAGACGCGGAGGATGAAAGCGAAGAAGAAGAAGCGGCGGCGTGTGATTGGTTATTGCTAGGGGACAGACAGCTTCAGAGCAGCCGCTACATCCTCAGTTCAGTGCGATCTACCTCGATTTGTCCACAGTTAATCACAGCTCTGTCTCCACACAACTTTATTTAAGTGCTTCAATGTAGATAAACCAGCAGAGGAGACGCTGCTGTGCGCTAACATTCTTAGAACATAGAATGTAGCCCCCCTGTTCCTCCTCAGGTGTGGCAGACGAGTCTGAGAAGGTGAGTGAGCCACCTAGCTAATGCCAGTTAGCTAGCTAGCTATTCCATATACATGTTCACTTAATGTCTGTGTCTGTAAATAAGAAGAATACCCGCACACGTGTGAGGCCCTGTGCTGACAGGTTGTGTGTTCGTGTGCCAGCTGATGCTGGGCCTCTTCCTGTTCACTGACCACACAAGCTAGCGCCGATGTTAACATCCTCAGCCCGTGAAATCTGTGTTTCAGTGATATCTGTATTTTACAGCACGGAGCATGTCAATATTGTAGTTTTCAAAGCAACACGTCCACTTCACTTTGCTGTCAGTTCATTTATTTATAATGTATGAACATGTAGAGACTCAGTCTCAATCTGATTTGTGTAGGTTTTTGTATCAACATATAATGATACAAAAGTGAGAATTTCAGAGCTAAAGCAGTTTATCGGTGTATTGTTTAGTTGGTCTGCACCTGTTTTGGTCATTTTTAAGTATTATCAAACCAAGCTAATGCTAAATATAGGTGTGATTTCCATTTTAAAATGCTCACTGCTAAAACACTGAGGGCAGATTCTGTTGTTTTGCCTCTGTATCATCTGTAACCCATGACAGGAGATACAATCTAAATATTAGGTCTGTCAATGAGTGTGCATCCTGGAATAATAAAGATCAATGCACCATTAAAAGTAGTCTCACTAATAATGCCTTTCCTCTTAGACCACTGGCTACAGCTTCTTAGTTTTTTCCCGAGATCAAGAAACTTCAAACTGGCAGAAATGGATGAACAAAGTGTTGAGGTAAGTGTCACACACATCGGGTCCTGCAGCTGCCGCTCCTACATTTGCACTGCTTGAATGTTTAACACTAACGCTTGGCCAGCAGCCCATCTGGTAAAAGTGGGAAGGCTGGACAGTACTGGGCTGGTTGAGCAGGCTATTAGCTGGAACCTGATAGTCCTGCTGCCATTTAATACAAACATACTTTATGACGTATGATAACAAACATACTTTAAACATTGATGTGAAATATTTAGTTCGCCTGATGGCAAAATTAGGAGTGAGAACATTAAATTATGGTGGATTGCCACACTCTAGGTATTGAATGTGAAACACTGCATTTTCTGTCCGTGCGCAGAGCATTGCTGAGGTGTTTCGCTGCTTCATCTGCATGGAGAAACTGAGAGATGCTCGTCTCTGCCCACATTGCTCCAAACTCTGCTGCTTCAGCTGCATACGAGTAAGTCACAATACCACTCAGAGAGTAGATGTTTTCATCACCACCCCACTCTGTGTTCTTCTGTTAGTAGTAAACTCTGGTATTAATATTAATTATTGGTTGAGCTGCATTTCTTGTCTGTTAATAACAGACATACAAGCTTGTAGACAATTTGCAGACTACTTCACTCAAAGGTTCAGTGACTAGAATGTAGTTACATCTAGTGGTGAAGTGTCATGTTGCAGCTGAACACCCCTCACCTAGCCCCCCCCTTCCAAACCTTTAATAGAACCTGTGGCAGCCTTCAGTTGTCATAAAAGTCAAAAGGTGTTTAGCCTCTGTAGGGAAGACCCGCTCCTGATGTAAAATATTAAGTATTTAAATATAAAGGGCTCATTCTAAAGTAAAGAAAACATCAATTTGTACAATTTAGATGAAACACACTAGGATTATTTTTATTCAATTCCTGCCACCAGACTCCTTTCACCTAAATCTTACACACTGCACCTTTAAGAGTAATCCAGTGCTTTGATGTTTCACCTCACTGAATTGGAGGGATTCACAAGAGACAGATTTATAAAAAGATCGAGGAGAAAAAAGAAATGGATTAGCCAGAAATATTCTGACTGTGGCCTACATATCCCACAATGCATTTAAATAGCTTCTTTCCATAAGACCCTCACTGCCTGGTGAATGCCCACCTCTTTTAAACATCACTTGAACACAGTAAATGGTGCATTCATTAGGGGATAGTATTTTTATGACTGAAAATATACTATTTGTGTTGATTGTAACGAAGGAGTGTGTCACACAGTGCATTATTTGGTCATTGGATGACAGTTGAGTTCTGTTGAGGAACAGGATATCTCTCTTTGACTGCACATATAATTATGTTAATAAACTGTTGGTTTTTGTCTCATGGAATGAAGATTAGGATTTTAAGATGATAACATATTGTCAGTTTATCCAAGTGCTAAAAACAGGTCAACTGGACTTGTTTGAGTTTCTTGAAGACGTTACACCTCTCATCCAAGAGGCTTTTTCAGTTCTAACTGACTGCTGGGTTACCTGAGAGGCTGGACCCACCCTGCTGTTTGTTTCATTGGGTGCCGTTTGCTGAAACTGATCCATCCCCACACCCAGACATAAGCATAGCAATGAAGTATATGCAGTTGAATGTAGTAAGGATTTATTGCACAGACCTGTACATTGGGAAAACTAAATAACCCCTTCATAAACTCATGGGAAAGCAGGAGACCCAGCGCCTCAGGTCAAGACAGAGCAGTCCACCTACATCTAAAGGACAAGGTCCATTCAAGACAACAATGTCCATATTTTGGCCAGGGAAGACATGGTTTGAAAGAAGAGTGAAGGAAGCCATCTACGTCAAACTAGAGAAACCATCTCTGAACAGATGAGGAGGTTTAACACACTACCTATCAGCCACATATAATACAGTCCTAATTTCCATCCCCCAGGAAGCAATTCACACCTTGGGACACATGACTCACAGGGTCGGGTGGGTCAACGACAGGTTAAATACCCAGGACTCTCGGCGACAGGTTACGACAGGTTAAATACCCGGGACTCTCGGCAGTCAGTCAGAACTGACTTCACGAAACTCAACAAAGTCCAGTAGACCTGTTTTTAAATTTTTACATTACATATCATTTAGCTGACCCTTTTATCCGAGGTGAGTTACAATAAGTACATTCAACCATGAGGGTACAAACCCAAAACAGCAAGAATCATGTAAGTGACACACTTGGATATACCATGACCGGGATGACAGAATCTCCACAGACAGAATCATGTTCATTTACCATTGTAGCACTTTTGCATTGATTGTATTTTGATAAAAAGTATTTTCTTCTTTCAAAGCGATGGTTGACAGAGCAGAGAGCCCAGTGTCCACACTGTCGGTAAGCCCCTGCTAACACTCATCTGCAACCCTACACACTGTCAATGTTGAACAGAAAATGTTACAGATATGTTTTCACTATTACCAATGTTAACAATATTTATTTAACAACATTTTTTATGGACTTGATGTCTCAGATCAATAGAGAAAATATTAGTAAACTGCACACACACACATCCACCAGCATTAAAATGGAAGATGCAGCCAGTGTTTTGAAAACTAATCATGAGTCTTTTGATAATTGTTCTCCACACAGTGCTCCGCTCCAGCTGAGGGAGCTGGTCAACTGTCGCTGGGCAGAGGAGGTCACCCAGCAGCTAGACACCCTGCAGCTCTGCAGCCTCACCAAGCATGAAGACAACGACAAGGACAAGTGAGCGCCTCCTACTGCTCTTTCACTGCCTGTCCTGCCTCATATTTTTATAAGGATTCAAGGATTACTTTCTATGATTTTTCAATTATTACGTCCTGACCATATATCACCTTTCTAGGGATCTCATTCCATAAAATATTGTTTAATCAAACTAACTTGCGGTAGTTTTTCTTTTGTGTAAATAGTTCTCTGTGTTATTAGAAAAACTTTTACTTTTAATGTCACTCCATTTGAAAAACATCCTCTGTTGAAAATACAGAAATCCCAGCGGCTCTAATGGAGCTCCGGATTCATCTGGGAACGGTCACAGTGAATTAGAACTAGCAGACATTTAGAGTGTTGACAATTTAAGTTTCCAAAACAGCCTTTCTTTCTGTCTGATGATACTGTTGTTGGATTCCTGCAGATGTGAGAACCACCATGAGAAGCTAAGTGTCTTCTGTTGGACCTGTAAGAAATGCATCTGTCACCAGTGTGCTCTGTGGGGAGGCATGGTAACGTTTCACAGATTTGTTTTTGGATTAGAGTTTGGATGAACAAGTCACAAGCACATAATAATCACCATCATTATTTACAATAATCAATTTTCCAGGGAGTAAAAGTAAAGCTGCATTTTCTATAGTCTGCTGAATATTTTTTAATCAATCAATTAATGGTTTGATCAATAAAATGTCAGAAAATAATAATCTTACATAGCTTTCTTCATCTGAGCAGCAGTCAATTTAGAACCATTGAAGACAGAAATTGAAGTAGAAAATCATCACATTAAAACATGAATCCAAAATGAAGTCTTATTTTTGTTTTACCCAGCATGGTGGCCACACCTTCAAGCCTCTGGTGGAGATCTACGAGCAGCATGTGACCAAAGTGAAGGAGGAGGTTGCCAAACTCCGTCGTCGCCTCATGGAGCTTATCAGTCTGGTGCAGGAAGTGGTGAGGACTGCTCTGTTTTCACATGAAATGTCAAAATCTAAAAGATCAATGGCCATGGGATTTAATGGGTATATTAACCCTCCTCTGAGGAAGAAAATCTGTCTCTTCTGGACACAGCTTTTGCTTTCCTGTAGCGCCACCCTCTGACACAATAGAACCCACGCCAGAAAATGTCTCTATTCTTATCCAAGAACTCTTTTACTTTCTACAGTAAGATTTAGTGGTGTGTCATCAGGCTGATGGTCACCAAGGCTGTTATATGAGTAGCGCGACTACCAATTCTTTTAGGGTGGCATCGAAAGACAGTGCATTTTTTAAAATGTGTTATTAATAAGTAACACTTCAGGAATTCAAAGTTGAGAATAGATATCTGTTAAATACAGTTGCACGCATATGTGCGTTTCAGGAGAGGAACGTAGAGGCTGTCAGGGGAGCAAAGGATGAGAGAGTGAGAGAAATCCGAAATGCGGTGGAAATGATGATCGCTCGTCTGGACAACCAGCTGAAGAACAAACTCATCACCCTCATGGGTAAGTCTCCAGGACACACCACTATTGATTCTGGGTTTACAAGATGACAAATGAGGCTTGTAGTTAGATTTAAACCAAGCTACAAATCAGTTTTGTGATGAAACCATAGCAAAAGAGCTAAAAACTAAAATTTGTCCAACCACAGTAATAAAAGCCACCACTTTAACATATAGATGAAACCATGAATGTTTATATCTCATGTCTGAAAGTAGCTCTTGTTGGTGTAAGACACCATAACTGGCAATACAGTGTGTAAAGGTGGAGACCTGACCTAACATAGTATGGAGTCTCCCTGTTGGGCACAGCGCCTTTTATAGCTCTGGGTAATGTCCATATGAAATATTTATCTGTACTGAGTGGATGCAAGCACTCAGTGCTCACACACACAACCTGTACACTCACCCACCCACTCACACTCACCAGCCTCCATCAGGGCCGACATTCAACACAAGTAGACTGAAAATAGAAATGTGCTCCTCCCCACCAGGCCAGAAGACGTCCTTGACCCAGGAGACAGAGCTGCTGGAGTCTTTGCTGCAGGAGGTGGAGCATCAGGTTGGTTGTCTGCAGCAGCTCAAAGACCCTATTCATTTAGCTGCACTGCATGTTGTTACTGTGTGTGTTGTGTGATGATAAACTCATTTTAGCTTTCTTGATGCTGAAAAGATGACAGCTCTGTCACAACATAACCAAATCTTCTTACTGGCCTCTCTGAAGCTAGCTTACACATGTTATCATGTTTGTTTAATCCATGCTAATACTGAAAAGTGTGCCTATTTCTAGAAACACTGTGCCATTAGCTGCGTGTCAGTGGCTACAACATCATATTTGTGCGGTTTTTATTTTTGTGTTGAACAGCTTCACTCCTGCAGCAAAAGTGAACTCATCTCCAAGAGCCCAGAGATCCTGCTCATGTTCCAGCAGGTCCATCGTAAACCCATGCAGTCCTTCGTCACCACACCGGTCCCTCCAGACTTCACCAGGTGATGTGCTCAGCTGTAGGGAAGGGTGTCGCAACTTATCATGACCATGATTGCATTTAATTCATATTATCATCAACAATTTATCTCATGTTTATTTTTCTGTCGTGTGTAATTGTCCGTCCTCTGTGTGCTTTCAGCGAGCTGGTTCCTGCCTATGACTCCAGCACTTTTGTTCTCATCAACTTCAGGTAAATTCTCTCCTAGGCTGTATTTAGACATAGCTGCAACAATAGTATAAATATAAATAAGAGCTGCATTTACACTTTTTTCAGTCATGTATGTAGTAATCAATAATGTAAGAACTTATTCAGACAGCTCCTTTAATCTTCAAACAACATTTTTAGTCTGATTCAGACAGATATTGATGCAGCATCTTTGTCTACACTTGTTCTACATCATTTCACTATAGGAGACCCATTTGTTTCATGTAGTGTATGTCTGGTTTTTGGGTTTAAACTCCTTCTTTGTTAAGGGCTGGTGTATCTGAAATGAATAAAGTTCATGGAAAATGGTTTAAAAATAGCTAAACAAGTCAGTAGTGTGCAGCAGTTTGATTATGAGGATGAGAAGTACTCTGAAGTGGTTCTACCCACCGCTGTATCTGTTAGAAGAACTTGTTAAACATGGAGGACTCCAGCAGAACCCCTGTTGGTCATGAATAAAAAAAGTGGAGGAAAATGTAACTGCCAATACTTAATTTAATTATAACTAATCAACAGCTTAAAAACAGGAATCAGTTTGAATGATTTGTGTGTTTTTGTATGTTTGTAGCACCCTGAGGCAGCGGGCGGACCCAGTGTACAGCCCACCTCTACAGATATCTGGACTCTGCTGGAGACTCAAAGTCTACCCAGTGAGTGTGAAACAGTTTCCTCTGTTCAGTATTTTTCCCTTATAAAGAAATGCAGAAAAGAAAAGTATATTTTCCCAAAGTTGAATCACATTTGTGAAATACAGTTATCCAGCTTCTGGTGGAGAATTTAAATGTGAAGGTCAATACCACCCTTACATCTGTCCATTAAATACAATGCTACAGCCAGCAGCATGTTAGCTAAACATAAAGACTGGGAACAGGGAAACAGCCTGGTTTTCGCAGTAACAAAATTAACCTACCATAACCTAGACAGCTTAATTATTCACTTGTTATAGTTTGTTAGTAACTCCCTGATGTTACTGTAAATCAATGCATGTGTCTCTGTTAGTAACTATTAGTATGTGTTTCCTCAGGATGGTAATGGTGTGGTCCGTGGAAACTACCTGTCAGTATTCTTGGAACTGTCTGCTGGACTCCCTGAAACATCAAAGTATAAATTATTTTTTATAAAATACATTCTCTATTTTCTTTCTCTCTATCCTCATGTTCCTCAGCAAAATTCTCTGTATATTTGTAATCTTTCTTTAAGGTTAAATCTGTGGTTACATTATCATAGTTAGAAAGCATTTACAACAATCAGAGAGGAAATTAGACGCCTAAATTACGAAGTATTAATGCTGCAATATTCATTAGATGTTGGCAACAGAAATAAGGAATTTTTAAGGTTTCTTTTGAATGAAATCACTGTCTGAACACATCTCAGGTCCTGAGGGCATCTAGAGGCTTTAAAACCTAGGTGATATATACCGAATTTTATATGAACTGATCCCTTCTGCATTGTTTTACTTTTCCTTTGTAAGGCAGAAGCTGTGCTGTTTCTTTTCTTATTTTCAAATGGCACAATTGTTGTGCAATTGAGTCTGTCAGTGGCCCAACTGCATCTGAAATCCTGTCTCACGTCTCCTGTTGTGTATTTTTATCTTGGTTCTGTGCAGGTATGAGTACCGGGTGGAGATGGTCCATCAGGCCTCCAACGACCCAACCAAAAACATAATCCGGGAGTTTGCCTCAGACTTTGAGGTTGGTGAATGCTGGGGCTACAACCGCTTCTTCAGACTGGACCTTCTGGCCAGCGAGGGCTACCTGAATATGCAGACGGACACACTGGTCCTCTGGTGCGCTCACACACAAACACTCACATTGTCATCATTCTACAGCTCATGCTCACCTGCACCAACACTCAGATATTACCACAGGATAACAGAATGTGATCATTTTTTATCTGTGTGCTGCCCAGCTACCAGGTCCGATCACCGACCTTCTTCCAGAAGTGCAGAGATCAGTACTGGTACATCAGCCAACTGGAGTCGGCCCAGAATGGCTATATACAGCAGATCAACAACCTCAAAGAGGTACTGTTGTGTTTTGTTGTGTTTGTATTTGTGTTGAAAATCAGTCAAGGTTGTAAATTTCCAAGTAACAGCAGTTTTGAAGTTAGGGCTAAGTTTCCAAATATGTTGCTTTACACTTGAGATGCATATGAAATGATGCACAGACAAACTTTCTGTTTGATGCATGGAGCTGATGAAGTTTCATTCAGTAGAAACATAAGAGAACTTAATTGAAAACCTTTAAAAAGATGCTACCTGATGTAAATGATTTTGTCAGACTCTGTGGAGCATGAGATTTTCCCTCCAAGACAATTAATTTGGTAATTAAAGATAATTGTGTCACTATTTATCACTAATTCTCAGGATTCCAAAGCTAGTTGATTTGGTGCTACGAAAATTGCCATAAACCAAAGTATGAAACTTTTCCATTAGTGCCCAAACTGTGCATGCACCTGTTTGTTTTTGTAAACCAGTATTTCACTACTCTATCACTCATCCAGTCTGATTCATTATCTGATTTCAGAGGCTGGCCATCGAGCTGTTTCGCCGTCAAACATCACGCAGCTCGTCACCCCCTGACATGAGGCTGGCTACAGGTACCACAACCTCTGAAAAAGACCCTCGCTCAGTGAAGAGCGACGATGATATCCAGACCATGTTGTCCAACGCAAAAAAATGTGAAGAGGAGGAGAGGACGCAGCAGGATGATTCTAATGTAAGGATGCAATATAAACTTATTTGACTGAGGGAAAGACTTTGTTTTGCTCACCCACCTCCTGTGTTTTAACTGGGAACATCCCTGTTAAATTAAATTGTTGACATTTAAATTATGTCCATGGTAATTTTGGAAGAAATGAAAAACATAAACATTTGAAAGGAAGTTACTCTTGAACAAATGAGGATAACTCTGTCGCACAAGCCCTGAGCTCGGTGTAATCACGGTGTAACTGTGTTGCTTAGGAGCTGTCGGACGGTGACTTGGAGGTGGACTGTCTGACGGAGGAGGAGGTGAACCCGCTGGATGGCAGCAGCACCTCAGGGAGCTCCACAGCCACCAGCAACACTGAGGAGAATGACATAGATGAGGAGACCATGTGAGTAGAATTTCTTTCACTCCCTTGAACTAACATTTATATTTTGTCGTATGCTTCATTACAGATGGTTACAGCTTTAACAGATTTGTATTGTAGTTTAATGATGCTATTACTTTCCTTAAAATGTAATTTGTGAAGTCATGTGTAGTAAAATTTTTCATATTTGCATAATTACTGAACACGTTTTTATTTTTGTATGTTTGCACAGGTCTGGAGAGAATGATGTGGACTTCATTGGGAACCTGGAAACAGAAGAAGGAGAACTTCCTGATGACTTGGCTGGAGCCACAGGTAAATTCAGTATGTAAATCCCACACTTCAGTTTTACTTTTCTTTTGTAGGAATATGTTTCTTTGTTTAACTCTGCAAAGGAGATCTGAGATCTATCTGTTTGTTAGCAGATATTGTGTCTGACTCACAACATAATTCAATAAAACTTGGTTTAAAGTTTGCTCACCATCTTGTTGCAAAGCTCTAAGCATGTATGACCACATTGTGACTGCACATGTGTAGTAAGCAGATCTTCTTTTGTATCCACTGTCCTTAATTGTCCCTCTTGGAGTACCGTGTTAAAAAAAAAAATAGAAGTGATTTGTTTAGCACCACCACATGTGACTGCAGAATGGTTTTTGAAGCATCCAAAAGACAAAGTTGTCTGTCCACTTACATTTAGTCTCAAATCATCCAGTATAGCAATGAATGGAACTCTCATGTAAATACAGACAATATTGTTTTACATTTATTCTTTATTTTGGTTAAACTTGAAATTTCTAAAATATGAATACAAATAAAACCTTGAAGGAATAATGCATTATTTCTAGTGTGTGTTTTAACAGTGAACAACAGGGATGCTCCTACAAAGACGTTGTTTAGTCTTCAGTTTAGGTAAAAGCCACAGTGACTATTTGTCACTCGAATCTATTTGTGTTGTCTGACAACTGCATAACCAGCAAATAGTGATAGTTGTGCGTCAGAGCAGCTCCTTCACTGTGTTTGACTCTGTTGGTGTTGAAAGACATGAAGAGGATGAGTCATTGTTGGAGCACTGGGCCCCTCGCACTGTGCTGATATAGAAACACTAGGTGTGTGTGTCTGTGTGTTTGAGGGGAGGTTGATGTTTCTGTGAGAAATGAGGCTTGAGCTCAGAAAAATTCTGCTGCACATTCATTGCACAAAGTAATTTATTATTTATATATTTTACTTTTAATTGGAAAACAGCAGAAAGACCAACCTAAATCTGTTAATTCATTCTATGATGCAGAAGTTTCTACATCAGCAAAGATGAATTATGACTTAATTTGGACTCTATTTGGGAGTAATATAGATTACAAGATAATCTATGAATAGTTAGATAGTACTTATGACCTTGATTTTAAGACAAATCAAATGTACCATATATTTAAAGACAGGATGGATGAGTGGATAACAACAGTTTGCTCAATAACTTGTAAGAGACAAGTAAATATTCTCCAGGCTTTGAAGGAGAAAGGACAACAACAGCAAATCATTATCTATGGATACCACGTGTGAGGAAGTTTTTCGTGAAACTTGAATTTTAACTTTCACTAGACATTTACTGACTACTTTTGACTTTCATTACTTCCTTAGTCCTGGATTTTTAAGTTTGTAAATTCAGTTTGTTCAAAGTCAAAGAAAAGCATTTGTCCATATGAACCATGTGAAAAACATAAACTCTTGTCTACAGGTGGATCCAGCTCTAGTGCACCTTCCTTACACCGCAGTGCTGCAGCTGGTCGTAGCGGCAGCGGGGCTGCTGCTTGTGGTGCCGTTGGGCCAGGCAGCAATAGCCTCCTGGAGATTGACCCGGTCATCCTGATCCAGCTGCTGGATCTGAAGGAGCGCAGCAGCGTGGAGTCTCTGTGGGGGCTTCAGCCTCGGCCTCCTGTGTCTCTCCTACACAGCCAAGGTCTGTAAACACAGCTCGCAGCTCACTAACAACAGATCAGACGAGCTAAACAAAGAATCAATACGCACAATCACACACAAGGTCCCTTTGGATATTTCACAGCAATTATAGTTGAATGAGGTTAAGGGACAGGTTGACATTGCTTTTCCTGCTCTACCCAAAACATTTGAGAAAACGCTAATACATTTACATTCGTATTGATTGAGACCATGCCAGGTATTTAGATACCTTGCGGTTTCTCTTATGTCGATGATGCCTTGTTTAAACACCTTGTTTCTCTTTTTATTCAGTGAGAGACAAACTGTTTAAAGTGCCCTAGTTAAGGCCAATTGGGTCAGTTGAAGTTTTGTATTCACATAGGTAAGATCAAGCCAGTGTAACAGATTCAAAGTTGTTTGCTGTGAAGTGATATTTTTGTGGTTTATTGTTTTTAGAATAGTGCTCCAGTGTCTCTCCCTGGTGGATGATTACACTAATTATATCTACTTTTTACTATTTTTAGACTATTTATTTTTGGGCGGATTTTATCTTCCTAATAGCAAACACGGAATAAAGAGCTCAATGTTTCAAGAATGAGTTATGGACCAAATTTGTAATGAGCAATAAACATTGATAAAATGCTGGATAGTATGTGGGTGGTAGAAGATAACGGTGAGGAGCGTTGCCCTGTGCAGCGCCAGCAGCAGCTTGGCTTCTCAAATAGTCTTATACATTATATACTGGTGTGAGTCTTGATTTTATGACATTGGATTTTCTTTATACATATTTTAAAACCCACATTTTAATGAGCAGAAAACTGACATATTATTGTCGTTTCTGTCTCTTCCAGCTCATACTCACTCCAGGAAAGAACGAGAGAGGCGACCTCAGGTGGTGCGACGATCAGCTCCAGACTCGGGGGTCCTGATCCGCCTCAAGGCTCAGATGGCAGAGGTCCGCAGCAAGATGTCAGTCAAGAGTCAAGCACTGGAGGCTCGGGGGGCCACGGAGCCCAGGCCTGGCCCATCAGGGGCCTTCAGTGTGGAGGAGGTTCCCTCTCACCACGCTGACTCAGAGTTGTCAGCTTGTCGTAAGACCAGTGAGCTGGACCTCCTGGGGAGGGCAGCTGCTCGGGCCAGGCCCTGCCGCCCTGGTGAGTACTGCCACGCTGCTAATGGTAATGATGCTAAGCTACTACTACACCAAGAGTGTACAACAATAGCAAGCTGTATTTCTGTGAAGTATTTGCTGGTTTAAACATTCAACACGATGAACCATTGACCTTCAGTCAATATCAAATAATAAATGTACCATGTGACTCCACAGTTAGTGGGTCAGGAGCACTAAGATGACATGTTATTACATGTTTGTGTACACGTGTTTCTTTTTTCTGTGCGCAGCCAGGAAATCTCTCTCTCCTGTCCTGGACAGCAGTGGCTCTCTGGTTGTGAAGAGGAGGAGTCCAGAGGAGCTGGAGAAGGAGCTGAGAGGAGCAGAAGCAGCTACAGAGCATAGCCTGCCTCCTAAAGAGGGACTGGCAGCTGCAGACGGTCAGTCATTTATTAACTTGTCTTATTAAATGTTTTCTTTTTTTGGTTACATATAGACAACTTAGATATAATATGATTTGGTGAGCCACACCACGATTATTAATTGAGGATAATATGATCTTAATCTGTAATAAATATTGTAACCTCCTTGATAATAGACTGAGTTCATTTTGCTGTATTCATTAAGGAGGGAACAAAACTTAATTTGAAACCATTTAAGCTGTTCAAGTTTTCCTTAGAAATATTATAGAGGAAGAAGCAGTGATCGTGTGAATTGACGCGGGTAAAACAATTTGTTTCAGCACATTCCCTGCAGATTACCTCGTAGTGTAAATGCTGTCTTTCTACTGATTTATTACAAAATATTCCCAGCCATAAAAACTTTGTTAGAGCTTAATCTTTCTACCGTGTTGTGTCTTGTTCTCTGTAAGCCTGCACACTCATGGGTCTATGGTATTACTCAAACTAAACTTTTTGACTTGCTCATAACAAATGCCACACCAACACAGCATTCCTTACATTTGTTAAAATGCTCTGTTTTCTAAGACTTTGCTTCTGTCTCTCTTCCAGGAGTGCTGAAGGCTGATGGCACCCAGGGCCCCCTCTTGTCTCAGGGCTGCTCCTCATCAGAGCAGGCCTCCACCTCCAAGCAGCAGTACTCAGTAGAGCCACAGCTGTATGGGAACTCTGGGCCAAAAGATGACATCTTCTCCTTGGGAGGACCAAGCTACTTAACTGCCAGCAAGAGCTGTGGCAGCAGGACCCTGGGGTGCGTCTCAGGGACTCATCATTCACATGAAAAATATCCCTATTTAGCTGCAGCAGATAGTCGTTTTACTAAAACTGCAGCAGAGAATGCCTATTGTATTACAATGCTTCTATTTTCTCCCACCACAGGGCAGCAATGTTGGACTGTGAATCAGAGAGCTCAGGAAATCAGTCTCTGCTGGAGGGACCATCTGCACAGCCACAGTCAAAGGAAGGTCTGTTCACCCTCTACCAACCCCAGGAACTAATATATTTTTATTTGGGGTTTTTTTTAAGCATGTGCCGTAACAAAAGTTTTGGTTAACTTAACTGCTCAATAATGATCACTGAAATAATAATAGACAGGTTTGGTGGTCTCATCCTCTCTCGTCCTGTTTGTAGATCAGTCTCCCTCTGTCCTGGTGGCAGCAACAAGCAGTGACAGTGACAGTGAGGAAGAGGCGCTGCAAAGCAACAACTCAAGCTACGACAACCAGACTCCTCCCTGCACAGGTGACACACACACTCACATGATAATACATTCTGCTTGTTTTTGGGTTGTCTCAGATGATAAATGTGGTAAAATCTTTATTCATATATCAAAGATCACACTGGTGGACACATCCAAAGATGGGCACTTTTGTGTTTTGGTCCCAAAAATGGAGCATCTAGTGCAGCTACAGTGCTGATGCAATCTGTCCACAGACGTATAAACACCTGCCACTGTCCACAAAAGCAAAGTGACAGTTCCTTATACAGTGTCATGATGACTCACTCAAACACAGAGGCTGAAAACAGCCCAGGTGTTGCAGCTGGTAAATATCCAACATTGTATCTGCTGCTCTAACATGTGGTTAAAAACCAGTCTATAAGACTTTAATATCAAAATGTCCTTTTTTTGTGTTCTCCCTGAGCTGTGACCAGCTGACTAGTTTCTCTTCAGTGAATATTAGAAGTTGTTTGTTAAGATAATGGAGCAACTTCTCCAGTGGGTTCATATTAAAACACTGTGGAGGTAGAGGCTTAGACACACATATCTCAAAGGGGATAAAATGATGTGGAATATGTAATGAAAATATTGAATTTAATTCAATACATGAAACAGTTCTCAGTTTCATGTATTGAAAAGGAGACGGTCTCAGATCTGATCTGATGTTTTCATCTGCAGCAGTTTTTCGTCTCTCAAGAAGAACAAAAGCTTCAGTGGATGAGTAATTAACTACGTCTGCTTCCATTTATTTTTGTCACATTTTCTTTTCTAGTTTCACATTTCCACCTTGACCAAGGGCTCAAATCTTTAGTTGATCTTTTAACTTTTTTATGATTTTATACTTCTCAGGTGGGTGAAGTTAAAGCTCTCACTGAGCGAACAGATGTTTCAAAGCTCCACAGAGTGGCTGATACTTCACTGTAGGTTCATTGCTTTGCTATTTCTCCTTCTCCTTCCTCCAGGAGAGCAGCTTATGTCAGATGACATGAGTCTTCCTGCTGACAGGTGATTCCCTCTGAGTCTGTCAGACCTGGCAACCCACTGCTTTATCCTCAGGCCACACAGTCATGCAACAACGGCCGCGGACGACACACATGCTTGTTACACAGATTTGTAGAGTAGAGAAGCTGCTTGTTATGCATGAACTCAAAATTCATGACAATTCAACAATGGTATTGTTTGATCATCTGTTCGTCCAGAAAGAGTGGATTTGGTGGTAAAGACGGACAGTTGATTAACTTCATATGATCGAATAATATCAATGTCACTAATACAGTGTGAATACAATGAAACTACACTTAAACACAAAAATTGAGAGGAACCGAACTTCGCAATTTTGCCACTTAGAATAATTATATTTCTCTCTTCACTGCTCAGCATTTCTTGGTCGTCAACTTTCAAGGACCTACACGCTTTCACTTCTTTCATTGTAACTTCAGTAAGTGCATCTGAGGAAAACATGCCCAGCCAATGACTGAATTTCTTCACTAAAAAAAGTTAGAAGGTACAAAACCTCCTGGTGTATCTTAATACATTTATTTTGCAAACCTGGACTACAGGGCATTTAGACACTTTTATTAACTGTAAGTACAAATCTGTCACTTTTTTTGTGTATAAATGCTTTTGTAAATCTAATTCTATAACATATTTACAAGAATCTGAGGTTTAAGTGTGTTATCTGAAGCCTGTCAATAAGAAATGTAAACTTTTATACCAGTGTGCTGTTGAGTTCAGTCTGCTCTTCAGTCTCAACTTCCTGCACCTCTCTGTGTTGGTGCTTCTCAAACAGTCTTAGTGACGCTGTAGTTTGTTGATGCATAAATACAGAACTTCCCTGACTCATGTAAACCTTTAATTTCCCCTTTCTGGTTATTTATGTAAATGTACTCACTCTGAATAGCAGTTGCAGCAGCACCAGGGACGTCTGTCTCTGTTTGACATTTGAAAAGGCTAAATGATCACAGTGTGGATTTTAAAACACCTGCTGCACTGCTTTCTTTTCTTGCCTGAAATTATGAATTATACTACAGAAGCCATAACCATGTGCTGGCAGATGTTTGGTTCAATCTATATCTGCTCAGACTGTAGATTAACCTAAGCGGTACTGTTCTGTGCAGGTGGAATCTTTGTCACAGTTGTTTGCAAAAGCTGAAACACCTTGAACAGGACTCTTTCACAGCAGGTGTGTGTGTGTCTGGAAATGTTTCTGTGCTGTGAGCAACACAACTCAAATTCTATTTAGTTTTATAGTATAGCTGGAGAGGCGGACATTTCTGATAGACATATTAAAACCTTGGCAAATTAGACAACAACGACCTGCACAATGGGATACCTATAGAGAAAATAATTCTTTTTCAAATTTGGTTATTCATATTTATTTGGAAAATAAATAATCTGCTCTTAAAGATGAATCTACGGTTTTGTAATTCTCTGAACTTGAAAGCAAAGATTTAAAAATGTAAATATTTAACACTTGCTCTACACTGATAACTCCCACTTACACTGGTTTTTCTTAATTGTTAAACACTCAGTAAAAAGAGCAAACAAATTTGAAGTTGAAGGCTACTGCCAACAGTGAACACTATCTGGAGAAAACATGGTGTCAAAGTAGGAGAACGTAACAGAAGTTTAACAGACGTATGTGCACTTTGTTGATTTACTCTGAAGTTCTGAAGTGGACACTTTGATCTTCATTTTTGGATCAAAGAGATGACATTACATATTGTGCAGTCAATCGTTTACATTGTAAATATCTTGCCTGCTGTACAACGTGCATGGCTTTATTGGCTGGGTTGAGAGAAGAAGGTCATAACAGCGAAGCTGATGTTTCAACTTATTCACTTCTACAGTTCGAGTCCAGTGATTTCAGGATGCGATTTCCTCTTTTCCTCCGTCACTGCTGCTGCTCATGAATTTGATGGAGGCGTGGGAAACGGCAGCCACGTTAACATGTTTTGTTTGTTCAGATTTTCTCTTTTATTTGTGCTTGTTGTGTCAAACCCCTGCTCTTGTTTCGAATGTTCACAGGATGTACTGTGCATTATTCAATCTGTACATTTCCCTTTTTGTTTAATAAATAAAATGTTTTACCATCCTGAAAATGACCATTTAGCCTTTTCTTCTGTTTCACAACACTTTGCACGTGGATCACAGATGACGTGAGCTTGTGACAGTGATGTCGAATGTTTAAATTCTGATTTAGAATTGTGCTTAAGCAATTTCTTTGCTTAGTTTGCCCAAGATGAAAGTTAAACTGGTTTATCCTGAGATATTTGGGTCGTCACTTCCATGGTTAAATAATCAATTTGAAGCAGAGTGACTGTGACCTGTCAGTGATGGATGATGGTTGTTTACAGCAGACTGTGGTAATAATGTTTGTCTTTCCTGCGGGTTTGTTTCTGATCATGTGACTGCTCGTGTTTCCTGCAGTGGTGTAAGAAGAACTCAGATCAATACGAACATTAGAAATATAGTTATACTGGAAAAAATGTCCTACATTCAAGTTTTTACTGAGGTAAAATGTGAAAGTATTAGTATAAAAATGTACTTTCAGTACAAGAGTGAAAGTAGTCACTCACACAATCAGCCATTTCAGAATTGTTTTTGTTGTATTATTAGATTATAATTGTTTATGTATTATGAGCGTCTCATGTTGTGCTAATGTGGATCTAAACGTTTCCTCAGGGGACTGGATGTCACTCAGCATCCACAAGAAGTAGGTCATCTTTTTTGTTTTCTTATTCATGTCTAATGGCAAAATGATTATTTTTTTAATAAATGAAAAGACACTGATAATTTTGGAGGAAACTAGAGATTGAGACCTACACTTAAATCAACTAAATCAAATGCAAAGCATCCAAAAGGGACTTGAATCTACTAAAAATAGACACAAAACAACTATAAATAGACACAAAATGATGGGACAGAGATACAAAACAACTAACAAATGATGCAACACGACCAGAGAGAAAAGCAGTGTCATTACCAGGTGTTTTTCTTTAATTTTTTTTTATAGTCAGGCGGCCTGAGACCTGTTGTCTTTTACTCGGTTCATGACTGTATACAAGTGATGCTGATTTACAAACTTAGTAGAACACTATTACAATAAAGTAGAATATTCATTTAGCATCAGTTTATCACACTGATATAATCAATGTAACTATAATTGGAGTCCTGACCCTTTGTTAGTTGTATTACATGCACCCTTGTTTCTATACTTGAAGACAAACCCTCAAGTTTTTTCCTGTGTCTCTGAATTTCATCGCCCTGTTTTCGTCAAAGCCAAAAACCACTGGGATAGAGAGAATAAAGCCAGATTACGAGTGGGGTGAAATGATGGGTCTTTTTATAGAAAGAATGTGGAGGACTGCTCACTTTTGTAAAGCTGTTTATGTAACGTCAGACAGCACTGTTCCACATGAAAAGCCTTGTTACAGCATCACAGTGCTTCTCACAGCTCCTGGCTCTTTACTCTGCTATCAAAACAAAGTGCTCAGGTTTCCCATCATTCACCTGCAGCAAAACCAAACAGATCTTAACTTCCTGTGAATCCTGCTGTGTTATGTCCAGAGACTGTCTGACCCGTCTGCGACTCAGAGGAGTCACAAGATGAATCTTCAGGAAGTTGTGAGATAGTTTAAGACAGATGAAAGAAATAGTTCCACTACACAAACCGGTCATGGGTTTTGATGGAACAGCTGACTTCTCAGTGTTTTTTATGATCCCAAGAATATTCTGAAAATAATCTGGTCAAGTATTTCAGCTACCACCAGTTTCAGTTCCTTCAAGAATGAGTCAGTCATTTAGTGCAGAGATGCCTAAAAACCATAATAGTTGTGTTTTGATGTAAATGAGTGAAAAACAGCATTGTCCATATACATGTCATTACAAGATGACATATAGTACGTTAAGTATTTTGGAAAGTTAATTTTTTTGTTCTTGAGGCGCTGAGCATGAGCACATCAATTTCAATTTAAAGTAATGGATACTGCATAAAAGTACCTCAGCTTTATTTGAGTAGATTCAGGAGTTCCAGTGTGATGCTGCGCCGTTGGATTGTGATCAGGTGACTGACTTGAAATTCCTCCGTTTCACCCTGAAAAACTCTGTGCTTGCTTTGGTCGATGTAGAATCATGATCCTGCTGAATTCTGAAATATTATTCGATGAGGCCTTTTTCAGGATCTGAGCACAAGCAGCTCCTCTCAGGTGTATACACAGACATGCCTGAAACCACAACAGAACCACTGCCATGTTTGACAGGGTTTAGGTCATGAGCTGCTCCTTTGTTTCTTCACTTTCCTCTTCCCATCATTTTGATAGGTTGAGTTTTCTTTCATCAGTCCACAGAACCTTTCAACGGAGCTACACCAGGTTCTCTTTGTATGCTGCAGCCTGACCTTTCTGTTTTTGAGTTTCACCAGTAGTTTGTATCTTTTTGCTGAGTTAATGTTAACCAAGTCTTCTCTTGATCAATTGGCAAGGAAACATTTGCGCCTACATCATGGGGAGCATTTTTGTCTCGCAGATGTAATGCTAATGGTTTTCCGGTCATCCTCGTGACTTGTCCTACTTCATGGGTTGTTTACTATTTCCTTGTTTCCCTGTGTAAACGTATCGATGGATTGATTTTGGCAAAATTACCTTTGATACCTCTGACAGCGCTAACACCACCCCCTCAGGCTCCAGTTGTCCCAATTAACATGAAGTGAAAAAAAAAACTGACAAAGGAAAAAAAGGCATCAGCCGAAGACTTGTTCTAATCTTTATATACATGATAATTAGTCACCAGTTACAATACACATATTTATATACTACAGGAACACAGATAATACAGGTACTCAACGTGGTTTTTACTGTTTTTTTTTTAAACCTATCCTGCATGTTGAATAATAGCCAATCATGGGGTTTGTCTTCACGTCTGGAGGACAAATGGGAGCGGATTGTTGACTTGAATCAATCACAGCCCTCATCGGTCACATCGCCTCTTCAGACCTACATTCGAAACGATTGCACGGGTCCAAAACCTCCAATCAATCGTTTCAAATGTACACAAACGTCCAAACTGTAGAGGAATCTCAATACAACTGAATTTTCCTGCCTTATGCACCACGAAGAAAACTTCATATTCATTTTTTCCCACAAACATGCAGATTAAGTTTATATCTCAGTGACGTCATATTTCACCAGGAGGTGAAATCAGGCTGACTGACAACTTCTTGCAGGAGGTGTAGGAGTGTGTGAAGCAGCAGATTGTGACTCATACTCCTATCCTCTATGGGAAAAATGAATAGGAATTTGACTTCAGGAACTCAGCGTTTATGCTCTGTGACCTTTCGAGTATGGCTGACAGAACTACATCTTACTGCATCCTTCAGCAGAAGACAAACCCTCAGAGAGCCTTTTAATGCAACGTCATTATTGCTTACAGAGAAATAGAAAAAGCTTTTTTGTGTACATAGACACACAGTGCAGATTCATGGAGGGCCCTATACTTAGACAGAGATTACGGGAGGGCAGAGCCGAACTTCTGCTCGCTTTTATCATCAGGGGAAGGAAACATCCGACTCAGAGGATCTTTTAGTGCAGGCAGCAGAGCATGAGTGAGTGAGGGGTTTCTTGAGCTTAGGTAGAGGATTTACCACAAGTAAAGATGGTGAACGTCTTTATTGCTCATACAGTGACGACTTCTAGTAATTTTTAATATGATGAGTAACAGTGCACTATAACTAATTCACAGGGTTTTGGTGACTGCAACCCATGCATTCTTGTCACTGAGCGCTGCTGTGGTACTCATCCTCAGCGCTGCACTTTCTGAGCTCTGGAAGACCAGCTGTGAAACCGTCAGGGATTTGAACAAAGTCAACAGTGAATCACAGGGAATGGAAAACTACTGCTGCACTGCACAGCTGCTCAGAGGCATAGCCACAAGTACAACATGCCCCAACGTATCGGTCCATACAGAGCAGCACAGAAATACCACCAGTTACAAAACTAATACAATTGTAATTTGTTATAATCATAATAATTTTCACATCTCTAAAATCTTGTAATAATGTCAGAAGACCACGTTTCTTGTTAACATGACGAAGTATCTCAAGTGGTCAATCACAACAAAAGAAGCGGCCACCTTAGCATTGTCAATTTTCTAGAAAATGGTGCAGACATTCATATTCTCTTCAGGACATTGATTGTGAAATGCCATCATCAGGTCAACATGTTTATTTGACCATTACTTGGCTTATACCTGATATACCAGTCTCAACTCTACCTTGCACAAGTGCTAATTAGCAAATGTTAGCATCCTAGCACTCCTAACTAAGATGGTAAACACTATACCTGCTTGTTAGCATTGGCACTACGCCCGGTTTATCTTCATTGTGCAACTTTTTTTCTTTTATCTACAGGATTACATGCACGTATTTTCAAGACAAATGTGTTGTGATTTTAATGAATAAAAACAACGTCAAACTACATTAGCCTTTGCTTCTCTGGGACAATAGCCGTTATTCACACGACCACAAGAGGCCGCTAGTCTAGAAAAACAGCAAGATAAGTTGTTTTAAGTGTCTGAATGAAAACTGATATTTTTTTGGTGAGGAAAGAAAGAGAAGGTGGCGAATCTTTGAATTCATCAGCACATATGTGACCTAACTCACATATGTGCAAAACGTGTTTTAACCTATTTCTTTAGATTCCATTCTCAAATTGGACTACAACTGTTAAAGATTTTGGGGGGAATTGAACTCTTCCTCCATTTATTCTTGGAATCATGAGAATAAGGCAAAGGTAACTACTCTTTCTATTTAGAAGAACATGTAGAGACTCCTAATGTCACTTTGAATGGAAATCGTTGTCATTATAACAAGATCCTGAGACAATGTTTTGTCTCCTGGTGGCATCTCTCTTTCTTTGGGGTTTACTGCCCTGTGTGGTCCATGTAAAAGATCCCATCTGTGATGTAGATGACAAGAAAGTGAGGCCCCAACTCCACAGCAGCTCAGTTTTCTTATGTGTTCCTCATCTAATAACTTAATCAACACCTTACTCGTCATCTAACACCTGCAGAGTTGGAATAAAAACCTACAAACTACTGATATAATCTGATTGGCAAGATGCTTTTTTAAGGCTGATACTGATGATAAAAAAAAAAAGAACTCAAAGCTGAAGATTGGAGACACAGTATTTTAAGCCAATAATAAACATCTTTAGATATGTTCTCCCAAGATTTTAGGGTGAAATAGCAGCTAGGCCATTATAGGACACAAAAACTCTCCAGTCAATGCCAGACCAGTCCGACGCCTTTATATACCTTAGTAGCTTTTGAAGGCTGAGTTCAGAGACTGATGCCCCTCAGACTGTTCAACAACATCACATCATCACTTCCACCTCAGTGTGGTGGTTGGAGATTTTTACAGTCCAATGTCCAACTGTTTAAAGTCAATATCTGAGCGACGTGTGGAGCATGGATTAAAACCACTGATTTACAATACATAATTATTATATACACTCTTCCAGCACTTGCTCAACTCATAATTAGTACTCATAATATACATACACATTCATGCCCAAGTGACTTAGTTGAAATTACTGTGATTTCCATTGTTTTCTGGTACTTCTCCCATTTTCTCTGCATGTCAACCAATGCCTCTAGAGACGACTGTATCACTTCCACTAAGGGATCCAGTGGCTTTAGTGTGTTGAGTGTCTTGACAGTACATTCCTCATAGATGCCCCAAAAAGAAGAACCACCCCCCCAAAAAGAATATACCACCTCATGTCGACCCACTTAACAGAGTCTTTGAGAATGTTCTGGGTCATGAGGTACATTCTGCCCCATTGACAGTCCACAGGATGGTTAGAGGAAACTCAGAGGTGAGTCTCCATCTACCAGCAAGACTGATAATGGCAGGTTATAGCCACATTCGTCAGGGATGACGAGCCAGTACCACTTGTTGGATAAATCACTTTTTTTAATGTCACACCTTCTGAGTGTTTCATCAGCCAGTAACATGGGCCAGGAAAGTGGAGGCACAAATTACAGATCCTGTTTATCACTAGCATCCTGACATTTGGAAATTCACTGCATCAATCAAAGAAAATGGGGAATGACAGTGTTAGGTAATGTGTGGGAATAATTAGTAAACCTCACCCCTGAACAGCTATTGTCTAATCACAGCTAAGCAACCGCAACTAGGCACAGCATGGCACGTCACATCATGTTGACCATGTCTTTGTTAGCCTTTCCCAAACCAAATACACAAGCAAAAAGTTAAAGGAAATTATTGAAGTGTGTCTGGCATCTTTAACCATCTGAATCACGTCTTATGGACCGTTAGCAGCTTCAGCAACACCAGCTAAATCTTTACGTGAGATAGCATTTCATTTGCCAAACTGAAATGAGGTGATACTTCATGGGGGACAGCTGAGACTGACTCACTGTTGCTCGAGCCCATGTATCGGCAGGACTTTGTTCCTGCGGCTCTGTGGTGTCACTAGGAAATAACATTCTGATTTTCCATTTTCCTTTGTCATCATTTTGAGTAACGATGGCTTTTGCGCTCTCTGCCCTCAGTTACTGATCCTTCACATCCATGTCCTATACATTGTTTTTCAGCTGCTGTGGACTTGTAGCTTTAGCCTCGGTCTTATAGCATAATTTCATGTATGAGGAATATTTAAGACACTGTAACAGTTGTGAAGACAAGAAGAAGCTAGCTACCTAATATGCTAACGTGGAAGTCTTAGCCAGATGTGAAGCCGTTTTTTTCAAAGATTAGCATGATCTTTGGAACTGTAAATCAGTTAGTCAGCATTAGGGTGAGGTGTGCTATGCAGCAAGGAAAAGCCAGACAGGTGTAGCAATGGTAAGTAAGGGGGGTGGGGCTTAGAGAACATCAGGTGATCCAACAACAAATATCGCAATAAGAGGGAATAAAAGTGTGTTAAGGGTAATGTTCTTTAAAAGTGACTGGCCATCCGAGTTATGTACTTAATGTGGGCACAGGCTTTGTCTGCGATATTGTTAATAGCAGTTTTCATAGTAGATTTGTGGGATAGTTAGTCTAGTTATTCATGGTTAGATACAGTAATACTATATTGTGTATCTGAAGAAAATGTACACGTTTGATGCAAAGTGACAGACATCTTTCCATAGATTAGTCTCACCAAGTTAACTGGATATGGGGCTTAGCTTTAGCAGTAAGGGTTCATATGAAACCTTTTATAATAGTATCATCATATAGATCAAGAGGAGGGTTATTATTTGATGATTACATACGTGTTTGTTAATTATGTTATCATATTATGGATGGACTACCTACCATATCTGGTGTTAGATATATTAAAACCAATGAATATCAGCAGAGACCGGTTTTCTATGTCTCAGTCAGGTGAGAGCAGTCTTAACAATGGTGGCATAAAGACCAAGTTTGCTAGGACTTGCTAACATAGGTGAAGTGCAGGCCTGTCAGCAGCATGTTCGACAGCACAGAGGGGGGCACTCCGTTGTAGGATCTAGATCAGATCTGAGGAAAATCCAATTATAGAGACACTGTGGGGCCATGGGAGCCGGCCTCAGTGGACTACTCTGACAGAGGGATCTATCTTGGAGTTTGTGATGACTGAGATGTTTGCTGCGTGTACTATTGTAACTGTGAAGCTGTTAACACCACAACTATATTTACAGATAGAAAACTCTTGTTCTCTTGTCTCAGGCTAATGAGGACCCCGAAAAGGGGCAGATTCTCTTCATGTTTTCCAGAGGACTATAGCGCTAGAAATAATAATCAACATTTTGGCAAATACACTTATTCACTTGCTTGATGAAAGGATGAATACCGCTCTCATATCTGTACGCTAAATAAGAAGCTTCAGTCTGTATATGATTACTTTCGCTTGGCATTAATCTTCAATAAAGTGATTAAGCATGTTTTCCACAATGTCGAACAATTCCTTTGAATGCACAAGCCAGACTTGTCTTCAACTGTGATATTAATATAAATTCTAATTGATAATAAATAATTAGTGAGCTTATGTGTATGGAGAGTAGGCTTTAGTAACACATATGGAAGGCACGTGTTCTGCAGCTATCCCATTCCAACGTTAAACAGTTGTGCATTCATCAAGCCTGCTGGAAAACGCCTGCTTCTGTTCACCAGGTTTTGTGTGAAGGTCAATACACTTGAAATACTTGCAATAACTATGTGGCCCAACAGCAACTATATAACAAAAATATATTTTTAAATACTCCTTCCACTCCCTCAAAAAAACATTATCCCAGGGTTATATCCCCATCTGGAATACTGCACAACATTAAGCCTTTATTCAGGTAAGTGACTGATAATCTTTTATAATCAGGTGTTAAGTGCTTTTATCTGTAGACAAAATGTGGCTTGATAATGGCTGGGTCAGTGACTTTATGAGAGGGGGCAGAACAGCGTGTGCTTCCAGTCTCAGAAACCAGGAGCAGCAGTTGTTCCGTCCTCCTCCATGAACTTTATTTAACTGTGAGGGAAGAATCGCGGAGAGGACAAAGAGGGAAGCTGGGCAAGTGCCTAATATAATGCTAGGTCGTGGACATTCTCGACAGTTGTCTTAAGACAAATGATGAAAAGACAATGTGCTGCCTCATCCTGCATTTATACCCCACTGACAGAAAATAAAATATTAAAGCTGGGTGATCGTACAATCAACCTATAATACGGCTAAAAGGCTCAGAAAAATGTGTGTGAAAGGGTCAATTAAGTGATAGTAAACAAAAGTATTTTTGTACTTTTTGTTTCAAAGTGTTTTTCAAGGTTTAGTCTCAGCCCTTTGGCTCCACTGGGGGGAAAACTCATTGTTACTGTGCTAATATTAGGCAAGGTCCTTTCAACTATATGGTAACAGTTTAGTAAAGGATCATTACTTTTTCAACTAAACTAGAGCTGAACTAGACAGATTCATCAGCATGGCCAATATCTTTGGCTCATAATAGCTTAGTAATTATAACAGGGCAATGGTGTGTAGTAGTTTGGAGCACTGACAAGTTTTTCAACTGTAAAATTCTGTCATTCAGTAAATATATTTCTTTTATTTCTTTAATAACCAAATTCAAAGGCTCCTTATGAAATTGTGTACTTTAATTTTGTGTAAATTAAGAACCTATCATTGCTTCTGTATAGTAGAATATTAATATCAGTGCTACCTTTGTTAACTGCAGTTAGCGCTACTTTTACCTGACATCACTAAACATGGCTAAATGATCTTGGTTCCAAACTCTGGAAGAAATCCTTTAAAGAAGAGTGGAAGGTCCTATAACACAACAACAATCATGCAGTGACATATTCAGCTATAACACAGATAGGGGTGCAAAGTTCGTGTTCACATAGTGTTGGCCATGTGGTGGATACTCTACCCTCTGCGGGCTAAGTGGTGAGATAATATTTTCTTGTTTTAAACTGACATAATGTCTGTCTTAACACTGTCAAGAGTGGAGCGACCAAGCATTAGAATTTGAACTACTGTTCAGACTGAAAAGAAGTGAACCTTTGCCTAAACTAGCCCTGAGGAGCTCCAGCAAGCTAACAACATGCACTGAAAGTACATTTCCCATGACAACTCAGAGTTCAAGGTTAACCTGTAGCTCAGGTTTGTTCTTGTCATATGAGACTAAACTTTCTCATTCATCACAGTTCAAAAAGAGTCACACAGTTTGCCCAAGTTGAAATGTTTTCAAATCTTAATTGGCACTGCCTACCTTTTACTGTTTGTTCTTATCTGTTACAGTGTTTTGTGCCGCTTCTAAGATTCCTTTCATATTCAGTCTGAACACATCTAATTAACCTGTATTTCCAGCTCAGGCTTCATTTTTGACTGATCAGTGGTCACAATGGAGTGGATGTAGTTTTGCACTTTACCTACAGCATTAAAGAGCAGGGCCTGTGCTCAGTGGGCCAGCTTACATTTGGTAACATTTTGGCTGAGGACACTGAGCACCACTCTTCTGACAGACTCAATAATCACATAATAACTGCAGGAGCCACAACTATCTACTTTCAAAGAAAGATGTGGTGTTGAAGGCAGTGGTGGGTGGGTGGGCTGAGGGGCAGGGAGCAGGACTGAATAAATGAAGGAGATGGTTTGGTTTGGGTCATCTCTTCAGATGATAGCATCATGGGGCAGGTGAGGCACTGCCACTCCAGGCCTCCAGTTGGAGTAGCGCTGCATGTGGGGTGGCAAGTGACCAGATGGTAATAGGCCTAACTGCTCCCTAGATCTGCCTGGCCACCTCCGGCCCCATTGGCGACTACCATAACCTAGCCTGTGGCTTTTCCTCACTGCCTGGCCTAAAAGCATGGCTGTCTGGGGCCAGAGTGGGTCCGTAAAGCTAGAGATGCTAGACCCCTGAAAAGGAATACAAGACCTGCGCCTCACTGGGCGTTCTACTTGGTAGATGTGGGAGGCTGTGAAGAGGTCAGGGCTAAAGCCAGAGCAGGGCTCCCGTGAGCCCCCTGTCAAGGAGATACGGCCCTCAAGTGATGGCCCGAGTAGGCTGAGGCTAGTTCTGTCTGTCAACGAGTCCGTTCGGTCTTCATAGCTGAGGTCAGCAGGTGCCGAGCACTGCTGTAGGGGCCATCCTCCACGACTCTTCCCCCCAATGTCTGCAGTGCTCCCTCCTTCACCGCTGCGCTCTACCCTGGCTGTCTCATCTTCCTCCTCCTCTTCCTGTTCCTCCTCCTCCACCTCCGCTACTTCCTCTTCCTCCACCTGCCCCTCTACAACCCCCTCCTCCTCGTCTTCTGTGCTGGTGGGTGGCAGGGAGCGCGGGTCCCGCAAAAAGACCACTATGACAGTGATATTATCACTTGAGCCCGCATCACGAGCAGAGGCCACTAGCTTGTGGGCTACCATGGTCGTGTCTCCAGAGTTCTCCTGGAGGTGGTCGCTGACCACCCGCACTGCCTCATCTGAATTCACTGTGTCCCAGAATCCATCACAGGCCAGAATCAGGTAGTCTTCAGAACCATCTAGTGGGAAGATACCATGGTCTGCATCACCACAGATGTAGGGTTTGTGCTCTGAGTCCCCTGTCAACATAGGTAACAGGTTAGATCCTTCTCATAACAACATTTATGACAGCAAAATTTACAATTTTAGTGGAATGAGTGGACTGTCAGACAGAGACAGACATCTTAGTTTTTTATGTCAACATCAATTGTCAAAGTGACTACCTTCACATGCTACTGTAAATATTTATAATTCTTTATGATTGAACTTCTGAAATATTTCCATGAAATGTTTGGGAGCAAAAATGTGATAAAAGGCATTAAAAAACAAATATCGCAGTCAAGTGTATTAATATACTACATGTGGTACAGAGTATTTGAATGTAGTAATCCTTTACCTATTGCTCTGGATACAGACAGACTGCCATTAACCCTCCATGTGCCAAACCAGATCACACAGCCTCCCAGAGCCTCGATCCTCTGCTTCTCATCCTGCAGAGAGACACAAAGCACAACTGGCTTTAGTGGTCATAATGGTGATGACTGTCACATGGTGCATCCTTCTATTTCCTGGAGCAAATGAATGGTGCTTTACCTCTTGTAAATGGTGCTTGTGGACTTAAAGTAATAGTCTACCCAATCACACTCTAAAAACAATAAACTACCACATATGGTGATTTTTGACTGAATATGTACAATAAACAAATATTCAAAAAGGCAGAAAGAACCCTGGAACAAAACGATGAATGATGTTCTCAGTTTGCAGTAGAAAAACATATCATACTGTTTTATTGTTTACTGAATAATTCTTGATTCAAGAACTATGGGCTTTGGTTCTTCATCTCAATCAAGTGGAAATTATAGATTTGTGAAGATAAGTGTGCAGGTGTAAATGGCTACCTCTCTGTCTGGTTTATGTGGTTTCATCAGCTCCACGGCCTGTCCTTTCCTGACCAGAATGACCTGGGAGTCTCCCAGCCAGGCCACATACAAGGTCTGACCCCTCAGGAACGTCACTACGCCTGTCGTGCCACAGCGCAAGTTCTGCCAAACAAAGACATGTTTCTTACAGTGTTCAAGTCGAAAGCTGTAAATTTGTGTGATTGCTGGATGAAGGAAAAGATGGAGAGAGGGGATGATTAGGAGGAATGGAATGTCCAATTTGAACCTGAGCGGTGCTTTGTTGTTGAACTACTGCACTAGTAATCGATTGGCCACAACATAAACCATGTTTGTGCAGATGTGGGCGCCTCTCATGCATGTGTGAGAGTGGGGTGGCCATGGAGCAGGACTTTCAGTTGGCCTCAAGGAAGTTCTGGCGAACCATCAAATGACTCAGGAAGGGAAAGCAGGATTTAGCCCCGGCTATGTATAGCAGCAGACTGGGATTAGTGGTTTATTAACTGACTTTGAACAGTTTGAGGGACTTCTGAATCTGACAAACATGCCCTCTAAAGATGAGGCAGGCTTTGATGACTTGGAGCAAGCCTGACTCTAGTCTAGTGGTCAAGAAGCTCATCAGTGGCAAGGCAGTAGGTGTGGATGAGATTCTCTGTAAGATGCTTAAGTGTTGGGCTGTCTTGGCAGACATGCCTTACAATGTCGCATGAAGGTCAGGGACAGTGCCTGTGGAGTGGCAGACTCGGGTGGTAGTTTCCAAAATTAAAACGTGAGGCTGGAAAGTGTGCTCTAATTATCGGGGTATCACACTGCTCAGCCTCCCTGGGAAAGCATTTGCCAAAGTGCTGGAAAGGAGGCTCTGACCGATTTTCAAACTTCAGATCCAGAAGGAGAAATACAGATTTTGACCTGTTCATGGAAAAAACTCTTTATCCTTGCTGTAGGGTAAAGAGTTGCTGTTGGTTACAGTCGGGGTTGTTGGAGTTTACACATTCAGTCTACATGTGAGAGGGAATAAGCTTAAGACCAAGTCCCCCTTTTATGCCCCAAGAGAAGGAGTTTTTAACTATCTCTATCTAATGATTGAGGGTAAAATGTGTGAGTGAGATTGACAAGTGAATTTATGCAGCATCAGTATTAATGCAGATGGTGTACCAGACCATTGTTGGTAAGAGGGAGCTGAACCAGAAGGCAAAGCTTTCAATGAATCAATCAAACCCTGACCTGTGGTCATTGGCGGCTCAGAGATCGGATAAGGAGCTCAGACAGGGACATCTAACTGGCAGGAGACTATAAGGTTGAGTCAGAACAGGCTAAACAGATTATTTATCTCATCTGGCCCGGGTAAACCTCCGGATTCTTAAACCTTGAATAACCTCCTGCCATCAAGACCCAACTCCAAATAAGTGGCAGAAAATGGATGGATGAATGTAATACGGCATAGCACTACTAGAAGTCTCAGTAACAATATCAGTACAAGAGAAAGCAGTTGCAGCAATAGTGGGATTACTAGTTGTAGTTAACTTTTTTGGATCATCAACAGGTTTACACTGGTCACTACTCTGTTGTTTAAAAAAAGTTTTGATTACCTCTCTTGACGCCTTCTTTACAAAGCGTTCGTCAGTGACTTTGAAGGCTTTGCAGAGCGCCTCGATGGGGTCGTGGCTGAAGGATTCCTGATGAACTAAGTTGACATGGAGGTGATTGGCAGCATAAATGGCAGCATCCACACCACCGTGACCGTCAAACACAGCAAAGAAAGCCTGTTCTTCCTGATCCTGAGAGACAATACATGGCAGTCAGTGGGAAGACATAGTGGGATCATGTGTTGTAAGAATAACCAGAGATCCTTGTTAATTGTAAAAAAAAGAAAAAAAAGAATGATCTTCATTTTGCAAAACCGTAAAAACTGTTTATAATTGTTAAGAGATTAATACTAGAAAGTTGAATAAATTACTTTAGAGGTGAGTGTGGTACATGTTCAGAGGAATGTGAACAATTGGTGTTTACCTGAACATTGAAGAGTGTGTTGAAGTCAGGGATGATGACATGCTTGTCCTCCATCTTGCGCCTCATGTTCTTGATGGCGTGAATGGAAGTTTCGTAGTATGGCTGTGGACGGCGGCGGAAGGGCAGCTCCTTCAGCCAGAGGCAGCACATCTCAAACAGTCTATTAAACACCAGCCGGGCCAGCTTCACAGCCTCAATCACTGACGCGCGCGCGCGCGCACACACACACACACACACACACACACACACACACACACACACACACACACACACACACACACACACACACACACACACACATGTTTATTGTACACATGCATCTTATTTGAATATATGAAAACTAATGGGTGTGAATGATCAATAGAGGGCACATGCTCTTTCTGCCAGCATGAGCTGGATTCAGAGTTTAAGTTTTGAGAGTTTGTGAGTTTATAGGGTTAATCCGGCAAGAATCTACCTCAAATTTTAAAACCCCCCTCCTAGATTTACTTATAAGAACAATGCACATTTCTGAGAATGTGCCAATGTTAGCTAGGTGGGTAATTAAATAATTTTTCATCACTGTAGGATACTTTATTTTATGTTATTTTACTACAAGGTAAAAAAATGAAAACGGAACATTTTAAAATACAAATTTCATGCTTGTGCTTTCTTGTTTTTTCTCAAAGTAGAACACAGGCCCTAGTTTACTGGGCAGGTATATGTATGTGTATGTGTAGCAATCCATAACATGCAATAATTTCACTTGCCAAGAGTTGAACAAAAAACTGTTTTTATTTGTTCTGCTGTGTCAGAAATGTAATTGTGAAAAATCTCTTTTCCCAGTGTAAATTGTGCCGTTATGATGCACAAAGCTCAAAGGATGATTAACTTTTTCAGAAAGGCAGATGAAAGAAAACCATAATTGAGATATAGCACAGAGTTATACAGCCATGAGTGGGACAGATATGAGCCCAGAGCTCCTTCAGTAATAACCAAGACACAGACAGAGAGTACCTGGGCTTGACCTACTAATGTTAGCTGCAGGTATAATAGTCTACTCTCTCTGTGCTGTTGTCTGCTATCACAAATTTGATTTCAGTGAGACAGATGGTAAGAAATACACATGGATAAAGTGTCTAGCTTCTTTCACCCCTGCACCTTCTAAAAGTACATATATTTAAAACACATCCCAATACTGAACTTCTCTCTCTTCAGCTTCTCCCCACTCATGCTCCACATGGAGGTGTTTCAGCAATGCATCTGAAATCAAGGACTATCCATAACACCTTGCAAAGAGTCGAGGAAAAGACACAACAACAATAAGACAGAAGAGTGGGATGAGGCAACATCAAACAGGATGTGATCGGCTGTTATGCAACACCAGAAGTTCTTTGAGAAAGCACACACAGCGAGGTGTGGAACAGTTTGAGCTGTGAGTTTGAGGCCATCAAAATTCAAACGTGTCACACAATGAAAGTCTTGATAAGATGGTGAATAAAACAAAGTGTACTGGCAAAGACTTGTTAGATAATATTCATCCAAGAGTTGAGGGTTTTAATTTTGATATGACGAGAGAAAAACAGCAAACATGGCTCTTCACATAAGTATTCAAACTTTTTACTTAGAACTTAGTTGAAGCACCTTTGGTAGTGATTACAGACTCAAGTACTCTTGTGTATGGTATGACGAGAATGTCCTTGTGTTAAAAATTACAGGATGGGTCCTTAGAAGCTTATTATAACTCATAATAATGTAAGTAAACCTCTAGCAGCCATGTTAATTATGCCAGGAGCAAATAAGGAGGAAGTTAGAAGGAGGGTTGTGGTAGACATATGGTTCAACAAACATGATTTTAGGATGACATTGTACACCTTGTTTATGGGATTTTCTAGCATTCAGATCCTAGCAAGCTCTGTCAGGATAGGTACCATCACTGGAAAGCCATTTTAAGCTCTTTCTAGAGATATTCAATTGGGTTCAACTTGTGCATTTACAGATCTGTCTCTATGTCCTCTGTTGTCTTGGCTGTGGGATTTGGGTCGATGTCGTGTTGGACCCAGACTGAGGTCCTGAGTGTTCTGGATGAGGTTTTCATCAAGCATATCTCTGTGCTTTGCATCCTTCTGTTTTTCCTCAACCCTGACTATTCTCCCACTCCCTGCCGCTAAAAAACACCCCCACAGCAAGAGGCTGCCATCACCATGCTTCACAGTTGAGATGGTATTTGGCAGGTGATAAGCAGAGCCTGGTTTTCCTCCAGACATGATGCATAGAATTGAGGCCAAACTTTGAGAAGAAGCTTCTGTCTAGCCACTCAGCCTTAAAGCCTGCATCTGTGAAGTTGTGTATTGACGGTTGTCTACATGGGGGTGTCTCTGTCTCCTCCAGTTGTTCAGTTTGGTTGGGTGAACAGCTGTAGGAGGAGTCACCATTGTTCCAAACAACTGTTTGATTGAGGCATTATGGAGGTCACTGCGCTTGAGAACCTTCAATGCATCAGAAACCTTTTTTGTAGTCTAGACGGACAGTCCCTTCACCCTCATGACTTGTTTTTTCTCTCCAATATCTGAGCTAAATATCAAACGTCATAGTGAAGGATCTGAATACTTATGTTGATGTGATATTTAATTTTTTTCTTTCAAATGAATTGGCTATTAAAGTAAGCAATTCAATGGATGTAGAAAAATTCTACTTCAATGATGTGGATGTTATGGATTACTCATGAAGAGGTGGCGTATGGTGGATGTAGTATATCTGTGACAATACAGTCAATTTCATGCCCTCTAGTGGTCAAATACCACTTATTGCAGTTTTTCTGGGGAGAACTGGGACAAAGCCCTGGAGGTTACATGCCTGTGTACGTGTACAGGATGACGTGAGAGAGTGAGACCTAATTTGTCTGTACCTGTGTGTGTGTGGGTGTGTGTGTGGGTGTGGAACCCCCCGAGGACTCACATGGTAGTGGGTCAGCTCCATCTTCAGCAGTCTTATTGAGGTGGTGGATGGAGAGGTCAGTCTGTAGGAGGCTGTCTGCTGTGGCTCTGGCCAGGGCTGCAGCCAGGGAGCATGGACAGTTACTGTGGAGAGGAGAGACGACACAGTTATGAATGGGGCCAGAATTATCTGATGTGGAGTGCAAAAGTGTCTTCTTATATGTGACCAGTTTAATCGTAGAATAAAAGAAACAAAGAATAACAGCAAATATATTATCAGTTTCTTAAACAGATGCATTTTTCTTGGCACATATTAAATAATAGAACAGTTCTATTTGAGTGCAGCGCTCGATCAACACATCTGGCCAAAGCTGTGTGTGCATCTGTGTCAGAGGAGATCTGTCTCCTCTAAAGGTTAAGGTGCGTCAGGGAGGAAGAGGAGGGGGAGGAGACAGAGGAGGAGGATGAAGAAGGGGTCGTTTGAAGGACTGAAGGCCTGTTGTATGTGAGTCTGTAAGACAACTATGTCACCTTCAGATGCAGGTAACCATGGTAACCCAACTTCTGGATGCTGTTAAATGAAATAAAACCGGAACTGATATAGTTTGATGGCTTTTTTATTCAAGAGACAGGAACAAAGTTTACTTTGGAGCAATGGGAGATATGAATATAATTAGGTATAATCAAAATAAATACCAACATTTTTATTCTGTTATGTCCTGGACAAAATTGATGCCAGGCCAATTGAAAGCCAGGCTCATGTTCAATGCTACAAAATGTGTCCATTAAACCCAATATGATGTTCCTGAAATGTGTTATTGATTATATTATATTATATTATACTATACTATACTATGTAACCCTATACTGAAATGTACAGAGCAACAGTAGCTTGCTAGATAATATCCTGAACACCAGAAACTATCATAACACTGTTTAATTTAGCCAAATTAATGAACTGAAGTACAACACAGGGAAATGTTCTACAATTAAATAGTGTGAAAGCACCACTGTGGCTCCTTTGTTAAATTACATGGGTTTAATCAATGAGCAGTCAAGCAGATTTTAATGTATGACCCAAAGGCTGGTTCATTTTTTAAAATGAAAATAACAAACTTGGATCTAAGGGGTCTACGTCTTTGAGCATTATGTTGTATAATGGACAAGAGCATAAAGGTGAGGTCTTGTGAAACATTGACAGAACCTCTGCTGAATAAAGCCTTAATGTGTTGCCAGAGAAAAATCGTGAACATAAACAAAAGTACAAATTCATAGAATAAAATAGTCACTTCAACAATATAAAAACATGACCATTACTTTTCTTTAGAGAAGCATAGAAAATTATATATATAAACATATTTACTAGACAACATGCACACAACACAGACTAAAAACATGAATTTTCCACACGCATATAACTTTAGTGTTTTTTTTTAATGTTGTTCCCCTTTATACATGAAATCATAATTTGCCTCTCTCCTTTTTCTCTGCTGGCACAATATGTTGTAGTGTTCGAAAAAGTTAATACACAACAGGAAGTACTGCTCTCACCATGGCAACCAAAGCAACTAGAAATAACTTCAGTGACGATAGTTTGACTGAAATAGTTAAATGAAGAACTAATTTCCATCCGGACATGACAGAATATTTACAGACACTGTTAACTACTTGACATTAAAAAAAAAAGGTTTAAACGTATATAACCTTGTATTCTACTAAATGTATACTAATGAAACAATAAGATAAAAGAGAGTACGATTTTGCAAAATTGTAATAAATTATTTACCCCTGAGTTGTTTTGTATTTGAGCAAGATGAAAACAATGGACCATGCAGCTGCACTAATGTCAAGAGATCAACACAGTCTTGGTGGGTGGCACTGGGCTGCTGGTTCGATTAATTATTGACTGGCCTCCTGTCACTTCTCCACCGTTTGAGTCCATATGTGTAATGAGGAGGATAAATAAGCTTCTTCAGCCAATTAGAGTCAAAGTAAAACTGAGGTTCCACCACAGCTTCACAGAAACAACTGCACCTCCCATCTTTCTTCAATGACTACAGACCAGTTCCCCTCAGACCTCACCCAACTCTCTGGACTCCCTGCAGTGCGGTTATTACCCTCAGGTTGGAGTCAACAATCAATCACAAGTCTTTAATTTATCATGTGTATTTGG
The DNA here is from genome assembly GCF_024713975.1 of Paralichthys olivaceus. Lineage (NCBI taxonomy): Eukaryota > Metazoa > Chordata > Actinopteri > Pleuronectiformes > Paralichthyidae > Paralichthys > Paralichthys olivaceus. The sequence continues at coordinate 11,173,961 of NC_091107.1, read as the reverse complement.
TACATTTCAGTCCATCCTGCTGTGAGATGAAGGCTTGTTCTTCCAGAACCTCCTGGATTACTGACACGCAGACAGGCCACAGTTTGTGAGGCTGCTGGGATTTGTGTCAGTAATCCAGGAGGTTCTGGAGATATTTAAGCAGCACAGGAAAATAAAAAAGATACCTTTCCTCTTCACACTGTACACCTCTGACTTTGTCCTGTCATCTGCAGAGGTTTTCAGAATCCTGAAGGACCACTATGTGCTGTCATAGAATTATGATGAAGTTTAGTCATTCAGTGGATCAATAACAACCTGCTCTACAATGTGGACAAGACAAAAGAGATTGTTGTGGATCTTTGAAGGACCAGGACTAAATTAAACAAGCAAGAGGAGTGACACAGATAAGCTGAAGTCCACTTTGATGACAGACTTGACTGGAAATGCAACACAGAAGCTGTTTGCTAGAAGGAAAAGAGAAGAATCTGCTCTAAAAAATGGTTGAGAAGCTTGAGAATATACTTTTACGTAAACAAATTTGAAACATCCTGTCAATTTGTTCCATGACTCAATTGTGATATTTCACAAATCAAACACTTAATATTTAAACAATCTGCATCTTCTACGTGTGAATCCTTGTTTAAAGGACCCGTTCACCTTGTGAGATTGTCCCTTCTCTTTCTCTGACTCATTTTGTGGACTTTTTCATGTGATGAAGTGGTTGGAAGAAAAATATCAGTTCGAAAAACAGGAATGGTCCAAATGCTCTCTAGCAGTATATAAAGGCTGCGGCACCTAATCGAAGTACCTTAAATAAATGTACATTTTTTAAAGTACACCCACTGATAACTTTTTGGGTAAGAATCATACTTAAGAGTTACCTGGTCCAGCATTATGTGTATCGATGTTGTAATCCCTCTTCTCTGTCAGGAACGACTTTCTAGTCAGGTCCTTGATTTTATTCTCAAACTGGGTCAAGGGCTAGAAGCATGAGGAGCAGAGTCGTTAAAGCATGGCTCCATATAGCACTAACCATAGCAACCTTCTGGGCAAACCTCTCCTTGAAAACATGGCGGCTGTGATAGTCAAATATCTTGTTCTACTTCTTGAAGGGCTGAAGACAAATTATATAACGGATCTAATTGTGAAGTCATTGTATGAATTGAATCAGCACATTGCAGAACGACCCTGTGACCCCCTGTGTGCCCTCTGTGTGTCAATCATGAGGATTCACCATCAAATAACTAATTAAAACCAAAAATTTAAAATTACAGAAAGCATCTTCGAGTAAAATTAATTTAAGGTGTATTTAGCTTTTTTTAGTTTGGCCTACGTCCCATATGCTGACATGTCAGGTTTGGTGACCTATGACCTATACTGCAGCCAGCCCCCAGGGGACCATTAAGATGATTTGGCTTCACTTAGGGAACTGTCATATCATCCATCTCTCTACAGTTTCAATCAGGACTCCACTGGATACATTTAAGCGCGTTTATTCGTATCTTGGCCTGCACTTTCTGCCCCTGTTTACTACCACTGTTTACTATTATAAAACATGCCATGAACATGACAGAATACTGTATATGGAGCACCTGAGAGTACACGACAGATACAGAAGAAATACCAACGGAAACAGGAGAATGAGGAGAGGAGAGGTGGGCAGGGTCTGTATGTCAGTGTTTGAGTTTGATCATCAGCAGTGTCCTCTCCTCCATGTTTCCATTCATAGAAACTCTCTACATTTCCCCCTCTCTCTCTCTCTCTCTCTCTGTCTCTCCTCTCCTCACTCGTTCCACCACTGGCAGCCCGTTGGGGGTGGATGCTGAGCCGCAGAGCTCTGATTGGCTGCAGGTAACACAGGAGAACGAGCGGCGCACCAATGACAGCTCCCGGTGGCTTGTGCATCACAGCGAGGTCATGTGCAGCAGAGGAGGATTAAAGGAAAGCTTAATCTCGGTTCACACCATCACACTGCAACAACACGACTCACCAGATAAATGACCAGCGCCAGTTTAACTGGTTGGACTGGATGTCAGTCATTGATTCATGATGAAGAGAGTCTTGGCTTGTCTTCTTTTTCTTTCACACAGCATCCAGTCTATATGTGCAGTACATGCATTACTCTTTTATTTCTGTGGCTTTTCTTCTGTCGACGTCTTAATCTTGATGAATACTGCATCATTTCAATGGGGACATTTGAAAGTAGCGTATATGGTACTCACTCACATATAGAGCCCAGATAATCCAGCACAAGAGAAGAGACACTAACATAAAGGGAGGGAGCTCATCTCTGGTAGTGTCAATAACCACTTTCCTATTGACCTTAAGGCCTCTGCTTTGCATTTTGACATTTAGCCTTTCTTTGGTGTTTTAGATTCTGTGAGATTTTACATTCTTGTTTGGTTTCATGGTTTTGTGAGGATCCAAAGAAGATGAGTGATTTAACTGATGAATAAGTTGATTTGTGTTTCCTCTCACCTTAACCTGAGCCTCAACATGTCCCGAACCTCAACCGGTTGCTTCTGTTACGATAACCAAAACTACACCCAGACACCAATAACAAGGTGGACGCAACAGAAACCACAATTTGAATGTAAAGGAACCACCAACAACTGTGGAAGGTCAGTGCAGATAAACAGAAAGCTCATTTTCTACATGTAGGAAGTGACTTTATAGATGATTTATTTATTGGCTCAGATAATAACATTCCGGTTTGATTGACACTGTCAGAGAGGTCCAAGTTAAACTGGCCAACGTTTTTATTATGGCGGTTGTAATTAGTGGAGGTGTTGTACTAGACTGTAGTACTTATGCTTCGAATATTCTCCCACCCTTTTGTGTATAAAAGCAGTAGAAACTGAGTATGACCTGAGTATAAAACGTACTACAGCTGAGACAGTGGATAAAGTTCGGAGTAGAATGTATCTGCATGTTTGAGTCAGTGGTGATTACTGCCTGCTCCCATGGTCCTTATCACAGTCTGGTGGTGCTTTTGTTCTCTGCCGTGCTCTGTGCTGTGGCTGTGTTTAGCTACAATCACGCAGGGAGCTTTGACAGGCTGCTCGCCGGGATAAAACCGGAGAGCTCTGAGTGTATGTGTGAGCAGATGACTCATGCATGCAGCCATGATTTTTTTTTTTTTTTTTTTTTTTTTTTTTTAAACCATTGCTTTTCTACAAGCTCGTTCTTTTCCTACAGAATTAGCCCCGGTGTTGAACAACAAGGTTGTTTCCATAGCAACACAGAAGCAAGTGACTGACAGTCAATAGTGTCAGTCGTCCTGTTGCCAAACCCACAGAACGAGCTCCCACTTCATTATGCTAAATATTGAACCTTTTCCGTGCCAAGCTGAGGTGAGGGTATAGATCCACTGGAACTCAAACAGCTCTTTTGATATGTTCCGCCTCAGGCCCCCGTCCCTTGTACCAGGCATTCCTCAAATTAAACCTGGAACGCAGCTCTGCCTTTTTCTGGGAACAGAGAGAAATTCCTCAGGTGACTCCCAGCCTCACACTGGGTACTTGTTTTATCAAATTTTCCAAAAGAAATTTAGAGTTGGTGCGTTTGAAACACAGACTGTTACATGAACACAGTATTCTCGAGAGGCTGTAACAGGATTACATAATACAAGTAGTGCTAGTAACCCTTACATCCTTAAAACATGGCATCGCGGCTTCTCCCTTGAGATGGCTTTCAAATGACTTTGATGAATTAATTTGTCTCCTCAGTCCACACACACCATGTGGCGCTTTAGTCTGTTGCCGGGCTTTCTGGCAGCCAATTGTGAGTGGCAGGAATTCACTGATGCTGTATCTGAAATGCTGGAAATGAAAGCAAAACTCTGTTACAAATGTATAATTACATTTCACTACAAACTGTCATTCTGTTTAGTTCTCCTTGCTACATAATACATTAATATTGTCCATTTACAATATTATAGATTGAACTGAATTTGTTAACTTATTATTAAAAACCCTTCATCTAAGTCTTTGAAATGCTTCATATTTTTTTTAAAACAGCTGGGCACTAAGGTTTTACTTAAATAGGAGCAAATGCTGTATTTGTCTGGGACTATTTTCAGCTATGGATTAAGAAACATTTGTTTTTCCAGTATTTACAGAGCAGAGACCAGATCTATTTGCGATGCATAAATCATTTCCCACATGTAAACTGGTGTTAAAAAAAAAAAAAGTGTGGTGAGAATGTGTGAGTGTCAGACCAGCTTACACACATTTACACTCAGAGTCACTACTAGCAGTTTGCCTGAGGACCCGAGAACAGCTGAAAATGTTGATATGTTTAAACGGAGCCTTAAATCTTTGGCCTCAATTTTCTGTTATGGCCATAATTTCCACCCATCTCTCCTCTCCTCCCCATTTTTATCTGCTCACCCCAACTGGTCGAGGCAGATGACCGCCCACATTGAGCCTGGTTCTAGAGGTTTCTCCCTGTTAATGAGTTTTTCCTCTCCACAGTCACCAAAGTGCTGCTTATTGTGGAAAGTGTTGGGTTTCTCTATATGAAACAAGATGTTAAGGTCCTGACCTTCTATGTAAAGTGCCTTGAGATTATAATTTGGCGCTATACAAATAAAACTGAATTGAATTGAATTAATTGTATTATTTAGACTTAGTTTATTTTCCCTTACATATATTTTAATTGTTTTTGTGTCGATTGAGTTGGATTTATTTTATTAATCTTAATTATTTACATATTTATTTAAAAATTGTCTTGCTAGTCTTGTTATTACATTCAAAAATAATTATTTATTTTGTGTATTAATCTCCTATTGTTTTACTGTTTACAGGTGCCACCCTATTGTTTATTTTTCTTCAAAAGGTGTCATACAAATGTTTCATTGATTGATGATCAGTGCGATTGATTTTTCTAAAGCGATCATAGGTTCATATGGACTGGGTCCATGTTTTTGGACCTGATTCCCAATCAGCACAGCAATACAATTCAGACTGTGGTATTTTCTTCAGCTCACTGTGTTGGTCAAAGTCACAATGTGCTTGTTACTGCTCCTGAAGTTAATAAAACAACCACTGCAACTACAGGTGTCACAGACTGTCAAGTACCAGTGGATGTTTTTCCTTCAGATGGCTACAGGGGGAAACAAAATTTGACAAGTGACGTGAAGTTGAGTGTTTTTCAGTTTTGATGTTGCAGGACGGTCTCGGATACTGCGAATGAGACATTGCAATCAAAGCTTGTGAATCCAGTGTGACAATGAAACAGATTTATGAAGATGTGTACACAGAGTTTTATGCATCTGGCAATAGCAGGACAGTGTGTATAGGATTGACTCCAAATAAATTACTGTGTGTGTTTGTGGTGAGGAAACATGTTATCCACTGCATCAGTGTATCTCTCTGACGTGTTCTTAGACAACAAAAGATCTCTGTGGCACAGAGGACTCAGGCTTGTTGGCACTTGTTGGTAGCAACCATTCATTGTTGGTTTTGTTCTTCTTTTATTGGATTTGTGGGCCAGGAAAAAAAATTGGATTGTCGACTTTCTCATAGACTTTCTTTTATATCAACACCACCTGAGATGTTTTCATAGAGAATCTACTATAGACTCAGGAGCACTGCAGTTGTTGATACTCACAAAATGACTTTTTTCATGCAAACACAACGTCTGTGTATGTAATGCAAGGTTGCATAATAAGAACAGGCCTGCACAGATGTGTTGTTTCATCCCCAGGACCATCTACAGTGAGAAGGTGAACTATGAAAACCAGCAGAAACATGTGCAGTGTTGTGCCCTCTCAGCGATTCTACCTTAAGTGCACCTCTGGAGGTTTTCTGAGCTCCGCTGATGTAACACTGCACTTCAAACAGTGTGGAAGTGATGGGGCGAACTGCGTTTGCAGACGTCACAGAGTGCTGCTCTATGCATTTGCAATGCCGTGTTCCACTTACGATGAAATGCACAATGTTGGCTGCAGAGAGGCGTGTCTAATCTGTCATAAAATTAGAAAAACCTCCACAGCCACAAAACTCCTGTAACGGCCCACAGTGCCTCTGAGACTGTTGTGTAGGCAGTGGATCTACTATTTCAGCAAGACATGTCGGTAACAGGAGACTTCAAGGTGACACGCTGAAGGGGGAGTGAGCCGTAAACCGCTGCATGTGTCATGTATATGAAAAGGCTGTGGATCTGTTGAAGTGCAGTCAGTTTCCAGATAAGCCTCCAGCCTCTGCTCAGCCTCCACAGATACACTGGGGAACTTGTATGCAATTCCCTCTGAGGTTTTTGAGCAGGCCCAGCGCTGCTCTGCAGAAAGGCTTGAGGCGGTATTATGTAATGTACCAGCTGGATCATTGGTGGACTGGTGAGAGCCTATAGGGGAGCAACATCGTGTCCTGACCCAAACTATCCCTAGAATCACCTCTAATTGAACAAATTTCACAGAAACGACAGTGTTGTCTGTGTGAAGTGAAATGTCAGCGCTGCTACGTCTTAAGCAGAAAGTGTCATCACTGATTCAGCAACACTGCAGTACTGACTGCTTCAAGCTATTGCTCAACACAAAGTCAAATGAACCGATGATAGTCTGTGAATACTCAATTTATAAAATATAGTTTTTCAAGCTTATTACGTTGTCTGCCTTAAGGGCTTATTCAGAGCTTGGAGGCAATGACCTTAGCTTAGCATAATGAATGGGAGAAAGGGAAACAGTTAGCCCATAATATGCAAACCAACTCCTCTGAAGCTCATTGGGTATAACTTTGTTTACCAGCTAACTGGTAGCTTTGTCCAACTGTCTGGTGATGGATGTTGTACACTGGGTTTTACAGTGAAAACTAAAATGGAATGGAGTGCATGTCTCTGCCAACAGTTCCCTTACACTCAATCAAACCACACCAATTTTCTCACACATACTGTTCCCTAAATGTCCCTGTTTTCTAAATTAAGATCCATGAATTATTATTTCCCTCTGTTAATATTTCTGATGTTGTAGCAATTGATAATGTAGCCACTATGGTCACCATGTTTTAATAATTTCAACTTGCGTCATCATTTAATCGTACTGTAGCTTTGAATTCATCCAAAACTGATCCAGAAGGTAGTTGATTTAAGATGGAGATTGTGTTTATACATCTATATCCCAGCCAAATTTCAAGCTTGTTCCAGTTGTGAATTGGCACTAATGGGAAAACGAATGGGACTTTTGTGTCATGTACCAGCTCCGCTACAGCAGTTTTTATCAGGATGAAATTGTGGTTTTGTTGGGGACTATTTGCTGCTGGGGACATGGTGTTCTATTGAGTATTTATGACACCAGAATGGCACAGTATGTACAAAACAGGAATCCATTCATTGTTGGTATTTGTTTTCTTTGTTGTGGGAAATAAAAAGATAGAATATCACCAGCTTTACGTTTTGAAGACTTTTTTCATTCAAGTGAATACCTCTACTTTCCTGCCCCGTCGCTGGAACATCTTCTCTGCAATTGAATCATTTATCATTTATCATATTCTATCACAAAGCCTAGCAAAGCAAGGTCAAATTATTTAAGGCTGTCAAAAGGAAAAGGCCTCAACATGCTGACTTTATCCCGACCATCTGTTTTAACAGAGTATTAAAGTGCTTATAGGATGAAATGCTGGTGATTGCGAACCGCTCCCTGCACACTTAGCGTGGCACTGCGGCGCTGAAAGCAACCTAAACCCTATAATACTTGACAACTTGAATTGAATCTTAAATCCTTACTTTGTAAGTAAAATCAAAGAAATCAGCTCATTTTTACATAATCTTTTCAGTGTTTTCAAATCTGGTGTTAATGCTCGGCACAGCACTGAACCAGCTTGTTATACATTTATTCAAAATACAAATGCATATCAAGACACTGCATTTTACAAATCTTAGTCTTTGACCAGTGTTACGAGCTGGATATTGATGGGTTTCTTGGTCTTACATGACAGCAAATTCAATAATTTTCAGTTTTGGACAAATGGTGGAACCAAACAAGACAAATTAAAAAAACCTCACCGTGTTGTTAGGATATTGTGATGATGTGTGATGATTACCCTGATATGCTTGTCTTTGGACTGTGGGAGGAAGCCAGAGTACAAAACCCAGGCAGACATGGAGATAACATGCAAACCCCACATAGACCTGGTCAGCCGTCAGGTTCAAACCCTTCTTGCGGTGACAATGGCCACAGTGCTGACCACTGTACCACCTTGCCGCAACCTTTATTGTAAAACCAAACAGTTTCACTTGTACTTATAGGGAAATAATCAGTATGTTGTAAATTTTGTCATCAAAAATAAATGTATAACTTTATTTACACAAGATATAATTGTGTTTCAACTGAGCCATTTTATTTTGATAGAACTGTTCACACAGTAATTTAGCTCCACCTTTATTTATGACATCATCATTATTCCTTAGGTAACCTTACATTTACATTCCACTTAACTAATCATCACAAACATGTAATCAGGATGAAAGTACAGTGTAATCACACTTTTTAACGTTGGTGTGTGCTTTTCTCCAGGTGCTCACTCACATTGACATAATTTAATCACTTTATGCGTGGCTCCTCCACAGTCATGTAACCGACAACCTGCCTCACTCTCCTCTGTTCAGTGGCTTTCCAACACATTTTCCAAGGTCACACATGTTGGGATTCTAGACTATGAACTGCTTTGCATTCAGCTCATCTACCACAGACATATGACTCATCATTTGAATTATGGGCACAGAAGACGCCCGCTACAGTGGAGCAGCAGCAGACCAGAAAAAGCTTCTGCAAAGTGTCCATAATGCTGTGAGAGGGAAAGGAGGACACTGCACACTTTTGAAGGTCGCTGCACTTCCAAAAATGGGGCCTCTCCAGAGCTAAAATTAATTAAGGCGCCTGTTTTAGAGACGTCAATGTGAGCCATGCACGGCTGGAAAGACCAGTGATTCTCCATTTTTTTACAGTCTAGTCTGCAACAACAGATTGATTTTACTGTTGGCATCTGATCTACATGCAACGTATTATCTTCACTGTTCTAACTTTTAAGAAAATAAATAAATATAATAACAATTATTTATGCCACATCGAAGGCAACATATTAGCTCAGGAGTCAAATACTTAAACCTGTATCGACGGCTTGATTTTCATGAGAGCTGTAGTTTTATTTGTGCTCACATAGTAATTGTTCAAAGTTTCAATTTCACATCATAATGTAAAGTGAATACTGTGGTAAATCCCTAGAACAGACTAGAAATGTTGAATGACAGTTTGCATAGGAAGATGGCTGTAGTTGTAAGTCCTGGTCCCATCTGTGTGGAGTTTGCATATTATCTCTGTGTTTGCATGGTTTGCCTCGGGGAGCTCAGCTTTCCTCCCATGGCTCTGGTGAACAGGAGAATCAAAAGAACTATTGCCTGGGAGTTTTTCTCAGCACTGTAATGGACTGTCCTCAGTGTTTCCCTAGCCTCAGGTGCATGCTGGGTACAGTCACAACTCCCCAGTCATAGGAGGGTACGACGTATTACTAAACACCTTAACGTTCATCCACACAGTACAATTCCATCTGCTTCTGAGATGAATGAGCAGTGTAACTGATGTGAGCAGCTTTAACAGCCCAGGAAGGTTTACTGTTATGATACAAATGTCTCCCAGTTTATATAGTTAAATTTGCATGTGAGCATATTGACAATGACAAGGATAACATTTAGCTAATATATATATATATATATATATATATATATATAGCTAATATACAGCTAATTTACTATATTAACCATCTTAGTTTAGCATGTTTGCATGCTAATATTTGCTAAATCCAAAGTAAAGACGAAGGTAATTGCAATTTCATTAGTTTCAATGATATTCTGTCAAAGACTTAAAATGTTGATGATGATGATAGCGCTACTTTAAAAACAACAAATGTGCCAAAAAGACAGAATTAGCATTGCACCCCTTTGTCAGGCTCATGACAGAAACTGGCACCTACAATACCCACAATGCAGTTCAAACACCAACAGTTGGGTTATTGGTCATTTATTTATTTTTCCATACCTGCCTCTCCTGCCTCTATTTAGATTGAGGAGAGAGACGATTGGTTAGGGTAAGGCAAGAATGTAGGGTTTACCAATCAGAGGGAGTGGCAGGTCTTCAAGTAAAAAGCGAGTTATAGATATACAAGGTTAATTTTCTGTTGTCTAATTGTTGCAGCTCTACAACTGATATGAAGAAATGAAGAACTGTATTTTTTATATAAAATCTACTGTGGTACAATTAGAGAGAGAGTTAGATTTATGATCTATCAATCAACAACATCATCAAACATCAAGAGACTTTCTTTATAAAAAAAAACTACTAAGTCCTTGCTGGCACAAGGCAAAGTGTTACACTGTGGTAAGGTTACATTAGTATACTGCCGGCTCAATTGCCAGCGGTGGCGGAGGGCAGTGCTGCGGCTGCCCTCTGTGGTAATCCCTGCGAGACACTGTGATTAAAGGATTACTCCTGCAACTAATTTCAAAGGGATAGACCAGACGAGAACGAGGAGGCGTAGAGGAGAGGAAGTCATACGGATTGACAGAGAAATAAAAACTGGCAAACCGAGGATGAGGCTGGATGGATGGAAAACACCCCAGCATGTTGACGATAAGCACTGTCACAGCGTTCCCGACGCTGACTTACATTTATAGGCATTATCAGGCCTGTGTGTTTTTCTAAGACAAGATGCCTGAAAAGTCATAGAAAAAAAAGTTTTAGGAGAAACCAAGCAGACAAATCCCCAAACAGCTTTAGTTTTCAGAGGTGCTCTAGAAAGCCACAAGGCAGTTAGTTCCCAGAAGCCTCAGAGGATGTATATCTCCAGGGGGATCAAATCTCCTGGCTTCATATTGCTCTGATTAAACAGTGAAAAGCCAGTGGACAGACAGATGGTAGCATGAAAAACTAGGAATAAACTAGAAAATTCCATTCAAACGCACTTTCTGTGCTGTTGACTTTCATTTACAGCTCAGCCTGTTCAGCAGTAAAGCTTCCTCGTGGGGAGAGGCAGCTACCACAGGGGCAGCGGAGGCATCAGATGTTGTTTTATATACATTGAATGTGATGAGATCTGTATCCATTTTCTTTTAAACTAGTTCAGCCCAAAAGGAGGTCGCTTCATTCTGAGACAGTGCATGTGGGACTTCAGAGAGATGGTCTGATTAATGGTTTTCCTGTCTTTATTCAAGAGCATGGTCTCTTTCAGTTTGACAGAGGATGTCGATCAATCAATTTATTTTTATTTGGATTGCCCATATTCACAAATCACAGTTTGCCTCATAGGACTTAATGATTTCCCATTTAGATTTTATAAAGCTTGCACTCAAACAACCCTTGCTTGTGCTTACATTTGCTCCGCTTGTCCTCAACTTTACTTCTTTAAAAGTCCTGTATGGGAACTTACTTCAACTGAGTTTATGCAATGCCGCTTATAACGCCGTTTTCCCATCGACAGTAACGCTAACAGATCCATGAGGGTGGGAAATTTTCATTTTCCAACATAATTCCTGCAATCATTGGTTGTTGTTTTTTTACAGACTTGTTGCACAAACAAAATCCAAGTAATTTCCAAAATGCAGAGGGCAGAGGAGAAATTTGAGAACCAGATGTTTCAAGTGCGCACAGAAGCGGTGTTCAAGTTCAAAGTTTAAAGTATATTGTGATCAAGTGCAAGGTTTGAGCACAAGGTTTTCAGTGAAAGCATTACAAAAGTTGAAATCAATAAATCCTGTTCTCAAACTGAAAGACCACGCACTTAAATAAAGACAAGAAAAAAAACAGACTGATTTGTCTACTGTAAAGTGACAAAAAGCTCTTCAACATTTCCTCAGAGATAGAATTCCTTTTGAGCTGCGGATTATTGCTGTAGAAAGACACCCTATGACATAACAGTACCTTGATACTAAAGCGTCTGCTGTGGGTCTGACCTCTGATGTTCTAATTAAAGCAGAGAGAGGAACATATTGTCAGACATGCTCGAGAGGCTGCTCCGTGAATACAGCTTCATCCTGCTCATTGAAGGCTAATGTACCTCTTTAATGAAATGAAAAGCTTGCAGTGCCCTACTACGCACCACAAGGTTACCGCTGTGGCATGTCCCTCCCCATCTGTCTATTCCTTAATTTTCTCTCTCTCTCTCTAATAAAGGCATAAAATGTCTCAGAAAATGTTTAGGAAAAGAAAAGCTTCATAGATTCACCATCATCCAGGTTTACACGATCACTCTCTCAGATTCCCACCCTTCAGGCAAAACTTGACTGAACAGGAATGTTAATATAAATTTCAACAAAATCCACCATTAGTGGAGAGTTAGATGAGAAGATTGATACCACACTCACTCCTCCCATTAATAATGAAGCTACAGTTGGGAACAGCTAGCTTCGCTCTGTTCAAATGTAATAAAACACTTTAAAGCTTTTATCTTAATCAATACAATAGCCCAAGGGTAAAAATGGCAAAATGCAATTTTCAGGGCGTTATGATGTATTTCAGGTCTGCGATCAGTAAATACCTGGTGTCTCCGCTGGGTTTCTGGAAACTGCTCAGGAACAAAGAATACAGTCGCATAACCTCCAAGAAAACAGTAAATTGTCTTTTTCATACCTTGTTCGTACAGAGTCGACAAATGAGATACAATATTGTATATATATGTACATGTTGACTGGTTGGCTACTAGTGCTGGTGAGTCGATTTTGTTTCCCTTACGACTGGGTCACCTAGATGTATTACTGTTATTTGTCTTTGTGCTAAACCATCAGTTTATTGTTGCCTGATATATAACGGACAAAAATGACAGGAATCGTTCCTCTCAACCAACTCGACCACCAGGCAAATTCCCCAACCCGATGTTGGGCTTTGAGTTTGAGATATACTCCTACACTGTCCTACTGGTGTGGACAGCAGGGCGGACAGTGGGTGTCACAGTTCCTCATGCACCTAAATTGATGTCTGCATAAGTAGATGTTTTTCACACGTGTAATTGGTGCCCGTGTCAGCACCACATAGTCCTAAATTGCCGGCTGCGAGCTGATGTCTGTACAGAGCCTCGTGTTAGAAGTCTTCACAGTTCTCACAGTTCTAAGGAACCAAGAGGGGACCTGAGATGGACCAGGTCCATATTATAAACTGTCTAATTTGATTGTGCAATCTTTTGTTTTATGGCCACAAGTCTCAGGTCTGACAATACTTATAATTCTAGAGATCATCGCATTGGAGATATTTCAAAAATTATAATGTATTTCATCATTAATCAGCATTAGCTTTATGTTTTCAATTGTCATCTTCCAAAATAAAATGTATTGCTCAATAAACCTGTCTTATTTCTGTGCAGGTTTCTCTGGTTTACTACCACTGAAGAGGTCACTTGAGATTCGCCAGTTCTGTGTGGAAACAGCCCCTGGAGAGTGGGAGTGATGAGAGTGTGTGGGCAGGTGGACATTACTGCTGCTGTACACTTCAGTATTGGCAGTTCCTCTCTCCTGTGCAGCATCCTACTTCTGCTGGATGGCCTGAGGGGAGCCCTCATTAATAAAGCCAGAGAGGGGCTCGCTTGTTCCAAACAAAGCCAGTTTGTCCTTGAACCAGAGGACATGAATAATAATGGTTAAGGTTTGCCCAGACAGAAAGGGTGTGTCAATCACTGGATGTTGACAGCAGTGAATAGAACAGTATAAAAAGTAGGTGACTGTCAGTGCAGACAGTGTACTGAACAGTTTTTAAGAGAAATCCACTCATTTTGCAGGCACACATCTGTGTCATGGTGATTTTAAAATCTATTGCCATCAACACTTATCTTCTATTGTTAAATTAATTACTAAGAAATGACTTTTTATTAACGGAGGTATTTCTTTAATGGTCACACACACGTCATTCTGTGAGCGGACAGAACAGACTGTTTGAGTGACAGCAAAGCTGGCACAGGAAGGAGTTTGAATGTACACACATTCAAATTTATATCTAAAAGTGGGACTTACAAATCACTTTGTTGATTTAAATCACAAAGACTATGCAACTTGTTCACTTTTATCCTTCGTTGAAAAGGCATTCCAATACATCAAAATTGACAAATCACATAGAATAACGCTCAACGCAAGTTTAAACAGTCTTTATTTTAGTATTATGTTCAGAGTTAGCGGATTATGATCGTTTCTGTGGTCTAACAAGCTTTGAATGAGAAAGTAATGGAGTGTGATTCACAGTAGAGCTGACAATGATGCTGCCTGTCTCCAGCGAGTGCAGCTTCACTTCTAAAAGCTACTGATTCGATCAGTGGTGATGGAGATTCAGAGTCAGTTCTCTCTGACAGTTCCTGCAGCTTACAGGCCGAGCACAGACAAAGGTTTGTCAGCAGTGGCTATGAAAAATGAAGACATGTGTCCATGCGTCTTGATAAGATGGATACGGTGTGCAGAAAGATAATGTGGGTGATATAATTTTAAGGCAAGGCAAGTTTGTTTGTAAAGCACATTTCAACAAGGCAATTCAAAGTGCATTACATAAGTCTAATCATGATTTCAGAGGCAGCGTGACTGCATTAGAAATCAACTGATGCAGGAAAAGAATTTATTCTGTGGTGATATAGTTTGATGCTGGTGTACCAAGAACTACACTTGACACCTGTGTAATATAGTGATAAAAGGGCAGCCTCTAATTATTCTATTCTTAATTACTTTATTAATTACCTTTTAAGATCTTGACCGTCTATGTAAAGTGCCTTGAGATAATGTATATTATGATTTGGCGCTTTACAAATAAAACTGACTTGAATTGAATTAATTCGTTGATTGATTATCATTTGAAATTAATAAAAATTACAAATAAATCTTTGACCACAGCCAAGGTGGTGTCTTCAAAGTCCTTATTTCTCCTTTACATTAGGAAAGACGGCAGCAACACCTCACACACACAAAGCTTAAACTGGAGATTGTTTGGTATTGTTGCCAAAACTGATCAAAAGAGATGCCAATGAATAACCTGGTGATTGACTCATCGATTAAATAACTAGGCCTAGATATTTGTATTCATAATCTACTTATAGTTGGTTGCAGCCCTTGTCACGTAGGTGCAGTCAGTCCAAACAAATGAAGGGGATAAAATAATAATAGAAGACGGTTGTCACACTGCACATGTCCCCAGCAGCTCCAGCAGCTCAACAACACTGATGTCACAAATGATCCTAATGTCCTTTAATAAACCTGTCACCACCAGCTCCTCTAACACCACCTACTCCTACTGTGTGTGTGTGTGTGTGTGTGTGTGTGTGTGTGTGTGTGTGTGTGTGTGTGTGTGTGTGTGTGTGTGTGCGCGCGCGCGGGCGTGTGCATCACGTGTGCTGGAGGAAGCCGGATCTACCCCCTAGTTCTTTACAGCTGTTGGAGACATTTCTGTATAATGAGGTCTAGAAAGGCTCTCCCCTCAATTACAATCTATCAGTTCTTAGTGTGTGTGTGTGTGTGTGTGTGTGTGTGTGTGTGTGTGTGTGTGTTTGTGTGTAGGGTCATTCAACTCCCCCTCGCCCTCCTCTTCAACTCATCATCACTTCCTTGCTAGTCAGTAAGCAGAGGGTATATCACACTTCTGCAGAGTTTTCCTTTTTTCATTTAAAGGGAATCTAATACAGATCGTACCACTGAGACGAGGCTACAGCTGCAGCAATCCATCTGGCTTCATAACCGTAACGCAGCCCCACGCTTGTCATATCAGGAGTCCCAGTGTGCTCTGTTAATTCGCTGATACCTCCACAAATAAAAGGGCTAGAGAGATATATAAAGTTAAATTGATCACAGAATGATTCCTCATCATATGACGTCAAAAGGTGAGTGACATCATGAAGGAGAAACAATGATGACGTCATTAAGACATTACTACAATTACCTGATTGCTGTATATTGGGTATATAAAGTAAATGCAGTGTAACCATAATTCTTAATAAAATAGAAACTACAGGATCGTTGTGACAGGTTTGCTGATTAATAATGAATAATTACTTCTAAATGCCTCCTGAGCATTTGTGGTGTTAAGAAAATCTGAAATGACCTTCATCACTCTTGTATCACTACAAGGCAAACAAGAATATGTTGAAAGGAAAATAAAGATTTCCAGAAAAACTAACATAAAATATCAAATTCCAAAATACTCCTAAACCGCTTTAAAGCTCCATGGCAAAATTCTCCCAGGCTCTGAACTTTATTGGAGGGATGAAATTCATACTGCTGCTTTTTTTTGAGGGTTGCATGGGGCCTGGAGCCCATACCAGCTGACACTGGGTGAGAGGCGGGGTACACCCTTGACACGTCGCCTGCAAACAGAGACAAATTCACACTCACAATCACACCTACGGTCAATCTAGAGTCTCCATTTACCCTAACCTAAACTGCATGCCTTTAGACTGTGGCAGGAAGCCATACTTTCCGACACAAACACAGAAATGCCCGGGCGAGACCTGGATTGGAAAAGAGAACCTTGCTACTGTGAGGTGACCGTGCTCATCACTACCTGGAATGAAGTACTACTCTATGTTGCCAAAGGATGAAAAGAAAATATTCTTACAAAATATGTTTTTCTATTGTGGTTGCTTGATGAAATTTCAGGGCGCTGCTGTCTGATTCCAAAACCTCACATAGGCGTTCAATTTAGTTGACATCCTTTGGCTGTGAAGGTCACATCCTTTCAGCACTCATCACTTGCACAGACACCTCCTCATTCCTCGTGTTCCTCCACTCACTTATAACGACTCTTGCTTTTGTCGCCTGTCAGCGAGGACAAACCTGAGAGATAAAGTGAACACATTTACAGAGCGGAGATGTCTGAGTAAGTCAAGATAAAGTCCCTTATGACAGAGGAAGGTAGTCTGTGTGAATGTGGAAGCACTAGTTTGAAGTTGGGAAAAAAAGAAAATTAACATACTACCTCTGTACAATGTCCAAAGTGTGGATGTGAAAGTCCTGAGTGGAGAAGCGAATTAAACCCAGCAGGAGTTACTGGATTATGATTTAAATGATCAAAACCTACTCGCTTTGAAATCAGAGGAAGGCGGCTCATCTACTTCTCCCTACAACCCAGATGCATGTATGTGTCTGCTTGTTTTATTCACACAGAATCGTCATTTATAATTTATTCTTTATAATAATTTTAAGTCATAGAGTACTTCAGAGTAAACCCTCCGAGGATAAAACTGTACTGTGTTAATGGGGAGTAGATTGCATCCTGTTGTTTTAAGATGTGACTCCCAGCTGCCTGGAGGAAAATGGATTAAAACCCAACTGGCATCATTTTTACGCACACACACTGTCCACACACCCAAACTCGTTCTAAAACACCAAGTGCTTCACCCATCCCCTATTAACATACACTCGCACACAGAGGGGATCTCTCTCCTAGCAGAAGTCTATTATTAGCTGTTCAACCCAGAGACAAACTAATGACACGTTGGGATGAATCACCAGCGCTGCTGCCTCCGACTATCATTAAACTCACGGCTAAAGCTACAGTAGACAACCATGTAGGATTCTGTCCACCATGCACACGCACTCACACACACACTCATACCATCAACCGTCTGTTTCGTCTGTTGCAAGAACTGCAGGAAAAGTTCTCATCCATGAGCCACTAAGACGCTTGTGTCTGCAGGTTTTCACAGCATCATGTTTGGAATCTTAAACTGGTGTCCAGAGATCAATGTTTTAATTGGCACTGGTTATTTATCCCAAACAAATGTCGCCATGGTACCTAGTATCGAAGAACTGTCATGTCTGGTTATATTGATAATCTTGTTAACTCATTATTTTAATTGGTAAGTGATTAAAAGCTATACAAATCCTTATTTTCCAGAGTTTGTCTTTCACATTCAAAGAACGACAAGGAAAGGTTTTTGTCACTGGTGTAGACTAGTTGACGTCTTCCTCTGTGTCTTCTACATGTGTGGCTCCTCTTTTTCATCCTGAGATATTTGGATTCTTCCAGTTTTGCATCTGTCCCATGCAGGATCCTGAATCATTTTTACCAGCACAACATTTCCTAGTCTGCTTACCTTGGATAGCAATTTCCCCAGTGTATCCCAGGCTG
This sequence comes from Paralichthys olivaceus, assembly GCF_024713975.1. Lineage (NCBI taxonomy): Eukaryota > Metazoa > Chordata > Actinopteri > Pleuronectiformes > Paralichthyidae > Paralichthys > Paralichthys olivaceus. The sequence continues at coordinate 11,155,906 of NC_091107.1, read as the reverse complement.
TGACGTTTACAGAATTTCCCTTGGGGAAAAACAATGATCACATTAGTTCTCTTTATCGGCAGATACTCCGGGTAGATGTATTGGAACTAGGAAAGAAAAACATAATTTCCAGATACAGCAGGCAGCTTTTCACAGAGACAAAAGCTCTAAAAACCCATTGTACACTAACTGTGAGAAACTAGTGCAGCTTCAACAGCTCAGAGTGTGACGGAGCTAAAAGAGGGTGAATGTTGTACTTACAATAATCATGTGGACAGAAACATGACTCGAATGAATTTTAATATTGCTCTGTATCTCCCTTGCTGGCCTGGGGGTCAGAGCCACGAGCTTTCTAGCCTCATAAATCTCATAGTTTGGGTTTTCCAGCTGGATAAATTAGTTTTGTTCATTCTCACCTCTCGAGGCATCGGTTGCAGTCACAGCCAAACCTTATTTAGGTTTAACTGCACGACATAATCTATTTTTACCTATTAATTCCCTGAGTACTAAAATCAGTGCTGAAATTCTGATAGCACATATGCATCAGTTTGCTAATTTATCAATATGTTGATCGAAATAACAATTTTGATTACAAATTAATGTCAAACCGAAGTTACTTTGGTCTAGGTTCCTATATGTGAGGATGTTTTGCTGGAAGAAATGATGATTTTGATGGAAAATAAGTGAGAATTTTGCCTTTTTTTCTCTTATAATTTAATATTGAATATCATTGTGTATTCAGCAAAACATCTAAAGACATTATTTCATATACCAAACTTTTATTTGCATTAATCAATAATGAAGATAATTTATACTTACAGGTCACATTTGCAAATTCAAAACATATCTTATGACACTCAGCCCTGTGTTTGACAGACCTATTACCATAATGTCCTTTTCATTGATTTTCCAAACAAGATGAAAACATTAAAGAGAGCGGTTTTATTTATTGAGAGTAAGAAAGAAGCAAAATAACAGTGACTGCAAAGCACCCAGTGTTCTGCCTGCATTGGTTCTGGAGTTATCTAAAGCACAGTTATCAACCTGACACATATAAAGGATTCTGTCAGAAACGTGGCTGCTGCTGCTGCTGCTGTGTTCACGCCGACTACAGAACACCATTATTACATAGTGCAAGGACTCCTGGGTTGTTACTATAGCAACTGATGTATACAATGTAAAGATGTGTCAAAAAAGACACAGATCAGACCTCGTCGTGTGCACAGTTTCACACATGAACAGAGAGCACAGCTTTCACTGGCAACAGGCAAAGTTAATGTAAGAATAAATTATACATTAGATCGTGTTTCAGCTCTGAGAGAAAGTTGATACCTGATCTGTGTTCCCACTTTCTCCTCGACCAGAGAAGGAGTCTGCGCGTTTGGCTCCATTCAAATACTGAAGCAGCTCATACACAACAAACCTCACACGCACAGAAATGTGTGAGATCAGCTGCTAAAGGAAAAGCTGATGAGTTGTGTAATAGATGTTGGTCATTGCATTTGTTCATTAAATATTAGTCAAGTTACCAACAGGAAATGTTCCAACAAGTCCTCCATATTAAAAACCAAAAATGTATTATTGGTTCCGACCTTCAGAACTATATATAGTGTTTTCAGATGTGACGTGACAAGGATGCAGAAAGATGCCCGTTCCTATGACGATTCTCTGTAGGTTACAATTAAAAGCACTGGGTGATGTCATCCAGGGCTCACATGATGTGAGCCCAGCGTCGTGATTGCTGCCACCCACACACAAACACACAGTATCTGCTATCATTGATATGACTTTGCACCGACTTCCAATCACTGAGAACAGCCTAACCAAAACGCACAGGACTCAAAAATGTATTAGGACCAGGCTTCAGTCCCCATAAGATCACCTGGTCCCAACAAGGTCAGTGTTTATGCAGTAAAATGTCCTACAGAAGTAACAGAAACAAGTACAGAAACTAACACACATTTGCTTATAACAAACAAGACTCAGGTATACTACAGCTTTGTCATATGAACATAGACCTTTTTGAACATTTTAGTTTTTTGACTCTGGACAACCGACTGAGCTTATTCATGTATGTTTAAACTCTACCAGCCTAAAAACTGAAACAATATTTATGTCGCTGTTGACCTTGTGAGCAGCTGAACGAGTGAGTTACTGGTCGGTACAGTCCAGATGAACTGCCACACAGTGATGAGCCAACAAGTGATACAAGTCAAATAAGTCACTACCTCGGCCAGAAAAGAGAGACAGAGGGATGTGATAGAAAGCAGGCTTAGGCTATTTTAGTAAGTTTGGCCGTTTCACAAAGCCAAACTAGACTGACTCCATTCAACTGACTGGGGTAACTCTGGCTTTCAGCATCATAAGCAGGACATCACACACCAGTTTGGAGAGATGTCCCCTAAAATAACCAGTCGTTATGCAATCAACTGTTCGCAATGTTTGAGGATTGAAGACATGTAGTTGCCCCAAATCCCAGAAGTTGGACTCCACCTCCACACACCGATATAGATCATATCATCTGTGGCTTTGAATCAAAGCCAAGGTTTTTCACAAAATAGTGAACTACTACCTAAACCTTAAAGATTATTTTCTAACACTATTTGAGAACATCCTCACTCAAATGAAAATTTTGACATTTTGGGAAATATTTTCAGTTTCTTTCTGAGAGTCTTTTCAGAGAGTTAGATGAGGCAGTTTAAACTGCTTTGTTATACAAATTACACAAATAGGATTTAAGTTGATAATCAGTGCCTGTAGAACTTGAAGTAAACCCTTCCCTTCAGCTATGAGACTGGCTCAAGTGTCTGGTCCTACCTGCCACCGACACATGCGCTCTCCATCACTGCTGGAGTGCATCCTGACCCTCTATCAAGTGCCATACACTGTACATGTTTGCCTATCAGGTCGGGTAAAGTCCTTTTCATGCAAGCAGCAGTCCCCTTGCCACTTTTCAGTGCCCTAGATGAGTCCTTCCACCCTGTTCTCCCCAGCACAGTTTCTGCACCTATTTTGGATTTAAAACCAGGCCAGGCAGCTGAGCTCAGGGCAGAGCTCTCTTTCTGCAGCAGCAGAATCAGATCTCAGTGCAACTGCGTCTGCAAAGTTTGCCCCTGTCTTAAACGCTGGATTCTAAAGAATGTATTTCAGTGACCTTTCTCTGTCTGATGTATGAACATGGTTGTTAACATGCATCCTGTGTTCAGTCTTTCCTTTGCAGCCCTTTAAAATTAGCACACTGTGTGATCTAGATGTAAAACATGTCATGTGCAGGTTTGAGTCATCCTGTGACATATTTTCAGGTGGCAACACTTTAAAATCTGTGACAATTCATTGTGTGTCTTGGATTTCACGGTGTAACGATCAGTCTAACGATGGAGGCTAATAACGTAACCGGGGATGGTTATTTATAGCCCGCTTGAAGATGCGCTCAGCAGTGATGGCGATGGCTTCCTCCCCCTCCTACACCAAGATGACGTCGAGCTGTTACGCAAAACCAGGGGTTCACCTTTTGTAGATCTACAGCTCCGTCAGCGATGGCGTCAATTTATATAAATAAAACATAAAACAGATGCAATGCACTGGTAGACTTTATATTATAATGCAACATAACACGGCCGTGCTGTTAGTAGCAGAACTGATGCGCTTTTAACTTCTGCTTTATATTTCATTTCCCATTTACAGCAAAGACACTTGTGTAAACCTGGTGTGGGACCATTGACTGTTAATAAAAAGGCTGGACACACCCAGCGGGGCATTTGGCAGGTACCCGGGCGACCAGGCGAGCATCCCGGCATATCTGACCCAGCCGGGCTCGCAGCCCGCTCACCTCCACACACACCTCCATCAAACACAACACGACAACTTCACTGCTCTGTGTCGAGGATTTCACGTTGGAAACACAACAACAACAACTACAACATGCCGTGAGAGAAAGTGCACACTTAACTATTTGTAGAGGTGCTGGAGACACAGGTCGAGACATTCCCCCTCCACCTCGTCCTCAGACACCAGGTCCGACAAAGGGCGCATCGGCACCGGGTCGCTCTCCTGCAGCGGCATCCTCATCTCCCGGAGAAAGAGCTCCAGGAACCGTCGGAAGGTTTTCTCCTCTGCTGAAGAGCCGGCCATCATTTCTCATTCCTGGACAGACAGAGACAGCTCCGTCCGTGAGTATGGATCCACTAACTTACCGGACTGAGAAGACACGAGTCGGTGCACTAACCCAACTACAGGAGAGTCAGTGCCACACTACCACAGTGAACGTGCTCTGTACCGGAGGAGCTGTGCCGTGGACTGCCGGTGTGTCTGGGAGCAGCGGACCGGACTGTACGGGCAGGACCGATGTGTCTGAGGCTTCACCGCCGAGGAGGAGCTGTCACAAGCCGGACCCAGTCCCCATTCACAGCCAAGCGGGGGCGCGCGTCGCGTTATCGGGGATTTCGCACGATCACAGGGCAGTGACGTCAGAGAGAGCTCAACGGCGCGCACGCAGCCTCTAGTCGTCAGACGTCCGAGACCTTCTGGAGAGGGTTTGAAGGTGGTTTCATTAATGAGTCTGTGACAGAAAGCTTTTAGTTTGACTTTCAAGAGTGATTTACACCTTTTATTTGTTATAATATTATTTCTTAACATTGTTAAATGTGTGTAATGCTAGAGTAAGTAAATGTAGAGCATGATGAGCTAAATCAGGATTCACTCTTATATAACTGTGGTGGCTCCGCAGAAAATCACGACATACAACAACACAATAAGAGAACAACAACGAACCACAGCAGCACTGTCTACGTGTTTTGTGATTTGCTGTCATGTTGTTGTTTTTGGGAATTGTGTTTTTGTGTGTTGTGATTTCTCGTGTGTTCTAATTTGCTGTTGTGATAAACATAATATAATATATTAATATGATATGTAAAATTAGCTCAATCAGTTGAAGCTGTTATACATGAAATATTTGTAATAACAGTCATGCCATGTAACAGTCACATGGGTCATTCGGTTGTGAGTACTTTTAATTTTGATACTGTACATATGCTATTATAAAACTTTAAAGATGATAATACTTACCTACTCTATTTGATTTAATCATGTTGTATTTTTAAATACAAAACAAATCGTTCTCCAATGTATCCGATAGAAACTCCACTCAGTGTTTATAATGTTATAATCTATTGTTATAATGCAACCAACAGAGGAGCGGAACACATAAGTTGCATCTACTCGGACATTTTAGCGTCACGAACCCGGAAGTGGCTGCGTCGTTGTTTTTATTCCCCGCGCTGTTTCCCAACATGAGAGAGGCCAACATGGCTGATCCTGTGAGTATCGGGGCTCTGCTCCAGTCTGAGCTCGTCGAGGACGCTTTGTACCGGGAGGAAGGCTTGTGTGTTGTCGGTATTTTCGGCAAAAGCAACATGCAGTCGGGGCCGCTGAAGGAGTCTCTGGTCAACACTCTGGCGGATAAACACCTCTTTGCGCTGTTCGGCGGCCCGGAGGACGGCGGCACCGCGGACAGCCACATCCAGGCTTTCTACAACCAGGAGAACCGGGTTCTGTACCTGATGCTCTCCTCCGTCTGCGACAGCCGCCAGCTGCTGCGGGCCTGTCAGACTCTCAGTGCCGGCGCCGGCCACTCGGACGCCCATGACTTCTGGAAAGGCCTGGACAGACAGCACTGCCTCCACCTGCTCTACATGTTCTCCGTGTGCCACGTCCTCCTGCTCGTCCATCCCAACCAGACCTTCGACGTGACCTACGACCGGTTCTTCCGAGCCCTGGACGCCCTGCGACAGAAGGTGCTGCCTCTGATCAGAGCTGCCATCAAAGACTGTCCGGTGTCCAAGGAGTGGAAGGTGAACTGTCGGCCCTGCCCTCCGCGCCTGCTCTTCGTCTTCCAGATGAACGGCACCCTAAAGGTCTTATAGTTTATTTCTATTATTAGTTTCAATCATCAGTGTATCTTTCTCTTTACTGTTACAGTGACTTACAAAACTTAGAGTCAAGGTGTGGGGCTTCAGTGTTAAAAACTTTTAGAGTGGGGGGGTCTGCAAGTCTTACAAATTGAGTCTCCTAATGTAAGTACCAATGTTTTTAACTGCAGGTTGTTATTGTATGTTATTTAATTTTATACTCTTTATCCAGGCTGAGGTCACTTTAATTTAATCCATTGTATCATTAGGAATTATTGTAATACACTGTAGAGTAAATAGATATTGCACTATAGGAACTCTCGATGGATTCTTGGGCCGTATATTTTCAGTTTGATTATGTTTTTATGTATGTTTGTATTACGGGTTTAATTGACACATCCTTGTTTTTCCAAAGGTTTCTTCCAATGGTTCAGAGTCTGGAGGAAATCCAGACAAACCCAAAAAGCACTCTCCCCGGAGGAGGCTGCAGCATGCTCTGGAGGACCAGATTTATCGCATCTTTCGTAAAAGCAGAGTCCTGACCAACCAAAGTAGCAACTGTTTGTTCACCGTGCCCGCCAACCAAGCATTTGTGTATGTGATACCAGCAACGGATGAGGACCCCGTGGGAGCATTGCTTTCTCAGCTGCGGTCAAACTGCACCTTGTGTGAGCAGGACTCCACCACGCTGGTGTCAGGGCCGAGGCGTTATCAGCAGATGCGACGTTCGGCTCGACAGTCCAGCTGCAGCACAGACTCAGGCATTGCGCCGATGGGCGGTCAGCTGCTGGACTGTAGCTTGAAGGAGTTCCTCTGGCAGCATGTAGAGCTCGTGCTGACTAAGAAAGGCTTTGATGACAGTGTCGGGCGCAACCCACAGCCTTCGCACTTTGAGCTGCCGACCTACTCCAAGTGGGTCCAGGTGGCCTCCAGACTCCACCATGTCCTTATTAGCACCACAGAAGAAGAAATGGCTGAGCTAGCTACAAAAGTGCAAAGCCAGCTGAAGGTTTTGGAGGGTTTTCTTGAAGCTGACACAAAGTTTTCTGAGAACAGGTGTCAGAAAGCTCTGCCACTGGCTCACAGCGCTTACCAGTCCAACCTTCCCCATAATTACACCACTACAGTGCACAAAAACCAGTTGGCACAGGCTCTGCGTGTGTACAGCCAGCATGCTCGTGGCGTGGCCTTTCAGCGCTACGCTCTGCAGCTTCACGAGGACTGCTACAAGTTCTGGAGCAACGGGCACCAGCTGTGTGAGGAGCGAAGCCTGACTGACCAGCACTGTGTTCACAAGTTCCACTTACTGCCTCAGCCAGGTGAACATGCCTCTCTACTTTTCTTGCCTCTGCTACACAGCATTGGAGCTAATGAGGTCAGAAACTGGTAAAGGAAATAGACAGGGCGTATAATAGATGTTATGTATCTGCGCTCTGGGATCTCCCATGTAGTTTATAATAACAGTCAACTGTTTCAGTAAATTTCTTCAAAAAGACAGAGTGTGATCATGGAATCATCCACAAAAATATATGTAAAGTTCTTTATGTGTTAATGTAAAGGCATGTTTTTATATGTCAAACTCTTGATGAGGCTAATATCAGATGCATGAAATCTAACGTTCATTTCTGCAGGAGAGAAGCCGGATATGGATCGCAACCCACCCATACTGAACCACAACAGCAGGGGGCGCTCCACAAGCTCCTGCAACTGTGGTAGGAAGCAGGCTCCTCGTGAGGATCCGTTTGACGTCCAGGCTGCCAATTATGACTTCTACCAGGTTAGGAATCACACTGTGCTCTCTGAGGGTCGGAGGATCGCGGTTGTCACATATCATACACACGGCTCTGATGGTGCTAATACTGTGGTGTTTTTGTCACTGCACTTCCTGGAGAAGTTGTCAGTAAACACATTGACTCGATGGAAGATTTCAGCATCTTAATTTCTGAGTTGATACTTAAATCTGTCGATGCAGAAATCATGTGAATTCCAAAGGGAGTTCTTGTTGAAGAATATAAGATAATTCTTTATTAGTCCTACAATCATTGGAAATCAGCTGTTTTACAGCAGCAGCAAGGGTACTAAAAATAAGAAGCATTTAAAAGAAGTAATAATTTATAAACATGCAATGTTAATGTAAACAGGATTGAGAGATTGAAAGATTGAAAGCTTTTTCATTTTTATCTATTCATCCATCATTGTAATTATTGCTTCTATTTTTGTGGTCACAAAAAGATCCTGTCCTAAACCGATTTCAGTTTGAATGATGGGGCTCTTTGTTCTGTGCAAAAAAATTATTTCCTCAGCTGAGCTTTGGTTAATATTTGGTTTCAGCTGTCTGAGTTTGTCAAATTAGTCAGTGACAGTTCTTCTAGTGTCATTTGCCCTTTTTGTTTCAATATACAGTGGATGTTGCTGAGCCAAATTATAGGGATATTGAAAAAATGTTGTTGGATGAGCGGACTGTACCTTTTAGCGATACCGTCTTTATTTGTGTTACTCAGTCTGACAAAGCCTCATGAGTTCTCTATCAGGAACAGGCCGGTGGATTTGTTTGCCGTCACTTATATTGTAATTGATTTGAGAAGGGATCTCTCTGGGGCCAGTACAGATGGGGAATAACTATAATAATCTATTCTCTAACTCTGATCTTCCTGAATAGATGCTGGAGGAGAAATGCTGTGGGAAGCTGGAGAGGATCGAGTTTCCAGTTTTCCAGCCCAGCACTCCTGACCCAGCCCCCGCCTCAAACCAGGCTCCGCGACCCCAATCTGAGGCCTCGGGGTCTGGTGAGGCTGAGAGGCTGAAGGAGCCGAGCACTGCACAGAGTCACACACCCGGAGACACCAGCCTCAGCCTGGCCCTCAGTCTCGGCCAGTCCACGGACAGTCTGGGCACCTATGGTGACGGAGATGGAACCGAAACCCAAGTTCAGCAGAAGAGGCCGAGCCTGGTAGATCGACAGCCCTCCACTGTGGAGTACCTCCCTGGTATGATGCACTCGGGCTGCTCGAAGGGTCTGCTACCTAAGTTCTCCAGCTGGTCACTGGTCAAACTGGGAACAGCAAAGTCCTACAACTGCCACACTGGTCTGGAACAGCCAGGCTTCCTCCCCGGCTCCTCCTTCCTCTTGCCATGGGACTTGGTCATTCGCTCCCGGTCGGAGGAGGATACAGGACTGACTGAGCCTTTGGATGGAGGCACCTCTTCGTGGCCAGCCCCTAACAAGACCCTGGTGGGAAAGCGAGGGAGCACTGGAGGGCTGGGTAGGAGTCGCAGGAGGGATGACATGGCTCGAGCGTTCGTGGGGTTTGAGTATGAGGACAGCAGGGGAAGACGCTTCATTAGCTCCGGGCCTGATAAAATAGTGAAGGTGCTGGGGCCAGGGGGTGCCAAGGATCCCGCTACCAGGGTGCTTAACACAGACATGCCGTTGTACATCCCTTCACCTTCCCAGGGCCGCGGCCTGAAGCCTCACTACGCCCAGCTGGCTCGCCTTTTTATTGTTGTGCCTGATGCTCCACTGGAGGTTACACTCAACCCACAGGTAAACAACCAAACACAGTTGGTCCACTCCAAGCATCACTTAAAGCCTTTAGCTACAACTCTGGGCCTCAGTTTTACCACACTGATATTGTGCTTTGTGCTTTTGGAGTCTCGCTCTAGGTGGGCGCCCATTTCTATGGAGACTAGCCACAGTAAAACAAATCGTCCCTATTCAAAGATATTTTGTCAAACTGCACATGAATATCTAAACTCTTCGAGATGACTTTGTGACCCTCTCCGGCTTCATGCAAATCCACACATCCTCTGAGATCAGTTTTCATGTTTTGTGCTTCTTGTGAACAGTAAAATCCAAATGTTTCTGTTATGTTGTTTCTATCCCAAACCTCTAATCTGCTTTCATTGATCCAACTCCAGGTTTAACAAACCTGCGACTCAAATTTGCTGTTGTTCGTGTCATTAGCCTCAGGCTTCACATACTTTCTCCATCCTACGCTGTGAATTATTAAATCATGTATTCACTGTGGACAAGAACAAAAGAATGAAAATCCGATTACATTTTTAGACAAAAATAAGACATAATGACATATTTTCATATTTTAAAGGGTTGACTTACTTTTTTATTTATTTTTTTTACCTCTGCCAAGAAGGTTATGTTTTTGTCAATGTTTGTTTGTTAATTAGCAGGAGTTTGCAAAAACTACCAGATGGATCACCACGAAACTTGTTGGAAGGATGCAGCTTTGAGAGATAATGTTTTTTTCAACATTTTCGTTGATTCCTCATAGAATAATTAATGAATCTAGATGGAAAAAATCAGGCATATTCAGGGGACTGATATTCATGTGTGTGCAATTTAGTGCAGATTTAAATAGAAATCTGGATCTAGTGAATTTAAATGTGGTTCATTCACATATCTGGTAGCAAAATACTTATTTATATTTTGTTTTATAAGATTTATTTTAATATCAATGTCACATTAATCCTTTTATTGCTGTGTTTTCAGGTACAGCCTGGTCTCCCTCCCTGCCCAGTTTTCCATCCAGAGCAGACAGAGTTAGTGTTGCCCGCCGATGGTCTTTGGGTGCTGCGCTTCCCTTATTCCTACGCAACCGATCACGGTCCCTGCTACCCACCCAAAGAAAGCCAACCTCTCAACAACTACAAGGTGCTGCGAGGCATCCTAAAGGCCACCACTGCTAACCCGCCACCACAGTAACCTGAAGGACTTCACCTTTCTGGACCCTGTCTTCATGAATTTACAGCTGCTTACACAGGTTAAGACATTTTAATTGTATCGTCTCCCTGCTCATGGCAGGGTCAGTTTGTGACACCACCTAGTGAGATCTTCTGTTTTTCTCCATCATTAGATAAACATCTCCCCAAGGGTCTCGTAAACGAATTCCTGTATTCTCATTAAAGGGGCTGTGGACGTTTACAGCCTCCACAGATTTATATTGATTTTGAGAACCTCATGACCAACAGTTTTACTGAACTCTTGGCACTTATATGACCATGTTATAATTGTGATTCTCTCATTTGGGGCAGCTCAATCCCCAGTGTTTGTAAACCAGCCCGGGTTTGTATCTTGTGTCGCAGAACTTTGCTTATGTCGCAGTTTACAGGGTCAGGTCTGATGAGCAAAGGTCAGCAGCAGAAAACTGAGAAGCCATTAAGGCTGAGGCTGAAGTGCTTTCTGCTTCACGTGCAGTATCTGAATAGTTCCACAACGCATCTCAAAAACTGTTATTGATCAGTATTTAGAGCGCTGGAAACTGGAGTGGAACATGTCGGTTTATTTTTTTGTAAATAAAAATTAACTGGAGGTCAATCTGTGTCAGTTGCTATCATCACCAAGGAGATTGTTTTCATCTGCGTTTGTTTGGTTTAAAGCTAGAAAGATTGCACAAAAACTACAGGAAAGATTTCCACGAAACTTGTTGGAAGGATGCGGTATGGGTCAGGGAAGAATTTAATACATTTTTGTGCGGAACCAGTTAATTTAAACATTTCAAGATATGGAGTTTTATCCAACATTTTATTTTATTTCTCAGAAATTTCAATTCATAGATGTTAATGAAAAACAACAGGAGTGTGTACAATTTGGTGCAGATCCCCCCCAAGAAAATCTGGAACTAGCGAATTTAAATGCGGTTTCATAAGGGGACTTTTGGACCTTAGTGCAGGTACATAGTCTACTAAGTGACATTATTGTTATGTGATATCTTCTCAGTGAAGAAAGTATAAACTCTAGATCTAATTTGTAATACTTTCACTCAATCATCATTTTTATTGACTTGAATCAGCTAATGAAACCAGACACTCAGGTCAGTACTTGAAGTAGATCAAAATCGGCCTAAAAGAGTACGAGGCCTCAGGTATTGGCCTGCATTCAACGTTTTGTACACTAGGTGGGGTTTTGTTCCTTCATCATGGTTAAATCTAGTCATCTTCCCTTGATGGAGACAAAGGGCCCTTTTAAATCTAAGGACCGAGGCTTCACAACAGAGAGATGGGTCATGAGGGACTTCTGTATAATCTTTCAGTCCGCATGAGAAAGTGACACATAACATGTTTGCAGTTCAGTACAATTCATAATTGTTTGTCACATAATCCCAAAGACATATTTCCAGTATTATCCTTGTGCTGGCTTGATGTCAAAATTGAGACTGAATCAAAAAAATCCTTCTTATTAATTATTAAGTTTCATACTAATGCAACATAAGTTATTTGGAATAACTTGGGGAGGCTCACTCCAGAGCCACGTAAGAAATAAAAACTGCTGAAAAGAAATCATTAGAGTTTACATTAGTCTCATCTGTTGTCTTTCTCTCCTTTCAGTATTAGAAGATAATTTATTGATGAAGTAACCACTAAATAAACAAAACTCAGGTTCAATTAGTTAATGTTTTTCATAATGTACCTTTATTTCACCCACCAGGCAGCAAAATTACCACTTACTGTGGAGCTTTTAGCAAATTCACCATAGTCTGTTCTCTGTCAGATATTTTGCAGAGGTTAATATAATAAAGTGGGAAATTCATCCATATTTTTAAAACTCTCCTTCCCTTGTAGTTCCGTCTTTCTGGCATGATGTGAATGTAGAGTGTCACGTTTTCTGTCTGTCTCTCCCTGTTATTAGCTTTTTGCCATCATTGTAAACACTGTTTTGAAGGAACAAGGAAATCAACTGGTAATCTCATACACTACCAACACACGCACACACACGCACACACACGCACACACCTAGCCTTCAGGAATGTGGGTAATAACTTTAAGGTTAATAATAAATCTAAGGTGCGTGATTCAAGGTCATAGAGTCAAACAAGCAGTGGTCAAAACATTGATCGTATGTTGTGTTAGAACAGTTAAACAGTTTGAATCACCACTCTCTTCTCTCACCTTGATTCATGCTGATTTTCTGGTTTGAACTGAATTTTCCACCTTCACATGAATTCACTCTTCAGATGGTTTTAGTGACAGTTAATCTGCTGTCAGCTCTTTGACTTCATCCAACATTTTCAGCTGTAACACCTCACGTGACACTTCAGCTACTTTCAATTGCACTATTTTCACATTTTATTGATGATAATTTATTATTGTCATTTATTTGATCATTTATTGATTTTCATCATGGGTCCAGAAATGAGAAAGCTGCCAAAATCCAGCTCTTATTGTATCATGACAAAATACAAAGTTTTAGTTGTGTAGCAGGATCAGCAAAATGATCTGACATTGATCAGGAGAAACTAATTTCCCCAACAATGATTAATTAATAAAAAACAACTCTTCCAGCTCTTCAGCTTCCTTCAGCTCCTACATATTTATTTAATACATGTTCAGCAAATAGAAATCCAAAAAGCTCCACGTCTATTTATACACACACACAGATTTCTTCTTCAGGCTAGAGTTTAGTCAGACCACCATTTATTTGTAGTGACACCAAAAAAGTGACCCCAGAAATGAAAATGCCCTTTAGAGAAGTGTTGGGCAGCGGCAGCAGTAAATCTGGGTGTGTGTGTCAAACAACAACAACCATAAAAGGAGCAAAACAAAGTTCCAAGTGTTCAGGTTGTTGCTCCTACCTGTGTACAGGAGGAGGAGGCGGAGGAATAAACGCCAGCCCCCATGTGGATTAGAGTTTACAGCTCGGCTTTGTGTCTCATCTCTGTTTTACCACTGTGCCAAAGTTCACTTTCACAACCCGGGACAATAGGAGAAAGAAGACACTGAACTCGATGTTCTGTGGCAGCTTCGTCTTACAGATGAATCGTGTGTGACCCTGAGACAACTGAACGCAAACACCTGTAACTCTACAGACAGCACGACGGGATGTGAGTATGATACACGTCAGATTTATCGGGTGATCAATGATAATTATAAGTTACAGCAGGTGTCCTGCAGGCTCCTGCAGGCTCCTGCAATGGTTTACTACAAGGTTAACTTTCTACTTAACTGTGAGCGTTACCGGAACAATGCTACGCAGACATAATTCCATATATTGAATTTAGTTAAATATTAAATCAGTTTATTTTAAATCATCATATGTTATTTTTTTGTGTTGAGCACAATGCTGAACTTTTTGTCTGCTTCAGAGGACAAATCTTGATCAAGTTTAAAGCAACATACCAGTTTTTCCATGTTTTAAACTTATGGGAACAATTGAGAATGTATTGTAAGACGTATTAATTACAGGTGTTGGTAGGTGGACTTTTTTAGTCAGGACACATATGAGAGTGGTATTGATCTTCTCATCTAACTCTGAGAAGAAGTTTGTTTCCAATAGCGATGAGCACGTCCTTAAAATTTGCCGCTCATGACCTGTTATATTGGTGCAGAACACAGCTGTGGGGTTTTAGATGAGAGCTTCTCAGTGGTTATTAGAATAATGGAGATTATTTTTTCATCTCTGTTGGGGTTAGGGAGGTCAATTTACCATTGACTTACTTGTGGTGGTATGTAGTCACTAGTGATTTAAAATCTACATTTGAAAATCCTTCAGAAAGCGTCTCCATCACATCAAGAAGACGCAGTGAGAACAGTTTACTCTACTGGTACAAGGACGTTTTACAGTAAAGTGCAGACAGTGCGGCCTGTGGTTTATCCAGAGTAACCATGACACCGCAACTAGAAAGACAAGTTGAACGCCAGGGCCACATATTAAATTTCATCCACGTCCATTGTACTGAGGCATAGGCAGAAAGGTAAGGCCTGGTTCTGACTGCCAGTCTAAATCCATGCTTTAGATTTTCCAGATCGATTTCAGAAAGTCTCAGGGTTAAAAAAACGTGATAATGTGATTTTTGCAAATCAGATCTAAGCCACATTCACAGGTGGTTTGAAATACGACTCCAGTCAAATTTCAACAAATTTCATCAAACAGATCTCAAAGTGTCTTCACAGTAACTTGCAAAGCAACACTTTGACAGTAGATGTGTAGTTACTGAGTGATTAGGTTGATCATGTCTGGAAAAGAAATCCAATCTTGCAAGTAACAGTAAAAGGAAACCTGAGATCTGATTTGAGAACCAAACAAAACTATGAACAAAACCTCAGAGACGGATGAATAAAATGACAACAAACTAACTACTAGATAACACCAGAGAAAATATTTTTGGGTTTTGTAACGAGATTACACTTTGAATTACTTATTAAATGTGTAAATAAATATAACTAGGATGTTGTATGTGAAAATAATGAGGCTACAGATGAAATCATATGTTTTCTGGTGTTTTGTCAGTCCTTTCCTTGGCGATGCAACAATAAACCCTCAGAAGACACCATCAGATGGAATCGACCCAGAGCAACATGAACAACAGGAGAGCAGCGGTCCAGCGGAGGATTGTGGACAAGGACGGCCACAATAAAGTGCGGATTGACAATGTGGAGGGCATGGTCAAGCTTTACCTGCACGACATCTGGACCACTGTGGTGGACATGAAGTGGCGCTACAAAATCACCCTGTTTGCTTCCACCTTCGTTATGACTTGGTTCATCTTTGGGGTCATCTTCTACTTCATTGGAATGGGCAACGGAGACCTGGAGGGGAATTTGAATTCCAACCACACGCCCTGCGTGATGAACGTGGAGACGCTGACCGGAGCCTTCCTCTTCTCGCTGGAATCACAGACCACCATCGGCTATGGTTTTCGTTACATCTCGGAGGAATGTCCCCTGGCCATCTTCACTCTGGTTGCTCAGCTCGTCATCACTGGCCTGGCTGAGATCTTCGTCACCGGCGCCTTTCTAGCCAAACTGGCTCGGCCTAAGAAGCGAGCGGAGACCATCAAGTTCAGCCAGTTGGCGGTGATCTGCCAGCACCAAGGAAAGCTGTGTCTGATGGTGAGAGTGGCCAACATGAGGAAGAGCCTCCTGATCCAGTGTCACCTGACAGGAAAGCTCCTCCACTCAAATGTGACAGAGGAGGGTGAGAAGACGCAGGTCTACCAGACCGCTGTTGACTTCCACATGGACTCCAGTGGGGAGTGCCCTTTCCTCATCCTCCCTCTTACTTTCTACCACATTCTGGACGAGCACAGTCCGCTGGCAGGACTGAACGCAGAAAACCTCTACACTCGACCGTTTGAGCTGCTGATCACCCTCAATGCGACAATGGAGTCGACGGCAGCCACGTGTCAGAGTCGCACCTCCTACGTTGCCCAGGAGATCCTCTGGGGCTACGAGTTCAAGCCGGTGCTGTTCGGCACCACAGGCGGACGCTACGTGGCAGATTTCAACTTTTTTGACAAGGTACAAGTGAGCAATGACCCATGCTTCCTCAAAAACAACTCAGAGAAGCTGAAGCTTGAGGAGGACTACAAAAAAGAATAGATGGTGGATGAAAAGGAAAAATGTGTTACAACATATATAAGCTGATTTAAGTCCCTTTTACTTGTAACATGACTATAATACCTGACATTGAAATTATTGGTTTTGTTTTGTAAATAAATGTTTCTTCATTCAATAAAATAAAAGTGTCCTGTTCATTTATAAAAACAGAATTAAATGTCTTTTAGTGCAAGTGATTAAGTACAATTTTCAGGTATTCCACTTTATGCAGCTTCTCCTTGCACTAAATGCAGACACAAGTTTATACTTGTTAATTCATAATCACAGCTAATATAGTTACAAGTACTTCAGGTTTATTAACATAAAACATATATGATTTTGCTCTGAAATATAATTTGTTATAGACTCAAAGGTCCTACAGCATATTGCTCAAAGGACTCACTCATTCTGCTTCGGCTTGATCATCTCACTTGTCAGCTCTTGTTGTGGCAACACTGAAGCTTGAGTTGACTGTTGGTGATTGTATATGGTCAAAACAACGGTCAGAGTCAGAGCAGTGACATTTTAATCAGGTACTATAGGCTAATTTATCCCCCAGAAAATTAGCTTGGCGAGAAATATCTAAAAGCTGCACTCCTGATAGTTAGATCATCTTATATAAATTAATTGAAATGACACGTTTGTAAAATATCAAGAAACAAATGTTATGACAGTAAACACAACAACTTCTCTCCGTCCTGGGAGAGGGATCCCTCACATGCGGCTCTCTCTGAGGTTTCGATGTTTTTTTCTCCTGTTAATAGGTTGGTTTTTTTTGTAGTTTTTTGTGATTTCTGAGTATGGGCTGTTCAAATATAATTTGATGGATTAATTGATTGAACAGCTTCAGGATTTCACCACTACTCTACAATTTCTATCCATTGAGAAGGTTCTGCAGTGGACATCTCATGCTTTCACTGCATTAAAATAAGCTTTTAAAGGTTCCGTGTGTAGAAGTTGGTGACATCTAGTGGTGAAGTTGCATGTTGCAGCTAAATACCCCCTCACCTCACCCTCTCCTTCCAGACATGAACGAGAATCTGTGGAAGACTTCAGTTGTCACACAAACTCAAAAGGTGTTTAGTTTGTCCAGTTTGGACGAATGTAAAAAACATGGCGGCCTTGTAGAGAGGACCCCCTCCCAATGTAAATATAAAGTATTTCAATATAAAGGTCCATTCCAGGGTAAAGAAAACAACAATTTGTACCATTTAGATGAAACACAATATATATTTTAAAAAAAGGTTGGTTTGCCCTCAGCTCCTTAAGATTGGTTTTAATTACGCTTTTACTTTGATGTAGTTGAGCCGGAAGCGTTTTCGAGGAACAAATGATTTCGCTTTTATTCTGAAAGACTCAGACCGGAAGTCATGTTGATACTGCTTCCGGTTATAAACAAACCAGAGTCGTGTGTGAAAACATTTAGCACCGGTTAGTTTGTTGAACATATTAAACATCACATCAAATATAAGCTCGAGCAGGTGTTCTTAAACTGTGAGGTTTGAGCGTCAGACATGAGCGTCACTTTGGACATAAGACTGAAAAGAGCGAACAAAGTTTATCTTGAAGGGGTAAGTACGTAAACACAGCGAGCTAATGCTAACTGCTGCTTCATCCAGCATTAGCTCCAACCTTTCAATCTGGAGTTTAAGTGTCGCCGTCAGAGGAAGATGCTGTTCTTTAAATTCACCAACTATCAGTCTCACTAACTGAATAACTAACTCCGAGGTGTTGTCTGAGCACATGACAAACAGCTGATGAGGATGCAGACCTGAACGCTGCCAGCTTCCTGTTTCTCTCAGTGGAGACAACTCAGAGAATGGGACATATAGAGTGACGTAGAGTAAAACTGCGGTCAAGTGAGCAGACGTTCGTCTTTTCCTGATTTCAAGTGCGCCCGTATTACAGAATGTATGGCTAATGCAGGTAGTCCACGATACGGAGCGAGCCAATCTTTAACTCGACTGTAAAATCCCTTTATTCCATCATTTCTGACAAAGATTGATACACTTGATCTCAGGACCATCCTGTCTGTTCACTCACTCAGTATCAAGCATTTACTGTGTCATTTTGGAGAAATTCAGCCTCAAAGTTCATTATTTTGAATTGAAAAAGGCATTATGTGCAATATTTACTCTACTGTAAAATCTCCAGTCACCATCCCTGACTGTGCTTATCTTTATTTAATTTACATTGTTTATATCTCTTGTTTTAGTTTCTAAGCTTTATTCTTGCTCTGTTTTCACCTTTAAAAAAAAACAAACTTCCCTCTGCTGCACCATTATTTACAGACTATGTTCATGTGTCTAATGCTCTACTTTGTTTAGCATCATGTATTTATATTTGTTATATTTGTACCCAGGCTCAGTTACTTGTTAACGCACTCGACATCTCTAACCTCAAATTTCCATTCATCTATACTTACTCAATTGTCAATATCCCCATCAGCAGATACGTATTCACTGTGACAGCTTTATAGTAGTTGTGGTTGATAACTTTCATCTCACTGCAGATTAAGTTTACTGATTCTTGACTTGTGTTTGACTGTTTTGTGTGACACTGGAAGCCTACGTTTCCCTCGAGATCAGTTATCTATCTATCTATCTATCTATCTACCTTTCTATCTTTCTATCTATCTATCTACCTTTCTATCTTTCTATCTATCTACCTTTCTATCTATCTATCTATCTACCTTTCTATCTATCTATCTATCTATCTATCTATCTATCTATCTATCTATCTACCTATCTACCTACCTATCTACCTTTCTATCTGTCTATCTATCTATCTATACCTGATGAAGGTTGTGCACACTGAAACATTGTAAATTAGTATTATCATCATGGTGAATTGCATCGTCAGTCTTGATCAAAATGAAGCATGGAGAAAGGATTCATCAGTTTAGTCGAATATGGTGTAAGAGTGTAAATCATGACTGATCCTCGGACATGTTCAGAGCTCTTACAGCAGAACCTGAGCTGTGTGTGTGTGTGTGTGTGTGTGTGTGTGTGTGTGTGTGTGTGTGTGTGTGTGTGTGTGTGTGTGTGTGTGTGTGTGTCCAGGAAGCGGTGGCTGGTGTCATCGTGTTGGTGTGTAAGGAGCCGCTGCAGCACCATGGCATCTCTCTGAGCATGGAGGGAGTGGTGAACCTGCAGCTCAGCTCCAAGAGTGTCGGCGTCTTCGAGGCTTTCTACAACTCTGTCAAGGTGAACTACGAGGTTTAACTCGGAGGACGTCTGGAGTCCATAACAGATGGGTCTCTTGTGATTTTACAAACCTCACGATCCTCACAGATATTCATCAGCATTTAAAAGAAATTACGCTAAAATGGTTGATACTCAGGAGGGCTGAAGTAGTTTATCCGTTAGTCTTTCTATTTTTATTTTAATCATTTTGAAATGATTATCATGAGTTTTGATCTTTTTGCATATAGGATAAAAATGCTAACCAACTTAATGTTCCATTTTGATAGTCAAGGCTACAACAGACAACCTGACAACATGCTGTTGAAATCTAAAGTGTCTACACACAATATAGATAATTAAACAATGCTGATATTAATCCGACCTTCCTGTCACATGCTGCAGCCCATCCAGCTGATCAGCAGTAACATCGAGGTGGCCAAGGCAGGAAAGATCCCAGGCGGCAAGACTGAGATCCCCTTTGAGTTTCCTCTGCTCACAAAAGGCAACAAAGTTCTTTACGAGACCTACCACGGTGTCTTCGTCAACATTCAGGTATGATGCATGCCCAACACACCTCAAGTTGAATTCCATTTCACTCCCTGATGTCTTAGGAAATATTCCTGCATGCAACCGAGAGATCAAGTTCTTGACAGTTCGCAATCAACAAATGGATTTGATAGCTCTGCTTTTTAATTCATGCAACATAACACATCACGCATGCTCGTAAAATCCTCTGGTTTTCTCTTTTGCTTTCACATCACATATAAACCTCAGTAGGATTCACTTGAACAAGTTTCCAATCTGGTTGTTAAATCCACTTCAGAATTCAGTTTACAGCTTTCATGCAAACACAAGTTATTAATTAGAAAATTAGAAACATTTCTTTAAGTACTTTGTTTGTATGTTAAAATATACAATTATTATAAGAGATATGAGATGTACACAAAGACACTCACTGATGTTCTGACGCTTTTACCTGCATGTACTCGGATAAATGAACCAGCTTTAGGAGAAAATCTCAATAATTCTCAACTAATTAATTTAAAGTAAAATTTTTTCTGTGTGTGTTGTTTGTGTCTTCTCCTCAGTACACGCTCCGCTGTGACATGAGGCGCCCCCTGCTGGCCAAAGACCTGAGCAGGAACTGTGAGTTCATCGTACACTGTCAGGTGAGTGAAACTGGGATATGGGAATAAGACAGTTTAAAGTCTTGTGACATTTTTTTGTCGTTTTTTCTCTGTTGCGTTGGTGGAGCTTCAGATTAAAAGCTTTGATCAAGGTTCACACCAGACGATCCCAGGATTTTAATGCAGTAATGCAATTCAGATTTATTGTTTTTTATTCTATTTTTCTTTGCTTTATTGTTGGTATTTAATCAACTTTATTTGGATGAGGTCCTTTGATTTCTGTACATTTAACTTTACCTTCTTTACAAATGAGAATCCTCATATCTTGTGTAAACCCCACCTAGTTGTAATTTTTAAAAACTCAGATGAGATGTTGGTCATGTTGAATTCTTCTTTTTCTTTAAAATTTTCAGCCACTGAAAGCTAAAATGGGCCCCAACCCAGTTAACTTCACCATCACTCCCGACACCTTAGAGAACATCAGAGAGGTGAGAAACCCTCGTCACTTCTTCAGTTATTTTTATTGCTTCACTTTGTTTAATTCAAAGATGAGAGAATAAACTTCCCATCTGTCCTCAGAGGAGTTCACTGCCAAAGTTCCTGATCAGAGGCCATCTAGACGCCACCAGCTGTGTGATCAGCCAGCCGCTGACTGGAGAGGTGGTGGTGGAGAACTCAGACGTCCCCATCAAGAGTATTGAGCTGCAACTTGTACGAGTAGAGACCTGCGGTGAGTTCATGATGACATTTTCTTTTTTAAGAAGCTGAGCTGCTGTTTTTTTTTAAATCTTACTGCCTGCTGTGTTCAGGTTGTGCTGAAGGCTACGCCAGAGATGCCACAGAGATTCAGAACATCCAGATAGCTGAAGGTGACGTCTGCCACGGCCTCTCTATTCCCATCTACATGGTGTTTCCCAGGCTGTTCACCTGCCCCACGCTGGAGACCACCAACTTCAAAGTCGGTCAGTAAAGCCTCCCACTCTGCTTCAAGTTCTTCAGTCATGTATCATTCTCTTATTTTACAGTAAATCCCAGCAGCTATTTGTTTAATTTATTGGATGGGATATAAAATCTAAACAGGTCTTAAAAAGTCCAAAATGCAATCATTACATTTGAGGCCTTTCTCATGCCCTTTGTTTCTGTCCTTCAGAGTTTGAAGTGAACGTCGTCATTGTGTTACACGACGATCATCTGATCACTGAGAACTTCCCCCTGAAGCTGTGCAGAGTCTGAAACCGCCGTCAGGTAACTTCCCTGAAACTCTGCTGCTGCCACTCTTCATACAAACAACCAGCACAGACGACAACGAAATCTGAACTGGTGCTCTTCATATAGTAACAGCTCCTCTACAGCTGGAAAAAGAAGTAATGCTAAGTAAGAGTGGCTCAACTGATGAATTCAGAACGTTCCCTCATAAACATAAGTGGGATCAAATCTGTGAGTGATTTTTTATATTCCAATGTTATAAACGTCACATTCATGGAGACAGTGATGATCAGTCAAGTTAAAACTCTGTACAGGCATTTTCCCACGATTTGTTCCTATTTGGTCGATTTGGTCCTAAAAGAGAGCAGCGTAAAAAATCTTAATTTTCAAACTTGACCATTTGAAATATCAGAGATGAACAAACGAAAAAGACGAGATTGAACACAAGACAGTTTTATTTCGCTAAACATACAAAAAAACCTCTAAAGGTGTGTTTATATTTTGATGACTAAAATGTAAAAAAAAACCTCAACATTAAAAGCAGACTTTTAGGAAGTGAAGCGGGTACATGTTATGGAGCTGGGCGTCTCCGGCCCAGCAGCGCAGGGAAATCTTCAGGCAGCAGGCTGTGGTTCCTGCAGGTCGGACATGTGCTATGCTCCTTCAGCCACGACCTAATGCACTGAACACACAGAACAAGTCAAATATTAAACCCAGCAGCAGTCACCGTCCCCACACAGATTTATTATCCAAACCCTTTTGTTAGCAACTGAAACAATGTGAAAAATAGGTTCCATTAATATGTTTTCTGTGTCTGTGTTCGGAGTCTGGGCTTCAGGGCAGTTGTTTTAAAAAGCTGTGCTGTGGAGCTGCTGACCACCAGAGTTATGTTTTTATATCATGCATGTGCTCAGTAACATACATGTGTCTGTGACGGGTCACACATTCCTGCACATACACATTCCACATTTGATTCTTGTTTCATTAACATCACATAAATATTCCAATGCTGCATTAAGCACTTGGAAACATCTTCTATGTTCATCAAATGACCAACAGTAATATTTCCTTTGATATGAAAATGGATAATTGCATAATTTATTAAAATACTTAACACATAAATAAGCCTGGATAAAATTCACACCTGGTACTAAAATAAGTCCTGAATGTTTCTCTAAATTAAGTTGTTGCCCTGTGTGACTTTACAGACTCTTCTGACAATGTTAGTGTGTGTTGCTCTGTGCTCTGAGCGTGACATCATGAACGAACTGATCGATATCAAAGAAAAGCTGACAGAAGATTTTTTAAATAATCTTTACTTCTGTGTCTTTTTTTTGCACTTCAGCTTCATGTCAGCAAAAATAAAATCCCTTAAAATATTCTTTTTGTTGGGTGTTTATTAATTTCTGAAGAAACTGAACATGTGACCTTCAGGTGGAGATGAGGTTTTTCTGCCTGCTCGTTTCACTCAGCTCTAACTTTAATAAAAACTGAAGGGAGGTGAATTAAATCCTCCTCAGCTGCTCATGTTCAAACACTCACCTCTTTATGAAAGCTGTGTCTGCACCCCAGCACGCACGTGCTGTCTGGACTCATGTCATCGTGACAGATGATGCAGGGATCCTCCATGTTGAGCTGTTGTCAAGACACAGACACACACTTCATTAATCACTGTGGGGAGTTTTTAGTCGCAGCACGGCTCCACAGACATCAGTGTGTGGGGAGGGTGAGACCATTGTTGTTAAATCGGGTGCTGACATTCTTGTTCGCCACAGGATGAAATGTAATAACTTGCTGAGTTTTCTACGAGCGCCACCATCAGGTCAAAGCGTATTTGTACATTTCCTTCAAAGATAATGAAATTCCCATCATGCTAATTTGAGACAATCTTTTCTAAATCACTTTTTTGCTTATACTGACTCTAAACTTATATTGAAGATTTGTCTTTTATCTGTATTTCATCTTTCTTTGTCATACATCACTGCTCTCTTAATAAAATGTGACATTAATGAGCTGCGGCTGTGATGAATTATAATGGGAAATGCTTATTGTTGGGAATTTGTTACTGATTTTGGACTTACTGCATTAGAATGTGTGGATCTTTGGGATACAACCGGCTGCCAGACAGGAGCTGGGGTCACCAATGGGGGAGTAGCACTCTGAGCTGGCCTCCCAGGTCCCATAATGTTGGATCTCACTGAATTAAGCTCCTTAGAAACAGACAAAAAGGTAACACAGTTATTTACAGATGACAAATGACTGGACGATCACTACCAAACCCTACTAATGTCAACTTGACATGTTTCTGGAGTTTTTCTATAAATCTGTTTCTGGAAAGGTCCAAATATTTACAAAGGTGAAAATAATGAAAAACAAGACCTACCTGATGGTCCAGGATCAGCTGAGTCACTCCGCTGACCAAATCCTGCAGCGCCATGTTGCTCAGGCTTCCACCGCTGGAGGAACGCAGCTCCTGAACAAACCTCATCAACTCTGACCTGAATGCACACGCAGATCATATGAACAAAACCAATACTGGATGTTTCAGGTCATCTGATATGAATAAGCGGCATTCTAAGCATGACTTAATGACAAGTATTTTATTA
Source organism: Paralichthys olivaceus (assembly GCF_024713975.1). Taxonomy (NCBI): domain Eukaryota; kingdom Metazoa; phylum Chordata; class Actinopteri; order Pleuronectiformes; family Paralichthyidae; genus Paralichthys; species Paralichthys olivaceus. The sequence continues at coordinate 11,131,568 of NC_091107.1, read as the reverse complement.
CATATAAACAATGTTGATAAAGATTGCTTAGATTTTTTTGAAGAATGATACCAATGTTGAAAACTGAGAAGAGCAGTTAAAAAATAAACATTTCATTGCTTTTGGAAGATCAACTGTGATACATGAGCATTTTAGTTTCTTATTTATTGGCTAATATTGACTGATTTATCGTTACATTATGCATCAGTGTGTTACCTTGTGTAGACAGGGAAAATGATGGACAGGCCCTCAATGACTTTGTCAAACTTGGTGTGTGGGGGCTCCAGTGTCCTCGCTGGAGGTTTGTGCTGCGTTGGAGGTGGAGCAGCTGGAGCCTCAGCTGCTGACGGAGCTGCGGGTTGCTGGACGAGCGGTGGAGAGCCGGCTGCTCCAAAAATCTGCAATATATTTTTATACTGTTACACTGTACTTTTACTGTAAATTACTTTCAATAATTGATTTTTCATTCACAGATTTTAAAAAAGGTCTTGATTTAAAATAGAGAAATTAAAGTCTTACTATATGTACTGGGGCGTCCGATGGGTTGTTTATGTTGCTTATGAGCAACTCACTGACTTTTCTCCCACTCTTCACTTGATCAACCTGCTCCTGGTACTGTGTCTGTGGACCACACAGAGACAAGTTGGTTAACTGCTTTAACCCTTTATCCCTGGCATTCAGTTATTGTAGAGAAGGGTCGTATCTCTTAAATCTGATAACTTGAAATTTGTGCAAAATAAAACTGCAGTGTAGCTGGAGCCTCTGATTTAAGCAGCCATCTTCCTACTTTTTTTTTTTTTAGTTATTTTTGATTATTTTAGTGAATTCATTACCTCAGCAATGGAGATTTTCTTTTCAATTTCTTGGACATTGGACCTCCAGGTGTTTCTAATAGTTTCCATGTCTTGGTTTGGGAATCTGGAAAGATAAAGGATATGACTAATAAATGTCAAACCAGTCCATCCTGTTAGCACAGCCGTGATTTCACTCCCCTTACCTGTGAACTGCTTCATCCAATTTGGTAAGAAAAACCTTGGCGTCTGCCTGCTCTTTGTAGAGGCTACACAAAACCTGCTCCCGGCTGCTCTCCACTACTGACAACTGCAGAAGCAAATCAAGCAGTTAAAGGAATGCTTCAATATGTTTAGGTTTGTCTCAAAACCATGAGGGAGGCACTGATTGATTCTACAGCAGGACAACAACCCCAAACAGCCAGAGTCATAAAGAACTTTCCAGGAGAACTGAAGCTTTTAAAGGTGAAGAGTGATAACCCCAAATAATGATTTTATTACCTCTACCAAGGAGGTTATGTTTTCACCCTTGTTTGTTGTAAGCAAGTTTAACACTTGGTGGAAGGTTGTGATCACTAAAACTTTGATATCAGGTGTTTTTCAACATTTTCACTGTTTTCCAAAGAAATAATTTATAGATCTTCATGGAAAATATATCTCTGAGTGTTTGTAATTTACTGCAGCTTGATTGAGTTTAAGAGGACTGATGTGCCTTCATTGTAAGTGAAGGGGAAAATGTCCTCATTATACATTATAAAATATGTTATGTTTAAATGCTAGTGTAGAAAGAAAGAACATTTTCAATGACCGACCAAGAAAATACTGATTCATTAATTGTGCCTGTTCAGGGTCGAGCTGCAGGACCTACCTGAGCTGTGTGAGACCTCTTGGTTGCCAAAGTAACCAAAACTTTGCGGCGTTTGATCTCATCCTCCAGACTCAACTTCTCTGCTTCTGACTGATTGCTGAAGAGACAAAGAAGAAATTGAACAAAAGAAAATCTGGCAGGATTTAAACTTATGCTTCACCATTGACTCTCTCATCTCTTACCCCAGCTCTATGAAATCTCTTAATTTTGTTTCATAGCAGGCGTTCTTTCCTCGGATGTTTCGGGCCAGACTACACGTGAAAAAAAGATCACACAAATAAAACATAGAGTGACCTGCTGACACTGTAACTGATTATGAGCATGATGTTGTTGTATGTTGTATACACTATACAACTGGGAACAATCAACAGTTAAAAAAAAAATGCTGTTTCCCCTAGGACAGAGTTGTAGCGTTGTAAATTAGTTGTAAAGTGGAGTGAGTGTGAGATTTGACATTTTTACCAATTCCCCAAGGAATAATTTATGGATCTTGAAGACAAAACATTTCATATTTAGGGGAGTGATATCTGAGTGTGTGCAATTTGGTACATCATGTTACAATATACAAGTGGTTATTTGATCTATGTTCATGCTGAGGTGCTTGAATAAACAGAAACAGGAAACGAATATAAAAGCTAACCAGGGGATGGACACTCATTGCCCTCTGTCTTACCTTCCCTGTTCCTCCACCAACTCTTCTGTCTCCAGCTTAAGAGACTTCAGTACTTCCTGGTTGGCCTTCTTCTCTTTCTGGTCCTTTCTAATCTCCTCTTCCAGCTTCTGCTGGAACAGTGTCAGCTCCTTATTGGTCACCTTGACAAGAGAAAAGAACGATTTATTACATCATCAGCTATTCGGTTTCATCTTTATACTTGTGCATTGTACCTATAAAAACTGGGTATGGACCTACTTGTATTTTGGCATTGATCTTCTTTATGTCTTCCTCGTGGGCGGTGATGTCGTCTTTGTGCTTTTGGTTGACTCTGTTATTTGCCATTTCCTTGATCTGCTGCTCCAACTTCTTGTTGCTTTTCTCTTTTTTGTTGATGTCGCCCTGGACATGTGAAAAGGGCCAGAAAGGTCAACATCAAAATTGATAAACAGTCAGACCGACATTTGTGGAGCATGAAGCTGCTGCACTCACCTGGCAGCTCTCAAAACGCTCATGAAGCTCTGTATTCACTGCGACACTGCTCATGGTCTCTGGACATGTCTAACAGAACAAAAAAAAGAGAAATTCAAACTGACTAACAATTCAGCATTCAGGTATTTCATCTGGCTTTATTCAAACATCTGAGTAAAATCTTGACATTAACCTGAACTGCTGCATGTTTCCTCCAAAAGTTTTCCTTAGTTGTCAAAGAAGCAACTTGACCTGGAGATGGATCAATATCCAAAACTCCCACATCAGATTCACTGACATGATCCAACTCACTTCTGTCATTTATGGAAAAGTGAGGGGATGGCTGTTGACTGTCCCTGCTACTCCAGCGATAGAAGCTGTCCTCATATGGTGCAACTTCACAAGCTGACTGGGAGGCAAATGCATAAGGATTTGGGAGGACGGGATGTACTTGAGTCTGTGCAGATGAAAAATTGCTCGCATATCTTGGGAAAACAGGTTCATGCAAATCAGTAGATACATTGTTTGTCTCAGGATCCACTATGATGTCCAGGTCATCCAGGATGGCTCCATGTCCGGCCTGCTGCAAGCCAACAGCATGCTTAGCCAGGCCGATACACCTCCCCATTTTTATGAAGCGAAGGGACTCCAGGAGGAAGGACTCGAAGCTGCTCGCTTCTTGGATCTTCTGCTGAGCCACAGAAGGAAAATATTTCAGTTCACCAACCAGCAGGGGGTCCTCAGCCACCAGCGGACCGTGCTCCTCCAAGATCTGGGCAAAGTAGCTGCAGCAACACAAAGAAAACCCAAATAATCCAATCAAAATGAGAAGACAAGAATGGAGACAAAGTATAAAAGGCAGATTGACGATTTAGTGTAAAGACACTGAGAAATACCAACCTGCTGGTCTAGAAATATATGTTATAATGTACAAATTTAATATGTATTTGCTAAAGATATTAAAAGTCAGGCAGAAAGAGAATTGCATTACTACCAGCAATAATGATAATTTATGTCTCTGATTTTTAAAACATTTAAAAAGATGTTATAAAGATCCACTTCGAAACTGTTGCATCTTTTCTAACTTGGCTAAAATGATCAGTAACGCTGCATTCACACCGATGCAAGTTTCTGCGCCATAAATGTGAGTAAACACGATAACTGAAGTGACTACAGTTGCTGCATTGTACATGTTGTGCAAATCACCGGAGGAAGCTAGCGGAAAAGAGAAGCCATTTGCTTCGCCCGGGATGAGAGATGCAGATTTTGGGTCTTTGCATTGACTCTGTACGAAACCTTGATGCAAAACATTTGTGTTGCATTAATTGTGAACCTACCATAACAGATGATGTATGCATCTATGGAAGTGAGGCCCACACTTACTCATACAAACTCTCTTTTGTTGGGTCAGGGTTGTTGTCCAAAATGCTTTTATAGTGACTTCTGTGTGTGGTGCCGTTGTACTGGTCCTCAAAATCAGCCACTTGCTCTCGGAGGTGACTGGGTACAGTGAATGGATCAGCCGGTTGAAGGAATGATCTGTTGACACAAAGCTCCATGTTTTTAAAGTTAAAATGACAGTTACAACACAAGTCCTGTCTGTGAGGAGGATGAAACTTACAAAGAGTCGTCTTCAAATAAGTCTTCCTCCCACTCATCTCTTGGAGTTACACTTCTCATCCCAGACAAAACAATAACACCCTGAGAGAGAAGAGGACACACATCAGTGATGCTACAACAAACATTTTAAGCTTCAAGCAACTACCGATCAAGTTCTGACCTTTGGCTCTCTCTGTTTCTTTTTCCGGCCTCGACTCTTAGTTTTCATAGGGGAATTCTGAAATTAAGATAAAGTGAATGACAATTAACCTTTTCGTTTGTACTGCACTGTTGGCTCCACGCTGTGTCAATTTTACACTTGGGTTTTTGAACAGATAAAAGAGATACAAGAGATACGTTATTTGTTAGCTTTAGAGGTGCTTAATAAATGTAACAAGTAAAAAGACATTTAAACCAAATAAGCAACTTTCTCAAAAGTATTCCATTACATTTAGTTTGAGTGGTACCGTCATTTCACCGAGAAAAACCAAATGCTACAAGGTTTCTAAAAACTTACATTTAGATTTTCATCAGACTTTTTTAAGATCGAAAAATGTCCATCTGTAAAACAAAGAATTGAAAGATAAATCATGAAGTCAGGGCAGAAAATAACCATGTCTTCAAATCAAATATGCATACCCATCATATCAAAATAGTCATCCAGAATAGTGTGGCAGGTCAGGTACTCCTCCCTATGCTCCTCCAGAGTCCAGATAAAGAGTCTCATGTCCTGTGGTGAGGCCTGTTTTAGGTATTCAGTCACAGTCAAGCCACTACTTGAAAAAAGCTCTGGCCTAGTCCCGAGCTTCGCTATAATCATCTCCTGTAATGGGTCAAAGGTGAGCAGAAGAGCGAGGTCCAGCTGCTCCAAGTCTTCTGCGTTGGACTGAATGAAGGATTTGGCAGCGTTCAGGCCTAAAGAGACGAGAAAGAATTTGGTCAAAGTCCCAACCTAAACTCATTCACAATTCCCAACAAATCCATCTAAACAGACTTAACACCTGAGTACTTCCACGTCACACATGTTACACGTGTGATACAAAACATTAAGTCATACCTACAAAAACATGGCGAATGCTGACCTGCGTTGTTGAGCTGACATGCCCAGTTGTTGAGTTTGTGATTTACATCCAGAGAGCTATTGAGCATTTCGATCAGGACACGAGCCCACACCCGATTCTTCCTCTCCAACAGGAGCTCAACAGCCTGACCAAACGTCTCCAGTGGCTCCTGCTGCCAGTTCAGCATCCTCTCAGCAAGCTTGTTCCCCCTCTTCAAGTCCAGCTCCAGCCAGGGCTTCAGGCTGATCATCAGGGCCGACACATGGAGGCTCTTCTCCTCTCTCAGCCACTCCATGTTCTGGCTGATCTGCAGTAGAACCCGATCCCTGTACAGCAACCAGGCTGACAACAACGAGCAAACGTGACATTAAAAAGATTACCAAGATGTTTCTCTAATCTGTTGTAAAATACAATGAAAATTTAATAACTAAGATCATCACAACATATTGTGAATTTAAAAAAACATTAAATTAAATCACGAGAACAATAAAAAGTTGTCAGTTCTCCTGAATGTGAGCACACGTCTCGAGAAAAAGTGCTGTCAGAAAAGTGACAAACAAACTCCAGAACCTTTCTGTTCAGTCTGAGTTGCAGAGTCGTCTTTCTGCTGCAGGATCTCGTCGCTGATTTTTTCTTGAAATGACACTTCACACGGCTTCTTCTTGAGCCGGTGCTCAACCTTTAGTTTTGACTTCTTCAGACTAAAACATACAGAGAGAAATGCAATTCAAAAACAAGTACTGGTTTACAGTAAAAAGGCATATTAATGGGTCAGACATATGATATGATAATTGAGAGTGACCAGACGCAGCATTTCAACTAATTCAAAGTTAAGAAAAGCCTGTGACCTGAACACCCAGGGCAAAAAGATCATCAAGCACTTAAATCTCCTTATGATGCTTATTGCTATGAGCTCATGGTAACACTGATGTTTGACTGCAGCCTCACCTTGTACATTTCTGATTCGCTTTTGGCTTCTTAAGAGTCTGTGGTTTGGGGATGGCAGCTTTAAACTGAAAAAAGAAACAAATCGGTTCAGCACTAATCATGTTGTTCACGAGCACATTGACTCTGAACGTTCACCTCACCTGAAGAGAACTATCTTACCTCGCATTTCACCAGGCCCGTCGGCCCAATGATTTTGATGCTACAGATTTGGCCGAAACAGTCTGGAGTCAAACATACTTCTTGCAAGAAATCCTGCAACATAAGATGAACAGCAGGAGTTAACAGCTACCTGTCTCTGTGCACAGTAAAAAAAATAAACATTGAGATTGGCCCATGATGAAATCTCACTTTACCTTTTCATTCTTTTCAGAGAAGGTTGATGTCTTTAGTGTCTTCCAACAGGCGATGTGGTATTCAACAGTACAGCTCTGACAGCAACATAACTGAATGAAGCCCTTTGGGTAGAGAAGCGTAGAGTTAAAATCATCCATCCTTTCAATGTTTGAATGAAAAACACCACATGGCTGTGTTTCACTGCTGTTTACCTTAAAATCTGGGTCAGTCAGGTAGATTTCAGCTTTCACAGAGCTATGGCAGTTGTCAAGTCGACATACAGCATCAGGGAGGGGAGGAAATTTACACAGCTGTATAGCACTTTCCAGAATGTCCTACAAAGAGAAAATACATGTTATCCAAGGCAAAAATACTGAAGTGTAATGCTAAACATAAAATGCATTTAGTTATTTACTTGTTGAGACAGTGACATTAAGTATTCTTTTCCATAAAAACATTGGAATGAAAGTTCAATTTACTTTTTTGAACCACATTTTATGACACTGATCAATAGAGAAGACAAGTTTTTGATGCACGGCCAAAAAAAGGAAAAACATCTTTAACATGTATTTTTATCATTCATGTTGAGAATACATAATGAGTCTTCCTGAAGTTGAAATACAGACCAAACAGGAACTTAAAGCCCACCTGATAATTCAGCTATCCTGAATATCATGATTCAAGATGACTGAACCAGCTAAAACACTTAAAGTAACAGTTGTTCTGAGTATTATAATACACACGTTCACATTTTGGATGCAGAAATAGGATGTATTGTGCGAGAAAAAATATTTTAATATATTTAATTAATTTGATATCACCCAAAATTCAGTGAATAGACTAACACTACTGGCTGCACTAGTAATGTTTCTGGTGACTTCTTATATTTAGGTCAATTTGTTGAGATTTCTTCACAATCTTCTGGTGATTTTACTGTTAACCAGTTTAAAATAAATATTATTACAAAGGCACTGCATGTTGTTTTAAACAATTTTCAAGTCAGATTTTGTATAGAAATCAACAAGAACTACATTCATAACTTACCTTGAAATAATCTGTTTGTGTCTCTTTGACAATGTCTTTAGTTAGGGGCCAGGTGAGTTTACCAGGAGTGATTTGATTCTTCACCATCTGCTGTGAATCTGAGAACTGCTCCAGGGCAACTGCAAACCTGAAGAGACGCAAATATTTTACATTTTGAAAGCACAACATGTGTAAACGGTGACATTAAACTGTTATGACTACAGACGTCTGTACCTGTTCTCTTTGAGATACACCCTGCCAGTGGCATAGAACACCAGACACTGAAACGTCCGCTCCTCAAACGACTTCATCTTCTCCGTAAGTTTTTGTGCTTTGGTGAGTTCCTGTGTTCCACAAAGCAACCACACGTTATGACATTAGCACAGGATATTCTCATATCGGTACATTTTTAATATTGTATGTAATTAAAATGCTCAAATTATCCTGGCCTTGAAAAACCAAATATGGAACTGGAAAAAACAGAAACCTAGAGACATGAATATAGAGTTTATAGCTCAGTTTCAGCCTGATTCAAAGATTCAATTCAATTTTATTTGTATAGCGCCAAATCATAACATACAAGATTACATAAAAACGCTGCATATACACAGTACTAATGGAACTGGACTGGGTCAAAGACTATTGATTGGGCCATCCCTTGTTTTTGGTTTTACAGCTGCAGTTTTAAAGAGTTAAATGGACCACAAACACAAATAAAGTGACTGAGTTCAGTGCAGCATATATGGAGATGCAGTGTGCCGCTGCTATCAAGGTCTAACAAGCTGAACTATCAGTTACCTCAGGCTGACCGATTTCTGTCAGGGCAGATGCGTGGCCATACAGCAGCAACAGTACATCGACTGAGGAAAGTCCAAGTTCCTGAGAAAGTAAAAGAAAAACAAATAATTTGTGTGTTTTTTGGCTCATTCGGAGGACAACAGCAATAAACTTTAACCTTGTAATTAAAAACTAACTCATTTGAGACGATGCGTGGAAGTGTAGATACACAATTGGACAACTGAAGAGAACAGGATCCTGGCTTTATTGCAAAATTATTCACAGCCAAAATACAGTCAAGTTTTTCACAACGTCTGAGACATCTTTTGCTTGTATTCTATGTCATCTGCACATGTTTCCCTGAATCTGTTCATGTAATGTTAGGAATTTTGGCATTAAGTGCTACAACCTCTGCACTGGTTTACATATAAGTTTGATTAAAATTACCTTGGGTGTGTTAGTTTCCAGTATTTCCAGTGCCTGGCTGAAGGCCTGCTCTGCATTGCGGCTGCGGAGGTCGGCCAGAGCGGTGTGGGCGTCATGCACCACAGACCTCAACTCTTTACACACAGCTGCTTTACTGTCGGACACTTTCTGGTTCTAAACAGAGCACACACATCATATCAGGTCGGCCATTTCATTCAATTTTATAGTTACAACATAAAAGTTCAAGTTCAATCATTATGATTTTAAAAGATATGTGATGCTGTTAAAGGAAAGCTAACAACACATTATATAACCAAGCTGTGGCTACATTAATGTTGCAAGCATGTGAGAGAAACACACCCTGAGATTAACTCTGATGGTATGCAAGACTAACAACAGCCACAGTGAGACAATGCTCCAGGCTTTGTTAAGACATTTTATGGTATGCTGCATTTCTATTTATAAGTCTAAACACTACTTGTGATTCATGATAGATGGGAACATGAATAATTACCTCCACCAAGGAAGTCATGTTTTCGTCAGTGTTTGCTTGCTTGTTAGTTAGCAGGATTATGCAAAATATACTGTAAGTGGTAAAGGTCAGGAAATAGCCCATTAAATCATGGTATGGATCTGATTTGCAGGACTTTTTTCCCTTTCTTTAAATTGTGAAATTTCCCAGAAAATAATTCATGGATCTTGATGAAAATAATCAAACATGTTTAGGGGACTGAAACTGAGTGTGTGTCAATGGCTGTAGTAAAATTAAATACGGTTTCATTAGGGGAGTATTGGCCCCTTCTAGTTTGGGTTCCAGGCTTACCTCAGATTCAGACGGATAACTTTTGTTCTTTGATTTCTTCTTTGCTGTCGTGCTTGACTCCATTTGTTCACTGTTTGAAGTAATCTCACTGGAAGCACAGAGTTTTCAATCAGCGAAACAGTCTGATACATGGCCAACTTGTACTCCAAGCTATTCTCAAAATGAAAAAGTGGCAGTTTCTTTATGTAGTTAAAACCAAAACATCAGTCCTGTAAATACACTCCTGCTGGCCTTGGTTTGACTTGACTGTGTGATCTTATCAATGAAACAAAACTGTTGTAGTTGTAGTAACTGTTGTCAGGCAGGCAGTTTATGCAAAGCTGCACATCACACAGTGGCCAGAAAATGGTGGGTTCCTTTTAGGATCACAATACTTAAATCTTAAAGCAGGGACATGGTTAATATAAACACTGATTATAGCATTGTACTTCCACTAACCTTTTTGTGGGTTTAGGGTCTTTAGTACTGCCATTCTTCTGTGCAATCACCGTTTTTTTCCCTGGGGAGAGAACATGAATAGTTTGAGTGTTACTGTGAGAACAACCTAGTGAACTGATGAAGCTGTGATGAAAGAGGTTTCAGGATAACTAAGGGTCTTAAGCAGAAGCATCTTTTGAAGCACAGTGTACCAACTTACACAGAACTCACCACTACAAGTAAACACTGTGTTACTGCATTCTGAAGATCTTCATCCCCGCTGGGCACATTTAAAGCAAACCACACATATGTAAAGATTCTATTAGGTACTATGAGATAAGCATGGTCCTGCATTAAAACACATTGTATTGTTTATCATCTTCTCATCAAGGAGAGGTTGTGTGCCTTGTGACCCTGAAGTGGCCCCTGCATTGTGCTATTTACTTCTACCCCTTCAGAGACTGAGTTGGAACTGTTGAATGTTTGGTATGTTTTGCGAGATATAGTGACTCAAAGCATTATTCGTTATAGTTCCTTTGCTTTTTTGTTTCCTCCTTTTAATTTTCTATCAATCAACTAATCGGTTAATTGTTTCTGCAACAAAAATATTAAGAGAAAACCAATGAGGAAAGCAATGGATCAGGTTATACATCTTTACTCAGAACTTGCTGTTGCTGTTTCACAAAATGTACAGTTGAAACAGGTTGGAATATGGACTTGTTTGGGATACCAAACTGTTTAAACAGACTCACCTGGTGGTTTGTCCATTTTAACTTTGTCCGTTTTAACCTCGGAGACCTGTTAACACACAGTTATTTATTAATAATGAATTACACTAAACATGCATTAAATGTCCATACAGGTTCAGGGAGGTTAACTGTCCTGGACCAGACATGTGGACCACAGTAATGTTCACCCTATGATTTACATTCCAAAGAAGAGTCTGGTCATTTGGAGAAATAAGGAAAACCTCACTCTGCTCTACCATTTAAAGCATAATACACGTATTCGATGAACTCACTTTTATTGCAGTCCATAACTAATTAAACACACTTAAAATAAACATTTCCTATATTGTGTCAAACATGACTGCTACCTAGAAATAAAGAGTCACTGACCTTGCTCTGTACAGATATGCCTGTTGGCAAACCAAGCTTCGCTGAGTCTACTCTGTTTGTGTTGTCCGGTCTGGAAAAAAAAGAAAATCACAAAAATACAAAAATACAAAAGGAGCTTTCATATGTTTGTCAGGATTTATTAATCATGTCTGCAGTATATTGTGTATGAGGGAGCGCGCACACACACCTTCTGTTCTTATACTTTGGTCGGCCACCTGAAAACGAAGCAAGCAAAGAGGTGTTTCAGTTTTGAGGAAAAACAAACCAGGGGGGATGATTTTATCAGATAAGCAATAAACTAGTTATTCTGCTCTCCATGACAATAACATGCAATAACCTAAAATTATTTTCCCCCCCATCTCAATTTTCCTGTTAGATTTTTGCACTGTGTTTAACTGAGAAGATGTGGACATAGAAACTGCTTACTGACCCCTTTGTTAATCTGTATAATAAACACAGTGCATTACAGGTGGATTTCTAGCTCATCTATATAATCCTTTATAAATTACATTTTTAATTTACATGGAAGTTGATTTTCGGTGCTTCTGTGAACGTACATGCAGGGAAAATACCTTTGAGTTCTGTCATTTCAGTGATGAATTTGATTTGTTGTTGTTCCAACTCTTTGAATCCTTCATGGTCATTCTTACAGAGTCTCTGAGCTGAAGTGTTGGCTTCAATAGCTCGTTTGAATTCTCCCAAAAAGAACAAAGCTTCACAGTAGCGGTAGTGACCCTGCAAGAAAAACACATGCATCAACTTCTAAATTATAACTATCTTATTCTAATCTAAACTTATCAGTGAAGGACATGAATGACATGTGGATTCAAGTACAGTAACAGACAGTACAGTTTACATTTCAAGCACATAAATACTGCTCGAAACATGAATCAGCAGCAAAAAGACCATATTGTAGAAGTTCTGTGCAATAAATGTCAGATCAGTCTATGTTGCACTGTAGCCAGATAATAAAATAGATCAGTACCTTTGCCCAGAGTGGATTTATCAGTGTAGCCCGTTTTCCATCTCCGACGGCCTTTCTGTAAAATCAGAATATCATGTTAGGGACGGTTTACCTTTCTTAAGTCTTGTACTTTTAATGACCGAGAAAATTAAAATCAAATCAAAATTCACGCCTTCTCTGACTCATCTGCTGCCTGTATTTTCAAAGATTTACTAAAAGTCATGTTTTTAGTAACACACCTACTAAAAATATTAAGGTTTACTCACAAGAGTAAGTGTGGTATTTTATGAGGCACAACATAGAAATTGTTATTATGCATTGCAATTTTTTCGTTAGAGTTGCATTTTTTTGTAGTTTTGTGGGTGTACAAATGCAATTGTAAGTAATTTGCAAGCATTGTTATGGTTGCAGAACTATGATGCCAAAGTTACCATGCCTTCTTCTGGAAAAGTGCCGTGCGATATGACACTATATAAAATCACACATATGAATGGTGCTCCAGTATGAGTGGTACTTACAGATACTTCTTACATCGGATATAGCATTGGGCTCTGTTTCCATAAAAAATGTGGTTATCAGGGCTGGATGGAGAGAAAATACATTTCAGTTTTAAAAAGTAAAGATATTTTCCAGTTTATTGCAATTATGAAATCTAAAAACCCTGCAGTGACTCTTTTCATTGTGAATCTTAAATTAAGAACACATTATCAACCAGGCCTTAGATTAGCTCTACTGTCATTTCTGTTTAAGATAGTTTTGTAATATATGAAGAGTTGCAATACAATACATTGAATAAAAAGTGTCAACAAAACTAAAACAACTAACCTTCATAAATACAGGGATTCATTGCAGGAACTTTTTTATATTATACTGTATTATTGTGCATGTATAACAAATAAGAAGAAACATTCCAACCCTTTCTAACATAGTTAGCAATAGTTATCAAGTTTAATGTCTGGGATTCAACATTAACAACAAAAATGCTACTTACTAATACTTGATGGCTTTGGAATAAAACTTCAAAGCATCTTCATAGAGATTTTTCTTATAGTTCTCGTTTCCTTTCTGCTTCATCACTTCGCTTCTCTGAAAAAAACAAAACAGACAAATGATTATGCTTAGAAGAGTTTAGAGCTGCCTTTTTTTTTTATTTGATGAGGAAGTCAGAAAATTATTATTTGTACAATGGCTAATGGGGATCTGCAGTGAATAACACCATATAATTACCAAAGAAGCTCCATGTCTTCATTTTTAGACTACATACAGGTACTATCAATTATTGCTCTTAACACATTAAAGCAAATAAATGTATGTTACAGTCTGTAGTTCATATTGTTGTGTCTTACCTCAACAAAATGGTCAGGTGGTCGAGCCATTAGTGACCTCATTGTCCTCTCCAGGTTGCTACACATGGCCTGAATATAGTTAGCATCTGAATGAAAGCAAAATAGGAGTGTGTTAGTACACTGAAAACGAATCACCTGAAAACAATGCTCCTAGAACTTCTACAGGCTTCGGTTTTCGCACAAATCATTAAATAAGGTTTATTAGATAGTTATTTTTAAAAGCTATAAAATAAATTTGACACTTTGATCTAATAACTGCTCAAATGTTTAGGGTTTTCTCTTTACAAGAATTACCAGAAATTTCTTGTGGTAATGATGTCAGAGGTACGTTACAGAGTGGCTTTGTGTGAACTGTAGCTTAATTGTGTCTTACACTCAGTGAAGATATGGTGCAGGGCCATGTAGCATGTGCGAGCGTGGCCGAGCTCCAAGACGCGTCGGCGAATAGCTGGTTCTCCAGTTCGCTCCAACCAGTGAAGTGCATCCTCCAAAACCTCTGGGGAACTTGGATTCTACAAGGTCAAATACATCAAGATGCGGAACAGAGAGACAATCAAATACCTCTTTCACAAAGGCAACATCAAACCACATAATTCATAATAATTGAGGCAACTATTCAACTGTATATTTTTGATGGCCAAATTCGGATGCATTGGCAAAAGTATTTTCATCATTTTTGCCAAAAATAATTTTACAGATTGTGAAAATTGGAAATTTCTTTGGATGCCCCAATTAGAAGTTTTCATATTCCCCATTGTGTTCCACAGGGTTCAGTACTTGGGTCAGTCCTTTTTTCATCATACATGTTTCCACTCGGCCAAATTATATGGAAACAAAGTGTAAACACATACCACAAACACAGAATAATAAAGATTTAATGTGTAACAACTATTTCAAGTTTCTGTTTTAGTTTCTCTTGATGTGTAACACCTTTCTACTTATTTCTCAAAATGTTTTTATAAACATACAATTTAGTTTGAAGCCCTTCGAGCTGCATTATGTGCATGAAAGGTGATCAACATTAACTACACAAGCTAGAAGTCATGCCTCTGCCACTGTTTGAAGAGCATTAACACTTATTAGGTCATAGTCCCTTACATAATCAATATAAACTATGCCTTTTTTTTTCAGACTTACCAAGTTAAACATGTTGCTTATCATGAAAATGTGCTTTGTTTGGTTCCTTTTCAACTGAAACAGAGAACAAGTCATTGAGATCAAAAGCAAGTTTGAACATCATTAAACACTAATGACAACTGTCAATCAATCTACTCCTTTTCTCTAAAATAATGTGTGTGTTTTAGACCATCTCAAACAACATGTACCTGTAATATTATACCTATTCTATGCTCTGTCTCAAACATAATGTTTAGCAAGTTGGGTTTCATGCTTACTGGTGGGATGATGAACTATAAGTATTGCTAATAGATACAACCGAAACCTTTCATCCAAGTATTAAGCAAAATGGGAAACACAAAAGGAAATCTCTAAATAAAAACAAAGTCTCTGTTGCTAGGGTTTCCAAACCATGCTGCTTTTAACACATGTGACAATGTTAACAAAAAATGCACAAAAATTATTAATTTCTGAAAATCTACAAACACCAACACACGTTATCTGTGCAGTTCCACCAATAAAAAAACCCTATAGCCTGAAACTAACTATTGGGGATAAAGCGTCAACAATCACAGAAGTTACCACACTGCAATTTCATAGTTTGCTCTTAAAAGTGTTTTTAACAATTCTATTGTACTTACACTTCCTTTCTCCAAGGCTCTGAGAACTGCTTCCACTATTTCGATCCTGTGCAGGTGTTTCAAACTTATATCTTCACTTTCCCTATAAGGAGACAATTAAAAATTCTTCAATAGTCCTAACACTGATGATGGTTAGTTTTATTAATTGGCAACTAAAATGTATCCAGATCAAAGTCACAATCATACATACACAGCATCAATTAAGCCTATATGCATAGCCCAGGAAACATTGAAGCCGGATTCTTCACGCTGCAGCAGAATGGGAAGCCAGAGGGTACAAATTTTCATCCGCTGTCCAGCTTCTTGTTTGATATCGACAGTTATACGGTCCCATCGATCATAATCACCCTCTAAAAAAACACAAATGCAGAAAATTGGTTTTACCCAGCTGAGAGCCTCATATAGAAGTTATTCTAAAAGCAATGTCACACGTTGAGCAACAGCAAAGACAGACTCCAGAGAAGGGGCTAAGTACTTTAACACACTTCTATTTATCAATAAGTAAAAGGATGTAGATGAAAGAATTTCCTGGCATTCATCTATGATTTTTGTATTAAAATTGAGGTAAACCCTGATTACTGAAGTCTGATCAAATATTACACAATTAATATTGAATCTGATCAAAACATTCTAGATTTTTCATGAACACAGAAATTGATCAACTTATGTAACTCTATAAATAATAGCAAAATACAAGTTATCGACTGGAACATAGAGGTTTTTTGACATGTGTAAAACCGGAACGAATCCAACAGTGGCCTCAGTGTAATCTGTCAAGTGCATAGACCATTTCCTCTGTGATCATGTGGAGATAGAAGTTATTGTTCACTCACTCATATTCACTTTCTGATTAATTCATTTAATACTCTAGTGTATACCATAGTAACTTTGCAATGGGATGGCATTGAAGCCCTGGATTTTAATTTGAAGAGGGTAATTTAGGACATAAATGTTCATTACCTGATGGACGGAGGGCCATGACTTCATCACTTGTTTGAACCTACAAAAGAGAAAAAGACAGTTTTGGGTGACAAACAAAAAACTCTGAGCTGACTACATACTAATTTTGATTATTAGTTAGTAACTCACCACTTTCCCCCGTTGTCTGAAGTCTTCCCATTCAACAAAATCAGAATCGGATTCTGAATCTGACATGTTCTCCAACTCTGTCAGAAAAATTTATAATTTTATTATTATTTAAATGTGTTGGGTTTTTTTTTTTATCAGCTGCAAAAAGTAAAACCATAATGCATGAAAACATAATTTTGGGTCCAGAATCACTGTAATGGGACACATTTTTACTTTTTAAAAATCTTATACAAACAAAACAATTGGCAAATTAATCAATTATTAAAAGTTATTGACGTATTGATAATACAATAAATGACTACAAAGCAGTTTGCATTACTATGAAGGAGTGATGTTGTAGCATTGAAGAGCAGAAATGCAGCCATCATGTTTCATAGCAGCAATAGACCATGAGCCAATTTCCACTGCTGTGCATCACAATGGTCTCATTGAAACTAACCTGGCTGTGTGTGATTTTATTACACACAGCCATGATTTCTATTTGAACACAGCACAAAGGCAACCAAGTCCATCTCCACTCTCAACCACACTGTTGTATACCACAGGAACTGCGCTCATCAGACCATGGACAAAGTGCATCATGTAGCACATGATGGTGCAGTGGTTTGACTAAAAGACGTACGTACAGCTAAAAGAAACATACTCAATGTCTACCTCAGCATGTACAGTATTATAAAGAAGCTGAATGTGATATGGGAAACTCTCTTCCATCCATCCTTTAAGTTATCTTACGTTACTTCATATTGTTGCTCTCTTGGCCAGGGCTCCCTCCAAACACTGATCTTGTAATCTCAATGGAACTCGTCTGGCTGAATAAAGCTTTAATGATAATAGTATCTCATGTGTCTTGTTTGTTAAGTGATGTATAATACTTCTTCCTCAATATTTGGGAGGTGGGTGGTCGGTGTTGTCGCTCCCTCAATAACTAGAACTGGGTGACATAGCTTAAAATGATACCAAAATAAAAAAGTCAGCTGATATTGAAATTTATCACAACAAATTCAAATAAATTAAATCGTTATTTCCAAAAACATTTTTTGCAACCAAGTGAAGGTTAAGGTTTTAAATCGTCCTTATAAACACGGAATGACGTTTTGTAAATCTGAGGTAGACGTATTATGTGTCATATATCGAACCTTTGTTATATGTAGTTACTGGTAGTATTTTTGTCGAGGCCTACTCATAACTACTCATAACACACCCTGACTGTGTTCCCCACTGCTTCACTTTTAATATGACGTACAGTAACTTGACTGGGACCAGTTCTCGTTCAGTAACTTGACTGGGACCAGTTCTCGTTCAGTAACTTGACTGGGACCAGATCTTGGACTAGTTTCGCTTCATCACAAACATTACTCATGCTTACAGAAGAAGAGGGTGGGGTGAAGGATAACATAACACGTCATGTAGTCGAGACGCATCCTGATACTTTCACATGATACCAAGTGAAACACTGACTGAGCAGCACGTCGACCTCAACATTATTCAGCCGTTGATGCTTATTTCGCTGAACTGTCGCTACTGTTCCGGGCAGTTGTGTTGAACCTACATCCCTCTGTTACTGGCTGTGACTCCTTTACGTTAGCATTTGTAGCATGATAGCAAATATAGCTACTTTTACAAACGCATATTGTGTCAGCCAATTGAGGACTTCATTAACAGGTTAATGAAGGAACTTTATCTTCGCCATTTTCCCCACGATGGTTAAAACCAACGACCCCCACACTTCAGTTATTTTGTTTTGGCGCGACGCAACTGGCGACGGAGCGAAGCTGGAAGACAGCTCAGCTCCTCGACGCTTCCGGGTTTAAACGGTGGTTTTAATAAGTAAATACATGAATAGATACTCACGCTTGGTTCAAGTGAACAGTGGTTACTGACTGACAGTGGCGTCCGCTCGTCCTGCTCATACCAGTGTACGGAAGTGGAGACAAACACACGAAGCAGCAGCACGTCGTCAGTAGAGTCAGGGGGGCGGGTTCTTCTTCGTCATGTTATGTTTGTGCTTTAGCGCCCCCAACTAGTGTGGAGTCACACTGGAAATCTAATACATGTACACTAACATTACTATTACTACTAATATTGATATCAGCAATTTAATTTATTAATATATCTGGTGGGCTCTCTTAATGACGTAACTTGAACTTGCTTGTGATGAATTTGCGTCTGAGCAAACTGCTCTCTGAAGTTCTGATTATCAAATCTATCTTATGTGCTTGTTCTTTGACAGTTTTTTAAGAAAGCGTCTGAGCAGTTGACAGAAATGGTTTGAATTACTCATTTTTTTATATTGGTTTGGACGCTACATGAGTGAGAAAATGTAAAATGTGGGGTAGTAAAACGTCTATGCCTGTTTGCCTGTTTCTTCTCCTGTTTGTGTTGCGTCCTGATTGGTGTTGAAGACTTTACCCCTTCCTGTTTTTATTGCAGACAACCATCTGCTTGAGTCTGGTTCCCCCTTTCTTCTTTCCATTTTCATCATAAACGCCTTCTGCTAACTTTTGAAGTTCTGTGAATGTCAATCACAACGTCTGTACTGTTTCATCATGAGTTTTGCATTACAACAAGACTAATTTGGTAAAATCTCATTTTCAAGGCAGCCTGGGCATGTTTTTTAAGTTAATATAGTTTATTATATTTTACAGTGTCTGGAAAGAATTACAATGAATTATAGCAGTGAAGTAAGAAATGGTGACAACAACATACAAATCTCTGGTAATGTAAATGCAGAACATTTAAGATCTGTCATTAATGTAATTTATTAGTATTACAATTTTTAGTATTAGGATATGTCACATCTCTGCTAAGTTAAAGGGGACTGACAACCACTTTAATGCAGACTAAGAATAAAAATAAAAAAGGTGAGAGATAGTGTCCTAAAGATAAGAGCACAATGTTTAATTTGAGAGACTGTAACTCCACACTATTCAGACCAGTCTAACTTGTCTTTAACTCAAGGTCATTCCTCTGCCTGCACAAGTTGCGGAGAATGTTCTCAGGGAACAGGAAAACATTTCCATTTCGCTCCAGGTCCTGAGCATTTATAACACGAGTCACCAAAGCTTGTTGTATTGCTGGAGACTCACAGGGGTGATGCTGGACATTGTGACTCACATTCCTTCCTGGTTCAATGACTAACAGGCCCAGCATGCCTGCTTCCTCATCCCTGTTATATTCAGTCATATTGTTGAGTGTCTTATTGTCTCCCATACTTACAGGAGTTTCATTGCTTCCTTTTGACACACTGACTCCAAACTCTTCTCTGGATCCATGTGTTTCACAGCTTCTGCTACTGTCAGCAGATGAATTAGGTGCAGTCGTCTCATTGAATCCAGTGGAGATACTTGTACTAACCTGGCTAACATTAAAAAGGTGATTACCAGAGCAGGCCATATTGGTTATGTTCAATGTCTTGGTTTGTCTTGGTCGACCGGTTGTCCCAGTTGAGGGTTTTTGTGAACCAGGAGCTGTTTCCTGGATGTTTCTGCGTAGATAGGCTGTGTAGCCCTGAACCAGGCGACCTATCCCCGACTTATAAGACAGACGCAGTGACTCTGCTGATCCTAATGGCACAGAGCGCAGTCGCACCTGTTGGAATAGAATCAAGGTGAGTACAGGGCTGATATAAACAACATGTAAACACAGACATTACATAAACTTTTAGTTTTGTACGCCAAAGTAATTAGCAAACAGCTTATCTAAATATCGGAAAGTTACAGGGCAAACAATGCCATTCATTTAGAGTTGGGATTGTGACCTCCCAATGAATCCAGGTCCAATATGCACTTTCTTTCTGATCCGTTTTTGGTCTCCACCCATTTCTGAGGGGAATTTGTGGCTCTTTAGCTGCTAGCTGCTAGAATGTCCACCAGCCAGTTGCTTTTTTGTTGAAAATAGCTGGTGCAGCCAAAGCAGTGGCAGTGAACTGAAACAGAGAAGTTGTGCATTGGACAGTAAAGCTCTCTCACCTAAGTTTGCATGGTTTTGCAGAGCACCACTGCACATGTGAAAAAAAGTTGTGCAAATTCCCTTAAGTGATGTCACTTGAGTCAACTTGGGTTGAATCTTGAGACTTCAAGTTTAATAATGAAATAAATCTTGCGGAGTGGAAACAAAACTTTCCAGACCTTTGTAGCATGCACCTTATTTCTGCTTGAGACTAGCAACTTAAGGCTCCACACACCTGATAGTGTTTGAATGGCATTGTGGGTACTGTAAGCACTGAGTTTTGATAAAGGCATTGTGTAAAAGGACACTATCCCTGGTACATGTACAAAGCAGATAATGAGAGTATGCATTTTAGCTTGAGTCTTTCTCAGTCTCCTGACCTGGTGTATTCTCATGTGCAGATGAAATGCAGCTCCTGTCAGCCACTGCTGCATGGACACTGAACTCATCCTCTTTTTAGTGGTCATCCTCTCATAATGGTCGATTAGCTCAAGTTTCAGCCAGCTGTCATAGAGCTCTGTGGTCTCAGCCATCTTCTCCGCATTGTTAGCAAGGCCAGGGATCAGGCGCAGGTAGCTATAGATAATCCTGCCAATTCTTGAAGAGCTGCTGATGCCAAAAATATCCTTTTGGGGTCTCTGAGTTGACAGGTCTCCCTTGGTTGATCCTTGTGTTCGGACCTGGAGAGATATCGGAAAAGAAAGTGGTGATAGAAGAAAAATCATGGGATTACTAAAGACAGTAGAAACTTGATTTCACAAAACTGCATGCTCCGAGACCGGTATTCAATAATGACATACAAGCTAGATAAAACAGAAAAGGTTTCACCAACTTGTTGAGCAATCTGGTCAAAAAGCAGAGACAGAGCTAGAGCAACAACCCCAACTCCTCCATAGGTGACCCCGCTGCTGCCTCCCAGCTCTCTGGTCAGGCTCATGCTGAATTGAGCCTGCTGCTCCCTGCTCATGCTCCGCTGTAGGAAGACATGTTGATGCAGCAGTGCTGCAGGGGAGTCCAGTGACAGGAAGGTGGTGAGGACCGGGTCCAAGGAGATATCAGGAACGATGCTGGCATCTCGAGCCACAGAAAACAGTTCCTGAACAGTGCCTGGAGAAGGAAGACACAAACTGCGACCTGTCAGGATCATGGCTTTCGTCTAACCAGTGTGTGTTGGCATGTGTTATCTGTCGGTGTGTGTTTGGGTGTTTACTTACCACAGTCAGAATGGTGTTATCAGCATGACCAGGCCAGTGAAGAACTCATGCACATGAATATGCACAACTCATTCACTGTGCCAAATTCGTCTGTCTGTGCAATAATATTGCACATTTCCGCATTGCAGGACTAATAAAGGACTTCTTCTTCTTATTATTATTAGCTTAAATGAAAAAATACGTCATTCAAACATTTCTAGTAGTCATGTGAGAATCAACAAAGTTTTTCATGCTGGGACAAAGCCAGTGGCAGTGAGACCATATTGTATTGCAGTGTTCAACAGTAAAGGATTGATTATAATAATGGTTTTGGTTGCCAGGTTGTGGAGAATCCTCCATCATATCACTACTAGGCTACTTAACTTCAAGTCTCAGGGAGATGTATCCAATGGACTTTTGGTTGCAAAGTCTGTTTGTTTACCTCACCTTAAAACATCTGGACCACGATTTGTTAAATAAACATAATCCATTTCTCTTATCTTATCCATTCATCCCTTCTAAGAAAGAGATCGCAGGTGTCCAAGTCTGTTCGAAAACCTCTAGTCTGTCATTGAGGACATGTCCTATTTTTTTCCAAGTAGAGGGTATCAGTCAGCGTTGTTATCCAGTGTTTGAAAGTGTGTACGTCCTTAGTCTTCCAGTGTTGGGGAATAATTTTACAGTTCTCAGAGACACAGTATAATCAAGAGTGGCTCTAATTCTATTGTAGTTTCGAACACCCTGGGGAAAAAGTATTCTGAAACAGAAGTCCTGTATTTTTGAGTATGTGACATAGCTGTGGACTTGATGTAAAATGTTGTATCATTATTGTTACTGTATCAAACAGTATCTGGCATTGATGGAACATTTCCAAATGCCCTTCATTATTTCAAACCCCAATTCTTTTCCCCATTCTTTCTTTATAGTATTTGAATTTACTGTGCATAGATTTTGTAAAATATTATATATATATAGGAGAAATCGCCTGTCTTTCCACTATACAATCTGTCAAACATTGATCTTACTTATCTGACCCCGCTGTTTCAGCACTTTTTGTAATCAAATCGGTATTTTAGACTGAGATACAACCTCTGAACATTAACCTTAATGTCAATAAGCAAGCAGTCAATGCACTGTGAAGGACACACACTCCTTCTTCAGTGAATCTGATATGAGACCAGGAATTAGTCAATAATATGTGGTGTCCAGAAGTAACGCTGAAGACTAGAATGAAGTGAGAATCAATGTGACCATGTTCAAAAGTGTAAATACCCAATTTACTTTTACATTGAAAACAGCACTTTAGACAACACACTTACTTCTTGTACTGAATGTTATATCATAATAGTATTACTTTGATAATAGTAGCAAAACATTTTATGCTAGATTATATAATTATAGATAGATAGATAGATAGATAGATAGATAGATAGATAGAAAGAAAGATAGAGGGAGAGAGAGAGAGAGATAGATAGATAGATAGATAGATAGATAGATAGATTATCTGTTCAACAGCAATGTTGCTCCAAACTCACTCGGTCACATGACCATCGCTCCGCAGGTTGCAGCCATAGACTGTATATAAAGGTATAAGGTTGCAGCCTTGCAGCGTGACGTCATTGACCACTCCTCGAAATGTAGCCCTCGACCCTGAAGTAAATAAATCCTCTCGCGGATATTTTTGATCCCTTTAATCAAAACCCATTGGATGAAACCAAAAACTGTGAGATCGCAAACCGAATAGAAAACAAACAAATGAACAAATGAAACCAACAACAGGTTGTCGCGTTGCCGTCGCCATGACGTCAGTGGCATGACCTCGCCTGATTGGTCGTCACCACGCAGCGGAGGTTCCTGCTTCCTGTTTCAGATCGGATCGGGGACAACAGAGCAGGTGAGCAGAAAAACACAACACATACATGACATGAGACACACAGCGATCAGACCCTGAGCGGGACGATCTGAGTGGATGACCGCTTTGTCATCGCCGCGTAAAACACGACTACATGTTTCTAGCTAGCAGAGCTTACATGCTATGGGAGATGTTGCTGTCACCATCACCACGGTCAAAACACACAGAAGAGAATGAGTGATTATCTGTATCGGTCCCACCAAACATAAAAAGCATAAAAAGCAATCCCTCCATTTTCTATACCACTTATCCTATTTTTGGGGGTAGCAGGGGGAGGAGGAGTCAATCCCAGCTGACAGTGGGTGAGAGGCGGTGTACACCCTGCACAGGTCACCAGCGTTTCATAGGGCAACATATAGAGACCTAAGGACCATTTAAAGTCTCCAATTAATCTAACCCCAATCTCAGTGTGCTTGGACTGTGAGAGGAAGCTGAAGTACAAGGAAAAAAACAATATGCAAAGTTAATATGAAAATATTATTCCGACACAGAGTCTGACTTAAACATTGAAAGATCAACAGAAAGTTTCAAGCTTAGACCTTTCTGCTGAGAAGTATAATTAACAAATAAATGTTATAAGTTTATAATCAATAATGTATGAATGTAACATAGAAGACAAGAATGTAAAATAAAGAGAGCAAGGAAGATGCTCAGATCCGTCTAAATATTAGTGAAGGAAGAACTCGCTCACACTCACCCCATAATGGAAATCCTGCATTACAGGAAATGCAGTTTTTGGAAAGGGACTAAACTGATGATAAACTTGGGTAAACTTTGAGATTTGAGTATCAGGCTCAGAGCATATAAACTGTGTAATAGTCTGAGAGCAGCAGCAGGTAGCAGCATCAAGATCAGTCTGTTCAGCAGCGCATACAAATACACTAATAAATCAGATGCTGATTTTTTAATTCCAGATCGTACGGCATTATGAGTCAGCGGACAGAGCGCCGGGGGATACATGTGGACCAATCAGACCTGCTGTGCAAAAAGGGATGTGGTTACTACGGCAACGCAGCATGGCAGGGTCTGTGCTCCAAGTGCTGGAGGGAGGAGTATCAGCGGGTACGGCAGAAGCAGATCCAGGACGACTGGGCCTTAGCAGAAAAGTAAGGCTCTTACTTGTCAATGACACTGTATTCATTTGACAATATACAATAACATTATTTGCCAGTTTGGCTGTGTAAAATTGATTACTAACATTTTCTCCGTCCTAGGTTGCAACGGGAGGAGGAGGCAGCGTATGCCAGCAGTCAAGGGGTGCAGTCCCAGCCCCACGCCCAGTCCACAGCATCACACCCAGGACACGTCTCCCTAGGTCCCTTTTCCAAGTTTGAGGAGAAGAAAACCAATGAGAAGACTCGAAAAGTGACCACCGTTAAGAAGTTCTTCAGCCCTTCATCACGCACCGCCTCCAAGAAAGGTATAAAGTTACAGAATGGTGTTGTAACAATTAGTTTTACTGAGAATTATTCAGAAGATTCATGACTCACTTTCTGTCCAGGTTATTTGAGTTATTTAAGTAGACATAGACTGTGGTTTTCCTCCTCAGAAGCACAAGAGGGCAAATCACCCAGCCCGTCAATTAGCCGCCAAGCCAGCTTCGATACAGACCAAGTGTCCAAGGACTTTGTGGACTTTTTGAAGAATCTCCAAAAGACCGGCAGGGAGATCCATAAGCAGTGTCGAGCCTTCATAGTCAACATGTCGAGCAAGAAGGTTTGTTGTGTTCAGAAATCAGTCAGTGACTTGAAATCTAGTCGCGTGATAATTAACTGTTAAATGTTTTTCATGACTGAGGCCTCATTT
Organism: Paralichthys olivaceus; assembly: GCF_024713975.1. Taxonomy (NCBI): domain Eukaryota; kingdom Metazoa; phylum Chordata; class Actinopteri; order Pleuronectiformes; family Paralichthyidae; genus Paralichthys; species Paralichthys olivaceus. Next base: position 11,106,267 of record NC_091107.1, on the reverse strand, counting down.
CCCAAAAAGCACCTTTAGTTTAAGTTGATCATAAAAATTGATTTACGAAATTTCCTAAGGTTAATAAGGTTTTTCCCAAAACGTTTTGTCTTGACAGGATCTCGGTGCCGATGAACTTTCAGAGTGCGTTCAGGATTTCTACCAGAACATGGCTGACCGCTTGATGAGTCACTTTAAAGGTTTGACGAGACAATTATGTTTAGAAAACATTGACGAATTTCCCATTTGGCTGTTAGTTCCACAGCATCTTATTGTAGGATTATATTGTAATATGATGTTTATATAATGTTACCCAAAGTGAACCAGACTAAACGTATGTGACCTCTTAAATCAGGCTTTTCCATTTGACTACATGCTGTGTGGACTCAATGTGTCGTGCCCACTAGGTGGCAGCACAGGCAGGATTTTCCACTCTAGTGTTAAAAATGTGACTGGTCCGATTTATGTGTTGTTCACCAGGCTCTTCAGATTCTGTGGAGCAGGTGATGGACCAAGTGGAAAAGTACATAATGACTCGATTGTATAAGAGCGTGTTCTGTCCAGAAACCACTGATGACGAGAAGAAGGATCTGGCCACACAGAACAGGATAAGGTGGGCACCCCTTATTTCCATGATAAAAATACAGTATTAATAAAGGGAAGTGAAAGAACACACAACACACATATTCAGACTGGATACATTTTGTCTGAGAGTTTTAGTGCACAAAGCTTCTCAGTCTTTAAAAACTTCATTCTGAGTGTATTTGTGCACTTGATAGCCAGTTCTTCAGGTTTTTCTTGCATGTGAATGCACAGTAGCAACTGACAATAAATATTGTGTATGGTTACGTCATATTCCCCCAAAACAGCTTTAGGAGCGCTCCAATGTTTATTATGTTGTTCCTTTATGTTGCAGGGCTTTACACTGGGTGACCATACAGATGCTCTGTGTGTCCATGGATGAAGAAATCCCTGAAGTCTCTGAGAATGTGGTCAACGCAATAACAGGTCAAAGAGAATGCCCAAGTTCCAGTGTGACTGCAGTCAGTCAAAGAGATATTTTTTACCACATATACATATCATATGTGGACCAGGATGTATTTGCGTTGACACAGTGAAAAGAATGTGGCCATATGCGTCCCAGACCACCTCTGATTGTGGTCTGAGTGATCGGGTCTCAGGATGTATTTGGGTGTGTTCAGACCTGTACTTACAGCTGTCCACTTGTGATTGGATCACTCAGGATGGAAGTAAATACCAATGTCTGGATGAGGTCTAATAGTTTCAGCTCTAGAAATGAGAAATAAGTATATTTTTAGTCATTTGGGTGAGCTGACCCTTTATTGTTGTTGTTTTTTAGGAAACTGAAGATACATAAATCTCTGACCTATACTGCGTGTATTTATCTCTGACTCTTGCAGATGTCATCGAGATGGACTCGAAGAGGGTTCCTCGGGACAAACTTGCGTGCATTACACGCTGCAGTAAACACATCTTCAGCGCCATTAGGATCACCAAGAATGAGCCGGCCTCCGCTGATGACTTTCTCCCTGCGCTCATTTACATCGTGCTCAAGGCGAACCCTCCGCGACTTCAGTCCAACATCCAGTACATCACTCGCTTCTGTAACCCCAGCAGGCTGATGACCGGAGAGGATGGATATTACTTCACCAACTTGGTCAGTTTTTCTTTTGTCCTCTTCTTCTACTTCAGTTCTTGTCAGAGCCGGTTTGAGCTGGAGGCCTCTTGTTTCACAGTGGTGCTGTTTGTGCAAACCCATGGCTGATGGGACAGGGAAAAGTTCCTATTGTGCTACTATAGTTTAGTATCATCTGTAAAATTTAAATCTATTAAAATCATTCATAGTCCCTGTAGCTGGTGAAAGAAAACCTGAGGCAGAAAACTCACATCATCAGCATAAAATCAATATTTTACCAAAGTTTAAACAATTTTAGTGTTTAAATTTACAAAACTTTGCAGGTTAAAGCTTTTAAATTGTGAGGATTTGCTGTTTTCTTAGTCTTATAGTTGGCTGAATATTTTTGGAGTGATTCAAACAAGCTATTTGAATACATAACATACATAAGGTTTAAGGAAATTATTATTTTTACTAAGACAAGCCGACAAATCAATTACTCCAACAGAGCTTTGCTAGCTGTTTCATTTTGTCATTACCATTATTTTCAGTTGGCATGACTTTTTGTTTTAGTGCTGTGCAGCGGCCTTCATCGAGAAGTTGGACGCTCAGTCTCTCAACCTCTCCCCAGAGGAATTTGAGCGCTACATGTCAGGCCAAACTTCACCACGATTCAGCACCTCAGACGGCGACTGGCCCCACGCTGGCTCAGCACCTAACGTGACCGCCACCAACCCCGCCCTGGCTCAGCTCAATCACAATCTGGAGCTGCTGTCGGGCCTCAGCAGCAAGCAGGAGAAGCTGATGGAGGCCGCTCAGAGCCTGCAGGCCGACCTCCTCGCCTGGCCCGAGAGCGTGCAACGCGAGGTGCACGGCATCCTGGAGAAATACCCTCTGGAGATTCTGTCTTGCACAGTTTCTGCCATCGATGCCAACAACTTGGACAATGAGAACCTGCCACCACCGCTCACACCCCAGGTGTTTGCTGGGTAGTGGAGTCTCCAGAGGGAGGAAGGTACTCTTGCTAAAGTCAGCTAACTACCTGTGTTTTGAGTTTGATGGTAACATCCCACATGCAACCATCTCCAGTGTAGTTTGCAGCTGAGTTGCTTCTGCACCTTAAAGGCCCAGTGTCGTAAATCACTCCTTATATCATTTATGGTACGCTCTTTTTATTTTAATATTTCCACTATATATTGCCCTTATACAATGCAAAGGTAGTATAAGTAGCGTATTCTGCAACTGTAATTGAGTGCCTAATATATATGGAGTAGTGGATGAATGACTGATTTCAGACAGAGCCTCAGTCACACCAGCATTATAAACAGTAACATTTCACACTATATATTTCAATATAATCACAGTGGTCAGTGGATATCCTCAAAAGGAAAAGTTGATTTGCACCGGTGTTACCAGATGTACGCTAATTACCGTATTTGTATGATCACTTTTTCCTTCGTACGATCAATAATGCACAATGTACGATAATTTATATTGGACTTGGACATGCAGTTAAACAAAAGCAGTCTGTGCTAATTAAGCTAAATAGGAAAATCACACTCTACTTCTTTAATTCTCCTGTCGGAGTTTAAAGTCACTCAAGAAATACGTGAGGTTGTTAATTACTTGACTGAGCTATTGTGACAGTTAGCAAGCTAGCTAGCTAAAAGTGATGATAGTTGCTCAGTAAAACTTGGGCTTTCTTGAACTTGTATTTGACTCAAAATCTGTGACGGTAACACTAACAATCCTGTTTGCTTCCACACCTTTGTGTCACCTCACAGTTGGACTGGTTTGAGCATTTATATATTGATATATTTATACATATATTACATAGGTTTGGGCATTAATAGCAACCCAATCCTCTAACAAGCTGCTCCTTTCATCACATCTGCCAAAGGTCACCGTTTTCACTTTTTGTGTTTCTAACGTGTCATTATAGGAACGTTACTCCTTTTCTTGCTGTGTTTAATATTTTTATGTTGCAACTGAAATCCAGCTGTACAAGAAATAGAGGAAACACAGAATAAGTCTGTCAACTTGTTGAAGTGAAATATCAAATGAACCTAAAAAGCTCCTTCAGTTTTATTTTTATGTTTCAACATTGTTCTGAGTTTTTAAAAATGTAGTGCATTTGGTTAGGGTTTCATTACTTTTGTTTCTAAAGTGAGTCTGTGTTATAAGTCAGAAAGCATCTTATACTCTAAGTCCTGCTTTTAAGATATTCATTTTGTTGTTTTGTGATGTTCAGTGTAATATTGAATGTAACAGCATGCTGTTGTTGTCGTCTGACTGCTGCCCTATCACTGTCAAAATGTATAATGTCACTATTAATTCTAGTGAAGGGACAACTGAACTTTCAAGTTAGGTTACAGTTAATCACCATACTCAACTGCAAAGAGAACTAAAGCTCTGTGTGATCACATCATGTGAGTTTTAACAAATCCAGACACTGGCAGGATGATATTTCCTTTAGCTAAGTAGGTTTTTAACGTGGATTTATGTTTTCTCCCTTTTTAAATCTAAAATAAAATATCTGAAAGTGCAGCACACTCTTTATTTATAAAAGGGAAACTGAGTAGAGTAAAAACTATGAGTACCATACCATATATATGAATGTTTTATTTATAAGTTGAGGAGACATAAAGAATGAGGCTGATGATGTTAAAAATGAACAATTAATTGATCCTAATGATGTGTATTTTGTACTTTGTAGCCAGAGCTTGATATATATAATTCCTCTGTGCCATTGATTGACAACTATTTGTCATTTCTGAGGCTGAAAACTGTCCCCAAAGCCCATTTACTCCTGTTTGAGGGACATCTGCTAAAAACTACAATGCCCATCTGTTAAAGAAAAACAATGAGCCTTTCTTTTGAAACTGAATTTATATTTGTGACCTGTTTTTATAGATTTACAACTTCCATAGAAATCATGTGAGCTAATCTGGGCTGGGTTATGGCAAACAGGGGACTAATGGACTAACAAATTCTTGGTTTTGGTCTTTTCATTTGATTTGTTGACAAGAAAATCTAGAATAATGTCAGTCTTATCTTTCAAAAAATATTGTGAAATACAAATCTACCAAAATCTCAAACATTTCATGGATATGATAAAAAAGTTAACACTACCTGAATCCACTGGAAAACTATTGCATTTTCATGACTGAAACAAAGAAGAGAGTGAAATTAAACAAATGACTATAGTCTCTGTGGCAGGTTAACTGTAGAAATACAGTATATACATACAATATACAATACGTTATACTGTGTCTCTTTTGTTTGGTAAATGTAACAGAGACATATTTCCTATAATATGATTAACTGTATAATAATAATAACCTCTTTGGTAAATATGGACCATTTTCTTAACTGTATTTGTCATCAGCTCACATTTGTCTAACAACAGGATACAATTCAGATAAGTTAATTTTACTAATGAAACCACTGTACTTTTACTGAAGTAGGAGTTTGACTTCTGAAGTGTGGCACAAGTAAAGCATCTCAGTGCTTTTTCCGACACTGAAAACCATATACCACATCTGAGAGCCGTGATAATCACATTAACAAGGTTGGTTTATAAAGAAAAAAGCTTCATCATCATAATAAGCAGTTTACTGTTTATTCATGTTTCATACTGCTGGGTGACGTGAGGGATTTCAGGAGACTGGAATAGTGACTAACATTCTCCACTAGAGGCCTCCGATGTGCAAATGTGACTAAATGCAATTTTAAAGGGCCATTGTCTGAAGTCACAATGCTGTAAACAGCGAGTCATGGCTTCCGAGGAATAGTATCATAGTCATGTGGCACTACCTTAAGCTAACACCTATCATTTGGGGAAGAATATTTCATTGGTTTAAACTAGAGTTTGCATCCATTGAGATGTGAGTTTTTCTTACAACATTATCGTCTTACAGTATATATACAATACAAGATAAATTAACTGCAGATAATGTTTATACATGCTTATATATATATATATATATTTGAAAAAAACAAATAATGAAAGCTTTATACATACAGTAAGGCATAGAATATATACAGAACTATCCTAAAGGAATTAGTATCAAACATTTGTCAAATATTCACACCGCAACAAAACAAAGAATTCAAAACATTTGATAGTATATACAAAAATACTTATACAAATGCCCCTAGGAATATTTTAATAGAAAAAATAATAGGAATCTCATCAGGAGGACATCACATTATATTTGAAACATGCACTTGCCGCGAAGGGGTTTCAGTTCAGCGGTGGGCCACATGTCAAGATGTTTAGTTGTTTTTGGGGTAAATGAATCACTGAGATAAAGCGGATCTTGGTGCAGGATACTTGGTCTACTGTGCTCATTGGTCCTCAGATTCTCACCAGTGCTCTACAAGCTTGTGTGGTCATCCCAAACGGGAGGCGTAGAATACAGTCTTATAATCTCATATGGACTTCAAACTTGCCATCTTTCCCTCCTCTGTCACATCGGCTACACTTTGGACTCGCTCTCTATGTTGGCAATGTCCCCGTTTCGCTCAGTCTGCTGGCTCTTACCCTCGCTGTCCGGGCTGGTCTTGGTCTCCTGACCCTCCTGCTCGGACTCCTGCAGCCCCTGCTGACTCAGCTTGCTGGCCAGTGACCAGGTCAGTGGCAGGCGGGTGCGGTTTGTCATGTCAGCAAGCTCTCTGGCACTGCAGGTGGGTGTGTTGGTCTCGTAGATGTCGTGGAAGCTGTTGTAGTCCACCTCGTAGAAGCCGTCCTCTAATGTCAGGACTGGTGTGAAGCGGTAGCCCCACTTGATCTCTCTGCTGACGTATGAGCTCCTCGCCTGGCACGTCATGCCTGGAAACACAGCACAACAATTTATGGGAAAAATCTAGTTTGGGCCAACTCATAGTTTGGGGGTTTTTTTGTCCAGATTTTGTCTCTCAGCTTTCTACCTCTGTCCAAGTACACTGGTTTGCCTGGAATTTAATTTGTTGTGCTCACCCAGTCTGTCAACATGATGAAGTATAATAATGTTCCTAATGGATTCATTGAGCTATGCTGCTACAGTGTTTATGCCTTTATTGATTCATGTCTTGCCCCTTTAGCACCATTACCAGTATGTAGAATCAGCTGTTAGAAGTTTCTCTGTACATTATACTGCACAACTATCAATGAATCACTTTGATACTGAAGAAAACTTAAAATGAAACATATATGGTTAATATTTTTATGTGATGTTCTCTGTAAGTGTAATCCTCACTGAATCTAGGAATATGTGTGACTGAAAGGGAGCAACCTACAAAATGTTTATCACTCATTAATGGTCTGTGTGGGTTCACCAGCAGACCACACTACAATAACTGTACTTCCTGTTATTTCAGAACATCTCTACACACATTCCTTTTCTTCCAGTGTCAAGATTTTAAGCTGCCGGTTTTACAGAAATCACAGCACATTGCTGTTTCAAGCATTTCTCTGCAAAATGGCGACAGTTTTGTTTCCTCAATATCCGGAAATGAAGCCAAAATATCATGGACACGAATGCCACCATCTGTTTGTCGTACAGCTCAGCTTTGAATGTTAACAGTTATTGGACGGATTGAAATCTAAACTAAGCTGTGAATGACTGTGCATTTTGACATAAATGTCCCCCTCAGAATGTAGTACAATATTTTCAAATGATGTAAAGTAGAAGTAGCATGGAATGAAAATAGGGTAGTACAAGTGCCTCAAATATACACTTAAATACATTATTTGAGTAAATATACCTAGTTTCATTTGAGCACTGCTTCATGTTTAGATGTGTATCATTGTGTGCTCTGGCTCAGCTGTCTGCAGGAGTCCTCTATGGTTCTCGAGCATCGGCTTCTAAACACGCCACCCAGGCATTATGTAATTGGTTCATTTTTTTATGGCTGACACAAATGATTACATACCAGTTCCTTGTAGATATGCACCACAATCTTATCTAAAATACCAGCATATATTTTAATTTAGGCTAAATTATTTGGTTAATACAAAGCACACAACTAAAATAAAACACAAAACTAAGTTATTATAGTTAATCAGATAAACCAAATTTCATCACAATCTATTTAATATTTGTCAAAACTCCTAATGCTGTATATTCTGTAATATGGTTAAATAGGCTGCTAAAGTCATTTGATTAAAGTGTAGAAAAAATATCAAAGCTATTAAATTACAATTTAACAATATGAATCTGTAATTATCACAAATAAGTGAATGACTGTACAAATGCCAGTCACCCAGTAGCTTTTGAGATATGTCTCAGGATAAGTGAGGGGGTCAGCACAGTCAATATGATTCATCCTCAGAGAACCATGAATGTCTGTGTAAAATTATACAGCTATCTATCAAATACTTGTTGAGACATTTTTCATTCTGGTCCAAGAGAGTCAGACACTAAAATTATTGCAACTGAAATCATCAGTTAAAACAAGAACACTACGTTATCCTACTTATTGACAGGGATGTAGGTCTGTGCTCACCAAAAATTAGTTAGTAAGGTATAGTAACAATATATATTTCCCTGTCCAAAATTTAATAACATTTGCTGTACCATTGCAATCTATGTATTATAACGCCACAAATATAATACCTAGCCAGAAAGTGTCTGACTATATGAATATGAATTACTCACCTGTGGCCTCTACCATCCCCTCCAGAATCACCACTATCTCCAGGTCCTCTTTGGACAGGTGGGCTTGTGAGATATCCCAGAAGGGGCTGTTCTGGTTTATCTCGTGGCAGATGATGAGCGGTGACACCAGGAAAAGCCTGTCGTCCCCTGTGTTGTAACCCACATTCATGTCCGTCTGGTTCAAAGGGATGAACTCCCCTTCCTTGGTCTGCTTAGACTTGATAAGCTTGGCCCTGATTGACGCCTCCACGATGTGCGAGTTTCGGAGGTCTCCGACTCTGAACATCAGGCACAGTCGTCCATCTCTCATTGAGATGACCGCATTGGTAGAAAACACTAGAGTCTCAGCTCGCTTCTTGGGCTGAGAGATCTTGACAAACATGCAACCCACCATGAAGGCATTCACGATAGATCCCAGCACCGACTGAATTAAAAGCAGAAGTATCCCCTCAGGGCATTTGTCTGTGATGACTCTATACCCATAACCAATGGTGGTCTCTGTCTCAATGGAGAAGAGAAAAGCTGTTACAAACCCGTTGAGGTTATTGACACATGGAGTCCACTGATTGTCTGCTATATGGTCCAGATCACCCCGGAGGTAAGCAATAAGCCACCACATGAAGCCAAAGAAGAGCCATGTCACTGTGTACACCAACACGAAGATGAAGAGGTTGAGCCCCCATTTGAGGTCTACGAGCGTGGTGAAAATGTCCGTCAGATACCGGTATGTCTCTCGAACATTACCCTGGTGGACGTTGCACTTCCCGTCTTTCTGGACGTAGCGCTGAATCTTCTTTGCCCTGTCCATGTCTGCCAGCTGTTTAGGCAGGTTCTCACGGGCCTGCTTTGGCAACTTGGGCTGTTTGATGATGGCTGGGCTCTCCACATCCTGCTCCATGGGGTTTCTCGGTTGATTCAGGCCTGTGAGAGAGGAAACATTTGTATTAGTTAGCAAGTGCTGATGATGGAGAATTACAGAGACTGTAGGCAAGGAAAGAAAGTTACTAGATATATGAAATCAAGTACTACTTAAGAACAAACTTGAACTTTGTCTGAGTATTTTGAGTATGTATATATTTCTATCTTAATGAACTGTTTTCTATTACACAATAAAACCATATTGTTAAAACAATGTTAATTTCAAAGATTCAATAACCAAATCAACTATATAAAAAAAGTCACTTGGCTCAGACTGCTACTCTGGGGGAAAAAAAGTGTTTTTACACCAAAATTGAGTCAACATTATTGCTTCAGATTGTTTTTATAGAAACTTGTCCATAGTGAAACATGTACATGTTCTGTTTCTGTTGTAAGAGAACTGCACAAGTATGAAACAATGATTTCAGAAACACTACATAATAAGCAGCACTCATTCCCAAGCTGCTGCTTGTTCTAATGAAATCGTTATTTCAGAATCCCAACATTGTTTGATAGAGTAATCATAGATTCAGTTGAATGACAACAGCTACATTGACATTTAAAGTGAACAATCACAGAGAAAGTTACAGAAGTTGGGTAATCTTTAAAGCCACACAGCCTCTGATCTGTTACTGAGAGGCTTTCACCATCACCCTGAAAAGCTCAGTTTAGATCATGCACTCTCAAACACCCAAAGTGTTATTATCAGATTTAGACACTATAGAGGCCATTTTGGAAACGCTCCATTTTAGTTTGGCCTGGGAGCTGAAACTGAGAAAAAAAGTTTAACATCTTGATGTGGCTGTACTGTCAGAATGAGTGGCAGCTGCACAAACAAGGCATACAAGCACATAATATCAGAAACAATAGACCTCCTACTCCGCCATTGTTTCCACTATCACCACCACGTCCCGTGTGCAGATACTTTTCCACTAGTAGTACTACATAGCTTCAGCATGAAACTGTGCAGCTACAGTGAAAACATGTCACCATCCACACAGCCAGAGGCAAGCAACACTCATCAGCGCCCACGGGGAAATCATACTGTGAAGTAAGCACATCTGAAGAATACGATAATTGTCCACTAGAGAGAAGTAAGATATCTAAGGTTCCTTACAGTGAAAGAAACACATCATTTTGTGTCACATTGTAATAACGTTCGCCATCTGACCTGACAAACACACAGTAGGTTTGAAAGTGAGGCTGTCACACCCAGTTTAACAAACCCACCCAACAACTGGGCCTTTGTATCCTTTTTTATAAGCTTTCCTGGTACAGTTTCCTGTGATATTTTGAGTGGTATTCATTCATATTCTGTCTCTCTGAACATTGCAGGAGAGAAATTATAACAATAACATTATAAATTGCTTTATGTTGCTCTGAATCAAACAATAACAATAAAAGACCTAGTTAAATGATATTGGATCATGGGAGCTGTCTTCACCACCGAAAATTTATCTGACGATTCTCAGGCGCAAATCTTGTTCATAGATGAGGTAATGTATTAAAGTTTCATTGATGTTAGATTTAGTCAAGTTACTTAATTTAAATGGAATATCGACAGATAACTTTGATTTGCCCTGGAAGTCATAGAAAAGCCTTGTGAGTGACATGCAACAAGGTCCCCGGCTGGAATCAAACTGGGACATTGTGGTTATTTTGTCGGTATGTTTCATTGACAGGGTTTGTCAGATGGTTGCACCATTCACAAGCTGCAATTGTCTCTAACAATTTCAGACAATCTGACATTCACACCCACAACATGCTGTGATTAGCCAGCTGTGTGGAGGTGACAAACTAGGTTTGAACTCTCTCTACAGCTCATTTTCCATTCATTACATTACTTTGAGTTTAAACCCATTTTTGAATCATACTAATTCTCCTCCTTTCTATATCAGAAGACTTTTTAGTCTCCAAGTGTGGACATTCAGAAGAGCTACAAACATCCTGGATTTCTGTTGTGGTCGTCATTTGAAGAACGTCTTTTTGTGCATTAGTCACCACACTGGGAATAGACCCCAAAACATTATTATTATACCTCACATTCAGCAGCAGCTTATTTGAATATTTGTCAGTGTTTTTATAATCCTACAGATTTCCCACAGAAACTGCAGTACAATCTATCTAAATGGAGGAATCTAATCTATCAAAAAAATTGCTTGTCTGATTGAATTTGTGTGTTTCACATCTTTCGTTGTGTAACTTTATATTTGCTGTGTTTTTCACCAACAAATCATTTGAGTATAGATCTGAGGGCATGTACTATGAATCCAAGAGCATGTCTTATAAACACAGCACACAGATTTCTACACACAGCCTACATATTTACACATTGGTATTTTTCCACTTGCTGGCCCCAGGGAGAATAGATCTCCATACATTCAGTATTTTTCTGTAACGGGTAATTTTGCATGCTGAATCTGGACTAGCTTCATTCAGTGGTGGCTATTGGACCGTCACACTATGCAACATTGGTGGTGTGTTGCCCTGAAAGGCTGGACATTCAAAATTAATGAAGGCACATTTCAAACAGGAAATGCACTGGTATTTCTAAAGTCAGTGCTGCTCTGCCCTGGTTTTAGTTCCTGCTGTAAAGTACACTACATCCTACATCCATTACAACTGAAGCAGAGGCTGACACAGTCTGCTGAATTATTGAATATATTGAGTTTAACATTTGAAGTACACTGGTGATTGATGCACCAGTATGGAAGATTTAAAATGTCTAAATTAAATTCACATTGGAACATAATACACAGTATTAATATGTATTTGCTAAATTAATGCAATTAATTGAAAAACATATGCTGAAAGGACCATTATTGAACCTATTGTTTTTTCTTCCTGATAACATTATCACCTTTCTCTTTATATTTTTACAATATTACTTTTACTTAAGGAAGGAATTTGTCGGAAACCAGTAGAATACAAATAAATCCATTCAGTAGTAACGTGAATCCTCTGATGTGGCTGTCAGAGTTTTATTGTTGTGTTTTTTTACTGCTGTGCTGCGTGCACTGTCCTGAGGTCAGGACAGATTTCTCTGAGGACAAGGCCTAAACCACCATCAGTGTTTTTACCACTGGAACAAATGGCTGTGTTGAAGCTACTCTGCTCTCCATTCACAGGGGAATATTATGAGCTACGGCAGCGCTGGTTTCTATGGCAACTCACAGCTCAGTCTACCAAGTGCTCACAATATATCAGAAATGTAGTGGATGAGGCCGTTGGATAGCGTTTGTCTGTTTCATCTGGTTTCAGAAGGCCTGACGACGAACAGGTACAGACACTTAAAAGCTGATACTATCAACAAAAGTTTTTTAATTGTTAATAGTATATTTCAACAACTTTACTGTTTTCATTCCTCATCACTCGAATTTTTTTGTTCAACTGCAACAAGCTGCACTTTTCAGCAATAAATCTGTAAAAGACAACACTTTAAAAAAAGACTTCCTGCAGTTAAGGAATCTGAACACAAACATGACACTTTGATAACTGGGAAAAACAGTCATTTACTACTTCACTTCAGTAACTTTTAAAACAAATAATAAGCCAGCAGTGGGGTTTGACTGGCATAGCTAGCTTGCTTATTAATGCTAATTCAATGAGCTGGTTGCAACTTTCCAGGAACTCAAGTATCCATTTGTCCCTAAACATGAACATGATGGTCAAGTGTAAGATATTGGATGTATTCGTATTTTAAATACTTTTCACTTGGGAATTAGGCCTGGGGTAATTCACTAGAAATGGAGTATAAAATTGTGCAAACCCATTAAAGCGCAGGACGCCACTAATGTTAAAGGTTCAGTGTGTAAGATTTAAGTGAAAGGGATTTTTAGGCAGAAATTGAATATAGAATAATCCTAGTGATGTTATCTAATATATGTGCAGAATGTCATTTTGTCGATAGTATTTTTTTTGTGCTAGAGTTTATTGATTAGGACATGAAGTCTCCAATAATCAGCAAGAAGCACAAGAACACTTGGGTTGTAAACATGGAAATCATTCCCAATCATTCCCTCCCACTTGATGTGAATGTGGCATAGGCTTGTTCATTGGAAGTGATGAAATGTACTTTTATAACTGCAATTAAATCCTAATATCTATGTACACAGACTTGTACCTTCTTCTAATGCAGTTCCTAATCTTCTGCACTCATGATTTAACCAGATGAGTTTCATGTCCCTGCAAACTATAGACTGTCTAAAGGAAATATTAATGGGGCTTTCACTTCCGGATCCCAAAATAGCTCCTTCTGGGAATCAGAAGCCACCATGAATGGCACTAAATTGAATCACTGGAGGTTACTGCAAAGAAGATAATCAGTTTCACTCATGGTTATAGAAGAGCATCAACTCTGTGCTTGGTCAGCAGGCTGTGGTGGATAGTGTGTCGGATTAGCGTCAATCTCTCTACATGGAATTAAAATGTGAAAACATGAGCATTTTATGATTCAGTTTCTAGCTTTCTTATTATCTGCTGTGTGGGGACGATTGTTGAACAGGTAGTAATCCAGATGTGGCCAAAAATTGAGCTGAGGCTGCAGAGGGATCTGCTATTTTTAGCTCAGCTGCTCAGTATAAACATTACATACAAATAATTTTCAGATCTCACCACAGTATTTCTTCATTCTGTAGAGCTCAGGTTAAAAAAGGAGTAAGTGGATGGAAACAAGTCTAATTTAACAACTGATTCTTACAACTGATATTTAAGTGAAACAAATGTGGGGATTAAGTATAAAAAAAGCTGATACTTTAATAACAACAGTGTGGGCACAAATGGAATTAATCAAAATTAATCGATCTCTCAAACATAACATGCCAGGAAGCCAAATGATAAGGGCCTGTTAAACCTAATTTCCCTTTTAAGTGTCAGGTCAGATATTGATCGTGGTTCTATAGTGTTTTTTGGTCAATAAGTTTCCTGTGAAAAAAAATAACCCACAAGTAACTACAGTAAGTGGCTGCCATTATTAACTGTTGGTCAAAGTCTGTAAAAATTAAGTAATGGTGCTTTGTTGCGTAATATTCAGCAGAATATTCTGGCTCCTCCGTTACTAAAGGAAAGGAGATGTCGTCACACAATTCCTTGCAGAGGCAACATTTATAGGGATGCACCTTGTTGTCGCAGATTCATGGAGAAACAGCAGTGCGCCTTTCTAATGCTTATGACATGATTCGATTTAAGAATATCGCGGCTATTTTTATAGTCTACGGGCTATTAGTACAACATGGATCGACTAACAATACAAGCCATGCCAACTAGCTAGCCACCATGCAGGCCCACTGAGAGTGTGCTGCACTCGTGTCTGCAAGAGTGAACACAGCCCTAAAATAAGCTTCACACACGAATGCTCCTACACTGACGGTACCACACAGCGGATCTAGTTTATCAGTCTGCAGATTTAGTTGTGCTTCAGCTTGTGTAATTATCAGCCACTTTCACTTGACTTCACAACATCCAAAGATATATTAAAAGATACATTAAACCTTGCTGAGAACAAAACATGGTGGAATTGTGGCTAAAGGGAAGTCGGTGATTTGGCCGATAAAAGCATTTCTTCTGTCTGAGATGCTGGTGCGACCTCTATAGGCAGTGTGAATTATATGTATGACCTTAAAAAAGGTTCTTCACTGCCATTACAATATGACGGGTAGAAACATAATGCAGTTTATCTGATGGTTCCTCAAAACAGGTCAGTGGTGTTAACAGCCTTGATACTGTGGTACTTCCTGGATCAGCCCTTCAAAGAATGAATAGAATAAACTACAGTGACAGTTTCTGCTTTCCTGTGGTTGAAGAGAAAGTGGCAGACAAAGCATCACCAACTAAAACAGTCAGAGGTGACAATAAATACATGCAACTAACTTCCTCAGTAGAAATTATTATTTGATTAAAAATGAAGGAATTGTTTTGGTAATGAACCAGGAAGCTTTTGTTACACTGGAACACATCTTATTCAAGAAAAGGCTTTACGTTTAGTTAAGATTGGGAATAACTGCCTTTACAAACAAGATTAAAACTAGTTTAAAAAATGACTTATTTCATTGTAATCATCGGTTTCATTAAAGATTAATTACATTCACTTGAGATTGCACGGTTCATATTAGCAATATTGATTTTCCATTATGTGGTTTTATTAGTGGTTACATAAATAATCCATAATTAACAGGATGTCACTAATAACAGCATGCAGAGCACATCAGATCGAGTTATCTCTTCCACATTAATTAGCAAGTATTATAGATGAAATCAAAACTAGCTGTTATCATTATGGGTAATTAATGCTTTCTGATGTGGAATTTTAATACCTCAGGATGTTCATTTATAAAGCTTCTTGACGTTCTTCTTATTACTCTGCATCTCTTCTCTTATTTAAATCTCATACCTGCAGTATACATGATCTTATTAAACTTTAGATATCAGTTATGTAAACAGGACACAAATCTTGCTTTTGGCGTGTTATGAACCGTTAAGTGCTCATATTCT
This sequence comes from Paralichthys olivaceus, assembly GCF_024713975.1. Taxonomy (NCBI): domain Eukaryota; kingdom Metazoa; phylum Chordata; class Actinopteri; order Pleuronectiformes; family Paralichthyidae; genus Paralichthys; species Paralichthys olivaceus. The sequence goes on along the minus strand of NC_091107.1, from coordinate 11,090,604 downwards.
TTCTTAGCTTTATTATCTGCTGTTTATTGTGATTCTTGCTTTTGTTATTTTTCTGTTGATCATGGTTGTTGTTTTGCTTCTGTTTTACAAGTTGTAAATAGGCTACTAATTTATGAATGATCAACCCAGAATAATTTCACATATTCTGGGTTGATATAAGTGGAAAAAACTCTTCAGGGTTAGGGTTGGATGCAGACATCTCCAATGGACAGGCACGCTGGACATCTGGACTTATAAACTGCTTTTATTGAATAATAATAGCTGTGAATATTTTGTATATGGATTGGGGTACAGAGGTCCCCCCTTCAAGCAGGAGACCCCTTAAATCAGTCCATGTAAGGGGTCTCCCTGATGACCTGAAGTGCTTTGCTGGAGGATGAATTAAAAAAATACTAGGACCTTAAAAGTTGCTCTTGTAGTCTAAATGGCTTATAACTTATATACATCACATTAGTAAATAATAGTAGGCTATAATAACCCTTAATAAGTTAATTAATTGGGGCCTACAGCTGAACCTTAGCTAGTGCCGTATCATGAAATTGGAACCACTATAATTTCCATTAAGGTCACATAACAAACAGAAGCTATAGCTAAGATTTATGCACATATTTCAGATTTGGTCAAATCTACTCCTCTTGTCTTTAACTGGCTTTATCTTTTAGAGAGTAAACGTGGTTAGATGATAACTGGTTCCCCTCTTATTATCCTGTGGCCATTTCACTGAGATCACTACTGTTTTTAAAATCCAGAAAACTGCTTAAAGAACAAAAAAAGTCTTGATCAGCACAACAACATGGTTCTATCATGGAGCAGGCGGGGCTAAGTGGTTTTGTTGGGATCAGGTGCATCTGCAGGGACAGACTGGGAGATTCCCCGTTGTCATGGAGATGAAGGTGATCCCGATGATGATGATGATAAAAGCTAAGTTAAGTGTTACTTCATTTTCAGCCTTTAATAGCAGCAGTGTGTCTGTCTGAGTGTGTGTGTGTGTTGTGGAGTGAGGCCCGGGCCTGCAGGCACTCTCCGCCCGGAACATTTTCCTTCCAACACCTTCCAGTTTCTTCCATCTACCAGACTGCCTCGTGTCACAGCAGGAAATCAACTACAACCATTAACGATGCACATCCAGATGCGTCTTTCCCTGGATTCTGATTATTACCAATTAATCTGTGACTCGCACTGTTATGTAACCATCCGCCCCCTCCACCGCCCCCCCATGTAACAAATGATCCAATTTAACAAGCGATGATCGCCGCCAGGAGCGGCCGAGGAGGGGGGGGGGGCTTCTTACCTGCTGCAGCAGATCGACGATCACTCCCCGGCTCATCCTCACCCGCGTTGCTCCCATGAAAAGAAAATCTCCACCGAGGTCGTAGCTTGTGATCATCGAGACGCTGAGTGAGATCTGACCGAGGAACGAGCTTCTAGTTCCCCCTGTTCTCCATCCTGCTCTCCTCAGAAGAGGCATCAGCCGTCAGCCTCCACCCCTCACAATGGTAGAGAGACATGGAGGAACAACGAGGAGAGAGAGAGTGAGAGAGAGCGAGAGAGAGAGCGAGAGAGAGAGAGAGAGAGAGAGAGCGAGAGAGAGAGAGAGCGAGAGAGAGAGAGAGAGAGAACGAGAATGTCTGATGAAAGCTGGATTAGCAATTGGGAGAAGTGGATTATTGCCCAGGGGCCATCAGGGGCCCTTAAAATTTTGGGGGGAGCGAAACATGTTTTTCATCAATATTTCAAAAGTTAAACATCCATCTTTATATTATTATGCATTGTGCACAGTGAGGATGTTTAACACATTGTTATACCTCAGAGTAATGAAATGCTTTGCTGTTTATCAAGGTTGTCACCCTCTGCAATTCAATTCAATTCAATTTTTTTAAATAGCGCCAATTCATAATTTACATTATCTCAAGGCACTTTACATTTAAAGGTCAAGACCTTAAAACAATACTAACATAGAGAAACCCAACAGTTCCCACAATGAGCAAGCACAGGCGACTGTGGAGAGGAAAAACTCCCTCATTAACAGGGAGAAACCTCTGGCAGAACCAGGCTCAATAAGGACAAGTTTTTGACTGATGATATGATTTTTGGCCATATTATCCAGCCCTGAGAGGAACCCTGCAAAATCCAGCTGCAACTACCTAAAGCCTTTATGGGTCTTATTTAAATTAGCTCATTGTTTTTTATCTGCTTCCATTATTGTTACTGTCAACAATTATTTACACAGAGCAAAACTTGAATTAGTTTGTCAAGAGAACTGTTAAAACCATCAATTTGTTTCACTGACAGTTACATCTGATGACTGCTTTCTTTGATAATTGGTTAGTTGATTAATTATTTGGTTTTAAAACATCAGATAATAGTGAGATAATAATGCAGATAAACACAGATATTTGGATAACAGTGAAAACTAAATTATGTTCACTACTATACTGGGACACAAGAAAATATTTACCTGTGAAAAGCTGGTCCCAGGAAATGTTTTCCTAAAAATGACCAATACATTTCCTGTTAACTTGTCATTAATTATGTTTAATTAAGTTTAAATTTGAGCTTGTAACTAATTATATTCTTATGCAAGTATATTATTTTCATTTTTATTTCTACTGCACACAAGAATATTACAAAAATATAATGCTGTGATGGATTAAAATACAGTAACTGCTAATAAAGAGCTGACCATGGTGCTGAAGCTGGGAGCTATCCTCAATACTCACGTCTTATCATGTCACCAGTCAGTCAGTCAGTCAGTCATTCAGTCAGTCAGTCATTCAGTCAATTACAAAGCAGGCAAGAGGCAACACACTCGCAGTGGCAATGCTAACATGCTGAATTTAAGCAGGTTCAAGTTTTACTGTGGTCACCCTCACCAAGTACAGTTTTTTATGCATTTCATCCTAATGCGACGTATTTAATAAATAGTTCAAGTGACTGTATGTTGCTGTGTTCAGAGTTCACACAGACCAATGAGCTGATTATCACCAAACAGCTGCAAACAGTGAAATCTAGATGTTTCAGATTTCATGATTCATGTGCTGGACCTGCATAACAAATCGACTCTTATCCATTCAGTTATTATGTCTACCTGTTCTTGTCAATGCTTTTTTTCAAGCAGTATTTTCATAAATAGATGGGGACACATTCACCTTTTAACAGTAATTTTTAATTTTAGATAAATAAAAATCACACTTTGCTTTTTCACTACAAACTAACTGAACACATAGAGAACAATAGATCTATAGCTTCCTAGAAGCTAACAGAAAATATATGTTAGAACAATATAAAAAACATTCAAACCTAGTGCTCCAAACTGCATGTTCTTTCTTAGTGAAGAATAAATGAACTGATGTCGATGCTGTTCCACTCTACAGTTAATAACTACAGAGCGGTTTGAGGTAAACACAAAAACATCTCGGTGACAAACACAAGGTGCTCAGACTTCATCATCAAGTACGGTAGGAAATACCCATTTAACTTAACTTGTGTATGTAATGTTGCAAGCGGAAGTTGACATTAAATAACTACTTAAGTTGTTTGATTTAAGATTCTCGCTTGTATATTTCAGCTACAACTGCTTATTTTCATTAGTGTGCAACAAATTCAGCTTCCTTAAATTTGTCTTCCTTCAATCTCCAACTCTCTACAACTGAGTGATTCTACATAACCACGTCAAATGTGATGACTGTTCTGAGAAAAACAGACACCACCCAACCTCTTTTAAATCGTAAAAAAAAACACTCCTCAGGAGGTTGCATAAATAAAATATACTGTTTTTCCAAAAGGAACAGGTCCACAGTTACTCATCTGTATACTGAAACAAACATTAGTCCTAAAAATACTATACTTGACTTTATAATATTTACTGGAAATGTGTGATGCGACCACATATCAATCCACATCAGGGCAAAGCAACTGATAAATCAATTATGAATAAATGAAAGTGGGAGATGATAACGATACTAATTTTAACAATGGCAACAAGATAAACACATTTATGATTGGCTTTTAAAATAGGTCAATTATGTTACCTCCTGATGCGACAATCATCTCAGGATTTAGATTGTTTTTGCACATTCAGACTGTTACCTTGTTCACATTTGCTGCAAAGCAAGATGCCAGCGACAGCTTCGATTCTTCATCAGTGTCTACACTTATTTAGCCACAGCACTGCTCGACATTCAGTGTGGAAAACTATGGCACTTACAGTCAAACTTTTATATGATTTTTCTATTGTCAGACATGTGTTAGCACTAAGCCATTCTATGACTGGTTGGAAACATTTGAACTGTTTCTCGTCCCTGCAGTATGCACCAACACGATGGGCTTGATCCCATTTGGCCTTCGTAAAGCAGACATCTGGCACCTTGATACAGGTGCACGATATGTCATAAAACATGGCTTTAGGTGGTTTTAGGCTTATCCATACAGCAGCGTCTCTCTCACTTATGACATCTCTGGAGTAGACAGTTGTATTGATTTCAATAAAAGTAAATCTGGTACGTGAGATGCACAAAAAACTGTCAACATCTACATGTTTCGTGTTTTTTGACAAATTCACTTCAGTTTGAATCAACACAACTGTCTACAGAAGCTGAATAGTGATCCTCCTTTCATTCACACATACAGTAGCTGTGACTTGGGGGCGTATTTTTTGCCATTGGGTCGTCAGCTTGCATGTAACTACTGGGACTGTGCTAGGCTCCCTGCAATGCAAAAACATGTGCCTGAACTCGTCTAGTGCAGACTCGGGTGGAGGAAATCAAAATGCATACGTCAGCAACATCGGGATATTCAGTTTCAAGTAATAGTACTGTTTAGAATTGGCCTGGATCTCAGTGGAAGTGTTGGTATTTACATCCACTTAAATCAGTTTGGTTTTGTTGAAACTGTTTTAGTGAAGTTTTGATTCAATTAAATGAGAATTTTAGCGGCTGAAGGTTTGTGTTGCTCCATAAGTTTCAGCTACATGTTCCAACTTAACTGAACCATGTGTATTTCTTTTTTGCTTCATTGTGATTTAAACTTTGATGAGACAGAAATAAAAAATAAATTGGGGGGAAACTGAATATTTAAAAATTAGAATGTGATTTAAAGGGTCACATTTTAAAGACATCAGCAAAAAATATTGGCGCTTTGATACAAAAACCAATATCGGCCGAGTTATAGAAAGAAATGTAACATCCATTTTGGTTCAATCGGCCACGAGTGCCTCCCTCCTTCACCACCACGTGATCTTGAACTCATAGATGGGCCTCTTGCAGTAGTAGTGATTGATAAGGTGCTTGTCGCAGACACCGATGCACTGCTGCTCGGCAGTGATGCCCCGCTCGGCCAGGTCACTGACGATGCAATGCAGCAGGTCGTAAACGTCCGCCACTGCCTCCCATGGTCCGAAGGAGACATCCACCTCGCAGTGATGCTCAAAGAGCTTGGCCTCGCTGTCCGAGCGCTCAAAGCGCAGAGAGTTAAAAAGAGGACGCTCGTACGGCGTGATGGGCATCTCCTCCTTGTAGACACAGATCTTCAACTTGGCAAATCGTGCCTTTTTTTGCATGGCCCTCAGTTTGGCGATCTCTACAATGCGCTCCAGATTGTCTGAAATGAAAAGAATGACATTTATTAATGCAATTTTAGTTGCAGTTTTTCTCTTTTTATCCTGAATCGTCATGTATCAAAACAAAACAAAACAAAATCCACTGGATCGATTGCATGTGCTGTTAAATCCACGTCCCTGGGAAACTTACAAAGTGAACACTGTACTCAGCAGTAATCCCTTTGCAACGAGTAAGCCTATAATTTATATGAGAAATGTGCTGCAGTGTGGATTTTGAAATAATGCAGAGATTTTTTAAACACACAGGAGAGTTGAAGCGGGCGTCTGAGAGATAAGGAAAATATGCTGTGTGAGGGGAGAAGGATGCTGGTGCTCTAAAAACGACAGGAAGTCAGTTATTGTAAGGTTGACCAGCTGACTTGACCCTGGAATGAAGTTAAAGCAACAAAATGCGACTGCTGCAATTCTTTTATTTCAAGTTTTTTTTAAGAGCATTTTCTCTTTAGAGAATTAAGTATGAAATGGAGAAAGAGTGGGGAAGACATGCAGTAAAGGGTTAGAACCTGTGCAAAGGGTGCCTGCTAAAACAGGGGAGCTATACCTTATTCACATCAAAATTGTTCTTTCTCTGAACCATCAAATAGTAACACGCACACATGAAACACATACTTTAAATTGCGTTTTAAAGATATTAATACCACAGATGTCCATCATAAATGCACATCAATATATGCTCTTAGACAAAGACTCTACTTATAACAGCAGAACGAGCATCATCAGAAGTCAGTTTTCTATTGATCTATTGATGGAGCTGATATGAGCTAATTCTGTGTAGTTTCAATGGTGCCAGTTTGCCAATATGTGAACAAATATCAGCTAAAACAATTGGACTCAAGTTGTAAGCCACGATGTAGGTCACTTAATTTGTAGTTAATAGTGTTTGACTTTGAAAAACCCTAACCCTTAAAATACACAGATGAAGCTTTGATGCTCATTTTGTAATATTTCCCTGGACAACAGACTGAAACAATGACTCTTGTCTCAGTTACCTCTGTAATAGGGCATCAGATCGAGGAACGCTTGTCGAACCTTCTCTCCCGTGAGCGGCTGAATGTCCTCCAGGCTGTCCAGCAGCGGGCCGATGGAGTAGTACTGAGCTTCCCTGTGCACCGGTCGCACTCGGTTCCTGTGGGGAAGCTCGCCTTCTCGCAGGAAGTTCAGGATGTCCCTTTGGGTGGAAAACGGTAGGAGAAGAACATGTCCACACATGACTATAATCCCACCTGATGAATCCTTCTTTAAATAACACAGATGATGACAGTGCAGTGATTAGTTGAACTACACTGATCAATAAAAATAGTCAGGAAACAGATTTTAACAAAACTTACTTTTCAATCATTTCTAGTAATCACATAAACACAGAGGTGCCCTGATGGGGAGAGGAACCAGGTTAACAACACACAAAAACAAAAAATAAATTTAAAGCATCACACTGTCTTGGTTTCTCAGATATTTCATGTGCTGGATATTCGAGCCCCTTTACAGTTTCTAAATTTAGAAATGTATTTAATTCATCTATTTTCATGCCTATTATTTACCTGTACATACAAGCTACATGTCTAGTTCTAACTATCTTTATGTAGCTGTAACTCTATATTAGTCACTGCCTTTACTTCTGTGAGTAAGTTTATTTAGAGCTTCTGAGGATGGTTCTCATTTAACTTGTATGCATCAACATTCTTGGCCGATAAAGTAGATTTCGCTTCTGCTTCTGAGAAGCAGAACCTGCAGGGCTTGTGAACACTGAGGAAAAAATGAATGCAGAAAAATACAGAGAGGTCCTGGAGGAAAAGCTGCTGCAGTGTACACAACAGCAGCACGAAAGAAGATTCATTTTCCAGCAAGACAATAACCCCCCAGAGCACCAGGACTAATATCCCAAATTAAAGGCTCGTTCAGAATATTTGTACACCTGCAGTGGGCTGGCAGCCTCTGAGGGGTCTTAATATTTAGCTTTTTGTAGTTAACTGTGATTCTGTGAACTCCTTGTGTCTTAAATTGTACATCTTCTTATCTCATTCATATTTAAAAGTAATTTGCTTTTCCTTTTTAGCCTTGAAAGCGACGTGGCTCCAGGGATGATGAAGATGTCGGTCCGGTTTATATCTTATAAAAATCAGCACACACATTGTGGTCCCCTGAGGACGAATCCTTCCGCCTGCTTGTAAGGATGAAGTCACTATGGTGATTTCTCAACTTCTCATCCTCTGCCCTTTGGGAGGTGCTACAAATCCTCATCCACCAAAACAACCTGGTTCAAGAAAAGCTTTTATCTTAATCCTGCCTCTTAATTCCTTACATCTGGTATTGTGATACATTAAGGACTAGATTGTTGAGGAATATTGTGATTCATTTCTTTTTTCTGTGTATTTCACATATGGATCTTTACAATTTGTATTTAAGTCACAGCTTTATATTATTTTGTATGTTACTGTCCCTGTTTATGTAAATCAGTTTTTTCACAGATTGTATGTTTGTTATTTTGCACTAAATAAGAAAAAAACATACTCTGTAAAATATTATTAGTTTTGTCTGGACACTGATGGATCTCTATTGAAGAGGATTAGGGCCACATCTTTTTGGGGGGGGGGTTAAAGAAAAAAAAATTTATGAATACTTTTGCTGCTCACCCAAAATACGTTCCATCCCGATCAATGAAGTAGCGTCCCTCAGCATCACGTGGGATGTAGTGACGCCCGCTGAACATGGCAGCCAACATCGTGTCCTCGTATCGCCGTAGCGTGGACAGACGGGTGGTGAAGTACATGCCCCCAACGTTCAGAGAGATGACCTCTGGAAACTTGAGATGAGAATGGAACTAATTTCAGTGAACAAGACTAAAAGTCCACAGACATCAGACATAAACAACTTACTGAACAAAATTTAGAAAAATGAACAAAACGTGCCATCCTATTTAGTGCTGTTTCAGTCCTCAGACCATTATCAGGTAAAATGTACATAACTAAACAGCATCAGTGTAGTGTAGTACTACCGACTACTCTTATGTAACTACATTATAGTGGTTAAATGATATAACTCCCCCTCCCGCTGTACTTTAGCACTATGAACACATTTTCTTACATGAGTAAAGCAGCTAATTACCTCAGGTTATGTTTTCATCAGTGTTTGTTAATTAGCAGGATTATGCAAAAACTGCTGGAGCAATTCCCATGAAATGTTGTGGAGGGGTGGGGCATGACACAAACAAGAACCCATTACATTTTGGAGCGAATCTTGATAAACATGTGGATGCAGGAATACTTTTTCATGTTCTGTTACATTGTGAGACAGAGCATTAGCCTCCGCAGAGCATATGTGCAATCTTTAAGCATTGTGTTGTTGTATGTCACCAAAAGAAACCGAGTAAAAATGCTGCTCTGTTCGTACAGCTGTGTGTTCCTATGTGAGGAAGAACATGCCACTCCAAGCGTCTGGTCAGCTGTTACTTTGCAGTCACACACCAGAGTACCATAAGAGGATTATTCTGCTTTAGCCATGTTTAGGACACATCATATGTTGGCTCATTATCACGAGTCAGGTGACACAACTGTCAGCCAATCCTGACCTGAATCAGGGCCCAGCTGAATCACACCAACCACAAAACAGGTGACATATTTCAGAATCATCTGTGGACAATCTTTGAAGCACTCCTTGTACATATTGTTACCATACATCAGACTATGAAACTATGTGTGCAGCATCAATTAGAGGAGTGACCAGTATCCACATGCAGCAAATATTTTGAATAGAATAATCATTATTTCATCATTTAGGCTAGATATATGAGTTTCTTTCTTAAGCACTTTGTTTCATACAAATAAAGTTTCTTGTAGTTTACAATAAGGAGTGAAATAAAAGAATGGGAAGGTTATAGTTCTCATCAGGGGAAGATTCAGGTGATAGTGATCATATGACAAGCTGTCATAACACTATGTATTGGACACTGTGGTTGTGAGGACTGGTGTAACATGGAGACTGTGGAACTGCGTGTGTAGTACTTTTCTGGTGTCATGGATGACACATGTTATTATTCACTGGTAAATAGTAGGTTTACGTGGATACTTCCTTACTGTGTCGCTTTTCTATCTGCAGCTGGACATGATGTGAGTGTTGTTTTCAGACTGTTAGCTCGTGTGTGCTGTGTTCGCTTGTTCTTTGACGTGGTGCTGGTCCCCGTCCATCGGGTCCGTGGAGCGGCCTACCTCCTGCTCCTGTGCGCTCAGCGCGGGGCGCAGCGGCTTGCTCAGGCTGCGGCTCGGCGAAGGGGAGGCCGGCGGCTTCCGGAGCTCGTCCTCCGCAGAGTCCGAGCCGGACATGGCATCGCTGGGTTTGTCGGTGTCCCCCGCGGCCGAGAACACCACCATCACTCTGGGTAGAGGCAGCGTGCGTCTCTCCTGAATGAAGCGTCTCACCCGAGTCGTGGCGGAGGGCAGCGGGCTGAAGGACGGAGCCTGCTGCCGCTCCCTGCCGCCGCTGCCGCCGCCACCGAGACCGTCAGAGCCGCTGGAGCCGCCGGAGCCATTCTGATGCATGCGCGCGTCCAGGCACGAGACCGGGGCTGACAGCACGAGCCACAGCGCGCGACACTTACAAACAAAAACAACAACAAAAAGAAGATGTCGAGGAGAGGGAGCAGCGCGAGCCGCTGCAGGGACACACCCAGACTTTAACCCGGCACCGCAAACATGGAGGCAGCGCCTTCACCAACACACCGGGACAGTGGGGACACATCCCAGGCTGCGAGCGTGGTGACACGGACAATCCACAGCCGAGAGCACCGAGCCCGTCATGTCTGCTGTCAGACGTGGTGTGACGTGTCAGCGCCGTCATGACGTCAGGCAGCTCAGAGGAGAGGGTTCAGTGGAGAACCTGTGGTCTGGGAATCAAGATGGACGACGTGACAGCCCCCCCCCCAAAAGTGAAGCCAAAGAGCCTCCACCGCCCCCTGGTGGCTAGATGAAGGACCGGTCCCATGCTGTGTTCCAGACAATTCGAAAAAATGAAATGGAACGCCACTCAAATTTCAAATTCCAAACTCGGGGGAATTCATCTTCCAGCAGTTGTCTGATGTCACACAACAATGGCAGCGCTCATGGAGACGTAGACACTGTAGCACTGAGGCCCGTCTACCCTCAGTTGGACTCTTGTTTCCTGTATTGGAATGTGTTTCCAAGTATAAAAACACCATAAATAAACTGTATAATGGCGTCTATTGCCTCATGCATTGTTTTCCCACTGCACTGGTCCCAGTTGAATTGTCTCATCACGAGCCATCACTGTGCATTGGAGCGCTTGGAAGTCGGATCACGGAAATTTCAAGTCAGAATATCCGACAACCTGTAACAGACCCCGCCCACCTCTTCTATGACCCTGTTAAGACTCAGTATTTCTGTTTTACACCTGGGAGGTCAGCCGTTGGGATGACGTCACACCCAAACAACCAGTTCATACTAACGTGGCGTTTCACGTATACTCATACTCTAGTAAAGCATCCACAGACCTTAATTGGACAGCACTACATGTACAACACATTTAATGACAGAAGTGCTATAAACAGTAAAACTACTCTTGATATAAGGAGGGGCCATCTCGGATTTCGAACTCTGGGGTATGAGGTTCCTCCAGCTTGCCATGTCGAAATTCGGACTTGTGGGGGTTTCCCAGTTGCAGCTTCTGACATGGGGGTCAGAAATTACGAGCTCCAAAGTTTAATAGAATGCGGCATAACATTTTCTGGTAACTTTGATAATATTTCAGAGGTTTCTTCCACCTAATGAGGGAGTATTTCATTCCACAGTTCCAAGTGTTTGCTTATTATGGGAACTTTTTAGGATTCTTAATAATTTTGTAAGGTCCAAACCTTACTATGTAAAGTGCTTTAAGATGATGTATGTTGTGATTCGGGGCTATACAATTAAAATTGAGGACTATAGACCAGGTTTTCATTAAACACATCTCTTTACTTTGCTCAGCATTCCCTGAAAAATCTCCCTGTCCCTGCTGCTGAGAAACATCCCACAGCAGCATTCTTCTCCGATGGACTGGTATTGATCGGTTGATAATTATCGGTGCCTGGTTTTCTATGATGCTCGCGGTTCAGGCTAAACTGTTCAATTTTGGTTTCTCAGAGTCTGACTGGTTTTTGTGCAGACACCAGCTCACCTCAAGAGGCAGGACCACGGTAACAACAGTTTAATGCTGTTCTTTTATCTCATATCTCATAAAACGGAACAACAGCTACACAGGAAACTTGATCTCACCACTAAGGCTTTTTCTAAAGATCAGCCTCTGAGAAGTTAGCTGCAAACTAAACTACCGAATGCTAAATGCTGTGTTATAGATGTGTCCAGTTCAAACCACACGGAGATTGTAGATATGTGCTTCGGGGAGGTCTTCTCTCATTTGTCTTGAGAGAGGCGGATGTGGTGAGGTGTTGAAAGAGGAAGTACAGTCTGCTCTGCTTCATATGAAGAATGAAGGCAGCAGGACCACTGAAGGTAGTACGCCAACATTTCACACATCATAATGTTTGATTAATGTCTGTGCCTTTAAAATAGATTCACAATGTATTTAATATGTATGTGTGTTTGACCTGCAAATGATGTTCCTGATGGAGACACTAACATTTCTGTCAGGCCTATAAAAGCATCCACCCATCTGTCATCTATACTGTTTGACCTTCAAGGGTCACAGTGAGACTGGAGCTGAAATTGGACGAGAGGTGGGCTACACCCAGGACAGTTTGCCTTTAAACCCATGTGAAACGACTGCAGTTTGGGGACATGTCTGTGTCCCATCACAGACAAACAACTCACCACTTTCCCTCACATTAACCATACTGTTGTTGCCATTCACAGATATTATAGATTTGACATTTAAAAAATACTGTCAGTGAACAGAATAATTTTCACAGACTCGTTCAAGTGACAAGACGTCTTGTCTGCTGATTGAGTCATCAGGAGACGTATGGCAGCAGTCGATCAGAGACATAGTGTGCATGTATTGTAACATCAGACACCATTAGCTTTACAGCAGAGCGGCAAAGATAAACTAAAAACTAAAGACACGTGGGAGTGGATCAAACTTTCTGACCCTGTTGCATAACATAAATGCAGAGAATTAGGACGGCAATCAAGAATCAAGACTTTTACCAATAGTTTCCTTTAAGCCAGCGACCATTTCTGCTGATGTAGTCTCTCCTTTCTTATTTCTAATGTTTTAATGTTCATTGTTATTTTTACTTTGTTATTTTTTTTTTAGCTGATAAATGCAGAAGTACCTACACTGAAGATATGTAGTATTTTTTTAAAGTGTTTCCTCCGTCACTTTCGAAACAAAGCCCTGGGACTGAAATGGTGTAACAATTGTGTGTGAAGGTGAACATCTAACATTTGACATTTATCAGTCTTTGTACGACTCAATTTAATCCCAACCAAAAGCTTAACCGTACGAGACCTTTTTGAATTCCCTGCCTGTAGATAAAGCTGTATATAATTACTCTAAAGCTGTTTTAATGTTTCTGTACCACATTAATGATTTGAGGACTGGCAAGTAGGCGTTTGTCTTGTATATAAAACCTAAACTGTGTTTCAGTTTCAGTCGACCACTTCCTGTTCACTCGGTTTTATTAACAGTAAACAGCAACTACCTCAACCATGACAGAGAAGAGGAGAGTACACTCATTGACCAGCAGTGTTTTCAGTGATAAACTCTCAATAACCGCCTCACTAAATGAATAACACATCACTCCACTTCTGTGCTGGTTGATAGTTATTGAGCAGTGATGACAGTGGGTGCATGTAGGACAGTCGGTCATGTGTGTCTTTTGTGCGTCTTGTAGGTATGTTTGGAAACTCCAGTGTGTCGGGTGCAGTCCTGACTGGTGCGTCAGTGGTGTCACTGAGTCTCCTGTCTTTTCTGTGTCTGTGCTGTAAAAGGAAGACCAGTAAGTACAGCCGATAGATGAAAACAGCAGCCTCACTCACACATTGAATTTGTGCGTTGTTTTTTTGTTTTTCATCTTAAAAGAGATCCAGCTCATGCTCAGGCTCGCTGTTTTAATTTGAGTTATTACTTGAAAAGGTTTACTTCCTCTGATGTTCAGTAAACACATTATTTCCTCATGTTGCTGCTGCTCCTCCTTTCAGCCTCTGTCCAAGTGATCCTTGGTGGAAGGAAACCTGGGTCAGGAAGAACTCATCAGATTTATGTGCAGATCTGGATCAGGCGGCAGATCCGATTTTTTTTAACTTTGTGAGATAGGGTTTCGACATTTGTATCATTTCCTGGCGAGTAATTTATGGATCTTGATTAAAAAACAGACACATTTAGGGATCTTAGATCTACAAGTGAGTGTGATTTGGTGCAGTTTGATTTGAATTCAAGGAGACTTATCAGCCTTGGAGGTCTGTGCTCTTCTGAATATCATTCTAGTTCACTGTCTGCTTCCATTGCACAGAACATATTCAGTTTTTTAGAAACACACGAGCCTGAGTTCTTGTATGCAACTTAGTTTAAAGTGTTGAATACTGAGTTTTCACTGTGTTTTATTTGTTGCAGAGATCATACAGGAGGAGCATCACACATATGACCTGCAGACATTGTAAGAATCTAATATTCTGTCCACTTTCCTACAGCCACGTTACAGATTACTGTCATTTTTACAAATTTCTGTTGTTCAAGATTATATTAAACACATCAGTTTAATTGTTGTGATATAATTTAGTCAAAGATAAACTGTTCAAATAATTATCAAAACCTTCTATTTTGAAGCTATCACAGTGTAAAATTGATCCCTTTACGACATTACAGTACATTTTTCTATTACTGTATAAAAAGTTGACGTTAAAATACTCTTGTCTCAACAGCCAACGTGGGGGAAGTATTTTTGCGGTGATGCAGTCAAGACCAGGTAAAGTACAGTTCCAGCTTCAGACACCGTATCTGCTGATGACAAGTTATCAAAGATATTTCCCGCAGGGATTCCTATTTATTATTCACTTTTAATTTGCATATTTAACCAACTCTGATATATTTTCCCCCAGTCACCAGAACCAATCAGATAACTTCAACCACAGTGTATGTATATAACAATATATAAACTAATCTCATCTCTGTGTATTGCAGTTTGTATTTGTTTTTATGAACACAAGTTAAAAATAAACTAAACTCAAAGATTGGATGTTATAGTCTATGCAGAAAACCACTAATTCATGTATTTTTTCAGTGAAATTCAAGAGGAACTATCATTTAGTAAGCTTATCTTTTATTTTCGCAAGATTTAGCAGCCCTCATTTTACATAAACCTGCAGTGAGCTGAATTATCTGAAGATTTAATCCTTCACCCTGTTTTACAGACGAAGCTGATGAACAGTCAGATTATGAAAATGTCAAACAAGGTAACTTTCCATACACAACACGCACATAAAACACGGAATTACATTCATTTTCAAGTATTTGTGTTTTTGTTATTGTCTGACTGCATCATTGCTGTTCTGTATTAGTCTGCACTGCTGCACCTCACACAAGGAAACTGGAACATACATACGTGTAAGTACATCAGCTCTGCTCATTCCCTTATTCCAACAGTACTAAATCGAAACATACTTTATTTCAGCATCACGTTTTTTGAATATAGATTTTCCTAAAGATTTAATGGAATTTTTGTCTAAGAATTAAATAAAATTAAATAATTCATCTGAGTATGAAGTCTAGACCTTTTTAAAAATAAAAAAAAGGTTTCTTTAAATGTTATTTTTCATTTAAAACTTTGGTTTTCCAGATGCTTCAGAAGAATAAAAAAAAACATTCACCAAAACTACATAATTGTATTTAATGAGCTTTATTATTTTAGCTCGTATTTACATTGAATAACTCTGTGGAGTCAGTGTGAATCAAACTCCATGAGAAACATTTAAACATTTAGACTGAACTCTGTATGAAGTTCTTGATGTGGCTACGTGGCCATTCAAGTATAAATCTACTTACATACAGAACAGTGGGTTCACAAATGTCAGGTCTGTGTATTGTCTTTAGATCTCCACTCCCGGCCGCAGTGTATGGAAATGAACAGATCACAAAAGTTGAAGCTGGTGAGCATTTTTATTTGCTCCTCTTTTCTTTACCCTTTAAAACTGAAATGTGTTTGTCACCAGTTTCTCCAAATGACATATTTTATTCATTTCAACATTAATTACACATTGTTGTTGTTTGTTGTCTAGGTGCTGATCAACCATTCAGTGTTTATGAAAACTTTTTCCAATCATTGCCAATAAAAGATGGTATGTCCACTGTCCTCTGTATCAACATATCTAGTAGACAGACATTATTGCTCATGGGCTCCAGTGCCTTAAAGCTCTACTCATTCCAACAGATGCTGATGACTACGAAAACTCGGAATTCCTAGAGCAAACTCAGCAACAACAAGAAGATTGTGAGTAGAACAGTCAGTGTTGTTTTTTTAATGGAGTATTAATCTGTAATTTACATTAAATTACAAACTCTTTGTAGCCTGCCTGAGCTGAAGTAAACTCACAGGCAATTATTACAACTGTGATATATATTATAAATCACCTTTTAAGAAGAGAGGTCAAAGGTTTATCTGTATAATGATAGATAGAGATAGTGATAGAGAGAGGGAGAGAGATTCTTTTACATCATAGTTTAACGAATCACTGGTATTTCGTGTTTTCCTTGAATACAGTGTATTGGCCTTAAGGTATTTACTGGAAGTGATTGTGAAACTTTGAAATCAGAGTTGAAAAACAGATCCGAAAATTTTAAAGGTTTAAAAACGAGTTAGTACAGTAATAGTGAAACTGCTGCTTTTTCAAACATATTAAAGCTGTTTCTTCTCCTTCTAAAAATATTCAATATCGTAATGTAAGTACCAACTGGAACGACTGAGGTAGAAAAAGAGAGAACATATAACTGCACCAGTGCCTCAGCAGAGGCCTCATGTACAGTAGTTAATGTAGTTAAACCTGCTGCAGAAAATCGTACCTGAGTGAACTCTACAACAAAACACACATTGAACATTGAAATCATTCACCCGTCCTTAGCAATCACCCTGAATCACCCCGGCAACCACAAAATCAATCCTTTCAACTACCTAGAAACACCATAGAAACGGGGCCATGCACCAACCCTAACAACCAGCCAATCAGATTCCATCGTCCAAACTTTTCTTTAACAGCTTAACGTGAGCCAACAGTCAAACATCCAGCTGCTTATCCAGAGGGTTTTCTTCACAAATCCATTCATTTCTGTCGAGTGTTGCATAACATCTAAGGCCAGTTATAATACGCTTGTTAAAATGCTGATGAATGCCTCTGCTAGTCTTTTACAGTGATGACGACTCTGTCACGGAGTTTGTGCAGAGGTCATCAGCAGCGTTAAAACCTAGAAATCGAATCAAATGTTTTCCTATACTTCACAAAAAGACACACTTCATGACATTAACACTGCTGCCTGTGGAATAATAGAGATAATGTGTATTTGTACTTTTGTTAGATTTTTTTATACCCTAAAAATGTCTAAGAACACTTAACCCTTTTTACGTTGATTTTACATCTGACTCATACACAATGTAACACACAATAACTTTAGCATAAAACCCTTTATACTTTTTAGTGAATATATAGACATTCTGAAAGCTGCTAATTTGCCGTATTCACTTATTACACTGAATGTGAAATGTCTTTATTTCTGGAACAGCTGAGTCAGAGTCCGATTATGTGAATGAAAGCAAGGTCTGCACCTGACGAGGACCCTCATCAGAAACATCAGTGAATGATGCAGACAGCCTCTGTCCGTACCTGAAAGTACAAGTTGCTCAGTTTTATTGTGTCTCTGCTGTATGATGTGCAAATGATGTGGACAGCTGTGTGAATAAATACTCATGAACCCTCATTGTGTATTGTCTGTGAAAACAGAGGGCGCCATCTAGTGGTTAAACATACAATATATATAAAGTAATTAACTGCCATTTCCTATGAAAGACACGTTGTTGTTTATATTTGATGTTCTTGTGCGTTTTTTTTCCTGGGTATGAAAAATTGAGCACTACGTCTTAGAGTAGAGTTTATGAAACTGCAGGAACAGAATAGTGCTTTAAGATGGAGATGACTTTACATTTGATTCAGATATTTATAGACATAGTAAGTGTATTAAAAATGGAGGGAGCTGCGCATGTACTTCACAGACCGTACATAAAGATGGACGACATGACTCCTCCCTGAAAGTGAAACCAAAGTAGTATTGCATTCTAGGTCCTAAACCCTGCCTCCTCTATATTAGTGGATGGAACATGTTTCAAGCTAATAGGCCACGTCATACATTTTTCATTTCAGGTAGTTTCACACTGATTTCTGTCCAGTTTTGTTTCTAATTTGTTGATGCTATGAAAACAGTCATTATTGACATGAGACTCACACTCGATTGGTCCAGCCCCCGACTGCTGCTGTGCAAATTCTGGCTCGACATGACGTGATTGGTTCAAGATGGCAGCGCATATGCCAAGGATATTTTGGCTTCTTTTCTGAAAAGTGGGAGGAAATTCCAACACAACATCCAACTTTATACAGAGACAAGGAATTCTCATTGTACCTTAGCTGGTAGATAACTGTGTTGCAGGTGATAACACATCACAGAATACGCTGCACTGTGACAACATTACATCATGCAAAGCCCTTCAGAATAAAGAAACAGGTCGGACAGGAGTTTTACACAGAGACGGTTTTATTAACCTGAACAGATCAGCTGAGATCAACACATCTCAGTCTGACGCTGCTCAAACCAACAGCCAGAGAAGACGAGAACCGAGCCAACGTTAGTGTGAACAGACAGAAAGTATTACGTCAAGGTACACACACATTAACCATTTCTATATATATATACCGAATGTATACCACGTTGTCAAAGGAGGTGCATTGATGTTCTGGGGCAGCTATGGAAAAGTGACGCAGCAATACACACATTCATACACGCACATATACTCAAGAGCCAGTGTTTAAGTTCCTCAGGGGTGAACTGACGACTCCACTTATACAGCAGTAATCCAGATGAGTCAGAGAAGCTAAGCAGAACTCCGACACCGTGTGACGGTAACACTTTCGATGTTTCAGTCGTAGGTCAACAGGGAAATGTATCACCAGAGCAAAGAAACAACTTCCACCATAACAAGCCATTTGATCAGTTTTAGTCTTAATTCTGAGAAATAAGGCAGAGGGCTCTACTTGTTACAGCCATCATTGAAGGATTAGAGGCAAGGGACATGATTCCTCCGTGAACCACAGCTGACATTACTTTAAACACAAAGCCTGAATACAAGATGAAATGGCAGAGAAAGCAGGTGTTTTTTTGCAGGGTGGGGAAGGTTTCAGGAGTAAACAGGAACCTATCGACCTCTCACACATTCACTCAGCAACACCCACCCACACACACACACACACCAGTGGGCTGATGGAAAGTCTAAGCACTGCTGAGGGCATCCACGCCGGGCAGGACTTTACCTGAGGACACAAAGACAGTGAACACACCGTCAACATCATTGTTATGCTTCAGTACAACTCAGCACTGAAATGACTAAAAGACTAAGCTTTTACTTTTTCTTCATCCTGTGAGGGTTATAACTTTTTATTTGAAACTCAAGCATCCATAGAACCTGGGGGGAAAGTTCGAACTGTAATGATCTGTTTGAATTTAAAATACAGAGTCTAAAGAGACTCAGACTGTCCCAAGTAGTTTGCCTCAAGATCCAGCAGAGGGCGCTCACTATCAACTTGACTGATTTCATACCCTCTTCACTAGTAAAGTCATGTTGCGTTGTTCTGCTAAAAAAATGGAGGATGATATTCAAATATATTCAAACTTCTGAGTTGTAGGAAAAAGCATCTTTTAGTTTTTCTGTCACTCACCCTCCAGCAGCTCCAGGCTGGCTCCGCCTCCTGTGCTGACATGGCTGACCTTGTCCTCGGTGTTCCACTTGGCACAGCAGGTGGCAGTGTCGCCCCCACCTGGACACAAACAAACACACATCGTTCAGACATGATTTAAATGTTTATGTCTAAATTCTATAAGACTCTTGTAGGAAGTTAATTTACCTCAGGTTATATTTACTTTGAACAGCTCCGAAAACATACTTGAATTTGGTAAAATGTTGGCACTCTGACTCACCAACTGAATAACATGGCAACAAACATACAAACAGCATCTTTCGTCCACCTTCTTGTCTTTCTTACCGATTATTGTGACACACCCAGCTTTGGTCACCTCGACCACTTTGTCCATCATGCTCTTCGTCCCTTTGGCGAAGTTTTCCCACTCAAACACACCGACTGGGCCGTTCCACACGATCTGCTTGGCCCGGCCCACCACCTCTGCATTGGCCTTACAGCTCTCTGGTCCACAGTCCAAACCCTGCAGTGGAGAAAAAACAATATTATAACCAAAATAAGAACATATGAATTGAATTTGATAAAGATGAAAATAAATAATGATTTCTCACCATCCAGCCAGCGGGAATGCCTGCAGCAACGGTGGAGGTGCCAACGGTGGCTTTCTCATCAAACTTGTCAGCGGTGACAAAGTCAACGGGCAGCGTGATCTTGACGCCATTCTTCTTAGCTTTGGCCATCAGGTCTTTGACAATGCCAGCCCCCTCCTCATCGAACAAGGAGGTACCAATCTGACAAAGGCAGGAGGAAGTGAGGGAATGGGAGTGAAATATGAACCACAGACTAGTGTCGAGCTGCTGAGCTGGTTTGTGATATGTAGACAAATAAAGGACTGAGTCAGAAATATGTCACAACTGGCAACATATGAAAAGTTGAGTTGTGGATTATATCGTCTCTCTTTTGGAAAAATGAAGCTCAGAAAATTCTCACCTAATGAGTAACTTAGTTTTTGTTGTTACTAGGTAAAAAAAAACATGATTGAGAGGGAGGGCTCTAGTATTGATTCAATCTGTGACGACTTCCACCAGATAGAAGTCCTCAGGTTTAAAGGTCGCAGTTCTCATGGTTCTCCACTGACAGATAAAAGGTTCGATTAGAGAACTGTTAAAGCTGTAATGCA
The DNA here is from genome assembly GCF_024713975.1 of Paralichthys olivaceus. Taxonomy (NCBI): domain Eukaryota; kingdom Metazoa; phylum Chordata; class Actinopteri; order Pleuronectiformes; family Paralichthyidae; genus Paralichthys; species Paralichthys olivaceus. The sequence continues at coordinate 11,069,912 of NC_091107.1, read as the reverse complement.
GCAAATCTGAAGTAGTGAACACTGCTGGTGCTCAAACAGACTTTAAAACTTTTCTTTTGTTCATGTCACAGCAGATAATAACATTCATGACAAAAATATGACCCCTGACCAAAACATTTTAAAAAAGCCAGACTTTTGTTTTAATCTGTTTTGGATTTCCAAAACATTGATGTACCCTTGCTGCGGATTTTCCTCACCTCCATGTTGTTGAGGACTTTGAGGAAGGTGAAGGCCATGCCTCCGCCAATGATCATCTCATCGACCTTATCCAACATGTTGTTGATCAGCTGGATCTTATCTTTCACCTTCGCTCTGAGAAACAAACAGCAGAGAGGCAGAACATGTCAGCATAGATAAGAAACAGAAGAGGTGGCCAACATGAGAGAAAGATGATAGTTACATATAGTACTAAACTAGTTTGAATCAGTTTCTGTAACAGTTATCACATCATCATAGTATTCTTGGCATCATGTATTTGGATGCATATGATTCTACCCTCACAACTACTTCAGACCTCATGATTTCTGTTTCACTACAGTCTGAACTGTGATTACACTCGTCCCCTCTGTTTGTGAACTGGAAGAATGTGATTGGCTGCACCGCTCAACGCTGAGCGGATGTGACAGTTGCACAGTGCACTCAAAAAATCACGGGTGGCCAATGGCAGCTTGGCTAAACAGAGTATTACAGCAGCTTTACACACTGTTTCCTCTTTATTCATTCACAACCTGGACTGAGAGAAAACAAGGACCATACAAATGTAAAACCACTTACAGAGAAATTGAAACACAGGAGGTTGAGCTACAACAGCTCATTATCACTCTGCTGCTTCTTATCATTGATTAGAACAATTAAAGACTCATAACTTAAGCAGTCATTGAACTGTAATGTCAGATGAAACAGGAGGATATTAGCCAATTTCCTCAGGGGACATCTGTCAGCTTGTGCAAATACAGAGTGATTATTGTGGTTCTACTTTAAACACATCTTATGTTCCTGTATTTATATCTTTGTAGCTTTAGAGGAAACTAAAATGTAATTTACTGACACAAACATGAGAAAACATTCAAAGTGACTTTTACATGCAACTATTGCATAATTTTAAATTATATCGTCCAACAAACACTGAAAATATTTTATATAAATGAAGAATTTAAATTAGAAATATACATTGAATGAGCTCTCATCTCCACACTAAGAGCTGAGCAGTGACCACTGTGTCTTGAAGAAAGCAGTGCACTGTGACACCACAGATTACATAATGAGCTTATAGTCTATTCCTGGATGGTCACCTGGGTGTTTTAACAAGAGGCTGCAGTGTGAACAGCAGGAGACGGAGATAACACTAAAAAGTCACACTGTCTTTTAAAATAAAATGGTACCTACTAAAATAACTGGTGTTGTCAGTTTTAGCTTTTAATCCCGGTTTGATGCAGGGGAACACAACCGTCCTTTTGATTTTTGCTGTAAGGCACTTCAGTAGCTTTGACTCAAAACCCAAACAGCTTGTGCACAATGTCAATCAAAGCGTATGACATTAAAAATGGTTTGGGAAAGGTTCCCATAAAAGATTTGGTATGCTCTATCACATTCTGGCTCTTTTTATTGCTCCGTTATCTCTATGTACTGGGTTGAAGTGTAAAATTCACATGGGAATGTATATAAAACCCTGATTTTGTAACAATTGACATGGTATATGTGTTTAAATGCTATATTTCAGTTACTGACTGTCTCAACACATTTAAATCAAAACCAGTTTAACTGTTTTGTAAATAGTGAGAGAGAGAGACACAAAGATGGGAGAGTCTGTGGTCATTTTCAGTTTCTGTTGTTAGATGTGGAACCAGAGAGATACATGGTCATGGCTCATAAACAGGCAACTACAGTTATTATTCAGGTGGGGGGCTGCAGATAAAAATGATTATTTCATTATTTATCATAAAATTAACAAAAGTAAAGCTGCTGTGCTGAGATCAGCTTTACTGAAGATGAAAACATGAATTCCACCCTATTAGAAATGTGGCTGATGAAGAACAAATATTTGGCTCCTGAAATGTTTCCGACAGACATCAAGTGAACTGGCAAAAAAAAAAGATTTACCTCCAGTTTACAAACTGTTGTGTGTTGTTTTGGTGTCTGATTAGCCTTTAATTGCATTAATCTCTTACTCCAAACAGACTTCCTAGATAATCTTTCATGTTTCACTTGTACCTTAGAATTACACTGCAAGCTACGCAGCCCCTCACATTTTATTTTAACAACTGGGTTGTTTTCAGTCCCATCACCCACGAACACGCTCAAACTTGATGAATGGTTGAAACAAATCATTCTCACCCTCCGAGGATGGCAAGGAAGGGCCTCTGAGGTTTCTCCAGAGCCATGGCAAAATATTCTAGCTCCTTCTTCATCAGGAAACCAGCGGCCTTCTGAGGCAGATTCACTCCCACCATGGAGCTGGGAGAGAAGGAGAGGATGATTTTTCATATTTTTGTTATGACAGCATTATCATATCCAGGGTTTCTGCACAGTTGAAGTTAAATTTAATGCCATATAGAATGCAACCTTTAAAATTCCTGCAAACTGAAGTTGAGGTATCTTTGCTATTGATCTCCATAATGACTGTACCCAGACATTCCGAATCCCACTCACCTGTGGGCTCTGTGAGCTGTGCCGAAGGCATCGTTAATGTAAACATCTCCCAGTTTGGACAGGGATGCTCTGAAGGAATCAATCTGCTCCTGGGTGGCCTTGGTCTGAGGGACATAAAAGATTAGAAAGGGTCACAGAAGAAGAACACAGAGGGAGAGAAGTAAAGACAATCAGTGGCTGACGTCTGAGTTTCTTTTCACGTCTCGATTTCACCCACAAATGATTTACAATTTGCCTAAAGACAAACACAACCGGATGAGCATCTGGATTCTAAGCAAGGCCTGTGTCTTCTCTCTCATTATATCCTACCACAAAGAAAATATAACATTGTTGTGCATAAGTCAGGCATTGTTTGATGTTTAAAAATGTAAACTGCTCCTGTTATTTTAGTTTAATATATCATACCAATGAGAAAAATGGTCCATGGCATTGAAAACAGCATTTTATTAATCAGCACGTGAATTAAAATCCTGCTTACTCCTGCTACTATGTGGCTCCAGCATATATGAACAAACTTTGAGCAGCAGTATTCAGTCATTGTGGATCAGGTTTGTGCTGCACTTTAACAGTCAGAGGTCATGACAGAGAGTGGAGTCCAGAAAAAGGTCAAAAGTGCTCTTCAGTGTCGTTCAAATGTCAGACGTGAGTACGGCCAAGTCACTGCTTTTCACCTTTCCCTCTTCAGTCCACATGACAGATTATATTTGTATTAAAGTATTACAGTGTCTCTTTCATAGTTTATAGTATTATCACATCATTATTCCTCTCCTTCATTCACCAAAGGGTTGAGAAACGGTGAAGTGATTTCAGTGTCTGGAGCAACTCTTTTGCTGAGCAATTATTTTATAATAAGATGAGTGTGATACAGTAGAGCGGTACAGTAGAAACCAAACCACACAGGCTACATACCAACCAGGCCTCTCAGGACAGGAAAAGCAACACATGCAGCCAGGACAGCCCACTGACCTTCAGCATAAATGTCAGCAGGACAAGGCTGCTGATCCACTGAGTGACCTGGGATCAGTTTTTATACAGCATAGATATCGAGCATCTTCATCTCATGAAGAGGAACAAGATTATGGTCATCACACAGATGTCAAAGTCTCTTCCTGGTTCCCCTCCAGAGGGAGTGAAGGAAAAGATGGCACATTAGGCGCTGTGATCTTAAATGTCTGTGTGACGAACAAACTTTAGATTCAAAAAGATGATGACGTGAGAGACTGAACTGAATCTTAGCAGTCACTGCAGAGCTCCCGACCATGACATCAATAGATGGTGACTCAGCTCTTTCCGAGCGACACTGCAGCTGGAGTGACTATGCATTTTCCACCAGGTGACCCAGCAGTGAGAATATGTGTCCTACAGCCACAGCTGTACACATCGCTCGACTCACCCCTACCAGTGATACAACCACTCCCTCATTTGAAACAACACTATCTTTGTCCCCTCTTCACACTAACGGATGATAGAGTGTGATGGTAACAGCGTTAATACTGAGTCAAATTAAAAATCTTAAATAATAATGTACTGATGTGAAACTGAATAAATGGTCATATTTAAGTTATATAAACTGTATTTGCAGATTCTCAATACTAACTTAATGTAAACCAAACATATTATGCAACAAATTCTGCCAAACATAAAACAAACAGTAATGTGTCCTCAATCAGAACAGGAACTGAGAGACTCACCTTGTTTCCTGAGGCATCCTTGCCTTTACCCTCTTCAGCGACGTGGAAGCGGAGATTCTCCAGCAGGATGACTGATCCAGTGGCGGGGTTGGCGCAGGCAGCTTCCACCTCTGCACCCACACAGTCCTTCAGGAAGGTGACATTCCTGCAGAGCCCCAGAGGACCAGTGAGGATGATTCATCTTTTCACAAACCCAATATTCTATGATCTTGACAGACCAAACTTAATTATAATTTGTTTAGTGAAAAAATATGAATATTCCAGTTATCAACTCATCTTATGCTCTAAGAAATAAACTGGATGTATAAAGAGGAGTGGGGGGGAAGTAGAAAGTCAGCGATTCAGTCTATAAACTCACTTTCCAAGCAGGGTCTTGAGCTCGGCAGCGACAGGCTCCAGGGAGTACTTCTCAGGCACGAAGTTCCCATCAGGGCGGCCCAGGTGGCTCATCAGCACAACGGACTTGGCCCCGTTGTCCAGGCAGTGTTGGATGGTGGGAACGGCCGCCTTGATTCTGAAAATCAAGGAATATTGACTTGATATTTTCCTCCTGCCACTCTCTCTCTTCTTCTTTTTACAATGTAAATCAGGAACTTACTATTTTTTTAACCGTGAGAACAAAAAGTTGTTGCAAAAAATAAAATGGGCTTTACCTCTGGTTGTTTGTGATCTTCTTGTCCTTCATGGGGACGTTGAAGTCGACCCTGGAAGAGAAAAAACATAATTACCTGGATTAAAGAGACTATTGACATGAGCAGTGCATCAGGGAGGTTTGTGTGATTTCCTGTGTTTCTAGTTAAATTTTAACCAGGGATGTTGCAGTTCATGGTCAGCATTTCCTCTCCCAAGCTAAAGGGACACCCCATGTCATATTATATGTTTTCACACAGTTCCATGCAGTGAAAGGCTTTCATCAACATGTCATTGGCAACCTTTATACTGCTGCTCTGCCCATTGAGCTCTGTGTACCTCCAGCCCTGCAGTGATACAGTTAATGAGAATATGCTGCATCCCTCATACTCCAGTTACATAAGCTCCTTCTTGTCTGAGGACCTGATGAACTGAGACACATGATCAGATTGCAAACACACACACACAAACACACACTGCCAGTGCCATTAAAGCAGCAATCCATTGTCTCATTCTAAAACCCAGCAGTCAGCAGTTCAGAGGCTCAACAGCTCCTGTACAGAGACAATGCTCGGCCAACTACCAACTGTAGTAGTTCTAAGCTGTTTAATAGTTCTTTCTGTTGTCATTAGCTTGGACATTCAAGCTGAGCTGCTCCACAGGCTGAAATAAGCTCAGTGGACGAGTTAAAACCTTGATGGGCTAAGACAAAGAAGTAAGTTAACTAATCAAGAAACCTCGGTGTGGCCAGACAGTTATTTTTACACCAATGGCAGGGAGCTAGTCAGTTGGAGTTTAGTCAGTTTTGTGTGGACAGGAAAAAGTTTTTCTTAGGCCCCATCGGTTCATATAAACTCAAACACTAAGACCAATGAAGATATCTGGCCTCTTCAGAATTTGGCTGCAGGCTACAGGTTATTGTCGGGCAAGGCCAGGTCTCTACAGCAACGTCCTGCCTTCCCTCTTTTTAATTCTGGACCAGCCACTCACACAAAGCCTCTCCTGCAATCTGTCTACAGCTGTAAGTTCATGAAACCCGTACAATCGGCATGCTATGACAGGCCCTGGGTGTGATATGAGGTAAGTCAGTGTAACACACTGTCAGTCCACACTGAGTCTAGTTCAACATGTATTTGACCTTTTAACACTGAGCAGTGCAGGCTGGGGGCGGCTGCTGCTGCCAGTGAACCTTGTCCTATGCCAACTGTTGTTACAGCACCAGACTGAGTGAACCAAAATGGCCCTCTGACATTTCCACACAGGTGTCAGTTTCAAGTGCAATCTGTACGCACTGATGTTAGATAGATGTAAGCCTGACTCTCACTGTCTGCAGTGATGTTAGTTTAATGTAAGCCTGACTCTCACTGTGTGCAGTGATGTTAGTTTAATGTAAGCCTGACTCTCACTGTCTGCAGTGATGTTAGTTTAATGTAAGCCTGACTCTCACTGTGTGCAGTGATGTTAGTTTAATGTAAGCCTGACTCTCACTGTCTGCAGTGATGTTAGTTTAATGTAAGCCTGACTCTCACTGTGTGCAGTGATGTTAGTTTAATGTAAGCCTGACTCACTGTGTGCAGTGATGTTAGTTTAATGTAAGCCTGACTCTCACTGTGTGCAGTGATGTTAGTTTAATGTAAGCCTGACTCTCACTGTCTGCAGTGATGTTAGTTTAATAGACAGTTTAATTAGACGGTTTGAGAAGCAGTGGTCTAACGTCACTGGTTTGATTCCCGCTGGATGCAGTGATGGTTGCATCCATGCAGCATCTCCTCACAGGCACGTAACATGGCTGGAAGACGTGACAACCCACAAGTTCACTTCCTGTTCTAGGTTGAATTGTCTGAACTGATCCGCACATCGTGGATCATCCGTGTAGGTTCTTCACCACAGATCTAGTTAGTTACTTCAGGTAGGAAACGTGTAGGCGGTGAAATATCACTCACATTATCCCATTAGCCGCGGCGGTAGCAGAAGCTAACAGACAGACCAGAGACGCTCACCTCATAATGACGCGCTTCCCCTTCACGTCCACCTTGTTCAGGGTGAGTTTGTTGGACAGAGACATGTTGTTGTTGCTGTAGTCGCTTGGTTCTTGCACCTTCCTCGCTGAGTCTCCTCCGCTTCCTTCGGCTGCTTGTGGGTAAAACACCGAATGACACCTCTGACCTTAGCGCAGCGCGGAGGGACACCGGCGGGGCGGGGCAGAGAACACTCCCCCGTAACGTGATTGGCTGCAGCGCAGGGAGGGCAGTACATTTGATTGGATTCAGTGGCTGTCTGTTATCTGACGTAGGCGGGTGTTCCGCTGCTGTCCCCACCCTCATTTTACATGGATGTGGAATTATTGGATCTTTGAACAGTTTAATTCAGTTTTATGCTGAATTATATTATTATAGTCATGTGTATCTTTAATCTATATTTTATTCTACATAACTGCAGCAAGGAAGTGGAAACACATTGACTGCAAATAAATCAAAATCAAATACACAAATCATGTAAATTGTTTTCTGGGATAGTTGCTAGTTATGCTGTTTGATTTTGGAGAAAATTAGTTAAGAATAAAAAATCTGAAAGGCTCTTAGCTAACACACTTCAACGAATTAAAGTACATTTTTCGGTTTTAGCTTGTAAATTGTGACAGATTCCAATATCTTGATCCCTGTAATATATGCATTTTAAATTGGTGGTTAAAGTATTCAAATCATTAAAATATTAATATCATAAGTTATTATCATGAACATGTTTAAGGAGTTTTCCCAAATTGATTATGGTCAAGTTGCTATTCTGTGCTTAAAAAATAAGGAACAATCAGTCAGTATAATCACATTTAATTTATTTGAACATAGTAACATGTTGGAATAAGCACAGCAGGCATTCACTGTCTGAACACAGATATTAATTATTCATCTGTACAACCAGAGGGTTTATTAGGTGACACAAAAATCAGTGGCTCGTTATTCCTCAGCCTCTCTCCATTCTTTGGGCATGACCTTTCCGACTGGTGACAGATTCCAGGTGATGCCAGTCTGAGTCAGCACCTGCACAAAAACAAGAAACACAGAAATGAATCAAAAACATAGCTTTTTTTTTTTTACTTTGATCAGTTTGCTGATAGATAACAGTATTGCTCACAAACTTAAAACTCTTGTTAATATAAAATTTAAGCCAAATATTTAAGAATCAGTATTTTTAAATGCTTACAAACTGAAACAATACACAGACAGACACATAAATATTTTCTCCAACATGCATCTTTGTTATATTAGGTCAAATGGGCTATGTAACATGACAATAAACAAGCTCAGATCGCCCTCCAGTGGTTATGACAGTTGGGTTTTTAATCAATTTATCAAAAACTACCAAAATAAGAACTCTATAAAACAACAGGGTAAAACAGATAAATGCACGGTCCACAGTTATTCAATTTAAATGCGACCTTCTGGTTAAACTTAACTTCACTAAGTATGACTCGAGCATTTATTTATCCTTTGTAAATGCAACCCCCATTTTACCTTCACTCAGGTTGCTCCATAAACCACTATGTGAGCAAGCTGTCAGTTAAGGTCATGCTTATATATATAAACCTGATGTGGACCTACACGACAGAACTACTTACATATGACCACACAGTCGTGCAGAAGACAGCTCCACCGAGCATCAGGCCATTGCCGTACTTGGAGTGGAAGTCCTGGCGGACGGTGGATCCATGTCTCACCTGTCGCACCGCCTGACCTGGATGACAACAAAACACAGCCTTCATGGTGATGACAAGCATATATACACTGCACTAGTACTAACTTAATATTATGAATTCAAACTTTCAAGTATATAAACACTTCCTTTATGAAGACTCTATACAACTATGGATTATATGAAGCTCAAAGGTGGAAAATAAAAGGAGCTGAAATAAATGATGCTGGATATTCTAATGAGGATGTCTGAACAGCTGAACTGATCAGTCAATAAATCAATTAGATGATTAACAGAAAAACAATCAGCCACGATAATCTAATTATTACTCAAATCTTTATTTGAACAAAAACTCCAACATGATCTCGTTCCAGTTTCTCGGAGAAAAGAATTTGCTGCCTTTCACAATATTGAAAATGGTATGTTTGGATTTAAGCCATTGGTTAGAACAGGATATCTGATGTCACGTTTGACCTTAAAAAGCTCGGATGGCCATTTTCTCAGTCATTTTCTTTCATTTCCAAAATTTTACAATTTCTAATCCATAGATTAATTTATTGTGAAACTCATCAGTTGCAGACATGTGTATCATCTTCTATTAACCAAATGTCAGATGAATTCAGGATGTATTATGATGACACAGCATGACCTTGCATTACCTTTTTTTTTACACTTAACCACTTGCATATCAACAGCAAATACATTTGTGGATGAATCAACAAAACAAATCTGGGTTGAGGAGTATGTCTTTAAAAGTCATACTTCCAATATCTTTGTGGACAATTTCAATAGAACATTAATCTAAACTGCAACTATAATGATAGCAGTTTTCAAAATAGTTTACTAAACTTTAGCACATTGCCTCTGTTTTAAATCGCTGTGAAGTGAAACCTGTGCACTGTCAGTCAATAAAACACATCTGAGGACGTCAAATTGGGTTTTGGAAATTTGTAAAAAATGTTTACAACTATCTGATATTTTATTAGATTGAAAGACAAACTGACACAATAATCAGGAAGTTAACAGGTAATGAAAATAATCCTCACATTGCTTTTCCATAAAATGTAAAGTCGACTCAGGGCAATAAACAACTGTATCATTTAAATTAACATATTAGATCTTTGTTTTTAATTACGATTATACTGCAGGATAAGAGTCATCGTGAGACCAAATCCCTTCAAAATAGCTTCTGGATTATTTACCAAACTGGGAATATTGTCCTTCCTTTATCTGACCCTCCTATTTCCCAGGCCTCACCTGAACTTCAGTAACAGTTAAAGCAGAGTCTACTACTCGAGAAGGAAAATATGAGCAACAACTTAGCTCATCATTAATATAAGTTGTACAGGTCAATGTCTCGGACAATGACATCTCGAAGATGAACATCAAAACAGAAAGACTAATTGAACATTAACACGTATCTTAAATGTGGGAGATAATTTACGTGATTTCATAACACAAATCTCTTTACTGGGACGTATAACGACTTCTAAAGGGGAGATGCTAACGTTAGCTGGCTAAGTTAGCAGTAGGTAGCACGCCGGCCGCGGTCACGGATCGAACAGAGATCGTTTAACCTTGCAGCAGAACAACAGTAATCTACCGCCTGACCTCCACACGTACACTCGGAATATATTTCTACAAAGCACCGCTTCACTCACCGGTAACGTTGACCGCAGCTTTAGTGAACCGGTACATGTTTGTCTCGCCTGGTGTCTTCAGATACCCTTGAAGAGCGGAAGTCCAATATGGCCGCCGCACGTACACACACACACAGCGGATGTGACGATTGCATTTACGCGTAAAAATGCGAGCGTGTGGGCGAGCTACACCGAAACGCAGGGCAGTAAAATACACACGCAGAAGAAGCAGTAATTATTTATATGTTGCGAATTATAATTAGTGTGTGTCATGGGATGTAGAGAGTGAAGCATAAGGAGCACTGACGCTCCCGAATTGAACGCCGTGTCAGGATGGCCGAGTGGTCTAAGGCGCCAGACTCAAGGATCATCTCCTTCCGCATAGACGGGACTTCTGGTCTCCGAATGGAGGCGTGGGTTCGAATCCCACTTCTGACACATCTTTTTTATTTTAGATTCCTCATGTTAAAGTAAAGATAAAACTCATCAATCAGTGCTTATCCAATTAATAATATATTATACTATTATATATATATATATATGGTACAGAGGTTATCAGTCTGTAACGATTCAAATAATATGTGTGAATTATTTCCACTGATTTACTTTACTTCATCTCTCTTCTTTTCGAATATGTAGATTAAATCATTTAGCGTCTCATATCTTTTTCCTCAACACTGTTTATAAATAATACTTAATACAAATAATATATTATTAGTAGTAATTTTTAGTAATAATACTATTATAATTATATATTTTTTATGTTTTTCCCCACTTGTTTGTATTATTTATTTTTATATTTACATGTTCAAAATCAATACAAATGAATAAATGCTTTGACAAACAGGTTACTTTTTTAAATCAAATATGTGTGTGACCACACACTTAAATTTTCAGTGATTCCAATCTGTTCATTGGATTTACAGAGGCACTGCTTAAATGTCATATTGACAAACATGTCATTTACATTTGCAATTTGCGATCTTTAACTAATACCACCAAACAAGTATTTCTGCTTGTTTTGTTACATTTCAGTTACTGTTTATTGTATTTTTTTTGACTACTTTCCAACAACTGTTGGGTCCAAGTGTAATGTGTCATTTGTCTGCAGTTGTTCAAGTTTTATATTATGGAAACACAAGCGTACTGCTACTTATTTTTCAAACTGTGCCTGAAAGAGTATTTCTACCGTGTAGTGTAATATTTGAATACATTATCTCAACATTTAAAATCTCTTTTTAAGGAAAGTCAAGATGCAACTTCAGATATAGTTTGTAATCCTTTGTCTGCTTTTAAACCAACTGTAATATCTTAACTCTTTCTGTTTGGACAGATTATTATGTGTGGATTCAGGAAGTCATTTGCATCAGAATCATTTTCAGTTGTAACAAAGTCAATAAAACTTTTGTAAAGCGCTTAAATAAACAGACAGGCTCGCCCTCCTTTTGTACTTTTCTTTATTAAACCAAAAACATCAGTCAGGATTATAACAGTCTGACAGTATAGTACTTTATGTATGTACATACATAGTGTAGATGTTCCCTCATTGAATTTGTTTGAATGGAAAGTGGCAACAGGCTGTTCTATTTTTTGCAGCCTTGAACTCCAGCTAGCACTTTAACATATTGCTGAAAAAAGATGTGATTATCGATAACAGTTTTATCTGTTATCTAATTATCTTCAGAAACTATCTTGTCACCTTACTGAAGCCAATTCTGTGGATGATTTTTATTTTGACAAAATCATTGCACGTTACTTTCATTGCCCAATGGGGAGTTCAAAATCCAAGACTAACAACCTGGGTTGTCACTGTGAGAAACACTAAACTCACAGAATGAAATGTCAGGTTTAGTTTAGAAATGTTCTCAACAGAAATCAGCGTTTGAAATTAATTCTGTGAAACAAAAGTTTATTCGGTAAGTTTTAAGGAGCTTGTGCTGCTTGATCTGATAAACTTTGTTTTCTGTATTTTTGTTTCAAATTTGTAATTCCCTATATCTCTACAGAAGTGGCAATGGCAAAGTTAGCATGACTATACTCAGATTAGACACAAATAGAGAATAAACCATAATATCTGCATTCATATTTGCCCTAATGTTGAATCAAAATACCTCCTGAGATCATTAATTTCCAAGCAAACTGAGCCAGATGAATGACAGGATGTAAGGAATGTGTACAAATTGCAACAAAACCGCAGCCATATTAAAGTGTACGCCAAAGCTGTGGATGTGGGATGATGAAACTGATGTGAAGGGCTGATATTGATGCGAGCCGAACAAAGCAGATCTCTTACTTGAGACTAACTAACTTCAACCTGCCAAACATTTAACCATCAGCAGCTTCATATTTACATTACCTAATCTGAGCTCTGACAGCGTGCTCATATCTTCATCAGAAAGCCGTATACTTAACCACTTATGCCATCAAACCTTCACATAACTTTACATGGAGATGAATGGAGCCGGCATATCAAATCCAGGATTGTCATGATCCATAAACACTAGAATGCATATCAAAGAAGATGGAGTTCTCTCTGAATGGCCCCAACAGGAAGCAACCAGCATTGAATTCAAACATTAAGGCATCTATCATCTTTCCCACTTGGTCACATTTTTTTGTTCTAGTCCGACTTCTTGTCTTTTCCTTCCTCGTCGTCTGTGTACTCTGAGGGGTCCTCTCCCGGTTTCAGAAGCTTGCCGATGTAGTCATACTTAACTGGAATGGTGAAGAATAAAGAAAATAAGCAAATATTAATCATAATAATCATTTATTCGATTGCACTATGAAGCGCTTCATAAGGCAGTTATATAAATTATATATCATATATATACACCATGATTTTTTTCGCTGGATTCACAGTGAGCGAGTTGGGGGGTTCATGACGCTTCTAACAAGCAACAGACGCAAAAGTGAAAAAAAAAACAAAAACGAAAAAAATATCTCCTGAACAAGCAGTGTCACACACATCTTACGTATGTGTGAAAAGCAAACTGCTGGTTAAGTCTTCCCCAAATTCTCAGAAGTCATCTGCATGTCGCTTCTGAAACTTGCTTATTTCTAATATGAAAATGTGAAGATCTCTACTCACATGTGAACTGAGCCTCCCACTCAGAGAGGCTCTCCTGCTGCATGGCGTTCAGATCAGATAGGTCGTCATGTTCATCCTTCAGGGCGTCCTTCTCCAGGCAGAATGTAGCCAGACCTCTGGAAGCATCTCTGCCAGCAAACACACCATACGGTCCCTCTGCAAGACACACAAGACAGTCAACGCCTGTTTGAACAACATATGCTTAGAACTACAGTGCCTCCCCCCAGCAAGCAGATGCAGCATTTCAGTGGGTGTGCAGTACACTGACAAATTTACAGGATTGTGAGCTATCATGTTGGTCAGAGGTCACGCATAACAGAGGTTACAAGCTGAGATAAGGTAGTAACAGAGAGGTCTAACTCTGTGTCTCTTTCCAGTGAACAGAAATGAAGCACGACAGAAAGGTTTGTTATTTCAGAGAACTTCTGACAGTGGAAAAATGGCAAAACCCCCCTGATTGATTAACTACTGGATGCAACACTGGCTTATTTTAAAAATGAAGAAAACTTAAAACCAGAGCATTCTGAGGCAAGCTCTAATATGTCTTTTCTTTTGTTTTCTAAGGAGGGAAACGCAGTTTTTTTAAATTGACACCAGAAACAATTCTATCTCAGTGGAATGTTAACATATGTTTCATGCCTGTGTCTTCAGATTTGCTGAGTCACGACTTTGAGAAGTATTACTATTTTTTGACCGCAGTACCTCTGCCTCATCCTCAACCTTCTGGACACCAAACTATTCATATCAAATAGGGTAGAACGGTAAGAAATACGGTTGATACCCAACATTGATCGTTTTTTCGAGAACACAGAAAACCTAGTCTACCACGTATAGAACATAACATAATGTTCTACATAAAGATGGATGATGCATCTGTACTTCCTCCCACTGCGTTGCCATCTCGGTGATGTCATGTGGAGCCAGAATCTGTAAAAGCGAAATAAAGGTCTCTCCCATTCACCCAAGTCAGTCTCTGATGATCAAGTTATCCGAGAAAAAATAGACTTCAAGACTTAAAAATACTGGATGTGTATGTAACTTTCTTAGTTTGGTCTGTGTCCCATCTGCTAACATTGAGGCTGTGTTTATGATCTACACTGCAGTCAGCCACCAGGGGGCAATCGAGATTTTGTGGCTTCACTTTTGGAAGCTGTCGTGTCACCTTTCTATACAGTTTCTGGTTCAGAGCGAATCACATCGCGATATTTCATGCACTTAAAAAATAGGCCACGACCATAGCTCACTTTCTGACTGCACCTTTGAAAACATGGCGACGGCTAAATTGTTATAATTTTCCCTTTCCTCCGGAGTGACCCATCCTCTCGCATAGACGATCTGCGGCTTCAAGGCTCCAGCGGTGCATGTGTTGTGAAACGCGATCTGCTGGAGGGGGGTGTGGCGTCAGCGTCCAGTCACAAAAGTCAACTAAAACACGTCTGATCGTATTCTCAATTAAGTCTCACGCAAAATGTCACGCAACAACCCCGCCTCCCGCGAGCTTGCCGTTGCGTAGGTCACCCCGGAAGAGCTGCTAACCTCTCACCTGGCCCGTAAAACTTCTTCCCCCGCGTCACGTCGAACACTTTTCCGTTGACGGCCATGAGGATCCTCGGGTCCTGCAGCCCATCGTAGGGCTTCAGCTCCGCCAGGGTGAAGTCCCTCTTCTTCAGCTTCGGCAGCGGCTGCTCCACCTCCCCGACATCCGGCGCTTTGTCCCCGCGGAAGATCTTGTAGAGCAGGAACAAGCAGAGGCTGAGCAGGGTCAGGTTCAGCGGGGAGGTGAAGATCTCCTGGAAAATGCCAGCTGAAGTTAGCTCGCTTCCCTCTGGTTCAGCCATTTTAGTTCCTCTGTGCAGCGGCGCCTCTGTGTGCACCGTGTGAGTGTCGGGGTGGATCTCACGGATCCTGCACCAATCCCCGCTGCAGCCTCAGGGCCAACGGTGAACTCTTTAGACCAATCAGGCTCTTCTCACTGCGAGCTAGTTACTGAAGTATTTATTAGAAAGTCTGTGATACTTATATATTCATATATTCACAACACTACATCTGTATTATGTCTATACTTCAGTGCTGCTCTTTTACAAGTGTCATTATTGTTTAATATGTCCATTATTATTATGGTTCACTGATTATGTGATTAGTCCAAGAATACAAATAACTGAAACAACTTAGACAATCATTTATTAAAATGTTTTCTTTTCTTTTTTTTGTTGATCGACTATTTCTTTTAGTGTGACTTTTAAATCACTTCTTAAAACCCATTTTTATCGACTTGCTTTCATGTGATGTTGTTCATTTATTTTCATTGTCATATTAATGCTTTTATGTGTTCAAGTTTTCATGTGACACAGCTCTACATTTATCCATGTAACTCTACCTTGTGGATGTGTGTGGAACTGTGGATTACTGTTCCCTTGTCACATTGCATCCTGTTCATTATTTCTCTTATATGTACTTTTCTTGCTTTAATATCAAAGCACTTTCTAAATTCTATATTTAAAAAGCGCTATATAAATAAAGTTAATTATTATTTGTTGTCAGTCGATTTGGAGCACCTAGATTAAACTAGTCTAACACAGCTTTCTTCTCTTTTTCATTTACATTTCTTTCTCCTTACTCATTTTCTAAATTCCTTCTCCCTTCTCATTCCTTTGCCTCTTACGCTTCATTTTTGTCTCCATCATTTCCTCCTTTTTATATGGTCGCTTGATCTTTGTTAGTTTACCAACAGGCAAGCCCCTTTAAAGACAGAGACCGCACATAGCCCAGTGTATACCTTTATATAGTCAATGGCATTTAGTCTTCTAAACAAACAATCCATTTGGCTGATCAACCACTTCTCCATCTTTTTGCTCTGAGTTTACAGCTTGTATCTTTTGCTGGCAACTCCAATCTGATATGATTCTCTAGAGAAGCATTCATCAAATACTTTGTGTAAGGGCCAAATAAGGTCAAGCATGTCAAGACAAGGGCTAAAACATCTTTCTTTCTTCCATTTTTGAAAGCAGACTTTTGCTTCCTCTACAATTGTAAGTTCTCTCTCACAACCTGGTGGTCTATCCATCTATCTATCTATCTATCTATCTATCTAGATAATACTGGATCTTTTCCTGGATTAAGTATTGAAACTATAACTGACTGCTTCCAACTGGTTGGGATTATGCCTGTATCACATGTTTTACTAAATATTCGTAACACTACATTAAGTGTGCTATCACTCTTCTGATCTAACATCCTGTAGCACACTTCATCTTTACCTCGAAAAGTCTGTCGAGCGTTAGAACTGTTTCTCTTCAATTGAAAAATATCCTGAATGATAAATCCAAGTCATCCCCTGTTGCAGCCCTCTCATGTGTACATCCTGGGGTTTGTGCTGTGAGTACTTTCTCTGCATCATTTCGATTTTTCTGAGCTGTGAACAAATGTTCTGTTCTCTCCCAGTCTTATTACAGTACTGCCTCCTGCATGTTTAACATAGTGATTAACTGTGTAAAGTAAACTCCAGTTATTCGAAGCCCCCTGTCCTGGTTATCTCATTCTGGTCTATGATCCTAACCTCTCTGATACCGACCAACGCGGCTATGTAACATCCGGTAATTGTGTCATTCAACTGGGACACTTCCTGTTCCTGGAAACCGCATCTCTCGCCTCTGTGGTTCCCACCCAAACAAACAAACAAAGCTCAGCTGGACATTGTGTCTCCTCAGAAACACTTAGCAGCTCTGTCTGCTGTCAGCCGGACACAGTTCCAGAAGATGGAGCCCCTGTAAACCACAGACGGTGTTTGGCGTCTCTGTCTGTCACCGTATCTAACTTGCTCTTGATTTCAACCATTGCTCAACTGTGTCGGTTGGGTTGAGCTCGCTGCCTCTGTACAGCCTGAGCCCGGACACACACACACACACACACACACACACACACACACACACACACACACACAGCAGCCCGGCTTTTATTTACTGTTTTAGCTGAGCTGGGCAGAGATGACGAGCGGGTCGGTGACAGTCTTCTCTTTAAAACAAGAGTGATAGTCACGGATGACTGATCCATTTTGTTCGGCTCCCGGTGCTGAGGATCCGTTGAGTCAAGCTAGCTACAAGGTGAGTTCCCAGTATTTGTGTACGCAGCTGAAGTTAGCTAGGCTAGCTCCCAGATCTCCTGCAGTGCTGCTGCTTGTGGCCGTGTCACGTTGAGCTAACTGAACGACTCGCGTTTTCATGTAATTTAATGAAACTTCACTTTTTGTTTCCATGGAGCTGATTCAGATTAAGGAGTTGAATAATCTGCAGAGAGCATAGAAACTTAAAAGCTTGTTTCTCGTGATATTATGAGTAGAAAATACAAAGGTACGAGGTGTACCATTGTGTGATAGATAGAACAAAACAGTGTTGTTAATTAAAGTCAAACAAAACTGATGAAAGACATTTTATTTGTCATCCTCCGTATAATTTACTTATTTATCAGCTGTAAACTCTGCTTATATAACTTTTACTACTCTTCTTATATTCATTTAAACGTCAGACATATCAATTCTAATTTATAAAGTGAATACTTCAGGAGTTTGAATCGTTACACAAATCCAGTGATGTAAACATGCTTTTGTTAACTTTAAGTAGGTATATGCAGTGGCAGCAATACGTTAAAGAATGGGACACTTGATCAGTTGTTTGTCATAGTTTGTAGGTTATGGACATTTCAAGGAAAAAAAAGATTTCCCTAGATTTCCTCTTTTTCTCTATAGCATTGCGAATTGAATATCATTAGGTTTTGGATTTTTGTTCAGACACAAGAAAATACCGTCATGGCCACTTTGCCACTATATAACATTTTGTAGACTTAATAAGTAATCACTTAATTATGAAGTGATTCTTGTGTAAAGTATGAAAATAGATTAGATATCTGCAGACAACAAATTGTCAGATTGACAAAGTTAGAGGAAGTCAAATATTTGTAAATAATACCAGAGAGGTTATTTCAAGCAGTTTTGCATTATGGAGTACACATCTGTCAAAATGTTTGGTTTTCAAATTATCATATGTTTCTAACTAAATGCAAATTATGTTAATGACTTTAATATTATTGTGATGTTGTGTATCCTGTCTTTTCATCACTCAGCACACTGACCAGCCCACCTAGACTCATAGGTTGACCGCCACTGGCTGTGGCCTCGTCTCACCTTTTCCAGACTCTGTTAATATGACTGCAATGCGCGTGGATGCCAAAGTAGTGATGCTAGGAAAGGAGAGCGTGGGGAAGACCAGCTTGGTGGAGAGATATGTTCATCATCGCTTCTTGGTCGGCCCCTATCAGAACGTGAGTGTCAGCTGCTCCGCTTCCATATCCATGTCTGCGCGTTGCTGATTCCCTCGCTAAATGACAAGCATTATTTTTATATTCCCCGTTCTCTCCTTTTCCTGACAGACTATTGGTGCAGCTTTTGTTGCCAAACCGATCCAGGTGGGAGAGAAAGTGGTTACCCTGGGAATATGGGTGAGTTAGAGGCTACGTTTTAAACGTGCCTATGATCTATATATATATATATACATATATATATATCATAAGACCTTGAGTCTTTGTACTGACGTCAGTGCCAGAATGTAGCCAAGTGAGATCTAAAAAAGTGACCCCGTAACACCCTTATAGCCAATAATATGTCAATGTAAAACCTAAATTTTATGCCTTTTATGCTGATATTATGCTCTTTGTTTGAAAAACACATTCACAAATAAATTCTGTTTTTGTCTTCTCTTGCACATTTGACTTCATCAGCTTGTTCTGTAAAACAATCTTTGATAAATATATTTTGAATCTATGATTCGCGGATGTTATTAAATCACGTCAATACTCTTTTAGCTATCTTAGTTAACGTTTAGTAGGAAAAGTTTAGCTGGTGTTTTTTCGTCAGTTTGATTTGAGATTATGTTATTGTATTCTTTATGTGTTATAAAAATCTCCAATACTAATATCTTAAATGCCTGACAAATATTTGTCAATGCCAAAACACAGCTTGTCTTAACTACTCAGGGTTCAGTCTTCTGCATTTTCAAAAATATCTCATTTGATGATGATGTTTAATAGTGTCTATCTAAACAAATGTGCAGTCACTCCAGTTTGTTTGGCAATATAATAATCTTCTGAACTTCCAATATTAATATACAGCATTACACATATTTTTAAGTAGTAGTTACACATAAACCTTATTGAAGATAACATTTATGACATTTTTCTATACTATATTGATTAAAAGATTGCATTCACATGCATTAGTCATATCAGTGTAAATGTGCACAACAACGCCCATCTCACTGTATTCATGTGAAATTTGTGAAGGAAATAAAAAAAGGCCAATTTTACTGTTGCATAACAGTCTCAGACGATTTAAATAATTAATGATGATTATGTTTTCCTCTTTTCTTTACCATGACTTGATAAAATCGAACATTTCTGAATCACAGTTTTGGGTCATTGCTCGACTTTGTAGTTGTGAGGGGAGATTTGCCCAGAAACACACATGACTACATTTAAGCTGTTAACATAGTTTAAAAGGAAGCAGGGGTTTCTCTCCTGGATCACATTACTTTTCCATTCAGATGAATGTCAGCTTCTTACATCCGTCCCTGTCCTCTTTATTTCTCTTCAGGACACAGCTGGATCAGAACGCTACGAAGCTATGAGCAGAATCTACTACAGAGGAGCCCGAGCGGCCCTAGTCTGCTATGGTAAATCTACTCTTCTGTTCAAAGGTCTTTCAAACTGGAAATCTTATCAGTAAATATGTAATAATACTGTAAATCTTGTTTTTTAAGACTGACTGGTAGACTCACTTGTCAATGGTTTTAAAGTCTGTGTTTTTTTCCATGTTGGGGAACTTTGCCTGTTAGAAAATAGCTGACGTCCATTACTCACACTGTTGTCATACATATAAATGCCCACTTCTTTACCTTCCGTCTTTTGTAAGTTTTATTTCACCAGTATTTGATTTCATCTGGGTTTTTTTTAACCACAACTGCACAAACTGATGATTGTGCCTGCTACTCAAGTTATTTAATGTTTGACTAGTCAATTATTAGACAGGTTGTGGATTCCAGTTAACTGATGCTGCACTCATTCTTTGCTGTTAGCAGGGTTTTGTTTATAGGCTGTACGTATCTTCTGGGCAATATAAAATACTTTATAGAACAATAAAAGTCTGCTGTTGGTGACTTATAGTTTAGTCATTTTTGATTTTTAGATTTGACTGACAGCAGCAGCTTCCAGCGAGTTCGGTTCTGGGTGAAAGAGCTGCAAAACTGTGAGGAGGTAAGATAGTTTTTCAGTCTAACTTCAGATTCTTCACATTGAAATGTAAAGGTCCAAGTCTCTTAAGAACATTGTTTTTGTTTTGTGTATTTTATCTCTGTGTGTACCTCAGCACTGTAAAATCTACTTGTGTGGCACTAAGAGTGATCTGATTGAAGGAGACCGGAGCTTGCGCCAAATAGACTACCACGATGCTCAGGACTTTGCTGAAGGTAACCAAGTCTCGACTAAGTTAGCCGCACTGTTAAAAACCTGCTGTCTTTGTTGCCTATTTTTCTTATATAAGGAACAGTGGACAGTGAGAAGTTTACTTGTTAATATAATCTATGGTTGATATGGTGGCCGGTCACTTCTATTCTTTTTCCAACCCAGTTTAGATGAAATCACTCCCATGTCCTTATGTTGAAAACATTGACAGGCCAGCTGAAGCCATTTTAATGACCAATAAGGAAATAAATGACTTACATTTAGTTTTAATAAATACAATTGTGATAAAAGACTAGGAAAATTAGCAGAAAAATGACATATTTGAAAACTGGAAAGAATTAATTTTTAGTATTGTTGTGTCAAAATGTATGTGAGTGAATAATTGACGAACTAACCTTAATGATTTTGTTGCTTACCCAGAGATCGGTGCACAACACTTTGAGACCTCCAGTAAAACAGGAAATAATGTGGGTGAGTCACAACTTCTGTCATCTGCAGACCACATTTAACACGGATGGTTAGATGCGTCATCAAGCTGTATTTATTCTTTTGTCTGTCTATTGAGGAAGTGGGTTTCCCTCACAATTGTAATATTGAAAACGAACAGTGTTAGCTCTTTATTCACAAGAACAATCCGTAATTAGAATATCTTTTTGAGGATGCATATTTTGGAGACTCTTTCACAATGTCAGCTAAAAATAGTGTAGTTGTTGTGTGCAGCACAGATTTACTGCCAACCAGATCTTTGGAATCTGAGTGGATCAGGTCATAATATGTAAATGAACTGATGGAAACTGAAAGGCCTTATTCTCCCTCTGCTTGTCAGATGAGTTATTCCAGAGGGTTGCTGAGGATTACAACAGTTCGGCCTTCCAGTACATGACAGGTGAGTAATTTATCTAGCTACACCTTTTTTGGGGGGATAAAATACTTAAAAAGTAATTTACAGTGGTTGGTCAAGCGGGTGTGGTGTCGATTTAGAGGCAGCAGAGAGGCCATGCAAAGATTGCAATTTAAATCGGCTATTTTTCCACTGAAGGCCAACATATGCTTGAAACAAGCACAATCACACAAGTGTTTATGGTCATCTCTCTAAAAATTGGTGTAACAGCTCATTGTCAGACAGCAGATTTGGAAAATTACTCTGGTAAACATTTCTGGCTACGCGATAGGAGCAAATCTAGGTCAGATCCAGGACCTCAGTGTATTATTTTACCTTTTTTGGAAATATAAAATGTTTTGAGATTGAGATGTTTAGAGAAATACACACTCACATCTCTAGATATGAAGCTACAGCCAGCATTCAGTTAGCTTAGCTTTGTGCAGAGACAGGAAATGGGGAAACAGCAAGCCTTACTCTTTCCAAATCCAAATCTGCACCTCTGAAGTTAACAGGTTAACATGCTGTGATCCAGTTGTTTAGGGTTTTAAACAATGAGTAATGTGTTCATAAAATGTGACTGTGTGATTGTCTGAGTGGGTTTTCTTCTACCTACCTGCTGAAAACAAAATGTCAACCGTGCTCTTTCTCTTCCTAAGCAGAAGAAACTGGCGTGGACTTGGGCCAAAAGAAAGACTCATATTTCTACACCTGTTGTCACAACAACTGATGTGGAGCAACATGAAGGAAACAGAAGTGGCCACCGTCTCTCAGCTGGAGTCAAACCTGGCTGGGTGTCGGATATCTCCGCTTTGGATCTGGAATCCAAATCACAGAAGAAAAAGAGGTCAAACAGTGCTGTTCTTTGTTAGATATGTTTATTTCTTTTGTGCCATAAGGACAAAAGGCTGCAAGACTATGGAGCAGGATTTGCTACAGCTGCGACTGTTTCTGGGTGGGGAGGGATTTTAAAAACCAACACTTCCACGTTTCACTCAGTTATGTCCTGTGTTATATCCCCACATCAGCTGGTCACTGTAGCTCTGAGCTGGACCGCACCATAGAAGTGAACATGAAGTTTTAGTGACCTGCAGTGGCGAGGAAGTTAAAACAGTGCTACAGGGTGGTGAATGGTTTGTTTACAGCAGTTCATTTTTGTTTACATCAAACTGTTATTAAGCTTGTAGTGGAAACCAATCTGTCAGGCCTGCACATCTTTAACAATGCCTACATGAATGGAGTGAAGATGAGGATAAATGACTCGAGTCCTACTTCACTGAAATGAACCTTTACGAAACATTTGCAAATCTGGTATAACTTATGAATGAAAGGATACCAGTGATCTTTATAAAGGCCTTTATATGCGTAGCAGAAATGACAGGACGATGCATGTGTCCAAAATGAGCTTTCTAGAGCTTTGGCTCGTTACTGTTTACCACAGCTTTTACCACGTGACAGTCATGGATGTAATAAGAGAGCTGACGCTGATCAGTCATGGAGCCTTCCTGTTAATTTCCCCCCTTTGGCTGCTTGTGACACTGGAATGAAAAAAAACCAGAGGGTTATTAAAGAGATGTCTGTCAAACTGTGGACAGGGCACCCACATCTGCAAACAAGTTCAGTTCAATCAAAGTCAAACGCTTCGTATTAAGACTTTTTAAACCACAAACCTTAGAAATATTTAAAAATCTTTAAAGCTGTTTGTGTGATGCCCTCACAATGTTACGTCTATGGGGTCAGGGAGACACACACTGATACTTGAGCACAGGGCCCAACAACACAGACACAAACCAGGAAGTTAAATTTTTCTCTAACAGAGTCCGGCTCTTATAATACATCCATGCTGACTGTATGTACGACACACACCTAAGTTATCTTTGGCAGCATAAGCTAAGCTGACCGGGACAGTTTTCTACATTCAAACGCTACATTTTCTATTTTGTACTTCTGAATTGATGGTACACATTTAGAAATATGACGATTAAATTCATTTCTGGTAGTGAAACGTTGCTTCAAAACTCCACCTCTACAGAAATGAAGATTATCAAAGCTCCCTCTGCTGTGATGAGAAACCACAGATTTAACCAACACAGGAAGAAGCCTTGTGGCTGAATGTTGTGATATTGTACAAACGGTCGTCTCTCAATGTTCTCAGAACAGCATCTACAGCTCTATTTAAGACTCAAGCTACTAATTTATTGCCTTTTTAAATTTGTGCTGCCAGATGTTGGAAAATAAACAGACATCATCTCAGTTTCCTCCATGTTGCTGCTTTGATGTGTTCATGTTCTGTGTGTTGATTTTTTTTTTTAATGCACAATATTTTTTATCAAAGGTTGTTAAAGAGACTGGTGTAAAATACAAATGTTCTGTAAAATTAAAAGGTTATTGAAAGAAAGTTGCTCTGATTGAATCTAAAGTTTTACAGTAATTGATCCCCAATTTATTTTATGCTAGTTTATCTGTTAATCAGCAGTTTCATGCATTTTTGTGATTAAAAAGGAAATATGTTTATTTATTAAAGGTAATAAAAAAATATTAGAGGTAATTTAAATAGGTCACAAAAAACAACTCTCAAACCAGCTCAACTGTCACTGGAACAAAACTAAATAAATAAGAATAACTTAGTCATCTTCCCCTCTAATTCAAAGTGATACAATATTACTCTATATAAGTAAGCTGAAGTGCAGTATAGTAGATTTTCTGTACAATTAAAAACAAACAGGTTAGATAGACTACATTGAAAGTACAGGGCCAAAGGAAAGATATGCAGCTGAGCCATATAACATAGTGCTGCAGTTGGACGCCTCAGCCAACCATTGAGTTTCTACGTATGTTTTACTTTCCTTTACCTTTGACCACTGAAATCTACTCAGTTAATGTTTGAGTCCAATTGACAACGGATCAGAAGCTGAAGATATTTCCCCAGGGCATTCTTGAGATCTAACTGATCTGTGTAGGAAGCATGAGACAAGGACAAAGTGCTTATTTTATAACTTCTTCTTCTTATATATTTATATAGCAGTTTAACAGGTCAATGGTTGAGATCTAACAGGTCATAATTACACTGGAATGAAACATTGCTTGTTGGGCAACTGTAAAAAGGCATTAGTAGGGGAACATGGCTCTCACAGGGGCCAAACCATTCTTTCAAAATAGCTCCAAAGAAAAACACTCTAAGGCATTGGCAGATAACACACAGACGATATTAGAAGCTTGAAGAGTGAAACACG
This sequence comes from Paralichthys olivaceus, assembly GCF_024713975.1. Lineage (NCBI taxonomy): Eukaryota > Metazoa > Chordata > Actinopteri > Pleuronectiformes > Paralichthyidae > Paralichthys > Paralichthys olivaceus. Next base: position 11,044,905 of record NC_091107.1, on the reverse strand, counting down.
TGGCAAGAACACATACAGAAGTGCAAGCATCATGGCAGCAGTCCGTCGTTTTTCGGTTTCTGTTGGGTCGTTTTTTTTTTTAGGGAGAGTGATTTGCGAGGGCACTGTCACCCACTCACCCTCTTTGTGCGTCACAGAATAGTTTATAAACTTTCTTCAGTCCACTCTGCCTCAGCCATGGAGCTGCTAAACAACATCCTGGTTTCTTTTACGTTACAGTTTAAATAATGTCTTTCCCACCCTGACATGAAGACTCAGTCTAACACTTTTTTTGGCATGACATTGTGTAGAGAATATTTCCTCCTCGTTCTGGCCACTGGCAGCTTCGATCCAAAACCTACAACTATCACATTTTCCTTGACGATCTGATGTTTAAGCACCATCTAATGATCTGAGACGTCCAGAGGAACTGGAGGTGAAGTGGAGACTCCTGCGTGAGGTGCTTTATTGTAGATTGAAGTCACTTGAGCCTGTATGTGTCCAATAAAACCCATATTTCACATCACTGAACTAAAAGTCCAACAACACATTTCAGTCCAGTCGAGGCTCGACACGTTTAATTTGGAGCGATGGTCGTGTCTGAAAGCACAAACAGACTGCAACTGGTTTATTTACGGACAAATCCATGCTTTTTTTCCCGTGCTGAGGAAAAGTCATTTACCAGATGGGGGCGCTGCTGTGACTCTGTCTGTGATCATCGTGTCTCAGGTTTCACGGGCTGTAGATTTTTGCTCCACCCCGACAGTGAAGTCTTTTCTTACACTAAAACACTGACACACCAGATACAACAACTTGTCTCCAACTACGTTAAGCTTTTGTGGGTCGACTCAGCTGACGTACAGTAAATGACACCTGAACTACTACTCAGAGGGAAACAAACCAGCAGGTAAAAGTTGGTAAAAAAAAAAAAAAAAAACGTGAGAAAACATCCGAGTGGAATATGTTCACAAACACCACGTTTTACGCTCCAGATAATTTTCTATATCGGATCTCACATGTGAAGGTGCAGCCAGTTTGTGCAAAGTCACTGTGTCAGGAACCATCTCTACAGCAGGTTACATGCACCAAAGTCAGCGAGCGTAGAGTGAGTCCCTTTCCTCCGTACACTCACCTGCTCTCCGGATTCAAACAGTGACAGACTGGGCTACTTTAGTAATGTGACTGATTGATCGCCATTTGTTTCCGTCTGCCTGCTCTGCCTCCATGTCCTGTGCAACTATAAATAATAATCCACTACATGTCATACATGTCACTCTTCCTCCTCCTCCTCCTCTTCCTCCTCCTCTTCCTCCTCCTCCTCCTCCTCGTCATCTTTGATTTCCAGGTATTCCTCCTCCTCCTCCTCGTCCATCACTGACTCTCCATCCTCTTCATTAGAATCTGATTTCTGCCTCCTCTCCTCAACCTCTTCCACTAACTCCTCCTCCACCTCTGCCAGTTCGTCCTCCTCGTCCTCCTCATCCTCCTCTTCCTCCTCCTCTTCCAAGACGTCCCTCTCCTCCTCATACGAAGAGATGGGCGAATAGTGCGGCAGGTCGAACACCTGTGGGCTGCTGGGAGCATCAGAGCTGCTCGGGTGAGGAGGTGAAGCGGCAGGAGCGGCGACGGGAATGGTGATGGGCACCGGGATGGAAAAGGCAGGAAATGACTCGGAAGCACACGTGTCAGCGCTGGTGCTGATCTCCTGGACCCTTCTGACAGCCGGGTTCAAAGTGGTGGTTGCGTTAGGAGCGGCAGAGGGGATGACGGCCATGCCCAGGCCTGAGGTCAGGGCTCTCGGTTCAGGCGTGTACTCCCGGATCTCTCCCGGTTCCAGCGGGTCAGGCCCACAGGGGTCGTGTTCGCTGCAGCACAGTTTACCATCCAGCTTGGAGATGAAGAGCAGACCGTCGCGGTGCTGGCTGCAGTAAGAACTAGGACACATCTCACAGAACGACGCTGCGTCTTTACCGCATATGTCGCACTGGTGCCATGGACATTCCCAGCGACCTGCAACGATGATATAGGCACAGACAAGAATGTAAAGGAGGGTACAATTTTAAATACAAAGATAAATGTAATAAAACATGATACAATTAATTAAAAACACACGAGTGCAGAGTCACTGACCTGCTGGCCTCTTGGTGAGGTTGAGGCAGTCAGCGTGGTAAACCTTTGGACATCCAGGTCTCTTACAGGAAACCATCTGTCCTCCATCTCCACAGCTGAAACACTCGTCCTCTCTTTCTTTGGCCACCACCACCTTCTTCTTCCTCTTGCCTCTTCTCTTCAGCTTCCGACCTTTGTCCTCAGACGGAGGGTTGTTCTGGTTGCAGAGGACAAAGGAGTTGATTAATAGCTGTACTTGTATTTTGATTTTTCTTTATAAGTCCAGAGAATTTTTTTATCTCTAATTCACATCTCACTACTGGGACATTTTTTTTTCCAATGAACTTCCACCACAATGAATTGTTAACCAATATATCACACTGAGTGGTATTTATTTTGTGTCATCGCCATCACCTTTGGCCTGACGCCCAGGAAGCCGCTGCAGTTTGGTGCTCCACACTTACAGACCGTCTTCCCGTTGCCCAAACACTCCAGGTTGTAGTTGAAGGTGAGTTCAGTGCCTGAACAGACACACACGAAGATTTGATTCTAGAGCCTCATAGTCGTTTCAGTTAGAAATACAATCAACTGCTTGCACAGCGATGGTTGAAAAGATAGGGTTGTGAAGTTTTTTGTGTGTACACACAATGAACATGACAAACCCCAAAAAACAATATTAATATTTCAAGAATAATGAAATTAAATATCTTTATGAACACCCACACATGAGGTTCCATCATTTTCTTGTTTTCTGAAATCAGAGGTTGTTTTTCTCAAAGTGGATTTAACAAGTGGAATGAGGAAGACTCCAGAGTTTTAACCTGTAGATACTCAGCGTTTATCTAATGTTTCTGAATCAAAAGCATCATCTCATTTCAATAGAATTAATTGGCAGCTGTTGATCAAACCACTTGTGAAAAGTGTTTGTGATGTAGATGAAGCAGCACGTACCTGCAGCTACATCGACAAGAGCGAACAGTCCCACCCTAGTGTCTCCGCTCACTGTCCACTTCTGGGTCTCACAGTTTGGCTGACAGCTGTGGTTCATGAAGCGAGCCTCATTCCCCTTCGGCCCGGCATCAATGATCCGGTCCTAATACAAACACACACATAAAAAAACCCACAAGTTTAACATGTTTGAAACAACTTTTCTTGTGAAACTCACACACAAACACACCGTACCTTGTCTAGAGTTAACATGTAGAAGTTACAGATGTCGTTCTCCTGCGCGTGTCTGATCCTCGACCTGCACTCCTCCTCATCAATCACCTCCCCGACGTACTCGCTCACAAAATGACCCTGAGAGAACAACATAGGACGCAGAACGTTCATTATTTAGCCTGAGTCAGTCCCACTGAACAGCAGTGGCTGAGCAGTACAACAGTAGAAGTATCAGTGTCAGTAATTAGAACCATTAGTAGTGGTACTACCATTAATGAGTGTTGTATTTACCTTCTTGATGTCATGGACGCAGCGGAGCCCCCAGCCTCGGGATAGTGTTCTGTAGATCTCCACCTGGCTGTACTGGCGCTTGGTGAACGCCTGGTTGAGGCAGCGTTCACCTGCCGGGCAAACCTGCAGGTTCAGAGGGTCGACATCCAACTGGAATTACCACCTTGTGGTTGTATGCCTCCATCGACCAGTGCAGTTTTCGGTCAACATAATTTTTTTTAAGTGACCTTTCACCTTTGGCAACTGAAATCGAATCATTTAATCTTTGAGTCCAAGTGACAACCGGTTAATTTAAAGAAATTCCCTAAAGACAAACCTGAGATATCATGTTCAAAAGGCCAAAAACAGGTTTGGTGAGGCTACCGTGACCTTTGACTATCAAACTCAAATCTGTGAGTCTGTGTGAACATATGTACCAAATTTGAAAGGATTTTCTAATTCTAATCGGTTCGTCCTTGAGTCCAAGTGGATGTTTGTGCCAGATGTACTGAAAGTTCCAACACATCGCACTGACAAGAATAATCGGACGGACAACCCAAAAACACAATATGAAGACAGAAGTAGCAGAGCACACAAAGAAGATCACAACAGTCTTTACCATGTTCTTACAATTTTACTTTACTGATGTGTTATGATTCTCTAGTTCTGAGACTTTGTGCTAATGTGATGGAAGTGTTTCTGTACCTGTGGGTGACATTCGTACAGCAGCATGCGGTTGATGCACTCTGAGTCCATGCCACACGGGCTCTCGTCTGACGCCTTACAGTTACAGCGCGGGATCTCTGATAGGTCTGCTGTGAAGATCTGGACCTTGCCTATTGGTCGATTCACCTGAATGAGTGAGGAAAGTAGAAGCAAACATGACGTTAGAATGAACACATTTAAGGCTCGCTACAGACGCTGAAAGCTAAAGGGAGGAATACAATTTAAGACAATTTAAAATTAAACTTTAAACTCAAACACTGCTTCACATTTGAGGAAACCCTGCACGTTGCAGCTTTTTCGAATAAAAAAAAAAAGTAGATCACACATCTCCTCCCTGACCTTAATATGTTTGTACGGAGGAGGTTTCCTGTCGTTCTTTCTGTCCTCTTGAAGCTGCCGAAGCTCCTTCTCAGCCTGCAGCTCTCGAAACCGCACTGCCGCCTCCTCCAAAGCTGGTGAGAGAAAAGTCATCATACCGAGTTAAAACAAACACGTGAAATAAGACACAAACTGTCACGATAAACTAAAGAGACCATGCTGAAGACACTGGATACCTTTCCTATAGGTGGCATCAACACCTTTCCCCATCTTCTCTTTGCTGTTGGCGTCCACGTCCATATAAGGGAAGACTCTGGCTTGGTACGTCCACAGGTAGTCGTTGGAGCCAAAGAAATGAACAGGGAACTCGCCGACATCGTGCCTCATCCGCTGGATGTTCTCTGGGATGCTTTTGGGATGGCTGACCTCTGCTGGCCACCACCTTTACAGAGGGACGGACAAAGACTAAATAAATAAACAGAACTGTACAACGAGAGTAGATTAAGAATTTAATGACAAGTATGCAGGAGTGACTCTGCATCTGTGTCTGTCAGACACCTCGTTGTTTGTAGCTTTTGATGGCTCATGCTGTACATCTCTATATTCTTTGAAAGCTACTATATAAAGCGATCTGTGTTGATTTTGTGTAATCCTAAAAAAGATTTGTTATGACGAGGAAAAGTTATATGTTGTCAGAAGAAAATAACTATTTAAACTGAATGATTTGGTATGTAGAGCAGAGCTGTGGTGATTATTTTCACTATCAATTACTTTTTTATTCAATTAGCTGAAAAATCGATCGAAATAAAAAACGGATGGAAATGTTGATGAAAGACCAAAATAATGTCTTCAGATGTCTTGTTTCCTCTGACCAGAGTCCAACAACCAAAAACATTCAGTTTACTATTGTAGGACTAATTAAACCATAAAGTTTTTAAGGTACATTTTCAATCAGTTAACTAATTGATCACTGTGCTTCAGAATATGGTCGTTTTTCAATGTTTTCTGATGTTACAAAGATCTAACAACAAGTTAATGAGCAGATGCAACCTGAAAACAGCATGAGCTGATAAACAAATCTTATACTTTGAGAAAAGACAGGAACATGATTTTGTTTAACAATGACAAAAAGCAAATATCAACAGTCAATCAACAAACAAGGTCACTGACCTGTACCGCCCAACTTTCACCCAGAGGATGTCCTTGAAGCGAGGTTTCTTCCCAGCCTTACAGTCGTTGCAGAACCAGCTGCCTTTAGGCATCTCGATCTTCAGACACTCCCGGTGGAAGGCAGCGGGACAGGACTCGCAGCAGAGCAGACTCCCCCCTGGAGCACAGGAGAAGGAAAACATCAAACAGCACTCCTTACCCTTATTCTAATCTAAGGATTCAGACTTTTAGCTGAAATGACTCCACTGTAAGTCGTACCCTCTGTGCAGACAAAGCACCAGCTGACGTTGACGTGTTCGTGGTTCTTGACGCCTCGTCTGGGGGTGAAGTGGTTGGGACAGATGATGCTGTTGTTTGAGAGGATGACGCTGCCTGCCGCCATGCAGAGGTCCGTAGCATGATATGCCACCGGGCAGCGTACGCACCGCACCAGACGACCTGCAGACAAAAACAAGAGGATAGGTGGATGGTGAGCACAAGGACAGTGCAGAGGGTGAAGGAGTCATCACATCGTATTCCTCTGTTTACCTTTAGAGATGGACAAGCTGTTTGGATTGGAGATAAAGCAGGTGAGACACACGTGGATGGAGCAGCGGAAGCCTCGGGTCACAGGCGCAGTTGGGGCAAAGCTGGCGATACACTCCCCATGGTAAAACTTCCCACACACAGGGATCATACAGCGCCGCACGTCCTCACCGCGCTTTTTACATACGAAGCAGGTGTGGACGCCTGGGAGAGAAAAAAGGATCATGAAGGTAGTTTAGTCCTTAAAAGTATAATTAACTGCATCAGTGCATGTTAACACCATATAATAAAGTTTTTATCATGCAGATTCATTTATTTGTATAACAGAACAATACTTCAGAAATCCAAAGGTTTCTTGAAATACTTCCTTTCCTTAAACCTTTCAATTAAATGTTCTGGAGCTCAAGAACTTTCAGGTGAGAAATTTGAATGATAAAATCATTATTTATATATTTTAAAAATTATACTTTGGTCCCACTGAAAAGGGGCCTTAATTAATGTATCTCTATATATGTTATTTAGTTGGGTTACTTTCATACTATGGATCATGTATTTTTTCAGGTAATAAAAGTTTAACTGTAAAATGTGTATAATAACACAGACAAACCTGATTTACACTCAGGACAGACAAACTTCCCTCTTGGTGCCTCGGCCAGAGAGATGCAGGCCAGGTGGAAGGCTCCACAGCACTGGCCCTCACAGAGCAGCAGCTCCCCCGTCTTTTCACACACCTGACATTAAAACACACAGCGTACTGTAAAGACAGGCCATAAAAACAGTGCTTCAGCGTAGCTAAGAAAGTGTTCTTGTGTGTTGGGTTTCATTTCCTGTGGTCTGACGGGTAAAGCATGGTATTATCTCTTCATTTTCACTGGGGATCCACAGACTGGTAAAATGTGTACTTAGGGTAAAGTCATTTAGAAACTGCTCTGTTAAAGAATGTGACCAAAATAAAAACTTTTCAACTTACAAAAGGAATCAAATTTCCTTTTCTAGGGAGGTCTCACTTTATTACACAACTTACCTATGGGGGTCAGTTGTGTTAAAACTGACATATGACATATGACACATGATATTATATTGTTTAGATGCTCAGGTGGAAAAGAAGCATCCACATATGTCTGCAGTGCTGCACAAGATCACAGTTTAGTTTCCATATGCAGGTCTGCTGAGGATCTTTCCAGTAAGTCATCATATTAAAAAAAAGTTTTCTCATGACATAAGAAGCTGCTTTATACTATAAAACTTCTCAATGCTGTTAAAGGATCTACAAATTCCCAAAACAGAAGACTGTAGCCTACATCACGAGAAAAAAATCACAATGCTTGACTTTTATGGTTTCATCATTTCCTCCTGGAGACATAATGCGTGGTCGTATCATAGAAATTAAACTGAAAAGATAACTGTGACCTACTGCTCTTTTATTTAACCAGTGCAGTTTAACACAGGTACTTTCTCAGTGTGTTTTAAAATAAATCCTGGGTCAACACTCTGCTGGTTAAATAAAAGACACAGTACAGAGTTACAAAGCAACATACATATCAGATAACAAGGTCCTAAGAAGAGCTGATTCAAACAAACAACAGTGTCCAGCTGTTCCAGAAGTTTGAAAGAAAGACAACTGAATGAGGAGAAGATCAGACTCAGAGGAAAGTTTCAATTTTTTGCAGAAAGTTTGAAGTAGAGGCAGCTCAGTGAATCGAACTCACCTGACATATGTTCTCCTTCATGGAAGCGGGGCCTCCTCGGTCCCCTATGATCTTCCTTGAGGGTAAATGTGGGTCGTCACACAGCAACAAGTCGTCCTTCGTGGAGGAGAAACTGTGATCCAAGCTGGACGTATCGCCCTTACGAGGATGTAAAATATTCATAAATGAAAAGGAAATGTGATGATGAGGAGAAATAATGCACTACTCAATTATCTGCCATTGGTACAGACACAAGGCAGAAAATAACAAAGGAAAACAGTGCATGCCTGAACTGAGCTGCATAGAATAACCCGAATCACACACATTTTGAACCATTGGTCTTATTCTTTGTTGATTTTTTTGGGCAACATATAAGCAAGGGAAACTATGTTTATTATAATAATAATAATAATAAGATAAAAAATACCTCTATAACACAGCGCTGCAACAATAATACATCACTAAAATGTTTAGTCTGAAAAAGGATCATCAGACCCAGTTTTACTGATATTTTTATCACCAATGCACAGATGACACCCGGCTTTGCTCTCATTAAAGGATAAGTCTGATCTAATTCTACATTCAATAACAAAAATTCATCAACAAATCCCATAAAAAGACGAAGATAATAATGAATTGATTCAGCTGGGAAGTTCTGTCTATGTAACTAAACTTGAGATACTGTATCCATGTTTTAAACTATTTAAAAACACTCTGATGAGTCACACTGATGCAGGCTGACATTCTGTAAACAAACACACACACCACAAATACGTGAATGAAATATTCCCAGACAAAGGCACTATTTTCTCTCTTTGTAAAAACCTACTTTACCCACATGTTTTACGAAATGATCATTTAGCTATTTTTTAATCATTATATCTTCAGCAGTTCCAAAAAATGTTGGCAGTTAAGTTAACAAACAAATCTTTGACAAAACTAAAGATGTCTGACCTCTGACTCTGCTGTGTCCCTTTTGACCTCCTGAGCCTCACAGTCCTCTGGCTGAGGAGCATCAACGTCTTCAGGTGCCACCTCCTCCCGGTCGGGTTCGGCTGGAGCTGATGCTGGAGTGGCGGGTGCAGGAGTGCTGGGAGTGAGAGAGGTCTGGATGGAGGGAGTGGACGTACAGGTGGGAACCTCTGGGGTGGTCGGTGTGGAGGTGGATGCTGTAATCTGCTTACTCTTTAATTTCAGAGATGGTGGTCCTGAATCTGGGAGGGAAATTGACATGTTAGAAACAGGTATCATGGACGAGACATATCGACTAATAAAGGTTCAAGAGATGTAAAAAGAAATAACTTTAATTGTTAAGAACTCCACCACAATATATATTGTTTTGAGATGATTTACAAACCTGATGGAGGGGCAGCAATTGAATTGTTCTTCAGTGTTTTGACCTGTGACAAGAGAAACATCAAAAATCAAAGATAGTCCACGAAAATCTGTTGGTCTGACAAAGAGAGAATACATTTAAATATCATTTAATAATAATTTATTAAATGTTTTTCCATCTTCATTGAATTAACTGTTTTAATGTTGAGGGTATAAACTGTGTTAGACAGGAGCTGATTTACCTCAATGTTCATTTGAAGGCTGCAGTTACTGTTGCTGTGAATAGTAAACAATTATACACAAGAAAGGTACAGGATATTCTAAACATCTATTTAAATCTTCATGTAAACAGGAATTATTGTAGAGCTACTGTATCTGACCTCACTGGATTGTACAGATGTGTGTACTGCGCTGGTCCCTCAGAGTATAATTACTCAGAGACAGATAAACCGCATGTGAATAATTATACACACAACACAGCCATGCTGTACCTTCTTCTTGGGGCCTGTTGAAGCCTCGGCCTCCAGACAGTACTCCAGGATCTTCTGAGTGGGTTTCCTCTTCCTCTTCTTCTCCAGCAGAGGAGCACTTCCTGTCAACCGAGCGTCACAGTCAGGTTAAGACTACACAAGAAGACGCTCATCCACATTTTCAAAACAATATGTCAAAACCTTTGACACATATTCCATTCGGCAAAAATCACGACTGGACTACAGCTGCAACAATTAGCAACTGAAAATGATCTGTCTTGATAACTGATTAATAATTTTCTTCATTACAAACATTTGCAGGTTAAAGCCTTTCAAAGTAGATGGTTTCCTGCTCTTCAGTCGTAGCTGTAAAAAAGACAACAATTGTACCTTACTCGTACGAGACACTTCAGTAGTGCTACTGAAGATAAACTGACATAAAAAACAAAATAAATTCTTGAGTTGTTGCCAATAGCATGACTTGTGAGGTCACAGTAACCTTGAACTTTGACCTCCAAATTCAAATCAGCACATCCTTGATTGTGCCAGATCCAGATTGTTCCTCCATCCTGATAAATACTGATCACAGCAACCTTGATTTGTGACATCACCAACATCGAATCTGATCATCTTTGAGTCCAAATAATTGTTTGTGCATAAGATCAAAAAATTCCTTCAAAACAACCTTGAGATAATATATTAAAAAGGTTGAAGATACGTGGGTTGTGAATTCAAAGTGACGTTGACCTTTAACTACCAAATTCTACTCAGTTAATCCGTGTGTCCAAAAGTAAATTTCTGAAAAATTTGCATGAATTCCCTCACTGTGTCTTCAGATATAGTATTTTAAAGAGTGGGATGGGCTGATGGAATGGTAGATGAACAACCTGAAAACACACTGCCCCCACCTACAGCTGTTGCCAATGTGTAGCCCCTCTGGCTGCCCTGTCCACATACATTTGGCCTTGTAGTGTGCACGCATTTACCAAGAAGACTTTCAGAAGGAAACACAAGCGCTGCCTCACCGCTGTCTTTGACGAGGCCTCCTGAGAGCGAGGGTTCAGCTTCAGGAGGAGGGGTTAGTGTGTCGATGGAAAGCACCGGTGCATCTTGGGGAGACGTGTCTTCAGTGCTGGGGATTTGTAGTTCACAGGGCGTTGTTGCAGCTATTTCCTCAGGAGGTGGCGTCTGTATTTCAGGAAGTAAGTTCAAGGATGGGTGGTCGTGTGCGTTCTTGTCTGATCCAGAGGTTTCAGACATGGAGGTAATGGGTTGAGTGACCTGAGAAAACAAATATGATTTTATTGTCAATCTGATCATTTTTACATGTCGTGATATTGGATGCTTAATGCCAATGCCAGCATTATGCAAATATAACGACAATGTAATAAGAAAGTTCAACACATCTACCTTTGTGTGATTTTTACCTTTCCAATTGACTGGAGAAGCTTTTTGGTTTTCTTCCTTGTGGAGAAAATCTGATCGTACTCTTCAGTCAATTCAATCAGCCGCTTGCTTGGTTTTCTTATTCGTTTATGTTCTGAAAAGGAAAAAAGAAAAGAGAGAAAGACACTTTTTTTTTTAACTTTGCGTTGTTGTTTTTAATTGTACAAAACATTATAAAAATGTGTATTTAATCTGAACAACATACGCCTTTATCAGCTTACTTGAATGCTGGATGACAATTGAATAGTCAATTTAATAAATGATAAAAAACAACAAGGGGTCAATTTCTTTTCTTTATCAGGACACTTGACAGTCAGCTGGTCTTCTGTATAAAACCATAGATAAGTGATTCCTTTGGTCTTCGTTCTTCTTTGAAAGCCAAGAGTCTCGTGAGGTGGATGATCTCAATATTTAATCATGCACGACTGAGGTATTAGGTTGCACAGCACATTGTGTGCAAAATCACTAGGTAACTGGGGAACACTGTTACATAGCTAAACAGATTAAACCAACATTTACCATTTCTCTAAGACATACAAAACCCTTTACCAAGAAGAGCAGAAGCAAGTCAAAGCCCATAGCGTGGGCTGAGGGCTTTGCCTGATTCTACTGGTTAGGGTAAACTTCTAAAGAACCATCCACTCTCCTCTGTTCAAACACTAAATTGTTTAAGTATTGTGCTGTGCACTGCTTTTGTTGTAACTCATATTGTGACCTACTTGTCTGCAACTTACGTGCCACTAACACCACCTCCATCTAACCTCTTGTAAACAGTGAGTTAGCTGTGGATTATAACTTTTGTTTACCATGAAATCAAACCAATCATATCAAATCTGACTGAACAGTCAAATTGTTGACTGGGCCCATACCTTCCTATTATCCCACTGGGTGGTGTGCATTTACTATGTTGTGAGCCGGTCTTTGTGCTTGTTTAGGTAGCAATCCTGCAAATTTGGGTCAGATTGTGCTTCAGCATTTTGGCCAACCCTACTAGACTTACCTGTTGTAGCCTTGTCGCTTCCTCCAGCGTTGTGCATGAAGCTTGTGTTAGTCTTGGTGCAACCTGTGACAAAGCCATTTGGCTGTCCCAGACGTAGCGTTGTGTCAGATCCCTGCTGCTCCAAAGGCACCATGTTCTGTAGATTAACCATGCTCCACCTCTCCTCTGCCTCATCTTGAACCACTCCTTCACTGCCTCCAGGGTGCCTCTCCCAACTGCTGGCCTGCATGCCCAACAGGGACTGGACTCGTGATAAGCAGTCCATGCGTGATGAAGAGTCAGCTGTTGGTAAGGATGCCATTCTTGACGAGGACTCCAGTCCTGGGAAACCAGGTCCAGACCTGGCAGGACGACAAGGCACTTTGCGGTTGGATCTCTTTTTCATTCTAGTGCAGTTGCTCCTTCTGTTATAGGGCCGCTTCCAAGTCTGACTTTTGCTGTCTACACTGTGTGTGATGAGAATTTTGTCTGAATTCGAAATTGTACCAAGATGTTTAAATTGCTGATCTTGCCCTGCTGGCTTAGCCTCCCCAGGCATCACTGAGGGCTCCTCCTTGACATGTGCACTTGGGGGCCCAATGTCCAGTTCTAAAGGGGTCCCTTCTCGCTCTCTAGTGTCATGCAAGTCCTTCAACATCATGAGAAAAGTGCTAAACTTGTAGTTTGTATCAGGTTTGAAAGAAACAGGTTTACCATTACCCTCACTTGTCACAGACTGGAAGGATACCTCTTCCACGTTTTTAAAGGCATTCATGAAAGAGAAGGGTGAAGAGGGTGAGGATGAGGAGCATAAGGCAGAGGAATGATCTTCATTCTTTTCCTTCACCTTGGAAGTGAGGGGGATGAAGTCCATTGGTGGGGTTGAGGATATTGAGTGGTCTTCTGCTTCACTTTTTACATCAGCTTCAATGTCAGTTGAATCAGAAGACCTTGCAGGGGGGCTGCTACGGCTAGAAAACGTATCCTGATTATGCTTACCATTGTCTTTAGATTTAAAAGATTTTATTTTAGTGCTAATTTTCAGTTTGGTCTTTGGACCACGAGACGAGTTACGTGCTGAATGAGAGACAGAGTGTTCTACTTCCCTAAGTGCATCTAAGAGTTCTTTGTGCTCAGCCTGCTTTTGAGCTTTTTCCTGCTTCTTCTGCTCCACCTCCTGCATGGCTTTTAGGGCTCTAGTCAGCAGTCGACTGCTGGCTGGGAGGTGGGCAGGCTGCTCAAGTATGTCTTTATTCACTTCATCTGGAACCTGCTTTGACTTCTGGACAACTTTCTTGGATTTCTCAGATGATAGGACTTTGGAAACAGAAGCATTCCCAGATACCGAATTTCCTTGAGAAGCAGAACTTGCATTGGAAGATGTATTAGTGACAGAAGTTATTGTTTGTGCTGAGCTACCTGACAGGTCAGAAGACATGCTTGTTGCATTGGAGGAGGGAATCTTTTGACTTTCGGACTGGTCTGATTGATTAGAGGATGAAAACGTCACATTGCTTGGGCTAATATTTATTAATGATTTCCTCTCTGCTTTTGGGCTACCTAACTCATCAGCAGACACACTTGACACATTGGAGACTGCATTAGTTTTTTGTTGTGATGATTCTGATGAGAGTTGAAGCATACTGTTCCCTCCACTTGTTTTTAACCTCACAACTGAGACATTAATGGTTTCTGAACTGGATGTCGTATCCATGGAGACACTTCTCTTATCATCCACCAAGTCTGACTTTTTAGAGGGGATTTTTGTCTCTTTGTTGTCTCTGGTCTTTTTCCTCTTTGTGGATCCAGGTTGGTCAGCTGGACTAATGGTTACACTGGAGTTTTGAAACTTCTTACCCTCTATTTCCTTGCGAACTAATTTGACAAAAGGCAGCCTACATTTAGAGACAAGACTTGTTTGCTTTTCCAGAATTTCAAGTGGGTCAGTGGTGTCAAGACTTAAAGTGGATAGCTTTGGAGTTTTGTTTCTCTCTTTTGCTTCTGCTTGATCAGAAATCCTATCAATTACATGGATTATATTACTTTCCATCTTGTCAGGGTGTTCAGTTTGACTGACACGCTTGAGACATTCTGAAAACCTGGATTGGTCATTGACTTTCATACTGTGCTCTTGGCACTTTTTATCATCTGAGCTACCAAACTTGTCAGACAACATGCCAATAACAGTGTCAGTTATATTACTGGGTGTCTGTATGAACTTTGAGTATCCACACTTGTCATTGGGCACACCAGCCTCAATAGAGACCGGGGACTTCTGTTTATCTGACAGTCCTGAGTGGTCAGCCAGTCTGCCAGTTGCACCAAATGGTCTATTGGAAACAGGAGTGTTTTTACACTTTAACTGTTCTGACTGGCCAGCAGGCAGATTTGCTTCAGCAGGTATCAGAGTTTTCTGCTTGTCTGACATCCCTGACTGGTCACTGATGCCACCACTAGAGGAGACACATGTAACCAGCATCTTTTTACTAACAGCAGGTAGGCTCTTTTTCTTACAGGATGCCTTACTAAAGAGAGTGCGGTCTGGCATCGGACTGGTTGTTTTAGGTCGCCTGTCTTTGCCTGATTTACTGAACCAAAGACCACTCTGAATCTCTGGCTGCTTCTTCACCTCTTTGACAACTGTAACAGCCGGCTGAGTCTGAACTAGCTTAGACTGACGTTCAAGTGCTTTAGGACACAAAATCTTAGGCACTGACTCAAGGTCAGAATATGGACACTCTCCATTGTCTCTCTCTGATTGGTCAGGGCTATTCCGCAACAATCCCTTAGAGTGATTACTCTTCTTGTCCTTTGATGATTTACTTGGTTTCTTCTTGCCAGAAGACTTCCTTAAAGTGCTTGACTTTGCTGGAGTTGTTATTGGGGATGAAATAACAGGGGATGAAAGGGGTCCATTGATCACGTGTAGTGTTTCAGGCAGGGTGGAGACAGGTGAAGGGGATGGAGAAGAGGTTGGATGGGCCTTGCTCTCCCTTTCCAGTGTGGAACTGTTGTGGGAGCCATCATCAATGGACACAGAAATGGAAGAACACATTTTGGGTCTCTCTGGAAGAATAGATTCAGCTTCTGCCACACTGGATTTCCAGGATTCCTGAAAACGCTTTGCGATCTGCAGACAGGCAAAGAATAACACTGCAGATGTATCAGCTTGAAGAAGACAAAAAACACATTTGGTTTTGGTATGCATGCTTTCTACTGTTGAACATTTATTAGGATTTTCACTAACATTTTATTCTAGTATGCCAGTTGCAATTCGTTAATAGTAAAATAATAATTACAGTATATTTAGAGTTCTTCTCCCTTTGCTTCCCCCTCCGGCGCAGTAGGAGGAGCTGTTCAAATTCAAAGCCTCCATGGAAAGTGTGTGTTGATTTTTCCTCCACCCAGACGTGCTCCACTGGTTCACCAAAGGTCCTGATGTGGTACAGCCAACAGGGACGTTCACTGGGCTCTAGGACAACAACAAAACTTCAGCCTCATGAGATGCAAGTTAACACCACACCATCCTGCACAGGAAGTACATGATTGCATCGACAAAGCACAGGGAGCTTTAAAATGCAACAACTCAATATAATAAATATAACACAATATAAATGCTGCTACATGGACACAATATGATTATCAGAAAAATATTGCTGTGCATTTGTTCTTGTAATGTAATATCTACATCTTTGATTAAATGACAAAAATAATCCATAGGACATATCACACACCTTAAAGCAACCAACATACAAGTCTAGGCGATAACAGTCAGCAATAAGTAATAACAGTATGTAAACAATGCTCCAGGCTCACCTTTCACTCTATGGTAGACTCCCTGTAGGGGGTCAATGATCACCTCACATGGCCACCAAGGTCTTCGGCTGAACTTTGCCCAAATTATCTCGCCCTCTAAAAACTTCACAGGCGGCAAAGACTTTTTCTTCACACTGTTCTGCTGACGACAACATGGAAAACAATAAGAACTGTGAAAATGTATTTTCACGCAATGTGTTGAGTCAGAGCTACAAGTGTTTTGGCCAAACATGTTGTAACCATCTCAAAGACAGTACATGTTATGTTGCAGCAGATCTAATGTATGATCTAAAATCTAATGACTCAATAATGGTGTAGCTTTTGTTAAAGGAATCACTATTGTCTGTAAAAACAAGACAATAGTTTTTATGAGTAACAGACCAACAGTATGTCACGTCTGTATTTACAATAACTAATATTCTGTTATAACAGGTCTAAAGCAGTGAGATGTTCCATGTTATGGAACAGGATTAGTGTGAAAAAAGTTATGCGATCATCAAAACATGTTCTGCTGACAAAGGGCAATATTGAAATTTGACTATGTTGTGTCTCTCTGCACCAGACAAAGAGCTGTACATCTGTAGGAGTCAAACTTGCCATTGAATGTTTTGAGGGACTATCCATAAACAGGAGCAGATCAGTGTCGCTGTCCCACTCATCATCTGAGCCATCCCAGTATCTCCTGCGTTGACCTGAGGACTGGGACCGGGTGACGACCTTGGCTGACAAAAGGGTGGCATCCTTGGAGTTCAGATTTACATCTCCAGGAGTTGACTGAGGAGTATTCCCTGCCCTCTCATTTTTTTCTTGCAAGACTTCAATGGGTGACACCGTCTCTCGCACCTGATTGGTTTCGTCATCCTCGAATAGAGAGGATTCAAAATGGAGGAAGCCATTCGCGAAGGGGCTGTTGCTATCGAGTGAGAAGGCCGGGCTAGGTGGACCCGAGAAACAACTGTCTGTCTTTTTCTCTGAAGTCACAGGATCGCTCTGATTGGCTGTTGGCGTATCCCTACTTCCACTCTGGACCTCAGGTTGTTTTCGTCCAGCAGAGAAGTGACCAAAGCTCTCCTCCCTGCTTGTGCTCTGGGTTACAGAATAATCCCTGCTGGTGCAATCAGCCCAGGAGTCCATCTCCATCTCCTTCCCCCTCTCCTTCTTATGTGTCCCCCACTCCCAGCTCCTCTCTGGCTCCCTTACTGGCAGCACCAGGTCAGGCTGGCTCACCATGGAGGTGAGATGCTGCAGCCTCCTCAGAGGACTGTAGGAGGAAGAAGAAGAGGAGGAGGAGGAGGGGTGGTCCCTTTGTGCAAACCCATAGAGGGATGCGTGCTTGAGGGAAGAGGCGGCTGCAGACATGGTTAGGCCGAACCTGTGGTCATGGTGTCTGGAGGAGTGAGAGTGGGTGGAGAGGTCACGGCCTGGGGTCAAAGGGCAGATGGACTGATGGGCGTCTCTTCCAGGGCCTGCATGAGGCCCACTCATGCTGGCATGGTTCCTTCCTGAAAAGTGAACAGAGGTTGTCAGTGTGATGCTGACGTTCCTGGTACCAGGAAGACATCGGTTTGGATGAATCTAAAACGTAAACATGGTTCTTCTTGCACCAAACTTATTATTATTCAGGGTCTTCCACTATAATCATATCTGGTAATCAGTTGTGATTTTAGGTTGTAGCTCCCATCAGAGGGCAAAGCATGTTTCTACAGTCCGTCTTTCTCTCAATCATATGTGAAGCAGCTGGGAATAAAAAGTGACAGCAGAGATGCACAGCTCAGACAGAAGTAAAGACAATGTACCGTGATACCATGTCAAAATAAAAGCGCAAACACACTTACTGACCAGCTGATCGGCCTAATGTGACATTTTTGGAGAGATTCTGCGGCAGCACCGCAGCCCCGCTGGAAAAAAGAGCATTCCCAGGACGAAAATACCGCGATATGATGAAAATGACATCAACCCCGATTAAGGTCAGCAGCCTGTAAACTCACAGTATCCGCAACGTTTCCTGCAGGAGGATTGTTATCATCTTTATTATGGCGCGTCATGTGAAAAGTCAACCCGATGTTGAAAAACAGCCGGCGACCTGGAAATAAAATGGACCCGCTCGTGCGCGTGCGTGTGTCTGACGCGCGTGTGCCAAGGTGTGCGTGATGCGTGAGTGTAGGTGTGTGTGTGTCCGGGCGTCGTTCGCGTGTTGCAGCGGTTTCACGATTGCACAAACACAAACGTCACATAACATGCAAACACGACGACGCACAAGTTCACGCACACACACTGACACGGACACACACTCCTCTACAGGCTCCCCTCCGACAGATGCAGGCGATGTGTGTGTGTGTGTGTGTCAAACAAACAACACAAAAATCACGCAGAAAACGCCACATGACGCGAGATCCGTCGCGGGAATCTTACCATTCCGGTGTCGCCCGCCGCAGAACCGGGCCTCAACCCGCACATTTTGGCGTCTAAATGCGCCAAATTGCCAAAATTTGAAAGCGGATGAGGAGAGTCCCGGCGGCAATACTACTAGGCCTGGATCCTGTGAAACGTACTCACTCTCCCTCCCTCCTCCTCACTCCCTCACCCTCCTCCTCACCCCCCTCCTCCTCTCTACATGCGCTAAAGCCTGGTCCAGCGGCCCCTGGAATAGAAAATCAAGAGTGTTGCGCTTCTTTCCAACGACACTCCCCCTTGTTACTGCTCAGTGATGATGCCCATAACTTTATAATCCACCGCCTGTGGATGTTTGCTCTGCTGAGAAGCTGTTCGCCTGTCCCCCCAGGAAAGTCACTCTTTTCCTCTGCTGTGCGCACCGTCACCACCGTCTCCCTCCCACAGCGTGGATCTCAGAGGAAGGGGCCGTAAATCTCTCCACAAGACAAAATAAATTCAAACTGCTTAAAAAAGGCACAGAACACGACACCTCCAAATGAAAAAATCGCCCCGCCCTTTCCCCTAATTACCAGCATCAATAATTAACCTTCACCAGGCTGCCATCACCAAGACATGTCACATGCCCAAACTTGTGCCAACAACTGGCACCATCCTCCTCATCCACCCCGACGCGCACTTGGAGATGAGATGAAAACACACATAAATGAAGTGATGCAAGATTAACAAATAAAAAAATGTCCACCACCACTATCACCACCAACATCTGAGGAGCAGTGAAATGGTGCTGCAGGCTTGTACCCGGAAAAACAAGATGACTTTCCTTCCCCCTCAGACGACTTGCTGTGTTAGTGCTCAGGCTGCTCACCCGGTCCCTTCAAAATGGAGTCCTCCAGTCTTTTAGAGGAGGAAGAAAAAAACACAGAAGAACAGGCCACAAAGTGTTAATGCATGCCTCGATATAAAGTTCACCCAGCCACGGAGGAGCTGAGCCCACAAAGCGGCACCACTCCTGCGCCCCGGAGGTGTCAGATGAGGCTGTCAGGGTCTTGGATGAGTCCTGGCCACGACAGGAACATGTAGTTTCTACATGTTGTGCCTGCTGAAGGCTCATGTGCGCTCCTGACACACGACTGAGGGAGACTGAGGCACAAGCACTACTCTGCTGTGTGTGTGTGAGCGTGCGTGTGCCAAACGCACGTCTGACAGTTTGAACCACGACACTTGGTGCCACTTAAAAACGTCGATTGTGTTAATTTTGTGTCTCCTTTTAATGCCCATGAAGGGAAACGAGTGGTTTTCAGAGAGGAAGCCAGAGAGCAACTGCAGGCAGCCCTCCTCGGCTGGAGACACTGAGCTGATCAATGCGAGATTTCTGCGTTGGTGTGTTTGGTTTTCTTGGGGCAGGATTTCTCCACATTTGTTAGTGTGGACACGATATGCAAGCGAGAGCATGCGGGGCGAGCAGGGGCATGTTTCAGGTGTAAAAATACCCCCCTGCTCCCTCTCAGTCCAGCCCTGTCACCGGGTGTCGATGTGGGAACAAGCTGCGGTTCATGATCGACGCGGCCGCAGCGCACAGACCCTCCTCTGCTCAGGGAAACTCAGAGGAAACATGAGAGTGACGTGGAGTGAAAGTAGCTCAAAGCTCCACTGGATGATTGTGGAGGAAAAGACGAGTCCCTGCAAGAGTATAATAAGGGTATTTGTGACGTTTCCTGCGGCCATACACGGTGAAAAACATCAGCATCCACCTCTTCCCCCTCCTGTTTGGTTTTTACTCGGCTGAGGCGGAAACACGCGTGATCTGCGTGAGCTACGTTTGGATTCACAGCCACGGTCTTTTTTTTTTACAGGAAAGGTTTGATTAGAAAGAGAAAGGGGGAGACACGTCGAGACAGACAGGGGAGAGAAGAGAGAGAGACAGGCAGACAGGACGGGGCCTGCTGCGGGATTGCGCAGCACAGAAACAGCGCCGCGCCTCGGCAGCTACGCGCATCGCCCCTTGATGCGCCGTCATTATTCCAGTGGACGCGGATTTAATCTGATTTAGACCATGGATGTATAAAAAAAACCTTATAAGAGTTTATAATCTAATACTGCTTTAATTCAACTGCCCCATAAGACCAGGTTTCTCTTAACAAATGCTGATTTATACATCAACATTTAAATAAATACATTCTGATAATATGCTTCATCTGTAATAGGTTGTACCTAAGAAATAACTTTGATAATCACATTTAATAAATATTACTTTTATTAAATGTAAGATGTCCGTCCATATATCAGTGATGTAAAAATAACACAACATGAATCTGAAACATTGCATCAAAGGTTTTTCAGATATTTAGTCTGCCCTGATGGGTTGGGTACAATATTGGAAACACCTCAGTTTAACAGCACTGTAAGTTAGAGTCTCCAAAAGGATGATAAATGAACCTTAAACCTCCGTAAAACAGGGCAAATAAAAAACTAAGCTTTTCTAACCTTTTTCAAGGTTGTAATTACAGCTTCAAAAATGAAAACATGATGAAACCAACACTTCTGTAAAACAAATAAAATACAATAATAACCTTCATTACAGAATAATGTTATGAACTATTGAGGTGAGGGGGACCCCACTCTTTTCCAACTTTTTGCCCCAGATCTTTTTCTAATTTGCTTCTTGTGGCCTCAAGTGACATAAGTTTTATACTTTGCACTGGTTGTTATGGAGACACAAAACGGTACACTTTGTTTCTTACACAGCCGCCCTACTTCCCTAGATCTGTGAAACATTCAAACAACCTGTAAACACACTAAAAATCTGTGAAATTCCCCCTGAAATTGTTTGTAACACTTGTAAGACTTTCTGTTTTAACAACTAGTTTTTGGTAGCAACAGGGTACAAAGTAAACACTAAGTAACATGTTACAGTAAAGTAAAGACAACTTTTTTCAGTAATGATAGTGTCGGGGATTATAAATGCAGTAGTTACATTACAGCTATGATTCCAGTAACCCTCTCTTTAACCTCTGAGAGCCAACTTGTTACTGAGAGTCTGATGGATGGAGGGTTGGTCACTTTCTGTGACTGGTATGAGTTATGGTTGAGGTGAGGAGTGGGTGGTAACTTCTACCAAAAGAACAGGAATCCGACCCCAGGTAAATCCAAATTTGACTGGTTTAAATTCTGTTTGGTCTTCTTGGCTGATGTTGGTCACAGGTACTATGTGTCAGTGACCCCCTGAGGTTGGACTTGTGGAGAACTGCGCGTAGTCAGCGAGGCTGTTTCAGCTGGATGGTCGGAAAATGCATGAGTCACATGTGCAAAAGATGTGACATATCATCTCAAGTTTCAAAAACTCAACTCAGTCTGGACTAAGTAAAAAAACACAGTGGCCTCCATAGAGAGGCCCTACTCCCCATGTGAATATAAAGTATTTTCATTTAAAGAGCCATTTCTAAGGTAAAGACAACAATCAGTACAATTTAGATGCAACAGAGTGTAAACATCACCAGGATTATTTAATATTCAGTTTCTGCCAGTAGAGCCCTTTCACCAAAATTTTACACACTGAACCTTTAAAGGCACCTTTAACGGTTTCACCATAAAACAAAGACTAGTGTAATACATGCTGACCCCTACATTAGGAACCACTGGACTAATGACACTTACATGACCAGCTACAACAGTAAACTGCTGCTTACACATTGCATCAGATGCATCAGTAATCACAATCAATAATAGTCGACTATAAAAATCAGGCAAAGTGGATATTTTTCTGCAGAACCAATATTTTACAATGATACTCTGATTACATTTCACTAATGATACTTTTTATTTTATAAAAGTAGAATTTTGAATGCAGGACCTGGAAGAATGTGAGTATTTTAATATGTAGCTGATTCACAGTTGGTTGGGTCTGTGACATTGAGATTCAACAAAGAGACTTTGAGGTTCACTGAATCAGGCATAATTAAACTAGTAGTCTTCTGTTATTATCACTTCAGAATAACCACATCTTTTGTTATTTGATGAAAGCCTCACATTTCTTTATTCAATCGATTAAAACAATTTGTAATGACTCCACGTGTCCACTGAAGGGCAGCAAAGCACACAATATAAAGTGGAATCTTGAGCGAGAGCACATCTCTGGGATTCACTGAGTCTCAACCTGAATAAAGCAGTGGACACAAATGTTTTACTGATGAATAAAAAGAATGTTGGAGATTTCATGTTATAAATACATAAAGTTTTACAGTGACTGAACAACGTAACAATCCCAGCAGGTGACACCATCACTGATGTGAACTATTATAACTTCTGCACATTTCTTTTTCAAAACAAGGTCTCACCTCTCTGTGTAGGTTTTACATTTACTACATATTTCTTTCCATACCATGTCAGCTCATATAAATATGTTTTAACTTTATTAGCAATTCAAGAAAAAAGCCTGCACATTACTGCAGGCAACTTGGCAGAAGAAACCACATACATCTCTCAGTGATGGATTTCAGACATTGAAGTGTGGGAATGTATTTATGATTTTCCTCTCATGTGGTTCTGTAGTGAAGTGGTTATCATGGTCCTCAGTAATCCCCAATGAAACCATGATTTTGTAGTTATGGAACATGACTTAAATAGATAGCATGCAACTGGAAGACAAAAAGTGAAATCAGGAATACAACCTTTTTTTGCATGTTAATTGCTCGTCATTGAAAAACCTGAAGTAATTTGATGAAACACAAAAAATAAGCTCTTTAAAAACTACACAGTTCCTCGTTAAGGCGAGGCCACAAGGTGGAAGATGGAGGACAGAGTTAATGTTCTACTTCAGTGGTGCAAATTTGTATTTAATCAAATTATGTAGAGTCTAAATGATATGGAGACAACCGGGGGCTCCTGGGGTAATTCAGCCTGACACACACACACACACACACACACGCACACAGACACACACACACACACACACACACACACACACACACACACAGTGAAGGCTCCTGTGGGAGGGGGTGTTCAGTCCACACGCTGATGAATTTTTAGTCCGAGAGAGAGTGTGTTCCAGAGGCCTACGCTCATCTCCTGTGTGTGGTTGTGTGTGTGTGTGTGTGTGTCTGTGTCTTCCTGTTGTTTTAGATTCCACTTCACTCCCCCACTGCTGCCAATCCATGACCTCTGACCTCCTCTGAACCCAGCTGTCAGCTGTCCTGGCCTCATGGGACAACTCTCTCTCACTCTGTTTCCCTCTGTCCTTCTCGCTCTCTCCATTAACTCTATTCTTTTTCGTCTCAGTTTCACTCCTCTCCTCTCAGAGTTATCGCTCATGTCCCGAACAGAGGTGGAAATCATGCATCACTTTGTAGATTTGTTCAGTTGTACAGCGGTACCGTGTTTAAGTGTTAGGTTCTAAAACTGACATGAGGACGATTTCAGAAATACTTCCATGAGTAGTTTGATTTTATTAGATTTATTTAGATTCCTACAAATGGAAGTAAACAGAGAAACTCAAATAGAAATTTGGCTTGACCATGGTTGCATTTAAAACAACTCTTTTCTTCTCAGTACACATGTGCATACTTGTTCTAAATGTCACCAACCAGAATAGCCTGACACTATGCACACACACACACACACACACACACACACACACACACACACACACACACACACACACACACACACACACACACACACACACACACAGTCCCCTTATGAAACCACATTCAAATTCACTAGATCTGCATTATTATTTTGATCTGCACGAAGTTTCATACACTCATCAATCCCATATTCTCTAAAGTGCCCTATCTCACAATGTTAAAGAAAGTGACAACATTTATTGGGTTGTTCCTCGGTTTACATGCACCCCACCCGTCCACAAATTCCATGGAAATCCTTTGAGGAGGTTTTGCATAATCCTGCTAACAAACAAACTAATACAGATGAAGACATAACCTCCCTGACCGAGATAGAAATATACAATGTTCAGTATGAGGTCACATAAGGTCTGATTTCATTGAGACAGAAACTATCTGGTAATCCACGACTGTTTTCGTTGTGTGCATGAAACTATTGAGCATGTTTTAGATAATACTGATAAAAGTGATGCTGTTGTTAGTGGTCAAAAGCTAAAATTGTGTCCTTGTTACGCACCATCAGCTTTTTCTTAAGACGATTTCGCTGCATCTGTTAACTCTTCAGAAGGTGATGCAAGTTTTCGTGTAAGTATACCAGCCCAAAATGTGTTCTCTTGATGCATCTCTGTTTATCATCTGCAGATTGTCCTAAATTTGATCATGAACCTTTACTGCACATTTGTTTTTATTTCAGTGGGTCAGGTTAAATAAAACTGTTACAGCTTCATATAAAAACATCTCAGCAACCAAAATCCACAAACCCAGTGCTTCTACCAGCATGCTGCCAGGATATAAATAAGACCTCTCGCCTGTTTTTATTTTACACATACAGTATTATATGTTTTCTTTGTGCAGAACCAAAACAGCAGCTCAGCGAGGACAAATCGAGGACACGTCACAGGAGGAAAGAGAAATGTCAGCATCTGTGTTGTTGGTCAGCAGTGACTCAAGTCAGGCGGCTGAATCATCTTATCACCATGGAGACAGATGTCTGGCCTTTGAGGTCGCCCTGCATGTCAATCATCAGATCACTGTCTTTGAGTGAGAGAAGCACATGGAGCTGCTCTACTGATAAACACCTTGACAGACACTGACATACACGTCAGGGTGGCAGTGGACAAACTAAATGCTTTTTCACTACAGGAAAAGTTAAACAACGCTCATGGAGCATTGGGTCAAAAAGAGACATTTGAAGGTGATGGTAGGTTAGGCAAGTAGCAGTTATTGTCAGAGACAGAAAAGTCCCCAGGAAATTAATGTAAATCAGCATCATCTTAATAGTAAAGAAATCTTAGGAATTAAAACTCAAATAAAATGTATGGACATGACTGGGGCTCAAACATGGTGCCTCCAAACCCACGAGAAAGCGAATATTCTGTATAATGTAATGTCAGTGTCTCTGCTGCTGTTGTTTGGATCAGTTAAATATTTAAGAACAGACAGTCATGTTGGAATCTGCAGTATTTTGGGATGAGGTGTGTCTGTGTAGTTGCAGCAGCAGTTCTTCTCCACACAGGGGAGGTAACAGCATCTGTTTCAGAAGAACCTCAGACACAAGACAGCTTCTCCTTTCATCTTATTTCTGAAGTTTAGTCTCTGAAAATAAAATAAAAATCATTGTCGGATGTTTTGTCCTTTGTTTCATCATCTCATGAGAACTGAGTGATTCAAAAACAGCAGGAAAAGTCGGGAGCCACTGATGCTGCCAAGTCCTGACTCACTGAGATGTTTTGAAATCTTACACTAAATAACCTCTCTAGTCTCATCAAAACTCATTACCTCTCCTCATATACATAATCCTCATTAATCCTACTTGTACTCATGAACAACATGTGAAAAAAGAAGAAAAAAACTCTTTGAGATGAGAGTCCGCTTCTTTCCAGCTCTGACGCCTCCAGACAAAAATATCTCAGGAGACCATTAAAAAATGTCAAATTCAATTATGCCTTTCTCTCTTTTTCGTCTTAAAAGACATCACACACACACACACACACACACAGAGACACACACACTTATGTAAAAACTGAATGAAAGGAATAGGAAGTCCTGAGGGCTTTGAAAGCATGATTGGGAGAAAGCTCTTGTGTGGGTGAGAAAGGAAAAGGTGAATAACTGGCCCTGGTAGCCGGCAGCCAGCACAAAGTAGAGTGGAGAGCTCCATTCTCCCTGCCAGAGAGGGAGACCCCTCATGGGGGGTGGGTGAGGGCCCAGAGGGCCCGGGACCTACGTTTAATGAGAAATTCCTTGGGATTTAGAGGGGCGCAGAGGTCTTCATTTTCTCACTGCGCCCACAGGCCCCCGGTAGCCGGGTGGTGAGGGTTCTCTTTCAGCCCCGAAACGTCCCGAGAGGAAGGGAGAATCCCCCCATTCAACAAGAGCAGGGGCCCGCCTGCCTGCTGGATTATGTATATGAGATGTGGGTTGTAGGATCACAACCTGCCACCTTCTGCACACTGCAAAAAATGTCAACAAGTCATTTAAAGCTGCACCTGCCCTCACAAAGTGGGGCTTCAGCAGGGAGGAGCGTCCCATCCCCACTAATTAAGATGCAGTACATTCACACTGATGAGCGCCAGTGGAAAAATGTCCCTGCACGGTAAGTGTAGAGAAAAACATTGAAATAAATTCTCCAAATGTTAAATATTCTTATTTTCACAACAACCTCCATTGATTGTCACTGCAGTATAGTTCCAGTATTAAGGTTTGAAAACATGGTTCCACATGTTCAGTCACTTTCCTACTTGACTCTGCAGCAGGTGGAAAAATGGTTTGATGCAGCATCATCGAATACGTTTCACATCATATGACTCATTCACATCAGTGTGGTACATGAACATCACAGGTTAACATGGGTGCTGAGAAGACTGAGGGATCAGTGTTCAAAGCTACATCATCATTTTATCGTTTAAGTTCAGGAATGGAAGGGAGCTACAGTTTAAACATGATGACCTTGCTGTAACAGAAGATACAAAGTCAAACCATCCTCTACAACACCCTCTCTTAAAGAGCATCAACATCCTGCCAATAAAAACGTACACCTAAACCTAAGGTGGCAGGATGTGGCCTGCAAACCGCAGCAAAATGGAAATGCTGCTCAATGATATACGACCCATGGCTAATGAACAAAAATCCACCTGTGCTGCTGTAACAAATGAATACGATGCTTGTCAACTCTGAAACTCTAAAACATTTAAAGTGTTAGAGTGGACAGAGATTATTTGAGCTTGAAAATGAAAATATAATTGTATGGATGTAACCTGAGTGACTGCAAGAGGACACATTGAGTTCTTTTAGTGAAATGTCATTTTTAAAAACTGAATAAATGATCAAGTAAAGAGTTTTTGTTCTTGTCCAAGGCCCTGTAGTTCAGGAGGAGTGAAGGAGACCCCTCTTGGGAGTTGATTCTCCAAGTGTCTAATTAGAAGAATGAACAGGAGTGGTGACGGGGCGCTGGGATACAGCTGCCCCTGTCATAGTCCCCCAACACCAGGCCTGTGGACCTGCTCTGGCCCTTGGCCCCCGGCTGAGTCTCCCTTACAGCTGGCCCCTCGGCTGAGCTTCATAGCCAGAGGGCGTCGGACATTGTGTTGAGAGAGCTCTTGCTGAGGACAGACTCGGCTGCCGACACAAACAAACCCAGCAGTCGGCTGTTTGACGGCTTCACAGGTACTGAGATGGCGTCCTCTCTCTGGGACGCAGCTCCTCAGGAAGCCGGTATTCATGTCGGGGCATCAGGGGAGCTGTTTGTGGCAAGCTTATGTCTGCATTCACATCTTTCACATCAGCTTCACATCTTTGACATTTCACTGGCAATCCCGTCCACAGCGTCTTACAGTGGGCTGTGGCCTGGACTGACCTCTGCCGAGACAAAACGAGGTAAACCTGCTGAAGAGAAAATAAACGACCCAGAGCCGAAAACAATCCTTCGTTTTAGACCCTTAGTAAAGGCTCAGTGAGATTTAATAGATCTTTCAAACTTGCCTATAATTTTACTGTTAAGTACAAGAATGGCAGCACTTCACAACATCTCACCACTGTTTTGAGTTTTATGCTTTAAAATATTTATTCCTCCTGTCCAGCAGTGTCTTTAAAAGTTTCAATTCCATGGATGCAGTTTTCCAATTGGATTAAATCACACCCACAGCTGCTAAAATAATTGTTATTTTTTTGCCTTTGTCAGGAGAGAAGGTAATGAAAATAAAAACTTTATGAAACTTTATGAAAAGTCATAAACTTGTGTTTTATGGCCTATGCAGCTGAAAAATCTATTTCTGTTAAAACACAAGATGGTGTGAAGTTTTAAAGGCTAATTACATCAGAAATCCAGTCTAACATGACACAATAATTAGATTGAATTACTCATTTTATTAAAATGTGTTTATCAGAGTCAATTTCTGAATGTGAATCTGAACACAGATCAATAGGTTTACTCACTTCCTGTGGTCACATGACCTTCGGTTACTGGCATCAAACATGCATTTAATTTACATGGAGCTCTTCAAGGTCAAATCCTGAAAAACAAGAGAACAAGCTCTGTTTTCTGCCTCCGGCTAAAAATCAAACATCCAAAAGCTGGTTGTTCACTATTTAGCAGGAGTGTAAAGAAGTTGTTTTTGCAGGAGGAATGTCCGGCTAATTGGTTTGTTAAATTGAGAGCGGGAGTGAGGGGAGAGACAGGGAGAGAAATTTCCCCTTTCTTTCAGTCCAGACAGGTTAAATGTGCAGTTAGAGCCGGACAATGGAGCCGTCTTTTCACATGCAAAGATGAGGTATATGGAGTGAGCCGGGTTTTGTGGCCGCTGTTCAGACTCCAATTGAGAGGCACCAAAGCGTGACGGTATATCCCCACCCCTTTATGCCTCCCACTTTCCCTCCTGTCCTCATTGCCTCCCCACCTCGCTACCTTGCGTGTTTTCCTCTCTCCCTGCATCCATGTTTTCCTCCATCCTCCCACCTCTACTGTCATGTCAGGCCAGTATCGTTGAGAACTGTGTACTGGATGAGTCTGCACCTCATGGTTGAACAAGATGAAGAGTAAAGGTGTGGAGGTCATAGGTCAGGTGGATGGTGGACAGGCGTGAAGCTTGTTGAGGAAAGTTGTAGTCTTCTGGTTTGTGATTACCAAGTGTACTTGAAAACAATGTTGAATTTCCATGTATATGGAAGAATACATATTCCTCTATTCTCGCTGAATTTCCCTGGAAAGATTTATGATATTTTCAGTTGTTCATATTCCATTGGTTTTAGTTGGAGATTGCACTGCACCTTTATTCTACTCATGGTGGAAGATGCATTCATACTTTAAAAAGAAATGCACTTTTGCAGAAAAATAGCCTCTCTCAGTGATAAATGATGATATGTTTTAGTCTTGGATGAAATAATCATTTTTGCAACATAGATTAACATCTGTATATTAATTTAGGTAGTTTAACTTAAAATAACCATATCTGTTGTTCTTAATCTATAATGTACCTACTAAATAAAAATTAATAAATGAATATGATGTAAAGAGAAGATAACATTATTTCTCTCTGAAATTTATTGAAGTGGAAGTACTGTATAGCACTTAAAAAGTACCTCAAATAATAGATTGATAATATATGATATGATATATAATTACTGCGGCTACATCCCATCAAAAACCAGTGCAACAGAAGTGGGACAGTGTTAACACAGGGAGGGGTTGTGCAGAGAAAGAAGTGAGGGGAAAAAAACTGAATGTGGAGGTGGTAGCAGAGGGCATGTTGGGTATTGTATGGGGTTTGTCATACAAAGACTGAAGCCGTGAAATGGTGCTTGTAAAAGCCCGGCGCTGGTCGTCTCATTGAGTTGTCAATCTGCCCGGCAGGTCCCTTATATGATGAGACCTGTCAGAGCGCCACAGAGAGCGAGCAGGAGGGGCGAGGATGACCTAATGCCACATCAGCTCCCTCCATTTTCTCCTCTGAGACGTTTGAGTGACACCCCCATAATACGACCCCCGTGGCGCCATGGCAGCAGACGGACCGAACCAATCAGGGGACTGGATGATGGCTCACTGATCAGTGGGGAGGACTGGAATATACAGGTGGTAGAGAAAATAGCAGCTACTAAGCTGGTGCATGATGCCAAGATGATTATCAACTAATTACATTTGTCAGTGCAAGTTCTGCTAGTTAGCGCCTCTAGTTTTCAAAGTGAAGGGATTAAAGTTTTCATCAGGCCTTAGATACAAGTCCTTCACTTGTAGCAGCAACTTCCACTTCAGTGGAAGAGTCAATCCTCTGTTTTCTGACAAAGTATCATGGCCTAAGACATAAACTCTGGAGGACTTTCTCCGCAGATGTCCTTTCTCACATGGACTCACTCAGAGTTTTTACTTAGGAGCTAGCAAGGGAATCTCCAGAGGCTCTATCACAGACATTTGTGGTCTTAAATAAAGCCTCTATGGAGCTCAGTGCAAGTCATAAAAGAAGGTCCAGAGATGCTTCGACATCAGCTTCAAAATGTCCCAGTGCTCACAGGAGGTCACAGTCCACTGAAGCAAACAGCTACGTCGTCTGCAAAGAGGCAGAGAGGAACTCCTGAGATCAACCTCCTTTGGGTTTGTCGCAGTCTGAGTGAAGGCAATGATGGAAAAACCACCAACAACAGAACAACGTGAACATTTTACTTGCAGTTATTTGCTTCATTTGCAGTCCTTCAGACATCGAGGGGGCAGGTGGCGACACAAACAGCTTCACCCACTGGCCTCTCGTTCTCTGTCACCTCCTTCCACCTATCGCACCATCTCTTTGTCTGCCTCCATCTCCCAGAGTTCAACCCTGGACCAGACGCATTGTCTTCTTTGATGACATGACGTCTCTGTCTGTCCCATAGACGCAGACACAAAGACACACACACAATACTGACACACATGGTGCTGACCCAGTCACAGGCATTCGGACAGATTCTCTTTCAAAGGTTACATGTCAATTTGATTTGACAACCATGATAAAGATTTTTAAAATTCAATCCCAGTCAGAAAACAAAAAGGAATTCCAGCCCAGATGAAATGGGATCATGAGGCGTTTTTCCCCCAAAACTATTCCTGTTGTTTTGTAATCATCCAAAGAGAAGTCAGCAGAGAAGGTTTTGCAGTGGAAATGTCTTTTCTAGATGTGTGTTACTGAAGCTAACTGAACCTTTCAACACGTTTCATGGCGTCTTCACACTGAACAATCTGCACCAGAAACTCCCAGGAGTAAAGTAGCCACATCTGACCAGACCTGACTTGAGGTAACATTTTTGAGAAGCGTGCACATAGTCTACAATTCTCCTTATTTTGACCCTCAGGGCCCCTGTAGAAGCTCAGGTTTGATAGGAATTGATTTTCTGAAGCAAAGAGAAATGTTTTAAGTAGATTCTCTTATATCTAGTGCCAGTCTGTTCCATAACTTTGGAGCGCAGTTTACAAATTATTAATTTGTGAATCACAATTTTATCTACAACAGCACTCCCGTTTGGAATTATTTTTCCGTCTGTGTTCCTCTGTTCATTATTCACTTGTTTTAAATTTTTAAAGGTACATGTGATTCCTTTTCATTAAACTTTTCCTTTTGAAACAAAAAAAAAGGTTTAAAAAATTACCGAACCATCTGTGTCTGCTTGTGTCTGGTTTCATGTAAATACCGTTATTTGTTTAAAATGTAAAAATCCATTTGAGATTCAAATTTGGAGGGAGCTCCGCAAAGGATTTGCATCGGGCTGCGTAGTTTGTACTGTACAATATATTGACGACTTCACCGACTTCAACGTGGACAGTTTTCAACCTTCACAAGCACAATGGAAACTATCAGCAGGATTATCACAGGAGACCACAGAGAGGAGGCCAGGAGGGAAAATATTTTCTCTGCTCCCTTGGCCAAAATAACATTTACATTGTCTGCACACTTCTGAAGAGATCAGTATTGATGACGCAAGAACTTTATCAAAACATGTTGGGCAATTCTGTAAAACATTAGATCACATTCAAAGACAAATGTTTTCAGCGCCCTCACTTCCTTAAATGTCTGTGATATTGTTGAAGGTTTGTGGTCGTGGTGAATGAACTGAGTGAAAAGACACAATTCTTCCTCCGCTGACATTGGGTGTAAATTGTAAAATGCAGAGTCATCCAATATAAACTGAATCCCTGTTTTTTATTCCAATGTTTATGTTCTAACCATACTGCATTGAATACTGCATGAATGGTTTGTGTTGTATTATCATTTCTGTTTGCTTTTCACGAATAAAACTCCCTCAAAGTTCTTGTATCGTACAGGAGAGACAAATGACCTGAGTTTTTTCTCTCTACAATAAACTGCCGGTGATTTAAACCAGTGAAAACACTAAATTAAACAAGTTTGCATAAAAAAATCGTGCCAGAGTTGCTGCTAACATTTCCTCAGCTGGTTACCGGGATAACTTATGATCCATACTCAGTAGGTTTCTACCAAATTAACTGCAGAGTTCACCCTCAATATAAAGAAATGAGACCTTTAAAATTGTAAATTTGTAAGAGCTAATAGTTTTTTTATTTTGTCCATGGTCTGAATTTTAAAAATGTTGGCGCCAAAAATTCCTTTTGCAAAGGTAATGATGCCATTCCTGACACTACACCACACTTTTCATTTGCTTTGTTTTTTCCTGTTTGAATAAAAATTCATCTTGAATTAAAAAATCATGTGACTGAGCCTATTATCATGCAGCCTTGATCAAACTGTGGGAGCACATTTCAGGAATAATCAAAGATCCAGTGAAGTATTATGGTAATTCAAAATACCATGGCTGGACTTTTTTTTAGTTTACAAGTTGTGCTCTGCCTCTGTTAGACCTCAATGATGTGTCACACATGTCCCATCATCCTCCCTGTCTCACATATTCACAACAACTAACACACAAGCCTGCATGCAAAAACATGAGCTGTTTTGATCCAGATCTAACATCGCAGAAAAGATGTGCTGGGACACTACTGTACTGTAGGTACAGTGCTAGTTATAGATGCTTGCAACATAGTTTATGTGAGAACAGAAAAACAAACTCGATCCATTTCTCTCTTTTTATTTTTTAGCTGGTTGTGTGTTCTGAATGCAGAATCTTTAAACGCAGATTATTGCTCTTCCCTGGACCATGTCCACCAGCTCGGCCAGTGTGTGATTCTTCGAAATGTCAGACGAGCTTGCTGACATTTAAATTCATATCTTTGAAGAACACATGTTGATTCACAGGACGATGACGTCTGGACATGAGAGATGACAACAACAACTTGTGCCGCAACATGTGGAACGATTTTGTTTTTTATCAGAATGAAACAGCGTCTTGTTCCTAGAGTTAAAATAGAGAGTCTTTATTTTAGGACCGTCAGAGGTGGGCGGTTTGTCCCGGCTTGGCTTGGCACGGCCCAGGAGGCCTTCTGCGACTGGCCTTGTTTGTTTGGACAGCAGGCAGTAATGTGGCGAGCTGCAGCCCAGGAGACTGACCAGGAATGTGGGTGAAGGTCTCATCTGGCCTCATCAAAAGACGACCATGAGCCTCACTGCTGTCTCTGTCAAAAAACCCCAAAACCATCCACACTGACATTACGGCTGGACTCACCAGACCTCACAGCTCCGCTCTGTTTGAGGTTCATTCTATAGACGACCTAAAGGAGATCAGATCTAAAGCAAAAACAAATGATTAGTGCAGAAAACCTTTTTTTCCTCAGTATTAACACACATGGTCCTAGTGTTTTAATAGTATAGACCTATGACTCATAATGTCTTAATAGTTTGTTAATTCTACCTTTATACACACCAGTTTTCCTGTCGTCATGCTTTAATCTTATTCAGGATATGATTTAATGATAAAATATCTATTTAAATTCCATTTTTACAATTCTGTATCACACAACTTAAAATACAATAGGGAGACAACTGATATACATTAAAACATGGCCTCAAGCTTCTCCTCTGATAATTTCTTGTCACTTAAGTGTTGCAGGAAGGTTTGGTCCAGATTTAGAAAGACTGCCTTTAACCTCAACATAAACACAATACAGAGATGTGGTTGAGCTGCAGAATGAGATAGAAATAAATGTAAAATAGACCCAAACTGTTTTTTAACAGCTGTCAATCCTGTTGCAAACATCTGGTTTTATCTGATACCTATCGACCCTGTCTAACCCTACCCCTCCAAAAATGATAATTAAAGTGTCAAAACTGAAAAGAATGACAGAAACTCTGCATAAAGCTGCGGCAGCTTAGTTAATATGCTAACAGTGGGGTTGAGCCAAATTTAAAAACAGAGCAAAACATGTTTATCCCTTTAAGATATTTAAAGACCTGGAGGTGGGTTTGATCCGTCTTGTCTCAAACTTCAAAAACATCACATTTAAAAGGCAATAAATAACACGTTTCACAAACATGCCTCAAATGTGGCGGGTTTGTCTGGAGGCCGCTGTGGTTGTGATGAGGTGTTGTGTGTTTCTTCATCGGCTCTGACCCGCTCTTTTCTGTCTCTTTTCCTCAAACTCTGCCGAGTCACATTATCAGACAATTCTTTTTACCGTTCTGAACAATCCACGAAACGAAAAAAAACACCTCCACTACTTCATTGTTTTCTTCACTTTTTTACTGCTTTGTATCTGAACTAAAACAACCAACAACAATTAAGACAATTAAACGATGAGCTTCAGACAGAGACCTGATCATTTGTGCAAACTCTCACTCACATGAATAACATTTGGAAGAAACTGCTGTCAGTTTGTTTTTCTTTGTTTGTCTCTGGCCTGTTTCTTTGTCCCTGGATCATTAACGTCTTCTGGAGGAGACCCCGGTCATCGTCTCCCTGTCTGTCTCTGTGTAGACTGACCCAAAGCTGTGTGGGCAGACGTCGGTCACAGTTTGAGCCTCCCGGTCACCAGGGCTCTCGCCAGACTGTCTCAGTCCCACAGTGCTCGCCGCAGCCTGGAGACAGGCAGGTGCCTGCAGCTCATGGCTCGTTTCAGAGACTCGTGTTTGGATGTTGAACCCAGTCTGACTGATCACAATCACTGATAAAACTGCTGCTTTCCGGAGCACTGATGTGCATCAGTGCTTGGATAAGTGGCAGACCTTGACGTGGTAGAGCACCTCAACTTGCAGTGAACCCAAGCATGTCGGTGCTGGTGTGTGGGCTTATGACCATGTCTGCTAAAAGTTACAGTAATATACTATTATCTGGTTTAGTCAAATAAAGGATATTTGTATTTATTGTTTGCTTTTTATTCTTTTCTAACATTTGATCTGGTTAAAGAAACGGTATGCTATGTTTCTTTACTGCATGGAACTTGAAGGGACGTGATCAAAGGATTCATATCTGGTTTGTTTCTCATATCTGGTTACGTTTCATCTTCTTGAACTCACTGGTTGAGATTAGGACAGATAGTATTTATTAGATATATGCAAAGTAAACATGTCTTAACTGATTGATTCAGGTATGGAAGCTGAAAACAAACTAAATCTTGTAGAATATCAACAATTCAGAAAATATACCAGAATGAATCAGGCTACAAACAAAATCAATTGATTGAATAATTTAAACTGGAAAAACAAATGATTAATTAATTTAATCACATGGGTATGTTTACCCAATGAAATATTAACTCATTTTCTAAATGCCTGGTTTTATGATAGTGAGACGTATATTTGTCCATGTACATCTAGTGTGTGTGTGTGTTGATGTTAATTTTACACACACAGTACTAGACACTGCTGTAGCATCACTGTATAAATGTTTGGAAGTTCAAAGACACCAAAGACTCTGAGATCTGTACCAGAATGAAGAAAAAAGCATAAATCCATAAGTGTGCAAATAACTGAAGAAATGGAACAGAGCTTTTTTCCCACTTGCTTGATTTGTTTAGATACGATTTTTTTTTAATCTAATTTTATTTTAAATCTAAGTACAACACCAGCTTCATCACAAAAGTACAGTCGCCACACTTACTCCTCATGAAAGCTTTAGTTCTATTCTCACAGACCATTGTTAACATTTGTTGGGATTCAGAAGGTTTCCAGGCTGCTGCACTTTGTCTGAGAACAAACCTCAAAAATGGAATGATTTATATAAGATATAAAAAATACTAAATGAGATTCTGCATTGATTTAAAAAAGCTTGAGAGGGCCACCATGGAAATAACTGGCGCATAAATGTTACTTTTAGGTACTGAACAGAGTATATACCGCTTGTCAAATTCACAACATTTTGCAGCTTCGAAATTTTAAATCAGGACTACTCCCAATCCCAAACTCATGGTCGACCCCCGACCTGTGGGTGAGAGCTGAGGGTCACTTTCTCTGGCCTCCAGCTGGACCTCATCTTGTTGCGGAGGTTGGTAGAAGAAAGCAAAACAAAGGCAAACAAACAGGGATAAACGCTGATTTGTCATCACCGCCACAAACACAGCGATCACTGAGAAACCACAGAGCTTCTCTACACAAACATCTGTTTGATCTTATCTTCATTTGCTCATGCTTGCGCTAATATTGACAAAATTTAAGGTCACATCCTTTTCTCTCAGACATCTTTCCACTCTGAGGTCATTGTTTCTCAACACCACCTTCCAAAGAAGATGTGTTTGAAAATGCTGAAAATATGAGATAAAAAAGGAGTTAATATTGGCAATGTTCATCAAATGGACACAAACATGAGTAAAAATAAATGATAACGTTTTTCTGTGGTTGCATGTAATGTAAACGAGCAACTATTTGCTGAGAATCAATATATGAACTTAAAAGGTGGACATACTGTATGTCAGTGTCGTGTTCACAGCTTCTTCTTGTAAGTGTAAGAAAAATCCACTAATGCCGGTTTTAAAGAGCATAAAGAGAGTAGGAATTTATTTGTGTTCTCGCCCAGAGAGAGATGGATTATCATGACAGTGATTAGCTGTAGAAATAGCAGGTTCAGTATTCACCTATACCGGCACAAGTTCATTATTTACCTTTACAGAAGAGGTCATGTTTGTATTTTTCTGACTCTGCAGAATTATGCAAAAACTATTGAATCAATTTTATGAAACTAGGGACAAGGGCCACAGAAAAACCCAGTAATTAGTATGGATCCGGACAAAGGGGACGATCCAGGAATTGTCCTACTATTTCTTTGAGATAGAAAAGAGCACTTTTTACTTTTTCTGACATTTTCCCCCAAAACATTTTATGGATCTTGATGAAATAATCAAACTTATTTTGGCGACTGTTTGCCCTTGACAGAGGTACAGACTCTATTACTGTTAACACATTGTGTTGGTTGTTAGATCTGAAATATCATTTGCTGATAAGTGAGCTTTAGGGATGTTAGAAAGTTGATTTAAAAAAAGAATCCTCACCAAGTTAGCAAGTAAGTACATTTTAGGTTTTCTGAGCATGGCCATTATTATTACAGCAGGACTTTAAGTTTCCAGTTGTTTCACCTACATCTACAAAAGAGCTACAAGTTTGTTTTAATTAACCTCCTACTGGGACGGAGCTGCTGCTGCCCACCTCTCCTCAAGATGGAGGGAGTCTGAGCCTGTATCAACAGAGAAACAACACAAACACTCATGTAATCACTATGTTAGAAAAAGAGAGACCATCATTCATCATGTAAATCACAGAGCAAAAAACTAAATAAGAGAAGAGGCCGATCTTCTTCTTCGTGCATCAGTCACTGTCAGTTTCTCCACCCCATTGGTTCCCGGCAGGAGGCGGGACTCCCAGGGAAATCTTTATTTGCTGGACCCTGAAACACACGTGACTCCGCTGCAGCATGTTTGACTTACCGAGGGCATGTAAACAAAATGTTGATGTGAAGTCTTTGAATTTAACAATGGGAACTGTTAAACCTGTTTGTTTGTCAAACAAGCAAGTCTCAGAGCGTTTCCCGACAGTCAGGGTGTGGTTCACCAGTCTGCAGCTTGTTTTAGAGACAGGATATGTGACCATGTTCCTCATCTGTCTGCTGAATGGATTTGGCTTTTTGTTTTCAGTAGGTGTCATAAAAATGTTCAGATGTGACAGGACGGTTATGGAAAGAGACACAACTTGGTCAAACCAAAAATGACACGACTGGAAACCAGACAGGGAGCACAATTATACCTGGTGTTAAAGATTCCATATTGTACACTTTTTTAATAAATGTTTAAATAGATATTTACACGTCTTTCGTGGTTAAAAAACCCCCTAAGATGCTGCATTCAAGCTCGTCTATAAACCCTCTGTTTCAGCCCTGGATGAATCACTTGTTAATGAAAGCTTAAGAACAGATGGAATTGACTGTGGTCAGAATGTGATTGGATCAGCCTGGTGACTTCCAGATGTTTCTTGGACTCATTGTGTGGCACATCAGCCAGGTGATCACTGTTATGGTATATATTGTCTATTTTGAGGTTTAAGTTACATCATCCTATTTTTGTGTATGTATATATATATTTTTGTGTATGTATATATATACACAAAAATAGGATGATGTAACTTAAACCTCAAAATAGACAATATATACCATAACAGTGATTTTTTATAATCTGTTTTTGCAAGGACCGTTCTGATTTGTTGATGGCAATAACCTTGATTATCTTGTTTCATGTCTGTATGACTCATTCATCTTGGGAATAGAGATTATTATAAGACATCAAAAAGGTAATTCCTTCAACCTGCAAGATTTCCCTCACAATCACATTCTTACTGTACAAAGGAGGAAAACTCAGGTTCACTAGGTTCAAGTCTGTACTTTTCATCGTCACAATAAATATCTGACCAACATTATGGCATCGACATC
Organism: Paralichthys olivaceus; assembly: GCF_024713975.1. NCBI lineage: Eukaryota > Metazoa > Chordata > Actinopteri > Pleuronectiformes > Paralichthyidae > Paralichthys > Paralichthys olivaceus. The sequence continues at coordinate 11,006,126 of NC_091107.1, read as the reverse complement.
TGTAGCTATACAACATGGTCGACCAATAACATCATCTACAGTACCACTTCCCCAATGTGGCTAAAAATAGTTATGCTGCGTGAGATTTCCCACAATTCCAGATCTTAAAATTTAGCCTCATCTGTTTTCACAATCATAACAGATTGTTGTTAAATGTGGGTGAGAGAATAAAAACTGGATTTTGATTATTGTGGGAGACGGAGGAATGAGCTGCTCTTGGCTGTGAGATTTCTTAATGCCACTGTTTTTTATAGTGCTTGTGACAAAGAACTGAAGCTCAGCAGAGGATCAGACATGTCTGTTGATGAAGTGTGTGTGTGTGGTGTGTGTGTGTGTGTGTGTGTGTGTGTGTGTGTGTGTGTGTGTGTGTGTGTGTGTGTGTGTGTGTGTGTGTGTGTGTTTGTGTGTGTTTGTGTGTGTTAGAGAAAGAACGAGTGGTTTTAAGGCGGCTGAGAAAACAAACACACACACATTCACTCAGGAAAGAGGAGAAGATATAAACAGGAGGAGGAGGTCTGCTCTTCCGGACTGATAATTATATATTTCACTGATGAAGGATGAGTAGCGGGTGATGACAGCCTTATTCTTCTTCTTTGTTTTTTCTTTACATTCTTTCTTATTTCTTCATTCTGCCTCACAGAGACTTGGAGCCTTTGCATCGTGTTTCACTCCGTAATATATTATAATAACCGTACCAGCTTTCAGTGTTACTAATAAACAACATTATCTACAGTCGTTACTTAATAAGCCTCTTGTTTGTTATGCTTTGGTTGAACTTCCTGTCTGTACTGTGTGTTTAATTACATGAAAATATAATCACATGCTGCATCTTGTCACTTCATATATGGCCACGACTGCATCCGGGCTATTTTGGTTTCATGTGTTGATAGTGGGAGGAAGTGGAGACACGTCGTCCATCGTTATTTACAGTCTATGTGCAAATGATGATCATAACATTCGACCAATATTGTTTCCTACTAAAATATCTCCCAGCTGCTTTGCTCAATTGACACACAGGCGTCATGACATGTCCTTCCTGGGCTGTTTGAAAATATGTTGATGTCCCTTTCCTTCTGCTCTCCATGCTAACACCAGGGGTAACACATCATGTTTGATGCCTTTTAAAACTAAAACATGTTAGTTTACATTTTCACATTTTTGAGTGCATCATCACTGAACTACACACTGCGGTAATTGTTAAAGTGAACTACAAACTGCGAACTAAAAGATGGGGAACGTGAAAGTTTCCCAAAAGTGAAGACAGTGTCTCACCACCTGCCTCCTCCATGTTGGTAGATGGGATGTCCTATCTAAAAAAACATGCTAAACTAATTTTCCTCAAAGATGGTTTTTGATGACAGTTGAGCGTGCATCTGTAGGACCTCACTTCTTCAGGTGACCTCCCAATCACTACTGTGCAGAGGCTGACCTCCAATGCACATATGTACAAAAAAATGCGTTCGTATCTGGAATATTTTGGCATCATTTCTGCAAAATGGGAGGAAGTGAAGACGCATCATATATCTTAATTTATAGTTTATGGTGTGAATGTACTCTTGCATTCAAACTGGAATGTGTGAGTATCAAAGTATGTGAATTGAGACCCAGGATTAGTCTTGCAAAGCTGTAATAAGGAACACATACAGACAGTGGTTACAGACACAAAGGATTTGTTGTACTTGGTTGGTTTATATAAAGAAACACTCTCAGCTCTTTGTTGTGTTCATGTTGTAAAGTTCGGCCGTTAAACAGTCTCATGGAATTGCAGCGTTATAAAACCCTCCAGAGGTCTTTGAACATGTTTTCGATTCGCTGTCAGAGAGGCACCAACACGAAATATAACCCACAAACACGACCGCGCCCGCAAGTCACAGAGTCCACACACAGACCAACACCTCCCAGAGTGAGCTGCTTCAAAAAACATCAGGAAACATCATGAGCACAGAGAAGAAAACATTCTGAGCATGAACACACAGAAGAAAACATGTTTTGTTTTTAGATGTGGGAAAGAGCTGTGCTGAGTGGTGCACAGAGACTGTATTTAAATGTGTTTTAGTAATTATACTAAATTGAAGAAATCATTTGCCAAAAACTGACAAGCAATTTTATTACTAAATAAAACAAATCTTACTGTAAAATTGATCCAAAATGTTTTTTGTGTGTTACAGGGACTTAACAGTGTGAAACAGATATTATCTGAGTCATCTGTTTGGTGCCTTGCAATCACTTTTATGGTCTGCAGGAGTCTGTTTTGGATGCGAAGGCTTTTTAGGTTGGACTATGAGAAATGTTCCCACGCAACAGCACCTGAACGCAGCACAGCGCAAGATCTGTTGCCACAATCTGCTTTTAAATCATTGAACTCATTCTCTGATACTCTCTGAGATTTTGTCTGAACACCCTCGGGGAGCTTGATTGGTGCAGGTTATTATAGAAAATTACAGAATAATTTCCACGAGTTATCAAGATAAAATTATCTTTTGAACATAGTGTTGACAGGAAAAACAAAATCAAACAAACTTTATAATGATAATTTATGAAAAGCTTTTTAGAAATTAGAACTTTTCTACAGAAATTTAAAAAATGATACATAAAGTAAAACATCATGTTCAGTCACAGGACCAGCTTTCTTGCTCATATCTTGCTTATACCAAGATACTTTAATCTCAGCATTTAATCCATTGATTAACGTCTTTCTGGTGATCGATTTGCAATGTCAATCCAACCTGTATTGTTTAACAAGAGCAACATTCTCAATGTGTGCATGAGTGTGTGTGTATATTCACATACACAGTACAGTAGGAAGCATTTAAAACTTCAGAGGCCTAAATTGCCACCTGGACCTCCCGAACCATTAGCCGCCCTCTGAGGAGAAAGTGCAGGGTTGAGACAGAGGGAGTTTGACTGTAATACACTTTCTACATGTTCATTGACGCACATTTGACTTAATGACATCCAATCAGTCCCATCCTCGGGGCTCCATACACAAACGATTACAGGCCTGCCAGGCTGCAGCGCACGGTAAACGTTCACATCAGCTGAGTAATGACTCGTTAAAACTCCAGACAACTTTTTTTTTTTTTTTAAGTGCATTGAGTGGTCAAACAGAGTGGAAAGCACATTATAAATACATTCATAATACCGTATATTTACCATTTACAACCAAATTCACATTATAAAGACAACACATCTGTGATTTTGATTTAGTTTTGGCCAATGAGTTTCTTTTGTGTTGTGCAGTTTTACTTTCAGCATTCTGCATAAGGACTGTGAGGCTTCAGCTGTCGCCTTGTTGAATGTGCATCTTTAGAATTGTTGCAGGTGTTTTCATCGATCACAAGGTCAACACAGAGACGTTTTCACTAAATATCTTAATTGCAGGAGATTTTTTAACGAGTGGTTTTAACTTCCTGTATTTTTGGGAAGAACCAAACCTCTTGTTTCCTCTTTGAGGCGACAGGAAGAGACAGAGAATCACAGGGAGTCAAACCTGCTTGTAAACATAAACATCTGTGGTTTCTTTTTAAAACCCATAATAAGTTGCTCTAGATTGGGTACAGTGAGAGTAGATTTAGGCCCCTTCACAAACACCAATTTTTAAGGTATCAAACCTCTCAACATGCCATTGTCGGTGCCTTGCTCTGGCCTTTGTGGATGATCCGGCAGACGAGACAAACATCCTGCTCCTCTTTGAAAGAATCCTCCTCCTGGCTTGTTATTGGTGCGTGTGGTTTCCTCGACGGAAGTGGCTGTCGTTGTTGTTGAAAGTGGGTGTGAGTGCTGCGTTTTTAAAAAAGTGATTTATAAGACCTCTGGGCTCCTCTTTTGTCTTAACAGCTGCAGCTTCCTCACGACTGTGTCTCTCAGACACCACACTCTTAAATGCCAACATCCTTTGTGCTTTTGTCCTTGAATGTCAAGGACTCTAACCTTCTGACTCAGGATCAGTTGCTTTGATATACACCGAACACATGTTAATGCCTGCTGCCTCTCATCTTTACATAATTAAATAGTATTTAATGTATTTTGTGCAAAAAACTCAAATTTGAAAAGAGTTCACCATACTATTTTGGATGACATTAATTTGATGCACCAGCATCAGGATTAAATATCAGGAAATTCTCTCTACAGAGTTAGAAAAATGTAATAATATTATGCTATAGAAAACATATAATAATCTGCCAGCAGGCTAGACTTCCATTGGAATGTACCACCAACTCACTGCAACATATTACATTTGTTCCTTTATTATCTTTCCATTGTAAGTATAAAACAGAATTAAACTGAAGTTAGTCACTCATTGCATTTGGTGTAAAAACATTTAATGCCTAAGACATTACATGTTTAATTGCTTAATATTTAAAAAAATATAAATGTATATATTATGTAAATTATATAGATATTCTTTTAATAAAAACTGACTCCATGTGATAATCGGACAGTCAAAGTATTTATAAAAAGCACAAGAACATAAAAGCAGTAGAACCTGACAGATTCATCATTCAACAGTTTAATCAAAATTGCAAATAATCATTAGCTTTCATCAATATGTTGTAAACACACTATCCCCTCTGACCTCATCCTGTGACATGTGGTGCAAAAACAAACAGCAGCACAAAACAAATTACTTGTGAAATATAATCCAGGCATAGTTATAATAAAGAAGTGAAACAAAGTGTGGTCAGTTATGTGTGTGTAGAGGCTGAGAGGATCATTATATTAAAACTTCATGCTTGTAAAATGTTTCAAGGTTCAGTGATTTTCGATCCTGAAAGACTGAAAGGAAATTTCCTCTGTAACGGTGTCATTTAATATGATGAACCGCATCTTAAGAACAACAGAATCAGACGGATTGAAGAGATTTTGTTTGCTGTGCACTGGTTTGATTCTGACTTTAATGTTATTGTACTCTTGATTTCAGGGTCTATGAATGAAAATATCAGCCATTGATGAAAAGTGAAAAGTAACCATCAACAAATCCTCCGGCCTGTTTTCACTAAAATCGGGAGAAGCAGGTTAACTCAGTTAGTGGGGTTTTAATTGCTTCCCTGTGGGGAGCTCAGTGTGTCTGAAATGAGTTATCACCACAGCCAGGCAACATAAATCTACTTTGACACAGCCACTCTGCCAGCCAGGAAACAAGTCAGTCTGTGAGTCCAGTAAGTCAGCCAGGCTGACAGCGAACCAGACAGGTTGGCCGGCCGGGCAGCCAGACGAGCAGGACGACGCCGGCCGCTCACTTAGTGCTGCTGTCAGTCAGATAAAAAACAGCCAGCCTGTTTGTGAGGGAGTCATAGGGGCAACATTCAGCACCCTTCATGCCCGGCACCATTACAGTTGCACCTCTCTTTACATTATCTGCAAATTTACACTATATATTGATTATCTGAGCGTCTTTGTCACTTTTCTCTGGGATGAGTTCTGGTGTGAACCCTGCAGTGTCAGTGTACAGTGTAGAATGAGGAAACCTGTGCTTTCTCCTGCTTATCTGTCAACTTCTTGTCAAGTTTGTTTGAAAACTCTCACTTTTCTTTCCTTTATGTACATATATATATATATATATATATATATATATATATAAATAAACGTAGGGTTAAAAACTGGAAACAACCAAACAATCATTCACATGCACATTCACGCCCTACGAAAATTGAGTCTCCAATTAACTTAATCTTCAATCAACATATCTTTGGACTGTTGGAAGCCAGAGTTCCCAGAGAAAACCCCCTCACACACATGGAGAACATGCAAAGGGAAGGCTTCGGCCAAACCAGGATTTGAACTGGAAACCTTCTGTGAGGAAAGGAAGCTCATTTAAGGTTGATGAAAAGAGTCCTTGTGAAAAACTTTAAAAGGAAAAAAAAAATCTCTTTTTATTTTGAAACTAATAATCTCTCTGTCCTGTAAATCTAAATGATGCATTTATATAAACTGGAACAGAGGAACAGTCCAAAAATTTTGTAAAGAAAAACTTAATGGTACAAACAGTAGTGGAAATTATCAAAAGCTTACTCACCAAAATCAAATAAAACATTTCCTAACCGGGTAGAAAACCCCTCAGTGTTTTTGAAACACACAGCAAATGGTTCTGGCCGCCTATCATTGAGAAACTGTTTTCAAATGAACCTGCAATAAAAGGCTCAGTTGTTGGTATAGAAGGTGTGGCTGAAGGGCTCCAATTAATTTTAAAAAAACATTTTCCGATTTATACCAATTGGATTAGCAGAAAAGGACCTGGGATAATTCTGTGTGTGTGTGTGTGCACGCTGAAGCTAAAAGAGCCTCTATAAGTCATCGAGCTGGGGTGCCAGACGTACAACTCCGTGAATAACTAAACTGTCTCACCGGCTCACTGCTCCGCTGGCTGTCTGGCTGATGGGGCAGTCAGGTGATTACAAGGACGCCATTTGGTTTTACAGCAGAATAATATGGCCACTGTTCGCCCTCTTTCCTTTCTCTCTCGCCCCATGAGGATATGGAGGGGGCCGGCAGGGGAGTGATTAAGATTTTAAGGAGCTGCCTGGCTGGTTCAGGGGTTGGAGGGTAAAGAGAGGGGGATTTATTAGGACCATAAATTAGACCCAGACACCGTCTCCCTCATCCCCCCCCCCACCTCCACACCCCCATTATTTTAAATCACTGCCTGCCCCATCCCTCTTTTGACAGATAGATAGATAGATAGATAGATAGATCTAACTTGAGATGTACACAAAACTGGAGGAATACAAATATTTTAGGATGAAATAGAGGAGCCAGACACGAGGAAGACACAGACAAAGATGTCAACTTGGAAACTCATTGTGAACACAATCTCACAATGAGAGGCAAACTCCAGAAAATGTATCGACACATACGTATCTATGGCCATTGATAGACAAATTTATAGATAGGTAGATGGATGCATGAATGGTTCTTTACTCCACTGTGTAAGCCACAGCAAGTCTTTCAGGTCTGACTTCTAAATCATCCCTGCATGTTTGTCGATCCACAGAGAGGTGACTGTGCTCCGGCCCTCATGACTCTGGACACTTGAATTTGTCAATAAAGTCTCTTCCTCAACCTCAGAATCAAGGGTCAGGATTTCAATAAAATCGGATCAGTATTCATGAGATCAAAAAAGATTCTTTCAGTAGCAATCTGACTCTTTTGCTTTTTAAAGTCATTGATATACATTTTGGGGAAAAACACTCGTTTGAACTGTTTTGGAAAAGGTTGACTTTTATAGAAAAAACCAACCAAAGAAAAAATGGTTGATCGGTTTGTCTGCTAAAAACCAAACCCATAAATTTGAAGCAAGTCAAACATTTTTCCTGGTTGGACGGTTTGACCAAACAGAACAGTGAAAACACAGCTTCAGAGCTTCAGGGCCACCACCGGTTTCTTCTCTCCTCTGTGTTTGGAGGCTATTTTCATCATTAAAGGCCTGGGCTCGGAGCACTGTGGGTGTGTGTGTCGGTCCTTCGATTAAAGGGTGGCCATTGAGGAGTGTGTGTTTTGTGGTCTGAACCAACAGCATGCAGGACGCCACACGGGCCTGAGCTGACGCAGCAGCACCACACCGACATGTGAGCATGTGCGGTTGAGCGGTGGGGGAGAGGTTGAGGGATATGGACAGGGGCTGGGTGTGGGGGCAATAAAGTGTCAAGTTATAATACATAAACTAAAGCTTAAGTATTAGCTTACATGTCATCTTGATGAAGCGAGGACTGTTGAAAATCTTACAAAACCAGTCAGAATCAGAAAGTAAAAATATTTATGTGGTGTAATATACATGTATCCTACTGCGTGTACTATGGCACTTCATTTAATACTTTAAAAGATGTGTGTTTGTAAAATAAAACCCCAACGAAAATCAGAGGAGTAAAATTGATGTAGAAAATACAGCAGACAATTTACGCCGCTTGAAAGATTTTATCAGACTTATTCCCTCACTTCTCTCCCTCCGTTTACATCCACTGTTCATCCTCCCTCCATCTTCCCCCTCTCTCTCTCTCTCCCAGTGAGCGACTCCACTGACATACCAAGGGCTTCTTTCAGCATGTCTCCAGGTCTCTGGCTCTCTTTAAACAGCCTGCGTCTCTGGCGAGTGTGGCCTGACAGAGGACGTTTTCAAACTGGCCCTGACGTTGATGAAATGCCTCCGGTACAGTCCAGGAGCTGCAGTTGAACACACACTGGTGAGAGTGTTGACGGACACCACGGGTCTATGTGTGTGTCTCTGTGTTCATGATAGAAGTCGTTTTCTGAAAGTCAGACAGCGAACAGAGGCCCATTCGATGTGTGAAACTTTGAATCTCCTCAAACCATTTAGAGAAAACTAGTTTTCCGTGACGGCCCAACGCAGTTTGATAATTTGTACAGTGCGAGTCAACATATTTAGGAAAACATTTTAAGTGTCAATGTTTTTACATTTTGGCCAGTTATGAAGGTTTCAGATTTTTGGTCATAATAACCTTTTCTAACAGAAAATGTATTCCAAAACTTTTCTCATAAATTGTTTGGTAAAAAAATGTAAATGGTACTTCTCTCTGCTGATAATGCAGGTTTCTAGATTGCACAAGTTTCAACTCTATACAAGACGTCTTTGTGGCATTAAAGGGATAGTTCAGTGGTTGGTGTGTTAGGTGGCTCCTTACAGTTACATTTAGTATGTTTCTATGCAAAAACACTTTAACGTTTAACTATCTGCATATTGATTCATCCAGCAGATGTAAAGCAGTGTTAATGCTCATTTAGTCGATTACTGATGCTCTTTTTTTCCCTTTCCCTTGCTTTGCTTTGTACCGAGTCTTCAAGGAAAATATCTGGTTCCCCAGATGCTAACTCTTCCTGTGGTCAGTGGCTTGTTCCTAACTGTGTCTCTCAGCTGTTTGAAACTGAGCAGGTGGTGCACTGAGAGGCCGTAGAGCTGTTTCACTAAAAACAGCTTCCTGCTGCAGCGCTGATAAGATCAGTGAGAGTGAACCAAAACAGTGCAGTTAGGAGATGTGACATCAAGTTGCTGAAATGCAACATATCACGGAGGAGAACTGGGAACTGAGGGGAGCTGGAAAAAGAAAGAGGCGGAGGAGGGCTGGAGGATGGATGGACGGAGGAAGAAGAGGAGGTGGTGGTTTACTGTAACAGATCTCATTAAGAGCCCAGGAAGAACACGAGGCACAGGAAGTTTGGCGCTCTGTGTCCTGCTCTGCCCCGCTACGTGCCTTTACTACTCTGTTATGGTCTGCACTCTCTCAGTGTGTGTGTGTGTGTGTGTGTGTGTGTGTTAGGGTTTAGGGGGAGCGACAGAAAAACAGAGGCTGGCAGTGAGGAAGGCGAAAGTGTACAGTCGACAGAGTGAGTGTGGTGTTTGCCAGGAGGAGAGAGTGGAGAGAACGTCGTAGAGGGCAGTACACAAACACACAAACACACACACACACACACACACACACACACACACACACACACACACACACACACACACAGAATAAGTCCAGAGGAGCAGTTTCCTGGTTGTGGAAGTGAATGTGACTATTACTGAGGTATTAATGTCTCCAGATTGCAGGCCTGTTCCTGCCCCTGCATCCGCCGGCACTCCTCCGTCCACAACTGTGAAATTGGGACCATGTGTTGCTGCTGCTGCTGCACTACTCTACCTCCTCCACCTCCTCCACGCCATCTCTACCTCCTCCACTACTTCTCCTCTGTCCACTTCAATTGACCGAAATCAGGTTGCTCAGCATCTCAGCTGCTACACACCTCTCCTCCATGACTCTCTAAAGCCGCTGTAAAACTGAGATAAACCGGTGTGTATGAGGAATTGTCTTACCGTGTCTAATGGCTGGTTGACACTTGCTCTGAATGGTCACACACTCACAGGCGGAGGGGAAAAGCCTCCTCCTGGCTGGAGCGCCTTTCAGAAAGTCCTGCAAATCTTTGTCTTTTGTGTCTTTCTAGTCTCGACACATCCACTGTACAAACTGGGTTAACACCACATGCTGTAAAAGAAGGTTTCACATAGAAAGCATTCAAGGTTTTAGAAGCTTTTGAGAGGAGTTCAATCCTGCAGACTTTCTAACCTCTGTAGTTGTTATGAAGTGGACAACATTGTTTCATTGTCCATTAGTCTTGTTGATGTGTGTTGACTCATACACACATCCCACGTTTTTATCTGCTGCACTGCCAGAATCCGAGAGGGTAAAGATCACACTCTACGAATCAATCCGAGCAGGAGATTTAACATAAATACACTAACATCCTTGTCAGATAAGAGACGTGTGTCTGGACAATGTTGACTAAAAGAACAACTGCTGTTACTGTGCAATTATTTCACCACAGAAAGTAAAAAGACAAAAAAGAAGCTGCAGGAACTGGAAGATTCAGACTTACTATGATCTATTGTTTGTGCAGTACAGTTCAGTTGCAGTAAATTCTCCATTTTTTGCAGGCTTCTAAAATAATAGTACAACAATATTATTGTTAGATCTATCTATCTATCCATCCATCTATCATCTATCTATATCTTTCTCTATATATAAATATACTGCATGTATGTCTTTGAGTGTATGTGTGTGTTTAAGTCTTTTTGCGTTTTTTGTATGTATTTTAACTGGACACTTAATAATGTCATTAAAAACAAAATCAATTCAGTAACACTGCAGAAACAGCCCAACAAGAGGAAATATTCTTAAATCAAATTTAAATTAAAATGTTCTTGTATTAAGCCGTAAACCAATTTTGCTTTACAATTTAGAATAACTTAATGAGCCTTAAACTGAGTTATGCTCAGTATAACCCATGAAAACTGACCTACTCTACTTAAAATTAATATTTTGGTCTCTTGATTGAGTCGACTTCAAGAATTTATAACTTAATCTGAGATAAATAAGTTCAAGAAGTTACTATTGGTTGTTTTAGTTTCTGAAATTATTTTTTTCCTGATTTTTGACTGCAGCCATTTTGGGAAATCAAACTCTGAAACTATACAAACTGAAACACAGCTGAACAAAATTTCAGCGACCCCACTGACCACATAATCATTCATCGTTCAGGCCGACAATCGGCTGCGGTGGCCTCCCTCTAACTTCATTTTAACTGAAAACCAATCTGGCATGAATTCACCCTAATTCCAAAATTAGGTTTAAATCAGGCTTAATCTGTCCAGTGTCTGTTTCAGATGATCTGAAAAGCACTTTGGTAAGAGGATGCCTGTCCTCTCCTCCCTCATGAGAGGTGGATAAATGCACTTAAATGCCCTTTAAGAGGTAAAGATTTAATTTGGGACATAAGGCAGAGAGAAGATTAAAGCAATTCTGACTCAGAGGGTGACAGAGGGGAGAAGACAGACAGCTGAGGTTCAGATAATGCATAAGAAAAAAATTCAAGCGAAGGAGAAAGGCGAGTGGAAGGAATGAGGAGTGTTTGTGTATGTGTTCAGGGGTTGCTGAGGTGCGGAGGTCACATCTTGCCAGAATGCAGGGGTCAAGTTTATTTTTCCTGCCAGGGGAGGTGCTGACAGAGCGGGAGGAGAAGATGGAGGGTTGAATGCAAGGCAAGAGGGAAGAGAGTTAAGAAAACCGTGTCGAGAGTGAAGTTGTTTGAAAGATGCTCTCAAAAAAAACTGTGAGCTGGAATAACGCGGGCCGAGCAATCAGCCACTATCAGATACGAGGAAAAAATGTTTGTTAATGAAGAACGGATAATTAAGAAAATTAAGTAATAAACAATTTAAGTGCGGAAAAATGACTTAGGGGTTGTGGTTAGTTTGGTAACATATAAAAGCCACGTAATTCCAGTGTGCCGGAAATACGACTATTTCCTGGAAGCAGCAAAAGTGTTAACAACTAGAAAAAGATTTGGTTGTTTATTTTTGGCCTGTGTTACTTTCAACTGGGCATTTGTTTATCAAGATACTTGAGCAGTGAAGACACACACTCAACACACACTTATCGAGGCTTCTTTAGCCACATACACACACACACACACACACACACAAATGTACGCACGCACGCACATACACAAACAGAGGTATCTTATTAGTGTCAGGATGCACTGAAGAGCCTCCACACTCACTCCAGGTTCATCCTCAGAGGTCAATGCATAACATCCTACAGGAAGTAAACAAGTGTGTGCGCACACACACACACACACACACACACACACACACACACACCCTTTCCCCCTTTCTTCCTCCTCTTCTTTCTCATTTTATCCTCAAATTTCACAGCACAACATCCTGCAGGAAGGAATGTACGTGTGTGTGAATGTGTTAGGTACATTTATTGAGCAGTTACTGGTCCAACTCCTGGTTTATTAGAAACTTACAGGAATGAAACATCTCACTGGTTAAAATAGTTTCAAGATTCAAGAGGAGTGAAGTTAACAACTTGGTGAATGCTGATGGTTTTAAACAAATGACAACATCCTATAGAGATCTTGGACAAATTGATGAAATAATAAAATCAAAAAACGTTTTGATCGGTCTCAATATTTTTTTCTTCTCTCGTTTTTCTAAATCTATGTATTTATATCCAAGCAAAACTTCACAGACATTTATAAAACTGAAAAGAGGCTAAAACTATGCAAGCACAATGTGTTTGACCTGGTACTGGGTTGCTTTTTGCTGAATCTGTGGAAAAGGCCTGTCTCTTTTAATTCTGCTTTCCAGACATAGAAACGAGACATAATGATGGAGAACACCATTTTTAACACAACAGCGAGAGTCACAGCTGATGTGAAGATTCTGAGATCCATCAACTCATTCCTTTTTTATTTTATTAACACTTCATGTACAACAAGGTCCTGATTTGAGGTTAATACACAGGACCAAAAATGAACCAAAAAAGGAAACAGAACTTCTAGGTGTGTGAGGCCTCAGTGAGATGATGAGACAAGTCTCACAGAAGATGTCATTGCAGCTAACGTGATTTTGTTGTTTTGGCATCAAGGCTGCTGTGTCTAACCCAGTAACCCTGAACCATAAAAACATACACTATATGGACAAAGGTATTGTGAACCCTACACCTACATTCCCTGTAAACTGAAGGATTAAGATTCCCCTTAACTGGAACTAAGGTGCTGAGTCCAACAAATGGCAATGGGACCAAAAGAAACACCTGAATTTGATGATTAAGAGGTGTGTCCCAATAGTTTTGTCCATATAGTCTCTATACACAGGTCTGTGTATGTAAAGGGCTACCATGGAGACATATGTGGGACACCTCAACATGAACCTGAGAAATATGTCCAAAATGAGGGCGTGTTTGAGAGGGGAAACAGGTCAGCTGAACTCACAGAGGAAACTACTTTATGTCCTCAGTAAAATCATGACGTGTTGACTTCCTAAGCTTTTTGTTTTTATTAGAAAACATAACTTCATAATAGATTTCAAATATTTTACAGGTCTAAAAACAAGAAGGACAACAGACAAGGACTAATGAAGAGAACGTACATGAAGAAAGCAACAATTTAGAGTACGAAAAAGACAAATGGTCTCCTCTCACTAATTTAATGGTCGTTATTGACAAAGGTCCAGAATCTTTCTTTGATCGATGAAAAAGCCTTTTGGCCACCAAACATCGTCAATATTAAAATTTGTTTTAAGCTGCTACTTGTGACGACTCAATTTCCACCTGAAAGGAAAGAAGATGAAGGTGCACTGATAAGGATTAAATTGTGTGTGTGTGTGTGTGAAGCTGAGGGGTCTGTAACTCAACACAAAACAACATCCCTGAAGCTATTCCTGTAATCTCTCTCCGTTTCCCTCCCTCTGGATAACTCTTTTCTCTTTCTCTTCTCAATCTTTCTTCCCTTAAGGAGCCACATAAAAGAGCAGAGCGCTGTTATCAGTTCTGTGTGTGTGTGTGTGTGTTGGACATACCACAGTTTATCTCTGTGAGTAGGAGACCTCCTCCTGGTTTATCTCTCAGGCTGCTTGCTGAGATTTATCAATGGGAAATGACAGTGGAATTCATTTAAACGTCTGGAGTCATAGAAGCTTTAAATCTTATTCCTCTGCACTGTTTCTGAACTTAACAGTTGGTGATTTATTCCTGTTTCTCCTCTGAGGTCCGACAGTGATCCACACTTCTCAAACACTTGTGTATAGTTGTGGTTTTGTGTCTCTGCTGCCAAGTGTTGAGCCAAACAACCCTATTTTTATTTCTAAAGAAATCGATGTGATATTGTATTGTGAGATAGTTTACAAGCCATAGCAATAGCATTTTGTTCATGTTTAAATTTGGACTTTGAAACAACATGGCATAAGAGAGTGGCTTTTTAAAAAATCCTGCACTGAAGTCATGTTATTTGTATTACTGAAGCCCAATATCACAAAACACACAAGTTCTATGGGCTTTAAAATCTGTACAGCATGTGGCACACTCTGCCCTTAGCCTCTTGATTCAGAAAAGGACAAACCATAGATGGTTATGTATTATATCTCCTGCTATCTTGTTTGATTGGAGGTGTTTGTAATTAACTAAAAGATAAATTCACCAATTGTAAAAGGAGATTTACTTTCATGGAGGAAACAAATTTATTAGCACAAAGGCTCCTTCAAACTCTGATTCCCTCCCCCATCTCCTTCCCCTCCGACCATGCCGCCATGCTCCTTGATAAAACTGCCCACCTAAAGGGCGTTTGGCCGGTGATTGGGGGGGGGGACTCTCTTCCTGTGATATGGACCTGAAGGGCCACATCACAGGGACACATGCCCTCTTTGATAAGTGGGCCTGTTCCAGCAGCTGCAGACGATCACGAAGCGCATGCAGCGCTGATAACGGCCGACTGTGGGGGCTCAACACACGCTCTTTAAATAACAAGTGGGCACAGAGAGAAACGCCACATAAACATGTCGACGATAGGCTTCACTAATATTAGGAAGGAATACAACAGGCATGATCTGTCAACGTCATTCAAATGTAATTTTTTTTTAAATTTAAAAAGCTAAATATGTGTGGAGATGTGAAGATGAATGGTTTTGCATGAGCAAAGGCTTAGAAAAGAACATCATGCAGTTTCAAGTGTTATGTGATGTGACTGTATTCCCAAGAAAAAAATTTGTTTTCAATAGAAAAAGTTATTAATTCTTAAAACGTCCCAATCTGAACCTGTAGTATATTTCTACCCTTTCCCTTTGATTTTTCAGCACAAGATCAAAGTGCAGGCTTGATTTGAGCATTTGAACACATGCAGCAACTAACCCTTGATTATTGTCTCTCCATCTTTCCCTCTTTTCTTTTCCTCTTTGTCTTTTTATCCATCTCTCTTCACTATCAGCTCCAGTTTCTGTTCTTTGGTCACAAGTGCCAGTCGACAGACGTCCGTCATCAGGGTTCAGGACATACACGTGTCCCACTTCCTACTTTCACTTAGCTGCCACTTCCATTCGTCTGCCCTCCTTCCTCTAAAGCCTTGACTCAGCCCATGTTACCCTGAGAGTCTTATTTATGTATCAAACACTTTCTCTCCCAATCGTCTTTTTTAAGTTTTAAAGTTGTTTTCCAGTTCATACAACCAATATATTTTTGCTTTCGTTTATCCCCCATCAAAAACAATGGTTTCATTGTCCACTGGAACTATTTGAAAATGTACCACCTTGGAAAGAACTTCGTAAGAGCTCAGATTTAATCTTTTGTGGACTGACAGCCAAAACAGAAAAAAAGGTGTTTCACAGAGTGAGAAGATTAAGGTTGTGCCGGGCAAACAATCACAGATGTATTGTTACCAGTTAAATCTGTGCAAATAAAGAAAATTGTCTTGCAGGAAAGGAAATTATAATGGAACAAAATCTGCAGACAGAGGACATCAGGGTGGATGGACAGTCAACAAAATGTCAGACTGTAAAATGAAAGACCATTGTTGACGTCCCACAGGTTTTCGTTGTTTCCTTAAACGTTGGAGCTCATTTAGTGCCTGACGTGATGATCCCATGGTTCAACTCAACAATGTTGTGATCTCCACATCCAGATTAGGTCCAAAAAACCTGGAATTATCACAAGAGCAGAACATGAATCTGTGAGGCCTGTTTTGGAGCCTTCACACTGACGATGGCCATCGATCCAACTCATGCTACCTGCTGTTACACAGCAGATTCATTTTGGCAACGGAGTTAAGCGGTGACATAACTTGTATCCACCGTGAGCAGCCATGAGGTTCAGTGTTCTTTATTGTTGCTGCTTATCATTCTCTATTTCAGGACTGCAGAGAAACACAGATAAACGTAAGGAAACTCTGATGCTCAGAGCCAACAGAGCGTCTGCAGGGACACATAGACAACCCAAACTTTTCCACTGTCGAGACGAGGTCATGGTTCTCTGCTGGACAAAGTTGGACTCTCAGTGTCGGGGGTGAGTTGCTGCCACAAGTGAAGGAGTTTAAGTATCTTGGGGTCTTGCTCATGAATGAGGGGAAGATGAAGTGAGAGTTAGGCAGGCAGCTCGGTGCAGCGTCAGCAGTGATGAGGGCGTTGTACTGGACCGTTGTGGCGAGGAGGAAGCTGAGCCGCAAGGCAAAGCTTTTGATTTATAGGTCGACCTGTGGTCAAATCTCTGGGTAGTGACCAACAGAACGAAATGTTGGGTGCCTGGGCCCAGCCCTAGAGATATTGGGGGAGAGGATTTCAGACATCCCAAGGGAGCTTGGAGTAGAACTGCTCCTCAATGTTGAAAGGGGATGGTTGAGGTGTTTTGGGCATCTAGTCTGAATGCTTCCTGGGCACCTTCTGCTCCTTCAACCAGGAGGAGACTCAGAACTCACTGAAACAACTACATATCCCATATGAACACCTTAGGATCCCCCAGGAAGACCTGGAAAGCATGGAGGGAGAGAGATATTTGTTCAGCTACCTTCACGACTCGAGCCTGGACATACAGAAGACAATGGATGGATTCTTGGTGGGTTTCATCATTAAATGATGAGAAACATCAACAGGTTTAACAAACACCATGTGAAAAGTTTTTTCAATTTCTTCAAACTCATTTTTCCTTTGAGTGTGGTCACTCGAAGAAATGTTTGTCCTCTGACGAGACTTGGACAGATGACCCTTTATACGAACTAGTATTGTATTAAACAAAGTTGCTGTTGTTTTGAACATGAAGGAGTAAATGTGACGTCAGATTAAAGAGTGAGAGTGTGCAACAGACGTCTCAATCCTCCGGAGGAAAGAGTGAACGACAGGGAGACAGACAGCAAACAGAGGGATGCATGTAGAGACAGAGGAAGAGGACGCAGACAAGAATCAGTGAGGCGTATCAAATATCTTCATCCTGTTGGGGGGGGGGGTGGGCAGAGAGAAAGTGGTGAGCGGGAGAGAAAAGCAGAGAAAGGAGATAAACAAGATGGACAGAGAAGCAAGTGAACACACACAGAGGGAGAAACTTCTCAAGCAAGGAACAAAAAGCACATTGATGGGACGTGTCAGTCAGCGGAGGTGAATGAACGATGGAGGGGGAGAGGTGGAGAGGTGGAGAGGAGGGGAGGAGAGGGGGAGGAGAGGGGGAGGAGAGGGTAGGGGACCCCCTGCCATCTGGGCAGCAAGGAGGGAAGCAACAAGAGGAAGCGGGATTCAATCAAACGCTGTCAAGGTCAGTTTGCAGTGAATAGGCCTCTCCACCTGGCTGCTCTCTGAGAGGATGCATGTTGCTGGGGGCCTCACTGCACTGCATGCTGGGAGGGGCCCGAGCACTCTGAGGACAGTCACTGAGACAAAAGTTTACTGTGGTACAGTTTATGGACATTCTGTGGTTAATGACACCAGATTAATAAAACCAGGATCCAGTTAATGAAAGTGACGTCATTTTTGGTTTAAAGGCTCATATATATGGTACAGATGTGTATGGAAACAGACAGAACCTTCTGTCCGCACTCTGCATTCATCTTGTCCGTATTTGTTCACGTCCTCTTAGAGCTTACGGATAAGGACGAAACCGACGAAATGGGCAGTACCACTGCAGATCGTGGGAGGGCAGTGTAGCTATTAGTTCAAGTGAGACGACCGGTGAGGAACAAATTTCAACAATGGTGGAACTTTCTGGGGAGACTATGTGCGTGCGTGTACATGTATGTGTGTTTGTGTGTGTGTGTGACACGAGAAGAAAGTCAAAATGTAAATCATAAAACTTTTCAGATAAACAAATGTTTTAAGGTCTAGTTAAGGTTTAGATTTAAGTTTAGGTTAGATTAAGTTAAGGTCAGGGTTAGATTTAGGGTAAGGAGAGTATAACTATGGTTAGAGATACAGTAAGTTCCCAGGAAATCAATGTAAGTCAATATAATATCCTCTGAATTCATGGAGACAAGACTGTGTGTGTGAGCGTGTGTGTGTGAGCGTGTGTGTGTGTGTGTGTGTGTGTGTGTTTGTGACACAATAAACACAAGTAGCTCCACTGTGTTCCTCCATGTGTGGTCAGATTGTCACAGACATATATTCTGCTGGCTTCTGTGTATAAATGAGTTAACGCTTGTGGCCATTTTGAAGTGTGTGTTTGTTCATGTGTGTTTGTTTGTTCATGAGTGAGTCGATTAAAGTGGTTTCAACCAAACTATGGGGTTGAGATACACGTGTCTGTGTTTAGATACAATTTCTCACTGTCACTGTTCGACTGTCTCCTCCCTAGTTTCCCTGTGTTATTTCAAGTCTGTGTGTTTCAGTGTCGGCTGGGTGTGGCGATCTGGTTTCTTCTCTCACCAATCCACCTGTACAGAGCTGGACATGGTCGACAGCCAGTCACACAGAAAGTACACGAAGTTTGAACCTAAAGAATCTTCTTGCCGCTAACCACTGTCTGTTGTTGAAAATGTTTTTCAGGTTTAGGTTTACAGGCTAATATCCTCAGTCCCTGGTGGGTTAATAAAATGTAAAGACACTAAAAGAAAATATACAACAGCACAAAAGCATAGAACCATTTGCAAAGTATAAGCGTAGACATGAGATGTCTCATTCTGAGCTCTCCTTGTCATAACAGGCTTTTCAGTCACACTAAATTACTGTGGTTTATGTGCTTCAGGGCTGAAGTATAAAATCTAAACATGTATCTGTGCGTTGCCCGGGATATTTGGTGTCGTGGCTCAGTGCCAGCCCAAATCGCCTGCTGGCAGCCTGAATGCAGCAGGCCCACCTCCGCCTGAGAGCCATTTCACAGGTAATTAATGGACATAATGACAGCAATTCTGCAGGGAAAAAAAGGGAGAGCGTGTTAGTTTCTCTGATAAATGCATGAACGTAGTGATCCTTGCACATTAGGCAAGTTTATTTCTATTCCGACGTCGTATCGTTGAGTAAATCTGACCAAAGAACAGTGTTAACAGCTTTTAAAATGTGAAGAAATTAAGAAAACTTCCCTATTTCAACACCGATACACAAACAAATTACCCTCACACACAATCTGACACAGTGCTCTCACAGATAAAAGTTTAACAACACACACGCAGTCTGTCTGAAGGGAGTCCTTTGGCTGCACGTGCGTCATGGCACCACCACACACGCCTGGAATCACTTATGTCGCCACACATCCATAAAACAACACAGGAAAGACGCATGGCACCAAGAAACTACACGGTTCACCTCTCACACCAAAGTGCTTCTGTACTGAACTCTGCCTCTCTCTATGTCTCAAAGGTTTGGTTACGTTGCCTGTGGTTTTGAGTTACCTGAGGGTGTGTAGCGTGAAGTGGATTTTATGTTTTATGCCACAGTTTGGCCATTTTGTGAGTCTGGCATCTCTCATCAGAGTTTTTTTAAGGTGTTATTGAGTATTTTGTGTATCTGTGAAGTACACACCATCACCCTGGCACTGAAAGTCATGCAGGATGAGATTATGGTTAATTACTTAAGAAGTTGATTCCATGTCTGAAAATGGTTCAAATTAGCAAATTGAAGAAGCAGTCTGGAGAATTTAAGAAATTCGTTGTCATTTTCTCACATTTGATCGTCTTATCTTATCTTCTCGTTATTACTTTCACTGAACTCGCATCTCTGAGAACTGAAGATAAGCTACAGGCCTCGTGTGAAGCAGGAAAACCTTATCATAGCTCTGAAGCAACCTGAAGAAGGGGGATGGATACTGTAGAGGACACACCTATGCCCTTTGTCGAATCTGGTGGGTTTTTAAACATGAACTCATGAAAATGTCTCAAAAATTGGGTCTGGACATCTTCCAGAGTTTTTCACGTATGAAGAATGCAAGAACGAGAGACTTTCAAGAACAGGGGTGGAGCCTGGGTGGAACATGCAGGACATGATATATAAATTCCAACCAAGACTCCTGCTGTCATGGCAGTTTGTTTGAAGATTCCAGCACCAGCCCTTTTCACCCTAAACTCTGGAATCTCATTGTCTTTCGGTGCTAACATCTTCACCTGAATCTTTTTTTCATTCTGTGTTTGGACAGTTCTGTGTCCGTCATGTGTTGGAAACATCATCAACAACCTACTCACTTGCTGTGAAGTTTCCAGATATTCAAATGGTATTCTCACATGGACATTTTACTGAGGGGCTGGCAGAAAAAATGCCAAGAGCATCTGACTCTGACATTCGTGTTCAGAGTTTAGTGTATGTCTTAAAGCAGCTTGAGGATTACCAGTACCATCTCCTTTCTATGAAAAAGAGGTGAAATTGGTGTCTCAGCTCAAAGTTGAATGTTTCTTAGCCAAGATTAATTTCCCATAAATCCTGTTGCTTCCTGCTCTGTAGCGAATATTGTTTTAAAAGAAACCCTAAAAGACAAGAGCAATGTGTGTGAGAACTGAACAAACAGAAAGTTCCTCTGTCGTTGTCCCACGGGACCAATCAGCCTCACTGCAGCTGTGACTCTGTACACACCGATGACAGCATGTCACTCACACACAAGCACTCACTTAAACGGACCAACATCTACGTACAGACTACAATATGCTTATGTGAGGAATCGTGCACATGTGTAAACATATGCATTCTGACCTCTGACCTCTGTGACCTGAGGGACTCCCAGGGGAGTTCAGCTGGACAGATCT
This sequence comes from Paralichthys olivaceus, assembly GCF_024713975.1. Lineage (NCBI taxonomy): Eukaryota > Metazoa > Chordata > Actinopteri > Pleuronectiformes > Paralichthyidae > Paralichthys > Paralichthys olivaceus. Next base: position 10,985,156 of record NC_091107.1, on the reverse strand, counting down.
GACCACATGGTTCTGTTTCAGCTACACAACCACACACCACTTCCATTCATCAGTATGTGAGCTGCATCAGATAGTTCACAGGTAATTTGATCCTGTTTATCATGTTCTACATTGTCTGTGCTGGGGTGATGTGACTGCAGCTGTACTGGTAACATTTAAAATGCTCGATAAGAGCAACGGCAGAACAGTTTGAAGACAGTGAAGCCAAATCTAATGGAAGTAAGGTCTTTGCAGGTCGGGACATGCTTCAAGTTTCTATTCAGCATTCACACAGTTACTGTTTGCATGTTAAACTTTACATAAGACCAATCAGCTCTCACCAAAATGTGAGCAATTAGTTTGGCAGCTCTTCACTTGAAAAACTACAAAAGATTTATTTCCTCACGGAAAGTCAGCAGGTGTCAACTTTACATCATGAGTGTGGACAGTCAGAGAAGAATGATGTGTTTGCTTGGGGGGGGGTTAACTTGGAGCACCTCTGGGTGACAGGTGTGAGCTGGGTGTCACCTGAGGGAGGCAGATCAGGAGAGGAGGGTGAGGGCAGGTCATTCAGGGTGAGGGGAGGTTAGATAAATAAAGGTCAAGGGAGGAAACTTTGCCTCTTTTACATTTTCAACATACCAAAAGATAACTTTAGGAGTGAGTACAAACATAAGATAATACTTTACTAGATAAAACTTCTCCTCAGTATACAGTCTGCTGACACTGAGGCACTAATAAAATATTGTTATATTCATTAAAACTATAGGCAAACTATATCTATCATGAAAATGTGTCTAACAACAAACACGCTTGGATATTAAATCCCCTTGGAGCACAATAACATAAAATAACACACAATATTTACTCATGTTACTGTCTATTTAAGGTTGGTATGAATTCAGTATTGCATGATACTGCTGTTTGGCAACAGTTTGCATGTTCAGACACTTCTCAGACATGTATTTGAGGAATGGTAACAGGTCAGGTCAGCAAGAACAATACCTGAAGAAATATATTCTGCAATTTCAAAGCCGTAAAATGCTGTGTGAATGTCTGAAAGATATTTCACTTATTTTTGGACACGTCACACTATTATTTTCCATATGTGCAGGTTTTGACTCTTCACGGGTAATATAAGAAGAATTAAAAATCTCTGTGTGAAAAAATGGACGCGTAAAAGACACAGACAAAGGACGTCTGTGTCCCACATAAACTAAAGCAAAGCCTAATTAAGATGTGCACATTTGCATTAGTGTGAGCTGTATCTTATATATTATAAACCTAATAGTGTGGATAAATTGATCCTCTGACAGTGGGCTGAAGGGAAGTGCTCATTCAAGCCCTGATCCAACAACAGAACACAGATACTGTAAGAGCTGAAAACCACTAACATTCCTCATCTGATGTTACCTGAGAGAAAGTGAAGTGAGGAAGGCTGTGGAAGTCACAAGTGGTCAGCTGAAGTCACTGAGCTGCTGCATTAAATCGTCTCCATTACACGCAGACGATTACACGCAATGACACATGTAATTACACAACATTCCTGCCTCCAAGGCCTAAGTGGACCAAGCTACACCTGCAATTGTTGTGGAGGCTGATCCTTTCACTGACCCCAGTGTGTGTGTGTGTGTGTGTGTGTGTGTGTGTCTCTCTCTCTCCTAGGTAACTTTTTAAAATTCTTCTTTAATTTCTAAATGATTCTTTTTCTTATTCTCTTATGTTTCATTCACGGACGGGCAGAAATGGAAACAAGACGCTCGGGTGAACATGCACATTTTTTCTCCTTTATTTTGGCAGTCAAGACGTTGCAATATTATGACATCGACCTTCCGGCTGTTGGCGCTTAGCCATAAACGTTTGTGTATTGGTTGTTTTTTGCATCATGGGAACAACGTGCAATAGCTATATTTTCTTTGTATCGTACCAGATGAAGCACAGCAAAGTGAGAGAGCTCCTCACTTTCCTGTGTTTTTTTTACGTCAAACATGTCTCAGCAGAAAAAAAACTGAAAGGCAAACTCTTTTTTGTGGGTTTACTTGTGTTGGAAAAAACTTGTGTATATCTGCTTATTTGGATAAAGGAGACACTGACACTGTGGGGTACAAAAGACGAGAGTTGTGTTACTGAAAAGCAGAAAAGTTAAGAGATTTGAAAAACAACGTGTTAATAAAGTTTTACCTCAGCTTCACAAATGCCCATAATTCTTATCAAACCAAAGCCTGGGATCATTTCCAGTGTTTTCAGTTAAATCCAGTATTGTGTTATTTCCACACCCCTTACTCCAGTTCAGACCATTTCCCCCCCGCCTGCAGATCCCAGCAGCTAACTAGCCTCTCGGCCATAAAGCAGCGACAAAATAGCAGCTCCTAATTGTTGAGTTTAACGCCTGGTGATTACAGGGGCTCATAAAACTCCCCTTCTGACAGAGAAACCCACCTCCCCACCTCCCGTCTCTCCTTCAAGGCCACACAGGGCGCCATTGCCAATCAGCAAGTCTCTTTTTCTAACACCATTTATTCATTTTACAGCCCAGAGAGGGAGGAGAAGTCTACATTCATTTAGCTAAAGGAGACCAATAAACGCTTAGAGATTTGATTAATTGACCCTTTTACAACAAGAGGGAGGAGGCAGCCTGGGTAAACTCTGCTGACTGGATCAGCCGGGTTGACTTTGAGCTTGTGTGTTGTTTATACCAGAAATAATGTGGAAGAAAAGTGTAGTAATATGATGTTCAAAGGCATCGTTTTTATCAAAATGATGCTAGAACGCACTTAACGACAAAGAATGTGAAAAAACTGTCAAGACACATGAAAGCTGAGGAGTTAGTGAAGGTTTCATCTTTTCCCACATAGACTGTTTATAAAAGTGGCTCCATCGGTGAATTTCTACAGTGCAGACCCTGGCTCCAAATGAGCTCTTTGACACGTTTTGGTATAATTTCATGTTGTCATCCATCAGTCAATGGTTTCTCAAAAGAAGAAAAAACACCTTTATTTCAGAGTGTTGTTTGTTTTAATGGCTTCCATCTTTAAAATAAAATTGTGGAGCAGGAGAACCACAAACATCTGCTTTGTATTTATCTTGATGTAGAACTTTTAAAGGACAATTATATTCATGCTTCGATTTTTTTATAATCCGTGTCTGGTCTCATTTACAACTCTTCATGGTTGTCTCCACACTGAAGTTGGTAATAATGTCAGAAAAAGATACACCATGACTATGTTACTATTCTGAATGGTGTGTGTGTGCTAACATACGTGTCTGCCTTTTCATGTAGTGCATCTTCTTTTGAATTCATCTTAAGCTACATGTTTTTGTGTATTCGACATGAGAACATTTAAATATTAAAATTACAAAGAGCGTGCAGTGTAAAATGGGTGGACAAAATGTCAACCAGACAAAGACACGAGGAACAGCTCAGAGTTTTATTTGTGTTTCAAAGAGAGTTTCAAATTAAACCTCCTCCTACGCAAAGTTAAACAATCTGCCTGAAATAAAAACAATGGAAATTAAATAAGTTTAAACAGTATTGATGTCCTATCATTCTACTATAGTCAACCACACACATTTGTACTTCTATACTTGTGAGGACTCTCATTAACACAGCGCATTCACTATCCCTCAGCCTGACAACATGGTTTGATTGTTCTAAACAAGTAGCCTACATATGATGTGTTGTTCGATCATGATCTAAATGGCCACAATCAAAGGTGGGATGAAAAGCCAGTCGTTTTCAATGTCTGCACACAATTTACGGACATTTTTTCAGATTCTCGTTCTACGCAGCAGGAGATTGTCTGAATTGGATGCATTAACAACAACAGGAAAGTGTCTGGAACATTCAGGTGAGGGATAGTGCCTGCGTAGAACATGCAGGAGGCAGGACATGATATAAATTCCACTGCAGTAATCACGTTTTCGTTTACAGGATATTGACACAGGCATTGGCCGGTTTCTCATTTTCTTTTCCGAGTTTGCATCTTCGTTTGTGTCTCTGCATGTGGCACTTCTTTTCCATTTTGAGATATTTACATTCTTCATCAATTTCGTCATCAACACACCCACTCGCGGTGGGGGCTGGTGGGAAAATCTCTAGAACATGTCCGGGGCAACTGACTTGTATTTCTCACATACAGCCCCTCTGGAACATTTCAGGAAAATGTCTGGAGTTCAGTGCACGTTTGAAAGCAGCTGTAGAGAAGGTCAACCTCTTCTCAGTCAGTGAGCCGCACGGACCGTCAGCGTCAGTGAAACACCAGGAATTTAAACATGCAGCGTGTGTCTGTATATTTGTGCATCTGAGTACATCTCCTGTGTAATTTTATTCTACTTTTACACAGAAGCCTTTTCAGACTCTCGGGGAGGTGACCTTAACAACAGGCTGCACAGATGGGAAAGTTTTTTGGTAATTTGACTTTAGGAAAACAGAGCATCACAAGCTGCTATTTAAATGAAAAAGTAAAGATTGATGCAGCAGATTGTGGAGCCAGGTTTCCCCTCTAATTTGGCGGTGGGTGATGTTTTCATTTCTCCTGGTTCCACGTCTGCCCTCCCTTTATTTTCCAGTTTACATTCTCATGCAGGTCGGAGCACAAAGAAGCGTTTTCTGGATGAGAATCACCACGTGTTTCATAGCTTTACAAAAAAAATGTTTTGCAGCAGTGGCAGGTTTCTGCTTAATGGATCTGGAGGAAAATACTTGTGTTAAGGTTGTATAGCTTCTTTGTCAGTGGGGTCCTCAAGCTCGGGCTGAAGATGCCTTCTCATTAAGTCGCAGTTGCTGGGCCTTATTGTTGTGCTAATCAGGCACAGATGTGGACACCCCGACTCCGGAAAATCATCCAAGCAGTTTTGACAGCAGACGCCTCTCAGGAGGGAGAAGGGGTTAGAAATCCTGGGGGGACCATTATAATTGTTTTTGACAGGGATCCAATCCAAATATGTACATGCGTGAAAATGAATCAGGCTTGAACTGTCAACCTCCGAACTGAGATATTTATGACAGTGGTGTGGAGGGAAGAGATGGGGTTCTATTGTCAGGGATGGGAAAGAGGAGTGGGAGATGTTTGGATGGGGGGTGTTTCTCCCCACTTTAACAGCTAAGTAGTGTAAGTGTGTGATAATAATAATGTAAACCATGAATATTCACTCCTCTTAGCTCCGTTTGGTTCTCCACTCTTTTTGTTTTAACTCCTGAGGGAAATATCAGCTTCTTTAATCTACTATCTGCTCCACTGTGTTCACCTGCTAATCTCCACCAGCGCTTGTCTGCTGATTGGTGCAGAATTGTGAGTGCACATTCAGCTTTATACAGCTTTTCCTTTTTACATGCTGCAGCTGAAAGCAAGTGGTCAGAGCGGAAACAGGAGATCTGCCATTTTTTCAGAATAGAAGATGTGCAAAACTGGTAAAGATTTGACAGTTGCCTATCCCACCTATATCTGCTTGGCGAGTGCAAACCTCCGACAAACGCTCCATCTCACCACGTCAAAGAGAGGAAAAAACAAATCCCTGGATCCAATGCACTCCAAAATTTAACAAGTTTTTTTTGAGTCATGCTTCACCCCTTCACCAAATTTTATGGAAATAGGTTCATTATTTTATGAGGAATCCTAACGACATTACGTAAGATAGCATAACCTTTTCGTGGAGGTATTGACTTCGGTGCACCTTTGAGGGTGTGTGCTCAGTTTATTGTCATAAAATCACTCCTGGTTACACTTTGTCTTTCTGCTTGGTTTTTGTACATCTCACGATGACCTTGCTCAGGTACTCATCAGTTGTTGACATTTTTTCCCTCAGGAACAAGATTATTAACCTCATGTGTGTGGTAGAGGGGAAGTCAGGGGATCACCCGAGTCATTGGAATTCATCTCCTGGGGAACATGAAGGTCTGTACCAAGATTCACCGCAATCCATCCAATATTTGTGAAGAAACAACCAATCTAGCTTCTTCCTCTTACTAATCATCACCATAACTGACACCATAAGAAGTTTACGTCTTTCTGGTGAACCTGTGACCTTGGTTCCTTGTGACCTGCTGGAGGCCCTGATGGTCTCACAGGTGGAGATCTACCTCCAAGTGTGTGCATCCATTTTTAAATAATTAGAGATACGTGGTTGTGATAGTGAGGCATGGACACACACAGGCCGTTAGTGTGTGGCCTAATGATAGGGCCTTTGTGTATACGTGTGTGTGCATAAGCCTGGTGGTTAGCAGACGCTTTGTGCTTTTATAAACTGTGTGATTCGGCTTCTCTGATCTTTGGTCCCTGCAACAACACACCTGCTGACAACAGCAACACAGCATGAGCTGAGGAGAGAAAACACACACACACACACACACACACACACACACACACACACACACACACACACACACACACACACACACAGTAGACTTGTATAGTCTATACAACACAGTATATTATCTAAACCTACTCAAATTAAAGCTGAGACTTTGGGGTGTTTTTGGATGCTTGTAATTTTCATATAAACTTTTTTTACCATGCCATTTGTGGTATCTTTTTTTAGCACAACATTGCCTATGACCATATATGAATATAATTATTTAAATGCTTTTTAAAGTTTTTACATTGTGACATCTTAAATTGTTTGTGTGAATTGATAACAGGCGCAACTCAAATTGTTTACTCTAAAATGTAATGTGTAAAACAAAAAGTGTGTAACTGCCCTGACTCACTGGTCTGGACATTGGTAGTCTTCATTGTTACTGGATTTAAATTCCTTCACATAGAATGAATCACAGGAAACGATGCATATATGTGTGTTACTGTGTTATCTAAATGATGTTATCTTTATTGTTAACTGTTCACTTTTTCGCTGCCGTATCACCATTATATAAATTTCATGTCTTTTTTTGCCCAAGTTTTCATCACATTATCAAACCAAATCAACTTAACGTCATCATCCACAAATTCCTCTTCATTTCAGTCATTCCTCCTTTCACTCTCCAACTGAAGCACAAAGTCTTTCCTACATTTGTTTCCTGACGTCTCGAGAATCAGCATCTACATAAACTAAACAAGAAGCGACCACTTGCATTCCAGCCTGACCAGCTTTAATTAACCCTTTGTGTATCTGGTGATGAGGCCTCGGTTCATGTCAGGGAGTGAATGCATTGATGCCACAGAGACTGTGGGATTAGGAACATGAAGGGAGGGGAGTCACTCTTCTGAGATTAACACCTCAGTTTGCTTTTCCCACATGGCCTCTCAATCCCTCTGGAATGCTGCATCACTGTCCCTTCAAACTAACATCTTTCTTTACAACCAGGCCTGATTAGAATACGAGTCTGGACCAGAGGAGGGTCAAAGGATTGCTTACGTTTCCACATAATAAAAATCCTGATACAATAGCAAGTTAACACAAAAAGACCCTATTAACTAAACAGTATATCTTCTCAGCCCTGCAGGCAGTTGATCAATAGTTTGAGATTTCTAGGTTTGAATGTTCACTTAACCATCACACTCCACACTCGTGCTTTAAACTTCTCAAACATAAAGGACGACATTTCCTCAAGCAAGCAATACTTTGCTTTTAAAAGTAAAATACTTAAAATGGGGATGTTGGATACAAAGTTCTTTGTGTTCTTTATTCTCATGACATTGTGTGTAATTTACTTAATAAATATCATCTGTATCTTACTGGCCACCTGTTGATATTGTGGCAATCATGCTGCTAAAAGAAGCTATTTTTAAAATAATGGTTTTATTATTTAAGAATATAATTCATTTACTTTAGGTTACATCTCAGGTTAAATGCTCCTTCACTAATAAATTAATACGAGATGCCAAATTTCATTTAATTGTGAATGTGATGATCGGTCAGCTTGTCTGGGGTCTAGCATGTTGGGATAAGCTCCATCCCCCTGTGACCCTGCAAAGGGTTTAATGGGCATACATAATGGATGGATGAATGGATGTAAGGTCATTTGTTAATTATTCTTTTTTTTCCACAGAATCTAAATCCCCAAATATTCCCTAAATAATTGTTTCAGACGATATCAAACACCAAGACTGATCTCCTGCGAAAAAAACAACACTTAGATCAGCAGTTTATTATGATAACGTTATGTTTTACAGCTAGGTGACCTCTTGTGGTGTAGTAAATATGACGGGAGCAAGAAGAAATTCAGGTGAGGAAGTATAAAGTCCATGTGAGAAGGAGATTGAGGTGGAAGAGTAGGTAGATAAAACACAGGACTTTCACACACTGTTCATTTCAAACAGATATTTTCACTAACTCTACAACCTTTAAGAAGAGTCAATAGACTCAAAGTTTTAGTCTGACAAAGGCAAAAGAGAGAAGCTCAGTTTTATTATGTTTATCTTTTACACTTCATATAGAAAGATATGAAAGAACATGTTCTTAAAGACAAGACAATTCTCCACCTTTGACATCTTTTTCTCAAAGTTTGGACATTTCTGGCAAAGAAATCTATCAGTTTGTATTGGAATGTTTTGATGTAATCAATCACTTTATATTGAGATGTTGCCTTCAGCATCTGCCAAAGCAGCTCACTTAGCATCTGGGGACGGACTGGGACATCTCCTGGACAAATGGACGGCCACGGGCCCTGAAAGTATGAGCTTAAGATTTAAATCCCTCATCGTCTAACATCCCATTGTCTCTCAAATCCAGCCAACCTTCAAAAGAAGTCCTCTCTGAACCCTGCAACAATGTGGCTCATAAGACCCCCCCAGACAAAAAGAAAGAAAGATCCTCTCTCTTTCTTGACCCAACTCCTTCTCCTTCACTCTGTGTAAAGACCTGATCCTCCAGTGTGAGAAGCTCTTAATCAGGGGCCAAACAATGAGGCCCTGAATCCCTGCTTTTTGACAGGGGCCTGATCTAATAAGGAGAGGAGGGCTCAGATGAGGGGGGGGGTGTGGGTGGCTGATCCCTGGGATTACTGCAAGAGATCTACCATGGAGAGGGGGCCTCCTCGAGGGGGAGGAGGTGAGAAGAGGGGGGAGGATGAAGATGGCAGGAAGGATGAGTAAAAGGGATAGCACCAGGGATGAGAGGAAGAAGGTGAAGTAAGGCTGGAAACATATTGGCCTCAATGATGGGCAGAAAAAAAATATATCGATGTGTGATACTTTAGTAACTATTGAAGATTGAGATGCTGAAAGGATAAGAGTTCGTTTGTCAAACAAACATGGGGCCTCAGGCTGCATCCACATACTACATGACAGAAGAACGTAACATGGATAAGCAACAACATTATGTTATTCAGAATAATTTTGTGAGATTTAAAGATTCAGTGTGTAGAATTTAGTGATATTGAGTGATGAAATTGCATGTTGCAGCTGAACACCCCTCACCTCACCCTCCCCTTCCAAACATAAAAAAAGAACCTGTGGTAGCTTCAGTTGTCATAAAAACTCAAAAGGTTTTAGTTTGTCCAGTCTGGACTAATTTAAAAAACATGGCGGCCTCCGTGGAGAGGGTCCCCTCGATTTAAATATAAAGTATTTAAATATAAAGGAGCTTTTCGGGGTAAAGAAAAGTACAATTCATACAATTTAGATGAAACAAACTATTGAAAACATCATGAGGATTATTCTACATTAAACATCCCTTTCACCTAAATCTTACACACTGGACCTTTAAATCTAAAATTCCCAGATCAATAAATTGCTGTTGAAGTGGGAGAGGGGGGGTAATGAGAAGAGAACTAAGGTATGAAAAAGCATAAATGACTTATTGCAGTGATGATGAACACTTATAGCAGGATGTCCTTAAACTGGGAGTGAGGGTGGGAATATGGGAGGTAAAGAGGGAATGGAGTATCTTCTTACATCACATTTTTGTTTTCTGTTCATTTCCTCAGCTTTAAAGCAAGATTAAGATAACCGCTTATCTGTCCAGCCAGTAATTTGTTGTTTATATTCACTCCCATAGTGTCATTTTCCACCACAGCAACTGCTTTAACACTTTTGCACTCCCTGCTTAGTAGCACAGCAGTTGAACACAACAGCTAGTGAAAATAGTGGAGCATTTAACAGCTAAAAATCCAGAGTTAAAAAACTGAGCTAAAGGAGCGACTACTGGATATTCATTATGTCAACATCAACACAAATACAAATTAGTGAAAATGCGGCCCAATAACTGTTGCTCATTGCCAACTAAATTTTAAACCAAAATTAGCAGCTATACTATGTTTTTTAAAATGTGGTTTCATCTCAAGAGTTAGTTGAGTGAAGTTTCAGTTTTTTTCCTTGGGTGCCTCATATTGGATGTCACAAACGCACCAAAAACTGAGGCTCTCTCATCTTTGGTCTTGCCAAATTAGCACATTCACCCGGATATCTCTTTTCCATCATTACCGATCGAAACGAGAGCAATAAAAACCTGTGTCTACTGCAGGGAATGTTGATTGTATCAATTCCCACAGCAGAAAAGCCAGATGTTCGTGGGCGTTTGTGGGTTTTTTGACCAGTAAAACACAGACTTAAGAGTTCAATGATATCTGGACCCAAGTGCAAACACAAACAAAGGATGGTAGATACAGCGCAGATACTAGCATAAGAGGATACAGGCAAGTGAGTCGACCGGCAGACAAGGGCAACAACAGACAAAATTAACTCCAAACAGGAAGCAGGTACATTGGGGAAAAACTGTGAAACAAATACAGGAAGAAAACTGACCAGAGTGAGAGGAACACAGAAAGGAAAGGGTAACTAGGAACAGGTGCAACTAATCTGGACAGGGCATGAAATCATTCAAGCAGGAAACACACAAGGGTAGAAAATAAAACAAGATGAGACACAAGAGACAGACAACTTCAAAATAAAACAGGAAATAATAAGAGTCCAGGCAGGAAGGAAGACTGAAGGAAGCCTGATCATGACGCTAACAAGTTTCCTCTATCAATTTAGAAAGTGAGGATATGTCAGGGTTGAGTGTAAAACTTGTCCATGTAGGGAAGAAGTTCTAGTTTCGTGAAGCTGTGAGCCTCAAAGAAGCCAAAACATTTTACAGATGATATTCAAGTTTCTTCCAGTGGCAACCCATGCAAAGACAAGAATAACTTCTTACTGTATAACAGCCTTGTGACATTATTTTTAGCTGCTATCGGGGAGATGAAATGGAGAAATTCAAGACTGTCCCAGCGAGAGATGACAAAGAAAAGACAGGAAAGAAAGCAGAAGATTCTCCAGTTAAGCAAGGTCAAGAGGAAGAGTAAGACCCCAGATCTGTTTCCATCCACGCTCTCTGTTTATTGAACTGTAATCATGAATAATACCCCCCATATGTAACACGTTACCGGATTTCCTCCAGAATGCTGCAGCCGGGAGTCTGCGTTCACTCAAGCCCCAGTGTTGAGGTTAACCAAACATGTCTCTGCTCGTACATCCTGGGTATATCACACAGTGCGTTTGGACGACAGTAATCCCTCTGTAGCCAGCCGGCCGACTATCTGAAACAACACAAGTGAATAAACTACATGCAAGGAATCCCTTTATATGCATGGAAACATACATCACAGACACTTCACTGCAAGCGTAAGGTGAGTACATAGATGTATATTAGTACTAGCTTTTGTTTCATAGTATATTTTGTGCTTTATATAAATGGCCCTCATTGTGCACAATCACAGTTTAGAGCAAAAGAGGGAAAAAAACAATGCAGCACACGAGAACAAAAACAATGCTCCCACAATAAACCATGGCTTCTTGTTTTTACCGTTATATACTAATAAATGATTTTACCTGGATGTGAAGGGTGACAGGTTCATGTACACTGGAAAAAAACATTTCTACTCAAAAAGATGAATGACAGAGAAGCTGTACATTTGTGTGTGAGTTTGATAGTCATATCCACAGAAACACATCTGACATTAAAACTCACTGTGTTTGATCACACATTACATGGATAAGTCTGTTAAGGTTTATGGTTCCACACACTCTCACATCAGCATCACAGGTTTTGTTACTTTCTCTGCATTTAAAAAACACAACAAGTCTTTTTCGGTTTTAAAATCTTGTTTATTTCTGTAAACATTGTGTTCTGAATGAGGCGCACACATTTGGTTACACTGATTTACTTCTTAATTGAGTTACCTTGTTTCCAGCATCCATCCTCCTTCCTGGTTTGGCCAAAGATGAGGCTGTGGGTGGAGCCTGTTAAAATACACATACCCAGTAAATGGACAAGACCATGTGTTACATCAGCATGGGGGGAATGGGGTTTCCTTGCATCAAATTTGAGTGATTGTCTATTTCGCTTCCCCCTATTGTTTCCAAATGGTCTGATCAGCCAGTTTATATCAATCCCTGTCAATCATGTCATTTGTTTGAGTAAATGTTGTGGTTTTTAATACAATTTTGAAAAAAATAGCTTTGTCCTCTCACCATATAATCAAGTCCACCATCTTTTGTTTAACACATTATAACATCACGACACATCCGAGTTTTCAAGCTCCTAAACTGGAGACTTTTGGAAACACTGCAGATTAGTGTGAATGTAGCCTTGGTGGTGTTTCATTATAGAATCAAGAACATGTTTTACTTAAGTAATCAATTAATTTGTATTAGTGGATGACTCAGTGTTATTTTTTGTGACAATCTGGATTATTGTTTTGCTTCTCCATCAGGCCAATGTAAAAGATAATAAACTCCTCAAGCTCCTCAACTATGATTCATATTATTCACATGATATTTATGTTGTCTACCTCCATGGTGTTGTGACCACCCATCATGTTGAACTCTCTTAGGTGTAAACTTTAACACAATTAGTAAATCAGAAGAGAAGATCTCATTAGAGCAGCACTAACCATCAAACAACACTGTAAACTTTGCAAATAGACCAAAGCTGTATTTGAATATATCTAATATTTCAAGGGTTGTGAATTATATCTAATGTTTTACGCCCAGACTCTCATCAGAAAGACCCACTTTCTCCCACTAACAACATGAAGACATATGTCGACCTTGTCCATTCATACACATGCTCTTGATCACTGTCTCCCGTTCCAAGAGACAAATCACTTCAGCCCCAAACACATAATTAAACTTAAAACAAAAAGCTTGAAAGCTTTTCCCAATAACAAACCAGAACAGGTGAGATTCTTCTCTGCAGATAAGTACGGGAAAAAGTGACGTCACAGAAGAGAAAATTAGAGAGGGAATCCTCCTCCTCCTCTGCTCGAGGTTATCAGTGCTGGGCCAGTGGGGTTGTTTCAGCCGTGGCATACGTCCCAAATACTTCAAAGGGGGTACACACACACACACACACACACACACACACAGGCAGTCAGCCAACCAGCCAAACAAATAATTAACAAAGTCAGTGAGATTAATTAAAGCAGCAGGGTTCAGGCAGGGTTCAGCCTTCTGTGTGTGTGAGGGGGGAATGGGTCTCCCCTGCTGGAGGGAAAATAGTGGCTGTCATTGATATCCATCTTCATGTAAACAGCTGGGTGTGTGTAGGTGTGTGCATCTGTGGCCCTTAACACAACCCCATCATGGCCGGAACATTGTGCATTTACTCCACCTCGCCGTCCTGCATAAGAAGGTATGAATGAGGAGCCTTGCTTGTTCCGCAGATCCATATCGGTGGCTGTGTGAAATGGAGAGCCAGTATGTTCAGGACACCACTGCTGTGTCACATGTTGTGGGATGTGATCGGCTTGATTGGTCCAAAGGAAACAAGCAGGCGGCATAAGAGGGGTGTTTTGGTAATGAAGCAGAATCTGTATAATAGGGTTGTGTATGTGCCTGAGTAGGAGGCCTTTAAAAAAAACTTTATTCTCGATTATGTGAACAAATCAGCCACTAATGTTTATCATACATACCAATATATATGAATATGTATCCCCATTTATAGGCCTATTGTATCTTCTACGTTACTTTATCACATATATGAGAAAACTGCACATTGAATTTGCATAGATTAACAATACACTGTCTAACTTTTAGTTATTGGTTGTCTGTGTATGGTTTTTCATTGGTTTGTTGCTTGTAAAGCTATATCCTTAATTTTAAGCTCCTGGGAATTCATCAAGTTTAATTTTATACCGTTTTAAACTTTTTCTGTAAACAATTACTAGTTTACTTTTCTTATTTAATCTGTAATTAATTGTTATTTGCTTGGTTGGTGTTTGGATCAAAACTCAAAATCCCACATTTCTAACTGTATTTTCTGCAGAAAACAGATCAAAACCCAAACTAACTTTGTGTTAAGAAGCGAAGCAACATTTTGAAATGAGACTCAACTCAAGAGCATGTGCAGAAAACCCAGCAGAACTTTGCTTCATGTTCTGGCTGTAACTCATACTGGCTGACAGTATATTGTTTATAAGCTTGCTCGAGCTCTTCATTAAAGCTCCTGTATGGGATGTTTACACTGAGGGAAATATCCAAACCAGGATGTTTTATTTTGCATCATTTTAAAGACATCTCCTCCAAATGTTCACTGTGACTGTGTTTGGTATCTGTTGAAACTTTGTAATCTCCTCTAAACTCTTTAATGAAGTTCTGAGGCCTGACCTAAAGTTTGGCTGCACAGCATGAGTTTGTATTGACAGGAGCACCGGTACATCAGATGACATGTTTTAATAGCAGGCCTCTTGCTGTGGGACTCTCCTCCCTGCCCTCTCTGCTCCTTTCTTTCTGCCTCCTCCACCTCCCTCCCCCTCCGCCGCTCTTTCAGCTCTGTGTTTTGGCAGCAGCGCTCACCCTGCATCACAAAGCCTGTACTCTCAGCTTGTCCCATTGTGTTGCGAACATCGCAGGTAATGATTAACACAAACACACAACAATGGGAGCTTCAGTGACCAACCGGCATGGGAGTCGATTGCCTTTAGGTTGTGGGTGGGCAGACGTTCACATCGCTGACCTGTACGGTACAATTCTAAAGAAATGGAAAGAAAAATGGAAAGAAATCCTTTAACGTGCTGTCCTGTGTATTTTTGAAGGTAGACGCCATTCGTCTAAAAATCTGGTTTAAATCCATTAAATTCACTTAACACTCTGGTAACAGATGAACGGAAAGAGCTGAATACATCGGCTTAGAAATAAAATGATTATTATGTTTAAGGCACAAGGACTTAATATGAGACTCACTATGAAACTCACAATAAGGACGCACCAATGAGAGATTCCTAGTTTTATACCTGTTGTTGGTGTTGGTCTTTTCTTTTCTTCAGTGTGGTAGCCTACATTTAAACTCAAAATGTTGTATTGACTCTTTCACAGTACAAAAACATAAAGGGAAATTGTCTCACTACAGAACAGCTCAGCACAGGTTATCACGGAGTAAATTACAAAACAAAAATAACAATCGTAAAAAGAGAGAAAGAAAACAAAAAGGCACATTTGTCATTTCAAGTCAACGACCACAGTGTCACAATTACAACTATCCTGCATTTCTCATGCTTAATACTAAATATTATATTTAAATTCAGAGATTGTAGGAACTGTACAACTGCACAGAAAGACATAATTTTCTACATAGTAGACATATTTGTTAAAAAAATAATAATTTCAGCAGTCAAATCTTACAGTGAGAAATAATTTAGCTCACTATGTAGGACTGAAGGATACCTGAGATGATCACAAGATTTATTTGCTGTAATTGTCCTTTTGACAAAGATTAACTTGCACTTCCTGCTGCATCATAATCTTTATATATATATGATGTGATGTAGTTTAATATTTAAGCTCATGCTTGTGCCAAAATGTCAGATTATGGAATAAAGTCTGCACTGAGTTTTAATGCTTGTTCACCAGACTTTGTGTTCATCATAGTGTTTAATCTGACAGTGTTTAATCTGTGAGATGTACTGGTCACAAAGTATTAGCGAGTGGTCTGATTGCTGTTTCCAGAGCTGCAAATCAAGTGAGGGCTGGACTCAAACATTTTATAAACGAAAAGAAAACAAGATGTCCACACATCTATCTCCATTGCAAACAGACAGTATATTGTCAGAGCTGTCTCACAAAAGATCTGATATGTGGTCTGATATGTGTTTTCTTAAAATCCTCACAGGCCTCTCGCTTCTCTTTACAGTCGGATAAATAAAATTGCGCTTTTAGGATCCCAAAGTAGAGTCGTGTCTGGCTGCAGACTAAAACAAAAGAAGTTCTTTTAATGTAAGACGCTTGTTGACATGGTCTTTCTGAAGAGGAGCATCAGCTAAACAGTCCGAATTTAAATGAAAACAGGACCTGATGTTTTCATAATGTCTCCCTGCTGTGAAGTAGACTAATGAGCGACCTGCCACGCCTCACACATTCCTCCTGACCTTTATTCTACCTCACTTTCCCTCCACCACACACACACACACACACCCAACTTCACCTCACCCCGACAATTATCATTTACCCCGATATCACCCCATTCTCCTCCACAATCTGTTATCAGCTGTCAGGCACCAACCAGCCTCGGTACTCCCCATTAGCATTAACATCAGTATGCAGCAGGCTATCAATGCTATCTGGACCTGGGGGCACTGGGAGGGTCGGGAGGGAGCCACCATATCACTGATGTCATCAGATAAAGAGGTGGGATGGAGGGTCTGGTCCTGGAAAAGGGGGAGATCTCGAGTTGAGGTATTTTGATTCTATCAGCAGTGTAATATAACAGTGATCTTTGAATTTTTATTTTTGTTTTTATTGCTTAAATATTGAACCATGTTTGTCTAAATGTTCTCTGTCTCTTCTACATTGTTCTGTAACATCAGGGAATCCATATATTTCTATATTTTTAATCATGTTTGGATTTGTGTGGTTCAAATCTGTCATCAAAACTACTTTCACAAAATATAGTTTTCTGTTTTCTCACAAAAAGATGCCAAAAAAAGTGCACAAGTTCAATCCAATGTAAAACATGTGTTCATAACTTTGTGCAGTGCATAAAACTGAGGAATGACACAGGAAAAAAAATCTAAAATAACTCATGTCTGTATGCATGGAACTTATTTATCTACAGACAGCGGCAGACACTGGTACCAAAGCTCTAAAGGTTCTAAAAAGTTCAGATTATTAGAAGCTCTAGGTTCACATATCTCGTTTCACAGGTGAACCAGAAACTCAAAAGCCAAATGTAAGGGATCAGTGACATGTTGCAGGCAATGGTTTGATTCTGAATTGATGTGACTGGAGACTTGTGCACACTATTGCAATGAAGTCTTATTGATGTCTCTAATTTTGTCCCAAACTACCAATATTGCTTTTTAGACTCATCAAAATGAATAATGATTTTACCCTACAGTGTTGCTATGGTTACACCTTGTTTAAAAATTGTGTGTGTGTGTATATATGTGTGTGTGTGTCGACAGAGTTTAATGTAAGTTACTTGTGTTTTGGGAGGGGACAGTGGCGTTAATGTTATTGAACCTTGTTGTTGTGCTAATGAGACACAGGTGGGAAGTCATTGGCCTAAATCGTTCACACTCAAAAAAAAAACCACACACACACACACACACACACACACACACACACACACACACACACACCTGATTATTCTCTGACAATTCAGTGCAAACTTTGAGAGTAACATCAAATTAATCATTAATCACCTTCCTGCCATATTGACACACACGCGCGCTTTAGCACAGCTGGCTTAAGCACAGCTGGCTTTAGCACAGCTCTTATCTACTTTATGACTTCCACTCTACCTGGTTTATTTGTGTACTTTGACTTTCGCTGTAAAGGTCCGTCTGACCCGAGGTAGCACAGCTCAGTGTCAGAGGTCAAATCTGGAAATTATTTCAACACATAAATTGCAGCTAAGAGGCCTCATACTGCAGCCACATGAGGAGTTTGACCCACAGATAAAAATAAACCGAGTGTGCAACGTCTTTTTCCTCATTTGAGATTTATTTGGAGCTTTTATTTTGCAGCAGGCAAAGCTTTACTCAAACATTTCCCAGAGCATCCTGGAGGCTCACTTGACTAAAGCAGGTATCATGTAACCGTGTTTGAATCCTGTTGAGGACCTTTGTAGCTTGTGATCCCTAACACTTCCTGTCTCTCTTCATAATAAAACTACACAGCAGGGAAGAAAAACACCCATTTCTCATACCCTCCGCTATAACAACCACCACTTTTCAGGGAATGCTCTCGACCAGATTTCTGGAAAAACAGTAACAAGTATTTGCTCCTACGAGCATTTTTAAGTGTGATACGTGCCTGACTCACAGCCACTGTGCCATAAGGCTGTTGATGTTGTTGAGGTCTGTCAAGTTTTCCAAACTCATGTCTCAACTTTGTGCACTATCATCTTAAAACAGTGCACCACTGTCTAAAATATCAGTGCATAATGGAGCATTAACAATATCCTTCACTAAAAGTGAGGCTTGTCTTGGCTGCAGAGACACAATTATCCTCTGAATGGACCCTTGACAGATGTTACCTGTAATACCAGAAGCTGTTTTCATACATGAACTCTGGACAATCTCCAATATATTGGGTGTTGAAATTTTCTGGAGTTGACTTTAACATATGAAGAACACAGCAGGACATTGTAGGAGGTCAGACGTGTTCACAAAAACTGGAAACTGTGCGGATCGTTCAGGTGAGGAGTGGCACCTGGATAGATCGTGTGTGTTTGTTTACAGCACATTGGCCCTCATTGCCAAAAGTTCTTGAATATCTTCGTCTTTCCAGTTTAACATCTTCATCACAGTCTTTTTCTTACATGGAATATTTGTATTCCTTTTGTTTTTTTCACTTTACATCCATTAAATGTAAGAAACATCATCAACACGCCCACTAGCTCACTCCGGACATTTTCTGCCGTATTCTTGCATGAGCTCATACGGACATTTTCCCGCCTATTTACAGAAAAATGTGCAGAATATGTCCAGAGCAGCCAATCTAAAATACAGTCCCTCTGGAAAAACATCAGGGACAGTTCCAGACTTCAGAGCATGCCTGAAAACAGATATAGAATCAAAGCTAAAACGTCAGGCTGTGGAAGAGAAGAATTATGTTTTCTTCTGTCTTTATATCTTTATAACCTCTGGATGATATGTGACTGAGTAACTCTGCATTAACAAAGTCCATCCAAGCAGAAGAACACAGCTTTTATAACTTCAGTGAGAAAAGGACAGAGATGTTTTGTGCATTGTTGTAAGTGTGACAGTGATGTATTAACAAAGTTAATGAGTTGGTGAGTGTGTTCCTATCCTTTAACGTCATCGGGTGTTTTCTTTATATTCCCTGATCTCATGCTTGTGCAACGCTTACAACTAAAACCTCCCTTTTTCCTTGATAAATTAATACACAGCTCCTGTGTTATTGAGCTCCTAAACATGAGGACTGACATATGGGCTCACTTGAACTGATAAAACCGAGCTGATCTTGATTCTGTGCCGCTGCAGCTATAATGAGATTATCGCTCCTGTTCTTTTGCTGATGCAATTAAAACACGGAGGCAATTCACACACATTCACTCACTAACAGCAACTTAATTGAAGGCGCCTTCTTGTTTGCAGAGAGGACAATTAACCCGCAATAAATCATGAGTCGTCATAAAACTAAAAATCTTGGGTTTGTGTGGCTGTCTTTGGCACGCGGCTCTCAGCGGGAGACAAACACAAATCAACATAGAGTATGGTTACAACAAAATTAAAGTGAAGTAACCACTGATTTCAACTTGAGCTGTGTCGCTGTGGAGAGGAGGGAGAGGCAGGGGGTCTTGGGTTTTATATGCCAGCTCTTTGGAGAGATGGGGAGGGGGTGTTTTGTGTTGGGGTAACAGAAGCGTACCCCTCCCCTCTCTCTCTCCCTCTCCCTCTCCCCCTTTCTCTCTCTGTCCCTCCTCCCTCCTTCCTCCTCCTGCTCCCCTAGCCGCTCTCACACCATTGTTGTTGTGGCTGTCGTCTGGAGAGCAGCAGAGTGCTGTTGGAGGGCTGCTCGTGCATGACGCGCTCACTCGCTCCCCTCTCTGCTGTTTGAAAGGAGACTGACTGAGGAGGCTGAGCTCCACATTTCAGCACCACAGCTCAGATCTCACCGGGACAAACTCTCCGGGAAGGGAACTCACAGGAGCGCTCTGATGCGTAAAGACGCACGAAGAGTTTTATCCAAGACGGTGCTGCAGTGTAATCGAGGAGGGACTCAAAACTGAGGGCGCGTTTTACCATCCTATCAGGCTCTTTCTCTCTTTCTCTCACCATCGGATCTGTTTTTATAAAACATCGCCAGAGCAGAGAAAGAGCGGGTTTTCACATGCGTAATTCTGCTTTCTCGCTCCTTGTTCGCTCTCCATGGATTTAGTGCTCTGAGCGACCGCGGCTGCAGTGGACTTTGCCCCCGGGGATCACAGCTCTTTCCGCCGGTCACCAAGAGAACCAGCTGTCGCTCATGTTCCACGAGGGTGCTGCTGCTGTGGTTTTGATGGATGTATAAGCTCACCTCCGTGTTCAACCGGATACTAAACAGCAGAGACCCGCTCACAGACTGCTTTGAACAGGGGGATACATCAGGAATACAAGAGCTCCAAATGAGGACTTCAGTGTTGACGCGTATCGACCGGGACAAGGAGTGATTCCCCCTTGGTGCCAGTCATCAACGGCGAGGACAGACCAGGAGGAAAGGTGGGTGAAAACAGACGGTGACAGCTGGAGATTCCTGGAGAGTTGTTTCATTCATTTTCGGCGGCTGTGGTGAAGTGAGGGTTAGATTACAACTTGAAAAGTCACTTAAGAAACTTTGTTTCCAGGCTTCAATTGGTGTCATTCAGGGGTTTAGTACTTTATCTTGATTTTAAGTAATTTTCTAGACATTTATTTAAATAAAGCTGGATAAGGTACCCCATAGCTTGACCCAGAAACAAATATCAAATTACTGAATGAATCCACTTTTTGTACAATTGCAATGCAGTTTTCGGGACTGGTTTTGATTTATGGCGAAGTTTGTGTTTTGCATTGCGCAGAGCCAAACAACTCACTTATTAGACATTGAACCTTCCACTTGGAATATTTGTCAGAGCGGAGTTTGAACTTTGTGGAACCACAGACTCTATTAAGCAAAAATAAAGACACTGATGTCATTGATTTCGTTCGTCTTCACTCACATAACAGTGATACAATGACAGAGACCCCTCTTGGATCAGGTCCCTGTCCAGAGGTAAACTGGAGTGATGTGGAGTAAATTGGAAGCTTCTAGAGTTTATTGATCTCAGGATGTGTCAGACTATACTCTGATAAATTGACTGACAGACGACGGGACACACGTGCCGGTCACTGTACCTATAAAACACACACGGTGACAGGTCTGACTTGTTATAGGTGCATTAAACCCTCAAGAGATTAGCGCATTCGTGGCTGATTTATTGACTGTGATTTATGTGACAGAAATGTGCAGTAGCATACATCAAACATTATTTTTACAAAAGTCCACACAGTGACGCCCTTCTGTCCAGAAATAGTTTTGGGGGTAATGAAGAGTAGAATACAGTGGAAGTGTTTTGGCTCCAGCTGAACACAGCAGAGTGCAGCCGGCAGCGTGCCAGCGGAATTAGCAGCAGCAGGAGAAAAAAGTTTTCCAGTCCCTTAATTGAGAAAGAATACGTTTCATTCAGCAAGCTGGTTCTTTAAACGGTGTGTGTGTGCGTGTGCGTGTGTGTGTGGGCGCGGCCTGCATGCATGGAGCGCACGCACCAGGGTCTGGCGCCTGTGTGCAGTTGGCCCGACTCGCCACAGCACAAAAATCACTGCATTATTCCTTTCGTGTCACAGTTTATAGTTTTCCTGCAGAATGAACGAGTTTGTAGAGACAATTTGATTCTTAGATACATCTTTAATAATATCTTAATAACTACAATATTTTTTCATTAAATATATATGCTAACGATATAAAACTTTAAATGCACATTTTGGACATTGTAAGTTGTTTATTGACTTTATTTCGGTGAAGTTCTTTAATATCAATCTAGGAAATAGGCAGTGCGGATAAAACATCAGTTGATTCATCGTTTAGTAATTGAATCAAAAAGTATTCAGTAGATATTTGAGCCATTTTCAAGCAATGATGCAAAATATAATTATATAGTTCCAACTTCAAAATTGAGAACGGTTGCTGCTTTTCTTAATGTTTTGTGATATTGAACCAAAAATATGTTTGTCAGAGAAAACATTTGCAGAAAGCATCTTGAGTTTCACGCTTTTCTGACGTTTTATTGACCAAATAGTTGATGGGTGTCATACCAAGTCAAATGACTAAATATGCCCCTGCTTGAGACGACAGTGAAGTTTAGAGTCTTTCTCAGGCACTAAATGCTCAAATTGAAAGTTTCCACTCTCACCATCCAAAACAAAATTGCTAAGATGCAGAAAGTGTTAAGATGCAGCTCTAAGTACATTATAGTCCTATTTTTGCTCCAGTGAACAGTCAAATATTTTCATCAATGTTGAGGCCTGTTTTGTACTTCCACCTCCTGAAGTCTCATCAGCTGCCGTGCAGTCGAATCTCCACTGCTCCTTCAGATTCTGCAGCTTCCTGGCAGGTTTCGAGTGTTTTTCTAGTAAGGGCCCATTATCCCGGGACAGACTGAGCACCATCCATTGACAAACAACAGGCGGTAACAGCCCTGCTCCTTATTCATGACGCAGGAGGGCCTGGACAATGTGAGGTCGACGGGACAGTTAGCAAGGACATCTGGTTAAGAATACAGCTGCTCACAGTCAAAACAGGCTCTGTCTTTAACTATCTGCCCCAACAATTGTTTGTGTTTTTTTTCTCTCCACCTGGTTCAAAAGTGAACAAAAAAATTTGTGTCTTAAGCTGCAGGAATCAAGTTTCTGATCAGCCGTCTGCCGTGTGTTTGTTTGCCCTCACAGGATCCAGATTTAGAGACTTTGTGGGTTTCTGAGTTTGCCAATGCCAGGGACTGGAGTGTGAGGCCCCATCAAGGCTTCCAACATATACTTCTACCTTGTAACCGCAAGACACACACAGCACGTCCAGAAAATGGAGAGGGTCTGCACGTTCTGCGTTCTCCTGCTCTGTGTGATGGACAAAGTCTCGACCAGGACCATTGACGAAAGAAGGACTAAAGGTAAGACCTGATTAGTTTTGTTTTTCTGCAGATAACAAAACCACATCTTACTGAAACTTTAAAATAACATCTCAGCTGCTGAAATCATAACATTTTCGAGGTATTATCAGGTTTACAGACAGTTCCTCTCATCTTATCTTTGGAGGGTTGTAGAAATCTGGTTGCATCACTTCTTCCTTTGCCAACATTTGCTTTAGAGAGAAAAGTTCAACGCAGGAAAAAAAGGCTGTTTCTGTGTGTCAGCACTTGAATGTTTCTGTGAAGGTTTCAAATGTTCAACTTTCGTTTTTCAGAGGGTCTTATTTTAGCCGTGATCCCAGAGGAAGTCCAGGTGACAGCAAAAATGACAGGGAGGCTGAAGCTGTGTCTTGGAAGGAGTGAAGGGGGGAGGAAAAAGGGCTCTCAGTGTTTTTGCTGCTGTAAACTGTGCTACCTGATCCATCCGAGGCCCTGAGGCTCGGAAGTGTAAATCTGCCTGGCTGTGTGCCAGCTGTAGACGATGAAGAGGGGTGGGGGCGTTACAGGGGCTCTTTCATTGATGCTTTTCAAAAAGACGTTGATGCAATAAATCAGTCGTCAGTTTAAAATTCCATCAAAATGTTTTTATTGAGTGTACCGGAGGTCTAAGTGTATAACATAATATACGATTTAGATCATTTTGCAATGAGGGATCTTGTTGTGTAAGTCAGATTAATAGGAAAGCATTTTTGAAACCTGTGTGCGGTTTGATTAAAGACAAACTGGATTGTCGTCCCGAGGCGTCTGCCTCAGAAGTTGCCTCCTTTCCTTCTTGGTGGCCCCACTTTGTACTGTGCTGCCAAGCAGGGCCAGCTGGGGCTTGCACTGCAGACCATAATGTGTAGGAAACACCTTGCAGGTTAATTTAAAGTAAAGAGTCAAAGTGGGACTGATAACACAGTGATATGTTGGTCGTAAAACATGAAGATTCCACCAGTGGAGACATCATCTCAACTTTAATCCCCTAAAGGAGATGATGGTTTTTTTTGATCATGCAAAAAAAAATTTAAAAAAACAAGCCTCAATCTCCACAAGCAAACGTCCTTGTAAGTGTTCTGCTCAGTTGAACAGCTGCAAGTTTCATTTAAGATTTTGCACAAATGGTGCATTTTTAAAAATTCAGTCAGCATAGGCCATTGTCACTGCATCCTGGATGGACTGATGGGTCGAGATTGTTGTGTCAGTAGAAAAGTTTGGATTCAAGCTGAGATTCAATTCTACCATAAATCAAAGTTTCAGTTAATATTATCATATTAACATATTATCAGAGAAAATGTTGCTTAAATTGAAAGGAGAAGATAATGACTGAGAGGAGATCAGAGAGAAAACAGTAACCCCCCTTGATTTCAGTAGAAAGAGCTAGTAGAGACTCTACCACCTCCTCAAAGACGACTTCAGGTAAACTGAGGTTGCAGGTTTCAGTCATATTGCCAAATCAGATAAAGGCTGAAGTGAAATTAAACCACTGAGCTCTCCAAACACAATTATACATTTCGCCCACAACATGTTTATATTTTATGTTACAAACCCACAAAGCTAAATATAAGAAATTACACAGACCATATAAAAGTGCAAAGGATACCTGGTAAGGTAAATCTCACTCAGAGCAACACAGTTTTTAGGAAATTAGCCAAATTCTGTTATACACCCTTATCAGTGCTTCACATTATGAGTGTGTTGTATATTTATATATTCATACATAACACTTTAAGATGTAGATAATACCAGAGAGCTGTAAAGCAAAATTAAAAACTGACCTGATTGGAGTCATTTCTGTAATTCCTGAGCAAGAATAGCCAATCTGGAACAAGACAGGAAGATCTCCTGGTAATAATTTGGTATGAAGTACATTATTGGGCTCTGCTGGCTCGGGGCATGAATGCCTCCTCATTGTCCCAACTGGTTTCCACTAATGGCTCCGCTGCCAGCCCAGCCGGCTGGGTGACTGCCTGGCTCGCACCAGCGGAGCGGTTTGTTTGTGTTATGTTGTGTTTTGTTTGCCCCCTCGCCTCTCGGTGACAATTCACACTCTGCCGCAAGTTCAACTGCAGGGCACCATCCCTGTCTCTGCTAGTTCATTAGCATGGCTGCAAGTGTGAGTGTGTGTGTGTGTGTGTGATTTACTGTTGATTACTGGTTCTACTGTGTTCAAGTTTGCTCCATTAGAGGGAAACAAGTGGCTTGGGTCTCATGTATTTAATATAATGAACCCACAAGACAGTTTCTCAAACAAAACAGATTGTGCGCTCACATTATAACTCACCATCAAGACTTTTACCATCAGTCCACTCTTCTTTTGGCTGCTTTGACCAATCATAGATTTATGATTTTAATTCACGAGGTTGTAGCTGAGTACTTGTTCCTGAAAGTGTCGCCTCTATGTGTACTCTGGGCGATTGGGGAAAAAGGCAGCACTTCATTCCAACAAGGGAACAGATTGCCTTTTCACTAAGCACTTGCAGGAAGCAATCAGACAGAAAATTGCCCTGGAAAATTGCTCGTTCTGAGTGACTGAGCAGTAAGCGAGGTCCCTGGCCAGGGCGGGCATATGCTCCTACAAGTGAGCGGGCAAGCACACAAATGGACAAGTGACCCACTGAATGGATAGCACTGTGGCTGATGGTGACACGATAGGAGCCGGGTTATCGCTGCTCTCTATCTCCAGTTCCTGATAGTATTAAATGACAGCGGTTGTTTAGGAACATGGTGTTCTGATGCCAAACCTTTCAGAGGTAAACTGAAACTGGCTGATTGTGTTTTGACAATTTTCGTCTTGTTCACTTGGGGAACTTTCAGACCAAGGGGGCTTGTAACACATAATTAAGGCTCTAGATTCTGTTATTCTGTGAAATAACTGTAGGACTCTACACAAATAATAAGTCATAAAAAAAAATCACCAAATTCAAAGTGAAAATCATACAATACAAAACAATTCACAATAAGGTGAAAAATAAATAAATAATTTTCTATCTTTTTCTGTTTTGTCTCTCCTCCTCTTGGTTCTCCAGTTCTGCGGATCTCCAGGCCTCTGATAGTGCCAGGTTATCCAGAAAACACAACAGCGGTGGTGGGTGGTCAGGCAAAGCTGGTGTGCAAAGTCCACAGGCCGACATCCACCAAGGTGCAGTGGTTGAAGACGGATGTCAGTGCCCCTGGACGAAATCAGGGAGGACCACCACATGTCAGAGCTCTGACTGTAAGAAGCTGACATATTCCACAAACATCTACAGTTGTATATGTTCTACTTGGACTGTATTTTGATTCTGTTATCCTCATATTAAAAAGTTGTTTAAATAATCTCTCTTCCACGCAGGCCCTGCAGAGCAATGCATCCAAGGTGTACACCCTGCATCTGTTCAACATCACTGTGGAGGATGCAGGAGAGTACGTCTGCATGGCTGAGAGCATCCATGCAGGAGAGACAGTACAGGCCATGCAGTCGGCGTGGCTGGACGTCCTGCCTGGTGAGACACATAAATTACTAGTTTCTATAATTGTGACAATGGCTGGACAGGTTCATCTCAAGTTCCCCAAAGCAGCACAATAGGGCATTCATCATAGAGCATAGTTTTCTAACCTCAACTGTTCTCTTCTGCAGGCACCATCATTCCCCGAACGGAGGACCTCGCTGCTGCTGAAATCCCCCAAGGTTAATCTACTTTCTAATATGAAGAGTCTAAAAATGTTGCAAATATACACTCAGTTGATGGTACATTTTTCAACACATAGAAAAAATTTTTTGATTCTCATTGAACAGTCCTGCAATAAATCCCACCTTCATGAAGGTTATAATATTAAGCATTGTAAGATATTTGCGGGGGTGTTCTCTGTGGTAGGGTTAGGGATGAACACCAGTGTGTTACGTCGACAGTTGTTCCTATTATTTTGTCAAATCTCGATACATCTCAACATATCCTCCAAAATTGTCTTAAAGTGTAATCAACACTTCTTTAACACAGTTTTAACAAAAGCTTAACATTAAAACCTTCATTTAGTCAAAGCTACATGTTTCTTAGTGTAGTTATGACATTTACAATCTTTCTCACTGATTGAAATGAAGGGAATGGTTGACAGTTAATCCATTTTGGTGTCCGTAAAGTTAAAAAAAACTAGTTTGTAAAACCCTCAAAAGAGAGGACTGACTGTTGAGGGTAGTATGGCGGCCATCTGTGCCAGCTCAATCACCAGTGTCCTCCTCTCCGGGCTCGAACGATCGTCTTCCCTCCCTCTGCTCACTTAGATCTCCAGTGAACCTTCACCACCCCTCAGATCCACGCTCCGTCCACTGTCATGCTGAAACATGTTCATTAGCCTCAGTTTCTCTTCATCCTCGCTTCTTTTCTTCTTTTTTTCGAGTTTGTGACGTTAGCTAGATTGCTCTCAGTCTCACAATAATCCACAGAGGAACAAAAAGAAGAGGGGGGGTTTGTGTGGTGGAGGACTGGGTCAGTTAGACCTCCCTGATCTCCATGGTAATTTCATTGTGTGTGCGTGTGGGGATGGGAGGTAATGGGGCTGAGGAGTTGAAGGTCATAGTTGAGGGGGTGGCTATGCTTCTAAAAGGAGATGAAGAAATTACTTGTTGGCTGGTTTTCTCTTTGTGGTGATATAAGCAGGAGACCAAATGAAATAGAAGGTTGATGATACGTTGAAACAATAAGAAGTAAAGTACACATCATGAATATCAAAGTAAGAGGGTTTGATTTTTGGTCTCAACAGATGTTCTCGAGGAGCTGAGCGAGGACACCACAGAGCATCTTCTTTTGGAGCCGGGAAACGTGTTGAAGCTGCACTGTGACATGAGCAGCCGGCCTGGCATGGCAGTTAACTGGTACAAGGAGGGAGTCCGTGTTCTGTCTACACCCCGGATCCAGATCCGCGGCATCATCATGGAGATAACCGATGTAACATACGAGGATTCAGGAGTTTATGTTTGTGTTCTCCGTGGAACCAAAGAGCCAGTGAGAAACTTCACCATCACTGTTACAGGTGAAGACACTGATACTGTGGTGTACTGCATTGTGTTGTGTTTTGAAAAGCAAATGATCTCAATGTTGTCTTAACTTGGTGCCAATATGGGTTGGGGGTGAGTTGGAACAAACTGGCAGGGTTAGATTAGGGATAAGACATGGTTGGGTTAGTTCTGTCTTTTTGTCTCTCATCATTCTGACATTATTTTTCATGTGTCCAGACTCATTGGGGTCAGGAGACGACGACGAGGACAACGGCTTGGAGGACTCATCAGCTGAGATCGAAAATGATCAGGTTTACTTTTCCAGAGGTGAGTTGCTTGTTTGCTTAGTAGCTGTAGTCCTTTAGGAATTAGTACAACTCAATGTTCAGACTTCATTAGAACATTCTGACGGCTCAATGGCTGGTCTTTGTTCATTCAGGTCCTTATTGGACCCACACCCAGCGTATGGAGAAGAAGCTGTACGCCGTTCCCGCAGGCAACACAGTGAAGTTCCGTTGCCCAGCCATGGGAAGTCCCATGCCAAACATTCGCTGGCTAAAAAATGGACGTGAATTCAGAGGAGAGCATCGCATTGGGGGCATTAAGGTTAGAACGATTACAGAGTGTGATGATTGTTTGCTCAACTTCTATTTATGCTTCATCGTTCTCTAAGTTTCTATCTAATCCAATCGTCTTTGTTTTTTCTTTGGGTAGCTGAGACACCAGCACTGGAGCCTGGTGATGGAGAGCGTTGTTCCTTCAGACAGAGGAAACTACACCTGTGTGGTGGAGAACAAATACGGCTCCATCTCTCACAGCTACATCCTCGATGTCCTGGGTAAGACATGATGATGTCAATCTGTTTATGTCTTTGTGTCTCTTGAACAATACTTTGGGACAGTGTTACCTACTAATGCTTAAGCAACAATTATTCTTTAAACCTAAATTGCAATGCTTTGAGATCAGCAGACAATATTTATGGCAGCAATAGCAACAATTATTAGTTATTAATCAGCTTCAAATAAAAGCCTCCTGTCTGAGGGAGGTGAGAACCAGAGGGGTGAGCAGAAGGTGACAGTGGCGCCTGGCGTCCTCCCTGCCGGGCAGGATGTGGACAGTCGGGCGTCCACACCAGTTTTCTACCTGACCTGTCACAGCAGATCAAGGACTGCAGTTTATTTGTTCATTTGTCCGCTGCCTGTCCAGCACGGGGTCAGTTTCTGTCCTCGTCGACGGGGGGAGAGGACTAACGAGACAACTAACGAGATCAGAGAGCGAGAGTAGCTGCAGATCAAAGAGACCCCGGCAACCAGCTGACAAAGAGCCACACTAATGGAAACAATTTCCATCCCAAAATGACATTTACGCTCTTTTGCCTGCATACAAACACATTATAGGTGAAAGTGGCGACTGCTGGCCATTTTTAGACATTTGATTGACATGGTCAAATATCTGGATGTTTTAGTCAGAGTTCGGTATGATTCCAGGCTGTCCTGCCTACACAGACTCTTGGTGTGAGAGGTTTTTCTGAGACTTGCAGAGTTGAACCAGGCTTGGCAAATCAGAAATCTGTCTCCATGATTCCGCATCACCTTGGAAATGTTGCTCTGAGAAGAATGGGAATCATTTCAGCTCTGATTGCTTTCTCTAGAGTCTCCTTACTCATGTCTTCTCTGATATGTTCCCCACACAGAGCGCTCCCCCCACAGGCCCATCCTGCAGGCTGGTCTCCCAGCCAACACTACGGTAGTGGTGGGCAGTGACGTCCAGTTCCACTGCAAGGTCTACAGTGACGCCCAACCTCATATCCAGTGGCTCAAACACATTGAAAGAAATGGCAGCCGCTATGGTGTGGACGGGACCCCTTATGTTCAAGTTCTCAAGGTTAGTGTTGTACATCAGGTGTTTTGAACATCAGGTGTTTTGAACATCAGGTGTTTTGAACATACACAAGTACATACACTGCTTTGAAATGAGTTTCTTAAAAATGATGAAACATTTGCATCTGTTTTTTAAAAAGAAGAAAAGGGAGGACTGGGAAGACATTGAATTGCAATAATTGTTGTTAACTTATTTTTATGTCATTTTCCTGCTCATGTGTTATGAAGACTGGCAGTCTGAACATGTCAGAAGTGGAGGTCCTCTACCTGTCCAAAGTTACCATGGAGGATGCAGGAGAGTACACCTGTCTGGCTGGAAATTCAATTGGTTTCGCCCATCAGTCTGCTTGGCTGACCGTCCTCTCAGGTAAAGGACATGCAAGCATGCCCTGTTGTTATGTCATCAAACCTTTAACATTAATGTCTAAAGAATTTTTTAAAAAACTTTCTACAGAGGAGGAAGCAGCTGATGCCTTGGACATCATTGAGACCAAGTACACCGACATCATCATCTACGCCTGTGGTTTCCTGGCTCTGATCATGGCCATCGTCATTGTGGTGTTGTGTCGAATGCAGGTCCACCCCAGAAGGGAGCCTTTTGATGCTCTTCCTGTCCAGAAGCTCTCCAAGTTCCCTCTTCGCAGACAGGTATGAGGCCCTGTGCATCTTGGGAAATTAAGTATTTATTAAGTATAAATTAAATTTGTTCTGTAACAGATGCTTTGGTAAATTTTCGATGACATGAGGTCAGCGTACATTTGAATGTTCTTACAAAGCAAGTATAAATAGCTTGCAGTTTTCAATAGGATCAATGGCTGTTCAAATTTCAAAACTTGAAACATTCCTGTATGTTACTTGTTGCTAACTTAATTATCCTTTTCTGCATCTCCTCTTTCAGTATTCTGTTGAGTCCAACTCGTCAGGGAAGTCCAGTGCGTCTCTGATGAGAGTGGCTCGCCTTTCGTCTAGCTGCTCTCCCATGTTGGCTGGAGTAATGGAGTTTGAGTTGCCTTACGACCCAGACTGGGAATTCCCCAGAGAGAAGTAAGATGTAGCTAATATTTTTGGGAAATTGAATTAACACTTACTCCTGAATTTAATTGAGTATGAAAAAGATTTAAGATGGCCTATTTCAAAGAGAGACATAGGGTCACTAAATTTAGCGTGGCTGCTGGGATACAGACTAATTTAAACATAGAAGTCTCGCAGCATGCGGGGACCTAAAAAGAAACAAGTCCGCAGCCCATTTTTGGCTCTGCCCAACCCATGTTTTAAGAAACCAGAGCCCCAAATTATGGATTTGTACAGTTTTCATTTGGATATACTTATTTTCACTAACACTCAATCTTCCTCTCTCTAGTTTAACGTTGGGCAAACCTCTAGGAGAAGGCTGCTTTGGTCAGGTGGTCAGGGCTGAGGCGTATGGTATCAACAAGGACTGCACAGACCAGGCCACCACTGTGGCAGTTAAGATGCTCAAAGGTAGGAATTAAATGATACAGCCACTACAACAATAAAATCTCAAAGATTAGCTAAGGTCTGCTTTCAGTGAAAAAGTCACGGTTGTTTAAATGGAAATGTTTCCCTCAGATGATGCTACAGACAAAGATCTGGCAGATCTCATCTCGGAGATGGAGCTGATGAAGGTGATGGACAAACACAAGAACATCATCAACCTGTTGGGAGTCTGTACACAGGATGGTGAGTGTCTGATATGTGACTAAAAGCTTTCTCGTCCTTGCATACCTTTAAATTAAAAGGTATTTGTTTTCTTCCTCAAACAAAACTGATCTTCTTGGCTCTTGAGTCGATGTTTAGAGCAATAATAAAAGGACAGCACCTCCCTTGTTGACGCAAATTACATCACACACACACCCTTATTTTAGCCAGAAAACAATGCCTTTCCATTATCTTGCTCCATTGTTATTGTCAATCTAAACACACCTAAACACGCATAATCTAGTCAGTGTTTCAACTATGGTGGTCCCAACCCACGAGGCTAAGCCAACAATAGTAACAACTCCATCCATTCTGCTTGTGTTCTACCCTCAGGCCCTCTGTACGTGCTGGTGGAGTATGCCTCCAAAGGTAGTCTGAGGGAGTACCTGCGGGCCCGGCGACCTCCAGGCATGGACTACACCTTTGATGTGACCAAAGTGCCTGAGGAGCAGCTCACCTTCAAAGACCTTCTGTCGTGTGCCTACCAGGTGGCCAGAGGGATGGAGTACCTGGCCTCTAAAAGGGTATGTTCACTTTTAAAGAGGAAGAGGTTGTAGCTGCAGTGTGTCTGAGTATGGGAGTCTGTTGGTTGTTTAATTGTACTTGTTTGTCGTGTTTGTAAAGTGGCTCTTTGTGGCCAAGGATTTGCTTTAATTGAATATCAGTAAACAAGAGTGTAGCAGAAACTACTTGCATGACTGCATGGCTCCACATATAACTTCTAATATAAACAGAAATTATAATTGTTAACTTTTAGTGCAAGCCAGATGGTGGATTTATGGATTGGGGTGCTCTTAAGGAACTTTCCCATTATAAGCTTTTAGCCCCATTGGGGATGTTTACATATCAGTTTTCATTACAATTTAATGTGGTCACGTCCCCGGGCAGGAAATACAGCCACAAAATGAAAGCAGGATTTCAAAATGTTCAATATTTGTGGACGTCTCGATTTTATAAGGGGCTGTAATATCAGAAGTTTGGTTTTGACTTGAAGGGCAGTGTGATTATCATCAAGTTCCATTGTGTGATTCAATGTTTTTGTATTTGGGCACTTGGCCTTCAGATGAATGAGCTTGGTTCAGACAGTTCGGAATGGCAG
The DNA here is from genome assembly GCF_024713975.1 of Paralichthys olivaceus. Lineage (NCBI taxonomy): Eukaryota > Metazoa > Chordata > Actinopteri > Pleuronectiformes > Paralichthyidae > Paralichthys > Paralichthys olivaceus. The sequence goes on along the minus strand of NC_091107.1, from coordinate 10,952,467 downwards.
CTCCATTTCTTTCCTTTCCCCCATCTCTCTTGTTGTCCTCTTTGCCTCTGCCTGTCCCTTTCGTTCCTTTCTTCCTATCCCACCCCCTGTGTTTGAGGTCCTTTCATTTTCCCAGCATGCACTCTGTCTGTGTGCTTCTTATCAACATGTCTCTTTGTCTGCCAGCCGGTGTCTCAGACAGGCATTCCTGAACAGAAAGCTGCTGCAGCTTCAGCCCTGTTTACTCTCCTCCATCCATCTGTCTGTCCCTCCATTGCCAGGCTTTGTCCTTTTTAGCGCTGCCATAAATCTGTTAGCAAACAGGCAGCAGAGCCGTCGTTTGGGTGTAGGCATCAGGTTTCTGGCTCTATGGCCTCCGAAGAATGCAGAAGCCTGAAACTAACCCTCCATTATGGGGAGACCCACAAACCAAGACTGGTTCATTTCGCACGTCCCCACAAATCCCACATCTATTTCGAATGAAAACCAAAATAAACTTAATGACATCCATTCAATGTGGGCAAACTTCTTTTTTTCCCTCCCAAATGGTTGTTTTTTCTTCAAACTCTGGGGTTTCTATATAAAGACATTTTAATTTTGTTGCGTTCTATAAACTGAGGCACTGTGTGTTGAATTTAGTCTCCTGAGTCTTTCGCAGTGAATAATTCCTACCTTCCATACTTTCATGTTTTTACATGGTCTCTCCAAACCATGGCCTGAAGCAGACAGAAACATGTCATATTACACGTCCAAATAGAAAAGAACATAAAACCTTAGGAAAGTAAATTTAGTTCTTGTATGGTCTGAAATTTAAATGTATGCCTTTGGGAAAGCAGATACACCACTGGGAGAAAAGAAACAATAAACTCAATGGAAAACAATACATTTGGCCCATTTTCTCAATTTAATCTCTGAGCACATTAGCCAGGACCATTTCAACTTTATGCTAATCTTCTAATCTGGAGACCCAGCAGTTGGCCTAAAGCTCATTTTCAGGGGTTTTGTCATTCTTAAATTCCCTCTCTCCTCTCTCCGCAGTGCATCCACAGAGATCTGGCAGCCAGAAACGTTCTGGTGACAGAGGACAACGTGATGAAGATTGCTGACTTTGGCCTGGCCAGAGGAGTCCACCAGATCGACTACTACAAGAAAACCACCAATGTGAGTGACAGTTGCACAGTGGCACATTTTTAGGAATCACTTTTCACTAATTTGACTTTCCAGTGGTTGAATGATGTTTTCCAGTCGCTAACTAGTGGGACTGTCAAATTACCACCCTTCTTTTTCTTTTCCACAGTTGCAAAACTAATATGTTGTCAACTTATTGCAGATTTGAGAGGGGAAATATTTGCCTTTTTGAATAACTTCTTCTAAATGTTCAGCTCCAAGTTATGGTTGTTGCCTTAAATGTAAATCAGGTAGAAGATCCAGTGTTTAAACCTCTGACCTTCTGAAATTGCTGGTTGTTTGTAAAAAAAAAAAAAGTCCTCTCCAACCCTACTTGTAAACATGTCTGCTCCCTAGCCAGGTTCCTCCTGCCTGGCTCCTCTAAAAGCTTTAATACTCCTCAAGAAAGATGTCTGATGTTTTCCTCTGATTGGCAGCAGCCTTAATGGGACTTAATTAGTAAAGAGGGGAGACTGGAATGGAGGAAAGGGGAGGATTGTGAGGGGGGGCATGAAGAGAGGTGGAGTGAGAGTGTGTGGTGTAAAAGAAATGTTTACAGTGAGACAAAAAAAACTGGGCTCTTAACGTTTCAATGTCCGCTCTGCAGGGACGGCTGCCGGTGAAGTGGATGGCACCAGAGGCCTTGTTTGACAGAGTCTACACACACCAGAGCGACGTGTAAGTTCAACTTCTCAAATTCGGAGTCTCAGCAGCAGGAAAACTAGTGCTCTAAAACAAAGACCAATATAACCTCTTATACACCAAAAGTAGCAGGTACATGCAGTTTTTTTCAAACACAGGTTAATACTCTAAAAAAGGCAACTAACTCTTTTTGCATTGCAAGTAGAGGAGTCTGCCTTTCTGATTTTCCCCGTGAGTCATGTACGATGTCAAAAAATGTGCAGGGTTTTTTTTAACAATTAAAAAAGAGGCTATATGTTAAACTGCTCTCCGTCAGGCTAAATTCATCCTCTACACCACAGTGGACGAAAATAAATATGTCTTATTGTTAATATTCTCTCCCCTCCCCAGGTGGTCGTTTGGTGTCCTGATGTGGGAGATCTTCACGTTGGGTGGCTCGCCGTACCCCGGCATCCCTGTCGAGGAGCTCTTCAAGCTGCTGAAAGAAGGACATCGAATGGACAAACCCTCCAACTGCACACACGAACTGTAAGCAGGAGCGCTTCCTTTGCATTTTCCACTGTTAGCAGCCATGCCTGTTTATGCCCACATCCACACCAGCCAAAAGAGTCTTACATAAGGCCTATAAGCCACTTCGTGAAATGTGTTTAGTCAGAAGGAAAGTTATTTCTAGATCTTTTTGCTTTATTTCAAAAAGGGTTTGTTTGGATAATCAGTAGCTTTTAAGTGCAAATTAATCTTCAACCAGCCACTGTATCTCTGAAATACATTTTTCCACATCTTTTGCAACCTCATCTGTTTTAAAGTTTCTCAATTGAGGGCAGAAATAATTTTTTCCTGTGTTTTTTTTCCCCCAGCTACATGATGATGCGTGAGTGCTGGCATGCTGTTCCCACCCAGAGGCCGACCTTCAAACAGCTGGTGGAGGAGCTGGACAAAGTGCTGCTGTCCATCTCTGACGAGGTGGGCTTCAATCACACACACACACACACACACACACACACACACACACACACACACACACAGACTTGTTAACGGATGCACTTAAGAAGATGCACACACACATTTTCCTCGTCTTCTCCGTCACAATCTGTTGTCCAGATGTCTTCAGGACACAATTGTGAATGCATACAGAGCAGACTTTAAAATGGCAAGCAACAAAAAAATCTATATGTGTTTGGTTCTTTGTCTAAAATGCTTTGATAAAAAGCCAAAAATCTTTTAGGTTAAATTAAAATCGTTGATTTAAAAATGTCTGCTATAGTGATGTGGTGGTCTTAGACTGATGAACAGCAGTCTGGCCGCCTTTGAGACCTTGTCATATTGGATTTCCTATTCAATTTGTTTGCTAAAATAATTTTCCTCTCCCCTCAGTACTTGGACCTGTCGACACCCTTCGAGCAGTACTCGCCATCATGTGAGGACACATCTAGCTCCTGCTCCTCTGACAACGACTCCGTTTTTACCCATGATGCCTTGTCCACTGACCCCTGTCTCCTGGGCTACCAGGATGTGCGTTCCCGGATAGATATGAAGACAGCACTCCGATAGGCAACAGCACATAAACACACATGAACAGAACACTACAGACGGGAACACGACTTTGGGCTTTCAAGTGAAGCAACACATCATCTGGCTGCCACACTGGAGGTCCACTACATCATTTCTAAAGTTAAGGCCAAGCTTTTATTCTCATTAGGTTTTACATTGGACCTCCAGTATGGCCCCAGACAAAGCCCTTAGATGTAGGTGGGCATCTGTTACACACAAATACACACGCAGACACACACACACAGATACACACGGGTGCACATGGAGCACTGAGGCCGGTGGGCTTCATTACTTAGTGGAGTTTAGTAGGAAAACCTTTCATCATGGGCAGAAGAATGAGCAGAAGACAAACAAATTATGGTACTTTGGACTATCAGCTCTGGCACTGTGCCCAAGAACAGCTGTAAGGTTGGAAAACTGCGGCACTAAACACAACCGAAGAGACCCTGGTACTCAAAAAGGCTTGAAATGCTCTCTATGATCAAGTCTCCTTTAGAGAGGCAAAGGACAATGATCTCCTCACACAAACTCAACCAGAAACCAGGGCTTGAAACCCCGGTGATAAAGACATTTTAACGAAAAAAAAAGATTTATTTTGCTATGATAAAAAAGAAGAAACGGATTGTTAAATATAAATCTCTCTATATAAGATTATTTTACTTTTGTGTTGCTTATTTAAAAAGAAAAACGGTCTTAAATCTCAGGATCTCTCATGCTAAGAAGTTGCTGTTGCATCAGCAAAGTGCCTGAAGTTATAATTTTCCTGTGAAGATATTAGAATATTAAAATATTGTATGTACATATCAACAGCAGAAAGACGATTGCCTTTTATAAATTATTCTGAATGACACAGAAATGAAGGTTAATGGAGGCAAAAAGGAGAGAGGTAGTGTTTCCAGTGCCAAACCTGTCACCTCTGTCACTGTCTATGTTCAGGTTTCATTCCAAAATGACACCACAATTTCTCAACTCAAACATTTTGATTATTAATTCAATTTTTGCAGAAATGAAATGCAAATGAAAATAAGAAATCTAAATACAACATTGGGGTCACTCCCAAATCATGACAGTAGATGTTGAAATTCATTTTACATTGTCTTAAAACAGCCCTACATGTTAAGTCAACAAAATTACCAAATTTTTCCATTGACATCCTCAAATGTTTGTGGCTTAAAGTTTTTGGAATGAAACCCCCCATTTATGATTTTGTACTAAAATGCTGCGGCCTCCAGCCCAAGAAAACAATTTGCGGGTAAATATCAGAACCAGCCCAGTTATTGTTGCTGTTGTCGGATGAAAACCACAACATTTTAAAACTATTTGGACATGAAGTAAAAAAGATTTCTCTCATGAGTGTTTGAAATGAGGTTGGATCAGGTCTCCAAACCCCTAAAGGTCACGAGACAGACACGTTTTTCAAGTAAAGACGACCACGTGAACTGGTCTTGCGGTCTTCCTCTAACAGCTTTCCTCAGTCTGTGCCTACATCGCTGCATTGTCAGAGACAGTAGTGTGTCCGTGGTGGGACTCGTCCTGAATGGAGGACTGACGATTCGGCTGTGTGAGGACTCTGTGGGGAGCTGGGCCGGGCTCACTGTCACTGCTGAACAAGGAGAGGAGATCAGGGAGGGGGGGGCACTGAATGTGAAAGCCAGTGTGATTGATTTCAAATAGAGGAGAAGGGGGAGGGAGCCTCCTTTGTCTGGCTGTAACCCCTCACCCAACCCAATCTGTTGGTGAGGGGTCCTCAGGTCCGCAGCCTGGCCGGACAATGAAGGCTTTGCAGGCTTAATGGGTGCGACTACGGACCAGAGGGAGTTTTTGGGGGGCGGTGGCGGTGTGGGGATGGCTTGGGCTTGTTTGCAAATGAAGAGGCTCTTATTATGGTAATGTCTCCTCCTCTCTCCCAAAACGCCCCTATCTTTATCCAAGGCCACCATCTTTTAAATTACAAATCTTAACTCACGTTTGCTGCTCCTCCACTGCTGCCAGGACCAGCTGCAACAATTTCCCCTGTGGTGTAAAATGCCAACTGAGTCCCAGTCCGCCTCCTGGACCTGGTGCAACAATTCAGACACAATAACCATTGACAAAATTGACATTGTGCAATATCTGTGTCCAGATCTGTGGAAAACACAAAGAAGCACATTCACTAATTGTAACGCCTCATTTGAATTAATTGATTTCAGTCTGAAATTTGGTTGCTTTCAATGCTGGTGAAAACAAAACCTCCTTCAGCCTCCCGACAGAAATTTAATTTGGCTAATCTCGCCATCACAACTTGCACCATTACTCTCTCCTCCTTTTTTCCTATCAGATGGTGGAAAGTTTCAGGTTTTCATTCCAAGATGCTTTACATTCATCATTTAGTAATCTTACCATGTGCAAACCCAGTCAAGCATTTTGTTTAAGAAGGATTAACATACTCTGCTCATTTTGTTTGCATTTTATGCTGCCAGTCACCTCGTGACAGCTGGTGTTGCTGATGGAGATCTCATTTTGGAATGAAGCTCTTTTACATTTACACAAAGTGTCCCGACACGTGCATCTCTACATTCCAGTTATCCCAGATACAAAATTGTAAACAATCACAATGTTCTTAAACATTTCCTCAAGAGAATTATTTTAGAAATATCTAATTTATTTGTTTATTGTTGTGTTTTTATATGAAATAAAGTATAATTTAAAACAAAGCTGCTCTGTTTCTCTGCCTCTGTGTTTGCTTAAAGAAGTGGCAGCTGAGTCTGACAGGCTGGAAAAGAACCAGACTCAGTGCAGAAGCCAATAAATATCCTGATTCAGGGCAAGTTGTTATCGCTCTCATCAGCTAATATTGGCCACACTGAGGTTTTTATTTGAAACCACTGAGTTTTTGGTTTGCATTCAGAACACTGGGGAAAAAGGTCAAAGCACCACGAATAAGTTTGTAAGCTTGTCTGAGGTGGAAATATCAATACTCCTACTACTACTGCTACTACTACTACTGCAACAACTACTACTACTTATAAAAGTAATTATATACACGATAATACTAAATGAATGGAATCAATGGAAACACAAATAACGAATAACTTGTTGCATAATTATCTGATAGATGATAAACACATTGAATCTGTGTGAATCAATGACTAACATAATCCTCAATCTTTTACATGAAAGAAACATCGTATGTCCTCATGGTTTTCCACAGTTTGAGGTTTTACGTTGGACTCATGTGTGCGCTGCACTGACACTTGACAGAAGCTTGGTGCTGACGCAATCACCACAACAATTTGTCTCAAATGACCAGATTATAGGACAGAAAAATAGGTGGACACCCCCGAAGACAGTGAAAAAGCAAAAATCAAACAGACTGAAACGAATGTGAGACCGATTAGCACAGAGAGACGGCGAGACGGAAGAATGAAGAGATGGAGGTTAAAGGTCAAGAGGAGGGAGGAGAGGGCAGCAGTGATCCCAGCCAGCACCAGCTTTTGAAGTGTCTTTGTGTGAGTGTGTGTGTGTGTGTGTGTGTGTGTGTGTGTGTGTGTGTGTGTGTGTGTGTGTGTGTGTGTGTGTGTGTGTGTGTGTGTGTGTTTTGTACACGATTATGTTTCACTGTGTATTTTATCCCCTGTGTAGATGGTGTGTGGTCTGTACATGTATGTCTGCGGCTGTGTCTTATCTCCTATGTACAATAAATCTTGATCACTCAGCAAGTCTCTCTAAGCTGCCTCCTTGCTTGAACTGATAATGGTCTCAGCTGGGGATCTGTCTGTCTGTGTGTGTGTGTGTGTGTGTGTGTGTGTGTATTTTATCACTTGAATGCCTTCAAATATTAAAAATACCTTATGTTATATGCTCACACTCAGATTCACACACACAAGGCCAACCATGAGAATCGTTTACATACAAGGTTCCCTTATCTCCAAAGAACAGGCTGTTCGACATGTTGAGGTTGCCTAACTATGTGTGTGTGTGTGTGTGTGTGTGCATTTAATTTCAGTCATTCATAATATCTGATGCTGCTGCTCTTGTAGATTATTGGTTACCCCGACAACTTGTGGACGTACAGTAGTTAACCATTTGTAACGTATCCTGTATCAACACAGGATAAGGAAGTTACTGGTCCCAGAACTGCAGTAAAATGGAAATGGTTTTTCAAGGATTCCTAACAAGCAAATGTCTTTAGTCAGTTTTAGGTGTTTTCCTGGATTCCCTGGATTTATGTTTTGCTGTGCTCACCAGGTTCATTCAGTTCAGATATGAGAGCAGTCCATCTTATCTGTGTCTTTGAATATTTGTGCATTTACCAGAGAGTTGAACTGCTCCTATAAAGCGTGACTTCCATCAGTTAAGTTGTAGAAATTACTTTATAGATACTTTGCTGTGATTTTAGATATGTAGTTGACAATCCTGCTCATTTCACCTAAGTCCATGTCCATGTCTTTTCAAAATTGCTGCTACACTTTTGGACTTGTGTGTGTCGATCATAAAGGGAGATTAGGAGGATTTCAGTGTCCCTGCTCTGCTGCTAAACCCACCACTGACTCAACACTGTGGATATATTGTGGCTTATTCCTCCAAATGTTCTGCTCCGGGGTGCTGGTGGTTTCTTTGCTGGGTCTGTGAATGTAAATGGCTGCAGTGTTGGACTCAAAGGGCAGTTTATCTGCTGACTTGTTTCCTTCTCTACTCTGATTAGTCAGCGGGCATCCGGCCTTTTTGTGGGACGACTAATCCATCTCCTGTTTTAGTCAAATGAAAAGTTGCTGCTGCTGCTGCTGCTGTTGGGAAACTCAGTCCAGTTTGACTAACTTCCGTGATATTTTTGGGTCTTGCTGAACAAATATAATGGATAGCAACCAACAGGAACCAAAACACCACATTCTCAAATACCACAAATGAATAAATAAACAGTATGTCCGCATTTCAACTGCTGAAGTTGATATTGTATCTTTGAGTCTGTGTTTTTCTCCCTCCAACCACACAAAGCCGTATCATTATCATAACTATCAAAAAGACAAACAGTGGAGAGCACTTTATGCTGTGAAATATTTTTAGATTTTTCAACGTTTAAGTTAAAACATGTCTTAACTTAAACATGAGTTAACTGAACTTCATTTGGAGTTGGTACAAAAATGCAAGGATAGACCCAATAATTATGTTAATACAAATTTAATGTTTTCATTATTATGATGAAAAGAAACAATTATAACCTGATCATCACACTAGAGCTTCCCTGTATGTTTGATCGTGTTGCTGATGCACCAGCCGGTTGTTTTCTTGGACTCTGCTGGATGTTCTTTCTTCAGCTTTTCTTTTCAAGAACCCTGAGACAGAACAGCTGAAGCACACATCCTTTTGTTCCTGTGTGTTTTTAAGTTGTTTTCATTAACACATCATGTCTTTATCTACGCACATCTTCCAAACATGGAGGTAAAAGTCTAGACTTTAAATTAACTGCAGGTCAAACTGTTTGAGGTTTTAAACCCACGTCCTGAGCTGCTCACGAGGCAGAAAGGAAAATGTATTCCAGATAGATTTTCAGTAAATTCCAGCCTGTTTGTTAAATCAACAGCAGTTATCATCACTAGGTAAATTTCAATAATCAAAGGATCGTACTGTTATGGAAGCACTGAGACGAGATGCTTTGATGCTTGAAAAGGCAAGAAAAATGTCTCTCTGAGGCAAAATAAGGTGTTCCGCTGACAGAATCTATCTAGTCTGTCTCAACTCGTCATCCTTATAACGTCATAGAAATTCCAACAGTAATACACTCATCTGCAGTTGTCTAAATATTTAAGTTTTTCTGTGCCAAAAATGGTATCATACCAACTTCAACAATTTCCCCAGGTCTCAAAATCCCCTAGTTACCTGAGAGAGATAATGTAAGTTTGTGTGTGTGTGTGTACCTTTGTATACACACCTCTGCATTGTATTTGACATTTTGAAATGTACAAATCAGGCAGTGAGCAGAATGTGGAGATCGACTAAAGACATGGAGCAACTCCTGTTTATCACCGTTTAAAGGTTAACTGCTTCATACAACACAATGAACCCTGGACCACACACACACACACACACTTGTTGGTCCACTTTATCTATTGACATCCGGAAGTATTTGTGATTTTGTCTACACACAGTGTGTGATAAGGCCAGGAAGAGAGTGTGGACACAGGATGTTGAATTAACACTGGGACAACATGAGAAGAGCTTATCGCACACAGAGGCAGCCGTAACACAACAGGCAGCCACGTGGACACAACAGAGTCTGCTCACACAGTCAGGAGAGAGAGAGAGACAGAGATATAGAGAGATAGAGATATAAAGAGATAGACAGATAGACAGATAGATATCTGATGGCAGATGATAGTGTTGATACTATTCATAACAGCTCAAGATGTTCCTTTTCCATCTCTATTTTTTTCTTTTCTTATATGTCAGTGATGACAACAGCTATGACCTGAAAGAACATACAGACAGAAGAGGCCATCTTGATTAGCATGTTGTCGACTATTTTTTAAGTTATTTTCTTTTATCACAAAAAAATGTAGTTTTTGGGGTATTTTTGATTTACACATAGACCCCTTGTTTAGAAGCATAATCAAAATGAATTACGTTTCTTTTAGTATGTAAATGTAATTTATAGGAGACAGGGTTGCATTTCTATATATTTGTCTCAGTGTGTGTGTGTGTGTGTGTGTGTGTGTGTGTGTGTGTGTGTGTGTGTCAGACAAAGAGAGATGATTTGACTAGTTTGCAACAGACAGGATCAGGTATCAGAGCAAAGACCAAGGTCACAGAAGACACAGCACCCCGAAACTGTAGACACCCCCCGCCTGGCGTCTGAGGTTACCCGCAGAGTCAAAACAGAGGCATATGGAGTTTATGGAATTATATTTTAAAAATATACTGAGGGAACTTTACTCCCTTAAATGCACACAGAGAAGAATACAGCTCTGTACACATCATTCCTTCCATGGGCTTAAGTTCTTACTTTCTTTCCATAAATGAAAGAAATAAAAACATGATATGAAAAAGTTCTGTCTCTAGCCCCTATTAAACCAAATACTCCAAACAGATTTATCCTGTAAACATCATGCAGCCAGGCGCATAAAATGCTCTTATTGTGATATTGTAAGAGTTTGGAAGCCCCAGCATCCTGAGCTGCACATGCAGACAGACAGGAGGGGCCCCATAACTCTGCTTCGCCCTCCACCCGTCTCCGCTGCTGCCGACTGGCCCTCGTTATTTATTGCTCTGTAATTTCTGCAGACTAATTGATTTGGCTCAGCTTTCAGGCTACAGGGAGACAGGAAGTCAGGCAACCAAGAGGTTAAGACGAAGGGGGGAAGAGAGTGTGTGTGTGTGTGTGTGTGTGTGTGTGTGTGTGTGTGTGTGTGTGTGTGTGCGTCTGTGTGAGACAGATGAGAAATTAAAGATGAATATAAAAGAACAAAGTAGTAGAGGAGAGGATGAGTGTGTGTGACAGTAGAACAGAGTATGTACTGCTGGTTCATGTTTGTTCTTCTCTGAACTTAAATCAAGTTTTAAAACTCTCCTTTCTGGATTTCAATATATACAATAATTAATTTGTAGATATAGTATGTATGTAGACATGTCAGGATTTAATTGAATTTGCTATCCATTTTAGTTATTGGTTCTGATACCTACTGATCATCCTGTTGATGCTCTTACATAATGTTAATGGGAATAAAATTGAAATCAGAGCACGTTGTGACCGTTATTTTTATTGGCCAAGTGATCACAGAATATCCCTTAGAGCGATCTGCTCAGAGTCATCAGGTTATAACAGAACTATTATTTTATCAGTAGTCATAGCAGTGTATCTATCTGAAAAGTTACATGCAAAATGTCCCTAATAATTCCATGTGTGCACTGCTATGGTTAGTACAGTGGGTCAAAGTTAAACCATTAAGTTGGCCTGTAAACTGGGAGTCGCTCTGAGTCGAGGGTCATGTGACCAACAATGACACCCAAAGGCATCAGGCTGATTGTTTGCTCGCCTTGATGGTTAAATGATTACATGTTCTACAGGAGAAGGTGAGATGACACACATAACACAACGGTCCTTGAAAAATTAGTGAAACTCTTGAATGCAAAGGGAAACAGTTAAGTTTCACCTCAGTGCATTTCATATCGTTTTAACATAATTAACAATGTTACCACAAATAATAACCAACCAATAACAACAGCAGTAAAAACAAATCAATCATAATTTGCACAATAAAAACATTTTCAAATTTAAAATAAAATATAACAGTTTAACCATTTTGAGCATTCACACAAAACTTCAGTAAAGAAAACATTTGTGGAACTTTTAATATATTACTTCACCTAAAGAAAAAAAGACCACAGCTGTACTACAACAATTACAACAGAAATATCTGTAAAATCTGTTCTGTATTTAAAGATAATTTGAAATCAAGCATGTTTCAGTCTGCATTTGTAATAAAATGAAAACAACATCTATCCGGATTGTGATAAAGCCATTTGCTTTAGAAAGGTCAGCACGAATGAAAATGAAACATTTCGTATATGTAATTATTAGTAAATGTGTTACGAAGACACACATGGTCTTTTTAGCCAAACTAAGCAACATTTTAGCTACGACATTAGGTCAGCATTAGATTTCTATGATTTATAGCTTCATGCTAAGTGGTTTCAGGTCAGAAAATGAGGGCTCAATTAAATTATCCCTCAAACAACACTGAGTGAAGGTCAGTAGCTCAATGTAAAAAGCATCAATGAACTGTGTGTCCAGGCCACAGCCAGTCGCCAGTGTCTGCGAGGGGAAATCAGCAGAAGGCTTTCAGGGGGGACACTGTCTCAGGCCGCCTGTGGACAGCAGGAGGAAAAGGACTGGAGGAGACACACAGTCCACCTCTGCTGGAGTCTACGTTAACACTAATCTCTCTAATATTAGTTTTACAACGAGACACAATGATCTTCTTTAGTTTCATTCAGTTGATTTATTTTACAGGGACCGTGGACATTGATTAAACGTTGCTGTTTATGTGAGTTTGTGGTTCCTGGACAGATGTTTCATGTTATCCTAAAGAAAAGGTTATTCATAAAATCTTTATCAAATTTATATTTTTATCAAATTAAAAAGGAAATTTTTAACTAACTTTAAGCAAGCAAGTTGTCATAATGAAAAACATGTTCATTGTGACAACTTGTCTGCTTACCTATTCTCATCATGCATGATTAAGTTGGCTATATGCAAGTCTTCTCTACTGCTTTAGCAAATGGTAATTACTTATGTACAAGAGATAAATAAAATAAAAAAAATAATCAAACTTTATTCCTAATTTTACTTCTATTTCAAAGATTTATTTTCTTAAGTAAACCATCTGCTGGTGTCAATGGACAGATATGAGAACCGTATCCCTCAAGAGCTTTCTCTTTAATTTAGATTTTACATAAAAAATAACAATTAATGTTTTGGTTATGTTGGATTTGATGAATAAAAGTGCATGTCAAGGATGAGCCCCAACCCAGTTCCACACTGTAATGTGCCAGTAAGGATGTCTCACAAATTTGTACAACTGTCATAACTTCATCATCTGCTGCAAGAGAGTGATGGTGCCCAGACAAGAGGCATGAAGAGAAAGTGATGGAGACAGCCGAGGAGAAAACCATCGTCTTCAACAGGAGGGAGAGATAAATTAAAATGTGTCTGACAAAGACAGAGACTGAAGGAGGCACAAAACTATGAGAAAAATCCAAACCAACCCTGAACGAAACGTCTGCCTCCTTTTTATGGGAAAAGATTTCTGGATCTGGACCCAGACGAGCTGGTGCTGGCGAGACTCTTCTGCCGCTCAGGGCAACGTCTCTTTAGGTGGAAAAATAAAGGATTTAATAACATAATGAAACATGCTGGGGCTTTTTTTGTGAATGAAGCTCTGTCTGTGGAGCCTTGAAACTACTAGATGAGTTTGATTTGAAGCACAATGTTGATATCAATTCTTATACTTTACATGAGCACATGTGCTTCTAGACCGACCGGAGTTTCTGGGACATGATATCTGGCGTTTCACCATTAAGACAGCCAGCTGTAAATGTTGCGTTGCACGAATATGCCTAAGTTAAATGAAGGGGCCAGTAGTATGTCGTACAGGGCGTCTGGTAGTGATTAACACGCACAACACACGATCACAGACTCCCCAGTATAATTCTGGCCTGTGACTTTGGTTAAACGTCGCCCTCATCTCTCCCTTCCTGTCCAAAATCTATACAATACAAATGAATGATAGAGTAATTTATTGTAGTGTGAAAACTTTTTAACCCCAGATTTGAGGCTCCAATGTAACGATCAGTTCGTCTCTTGTGGTTTGAAAAAATTCCACCTTCTCTTTGACTTAAAAAAATGTTTGAGAGGTTTTTCAGTTTACAGCCATGGTTGATACTGTGGGAGAGACAGAGAAGACAGAAGACAGATAGCGGCGATGTTTTTTCTCAAAGGTGTGAAAGAAAAATAGACAGCAGATGTCAACCAGGCAGGGGGTCCGTCTCATCCCTCCCCATCCAGATGACTTATTACCTCTCGCTGAGTCTGTCTGTCTCCTCTGTCATGCTCGACATTACTGCTACACGTTTTGGACGACACAGAGAGAGAAGAGATAATGACAGACAGAGCTGCAGTTTTTTAAATTTCTAAAGTCCAAAAAACGAGAGTTGTTTTTGGGCCAAATCTGCAAAATTACACATTGCTGATTCTTCATTTTTTTATTTTGTGGTGGCTGTTGAAACATCATTTCATAATTCTCAGGCATCTCATGGATAACTTCTAATTTCTGATCTGTTTAACTTTTTAATATTAAAGTATGACTTTTCTCTATCAAACTAATTGGCTAAAAAACTTCTCACCTCATATGCTTCTCTTCTGTTTATGTGACCAGTTATTTGACAAATCTGTAAAACAGTCCAGATGGAGTAAATAGTAAATCCCACTTATACTACACAACAGCTGTTGTTAAATATAAGAGTAAATATTCATATATAACGGAAGGCCTTAAACTTCCCATATATTTGATGTTTTCTTTGATTTCCCATTAATTAGAAAAGGAGGTTAAACTGGTGTAAATAATGAAAAGTTTGAAGACTTTTTAAGTGCATAACATTTGTTCAGCTTCAGGTTTGTCCACACGTGCCTCTTCGGGTTTGTTGAAGCATCGCGACGCCCTCGCTCAGCGGTTTTTAAGGAACTCAGCTTCATGTCTGTTAGTGCTTCAGCGACCACATCACAGGTCGATGCACACATGGCCGAGAGGGTTCGGAGCCGCGACCATGTGTGAGCTGCACTAATATGTGGTGGGAGGTAATTGCCCAGGCGTCACCAAGTGGGTGTGTTTGTATGTATATAATATCTGTGTCTACTATGTGTGTGTGTGTGTGTGTGTGTGTGTGTGTGTGTGTGTGGGTGTGTGTGTGGGTGTGTGTGTGCACGAGCCCCTTGTCTCCACAGAGTCTCGAGGTCTCTAGTCTCTCTGAGCTGCTGACAGTTTCCCATTAGACACTTCATTACTGTCAGAGCTGCAGAGACAATCCATCCAGCACTCGCCTTGTTCTCTCCATCAAAAGTGGATTATAATTAATGATAAGAAATCAGTGGGAGGAGGACAGCGCCCTTGTGGAGACTGTTGGACTATTCACTGCAGAAATAGTGAATAGTTACAGCTCTATAGTTCTTTATATAAACAAGACTATTCCCTTAGATCTCTTCTTTTCTTACTGCTGTTACTGCTGCAGCATCAGTATCATTATTTACCATTACAATAACCACTGATTGTGCTTGAAGACAACAGTTTATGCAACATTTCCTGTTCTTTGCCTCTTCTCCCTCTCCCCCATTTATCTCTTCTCAACTCAAGTGGTACAGATGGGCAGATGGTTGATGCCTTAAGTTTTGCAGGAATTTGGTCATATATCACTAAAATGAAATTTGATCTGTTATTTATTTTTGATGGATCAAACTGGGGGACGAATAATCAAACAGATTCTGCATGTGAATATACAGAATCTGTAGGTGAGGGACAAGATTCTGGAGACAGGAGCCTCCTGGTTTCTGTTTCTAGTTTGACCAATCTTGTCTGTGGAAGATAAAAAGGGAAAACATTGAAGGAGATGGCTATCTGCTTTTTAATTGATCTACTTTCATATGCAGCTAGTTGATTATAGAGATCAGCCAAAATGTCCTCTGGTTCTAAAATGAAAAATATCGGTGCTTGTGTTTCACTGCCTGAATATCCGCTGTCTACACCAGACGCCCCAAAATATTGGCTGTTGTCCCTTAAGGCTAATTTTTCAGATGATGGCCCACAAGCTCTGATATTGGAAATGTTTAACTTTCTGTTTTGTTTTTAATGATCTTTATATCTATCTGCTTGTACATCAAACCTCAAAGTTGTTTGCTCCTTTACAACATTTCCTTTGGCTTCAGCCCTGCACAAATAAAAATATTCCATCATTCAATCCAAAACTATTTTAACCAAAAATAAATGATGAGTTAAAACATGGGCTTCAATTAGAGTCTGTAAGATTCTGATCTCATAATTTCCACTTTTAGATACATGTAAATAAAATCTACATCAGAAAAATCTGTGGTCTATATATAGGCATATATATAAATATTTCAGGTATAATATTTTAATCTATTATCGTATTTTAATGTATAAACTCAACCACATGAGGCTCCACATGGAAAACACAGTGGGTCAGCACTTTGTGGTGCTCAGATATTTCAGCTTTCCGGATCCAAAACCACTTTAGGACTGTGTTGTGATTAAACTGATCTTCTTGTCAGTCCGATCACGCAAAGTTATATTAACAAAGAGTCTAGATATTGATTTCTGGTATTTCCTTTCACCTTTTCTAATTCAATAGACTTTTATTCAGTCAGTAATGTTTAGAGTTATAGATGTAACCTGCCAAAATATTCTCTGGATTTCAAGAGAGGAAATAGAGAAGCATTTAAAAGATAAAATGTCTCTCATTATGAAAATTATACAGTGCTCTTAGGTTACCTCTCTGCACACTCACCTCACTTGGAAAATGTAAGTGTGTCCTTGTCATTTCTCAATTTCAATCCTAATGAAGAACATTCAATGCACCGTTTCAGTCATTCAGACTTTCTTCAGGTATACCTAAAGTGTTTACAGTGTGTAGGTGTTTCCTCTTCTGAGGTCATGTCTGATCCACTGACACAGGAGATTTTTGTTGAATCTGCCTTCAACATGAAAGTCTCTGGAATTATATACTATATACTGTTAGAGTATGATAGAGGTGACCTGAACCCGTCACAGCTTCGAAGCTTTTAGCATTAACAGTTCTTGAATGCACCATTTTACACACAGTACATTACCACAGAATTACCAAGCAGTCCATGAAATAAAAAAAGAGTAATCCAACATTATTCATCATGCATCAGTGTCAATTACCTCCCTACCGCCACGTAGGTTATGTTTTCATCTGTTTGTTTGTTGCAGGGTTACCCAAAAACTACTGGACAGATTAACGGAACTTGGTGGAGGGATGCGGTATGAGTCATGGGAGAACCCGTTATACTTTGATGTGGATCTGGATCATGGATTGATCCAGGATTTTTCTTTTTCAATTTCTTGAACATTTCTTTAACATTGCAAGATTTTGAGATATTCATTGATTTCTCAAAGAATAATTTAAGGATCTTGATGACAAAGTCAGGCATGTTTTAATTTAAATGTGGCTTCATAGGGGACTGTTGGGGTTTGGTGGAGGTATATTCTCCACTGAGTGACATTAATAGTTATTCTGAGACAAGAATAATCAATCTTAGTGTTTGTGCATCAGTCTCAGCTGTCATGTGACATTACCAACACTGACGGTGGGACACTGGTACATGACCACGTGACAGGCTTACAAGTTCCAGTGCTGGCCAGATGTTGAAAAAGTCAAACATCTGGAATAACTTCCTAATGTGCCCAGATGACCCCCCAAAAGTTGAGCACATCACAAATAGGTCAAATCATGTTAAAACTGTAACTAACAGCATATCTGTCCTCCAACTGCTGGTTTGTTCCTGGAATGTTTGATGTCACTCCGACCTGCACACTAACAAACACTAACGAATTCTGAGTTTCATCCAGGGGGTGAACAGCGGCCCCTCTTCATGAGCAGGGTTGAAAAATGAAACATTACCCAGTGTGACATGTACTGTTTCCTGCACTTTCTCCTCCCTCTCTCTCTTCCAGGTAAACTGACTGTTATCAGACTAATTATCTAATCTACTCTTCCTCTCCGCCTCACTTCTCCTGCAGGAAAACAGGAAGGCAGGATTAGAGCGACGCGCTGTGCTGAGATCCGGAGAGACCGGACGAGTTGCCGGGTGGAATGCGTGCACACACACACACACACACACACACACACACACACACACACACACACACACACACAACACACACACAGTCAAAGAGAAATGGTTTTGAGTCACTTTGACGACAATCGCCACCCAAAACACTTTCGCTTAATATCAACCAATTTAAACACACACTCACATCCCCATCAAACCCATTAAGTGATCATGAGCAAACAAATAGCACAAATAGCTCGGGGAAAACTCTCTGAATCGTGGATCTAATAAAGAAAAGTCACGGGGTGAGGACGTCGAGGAAAGAGCCAAGAAACAATAAGGGCCTCAGACTGCAGCCAAGAACACCACAGTAACGTTTACGACCTGCATTAGGGTTCAGACCCAGTCATTATGAAGACGAGGTGCTCATTATAGCCTTTTATGGGAGGAAACAAATAGTCTCCTGTGACTCACATTTTTGTTGAAATGCAAAGATGCAAAACAACATGTAAAAAATTGTGGCTACAGTTCTGCCAAGAAAACACGCAAAGTTATCTTGGACAGATATCTGTGACCTTGAGAGGCGGTAATTGAGCGGAAAGGGGATGTAAAACATCCGCTGGTGGGGTTTAGGGTTTTGTGTGACTGCATACACGCACACACACGCATGCACGCACACACACACACACAGACACACACACACAAACACACACAGGAGCAGCAGTAGTGGCAGCAGCGTTAGTCCTATGCTGGCCTCTCTCTGGCATTATCTCATGGCCTGAGCACTCCCGCTCCCTCTGAGGCCGTCCAGCTCCGTGCACAGAAGCATTACGCGCATCTGCCTCACATTAATCGGCGAATTATGGCAAAACTGCCCGTCAAAAGACATTACTGAGTGGGGCGGGTGGAGTGGTGGTGATTTACACCAAAAATATAGTTTATTACATATAGTTTAATATAATTGTGTATATTTGAGTAGATATTTATATACATATTAGAATTGTTTTACACTAAAATATTATTATATATCATTATATATTCTGCATGTAATACTTTTCCTCTTCCTGACATTCACCATAGTGAAAACTGTTTGGTCCGATAATTTAGTTCTTCTTTTTTTGCTACAGATTTCCTCACATATAGAACATAATTCCCTTTGGTTATTAATCTCTGTGCTCAGATTGATTCTCCCACTAAGCACTGATAAATAATCTTATAAACGGTCACTCGGGCCCCAATTCCCTGTTCAAATCCTCCTACTATGCTGGGGGCCCCCGTGACGCTTGTTGCCATGGATACCATTACAACACCACATCCGTGGGCAGCTAATAAGAAATTCACATGACCTCATCTCAGAGCAGGTGGTTTCTGTGTCATTTCTTTACACCGACTGCAGAGTGAAAACAGTCAGGAGGAAGCTACAGATTAGTGCCGTCTCAGACTTGTATCAATAAATTCAGTCAAAATTAAGTTTTGCATCAATAGAACCAAGTGATTCCACATTGTAAAAACACAGGCATGCACACACGCACACACACCAGCAGTTATGGATTATGAACATCTCTGACACTGGCACTCTGTAACTGTTCCACCTTGTTGATGGTCCAATAACAGAAATCACTGGTCATACTTTTAACCGTTGCTGTTTCTCATTTGTAGCATTTTCTGCAACTGAGCAACTTCATCATCCAGTATGGATGAAGATAGTTTCTGAAACATAGCTGAGGTCATTCTGCATTATTGTGGATGTAGTTTTTATTCTAGGCTCTGGAGAAACACGAGTCAGTCACTTTGTCACTTACTCATCAGAAGAAACAGCCAGTGTCTTCGTGCTCGCTGTGACTAACCACTGAATGTTCTCCGTGGTCAGATCTCCTCCCTCCCCTCCCATTGCTCAGATATTTCTCTCATGAATAAACTTTCTCAGCTCTGACATTCACTTTCTAAAAGTTTACTCACCGTCCCCCCCGGTGGTGGCTCATTCTCTGACTCTTCATTCCTGTTTTGGTATGTCAGTTTTCCTGATCACACTTATTGACCCCAGCGAGACGTTATAATCTTTAGTTTGATGTTACGTCCACGTGAAAGTGGACTGAATGAGTGAAAGAAATATATCAAACAATGGGGTGTGATGATTTAACAAGCAAAGTAAGGTGAAGTACAAGGGTTTCCATTATCATTATTATCAAAAATGTTTTCGTCTTTTCTGATAATCTTCCTCCATTTGTCTCCCTGATGTATACAAATCTTAAGTCTTGCCTTTTCTCACTCCCTCTCTCACTATTTTCTCTTCAGATCTATGAGACCTGTAACTCCAGACCCTCTTGGCTTCATCTCTCCCAATCTCATTTACTCACAACAACACTCGTTGCACGTTTCCTGCGGAACCAAAAACACGATTTAATTTGCCTCATTAAGCCTGTATGTGGAATGTATGCAATGTGTGTGTTTGTGTGCACTCCGGGCATATTTGGATGTTTTCATGCCAGAACCACAACGAACACAAGCACCCACAATAAGTGAGTGAGTGTGAGAGAGAGAGAGAAAATGAGGAGATAATGGAATAGTGGTAATGATTTGCAGACAGAGTGAGATGGACAGATGTAAAGTGAGAGAGAAAGCAAAAGAGAGAGAGTTGGAAATCAGCAAAAGTTCAAGTCCCGAGATTTAATTCTTCACGTTTTAACTTCTAATGTGTTGTGTTGGCAGGGAAATATCTGATTTGTCAAGTTTCTCACTAGTAGCTTTAAACCAATTTGTTAAGTTAGAGTGCAGAATAAACCATAATCAGAGATTTGACTCAACAAATTAGTTATTTATTTATTTTTATTTAAAATGTATCACAGCTATACAATACTCATCCATATGTAATGAATTATGTTCATCCAAAGCTATTATGAGGCTTCAGTAGACTAAGTTAGAAAAACAAGCAGGTATCAAACACTTCCAAAAATACATATTTTTTACTAAATAACTAAAAAGACTGACGTTGAAAGATAACAGTCCCATCATTCCAGTGATTATGCATAATGTTCTCTCCTGACCAGTTTAGAGACGACTCTTTCATTGTTGATGTTGGCATGTGATGTTGCACTTTTAGAAAGACTTCAAATAAAGTGAATCTGTCCATTTCGCCTAAATTATTGTAACTGATATCTTTCACATTTCATATTTTCACATATGCTACATATGTTTTCTCAGCCTTCAGTCCTGTCTAAGTGCAGACAAATATACAAATATATGCTGCAAAAATCCAGACGCACACAAAACCATCTTTCATGGCAGAATCCTGCACCGCTGTAAACTGATTCCCACCCAGATACAGTCGGTCTTTGAGCAAAGCCGAAGGAATCTGACGGGAGTGTGTAAGTCGCTGTGTGAGGTTTAACATCGGATGAAGAAGATCAGTCAGGAGGGAAAGGGATAAAAAAAAAAGCACCAAAACACACACTGTGCATGACTGTACTGCTGCATGTGTGCTTTATGAAAAAAAGAAACACCACACTTTTGGTTCTGATGTGGGATTTTGATGATTTTCTATAAAATTGAAGGTGTCACTTTGGGCTATTTTTGACACACAAAAAATCACTACTTGCTGGATCCATTGATGCTGTGATGCAGTTGCAATGGTAGTTTATTAGTTACCAGTGTATGTGTTTCACAAAAGTGAGAACTTGTAGAAAATGTTAGATATGATTTGTAATAAAAAATAGCAATCAAGGCATTTAGTGTTTAGGTATTGACATTAAAAGTATAAATTAGAACCTGCACCAGATTCCTTCATTTCTTCATTAATTCATTAATTATTTTTTTATTATAGAGATGGAGAAAAATGCAGTGTTCTTCTATGATTGCACACGTGCATTCTTTATAACAGAATCTCTATGCTGTGGATCGCGATCAAATAAGCTTGACTCAACTTGTTTCTGAAGGTTTAATTGTGCTCACTACTTTATTACCTCCTGAGCTCCAGGTACTTGGCTCTCCTTAATTCTCTCAAGTGGTGTGTTGACAGTGAAAACAAGCCGGGGGAACAAACGCCGGGAGGGATCCAAGGATCTGATTGCACGGCCTCAAACCCCCCAACTTGGCCCAGCTACTTGGAAGCAACGATGGACATTCATACAAAGGGGTTTGGGGTTTTTGTGAATGTGTAAGTGCGCCAGAGGTTTCTTGAGATATGCCTGCTGGAATGCCACCACACAGAGCATTTTCACTTTCAAGAGGAAGTGTGGTTTGGTTTTCTTCCAAATTAGAACTCGTAGGAGGAGCAGACTGGTGCCAGAGTGAAACTTATACTGAAATGTTTGAGATCTTTATGCACAAAAAACTCCTAGATCCGTCATAGAATTGTTTTTTCTTTCAAATTTAAAGAATAAATCTTTAGATTTTTTCAAAGTTTGTTTGCGTGTCTAAAGTCTTATGCAACTATAGTGCTCTTAGACATCTCTAATGTGGACTTGCCTTTATTTATGCCATTGACTCCTGTTTTCCAAATGCATTCGTTACCATGAACGGTGACTATGAGTGACAGAGTTGAGTCAGTCCTAGAAAAAATACCCTGCAGCTATAAATACACCAAATGTTTAGTAATCCACTATTAAAATAGTTCCCAATAAATTAATTGCTGAGACTTTAAACCAAAGAAATGTACATTTATAAATATATATATACCTTCAGTAGGATCAAATGGACGTTATAACATTTGGACAAATTACATTGGTTTTTACATTGTTTTTGACGGTATTGAAAATATACAGCATTGTAAGGGTATTTGTTTAAATGTTGTTAAATGAAGAACTGATTAATTGTGTATTAAGGTCCATGAAGATGTTTCAGTGGAGCTTTTATTTTACTTGAGATGGTTTCTGTTGATCTAGTTCTGACAAATGTTTGAGTGACAAAATGAAATCATCAGTCTCTCAAAGAGACACTGATCATTTCTAATCCTTTGATTAGGGCAATGTCTTCTCAGTTAAACCAATAATATGAGTTAAAAGGAAAAAGCAGCCTAAAGCGTCTCACCACCACATTATTATTTTAACATTACATATTAGTTTGATAATGTCTTGTCAGTACAGGTCAAAATAAGGTCAAATTTTTACCCACTGCATCTTTTTTTCATTTGGAAAGCGTACTCCAAAGTACCATAAAACACAACCCAGATGGAGGACTGACGATGCCAAGATCTGCAGGGAATTCTAATGATCATTTAGTAAGGACATTTTATTTTGACAGAGGCGTAGTTAAAGACAGAGGAGGGGTCAGGAAGATGGGGAGGGAAAGGGTAAGGTGAAGGTTAGGGTGGATGTGGAGAGGTTGTAGGTAGATGGGGGGGATAAAAAGTGAGATAGAGAGGTGGTGGAGGGGAGGTAATAGGGGAGGGGAAGGGGCAGGGGGAGAAGCCCAAAGCGCTTAGGGAACAAAGAGGCACTTATACAAGCAGCAGCAACAGCTGAAAACATCTTAAAGCTGAGCTGGACTCTGTGTGTGTGTGTGTGTATGTATGTGTGTGTGTGTGTGTGTGTGTGTGTGTGTGTGTGTGTGTGTGTGTGTGTGTGTGTGTGTGTGTGTGTGTGTGTGTGTGTGTATGTGTGTGTGTGTGTGTGTGTGTCCAAGGAGAGCCCTGAACCTGTACGGGTTGTGTTTTCTATTCATTTATACAATATTCACGAGAACTAAACCACAGCTAAGAGCAAGAGCAGCTTTTACTACACCTCACAAAACTGTGGGACAAACAAAGCTTGTAAAATATTGTTTTTTTACAGTGAACATAAACATCATGATTTCAGTGGAGCAAGAAAATGCTCAGCACATTTCAGAATAATCTTACTCCAATTGAAAATACGTTATATTGTCTTTTTGAGCAAAAAAAGGACCAACCATTCTTCTCATGTTGGAGGACATTTTTATTCTCTCTGTTATTTAAAGTCCACTTCCACTTAAAAAAGCATTTTGCTTTTTATCGAATGTTTGAGATTTACTGACAGAATCATGGAGGTTCAGAGTGTGACACTAGACAGTTTTAACATGTATCTACTGAAAAAGGAATGTTTATATGGTCTCGCCATAAAATCACAGTTTTACGATCCATCGCATTATACCAGAAACTTGAGGGTCCCATTGCAAGTGAAACAGTGAAACAGGAGAAATCTAGTGTCCATCAAAAAACCTTTGAAATTGACATTAATTCCATACTCGTAGATTATGGATGTTTGAATGAGAACAAGCAAGTGATTTTGCAACTAGCTTTTTTCCTTCTTTCTGAAAATATGTATGTGCAGAGTAATTTCATGAGTCTTAAAACATCCCTGGAGGGAAAATCAGCATAACCCTGGTCAACAAAATCTCTGCAGATACAATACACTGGCTTCACTTCTACGCAGTTCCGCTCACCATCCTCCCCTGTGTCTATCCATCCTCCTCCCCTCCTCTTCTCTCTTTTTTCCCCTCCTTCACTTCTTCACACTCCCTTCCTCCCCTCCCATCCTGGCCTCCCTTATCATCCACCCTTTCTCCATGCCAGCTGTTGTTTTGAAGGCTGTGAGTGGAAGGTCTGCAGGTCAGGACCCAGGCAGGACCTCCACAGTCCTCAGTCCAGATAAATGCAGCCATTGTAAAGAGAGGAGAAAGTGCATCAACCCACTTTTAAGCATCACTTATGTTTATTATTGTATAATGATTATGTTCACAGCGTTATCTGAGTGTTTAGTGCAAGGTGTTGAAGGAATGAAGGATGAGAATAAGCTTGGGTTCATGCAAAACTTGGAATTAAATAAAGTAATTAATTACATTCATTTTCATTATCTTAATTTAATATCTGTTTTTTATATAATTGGTGATTCCATTTAGATTAAGAAGGGTTTTACTCTGCAGAAAAGTATTTTTAAAGCAGCTAGGTCACAGTTTTACACAGAAAGATGTTCTAGTTCACTTCATTTAAAAATTATTATCATTACAAAAAAATCACAGTTAGATGGATCAAGAAGACGTTTAAGATGAATTCCATATGAATTCAATCTCCTGTGTAAACAACTTCCTTTCTTTAAGCTATAATAAAAAATTATGCCATGATTATAGTTCTAGATGAAAACATGCAGCTTAGTATGGAACCATTATGTTCTATTGGTGTATTTCATCACAATTTAATTTACAAACACACACATAATAAAACATGTATTTTTTTCTATCTGAGCCACACGTGAACAAAGCTTTTACTGAGAGTTGTAAACTTAAATTCTAAAGAGACACTATCAGAGCCTCACAGTCTCCAGAGGTTTGACTCAATGTGAGCTTTGTCCTCAACATCAGGGAGGGGAAGGTGAGTCCGGGATGGCTGAACCTTGACCATTGAACCTTGAGGTCACATGTCCCTGGAAGCCATTTTTGAGGCCCAAATCTACACAGGACAGCTGGGAGGTCTCCATCTCAAACAACAGTGAGAGCAAAGAACTGTTGCTATTGCAAAAATGTTGCTTGGAGGTCTAAAACTGAGGAGCACAATGTCATGCTCCAGATCATCAGGCAGTGTTCTAGCTTGACATGGTCCCAACATTCCCACCCATCCACTCCAACTCCATGCTTTCTTCTTCAGAGAGGATACATTCCTGAGACTCAAAGAGCTATGGAATGGAGCAAAACAGCTAAGTATCAGGGAGATGCATACCCAGCATCGTATAGATCACTACAGTGTTTCCCATCATTACCGACTGTAGGAGATTACCACAGCATCAGAATGGTACATTTTTTTTAGACAACATAAAAGATCTATGTTTCTCACACACAGAACACACTGACCTGTCTGTCACAATCAGATTGGCCATCGGCAGTATCGAGAGAAAGCCCGTCGGCATCACTGCAGGTTTGCAGAACAAAGTCACATAAGTATGGAAACAAGACAAAACAACACCAAAAATGAAATGTAACAAGGAAGCAAAGATACTTTAGGTGATGGTTTGTTTGTGGTTAATGTCTATTGAACATTTAGCTGTGGCCAAGTGGAGTTTTTCTCCTCAGAGCTGTGATGTAACTAGCTGTGTGAATGCAGCAAAGTGAAAACTGTAATCATTTAAGACCTGGAATATGAAGCTTTGATGTTCATTGACATTTGGAAATAAGTGTTTTGATGTCATACTTTTAAGCTTTATTATGCCAGTGTTAGTTCTAACAAGACTCTCCTTTTTTGTGTTGACACCATCATCCCTGTGAAGCAGAGAAAGGTGAATGTGGTGTGGATGACCTTTGACTTAAACAGAGGTCACAGAGGGCAAGAATGGAACAGACAAGTGGAGGACGCTTGTCCTTCTGGCAGCAAAGGTTTATAACATATATTCAGTCTGACAACAAAACACAACTTTTCCCCTCATTTGGGGCCATTGTTTTCTTGCTTTTTGATTGGACTCAACTTCTCTCCAGTCACATGTAACTTGACTAAAATGAGGACTGAGAAGAGGACTGCTGGCTGTATTTACTGGCTAATGGCCGCTGCTACCTTGCTGGTTTGGAACAGTCCAGTGCGACTGCTATTTCCATCTACATACTTGTTGCATGTTGCATGTAAACTTATATACATGTTGCATATGGATTCAAAAAGCATTTGAATGCATGTGCAGTTTGCACCTGTATTTTCATGTGGTCAAATGCTATCTGATTGCCAAAATTGTCTTTAGAGGTATATTACAGTTTTTTGCCATTCACCTTTCACATACAAATACAGTGGTTTCATGGGCTGCACTTTCTCTATGAGAATGGATACATTAACTCATGGGCAATTTAGGGCTCAGTATCTTGCCCAAGAACACTTTGGCATGTAGAGTGGGGAAGACTTGGATCTAGCGACTGACATTCTGAGGACAACCTGCTCTACCCCCTGAGCCACAGCCACCCCCAACAATTGTTATAATCAAAAATCCTACAATTGATGAAAATAAATATTGCTGTGTTGCACCTATTCATCTGATGAGCAAGCTTGAGTAAGATACGTCTTCATTATTTACTTGATAGCTGCAAAGTCAATCAAACATATAAACTCTGGTTAACCTGCAAAACAGGGTCACACTGAATAAATCTGAGTGTGACCCTCCTGTTTGCAGGAGTGTAGATAATAGTCTGAGCTGTATAGATGGCAAGGTCAGACCTGTCAGTCAGGCAAAGGGAGCCGAGCCTCGATCTTTCACCTCTGTCTTGGACTCTAGTCACATGTCTTTATAAGCCGAGGTCTGCCCTAAAAGATTTACTCCTGTCTGCAGACACTGGCATTTAGAAGATTTAGATTTTTTGTTCCCTTGGAGAATGAGTAAATTAATTGTCAAAGAGTCAAGAGTTTAGATATTACTTCTTAGCTCGATGAGGCAAACAAGGCATTGTCTCAATGGTGGATTTTATTTCCACATTTAAACTTAAATACTTTAAACAGGAACTACAAAACATGTTATTGTCAGAGTGTTTTCATCTTTGTGAATCAAAGAGACAACTCTGAATCTTTCGACATTACATCATGTTCAAATTAATTAACACGTTTAACCCCCAAAGCTTCCCACCAAGACTTTCCTCACTTGATGCTGTGAACAGTTCCACTGAAGCAGATGGATTTTAGTGCCTTGCTCAAGTGAATTAATGTTCACTTTCTAAATTTCCTTTAAACCTTTGGATTTTATGTTGCAGTTCACTTTGGAGCAGAAATGACGTAGCACGGCCTCAGCGGCATTACAAATCTAATGTCTGGGTGGTCCGGGCATCACTGGTAGGAAGTGACCAGCAGCTAACGTCAAAGTTCAAATCAAGCAGTTAAGTCAAGCCACGGGGCTCAAGTTGAACAATGAACAAAACCAAATCCCTCACAGATCCTCATAATGTGTCAGATCTCTGATGCAACTTTTCTTTCCTCCTGGTCTTTGAGTCAGGATATGGCCAAGTCAAGCAGGAAAACTACACCACTGTGCCCAGTGAGTTAA
The DNA here is from genome assembly GCF_024713975.1 of Paralichthys olivaceus. Taxonomy (NCBI): domain Eukaryota; kingdom Metazoa; phylum Chordata; class Actinopteri; order Pleuronectiformes; family Paralichthyidae; genus Paralichthys; species Paralichthys olivaceus. The sequence goes on along the minus strand of NC_091107.1, from coordinate 10,924,837 downwards.
GTCTAAGCCCCATTCATAAACTCTCAGCCCCAAGTGAGATTTTCACAGTGCTGTGATAGGACCCTCCTCTCTCTTTGCAACTGTGGAAATACAGATGTAAGGTACATAAAGAAGGTGCATGATCACTGCTGCATACAGCTGGTTGAAAAACACAGAGCGCTGATATTTACAGGTTGCGGCTTGGTGCTACTGCAGTTCCACTGTTAACAACCTCTATCATCCTCTACAGGCTGTTGACCCACTCTGATCTCATCATCATGCAGCTAAAACACATAGAGCACGCTGCAGCTTAAATAAGAAGGATTGGAAGTGTTGTACTTTGCCTGCCAGCCATCCTGAAGACTGCTGCCATTAACACATACAGCACTTAAATGATGCATTCCAAAAATGTGTCAAAGAACATAATTCAGCCATCATTTCTGATGGCACCACAAACGAACTGGTAAAAATGTTAAGTTGCATATATGTAAGAGGATTGTAAAAGGTTAAAAACTACCTGAACCACTGTTAAAACACAGTTGATATACCTTGGTGGTGTGTTTTTCCAGATTCCATTCACATATTTAAACTCTGTGTGGTTTTTATGAAGGCTCATTTGATTCATTACTGCTCCTGGCTGTTGTAACGACAGTCGTTGAGTCAGTCCACTTGGCCTCAGGTGACTCCAATGACCCTAACAACCTTCGGTACAAAAGCCAGGAGCACTAAAGAAACCAAGTGACATCAATGGTCTGCATAACGACCCCACAGAGGTTAAATACGTGGGCCTCCCCACCAGCCAGTCAGAACCAATGAAGCCTCTTAAGTCAAACATACTGATAGGTCCAATGTTGTTTGCCAAAGGCTATACAAATCAAAAAGAAGAGGACCAAGAATCTTCCCAAGGCTGTTCCCAACAGGAGCAACACAGGCTACACTCAACACCTAATACAACCTCACAACTTTTTCTCATACCTCTTTTACACCAAAATTAGCAGGTATACCTGGGTTACTTTAATGCAGTTAAACCTGTTTTTAAAAGGTGATTAACTCCTTTACCATTGCAAGTAGAGGTGTTTGGCTTCCTTTCTTCCATACTTTCTACACCAATACTTTTGGTTGACAGCTTTAGTTGCAAGTTACTTTATACAATAGATAATATAGAATAACAAGATTTTGAAATAAAAGCCATTGTTTGAGAGTAAACCAGCTCTTGCTCCACAATTACTATGTGTAATAACTAAACTGGAAGAGGATTAAAGATCATAGTGTAACTCTGGAGCCTCTATGCGGGATGTTGCCAGCTGTAATCTAAAGCATAATCTAAATTTCTTTAGAAATTTTACTAACGGAAGAAGTGGGACTCCAAGTCATTGACGCATTGTCTTGTCTATAAAACATGATAGAAAGCATGATGTCATCATCTTGAATAAACCCTGGGTCTGAATTTCCCTTGGTCATTTTACTCTGCATTAAATCAAAGGTTTTGTTACTGCACTCCTATAAAAGTCAAACTTTACTGGCGTCTTCTCTGATTCTTTGCGATAGGCTTTCCCATGTTGAGTGTGGTTTCCTCAGCATGTCATATTTTCACCTCACTGCTGCCTGATCATTTTATCAGGCAACACAAACAGTCTGAGGCAAGAAGCCAAGAGGCCGTCAGCTTCTTCCTGGTGACCATAAAACAGTATAGATGTTGAGGCTCATGCTGAAACATGACATCCTGCTGTGAATAATGTGCTAATTAGATTTGGCCTGTGGTTGTTGCCGTAATCAAATCTATCCGGTGCTCCGGGGCCGAGAGGCTGCAACCCGATCTGAAATCCCAAGTATGCACTTGGACCGTCTCTCCAATCTGTTTCCTCTCAAGTCCTGGCACGCTGCGCTATCTGTCCACCTCAAGAGTGTGTGTGCGTGTGTGTGTGTGTGTGAGGGAGAGAGGAAGGGTACAGATCTGCATATATTTATTATTGTGAACATATGGGACTGTGAAACTACTCGTTTCTCATTTTATTCCTTCCTACTGTGCTTGACTGCCCTTTTCTATTCTTCAGTGCACACAGCAGAACATTTCTTTATTCTGTCATCCACATAGCTTTACTCTATTCAACCATTTTCTTTTCTACTCTGCTCTGTTCTATGAGGCTTTACTTTGCCGCTATCTGCTGTCTACTAAATATCTTCATGCTAACTTATTGCTCAGTTGCTCTACTCCACCCTGCTAACATGCTGATGTTTAGCAGGTGGTCCATCATGTCCGCCAACTTGGTGAAGTATTAAAGCATGCTAACATCTGCTAATTGGGTTAGTTAAAAAATAAGATAGTTCTCAATCACAGTACGTAGCTTCAAGTGTTCATTATTTTAGTTTTAGTCCTGCAAAGCTGAGACCGACTCGTTAATGATCAGCGGAACCTCGATATATTGGCTCCAAATTACATTAAAAGTGCAAAATGGCTTAATTTCTAGGTAGTGAGAGGAAGTGGAGATGCGTCATCCATCTTTTTTATACAGTCAGGTTGACTAGGTAGGGGCTGAACTGAAGAAAGGAGAGTTAATAGACTTGAGTAGAGTGGACAATAAAACAACAGTTAAACACGGTAGAGACATTTATTTGATGAGCGCTCTGAATTCATTACAGAGACAGTGTTTAATTGTGTTGCACATAGTTTTAAACTACGCAGACATTAGCTTCCTAAATCACTTGTTCAAGACGTACACATGGCAGCCGTTAGGAGTCAGAATGATGTAAGGTTGAATATTACGTCCTTAGAAAACAGCTTGGACAATTTGTGTGAGGTGCTCCATACTGTCTGTCTGACATAGACGTATACAACAGGCTAAATGCAGAGGCCTCCTCTTGCTTTCAGACTGTATCACAGAGTCCAGCTGACTGTGCTGTAGATCCACCTGTTCCTTCTGCTCAGAGCTGCTTCCTGGTCCGGATGTGGGAACATGAGAATACGGACGACTCCACAAGCAAAACAAGTGACGTTTTTTTTATCGGAAGAGTCTGTCTTATCATCCTCCGGAGGGGTTTTGTGGTGGAATTTGGCAGAGTTGAAATTTTGAAAAGTGTTGATCTGCCTCAAATATCCTAGAACAAAGGCTGTGCTCGCTTCTTGTGTTTTTGTTGGCTTTACTTTCAAATGTTTTTCTGTTAAATGTGGTTTCAGGTTTCGTGCTTGGTGGGCATACAAAAAAGAAAGAAAGAAAAGAAAACAGAGAAAGAGACACATTCCACAAACAACCTCTTTCCTCTGGTGTTGCACATCTGTCAGTGCTGTGGTCTGTGAAAATTACAGTAACAGTGAGATTTCCAATTTCCTGTAACTCACCTCATTCATTGATGTCACAACAGAAAATACAAAAGTATTTCAGTGTGCTATTTTTAGTGTTGCATGTAGATCTACTGTCAAATAATAATATTCTATATTGAACAGATCCAAAGTTACAGTATTTCATATAGTTCTGTAATGGAACTACATGCAGTCGAATGGCATCATAATCTGGGATGATATTCTTAAACATGTGTAGGGAATTGTACTAATCGTAGGGCATTGTTAGTTTGTGTATTTAAAAATCAAGAATGCTTATCACTCAATATCAATATAAATGTACAAGTGCATCACATATTGTAGGTTTAAGAAGACTCTTGTTATTAAAGGGGCTACTAAGAGAATAAAAAGGAGAGAGAGAGAGAGAGAGTTGTGGGGTGATGGAGGTGGTGGGAGGAACAGATTATACAGAAAACCACTTCCAGAGGAAGTAGTTTTAATGCTGACAGGGTTCCTGCAGAGGATGTAATGCTAATTTGCCCCCAAACCCCTTGTTAAACACTGCAGAATGTCCGCGGTGAAAGAGAGAATGCACCATGAAAACCTATAGGTCCGGTGAGAGAGAGAGAGAAAGAGAGAGAGAGGATACAGTGCAGAGGAAGCACACAGGAAGCAAACACGGCATGTTTTTTATCCCTTCAGTGTCGCCGCACTCTTACTCTGCTCTGACCCATCAGAGGGGGGGGCAACATCTTGTTTTCAGAGTGGACTGCATCCCCCCCCATCACCTCCACACACACACTTCACCACCCCACACCAGATTTTACAGCTGGATGAAGAGCATCAATGGAAGCACTGAGCGAGCAGGCAGACAATGGACACTGCATCGTCCAGTCCAGCACGCCAACCCTGGATTTCCTGGCTTACACCACAATAAAAATAAATAAATAAATAACGATTAGACCCTTCCGGCCGCATGACAAAGAATAAAATTCTTGTATGAACCGGAAATGTTGGGTAACCTCCCAAATCCGGACAAGTGGTGTTGGTGTCAGTTTACGGTTGAAATGGGCAGTTAGCAGGCAGATACCAGCTCGTTTGTTTTTGGCTGCCATTGTGAATTACTGGAAGGGTCTGACTGCCCCCAGCGCCAGGCAGCTCGGCCAGTCTGACACAACAGGACTTAAAAAAGCAAACATAGGCAAAGCAAGCGGTGACTTCAAACACCAGCGCTACCCAGACATCAAACACTCAGAATCAAACCCGATCCTCCCTTTCACTGTCGCATGAGTCCGCATTGAAGCTGTCAGGCCTCGTTAAGGGAAAGACGCCCACCGCCGGCTTGTCTGCGGTCCCGACTGTCGGCCGGCCTGTGCAGCTTTCTGTCTGACATCTCAACCCTGGATCTGACTGTCTGTCGCCGGCTCTCTGTTTATCTACTCCTCGACACACAACTTGTCCCTGAGGTTTTCAGGAGAATGGGGTGAAGGGAGCGTAAAGGTCGGTCCGACAGTAAGAGCTGAAGGGCAGAAGGAAGGGGTGAGAGGAAGTGGGGAGGATGGAGGGGAGCCACACAAACAAGACGAGGTTAAAGATGCTGCCTACAGTTTTAAACATAAAGAAGAAACATGAATCGTGCAACTTGTCGTTTGTTTCATTGCATTAGGGAGAATTTGTGCTGAATATCTAAACTTAGGTTGGACAGACTGCACAGATGAAGTCTTATTATAGCCCTGATTGGTCAACACCTAACATATATTCAAGTTGAAGTGTTTGTAACAGTTTGACATACAGTTTGATGTTGTCATGATCTGACTTCTAGCTGCTGTCAAAAGATTTATCATAACCAGTATCGTGTTAGAATTCTTATAACTGTTGTATAATTTTACAAGTTGCGATGAAAACTGTAGAGAAGCCAAAACAAATTTTGCATTCATATCGAATTGTTTAAGGTTTTGTTTCCTTTCGTACCTTTAAGTAAACTTTGTTGATAAACTCATCTTAATCAAATAACATTTACAGGAAATATCTTTCTGGACGAGAGCAGCCATTAGTTCCGAGAGGCAACATCCCCACATGCTGAGGTTAACCATGTGTTATTTCCTCCGATGAGGAAGTTATGTTTTTGCCAGCTTCCATTTGTTTTTCCGCAGGCCATGAAACTTGATGGAACGATCGAACAAGGAGCAAGAAAGACCTGATTTAAGTTTGGCGTGGATCAGGTCAAAGGGGGGGGGGCATTTTTCAACATTTTCCCAGGGAATAATTCTGAGAAAATAATCTGGCATATTTAGGGGACTGATATCTATGTGTGTGTGCAGTTTAGTTTGGCTTGTTCAAATTAAAGTTTTGACCAAATGATGGTGTTGGATGAAAAGATAGAGGATCCCCCAAGTTTTAACAGTTCTTCCAGGGGGGGGCAACAAATGCTTCTACCCAATTTCAGACTTATTGACAGAACATCACCTTCCACAGAACCATGCTGCTAATAAAAGCATGTTTCAATATTCAAGTCAGACATTTTTCATTTAAATGTCACTTCTAATACAAAATATCACTGCCTGCTGAGAGTTCAGTCACTGTTCCCCTCACCTTTGATTTCCTGTAAACTCACTCAGAGTCCTGTGATCTCCTGAGGAGCACAGCATCAGGGATTCCCTCATCCTTCCTGCCCTCCCTTCCTCTCTCCATCCCCTCATCCTTCACTTCCTCCTCTTCTTTGTAGCGGGACATAAGCCTCTTATCGACGGGCTTCAGGGGAAGCTGAGTGGCTCACAAACTGATTAAAATGTATTGCTTTCACACATCTGGCTTCGAAGGGGACGGGGCTGCATTTCTGTTCTATATACAGGATGAATTTAGATTGTAATTTACTTCCACCGTGTGTAAACTATGATATCCAGACTTGTTTCCCTATGAAAAGTACAACACTTTATCATATTAGGTCACGTAAAAAAGAAACGGAGCACTTTCTTCCTGCTGGAGTATAAGTGCAGCCTTATAGGTGGCTCAGTCTCGCCCCAGGGAGGTGAAAACTCTCCCTCGGAGAGTAACAGAGGAAAACAGAGGAGGGTTTTGTGCTGAAGGGAAACGAGAGAAGCTGCCGATTATCAGCACCAAAGGCAAAAGATCCCTTCATTCTTAAAACCCCCGAGCAAGGTTCTGAAGCCTAACATGCTCTTTTATCCCTCCTGATTTGAAACACAAAAGCTACTCATGAGCATGACTCTGAGGGAGAGGTGAAGACATGAAACAAGTTGTGGAAAAAGGTACAAAAAAATACTTCATGGAAGCAGACATTATTCATGAATTATTAATTCTGTGTCCAAAGCAATTGATTTGGATATTTACATCCTCACATACAGCACCACCAGAACTTTTCCAGAAAATTAATTTACGAAAGCAGCTTTAGAGAGATGACAACATTTTAAAAAAGCTGGATGCACAACACATTTATTGTTTCCTATATTTATAAAAACTTCAAGAAATGTCTAGACTTAACTGAACATACATACGAAAAAATCCAAGATGAGTTATTGATTTGGTTTTGATGGAACTGACATCTATTTGTAACCTTATTATAATGGTACAGTACTGTAAGTATGTAGGTTTGTTTTAAACTAAAACTGATTGTTGACAATTGTTCAGCCGTAAGAGATAAATGACAAAAACTCAACTTTTGTTGTTAAGTTTTGTGTTTCCCTCTCAACTGTTCCCCCCTAACCTTAACCTGAGGCCAACTTATGTCGTCATTTTCTTTTATGATTTACGCTCAATCCAAACTCAGTCTTACCTTAACCTCCACCATATATCTGTGGGACAGCTCAGCATAGCCTAAGCTCAGCTCCAACCCCAGGGGCAGGGAAAGAGAAGGGAAACACTTGGGGTGGGGAAACAAGACTGGTCCCAGTGGTGTCCTGGATTTTATTGTCAGTGTATAAACTTGAATCTCATGTTCTTACAATTGGGAGAGAAGATCAGTCAAAATGTCAGCACCACTTCTTCTATTGTTGCATGAACCACAGCTGCTTACTTTACCCGGCCACCAAAGCACTATAATCGTCCTAAAAGTAAAGCTTTATAAAATACACTAAAATACAAGGAGATACCATCAAAAAGGTTCGTAAAATTTCATGTTGTGAGAAGCCACAAACTTAATAGCAGTAGATTCCTGCTCTGTGGCTGCTGGAATCCACAAAGGGCCACATTGTAGATAATTGTTGCTGGTTAAACTCCCTTGTATCTTCATATTTTTAGAAATCAATAAACATCTTTTCTCGATTGTGTATTAATTGTATTGTTGTCATCAAAACGGTTTAGAAAGTATTCAATGACCCTAAAATTAGTCGACGGAGAAATATTTGTGTGATCCTTCCTCATTCTTTAAGCCAAATAATACTAAACAGGGTTTTTATACAACAAATGTAATATTCATGTATTCTGTTTAATTTATATGTATTTTTTGATTTATTAAATCACTCATATTGTGGAAAAATTATAGTTTCCTTAAAGGTTGAGTGTGTAAGATTTAGATGAAAGGGATCTATTGGCACAAATTGAATATAAAATAATCCTCATGATGGTCTCACTAGAACAGGCCCTTTATATTTAAATACTTTATATTTACATCAAGGGGTACTCTCTACAACTGAAGTCTACCACAGGTTCTCTTACATGTTTGTAAGGGGAGGGTGAGGTGAGGGGTATTCAGCTGCAACATGCAATTTCACCACTAGATGTCACTAAATTCTACACACTGTACCTTTAAAAGTAAGTCATAAACCTGCAGCTCTGTTTCCTTGGTGTTTTCCCCAGGTATTTTGCAAACCGTGTAATCCTTTGCCCCCCACCCCCCGCACTCTCAGGTGAGGCGGCGATGCCCAGCACAGTGAGCAGAGGTCCACAGGCTATGGCCCTACAAGGGGGGAGGAGGGCGGTGACCCGTTTCTTCCTAAATGCCCAGAGGTCAGTCAAAACAGAGGTGTTGGATTTAGATGGGGGGGGGGGGGGGGGGTTCAACACAGTATGTTCAGGGCTCGGCCGAGCTCCGACCTGCAGCCTGCTGAGAGGAAGCCATTGTACTGTAGAACTCTGGAAACCTCACTCCCTCCCCTTCTCACTGTTTTCACTTTCTTTTAAAGGCCAGTTCCCTTGAATGGGAAAAAAATTAAAAAGCTGCTGATAGCTCTCAAAGAGATCAGTCAGGGTCTCTCTAAATAACTTTAAAAAACTGTGAAACCACTTTGATTGTGCTGCAAACACTATGTTCTGTTTGAACCCGATTAATTGTTGATTTGCACCTGATTGTTTTCAGCATGTAGGCAACGAGCTGTCGAATGGAGGTTTTTTAAAAACGGTAAAAAAACAGGATCATAGCAAAACATGCAGCCAATGATGAACCTATATCTGGAGTCTAAAGGCCTGGTTGGTCCCTGCTGACCCCAGTAAGTGCTCATACAGTAAGTTCAGGTGAGTTTCATCACTTATATCGGCCATTTTCTGCTGAGATGCAAGACGAATAATATTAACGTATTTCCTTGAAGTTATTGAAGGCTTTCAAATGTAAAGTCTCATCAAAACTTTACTTGAATAACTTTCATGAATTAGTATTCACGACTTACTAAACTTTACGGCCTATTTTCTACTGAATGTTTTGTATGATGAAAGAGAAAATAAAACGTTAAAAAACAGAAGGAGCAAACTATTAAAATAAAAACCAAAGATATCCATCTACAGGACCAGGTACTGTTAGAAAAGTAAGAGTAAGACAATGTTTTTTTAAATTTTTGGCTGAACTGACCCTTTAAGAACCACATGTTGATTAAGTTAGCGCCTCTCTCCTCTCCTCCAAACATCCACACACTCTGAGCCCTCCACATACTTTCACATATCTCATAGCCATGCTGGTCGTATTAACTGCCGCCCAGCTTTGCCTGAGATCTGCTTCACATTGAGAGGATCAAAGCCTGAAGGGGGGGGAGCTATAAGGCAGTAATGTGTTTCCACAGGGGACTCCTCTCCCTGGGAAAGTGCAATAGGTTAGAATATCAATGAGACGTGCCTGAGAGCGTAACCGCTCACCTGTTGTCTGACTGCAGCTTTGGCACTGTTTCTCTGCGGTCAGGAGGCCGCCCCGGCTTCCTCTAACCTCCGTCTGTCCCGTGTTTCCCAGCAAACATTTTGACACTGAATAAATCATGACGACGACCTGCACCAACACTAAAGACCAGGTAAAGTACAGGCTGTGAGGAACAAAAGAAGAAGTTTCAGTTATTCTGGAGGGACATGAATAAAACCCTGATATGTTAACATTACTGACTCTCATTGAGAAACACTGGTAAACTATATACACATAATGTACTGTTCAAAATGTACAAACCACTGTTTCCACTAAACAGTACTTGTTCACACGAACCAGCTTTCAATATTCAGCCTGTTCAGTACTGAGTTTTTAAGCTGATATCTTTGAGAATAGTTTGAGAAAGTGAATATGCTTCAGTTTGGACCGTCTGTCAGAACAAAACAAGCAGTTTATAGAAATAATCCATTCAGTTGAATATCGCTAAAAGAAACCAGAAAATATTCACAAATGTAACATCAACTATATGCAAAGTTGGATGATATTCTACATTTACTCCTGAAATGAAGCGAAAATATCCTTGACACGGGTGCTGCCATTTTGTGCTTATGATGTCATTTGGACCCAGAGTCTGTGTAACTCTGATCTGGGTGTTGAGGTCCTGTCGACATCCTCTGGACCAATCACAAGCTGATCACTCAGCTGTCAATCATGATGTTTCAGCCCATTATTTATAGCATTAAATTACTTATTCAAACCCAATTTACTAGAAACATGGCCACTTGACATACATCAGAGTGAGAAATACCTAAAATAATGATCATTGAGAAACATGTATTCAACTTTTATATTAACTTTTTAGTTCCATGTCCAATCAGTTAACAAGGAGGAGCAGCCAGCCACCAGGAAGCATAAAGATGATTTGGCTTCACTTTTGGGAGCTGTCACCTTCTGTTTATATACAGTCTACCGGCTGGAGCCAAAGCTAATTTTTGTAAATATATTTAATTATTGATTATCTAAACAGTTGCAAAAATAAATGATTAATTCCTATATGTTGGGCTTAACTGTTAACAGTTCATAGACCATGGACACTGGATGATGGACAGTGAGGACGACCTGGCTCCATAGGCCACATATTAAATTTTAAATTTAAACATCTAATTTTTAGATTTTTATATAATACATTCAAAAGTGAAAACCCAAACCTTGAACATCTGTTAAAACAAAACAATCCCAGCATGTCAGTGATAATCATTAACCTCTCAGAGGGGGACAGAAGTTAAAAAGTTACTGATTACTCCTCGAAGACTGCTGCTAAAAACAGTCCCGACAAATCTGAGACAGGAAACAGAAAACGGAAACATTCAGTTGATCCAGCTGTTTTCTCCCTTTCTCCCCCTTCCTCCTCTATCTGTTTCTGTCTCCCTCCTTCCTTCCTTCCCTCTCTCTCCCCCACATATCAAGTGTCTGGGGCAGAAAAGGGAAAAAAAGAGGAGGAGGGGGTCAAACAGGTGTCTGCTGACGGTCCCAGCAGTCTGTTGGATACAGGTTTTACCTCGCGCTCCCAGCTGCTCTGTCATGCACACACACACACACACACACACACACACACACACACACACAAGACCACCATTTGTCCTAGCCATAATCCATAGGAATTTTCAGATGTCATGGAAGGAGGTGTGTGTGTGTGCGTGTGTGTGTGTGTGTGTGTGTGTGTGTGTGTGTGTGTACTTTCACTGGGGTTGTAACCCGACCACCCAGCCACCTGCAGTATAGACGGCTGAGAAACACAAAGAAAAAGAGGAAACACACTCTCCCACTTTCCTTCTCTCCCACTTTCACTCTCTCATTTCGGACGGCCCTCTACCAAATCATTGTACAGGATGTGCATAGGGACGTCAAAATAATATAAGCAACTTTGAAAACATACATACACTGGCATCATTTAGAGTCTTCATACTGACAAAATGTGAGTCGTATAACCTTTAAAAGTAATTTTTAGAACTAAGCTTTAACAGAAATCAGCAGCTTGAGATGTGTGGGTTTTACACAAGCTTTGACAGAATTATAAAACTGCTTTTCTGCTGCCTCTCACTGACCATGTTTTTTCATTCAGCAAAATTATGAACAGCTTGACTCACAATAAGAGATTGTAAGTATACGTCATTGTCGCAGGTCTTTGACGTACAACAACATCTGCTGGTAGAAAATCCCACATAAATGTTTATTCTACACTCAGTATTAATACCTTTGATTAAGCAGCAGATTGAATGAACATCTTTAAAAGTAAAAAAGGAACGTGTTTGCTGCAGTTTGTGCTGCTCTGCTTTTTTATTTGCATTTGCACAACAGGTCAGGTTGGTCCTGCTGCCCTCTCTCCTCTCATTTCTCCACCACAAGCGCAATATGCATGAAGGTATATATTGCTCGGTTAATGAGAATTGGTTTTATCATATTTTTCACAATGTACTGCAGGAAATAATGAAAGCACTATATAGGGTTTCAAAAAATTTGAATATATAGTATAATTTTTCAAAATGGCGAACTGGTTACAGGTAAAAGACTGGCGAAGTCTTTTACCTGTAACCAGTGTGATACGTTTCTCTGTACAGACAGTAAGACAGAATACTTTTCATACAACTGCACCGTAGAGAAAACTAGGAACATTCTCAAGGCCAAACCTCAAACTGACCTGTTAAGCTGCGCAGTGGAAGCAGCCTCTCCACAGCTCCACTCACAGTGAAATGTCCTCAGATCATCCATCACATGTGTCCCCAATGACATGCATCTGAGGTGGGATCCAGTTCAGGTGGTGGCCCTGTAAACAATAACATGCCAGTGAATGGACAAAAATGTCCTAGATCTGTTATTTCAAAATTAGTGATTGACAAGGCCATGCAGGAACTTCTCATCCATGTGATTGAAGTAATGATTGACGTTTCTCAAGATATATCAGCTTTTCCAGTAGTTTTCCACCATAAACAGAAAAAAGGAAAAACACACAAAGGCATCAATGTACACAAGTGTTCACTATTTGTCACAAGTTACAGAGATAATGGACAATTGCTATAGGGCACGCTAACAAATATGAGACTGTTGAGTGGTGGCCCTTTGCTTTCCATTCACTTTAATAAATTAAAATAATAATACAATTTTAATAATAAAAATATGCATATACATACATACATGAATATACATTCATATATACATAAATATACATATATAGATTATACTTTCTACTTGTGCCACAACGTTAAGTGAAAGGTTCACCCACTGAAGTATTTCTTGCTACGCCACTGATCCAATAACCTTTATAAGATACACATTCATACGTTCAGAGACAAAACATCAACACACACACACATCTAAGGACATGACTGATGAGGCAAAGTGATGAAATAATGAACAGACACAATACAGACACACACACACACACACACACACTCGCTGCGCTCCATCTCTTCCCCCAGCACACACCTGCAGCAGCCGTCAGGTAGCACATAAAGCAGATGTTGGCGTTTCCTAGCAGGCCGCCTGTCAGTAATATAGTGGCTCACTGACTGATGGCTGATGGGAAATGGGCCTGCTGTAAGCCAAGGAAATGAGCTGATGACAGCCTGATCTTCCTGCCTGCTTTGACTGGCCGTTGGTTTGCTGCAGTGTTGGGGCCACTTATACTGTTACTAGAAGTTTAATAGAATAAAACTGATTTCTCATAGACTCATAATTGATTCAAAATTCAAAAAATGGGAGTTTAAATTGTAGACTTCCTGAATTTACTGAGTCTAGTTCAAATAGTTTAAAGGTGACTGAGTCAGTGATCTCCAAGCTGGCGTGCACAGTGAGACACATGGATACAAGAGCCATTTAACCATTTTTTATTGGCCACAAGATGGATGGATGATTTTTCTGGATAACAAACAAATTAACTAATTATCGTTAACATACCATCACTACACAAAATAAAATGAATATAAATACATAAGATTACATAAACTATGGATCCAGTTAGCTAACAAAGCATCTGAAATCTTAATCAGAAACATGTAGTGAGTTAAGGTGCATAATAGAGGAACATAATGCAAAGGATTGAAAATAAATTCTCAAACAATTGGCACAACAAACTTACTGGTTCATCGGCCACATGGTCTCAAACAAAGAGATTTTCCCAGCTACACCCAGACCTTAAATAACCTCCCCTTTAAAACTCCTCCCCTAGTACAGACAGGTAGATCCTTCCTCCCACCCTGATCTCACAGAGAGGGCCTTGAGATTCTTTAATACGCACATTTAGGCGTTCTAATCTTCAACCAAACCTCTAAAAGCTTTTTGCAGAGAGGTCGTGGCACCGAGCTTCATCAGGTCTCCTGTAGATAGAATGGGGGCACTCACAAAATAATTGTTGCTACCCACATCGCAAAATTGTTTTGATCCAGATTTGACTGACACTGTCTCACTGCCACATCCACTGCCAACCCACATACCGCATGGCACTAGTCTGCTCCTGTTGGCCAGATCTGGGCCATAAGTAAGCAATAGCAATACTGCATATTACCCAGATGTGGCCCGAATTTTGATTTGTTCTATTTGGCCACATTTTCACCAGTTACCAAGCTGAAGGCCAACATTGGTTTTGGGCCCCAAGGCGTTGCTTGGTTTACAACGCCCCTGAAGAAGCATCATTCATCTGGATTTCCTGAAGTTCTATAGTGGCTAATGCTTTGAGACTTTCATACATACATACACAACATTTTTTTATATTAATACCAATAAGTAATGTATTAATTTCCATTAAGAATTCAGTGATTAAAATGTATTCACCAACAGTGTACATGTTGTGTACTTTTTATGATAGCTCATACAGCTAGTACCTTTTATAGCTCACAACTTTGGAGGCAACACAGGAAGAGGTGGCAATTGGAAACATTCAGGCAAATTGAAGGGGGCACAACACAGTCTCCAGTGAGGCCTCGCTTGTTACTAACTTTGTGTATGTGCTGTTTGGTGCTGGACAGGAAGTGTAAAGTCTTTTAAAGAGTTTTCTTCCGACGCTGATAGAAATGAGTCTGAAGATGGAACTGAACCAGAACAAGTTGAAAGGATCTGTGATCGCTCTCTGTGGGACTATCATGTGATAAATTAGATGCTGTCAGAGTGTAATTTATTCAACATCCTGCATGTATAAAAAGATTTGCTTTACTATGCAGATCATTACAGTGTTGGATAAAACCTAAAACATACTTGGTTATTATTAGAGCCTCAGCAGTGGTGGGAATAAAATATAAAGTCCTGAGAGTGTTGAATGAGGAAAAAACAATTATTTCATCACTGTGGGAGCCAAGTGCTAAGACAGTGTTTTCTTTTTTTTTGCATTGCAGCTGAGCCCCCTGTGCCGCCATGTAAGAAGAGGAGGAAGAGGGACATTGTGTTGTTCCTTGGTCAAACACAGAGAAGCCTTGGCCTCCAGATGTCTCTATTTCAAGACAACCATCTCCCTGAAAGATGTCACAGTGTTTGTCTGTCCACCACATTGTTTTTATCCTTTCCTTTTTTTTTACCCTTTCTCTTATCTTCCTTTATTTGTTTTCATGTTTTCCTTTCTCTCTCTGTCCAGTAAGCTGGCAGTGGAATAATTGTAGAATATACAACATGACAACTCCACACGTCATGAAAACGTCAGGTTTCGGTCACTAGGCAACAGGCAAGGCACACCCTGGACAGGCCGCCAGTCCATTGCCGGGCAAACAACCTTTCACTGTCACATTCACACCTACAGTCTGTTGAATGCGTGTCTTTGGACTGTGTGAGGAGGCTAGAGGACCCGGAGAAAACCCTAGCGAACAAAGGGAGATGCAAAGAATCAGGCAACATGGATGTGAACGGAAAGACCTTTTATATAGACCTTATTAATTTTCTAACTGTTTCAAAAAATTATAAATCTGCTCAAATGTCTTCAGTTGAATGAGGTGTTTAAGGTTTTATAAGTTTCCTTCCTTCCTGAGCATTTTGTTCTGTGTGATTAAATAAAGCAATGTCGGTTCCTTGCAGTGTTTTCTTTCAGATTTGAGATGTGAATCAGAGACCTCTTTTTTTCTGCAGACAGATTAAACAAAGATCAGATGCAATAAAACTTCCAGTAACTTCATGCGATTGATCCTTTTGATCCTCTGAACACATGGGCTGCAGTCAAAGTACAGGAAGTGGAACAAGACACCAGAGTAAAGAAAAGCTATGGACTTTTCTGTGCTTCCTCCTCGTGACCCAATACCCAATATAGTGTTGGCTTGACTGAGCACTGTGCTCTCTAAAAGCTGAACACTTTTCTGATTGAATGACCACCTATAGGTGGCCATAGTGCTGTGGGTCACCAACTCAGAGACTGACTCAGGGGGTGCGATGTCCACTAATCCACCTGTTTGTCCAAATCTGTGTAGTAATTCTGCTGAACAACAAACAAACCAATGGACATGTGTGAAAATATAATCCCCTATGGCAGCGATGATAAAACATGTGCAAATCTGGCAAGTTTGTGGCAGTTGTGGTATTTCCTCCTTTACGATCTATGTCAAGTGTTGGCAAATAGTCATTTTGGATAAAAGTATAGGCTCAACTAAGCTTGAAATTAATAAGTATTAAGTTTGAGTTGCCACAGGTGACAGAGGGTTGTAAATCCTACCTGCTTGGACAGTCTCTCCTCAAAAGGATTCATGGACGATACGTCTTCACTTCCTTCCATTATTAAATTTAAAACAGATACAAACGCTGTCATCTTGTGCATGTGGAACAAGAGTCTGCGCAGAATAGTTTACAGGGGAAGGAGCCGTGATATCCAAGTCCCACCGATACACGCACTCGACCAATCCGAGCCATTCTCATCTGTCAATCATGACGTTTCACCCCCGTTGTTGTAGCATCAGATAACCAACAAACTAACCTGAACAAACAATCACAGTGATAAGAACCACCTGAAATTACAGAAACCATCTTTGAGAAAAATGTGTTTGACATGAAGTTGATATTTTTTGTTTGGACCTATGTCCCATCCACTTACATAGAGGAGACTCGGGACCTATACTGCAGCCAGACACCAGGGGGTGATCGAGACATTTTGGGGAGCCATCATGTCATCCATCTGTTTATACAGAGAGTTGAACACATGAAGATGTATTTGTGAGAGAGAGGTTGACAGTTTATTTTCAAACCCCCACACACCTGAAGTGGACGTGGTTTCAGACTGACCATCCAGCACATGCTTCATTTAAAGCGAACCAGTGCATTTATCAACACAATCAATGATCCACTGCATCTGTTTTCCTCTAAGGATCAGGAAAGAGGAGAAAAAGACATCTGGATACAATACATCCTCTGTATTTATTACACGTCACATCACAGTCCAGCGAGGTTCACGTGCAGACAATGAGAAATATGGAGTTCTGTGTGTTTCACAGCAGTTACTCACAAACATGCTCTGGCAACCAGAACCTGTTTTCAAGACGAGTAGGCAAATTCAACTGACAATATATTCTCACTTGTTAGTAGAGACTGTACGATGACACTGCTGCTCAGACTGGGAGCATTTTAATACTGACACTCATCTTCTTAATTGAATTACAATGACGGTGAAGTCCATTCAACCTGCGGAGGACCAAGACAAATTGTGTGTTTTTGTGGCTGCTCTTACAGAGTATCCTGATGTCACCCTGTGCGCTGCACACACTGGATACACACACAGCTGCACTCATGAACTGTGGACGCTTTTATGAGCACGATGCCGAGTGTTGATAAAAGAAATACAGTTGCCAAAGATTTCATAAGCCACAGTCCTGTTTATTCTCTGCGTTAACAAATAAAGTGACTGGAGCACTTCAAAGTTGTTTTTTTTTCAAGTTTCTTTCCGTCATCCCTGGTGTCTATTTTCATTATATTCCTGGTTTTATATTGAGTCTGATTCGAAACAATTCAATGAGATATGGAAGTATTTTTATAAGTTTTGAAAGCACCTATTTACCTAGTTGCAGGGTTGAGAAGGAAGAGGGGGAAACTCTGCTTGAGAATATGTGGAATTAATGTGAGGTATGTGTGTGTGTGTTTATATGATAAAAAAGGTATATAGTCTGATGCATAGAAATGCAGAAATCTAGAGCGATTATTTGTTATTATATTTACAGGTTTTAACTTAACCATCTTTAATTCAGTCTATGTGCATTACATTATTATTCAATGTCCTGTTTTAAATAAACCAACAAACAAAACCACTTTCCAAAATTTCTCAACAAGGATTTTCATTGTTTAATGATCAAATGGTCAAAGTTTTATTCTTAGTTTTAATGAGATACACTTTGAATGAAATGTTAAAACAATATTTATATTCCATGTATTCTTCCATTCTACTATAACCTTTAGCATAGTTTAGTTTTATCTTTACATCCCTGCAACAACCAATCGTGTGACAATTTTAACAATTCAAATTAAATTTTAATATTTTGCATCCTATAAGAATAGTTGACTTGAAATCACATCCAAAACACTCACTTAAAACAAACATTCAACAGAAACATTCCATGTCTGAAAATTACTTTCCCCTCAAAGTCAAGGAGCTTTTGTTGAAGCCAAACTGGGCTCACTGACCTCCACTTTGGGACCAGGAAGAAAATAAAGAAGGAACAAGCTGTCTTTGTGTGTGACAAACTACCTTCTGTACGTTACACAAACACAATAAAGTATTCATTGTTCCTCTTTTCTAAATGTGACCCAGAGCATCAGTTCTGGGATGTAACCTGGAAGATTTAAGGCTGTCAGGGGCTCAGCAGCGGCGAAAACTCAGCCAGGAAATTCACAGCGACTGAGTCCAAACTGTGTCGACGATAAAACAGTCCACATGTGTTTTATATGTATTCACCTTTGTATTAATGTAGCTGTGGATAAACACGCACAAGCCGCTCTCGAGCAAAGACTGAAGAATAAACACTGAACGCAGCTCAAAGGCCTCAGTGTGTTTCACATGAAGAACCCATGTCTGTAAATCTACATATATACAGAGGTTTTGATTGTCCTGAAAACACAGTCAGCCTCTGCAATGGTTTCCTACAGAGAATACAAAAAGTCTAAATAGTTTTGATTATTTCACAATCATGACTTTTATTTGAGTTTTATTGTGCGTCTTCTCTTTTAACTGGTTTTATGTGGGTGGACCACTGATCAATTGGAGGGTGGTTTCTTCATGCAAGGATTGTTTTTTTTTAATGTGTTTAATTATTAATTCAATTTAATAATGAATATCTCATGTTACAGAAAAACGTTTAAGATTTGAGGGTTGGGGACATCACTGTTTCTCAGCTGTGAAGTCTATTTGCTTGTGAGGTTGACATTTTGTCACATTTGGAAACCAATGTAAACCAATTTTACTGTTTTGTATAAATAGGAAATTATGCAATTCATCCACAAACATCAAGCAGATGTGCCTTTTACAGTTGTGCTGGGGAAATGTTTTTTTCCAAAGATCAGGACTCTTTTAGTGTAACATCTCTGTCTTCATTCATTCTGCCTCTTATTCCTCTATTTTCTTCCTCTTTCTATTATCACTGCACTCAAGAGTATTTCTTGTAACAGAAAATCAGAGGTGACCTCTGGAAATGAACATTTCACAACATCAATCTGGAGAAAGACATTGAGTCATGTAAAAATGAAAAAGAAAACTGATGGAGTTATGTGTGAGCTCATTGTTGATGGGTCATATGAGGAAAAAGCCACTTGAGTTTGGACCCTGAAGAGTCTTTATCATGAGCTGGGACCAGAAACCCCTGAGCTGATCCAGCACCAGGAAGAGTAAGTGCTCCACCATGTGGACCAAATGATCAGCACACATAAGATCGAGGATCAGTAAGTTTTCTTAAAGACTGAGGTTTGAATGTTGAATGATGTTTTGTTGTGCTTAGAAAACACACAGCTACTGAATCAAGCAGCACAAATAAAAGACAAACTGACTTATTGGAGAGATGACGCCCTTAGATATCACAGATCTTTTGTTTTTTGGATACATTTATGTTTGGTGAATCCTTCAGAGCACTGCCTGAACTTTACTGATTCATTTTAGGCTGGCATTAATATTGAGGACGAAGAAAATTTTAAGACTCAACAAAACCCTGTATATACAGACGAAAGTGTTGGAAAACCATCTCGTCTGTGCTGTAAAGTAAATGGGATACTTTCTAAACTACCACATTCCTTTTTTCTTATCAGTTGATATATTTATTGAAAGCCATCATCTGTTTATCTGCAATAAGCTCTTCTGTTCACACTGAAAAACATGTTTACACAGATCTTCTGTTGAATGAAAAACTAATAAACTCTGGTAAAACATTTCTTTACTTGATGGACATCTTCACGGCATTTTTCCCTCAAGTACACATAACATACTGAAAGTAAATCTTATATCACAAAACACTGAACACACAAAGAATGATGATGAAAATAAAATGGCCATTTGTCTTTTGTACATCATGTGCTATACAGTATGCGTGAGCCCTCTTGGTATAAATTACATCCAAAAATTATGTTTTTCTCCTTAGCCATGAGCGCTGAAGACATTCAATACTAAAATATTCAAACGTCTTTTTATGAAGACAAACAGATTTGAAAAAGAAAGAAGCTCTTGTTATGTTGACATCACTTCCTAATTTGACATCACTCTTTGAAAACCTCTGCTATTGACAGCAATGACAGAGCTCAGAAAGCATCTATTAGTCTCCGCTAGAGTTTATAAAGCCCCATTGCGGACAAGCTCTAAGGACAAAGTGTTAAAAATCTTTCACCCTTCAGAAAACAAAGAATATAACTCTAACAGTATAAAACAGTTAATATCAGCATGAACCCAGAACTTATTATAGATCCACTGCTTTACACTGGGAGGATGCTGTTAATATTCTTCATCAAAACCCTTTAATCTCCATTTTGTAATTGAAACTTTCCAGATGCCTGAAAATTAAAACAAATATTTAAAAAAATTCCATTAACCTCTGGAAAATAGTCATTTTTGACAATCATTGACGTTTTTAAAGGCATAGAGGATGAAATTTAGGTTCTAGCAGCTTAGTGTGAGCTACAGCCTGAAACTGTTCCACTGTCATCTGTATCTTTCATCAATTAACAAACTTCTGATGAAGACTTCCATCGTCACAATTATTTCTGGGGTGCAGAAAATCATGCAACTTTTTACCTACAGAAATAATAAAAATAACAATAAGCAGCAGCAAATAATAAAAACTGCTAAACTAAAAGGAGTCTGGACCTCCAGAAAAGAGTCCGCCTGGTCTATATTGCCACATTATAGAAAAATAATGAAACGATCATGTGTGACTTAGTGATTTACACAAAACAATCAAAACAATTCAAAAAACTTCCAGATATTTGAGCATCAAATATAAATAAAAGGAAAATGTATAAAAATAAACTTTTCTTGGCATTTAGAAAAATGATTGGTAACAGATTTATCTTAACAGAAAGCCTTTGACAGTTTTTCCATGTGTAGACAGCAATGACATCATCAAAACTGCAACAGTGACGGATCTGGCTTTTTACTTCACCTCCTTTCCATCTTCAGTGCCAGATTTAGAAATAGTCAAATACAAAGAAAGCAGAGAACTGAGGTGAGGACATGTTTCAAATACATTCACTGGAGATGACAGTAAACCAACTGTAGTTTCATTGAACTGTACTTTGTTAGTGCTGATTAGATGTTAGTAAAAGCTGAACAAGTAAATTACATTATTGTATGTGACTAATGCAACAAACCAAACTTTGAGTCAAGTTTAATGAATGCATTTAGACTCCCTATTGTCCCTGTGGTATTAAGGGACAATAGGAATATATATATATAATATATATATATATATAATATATATATGTGTGTGTGTGTGTGTACCTCATGGCTGAGTTTCAAAACTCAGCACTTTTTTGGTACTGGCTGAAATGTGTCTGACAGCAGCACTGAAGTGCTGAAAATAAAAACAGCATCAGTATTGACATATTTCAGATGATACTCAGACATAATGTACAAATGCAGAATTGTTTTCAGTCAGAAGATAAACCCTCACATACATTCTTCATTGTGACTGTAAGTGGAGCTACATCACTTCTGAGCCCTGTATCACATGATGAAGGGTGGAACTTCTTACCATCATTGTACCACAAACTTTTTTCATTATGAGAAAACAATACAAAAAAAAACTTTCTTCAACCGTTCCAGCTGAAAATGCACAAGGACTTAATACTACGGGGTAATTCCAGGAATCAAACCCACGGTTTAGATGACTCTCCCGGTGAAAACCTACTGAGAAGAGACTGGAGCTGGAGGTCTGTGGATGGTGATGGTTGGTTAATGTGTTAAAGGGGCTGGTTGCTGTGTGTCATTCCAAGTCCTGACTGAAACCTCAGCAGTCCTGACCCAGTCCAGCCTCAGGTGAACTGGTATTCCTCTGAGTACTGCGTGTCCTCAGGGGTATACTGGTTTACTTCGCCTGTGTACTGGTCATCCCCGACGGCATAATGGTAATCTCCAGCGACATACTGATCATTTCCAGCAGCATACTGATCATTTCCAGCGGCATACTGGTCGTCCACGGGGGCAAACTGGTCATCTTCAGCAGTGCATTGGTCTCCATCTCCGCTGGAGACCTGGTTGTTGCCTCCTTGTGATTGTTCTACTGCTTGTTGTTTCTCTGTAGTGTTCAGGCCTGACTTCTTTATTCTTGGAAAAAACATTTAAGACATCTTTATTTTAATGAAGCATTGTGTTAGTTCATGCAGGACACGCAGTCCTGTGCTCAGCTGTCAGCTACCGATAGGTTTATGGGTGCTCGTCAGCCACCCACCAATCACAGCCCATTCTCTCACCAAAGAGGTTCCTTTAAATACGACCTCATCCTCACTGATCCCTACTCAGATTTTACTTGTCAGACAAAATCAAGTCATATGTGGCATACCTCACTAGATACTGATTTTGGGGGTCAAAACTAAAATTAACACCTATGTATTACAGAATTAAGGAATTTAATGAGAAGCAATACATCACTTCCATGTAATTAACTGGAAATTCTTCTCTTTAAAAATAAAAAGATGTGTTATACGTACTGGTTCTTATGTTTTGCACCAGTGATATGAGACTGGTACTGCTCCACCGAGTTTAGTTCAATCTTGCAGACAGTACATGGGTAGCCCTTTAGTGTGGAACCTGTAGACAGAAGAGAAAAGTAAATCTTCATAAATTCTGTACGTCTAAATCTCACCACATAATATAGAAGAATATAGAATTATTACATAATTCATTATTTATCTTCACAGGAGAGATGACTTCTGTAAGTAGAGCGATTAAAATGGCAGTTCTCCAAATGCAGCTTGATGAATTCCTGACTCTGCGCTCTGACCTGGTGCTGTGGAGGGACCATACGTCTCCATCAGTTTGAGCTTGGTCATCTGTTTTCGATGCTTCTTGCCCACGTAGTGCTGCGGGGCTATGAGTGGGTTGTTGAAGGAGGCCTGGCAGATGGAGCAAAAACGGTCATTGTTGTTGCCGCCGCCCGTTGCCACCACAGCGATCGAATCATCTGCAGGTTTCTTCTTGGGCTGAGCCGTTGGTGCAGTTTGGGAGGCGACTGCTGAAGAGGCGATACAACAAAAACAATTCTAAAAAGGTTAAATTGTTAAATTGTGTAGTTCTTCACAAACATCCAGTTAATAACAAATTGAAAAACACGTAAATGATGGACTCATGCTTAAATAAGATACTCCGATAAAAGAAAAACTGAAAATTAGTTTGCCAACAAAAAATACTTCAATCTGAAGCACACAAATTAATAAATTTTTTAAGTTGACTATTCTCTATTTTCGGTGTAAAGAAATGTACAAAACAGATAAAGAAAATGAAGTGTAAAAAGGTTCTGAATAGAATCCCACATACCTGGGGGCTGGGGACCTACTGCCTTCAACCTCAGGTTCTTGGCATGAACTTTACCGTTGTAGTGAGACTCAGCCACCACAGGAGCAGAGAATGTCATGTTACATATATGACACGCCTTATAGCGATCTCTGTTGTTACAGTCCTCCTGAAACAGTCACACACAGGAACATGAATCATTTATGCTACAAAAAGTCTAAACTGTCTGTTTACAATAGATAAAGTTCAACTGAACGCAAGTTTGGGAAATTACACAGAAGATTCGATTTTTTTAAGTCAAAAGAAAACCAGTTCAGCATATTCACAATGGCCCGACTTAGTACAGAACCCAAACGTTTGCTCACTTTTTCATTAACATTTTAAAAAGGTGCATTTTGTATGTGTCATTTAAAAAAAAAACACAAAATAGATGATTTACGCATGTGTGCCTACATTTTTTCATTCACCTATAACTTTTCCTGATGTTAGTTTGAGGATATTTTGCTGTTTGGATTTGGCTTGAAAACATCCTTACTCACACTTTCAGATGTCGTCTTTAACTTTTTGGACACTGGCTCCTTTTCGTTTGGGTTCGAAAGATAACGTCGCACTTTGTTGGCATGTTTCTTGCTCTGCAAAGAGAAGTACAAACATTTATCACATGGTGGAAAACAAACATCATCACCACAATTCACAGCATGAAACACATTTTCAAGAAGCATATTTTTGTGGCTGGTGAGTGAGCTGATTTTGGTTTTCTGTCCTGAAAAAGATGTGAAGTCAAAACTACAGTTTCCAGAAAGCATTTGGGAACTCTACTGTAAGTTATTATATTATCAAAGATCACCTGGATAAGCAGCAAAAATGGATGAAAGGATAACACTGGAGAATTTCTAGTCAATGTTTGCTATAAACTTCATACGGGAACGTTTTGTATGTATCTTTGCAGCCAGTAAAAGGCGACAGAGAAATATCAAAATTTACACTGACATTTAAGACAAATATGTAAGATTAGTTGTTCCCCATTAATATCATTGTCTTTTATATTTGAGTAGAACGTAGTGATTTGATGAAGACATGTATGCTGCCTTACTCCTGTATAAGTAATAAAGCCACTAATATGACAAGTGCATTCAACAATTATAAACAAAATAACAAGTAAGTATTCCCCATATTTCCCTGAGAAAAGTAGCACCATCAAATAAAACCGATGTGGAGAGAGCATCAGCAGACTATGGGCTCACTGACCTGATAATGAGTCAACTTCTGAGACTCAGAATTGAGGACAGCGCTGCAGACTTTACACTGGGAGTCAGAAAACAGGTCACCGTGCTCCTTTATCATCTTATTTACTGCAGGTGGAGGAAGGGGAGATTTCAAATCAGGTTACATCATCTGGGAGAATGCAAATTAAAAAAGAAAGATCTCTACATGGCAACAGTTCAAACAGGAATTCAACCACAACTCTTATCAGAAACAAGAACATAAGAGCATCTTATCGACTTTACGCACATGTTAATGTCTGTGTAGACATTTGTGAGCAACGTACTCAGACACAGAAGCATATTTCAGGCCTGACTGCTGAGTCTCAGCCATTGTTGGTGGCTCTTACCGTCTACAGAATTAATTTACCTTAATGCATTGACTCACAGACATTTTGACATTACGTGTAGAGATATAATTCAGATAATATTAAGTAGAATTCAGATAATATTAAGACAAGTATCAATTCGGGAGATTAAATTTCATCACTCATATCATGTCTTAAGCTTGCTGAGTTTGTTTGTATCAGCATTGTTAAGTCACATCTCCCTGTCATACATAGGTGTCCATAACATAATTTTTTTTATATACGAATGAAGTAAAAATAATCAAATCATCAAAATGGTCTTGTGGTACAGACATTATTGGGCGCAGGCTGCCAGCTGTTGTAGTTTGTCGAAAGACGTATTCAACCTAGTAAGTTTTCCTCTTTGTCCAAGGAGGTTATATTAGCAACTGAGCTGTGGTGGTTTTGGAGGGGGTCCATCAGGGGTCAGAGCCTCTGTAACACTGGGCCTGGATCCCCCTGTGGCCACCCTCCGACCGAATAATATATATAATAATAATAAAATTATCGCTCTCTTGTGATTATATGATGCTGATGTGAAGGGTGGAATAGATGTGTGTGGCTCAATATTCTAGTCCAGAGATGTCAAACTCAAGGTAAAAATATATCTATCTTAAATAGAACGCAGACTTTTTTTGTGAAAAAAAAAGCTCCATAGGCCGAGCAAGTGTGCAATGCCCAGCTAGACGCACGTGGAGCGAGTGCTCCTCTCCACTCACTCGCCGAGTATTTGATGATATTGAATTATTTTTCCAGCGTTCCAGAGATCCCAGTGCCTGCCCCATCAAGTTCACTGTGTCTCTCATGTTTATCTGTTTTTCCTTATGTCTTTCTCTCTCCATCTCGTTCTGGCCAGAGAGCCAGGCGGCATGCACAGGATCCAATAGCCTAGCCACGGTGCACAATGCCCGGCTAGACCGAACAAAACAAGTGCCCCTCCCCACCTGCCAACTATTTGGTGTTATTAAATTATTTTTACAGTGTTCCAGAGATCCCAGTGTCTGTGTGCTGCTGTCTGTGCCCCGTCAAGTTCACTCACACGCTTTTCTCTGTGATGAACAAAAACCCACACAGGAGTTGTCTCACTGACAAGCCTACCTAAATATGTTTTCTTTTTGCACTTTATCCAATATCCTGTCTATCCTTTTTAATAAATGTTGACCCTGTTTGGCCCTCGACGTATCCCAGTTCTTTATTTTGGCCCTGTGTGGTGGAGTTTGACGCCACTGTTCATGTCAGATCTCTTAGTGGTGCACCTTCACTGGCTGCTGCTCCAGCCGACTAGAAGCAAGGAGAAGCAAGAATCTTAGAAAAGAAAATACAGACCAGGATGCAGAGACCCTCTAGTACAGTACAGCTGGTACTGTTAATTGAGCCATACAAAGAAGTGTTTTTTGAGCTCTTCAGACTCTGCAAAATAGCAGTTACGATCCCAGTGAGTGCTGCTTCTTGTGAGCAGAGTTTTTCTACACTGAAGATGGTGAAAACTTACCTCAGGTCCACCATAACTGATGAGAGATTAGGCAACCTGGGTGTGCGAGTCAAGGCGTTCAAAGGCTTTGAATCTTGACTGATTTGTTGATTGTTTTGCCAGAAAATCCCCAAAACTGCAGAATACAGTTGCTGTAATTCTACAAATTCTCAAGACACTCTAGATCAGTAAAGCTTGTTCTGTTCATTGAGCCTTATAAAGAAGTGTTGCAGCAAAGAATGTTCTGTGTTTTATTTTGTTTTCAATATCGTAATTTTCAAAAATTGTAAATGTAACAAAAAACAAAGTATTATGTTGTGTTTTTTTGTGCATTATCACTTTATGAAGCACTTTTTTGTCCAGGCCGTTATAGACAATCATTGTAGGATATGCAAGAGTTCAGCTCTTTTCACAGCCATTTGTTTTGATTTAATGGGTATGCACTTTAAATTGTTCTTGGGAATAGTGGAGCATTGTGACTTGATATCTGATCTGTCATATCTAAAGCCACAGACCCTTTATTAACTACTGAGATCACATTATGTTTGTATGCACTTTGTTTTGGCATCACTTCCACCATCACAGTCGTAGTAGCAACATAACCGTCAACTAGAAACGGAGGATCCACTCAAACAAGGCTGAGGTTGTTTTTAAGGATTACATTCAGACGACTCATAATACACAGTTTAGCTCATGGGTTGACATCCAAAACTTCATGAGTAAAAAAAAACACCAGCTACAAGAGATACAGCGGGATTATAGTGCAACCCACGTCTGAGCTAAAGCGTGGCATGTCTGCTGCAGCAAACCTAAAGATGCCTCCCTCAGTCTCCACTGGTGCACAGTCACAGGGATTGAACAGTCACTCGGACCCTGAATCAGATGCAGACATGCTGTCGTCGACCTTGGAGCCGAAACGGCTACGGCTATCTTAGCATAGATTAGCAAAACCGCTCTGTGCGCTCCAGTCGCGCTGCCGGCTACAGTTAGCTCGCGGGAAATTAGCAACAACACTGGCATTTTTAAGCCGGGCGCGTCTCGGCTTTGACCGGGTCGTCAACACCGCGTTGCACAGCATTAGGTAAGAGGTTAGAAACAGGCCATACCCTCCGCCAGACCCGAAGGTAAGTAAGGAAAGTCCTCCGTCTGCATCGCGACGGCCATAACATCTACACACAAACCAGCGGCGGCTCACTGAGCATGCGCAGCAGATCTGAGGACTTCCTGTCTGCGCCAGCGCGGCGACACGCCCACAGGTTAGAACCCAAGAAGTCGTATTTCTTTCTTTTTGTTCTGTTTGTTTTGCCAAACTGAGATGAACTACACACCAGCATGTGAAGTCATACACAAACATGTACCGCAGCGCAATGCAGAAGGCCTGTTTCAGTTATATAAATCCAAAACATCAGATAGAATAATAAAACAAGGGAACATTTTATTCCACTAATTTTTTATACCTTAAATTCATTAGTGCAGCTCCTGCTCTGAACCTGCCTGTGTGTAATGTTCTGTTCTCTTGGCCTGTGGTGATGCTCTGGAGCTACTTCTGAAGTTAATTCTTGTAATTAGTGAGTCCTCCTCACAATATACAGTCACTTTTTATTGTTTATGGGCAGAGCTTTTATAAACAGTCTATGTTGCAGAGTGAAGTTAATAAACTTTGCGTTCATCCCACCTGGTTCACCTGCAATGAAGATGTGATAGTCCATTTTTTTTTTCAGAAAATGAAACTGAATATGCTTCATTGCTGTTCATATGTGTGGCTTGGGTTAGTTTGATTTACTCAACCCGTGGGATTTTTTTTATTTATCAGCTTTTTCAGAGGTGTTTTAAGCAATCAACACAATCTTCAGTCCCAAGGTCACAACTTTTCAAAGTTAATGCTTTATAATTCAGTTCGATATAAAGCATTGCAGCAACAAAAACCTTTTTGACATGTCTGTTATCCAGTGGCAGCTGATTAATACAGGGCGCTGGGTCGCCACCAACTCCAACATCCTGAGACAAAAAGCCTGTAAAAAAATGTTATACATAATTTTATCTTATAATAATATTTTACTCGTATAATGCTCCTGGTTGACCGCAAGCGTCTGTGAGCATCCACAATAAGTTGTTTTCAAATTGTATTTGGATAATTTCTTTGTAAATATTATTTTAATAATATTCCTGGTGCGGGATGCCGGCCAAATGGATGTGAATGTGGGTCCTGATACTTTTGGAAACCATGGGACCTGAGGCTGCTCTTTAACTGGTTGTTGCAGATTTTCCATGCTACGCAACTCTCTGCGTTACTGATTGACTCTTGATGCCGTCTCAGGTACATCCACCATCACTGAGTTATTGCACTGTGAGCTGACCAGTGAAGATGATCTCTGTAAAAACTGCACCCCCCCAATAAATTTTATCACCAGCCGCCACTGATTGACCCCTCTCATGTGTTGTATTCTGAGTATGTTTTAATGATCTGTGGAAAGAGGTACTGGGTCCCTCTGTGTAAACATAACTATTAAAAACATTCATTCGTACCACTGTCAGTTAAACTTAATTATGGGCTGCTCAAGGGGAACAGCAGACATAACAGCAGGGGGAGCTCTTTAGTAACTGCAGGCTCCTCTAATAGCCTATAGGCCTGTGGAAGGTGTGATGTGTTGTTGTCTGTGATTTAAATATTGACATGTGTATGTCTTTGACAAGTACGTCTTTGAAATCTAGGACATCACTTAACAGTGTGAATGTTCTGAAACTAAACTGTTTTGTTGTTTTATCTCAAGCAAATGTTATGCCTTTATTTAATGTATTTTATGTTTTTACTTAATGTCTGGTTTGATGCAGCAGCACCTGTATTCCAAAATAAATTTATCTTGTGGGAACGATAAAGGAACCTTAACCAAAACAAATGTTGAACTTTTACTTTAAGGACAACTTGCTAAGCAGCTGATTCTTCACACACGAATTATAGAAAATTACTATTCTTAATCAAACAGCCGGTCAAATGATTTATCCCAGTTGCTGTCTGCAGGCACTGCCCTGCTACCACTGACTGTTGCAGAGAGCTGGTCACCTGTTTAAGATTTATTTTATCAATATTGAACATATGGCAAGTGTTTATTGCACCAAAGTCGACACTGCTCTACCTCGGGCCATTTACAATACACATGCCAGCTGTGAAGCCGATAAGACACACAGTTTGCAAGATATGCATTCCACATACAGACAGACAGTTTGTGGAACGAGTGGGTAGATTTCTAGAGTAGAGAGAGTAGACCCAAGAGCAAGACACAACACACAGTTCCAGGTTTTCAAAGTCTTTACTGCAGTAATGGTTCAGTACGAAGGACATCAGTCAGACCAGGAAGACCAGGGGAGAGGGCAAGCTATAAGCTGTGGGTGAGGGAGCTAACAAGATACAAGTGTATGTAATGAGGGCGGAGCAGCTAATCAATGTGGCAGGAAAAAAACAAAGGCCGGAAGTGAAGAAACGAGAGACATGGTGAGTTACAAACTAAAACAAGAAGTGCATGAACTGAAAATATTAAATAATAAAATATATGTACAGATGTTACAATTTTACTGATAATATTCAAACACCTTTACTCAAGTGAGGTTTAGAATGCAGGAATTTTACTTGAAGTTGAAGTGTGTGTGTGTGTGTGTGTGTGTGTGTGTGAAAAATTCCCTAGCTTTTCTCTGATGCTATATTTCCTTTGATGCTATATTTCCTTGTACCACATCGCCTTTGATCTTGTGGAAAGGGTGAAAGCTATTTATCACAGCAGTGGCAGAGAAGGTGCAGAAAAAAACATGGTGCTCTGTTGGGCGTCAGCGACAAGTTTATCAAGGACACATCGCATATGGTGAAAAACTTTATGGATGGACTCACTTTAGAGATAATCGGTTGTCTGAGTTTGAAGAGAGCGAGGGGCATTTTCCAGACTGTCCTGAAAGGTTTGAACAGCAAGCGAGTAAAGTTTCAGAAATGGGTGGTAAAAACTACCATCGTACAGTGTATCAGAACCCAAATCCACAAGTTTCATCAATACCTTGCAGACATCGATAAAAATCTGTATTGGCATATTTGTTATGCAGCAGTGATGATTATGTTGAATTCCTATGTTTTGTATCGTTCTGCCTCCTTGCTGTTCTAAAACCTTCAAGTGTCCCCCGCAGAAATTTATTTGAATTACCCTGTGTCAATGACGCTTTCCATTATATCTCAGAGCTCATAGACAGAATCCCAATTTAAGGGAGTGTTCCAGTTGCAACTTTCACACAAGGAGCACAATGTTGTTCTGTTCATTGTCTTTCTCTTCTTTGTCAGATTTGTTTCTTTTTGAGGGAGTAATTCAGCATTCTTGCAGCAGTATAGGTGAACAAGCAAATTCCAGAGATTTATCATCTCTGTGTCACTTCTTCTTCAAGTCCTTGTATTGTTACTGCAGTCAGATAATCTGGTCGGTCTCACTGCTCCCACGCAACCTGCTTTCAGACATAAACTTCCGAGGTTCTGTATGTGAGAAATGTACGCCCTCTACACTCATGACTGTACTCCCATCCACCCCTCCATCTCCATCATCACATTCGCTGACGACATCACTGTGGTAGGTCTGATCTTGGTGGGTGACAAGACAGCCTACAGAGGAGACATACAGCAGCTGGCAGCGTTGTGCTCGATGAACAATCTGGAGCTGAACACCAGTAAGCCAAAAGAGTTGATCCTTGACTTCAGTAGACAGAGTGGGGTCCATGCTCCACTGACCATCAACAGAGCGAGCGCGGAGAGAGTGGCCTCATTCAAGTACCTGGGGACATACATCGATGAGGACCTCACCTGGTCAGCCAACACATCGGCCATGGACTGTTTAACCTGATGCAGTCTGGGAAGTGGCTCAGGTCATTAAAATGCAGATCCAATAGACTGAGTCACAGCTTCTATTCATGGGCTGTCAGAACACTGAGCACCTTTCAGTGGTAGCTGCTTCATTGTGTGATGACATTAAAGGCATTCTATTCTATTCTAAATGTCCAAGTGAGCAGTTCTTGACCTTCTCCAGAATTTCTCCCGTCAGTAGTAAGGATACAACAGGAGATCCTCCGCAGGATTCACCCTGGGTGTGTGTGTTGATGACATTTCTAATACACGGCAGATGCAAAAATTAAAAAACAAAGCAAGGAGGATACATACATCTCAGGATGAAAAAGCGGTGCCACACACATAGGAAACACAGACGAAGACCTCAAGAGACCTTTTGGTGATAAGGCCGAGAATGTCAGAATCATTCATATATGACAGCACCATGTCTAGCATATTTACAGTCGAATAGTCCTCTACCAATATTGTCACTGTCAAATATAGCAGTGAAAAAGGATGATGATTTACAGTGGAATTCATTCATTTACTCACTACTGCTACCTCTTAACCTTTGAATGATGTCGATGTTTAACTCAGGACAGTTTAATAGCTGCACATATTGTGCCCTCCTTGTCAGCTGGTTTTGACAGACATGTTGTGTTCTCCTCTGTCAATATAAAAGCGCACCTCTGGATTTAATACTGTATATTTCACAGGGATCCTACAGCTGGCCTCCTCCTCCTCACTTATTTGAACCATAGACCGAACAGGTGAAATGGCTTTGAATGGTAAAATCGCAGTAGTAACCGGAGCAGCACTAGGCATCGGAAAAGCAATAACAGAGATACTTTTACAAAATGGTGCTACGGTAAGATCTTTCTGCATATTGTCCGGCCAGCTTTACCACTGTATATTTTAGCCGATCTATGCAAACAGTTGAAAATGGAGCCACGAAAAAATTGGCAAGCTCCCTGACTGACCTCCACCTGCACAGGTAGTCCTCCTGGATGTGAACGAAAATGCAGGGAAGAGTTTAAAGGGGTCCCTCGACAAGCAGTACGGACGAGAGAAAACCTTGTTCCTGAACTGTAACGTTGAGTCAGAGGAGCAGCTCAAGGGTAACACACACATACACACACACTCACAAGACAGAGGTTGAGTCTCATCTATCATTGTTACCATGGAAATGATTAATCAGTTACTTAATTGAGATTGAGATACTTAAGGACACTTAAGGACAGCAGAGAAAACAAACATAGGACACATTAATAATAATAATAATGAAAATAATTATCACCTAAATTGTATGAATTGTTTTCTTCACCCTAGTATGGGCCCTTTATGTTTAAATATTTTTATTGGGATTGGGTCCTCTCTAGTTTGCCAGGCAGGTCCTCTCAGGGAGAATAGGCCCATTCATCTCTAGTTCTCAGCCAGGACTGTGTAATGGCGAGTAGGGCCTTCACTGACCAGGAACATATGTTGTCAAAATATCCAAAAATGTGCACGTCTAGAACAGGCCTTAAAAGTCAGGAAAGAAACTTTAAAATCAATTTTCATATTTACTGGATGCCAATAAAAGTTAAAAGAGTTATATGCTCTTTTAACAGATTTGGTGAGGAGTCTGGGTGCTGCAATTTGGAGAAGAGTTCATAGAAGTTTTAATTTTTAACTAATTAAGAAATGATTGTTCTTCACATTTTCTTTGGTCCAAAGTACTGGATGGCAGTCTTCCCAAGATTAACAATTACCTGTGGGCATAGTGAGTCCTCAGTCAGTCCTGGGACCTAGTCTAATGCCCTGTGGCTTTAAATTTGATATGAGATGTGACCTTGAGGGAATGATTTACAGTATGTCCAGTAATTAAAGGCAGGACATAACAACAAAGACAGTGCATTCCTCCACCAAAGCCCAGTCCCATTAAATTAAATCCTGCTGCACCAAATTTCACACACTCATAGATATCATGCCCAGAATGTGCCAGATTTTTTTCCCATCAAAATCCATGAATTAATCAGAGACAGTAAAATTGTCAACAAAAAAAAGCCACTGTCTGGATCTGTGTCTTAAATGTGGACAGTGGAAACATAACTTCCTCAGTGGAGGTTCAACAATCAACCTAAGCAAAATTGAATACTTTTCTGCTGTCAAGCTGCATTTCAGAAAATTGTGCAAACCTTTGGAGGAGTGGACATCCTGTGCAACAATGCTGGCATCTTGGATGAGAGTGCATGGGAGAAAAGTGTCTCCATAAACCTCGTAAGAATTTACAATCTGATGTCATCCTTCAGGTTATTATTAATAAAATCTTCAATCAGGCAAAGCTCCTCATTTCTGCTGTGTCATTACTATCACTTGTTTGATGAGTACAGAAGGAGAAAAATGTTTTGTGGTGTTTTCTGTTGTAAAACTTAACAACAAAATAATCATCTGACATAGGTGGGTGTTATCAAAGTAACCTACCTGGCTTTGGAGCTCATGAACAAGATGACTGGAGGTCGTGGAGGAGTCATCATCAACATTGCATCCATGGCAGGTATGGCCCAAGATGCATTGTGTAAATAAACTAGAATTACTACACTATGGTTGTATGCCTCTGCCATCCAGTGCAGTTTCAGTCTACAAACTAAGTTTTCTTTTTCAGACTCATATGAGGTCATAGTGACCTTTGACTGCTGACCTTCAAATCTAATCAGTTAATGAATAAGTGAACATTTATGCAAAATTTAAAAGTTAAAAATATTTTCGAACTCTGACCACCCTCACTCTATCAGTTCATCCTTGAGTTGCAGTGAATGTTTGTGCCAAGTGTAATGTGTAAGATCACAGTTACCTTTGACCTTTGATCTTCAAGTGCTAAAATATAATCAGTTCAGCTCACCAAATTTGAAGAACACATGTGTCCACATGTTCCAGAAAATGTGTTTTGTTAGGACACTGTGACATTTGTTTTGTTATGACACTGGACCTTTGACCTCCAGCCACCAAAATTGTATTAGTTCATCTTTGAGTCCAAGTAAATGTTTGTGCTAAATATAAAGGCACATGGCAAAAAATTGGCTTTTTGCAGCCGCTGTGATCTTGACCTTTGACCACAAACATCGAATTACTTCCAAGTGAATGTTTGTTTCAAGAAATTCCCACCAAGATATTGTGTTCTTGAGAATGGGATAGACATATGTACAGACGATCGAAAAACCAGTACACATTCAACCTCCGGTCACTGACTTTCGCTGACACAGAAGCATAACAAACAAAGCTGTTTGGTGCTGGTTCACCACTGCTTTAAATTTGGGAGCAGGAAATGATTTTGTTCATCCCTATTATTGTCAGGATTTTGAAAGTTTCTGGGAAAATGTCCTCCATGATAATTGATATAACCCACATCTTACAGGTCTTGGTCCATTCCCGAGCTGTCCTGTCTACACGGCCACCAAGTACGGAGTGGTTGGCTTTACTCAAGCCATGGCGGTAAAGAAGGATTTCTTCTGATAATGAAAAATACACTCTTTACTTTCATTTTACTTTGTTGCTTGTATTTTACACTGTGCCCCTGAGCAGCTGATGACTAACTGTGTGTATGTATGTATGTTTTTACCAGGCTGCTTCTAGTGCCTCTGACTATGGCATACGTTTTAATGCCCTTTGCCCAAGTTTGGTCCAAACCGATCTCTTCTCTCACATGTTAGACAGATTAGGACAATTTTCCCACCTGGCTGATAAAGTGAGAACATCTGCAGACAAAGGGGTGTTAAAGTAAGTCTTTTTATAAAATTTTAGGCTTTTTCTCTTTATATAGTAGTTTTTATTGTTTCTGGCAGAGTCCGCCTCACTTGATTCAAATTAAGCACTTGGGATTCTCTATACCTTTTTGTTTCAGTGTGTCTGAGGTAGCCGAGTGTTTTCTGGAGCTGGTGCTGGATGAGACAAAGAATGGAGAGGCCCTCATGGTGACACCCATTTTCAAGAAATACAGGACATTCCCCTCATTAACCCAATAGATTATGGGAACGACAAACATCATACTCATGTCAAAGACTCATTGACACCTTTTAAATCACTTCTTAAAAAAGTCTATCTATCCTAGTATACTAATTTATTACCAACACACCTATCTGTTTTATTTTCAGCAATTCTTGTAAAATAAATCTTGTTGTTCAACAGCACTTGGGCCTTTTCCCACTTTTCATGAACAGGTAACAGAATTTGGCTAATTACACTAAAGGCTATGCACAGGACTGTTAAATTCTATTAATTATATAAGTTTTATTTGTGTTGTGATCATTTGGAATAAAGTTTTTTGAAAGCTAATGTTAGTTCTGTTATGCTTTCTTTGCATGCAACTAACTACTTCCTCCAATCTGGCACCAAAACATCACACACACATGTACAGACAGTGCCTCTGAAATCCTCTTTGACTCTGGCTCCCTGGAGTGTTACAGCCCTGAGCCACGGCACAGGCGATCCAGAGCTCGCTTCTCACGGCCATAACCAACACAGTCAACCCATGTACTGACAGTGTATATTAAGTTTCTTGCAGTTAATAGGCAAACTGTTTTGTTATCAACAGCAGCAAACTCCAAAAACCAAAATTCGGTCAAAACTTTGTAAATACGTTTGGACCATTTACTTCCGTTAATAATGTAGTAATAATAATGTAGTCCATATATGTCCTCTCACAACATGTTAGGACATGAGCACATTGTCACAAAATATGACGACACCCTGCCTTAAGGTCAAAATGATTAAGTCTGTCAGATCATGCTGAGTACTACAGAGCTTCATTCCTTGGAGTCCACATAACAACTGACCTCACCTGGTCTGTCCACACCTCAGGAAGCTATAGCAGGGTCACCTCCCCCCCCCCTGATGGTCAACTTCTACAGGGCCACCATAGAGACCACCCTGACCTACTGCTGTGCAGTGTGGTTTGCCAGCTGCATCGCTAAGGGACCTGCAGAGGGTGGTGAGGGCAGCTGAGAGAATCATCAGGACCATACTGCCCCCCCTCAGAGACATTTACACTGGCCACAAGAAGGCCAGTAACATTAGCATAGATCCTTCACCCCCCTCCCCTCTGGTAAGAGATACCTCTCCCTCAAAGCCAGCTTTTACCCCCAGGCCGTCAAAGCCATCACCCCACCCCCACCCATACCTCCCAAGGACTGTTAAACAACAAACACACACACCTACCCCCTCTCCCATTCTATCCAAGAACTATTTTAAACAACACACACACACACACACACGCTCAGCCTACCCAATGAGAAAAAATTAACTGTGAATTTTTTTCTGAAGCTGTAATTTTGCACAGAATCATTATGCACTAATACTCAGGTGGACTGTCAGGTTGACTGTCCTACTGTACAAATTGCACTGTTTATTCTCTTTAGTGGTGTTTTTATTTAAAAAAATGTACATTTAGATTTCTACTTCTTGATTCTTGTTCTGATTTCTAAAAATCTGATAAATGCTGCTGTAACAAGAATAGCTGCTAAAACAATTTTCACTGTTTTAATGTTGGTGACAATGTTAAACATTGACAATAAAGGATTCTGATTCTGATTGAGTAGGATCCAATGAGTGATCACAAAACTATTGGACAAAAAAGAAGGGCGTTATTATTGTAGGTTCCAGTCTCTTTGCATCTTACCTAACAATTAACATGTCTAACTTCCCTTTTCTCAGTTACCCAGTGAATAACAAAGAACAATGGTTATTCAGAGTGTAATGACATTGTAATCTGAATTATATGTCAAACTTGACTCTTGCTTAGCCAATACAGTTAGTATAGACAAATGCCCAAATGTATACAACCCAAATGAACTGAAAAACAGACTTTTCCAGCTGTGGACTACACATGTTCAAGTTCCCCTCTTAGAAACGCACGTCAAGTGCGACCCTGAGACCAAAGGGGGGATGTTTGGACCTACAATTGGTGAACAATAGATGGACCTACATGTCTAGCCAAAATCTGATCACCTCTCCTTTGTCTTCAGGACAAAGGTGGGGTTCCAGAACTGAGTTTCCCAGGGTGCTTCATCTTCACACCTAGGTGTTAAACCTGCCCCTGGACACAACTTTCAACCACTATTGGTTACTGTGTGCCTCATAACCCATGAGGTCACCAGGCCAATAAAACCCCAGTTTCCCTCTCTTTCTTAACACCTCCTGGAGGAGAGGGGTACCTCTCCTTCTCCCTACCCAAGCTCCTCCCACCTCCAAGCAGGCCTGCTTTTATCAGACTGCTAAAACCTTCCAAAAGGCAGCGATGCGAGAGAACATCATATCTGTCAACTTTGCTAGCTGCTGATGTGGTAATTTTAGTTAGTCAGTGTTTAAGATTTAGATGAAAGGGATATATTGGCAAAAATTTAATATAAAATAATCCTCACAATGTTTTTACTAGTGTGTTTAATCAAAATTGTACGAATTGTTGTTTTCTTTATCCTAGAACAGGCCCTTTATATTTAAATACTTTATATTTACATCAAGGGGGTCCTCTCTACGGAGGCCGCCATGTTTTTAACACTAGTCCAGACTGGACAAACTAAACACCTTTTGAGTTTTTATGACAACTGAAGCTCACAGGTTCTCCTACATGTTTGGAAGGGGAGGGTGAGGTGAGGGGTATTCAGCTGCAACATGTAACTTCACCACTAGATTCTACACAGTGTACCTTTTAACTTATTAATTCTACTTATGCACATCTTTTACTTTTTACTTTTGTCTACTTGTTTAATTTGATTTGCTTTTGATTCTTACTCTTACTGCTATACCTGCCTTTTCATCGCTTGCTCAGGAGCTATGTGACTTTTGGAATTTTCCTCTGGGGATTGATAAAGTATTTCTGATTCCGATTCTGATTCTGATAGTTTAAGACTCCCTCCTGCCGGACATAGTGCCAGGATAGTCTCTAGTCCTGAAGTGTGTGTGTGTGTGTGTGTGTGTGTGTGTTCCCTTAAACATTTCTATAATACACATTAAACATATGAGATGAAATTCTAAATTCATATTGATGTTGTTTTCCTGTTTGATAATCAACTCCTTGTAAAAGAAAAAAAAAATCAACAGCACAATGATATTATTGAGAAACTACAACTTCATGATAGGAGCCTATATTTTTAACGACATGTGGTAATATGGTGAAATAACAACTTAATCAACTTAAGTGCTGAGAAAAACAAGGTGAACTGGATGAACTGAGTCTTTAAGAGCCTGGAGTCAGGTGAGGGTAAATTAGAATATACAAATGAGTGATTCACAAAATAACTTGTTTCTCATCATTATAATATGAATGCTTGAGCTATGAGCAAAGAAGTTTTTTGTTAAGTCAAATTACAGTAGCTTTGACCTCAAAACTAATCAGTGGAGCGATGATGGATGAGTCCTAAAGAATGGGACAACCCTATGGATGTACATATGGACAAATGGACAACCAAAAACACAGAGAAGACCTTAAAGGAGTTTAATAAAAGTTATCAAATATAATTTGTCACAATTAGCACGTTTTTTTGTGCAGTCACAGAATTTCAAGACATTGCTGAGAAAATGTCTTCACCAGACATAATGTATCATGAGGTCATTATGACCTCGAAACTTTGACCTTAGATGACTGAATTCTGATCAGTTAATTTGCGAGTCCGAGCAAACGATTGTGCCAAATTTAAAGAGAGTCCCTCAAGGCATGATGGTAATTTCAAGTTCATAAGAGTGGAGCAGATGTATTTATGATGAATTGACAAACAGGTTTTCCAGGTTGTTGTTTATCCTCTGCTCACAGTTGCTGTCAGCACAGATGAAAAACCCTGCAGTTTTAACTTGAACAATGTATTACATAAATCAACAATATAATTATTTCCCCCATTAGTTGAATTCTTTATTTTTAATGGATTTATTTCTTTATTGTGCACATTTGAGAATGAAGAAATAGGTATCAGGTTTCAGTTTAAAGGTTGGAACTGTCAGAATTGTTGTAGTTTGTCACTGCCAAGAGCTACTGTTGAAGGGCTGAAGGGAAAGTTATGTATTTATTTCCTCCTTTCCCTTCTTCATTTTCTGGGAGGACCAGCAGAGCCTCACCGTTCTTTGTCTCATCTGTCACCAGCTCAAGGAAAGCCTCAGCAACCTCAGACACACTGAAACAAAAAGGTACAGTGACATCAGTGAATGTTCATATGCATGTTATCATACATGATGATAATATACAAAGACTCACTTTAAAACCCCGAAATTTTCAACGAGTTGTTGGGTGACGACGGTGAGTTCGGAGAAGAGTCCCAGTTTCTTTGGGATGTTGGAGAAGAGTTCAGTTTTGACGAAACCTGGGCAAAGAGTGTTGAACCGTATACCGTAGCCTAATGAGGCAGAGGCAGCCTAGTAAAAGACACACACAATTAGACTTCAGCTGTTCATGTATTTGTAATGTGAGCACCAAAGAAAACAGACCATTGATTTATTTTCTTTTTTTGTTCACTCATTCATACAAAGTTCTTAAAGCTGCATTTATTGATTCTTTATGGTCTCTTAGGGACAGAAGACCATACCAAACCATAGAGTTTCACCTTCAGAAATCTCATGGTGACATTACCATTTTATTCTCTCCCCATCATATAATATTCGCAGCTTTTTTAGCTGGGTTTTTTTTGTTGATAAATGTTTCACACTCATCTTCAGCTACTCACTTCTTTACTTAGTAATTGTGAATTTAAAAAATGTGCCAATAATTATCAAGTGCATGAAACTGTGACAGTGTAAATTGTTTTCTACCTCCTCCTTGACTCCATCATAAGAAAACTTTATAATTGTCTTGACACAAATGTTACATGAACCTAAAAAATTCTATTTGAAATAAATTGATAAATGAATAAATATAATTAACAGAAAGTCTTTCTTACCGCCATGGCTCGAGTGAAGCCGACCACTCCATGCTTGACTGCTGTATAGACCGGACAGCTCGGAAGAGGGCCAATTCCTATAGGATATGAACCCATCAGTTCAAATTAAGGTTCAAAATGTTATGAGGCTGCACAAAATTCCTGTCCATATTTTATATCTTTTCTTATGTATATGGAAATGAATTAACTGATGATTTGTGATGCTTTATAAGGTTATAAGATTTGTTTTATTATCTTATCTTATTCCTGAAAAAGCTTTAATCCTGTTTTTACATTTTCTTATTGTTTAAAAAAGAAAAGAAAAGAAAAAGCTTATTCTTCTAATTCTGATATGAAATGTCAGATAACATGGACCTTACCTGCCAAAGATGATATGTTGATGATGACCCCTCCCCGACCTCCTTTTAACTTGTTCATGTGGTCCAGAGCCTGGTAAGTCCCCCTGATGACACCCATCTGCAACACAGAGCACACAGTTTATTTTGGTGTCGACTGTAACAGCGGAAATCTTTTATTCTTTCCAGATGTTGAGAAACTA
This sequence comes from Paralichthys olivaceus, assembly GCF_024713975.1. Lineage (NCBI taxonomy): Eukaryota > Metazoa > Chordata > Actinopteri > Pleuronectiformes > Paralichthyidae > Paralichthys > Paralichthys olivaceus. The sequence goes on along the minus strand of NC_091107.1, from coordinate 10,884,202 downwards.
AACAGAGGATGCACAATTTAGGTTGGTACGTTTGCTGCAGTACATATGTAGACAGAGAAAATTGTACATTGCAGTTTCATTTCCCCTGTGGGGGTGGTGCATTCCAGTACACCAAAGTAAATAAAGCATAATAACAACCAATGTGTATGTTGCTGTTTTGGCCTCTTACAAGGTTTATGGAGACCATTTTCTCCCAAGTGGACTCATCGAGGATACCGGCATTGTTGCACATGATTTCTATCCCTCCGAAGGTTTCTGCAGCTTTCTGAAGGGCGGCTTTTAAGCAGGAAACAAACAGTGAGTAGTTATCTTTCAATTTCACAACCAAGTTGAGCTCCTGCTCTTATGCAGCCTCTTTACATAGTTAGTGACAGCGTTCATTGTAAAGCTGTAAACTAATGAGTTGATCAAAAAATATTTTATCTGCAACAATTTTGAATACCCACTTTAAGTGATTTTCAATGCAAAAACGATTTTTGGCTGCTTCCATCTTTTCACACTTGGATATGTTCTGGTTTTTACACTTTGCCAGATAGAAATCAAAAAAAACAAATCTTTATGTTTTCAAAAATATGTTGGACAAAAGAAGTCTTCTGATGAAAATGCTCACGATTTAAACAGAAAATAATCAGTGGGTGTATTTAAAATAAGAACAGATGTGGTAATGTAATGTTCTCACACTGGTGAGAAAAAACATCTGTTGGCAAAACAAATCATAACGTGTGGGTGGGATTGATTCACTTCATGTGTTTCTACGCATGAATTTCATTCCGTTTGCCAGCTGCTTTCAGGACCACAATGCTTGAAGAATCCTAAACCGTGCGTATGTGTTTGTGTGTGTTACCTTTAATGTCCTTCTCTGATTCCACATTGCAGTTCAGGAACAAAATATTCTCTGGTGCATACTGTTCACTGAGGGTTTTCATCAGACTCTTTCCTGCAGTTTCATTCACGTCCAGGAGAGCCACCTGCACAGGTGAAGGTGAGTTCGTTTACAAGCTCCACTTATCTAAAGCTGCTGTTTTCTTATCCAGTCACAACAAACAAATAAATGCAAGTTTTTATTGAAAATGTTTTGATTCATCCTCATGATCATTCTGGAGGCTGTAGTTTATGGTGCTGTTGAACTGTACTGTGTTGTATTGACAGGTCATATTTATGCAACCCCCATCGATATAAATGAAGTGGACAAGAAAATTGAAACACCCCTTAGTACACTCAATAGAAAAGACCTGAGAGTGCCCCAAAAACAACCAAACAGCAGCCTCCCTTCATAAACCATTGTATCTCAGTCTGCAGACTGACTGGGGTTTTACCAAAAATCCACATGGCAACGTAAACCTAAATGGTTCCTTTTTTTAACAAATAATGTAAAGAGGTACTAAAATGATCAGTATTTACATAATTAAGGGATTGACAAAGAGAGGATATTTTACAAAATGTGTAAAATTGGAGGAAAGTCTTTTTAAGAAGTCGAGCTCCTCAGTCACAGAAAACTACCAGACTGTATAAACATCATCATCATCATCAAGTATCTGTTTAGATTTATTTCAGTCTATACCCACGTTACTAAAAACGTTTGCCTCTTAAGCTTGTTGAGGCACTGAGAGAAGCTGTAACTGTAAACTGTAACTGGTTCAGCATAAAATCGCCTCCCCTTTCCATCATGAAGCCAGAAGCCACGGGCATTACTCAACATCCATGCATAGTCATGTTGTCCCCGGATAGCATTTGGGACAGAAACTGGTCCAACACACAGACCCAACAGTCAACTGCCAATTGTGGGTTGAAGCAAGTTGGGTCATTGACTTCTGTAGCACCAGGAACACTCATGAATCTTTCATTAGCAGTTTCAGCCACAGCTGGAGGACAGTATTCTTCCATATTTTATCTTCCACATAATCATGTTGATCCACACAAATTTCAGGGATCACTTCATGCTCAAAAAGGTAAGGCAACAGTTTGCAAAGGAAATGCAAATACAAGGATGGATGCAAGAAGAACATGTTGGACCCCATCTCTCCATCAGTGGTTTAGAAAATAATGTAACCATGCTATTATTTACCCAACACTGACCCCGTTGGCCATACAGTCGACCCCCCCCTGTGAGTTATCAAGGCTCAACGTCCCCAATAAAAGTGAATCTGTCATGTGTCTGCACATTGTTGTCACAGCATGCCCACTGGCTATAACACCAGTAAATATTCAAACACATTCATGGTGGCTGGGGATGAATGTTGCTGAACAGGATTTTATTCTCTCTTACATTACAGACCATGCAGCAAACCCTGGGTTCAAGAGAGAAGTAAATTACAAATCAAGTCTTTTCTTTACATTGTCATTCGTATGAAGTCACATTACATAAACAGTTCGGTTTAGAAATTCTCTTGAACAACTGACAAAACCTTACCTTGGCACCATTTTGCAGAAGAATCTCTGTTATTGCTTTTCCTATTCCCATCACTGCCCCGGTCACCACCGCATTTTTCCCTTTCAGAGCCATTTCAGCTGTTGGGTACTGAGTGAGAAGGACGGCAGTTGTAGGATCCTTGCAGGAAAGGGGTGAAGTCAGATGAGTCACTGTGCCTTTTTAAACTCACTCTGAGTCCGCCCATCGGGAGGGGGAGTGTGTAACATATCTGAACACCCTGCTAAAGTCGGATCAAGATGGGCCATCAAATCAATTGCTCAATAATCTGTGGTGCAGCATATGTGGAACAGCTTTGCATTGCAGGTTTCACTTCGGAAGAAAAGTAATGCAAAATAGTTTTCATTTGAGAGGTCAGTGTTCACTGCAACAAATGGAAAGGTTTTTAAAACTCAAAATTTTGAGTCAACTTAGTGCAGAGTCTTCTGGGTGCTGCACCTTCACAGATCTTAATGAAATTTGGTTTGCTGGTTTGGTCAAAGCTGAACTGTATATATATACATACATATATTTGAGTGTGTGTGTGTGTGTGTGTAATAAATCAAATAGGCATAGTAATAGATAGATACACACTTCAGATTTAATTTATTATATATCCTGTATATGTAATATACATATATAATAGATTATACAAAAACTATACCTGTATAAAATAAAAATAATATATTATACCAAAATACAATAATATTAATTAATTAGTAATGCTGTATTATGACAATTTCTATAGATATTGTAACTAAGTACAAGTTACTTGGATTTTTCCATGTGTACATGTTGTTCCCAACCCAGGACGTCTCAGTCGTGTCACAAGATAAATCTGAAAGGTTACGAGATGAGAATTAGGAAAAAAGCAACAAACCTGTTTTGCCACACAAACTGATTTATCTGATTTTTGTCCCTGCAGCACTTTATGTGCCTGCATCTAAAAAATATTTCTTGCTGTTTGGTGGGAAGAGGCACTTTGCCCGAAGGGGGTTTACATGAAGCATAGTTGACAAGACTCTGCACGCTGCTGTAACTGTCATGCCCATCAACAGAAATCTGTGAGAAAAGAGTTGTGAAAGTTCGATCACAACCACAAAAAATCTGCATGTGTTGCAACAGATGAAACCGCGTAGTCGCTGTATGAGGATGATTCTTGTCGCTTTTTGTTCGGTCTGTTGGAGGTCAAAGGTCAGCACGCTCTGAGGCGCTTCCAAATTGGCCTAACTTCGTTTTGCTTTTACAAGAACCTAAACGGTTTTGGGGGAGTTGTGCATGTGGTCTTCACCGTATTGAACATACAAATACAAACTCAGCTCTTTTTTTACAAGAAAACTCATGCATAGTTATCGCTGTTTGAGTGGCTTGATCAGCCACTATATATGTTTCCTCTGTGTGTCAGTTGAGGGGAGGTTTTTTTGTGCTGTTAACATTTCTTCACTTGTTATCTAAGATTAGTTTTGTTAGTTGACCTTTTATTGGGTCAAATGTGTGAAGTCTATTTCTTTGCATTTTTGCTACTAAAAACAAAACAAAAATAAAATACATTTTTTTCAAAGAAACTGTGGCTCTCTGGCCTACCTGCTCAGTCCCTGACAAAAACACTTTACATTAAACGTAATATACACAAAGTCAACATTCTATGTAAATGAGAAAAAGATAAGTTGATCATGAAGGATGGACTACTTCATCGGTTGAGCCAGCGACACTCTGGTGAAGAGTTTTTCTGGCCCAGGATGACAAGAGATAGACTTGTATAGCTGTGTTTTGGAACATCTCCAGATGAAAAATGAGAACCACTCATAATATGAGCTGAAGCTGAAGGATCATTTGCAGAGAGCCTAGTAGCTGGCCTCTGCAGCCACTGATAAGACTCAACAAACACACAAGTCAGCAAATTACACAAGATTTGGTTTCCAGTACCTGAAATTGGTGACAGAGAACTGCTCATTTGGAAGAAAGTAGGCAATGTGAAAAGGGACATAGTGCTCATGGTCTTCTCTTGAAAAACAATGGCCAGAAAGTGTGTACAGACACTATAAAAAATCCCAAAGGATCACCTTGGCCTTCTCTGATCTCAGTGTCACAACATGTCATTTGGCATGTTGCATCTGTTCCAGGACAGGCCAATTACAACCAAGTCGATCAGAATCAGAATTGTATTTATTGACAAGTAGGTTATGAACATACAGGGAATTTGTTTTGGTCTTTTGTGGATCAAAAAAACTAATTTAGTAGAACATATGGGAAGGTTAAAGCAAATTAAGGAGCAAGTACTGAGAAAGATAAGGTGCATGAGCAATACGGTGATAAAAGCTGTATAATAAAAATGAAGTGTTTAAAAATAAATGTAAAAAATGTATAAAGATATGTGCAACATGAAAATGTGTGCAATATTATAGAGATTTTGCAGAAGATGTAGAAAGTTTGCAGGTGATAGTGGGTTCATGTGACTGTAAAGCATATTGTCCATGAAGGTTCAGTGTTGATAAGCTGCAGAGCAACAGAACCTGTTCTTATGGCAGGAGGGGTGTGTCACAAACAGGTTGAGTCTGGTAGGACTGGAGGCATCGACTGCAATTACCTGCCTCATTTTAACATTTGAACATTTAAGACAGTGTAATCAGTATTTAATCAATTCCCACCAACGTGAAGAAAAAGAAGAACAACCTGTCACCCCAATATTCATCTGTATTCTAAGTAGTTCTGTGATGTTGCACATAGTCAGAAAATAATATCAGAGTTGGCTTGTTTTGCTTTAAGCATCATTAAACATCTGATATCAGTTTCTCTTTGTTATTTACTTTCATTAGCTGCCACAAAATGCTGTCTAATGTATTAAAAGTGTTAGGGGAGGCAGTAACTCAGTCCATAGCGACTTGGCTTGGGAACCGGAGGGTGGCAGGTTCAAGTCCAGCATGGACGGAAGTTGGAGAGGTGCCAGTTCACCTCCTGGGCAATGCCGAGGTGCCCTTGAACCCCCCAATTGTTCCGTGTGTGGTCACTGTGTGGACTGTGTTCCGTGTGTGCTCCGTTCACACGGATGGGTTAAATACAGAGGTCAAATTTCCCCATGTTTGCATGTTGCATGCTGTGTGTGGGACCATAAAGAGGAATCTTAATCTTAATCCCTGAAGTCCACACAAACACTGACATCTTTAAAAATACTATTGAAAAATATCAATAAAATAAGAGAAGGAAGGGTAAGCAAAAATAGAAAGCCCCAAAAAGATTAGAGTAGAATAGAAACTGAAAACACTAGCAAAATTATCAAATGATTTTAATAATAACCATGAAAATATCTGGAAAGTTCTAAAACAGTAATAAATAAGCGTAATATCAGTCTGAGGATTATCAGCTTTGGTTTGGTGACTTTTTGAAAAAGTCCTCTTACTGTTCATTATTTGTTAATTTATGAACAACACTGGGTTCCTGTGGATGGACGTTTATAATAAACTTGATTTGCCAAGCTCTGGACAGAGGACCTGTTTGTTTGCAATGTGAGGTTGAATAAGTTGATAGTGATGCTCATGTGAACTGGATCTAACATGTGTATGACACATTCAAAATACCTCTAAATATGACTATGGAGAATTATTATTTCTGTACAGTTGCATTCACCACAAGTGGATGAGAACAAATGACAGCAACATCCAGTTTTTATATGGCTGTGCAGAATACAGAGCTGCCACTAGATGGAGCAAAATGATGCCACATGGTGACCACTGTTGGACTTGTCTGTTACATCATAGTTTCTTGTTTAGAGCATGTTTAAACAGTTTCTATATACAGTCATGGTTTAAACCTATAGACCAATAGAAGCTGTACGGTTTCAACACATGAAGACAGTCAGAGGAGTAAACATTCATCTTGTTATCCCCTTTATAACAAAAACGTATAATGAGTTTAAATGTGGAAGATTAGTTCACGTCTGTATCATGTGTTGTTGCCTTCGTGCTGTAACAGTGATGAAATCTTTGTGAGGCAAGAAAATCTATTAATAATAATAAACATTACAAAAGCAGAAAATATTGCAAAGAAAACTTTGCGGTGATGATAACTATAACCATTTTTGCACTTTTGCTTGTTTCCATCCTTTGTGACACTCCTTTAATAAACATTATTCATATAGCAAATTACAAATTGCTTAATCTGAAGAAAATATGGTAAAAGAACAGCAATTAAAACTACAAAGCATGTCATATAATAAAACTGTTATTGAATGTGACTTACATCTTGAAACTGAATTGGATGATAATCAGCTCACGTCCAGTTTATTCTAATGAGAATTTGTCTATCTGGAATTTCAGATGCACTTTAAGGCAAGTCCGAGAACAGTTTGGATTCTTAAAATGATTGGAGACGACATATTTTATTTTATTTTCTGCATATTTTCTGTGTTTTGGAGGTTTTTCCTCATCCTAGTCAGAGGTTAAGGACAGAGGATGTGAATTATGGGCCATACAAAAAGAATTTGAAATTTTGTATCTTCTGATAAAATATACTGTGGAAAATGACAACATATATATAATCAAGAGGACATTTTTACAAGTTATAATCAACATGTATGTGGTTACGAATGGGTCTGTCCCTCTAACTCTGTGCCCTCTCACAAACCAGGTCCACAAAGGCATCCCAAGCTCATCTTGCTTACGGTGCAAATCTACCATTTAACAGCTTTCAACTGTGATTTGCTGACCAGCTGCTGACTTGTGTTTTCATCCCAGTGGCCCTTTGCCATTTCACTGGTGATTACACTGCTAAAGAGCCCGAGAGAGCTGGACAATGCCTGAGAGCTTTACATGTCACCAGTGTCATCGGCTGCAAAGAATAGGACGAAATATCTGCCTATTTACAGTGTGTGTGTGTGTGTGTGTGTGTGTGTGTGTGTGTGTGTGTGTGTGTGTGTGTGTGTGCGTGGAGCCTTTGACTGGGAATTGCGGTCTCAGGGTGTGTGACAGGTTCTACAACTAGACAGAAGAGGCTGTTTGTTGGTTTGCCAACAATGACGGTGATACACCTCACCGCTAACACAAACACACACACACACACACAGTGGTTTTTCCCTGAGTTTCATTGAGTTACACAAACCCAAACTCTGGTATGTTTGCAATGAACAATCCAAAACAACTATGAGTCAAGTAGTAGAAACATTAGAGTCAGTCAGTGTGTGTGGTCTGTCATCCTTTATCTAAGTGCTGCAGGGACACACATGGTAACAACAGAGGTCACATGTGTCACTTCAGTCATGTTTGATGATTAGAATAACAGATCGACCATCAAACAATCACAACTCTCACAAAAGTGGTTTGAAAGAAATAAACATCCAAACTCGCATCTTGCTTTTCACAGCTTAAATGTTTGTCACAGAGTTTATAGATGGGATGTTTGTTTGGCCACTGAGTCCGAACACTCAGATGTCAGAGTCTCTCAGGAGGTTTAAAGACTACTTTTGAAAAACATCCAGAAAATGTCCTGTACATCCAGGCGAGGGGTGCCCTGTGGGTGGAGCGTGCACGAGGCAGATCATGACGTAGAAATTCAGCTCTGGAAGTCAGGTGTTTTTTGTTTTCAGTAATTTGACACCAGCATTGGGCCTCATCGTCATTTGCGTGTTTGACAACTCGTCATTTGCGTGTATGACAATTCTGTTTCATCCTGAGATTTTTGTATTCCTCCAGTTTCACATGTTTGAAAAATCATTAACACGCCCACTCGCTCACTGTGATTTCTTCAGACATTGTCAATCTGAATTCTCACATGGGTTCAATGTCAGAATGTCAAGAGTGACTGACACACATGGAGCACAAGTGTGGCTCACAAGATGAAGTTGTTGAAAACAAACTGTACAGCTTGGGATGATCTGAGTTACAGAGCCAGGAGCACAGATGTTTCATGACGTCACCGAGCACTTGAGGAATAAGTTATTTAGGTATTTTTGGACGATTCTCATGTGAGCTTGCATGGTGAGTTTCTCTCTGATGTGTCTTGGTGTATTTAAGATTACTTTTACAACCTTGTTTCTAATTTTAAACAACATGCTGAGATGATTTTTCTCTGAAATTGGTTCATTACATTTGTCATTAACATTTTAATTTAGAGCAGTAGTTTAAATGATGAGAAGTACACTCATCTGACAACACTCACACGGAAAGGCTGACACATGGTTTTGCAGGCAGTTACATTCTGGTCTTAACTGCAGGTGTAAATCAAAGAACCAAACAGAGCTTATGATCTATCAGTAAAAATCCTGAGAATGAATTGGTGAGGAGGCTACCGTGTCAATAATTTATCCCCCCGCATCCTCCTGAACAAAGACACATCTTCAGCAGCCTGTGAACACAGTTTCAATCAGACAAGAGGAATGAAGTAAGGTCAAAGTAACAGACTTTAGCTCCATATTGTGTGTATGTGTGTGTTGTCAGCTGTGTGTTATGGTGATGTTGTTATGAACAGGACCAAACAGTAGCCTGGAAGGGACAAAAGAGAGCGACATAGAGAGAAGGATGCAGAATAGAGGGATTAGGAGGGAATTGTCACCACAGGATGGACACTGATGTGTCATGACTTGTTTTTCATACACAACTGAAAACTCACAAACACAACTCTGTGACAAAACACACTGTCAGTATTTCACTGTTTAATCCTGACTGTTAAAAGTGGAAATAATAATCACAAAATGATAATAAAATGAAAGAAGAAATCTTTGTTCCAGTAAATGGAACATCTGCAAATGACTTACCAAAATCCTCATATTCACCCTCTTCAGTTCAAGTCCTACTACGCAGGTTAAGAGTTCAGAGTAGCATGGAGAAGTGTTCTAACTTCACTTTCCCCTGAGGTACCACAAGTATCCATGTTTTGTCCCCTTCTCTTCACAGTAAACATCTAAAAGCCATTGGTCAAGCCAATTTACTTCTCACAAACTTTTAGATCTGAGGACACCACTTGTCAAAATAAAGGCTGGTGTGCCAGCTATATGTCAGTCTCTCAGACCCAACTCCAGTCTTGGAACACGACACAAGTTCCTCCTCTGTCTTTCCTTAGAAGTGAACAAGAAAGTGGCAGACACTTGGCCATTGTGGAAAGTGTTGGATTTTTTTGTCTGTATGTTGGGATTTGGTCAACAAAAGGCTCCTTTACTGTCCCACACAAATATTGAAAATGGTGAGAGATACATGGCAAATTCTTTGGCCGTCAGATAAAAAAAAACTAATCTATGAGTGATAGTGTGACGAGACTCATCCACTAACAGACCATGTAGGCTTTTAAGAGACCAAGACAGACAGCGTGTGCAGATAAATGACTGCATACAACTCCCCAAAAGTGAAGCCAAAACAGTTTGTCCATCCCTTGATCGAGACTGTGATACCTCAGGGAAGCCGTGAGACAGATTTTTGTGGTCAAAGGTCAAGTTCACTGTGAACATTTTAGTGAGAGAGAGAGCAAGTGATGACTTTTTATAAGCCAAAGGTCACTGTGAAAGCATAATGTTCTGTAACACTTTCTGTTACAGGAGATTGTGACATTATCTTCTGAGGTTTTACTGGACAGAAGTATAAAACCTGCACAAAAAAAAAAAATTCCACACCCGAACACTTTTCTTTTTGTTAAACATGTGTTTAGGCAGGATTATGACATTTGACTATTCACGTTTCTCACCTTGAGGACTGAATGTGCAACAGTCATGTGACTAGAGTGTGAGTTTACAGAAGCCAGGGGATGGTGGCCAGTCCAGTCTTGTCCACCACACCCCTGTGGATTATGGTCGTTATCAGTGGGGTTTGGGTGGTGGGTGGGGGCTGGTGCTTCTACAGTAGGAAGTGGTGGTTTGTACTGTGTTGCACTGAATTTACATTGTACATTGACTCAAATGATGCATACCTACCTGGGAAATAAGATTTCTGAGTTAGAGCTGAACTAGAATGAAGATATAGGTCTGTAGGGTTTCTCTGACGATAAGATGACTTTAATAATAGGATGTCACACATGCGTTCTCATTTATAGTATAATCTATTGTACGGAAACAGTGTTGGTATGGATGAGGGCTGGCTTTATTTCTAATGGGACTTGTGAATCAGCTCCACCCATCAGAATTGCACAGCTTCGATAGAAGACTTTGCACCATCTTTTTTTCCTTTACCTGCTGTAGTCTCTCTGTAGCATTTTCTCCTGCACACCCCTGACAGCTATTTACAGTACGTGAGGAAATACACACATGTCATGATCGGCATCTACTAATGGCATATTCAAGGCTTTAGTCATTAAGCCACGAGGAATCCTGCCAGCTGTGTGCAGCAGGGGAAGTTTCTGTGCCGCTCTTTTTAACACTTACAGTACATGTCGACATTTTTCAAACAGATACAAGTTTAAAATGTGACATTAAGGTTAGTTTTATACTGGAGATTGAACTTAATTAAGAGTTTGAGAAAAGTAATATCTGAACACTGTTCCTTAATGTGTTCTGTGTACAAAACCCATAAAATGCCACCATACTTCTCCAGCCTAAATTTCCTCTGATATCCTCCTCTGGAGCCGCATTCACGTTCACACACCGCACACACTGCACAAAAGCTCTCACCCAAGGGTGTGTGCTAGCATCGCTACTTCCGGTAGTGGACATTTAGGCTAAAAACTTGGTGTAAATGATGCGGCTTCGAGTTGAATCTGATTGCCGGAGAAGCAGCATGGAGGCATTTTGTGGTTTTTTTCCTGTGGTTTTCTTTACGTTGGAAAAAGTGGTCGCCATTTACTTCAATTGTCTTGGATTTTGTTGCAGTGCTGTTTACCCCTGAAACTCCAAAAGTGTTTTGTGGCCTGAAAACACTTCACCCACCCCTCCATCGGCATAGAGGTGAGTACATAATGAGTGAATTTTCAATTTTGGGTGGACTATCTTTTTAAAGCCCCTCCAGAGTTGTGACTTTACTCAGCTACTCTGTCTTGATGTTCAGTAATACTCTTCTTATGGAGAATCGCTGTTGGAATCTGCAGTTTGTAGTATGTGCATTAACTGGTGTTATTCTTTCATAGCATCACTGTATTGTGTTGGTTTAACCTGGGTCAGGAACAGAGCCTGGATCATGTTGATCCATTAATACTAACAGAAAACAGTTTTTTCGGGGCCACTGCCAGTTCATAGATATGCCATAGAAATTATGATGCTTCAGTTTTATTTGTAAAACTACTGAGTAACTTGAATTTGCTTTTGTTAAGGATCGCAATACAAGTTAGGCTCATACAATATCTGTTTGGAAGTGTGGAGGATGTGAGATTGTCTGAAAATGTGTGCTCTCTCCTCAATTTGTAGGATCCATAACGTCTAACTCATCTACAACTGCTCTGCCATTCAGAACAGGCTATAACACTTAAGCCTAGTGAACACATGAAACATTCATGAACAACTTTGTTTGAAGTAGACTGAGGCCTTATAGCTCCTTAGAGAGTTGTGACCAGCCGCCCTGAGGCCAAATCAGCTCTTCATATAATCAAACTATCTTCCAATCAGCACCTGCCAAGTCAAATAAGGAAAAAAGTAAGAAATTAATTTGCATGTATGAACACGATCTCTTTTATCTGAATTAAAGAGGAATTGGAGGTTTTGACACAATCGCAGGTTTGTACAGCAACCCTTATTGAGACTTTGCATTGACTTCCATTCATTGTGGATAGCCTAACCTTAACCTAACAACAATTCTCATCTTGCCACTTACCTTAACCAGGAATACCATTTTGCCTCATTAGGACCAGGCTTTGGTCCCATGAGGTCTACTGGTCCTGATAAGGTCAGTGTTTATGCTGGAAAATGTCCTATAGGGGTGACAAAAAAAGGAGCACACACACACACACACACACACACACACACACACACACACACACACACACACACACACACACACACACAGGTATTTATAACCACTGCTGTAATATAATATGCATGTACTGATGAATGTTTCCCTTACACAAGTAAATTTCAATGCTGGTTTTTATTCTCTTAACAACTCCGAGATTTAAGAATCTGAAAACTTCTGTCATAACCTACATGAAAATTTTGCATAAACCTATGTTCATGTATGTTTCTCTTTTTCACTAGCATGCAGTGCTGTTTAAAGCTTGGATTCCTAGTAACAACTCTCCACTGGCTCTATTCTTGGTTGCAATCTAAGAATTTAAAAACTTCTCTTACGTCTTCTCTGACCAAATAATTCTAAGTCAACTGGTGAATGTTACAAAAGCAGGCTGAGCTGAGTTCATGTCTTCAGGTGTCTCTGTGCAGAAAACTGAGGTTTGTTTTAAGAACACAAAAAGCAGTAGAACAGTTAATGATTGTTCAGCCAGTTTTTCTTATTCGACTATGAAACAGAAGTCCTCACTCACTCTTCTCTGTAGTGACACACACATTCAGTACAACACGGAACAAACCCGACGTGAAGTACTATGTCTATTATATAATCAACCTCAGAGACTAAGAAGAACTTGATGAGCCACACGTTGGATGTGACTGCAGAGACACAACACACGGGATCACACGCTGATGACGAGCACACAACACGGACACACACTCTTACAGCTCCTGCGTGTGTTGTGGGGAAACTGTGAAACTTTAACAAAAGAATGTTTAACATTTAAAAGGAAAGCTGGGCTCGGAGCGTGAGCGCACACGTTCAGCTCCGGTGTGGACACGTGTGTGGAGTAAAGCGACGGTGAATAGCGCTTTACGTAAATTGTACTCCCTTGTTTTACGCAAGTTAGAACCCAGAATAACGTTGGTTACGTGGCTTATGTTTGAATAAATGTGACCTGAACCTGGTGTTTTGTTGAAGAGTAATTACAGTGAAACATTGTTCTGCGACAGACATTTATTGAGCCAACGTGATTTGATGCGTTCAGAGGGCGAGACCGACGTCATCGAGGGTTCCGCGAGGCGTTCAAGGTGATCGGAAAAAGATCGAGGAAATAAAACAACCCTTGTTCATTGCTAACTATAGCCTACATTTACTCTGTTTTTAAATTAAACATTATCCATTATCAAAAATACAACCAATATTTCCGCTAGTATACAAGATCCAATTCCAATGAATCGACTCTTTGTTGTTGCTCTAAATCGAATTAACTCACATAAAATATACATGATGAAGTCGATTTACAACTGGTGAATGTTTGAGTGAATCTTCCTGGTTCCCAAATTGCTTTAATTTGATATCTGGAGGACAATGAGAGGTGAAGCTGACACTTAACTTTAGTCAATTTATTGTACCTTAGTGGAATTCTATGCAAGAATGGATGGCTGGGTAGATTTATGGCTGCAGAATATGAGGGAAAAAATGCAATTAAAAAATGGATAGTGAGCATTATGTCATTACCAATGCGGTTATCTTTTTTTGTCTGTGTTTGGTTGAGGCAGATGGCCGCCCACATTGAGTCTGGTTCTGCTTGAGGTCTATTCCAGTTAATTGATTTGGCACAATTCAAATAAAATTGAATTTAATTGTTAGTTTTTTTTTCAGGATTACACAAAAACCACTTCAAACACTGATTTCCATAACATTTGTGGATGGGGTATTATTAAGAAAGCATTCATATTCTCAGATAATAATCAATGGATGTTGATGAAAACTCACAGGCACGTTTAAGGGACTGGTATTTATGAGTGGTGCAGATCTAAATCAAAATCTGGATCTAGTGAATTTAAATTTGGCTTCATGACGGGACTGTTTGGCCTTGGTGAAGGTAAAGTCCTTGTTTACTTCTGCTACAGTAGAAAACTGGATTTTTTTGGTTTGTCTTCCAACACTATACTTAACGAGATTAAACATCTAATTTAAAAATTACAAATGGGTATATTTGGTAACTAAACTCACTTGAATGTCTTCATCAAAGTGGCACTTTATCATATCCAAAGCTTGAGAGGGTTTATGACCAGGCAGCACTTGAAAGCAGCATCTCGATCTGCCCCAAAAGCGCGCTCCCGGCTTTACGTGGCTACGCCCCCTCTACACTGTACGTGCGCGCACCCCAGTATCGCGTGGTGGGGATCATCCATGTTGCTGCTGGTGCTGGAGATAAGGTTGTAATCCTGAGGCCCTCGGACACGTTTCTCTCTTTTCTACATGTTTCACTGCAGCGCCGACAGCCCCGCGTCTTAGGCTGAAGCTCTGCGGTGTAGGAGCGACAGAGGAGCGGCACTCTCCGCCGAGCAACTTCACGTTTCCCCGAAATTGAAGGCGAATTTCGGGCCGGGGGGGAGGAGGACTGGTAATCCTGAGGGGGGAAGAAAGAAGGTGGTGGGAAATGGCCACTCAGGTGGAGGCTCTCCTGCCTGGCAATCCGCTCGCCCAAGCCGAGGAGCACGGGAAAGTGGCCCGAGGTGAGCCGGAGGAGGAGGAGGGCGGCCGGGGCGACGGGGCCAAGCGGCAGACGGGTGTCGACGAACAGGGGAGCAGCAACGGCGGCGGCCCCGGCCAGGGAGGGACCCCCGGCGCGGAGGAGCAGACCTCCAAACAGGCGACGGAGGAGGACAAGGGGGAGTGTGACAGCGAGGACAAGCAGACCGAGGAGGGGGTAACAGGCAGCAGGAAGGAGTTTACTGAAGCTCCCCCGCCCAAGGTGAACCCGTGGACTAGGAAAATGAACGCGGTGACCGTGGTCAGCGTGAATGGACAAGCACACCACGGTGCGTACCCTCCCCTACATGTTGATTTCTTGGCTGTCAGTGTTGTGTCGGTGTCTGTGCGTCCAGGTGTGGTCATCCAGGCTGCTATCACGGTGGGGAAGGGGTCACATAGTTTTTTAATGTCAGAAAAAAATCAGTAAGGGGGTGCGTAAACAATCCCTGTCTGTGCTCCCTGCAAGCTGGTTATATTTGGAGTGCATGCCCCCCCCCCCCCCCCCCCCCCAAACTCCTCCACCTCCTTTTGATGAAGGCTATTCCTGAAGTTCAGGGTAGCAGTTTGGGCCCACAGGTCACACCCTTTAAAAGCACTTTTAAATCCTCCACATAGCTCACATGACTCGTTATTACTTAAAGTTGAACCCTTCTGGTTTGTGTGAGACCCCCAGTTGCAAGTAAGGAAATGTCCTACAACACAATGGATCTGCTGTAGTGCAATGGTTGTTAAGTTGCTGCACTTGTGTCATCACACCAGACTAGCTGAATGCATTTGGAGCAGAAAGCCTTTTGCTGAATTCCAGGGTGGCTGGTTTCACACAGATCACACCCTTGATAACACTTAAAATGCTCCACATAGCGTTTTATAAAAACCTAAATGACCTTGTTTTACTTGCTCTATGCTTTAATCTCAGGGTTTGATAACAAGATATGTGATAGTATCTGTCTCTTGTGCTCTGCTTGGGACTTTCAGGTGCAAGTAAGGAATTGTTCTGCACAAATATGGACATGTTGTGTAGTGTGAAAATGCTGCACTGGTGTCATCACACCAGATGAAGGTTTTTTTTCTTGTCACTGGATGAATTTCTCTGCTTCCTCATCAAGACGGAGGCTTTTTAATTTATTCCTTCTGTGCATCCCCCTCCTGCAGTGACTTTAAACTTAGCAAAACTTAGCAAAGTAGGAGACAACAGGACATCAGGCTTGAAAACAGTCCCCATGTTTAGCTTGTGTCCCATCTCCTGCCACCCCCTCCTCCTCCATCCACCCAGCCAGTCAGACCTGACCTCACACACACACTCCCTGTGTTACCCAATGTTTAAACTGGTCTTTATACTGTTGCTAACACGTTTGTTTTCAGGGCAGGTTTCGACACACACTAATGAGACATGCACCTTGGTGTATCAATTAGCTGTAAAGCCACGATCTTAGTTGTGTGTGTGTGTAGCGGCTAAGCCAGCTAACAATAGCACACACACACTTCTCTGGCCTAGTCCAGCCCTTCACACATACACACAGATGTTAGCTTAGCTTCCAGGCTGCTACATCCCACCCCCACCCACCCTGTTTAAAACACACACCAGCCCCTGTACGTCTTCCCAACATCGATTCCAGACACTGAAACGCCACCGATCATTAAAACATCACATCGTTAAATGTCTTTTAACCAAAACGAGCTGGTTTGTTATGGGGCGTCACGTGTTCACTCCACGTGTTCCCCTGGTGAAAGGCATGGCCGCTGTTAGCTTGTTAGCATCGTGTGCGCCGCATCATCGTTACCACATGGAGCGGATCGTCGCTGGGGTTGTTGTTTGTGCGTCGGTCCGGTTGTTTCCTGGGTAATAACACGGTTGTCACGTCGTGTGGACGTCGTCAGAGCAACACGGGCCCCTGCCTCCCTTGTCCACCCATGCTAGCTAACGTTAGCATGGGGAGCTAGCAGGCAGAGTCATCATGGCTTCTACACGATCACACTGATCCCAGCGGAAACGTTGTAGATGATTATGTTTTGTAACAAAAATGCACATCGAGGGATGTGTTTAAAACAAAAAAGCTCATTGATCAATTATTAGCAGGGATTACTGGTGATGCACGTGGAGCAGCTCACATCCTCCTGCTCTGTCAGTGCATGGTGGTTTCTGGTCTCCTGAGCCATGTGTGTTTTTTAGCTCCTGGACATGGTCAGGCTCTGCAGCTTGTCAGCGTTTTGTGCTGCCTTTTTGTTTGCAGGCTGGTTTGTTGACTGTGCTGCTGTGTGAACTTCAGGGAACAGCCTGTACCCTGAATCCGGACCAGTCTGGGTGGATGTGGTCCAAAAGCTGTCATATCAGCAAAGCAGGCCTGGCAGGGAGCCAGATGTTGAGATAACCAAAGGCTGCAGTGTTTCAATTCAGTGTTCAATTGCGAGTTATATGATGATGATGATTGTTGATCATGTGTCTCGATCAGCAGCTTCATTCCCCCCCTCGAGATTGTTTCATACAAAGTCATGTGAACAACAGGTTATCATGATCCTGAGCACTCAAAAAAGTGAAATCCTCATCTCAGATTGTTTGACAGCTTTATTCCACAATAGGAAATAATATCACGGTTACAAGTTTAAACATAACCTTGAATGTCAAAGTTTTTTGTTTTATACATGGTGGATCATAACTCTCATATCTGGAACCACTGGTCAAGAGCAAACAGCCTCTCTAATGTACAGGGTTTAGCCAATCATTTGGAGAGATTCGAACATTACAGCTGAAATTTACCAGTTTACCTTTGAAGTTACTTTAGTCATTAATCATAATGTTGAAAAATTCTCATCGCCATTTTCTAAAGCCTGATGTGACTCTTCCTAGTAGCTTTGGTTCAAGGAACACTGTTTATATAGAAATCACAAATGAAAAAGAAAATAATTACATCAACACAAACTACAATGACACAGTAGAGCACATACCTATGCCAAGTCCCTTTTAAATTCAATCCAGCTGCACCAAATTTCTTTCACTCATAGAAATTAGTCCTTTTTAAATGTGACTGATTTTTTTAAATCATGATTTGTTCCCTCAGAAAATGGTGTAATTATTTAAAAAATGCCCTATCACAAAAGTGAAACAAATTCCTGGATTCACCCCTGATCTGGAATTTAATGGGTTCTTCCCTGACCCATAGTGCATCTTCTACCAAATTGTATGGACATCTGTTCAAGAGATTTTCCGTGTAACCAGTGAGAAAACATAACCCCCTGAAGCTGAAATTAAAGACACATTATTTTCATGATAATGACCATAAATGATAATTTAATTATCAAAACAATTGGTGATTAATTCTGTAGTGATTACCTAAGCAAATATTGAGTAACTCTTTCAGCTCAGCAAATCTGCTTGATACTGCAGTGTGCGTGTAGAATGAGGTGTAGCGATACTCAAATGGTATCACTGATTTATAGTTCTTTCCTGAAGATCAGAACATTTTCAGTAAAACTCAGTCTAGCAACATTTATTTTTAGATAGAAAGATTCAAGCTCACCGGTGACAATGAAAAAGGTAGACTGCTCTCTAATCAGTATTGTGTACCCAGAGTGTCCTTGAACAAGATCCTGGACTCCTGCCCTGGATAAAAAAAAACAATGTTTGAAAGAAGGAAAAAGTATTTCCACGGTCCAGGCAGATTGTTTTAGGATCACAGTGGGAATATTTTGCAATATGGGACGTACATTTATGCAAAGAGAAAGAAGTAATCTGTTTGTCTGGCCATTATTGTTTTTTAAGTAATTACCAATCTTTAGACATGGTGATAAAACCCATTTTCTTCTGGGCACAGCAGCAGGTGCAGCCTGTTGCATGCGTGTGCCAGCCAAACTGTGGATTTGGAGTATTGTTACAGCCCTAGTGACTAGTGTCCAGAGTTTGTGTGTTTGTTTTTCATGCAGTTACTAAAAACCAGCTCTGACATCCTTCGACAGTTTTCCTCAGGCACGTCTTTAAAACGTCTTGATCCCAGACTTAAAGGTGCCCTGTGGAGTTTTCATATGAACAAACGAAAGTTCTGTTTACATTCAGCATTTCTCACCCAGCCACATTATGCATGAATCCTCAAGGCTTAGCAAACACGCTAAATAGATTTCCTTTCTCGTTTGTTTGATTTCTTATGCAGTGTTTACATCCATGCTTGCTGGATTGCAGTATGTTTTCTTTGCTGTTGTAGTTGGATAATAGTTATGTTTCTGTTATGACCTTTAGCATTGTGCATCGTTGCCTGTATTCTCCTGTGCATGCATGGTCTGCTTTCTAAAAACATTAATCCACAGTGAAGAGAAACCCTAGAGGGCACCTTTAATGTGCGTTTCCACTGGATTTTGTGGGAAAGGATTCATTCGCTTCTGGTCTTGTGTTGTAATGTCATACAAAGGGCAGTCTGATTGCACTTTGACTGAGAAAAGGGGTAAACTGTACCCAGAGGTCACAGAGGTCATTAATGGCTTAGTGTTTTGATAAGATAATTTGTGATTAGTTTCTTCACTCTTAAAATAATCATCTTTACCAGTCGTGTGCCTTTACCTTTTTTCCAATGTTTTTTTGTTGTTGCTCAGAATCAAATGTTTTCTGGTCACAATTCATTGCTCAGGTGGTCGGGCTGGTTCCAGGATCAAAACTCTTTTGATTAAGATTTTTTAAATGACAGCTGTTAGGCTTCATTGAGACTCACTTTTCATTTCCTGAATCAATAGTATGTTGTTTTATGTCTTCCTGAATATTGAAATTGTCCCAAAAATGACACCAAAAGCAAAGTGGAGCAGTCAAACAATTACAAAGGCAAATACAAATGATGCAGTCACAGCCTTAAGTTCTTAAGACTTTCTTGGTCATGTGTCTTAATTGGGCCTCTCAGGGAGTCTTAAATATGTATGGTGCTGAATTTGAATGGTGGGCTCAGTTCTTCTTAGAACAGCTTGAAGTACTGATTCATAAATGTGTTTTGGCCCTGAGGGAGTAAATGGTGGATTAGTGATAAATGTGAGCAGTTGTGTGGCCTGGCTTCCTCTGAGGGGTCACCCTTAAACAAGAGCAGCACTGTGTTTTCATAAGCAGACCTTCTCTACTTAAAAGTTTTGTCCCAACTTCTTTTAACATTGAACAGAAGTTGTGGTGCTAATGAGAACTCACTAAAACATGATATAAGTCATCAGACTGTCCTGTGAACAAAATTAACTCTAACAATGCTTAACTGCTGGCAAAATGCAGCCATTTTGGCTCAGCCTGCCAGTTCCCTGCCTGCCTCTGGCACTAGTTGCGGCACACTTACTGTAAAGAAATATTCAAACTGTAAAGTGCTGGTGTGTTGCCACAAGTTCAGGTGAGAAAAAGAAACATGGACCAACAGGTCCAGTTAAAAGCTTTACAGATATATGATGCTGTGATGTTCACAGTAGAAACAGTCAAATAGTTTTAAGCTGAATTCTGGTGAAATTAGGGCGAGGATCAGACCTTTGTAAAAAGCTTTGGAGAAATTTGGCCTGTGGTTTGATCCCACTAAAATCAGGACATGACAAAAGGCTGTGGAGATAATGTACTCATGTACACTGATCAAGGCACTTTGCCCTTTCCATTGTGGACAATGCAGACTATTCAAGGAATCAGGATTGACCGACAGGTTTGCCAGATGAATAAATGCAGATTTGGTTCCTTGCCCTAGCATTTCTTAACCATGTCTAAATAAAGTTGTGAATTCAAAGTACTCTGAGGTGTGTGTGTTTTCAAACAGTTTAGGAGTCTTGCTGCAGCCTTGTCTTCATTAGTGCTTCACAGAACCATTGGTTTGCTGTTTCAAAATTAGCATGGACACCTTCCTTGTCTCCTGCATTTGTCCCTGTCCTGTAAATCTCATCTTCTTTGTTGTGCGGGAACAGAACCCCACCCTCTGTCACCAGATCCCCTCAAGGCTGTTTGTAGACTTTTACAAGGTGTCAGGCCCTGGCAAAGGTCGGGGAGTGCTGATCTGTGAAGAGGTAGAGTGGCTCTAATGTTGCAGGACAGTCTGTCACTGCTGCAGCAGCTCAGTGTGTGTTAACTTTGTTGATGTGGGCTCAGTCTGAGAGGATCTCTTTAGCCGTTTTCAGACACGACCTGCGGGTATAATCCGAAGAATTGGCTACGTAGTTTACCTGCAGATTGCCTTTCACACATGCACACCACATCAGGAGGTTCCCTGCACACCTTCACGTGAATTTCTTGACATAACATCACCATAAACTCTCTAGACATCATGGTCTGTGTCATCAGATGATGATGTCTAGAGACATCATCACCACCACCACACACTCGCTCATGTTGAATCCAAAACAGTAGAACTTGAGTCTCACTTGGGCATTTGCTCCTATGGTTTGGATATCACTATAGCTGAAACAATTGATATATCTTTTAGCTGTTCAGCAGAAAGTTAAACTGATTAGTGATCGATAATTTATCAAGACAATATGTGAATAGTTTTATCCTGGAGAGGAAATTCTATGCCAAGAAGCAGTCTAATGTCTATTCTACTCAAATCTACTCTACCTCACTCACACACACACATATTGTCAGCTGTTCAGATGAATGCTTTTTCTTAAGTTGTCGAGTCCAAGTTGCTTTATCTGTGTCAGTGTTGTGTCTGGACTTGGCGATAGAGGCCCATCTCTCAAACTCTGCTGCCCGGCCGTTCGCTCAGGGTGTGGATTGTTTGCATCAAGGATGTGTCCTCTCACTGGTGCTTAAAAAAAATAATAATAATAATAATAATAACAAGACTATAGCCAAATGTTTCAATTCACATGACAGGTCGGATTACATTTTTCACAAACTTAAATTTGCTTAATGTCCAGTTTCTGCAGCTATCTCTGACCTTTTTTTAATAAGGAAGGAAGATTTAGTGGAGTGAGTTTAAGTTTCAAGGTAAGACACTAGTCATTGCATTCATTCCAATTCATTTTCTATGGTTATGAATTAGTTGCTTCTCTCACACTTTGCTTTACCGAACCTTTTGGCTCTGCTGGAGCCTCACAGCCATTGATAAAGCATACAGTCCTGTATGCTTCTTCAGTTTGTCCATTCGCTTCAGACACCCTCCATAAGCCACATTAGTTTGCAACAGTCAGAAAGTAAACTGGGTTTGAACTTCTCTCTCTAGCTCTTTTTTTTCCATTAACTTCTTCTAACCACTGAGAACAGCACTGTAAATGTCATGCGGGAGAAACTGTCTGCTAATGTACACCCTTGTCCCTGAATGTAATGATTAATGTGTCTGCTCCTCTCTCTATGTGACTCCCTTGGGGTGTGGACGTTTGGAACATGTTTGACCTCTGATTGAGTCAGAAAACACCCTAGTGCTTTTTGAGAATAACCCCTCTGTGTTGACTTCAACTGTTATAGTACCTCTAGGGCTGGAGAATAAAAAAATATTGCTTTAGTAAAATATAAGTCCAATATATACACTGATATAATGCTAAGGCATTGTGTAAGTGAGGAGATACAATACATAACACACATATTTAGCTGTTTATCAAGTGTTTGTCATTCTTTGTTCATAAAGAAGAGTTTAAAACCACAACCTTCAATTGAGTAAAAAGTATTAGTGACTTTTATTTATGATTATTGATATCAACTGATTTTTTTTACTTGGTATACTTTTTGGTAATATTGCCCAGTCCTATATTTTGCTTGGTAGCCATGTTGACCGTGACCAACCTGTGACCCCTGTCAAACCTAGCTTTGACTTTTTTTTCACGTGTATCTCTGCGCTGGTGTGTGTGCTTTATTTAAAAGTACATTTTTAGTTTGTTAAATAAATATATCTGTCATCCTGCTTTTATTATGCAGCAGCTACAGGAAATGCAGTGTAGTTTTCATATTTGGATGAAGAGCTGTTGTCGGGTGGCTGGGGAGAACACGTTGACATGTCATCAAGGTCAACGGTGTTGTTTACCTCACCTCTGAATTCCGCACTATGCCAGCGACACCTCAGCCTGGTGCAAATATCCCCAACCTACTGAACATCAGAATGTACATTATGAAATGTGGCACAACTTAATATCCCAGGGAAATCTTTTTTTAAGGTGCTAATTTACATTTTCTCATGACCAAAATTAAAATCATGCGTCATTGACATCACACAGTTGTCATTATGTTTTAGTTTGGAACAATTTAGAGTTAAACAGTTTGTGTTAAGCATGAATGCCTGTGAGAGTTGATGTTGAGGTCATATGTTACATGACCACAGTTCATTCTTGTCGTGTGTGGTGTTACTGTTGCGCAGCAGACATAGAGAAAAACATCCTACTCCACTGCTGTCTGATCCTTTGACTCTGCAAGAAGTGATGTCACCAGGCTGAGCATGTGACGGCGGGGAGAGTATTTGACGTACGTGTGTGTGTAGCAGGAAGGCAGGCGGTCTGTGGTGTGCACCCTGACTGTCGTTTCCTCCATATTTGGATCTTAAAGGCTTCCCTCCTCTGTCGTCACTCTGTTCTGCTCTGCTGTGGATATAAGTCAGAAAGCAAGCAGCTTGTGAATTAAACTGCCAATCAACTTTCACATGAGACTTTATTTGAGATTTTGAGTGCGATAATGACAAACCATTTATAATGCGATTTCAACATGATTATCACACCTCCTGATGTAGACATATTTCCCCCATCTCAGCTCTCTTCAGTGCCTTTTATGGAACTTTGTGTGTCTCGCATTGACCATTTAAACAAGTCCTGGCAATGTTTCTTATTACTTTTATCGAAAGAGAATATTTTGACATTTATTTGCAAATTTTAGAATAAGGGATTGTTTTAATTGGACCCTGACTTCAGTGGATTTTGTTTTGTAAATCATCATGTGAGGAAGTTGTCAGACTGCTGCTTTTACCACTATAGTCACTGGGAAATCCCAGAATCCAACACATACCTAAATAAGTAAATCTTCCAAGTACAATTTGACTTACAATACATGTGG
The DNA here is from genome assembly GCF_024713975.1 of Paralichthys olivaceus. Classification (NCBI taxonomy): domain Eukaryota; kingdom Metazoa; phylum Chordata; class Actinopteri; order Pleuronectiformes; family Paralichthyidae; genus Paralichthys; species Paralichthys olivaceus. The sequence continues at coordinate 10,860,444 of NC_091107.1, read as the reverse complement.
GAGTATGAAGAAAACCCGCTCGCCACAGCCAAAAAAAGTCCCAGCATCTGGTGGAGCACTGGGCCGGTTTCCCAACACCACCACTGTGTTTATCTAAGCCTGCAGAGCCGACGTGGCACAAGGTTTATTTAAAGGTTTCAACAGTGATAAACCCTGTGGGGTTTGGAGCAGGTATCTGCCCAGCTGTGTGCTGTAACACACATGGGAAATTGAATGTGGACTCCACCTGAGCTGTGAGCTCTGTTGTGAGTTTGTGGGAGGATGAGATGGGATTGTGTGCGTTGGGGGTGGAGATATACGAGATAGCAGTTAGTGGAAAGAAAGGAAATATTTGACAGAACATTTAACTAAATTAGGTTTATGCAAGTCAAGAAAATAACCATCAGTATCCCATTTAGATGTTATTTTGTTTTGATATAAATGCTAAAAAAATGGATAGATGTGTAAAATAATCTGATATGGAGCCTCCACAGCTCAGTGAATTGAACTAAGTGTATTATGATACAGAGGAAGAGGTAATGTTGATGTGAATTGTTGGGGGGGGGTTGGTGGCAGCTAATGTTAATGGTCGCCTCTGGCTATGACTCCTGCCCCTGAATTCTGTGAAGAAAGATGATGGGAATAAACAGGGGAGGGGGAGAGAAGAAGAAGACTGTCAGAGTGAATACTGGTCACAGAGAGGAGAGGGTGACGATCGACTTAAGTGAGAGGAGTCGCCACAGGATGGGTCAGCGAGACAAGCAAGGCACGGCAGTGCCTGACCAGTCACAGCCAAAAATAGACAGCGATACAGAAGTAGAAGTGATATTTCTAATTAGGTCCCAGAAGTATGGCAAAGGGTAAGAAATAAAGTTCACACCATCGAGCAGTGGAGGGGTATATCCTTGATATGCTGGTCGTCTCTATCCTCGCTTCTAACCTGGTGAGGTCTTGCTCTCAGGTAACTTAAAGAAACATTTCAATGAAGCTAATGTTTCTTGCAAGCTAACTTTGTTGTGGTGCTACCCTGGATGTGTTAGCTGAAACATATGCTTAGATGGTCTTTTTTTGTCCTCATGTTTGCCACTAGAGAAAAAAACCCCCACTAACATCAGCCCTCACTCCCGGGTCAAATGACTCTGCAGTAGACATGGTTTTTTTATTGCTCTGGATCTGATTGGCAGTGATGGAAATGTGACACCTGGTCTAACACACTAATTTGGCAAGACATTGAGGTGAGAGTGTGCTTTAGTTTTCGGTATGCTCGGGATGTCGCACGTGATGCACCTGGAGAAAAACTGAGAGGCAAACTCCTAACTGGCAATGGGAAAGGAATATTTTTTAGTATGTTAATCTGCATTTAAAAACCTGTGTACCTACTAATGTTGGTGTGAAAGAGGTGTGAATCTTACATACTTGGTAAACACAACTTGTGCATGAGCAGTACTAATTGCAGACCGTTCTTCGGCAACCTCTGGATAAAGGATATAGCTGCAGCCAACTTCTAAATAGTCTTAATTTTGTCCCTTACCCTGTACCATAGAAAACACATCTCTCCCATAAACAGTCTGTATTTGCCTGTTAACATTAATCTTGCAATTTACTCACCATGTGTGTCAGCAGTAGGGTTCTGTCTCCGGAAGCTAGGTTGACCACGAATTGTTGCCTCTTGAATACTGCTACTTACTAAACATAACTAGCTACTCCAACTCGGGGTTTTTCCTGGCCGAAAATAAGGCAGGGATGGTATTGAGCCAAGGCCGGGGGCAGACACTTACAAAGCCATGCACAGCTCCACTGCCCCCAGCAGAGCGCACTGAGCCGGGGCAGGGACCCCGGGACTCTGGACAGCTGTACTGCCCGGCCCGGAGTGCACACAGCCTGGCCACAGCACCACTGAGTCAAGGCAGACACCCAGGGAGCCATGCACAGCTCCACTAAGCTGCTTCCAGCTCTCTTTTCATACATGTTTGGACAGTAAAAAAGTTAGTTTTTTCTTTACAGTTTTTACCAGCTCTGTCAGCACCAGGGATTTTCTAATAGTTTTGTTAGCCTAAACAGCTGAGCAGAGCTGCAAAAACAAGGATTAATGTTTTCCTGTCCTTTTGATTTGGACCCATTTTGTTCTTATTCTCTCCTTCGACTGAGAAAATAGGGGCACGTGGTGAAACAAAAAGGCCCTCTTAATGCCAATTATCAGTACTTCTCTTGCCCCTTTCCCGTCACTCATTCCTTCTTCTCTGTGTTCTGTTATGTGTCCATGTAACACACATGCATACACAATGTCACCTGTCCTGTCCTTGAGTTTTAGAGAATATAACTCTCTTATGCAGAATTGAGCCCGCTCCAAGCTCTGCTTTTGAGCAATAATAGTCCCACAAATGACAGATTTTAAGTTGAACTTGGAGGACAAAAAGTTAATCATACTATTGTTGTGTAGCATCTTAAGCGTTGTGAAGATTTAGTAAATGTATGTAGTTGGAGATCAGCTACGCAACCTGTGACGACTTCAGTTTAAAAAACAAAAATTAGATTTGACCAGTATTTTGTGGTTAAAATGCATGCCAACTGTATATATTAGCATAGCAGCAAATTTTTCCCGGACTTTCACAGTTTTTTCCCAAAAAATTGTATTTCCAAAGTTGGTGCCAAAGTACTAAACATAAATTGCTATACCCAAACTGAAATCTAAATAAAATAATTGCTTATACTGCTTCAGGAAAAAAAAATCCTAGAACGCATCTAAAGCCCAAAACATCTAAACAATGTTTGTCTTGATTGAATGTGGTTCTGACTGTGACTGTCTGGGGGACAGCAGCCTATAGTTTGGCAGACGTCCCGGCCCTGGGAGGCGCGCTTCTGACCTTAAACTATCACCTGATATCATCTGATATGCAGCGAACACTGAGCAGTCCTGTGAGCGACTCTGAGCAATGCCCTACATGCTCGGATTGGAGGAATAGTAGCGCATGGCGCAGCTGATCATGAGCTCGAAAAACACTGTTTGTCATTGAACAACTGGTGATTGTCCACTGGTGCAAAATTAAATTACCAGTCACATACAGTTTAAGGGGGCTTAAACTTGTCAGGCCCAATCATGGCCAGAGGTGATCAGTGATTCCCACAGGCCTGATGTGGTTTCAAAAGATCTGTCAACAATTTTAATGATGAATTCACCAAACATCTTAACTATGTCAGAGCAAAAAACAATTATGATACCTGTGCAGACCAGAAATGTATACATTAGAAATCTTAAAAAAATGTATGTATCTTTCCATCCAAGAAGTATTGAGGATACATCTTGAGATTTGATCACTCGGAGCACATCCATTTGTGCTCTGGACCGAATATGTTAAGACATAGACGTAGATTCTGCTGTAGTAAATGAAACTTTTGCAATACATCCATGTTGAAAATGATCAAGGAGAAGAGAGATGGTTGGTGTATTTCAATACCTTGCGGCAAAGATCTGATGGTTGCACCACACGTTGGCTACCTGGGATATGTTGTTGCCTGTAAAACATGCTCTGTCAGACACTGTAGGCAGCAGCATGAATTTTGAAACTTTCAGTAGACTATTGTTCACACCTTGTGCTAAAACTAAGTAGATAACGGGGGATAAATACTCGAGGAATTCATGTTGATTCCATGACTTGATTTAGCACAAAGATTGGTCAAAGTTTCTACATGAGAAACTTCTGTTGGGATCAGGATTTTTTGTTGATGCATGGAATGTGTGTTTACATGACCTGAATACTGCTGTAGATTCACACAATGAGGGTAATAAGATGCTGTACAAATGTTTGAGGAGCTTTTACCTTAGTTCTTGGTTAATAAGGCCTGGTCACACAAGACAATGGCAACATTTTTGAAGGTCATTCTCATTTTTTGTGTGTGGCTTAAAAATTCAATTCAATTGTGACAAGATCCTTTGGGCCATTAGGATCTTTGGGATTGTTTGTGTCAACTGCACCATGATGTGCTGAGTAGTGGTCAATAGCTTTATATTCACCAGGTTTTAGGAGTGACTAGGAAAAAATGTGTTCTACAAATGCAGCTTATCTTAATCTAGGTGGTGGAATAGTTGCACGAGAAGTGGTATTTGGATTCTATCAGCCACTAGAGGGAAGTTCTGGTTGTGCTAGAGTGTAATTGCTCATACAAACCCAGAAAGACTTTATGCTGGAGACTTGATCCACAATCTGAAAATGTAACCTTGAATACGATCCTCGACTGAGAATGTCTTGAATTTCGATGAACATAGAGCTTTGATACTTCCTCTCATTCCCATCTGTCATTAGTAATTTTTGGCTGATTGGCAGGTTGATGTGATGCCAGAGCTCGGATCAGGATCAGCAGCAGACTGCTGAAGCAACATTATGCCTGCCTGAGTGTGAGATGCTGAGTTAAACGACTGGAGAGTGCACCAGGGTTTAAGAAGCTTTTATTTAAAAATGTAGGCAGGTTAAGAAGTTAAGCTGCCGACGTCACAAAGCAAACATTTTAGTGTTGAATTAGTTCACATGGTCTTTTTATCCCCCTGGAATATAAGGTGAGGGTTACAATGATCAGCGTATCTGTCATTTCAACCCTTATCATTTAGTTTCCAGAGCAGAACTCATTGGAATTTTATCATGAAACTCTTAATGAGGTATTGGAAGTGTTGCCTTTTGATATTTTTAGTTTCATGTGATCAATTAACTGCAATTGCACCAAATGATCTGCTCTTTTAGTTTTATGACTGCCAAGGGATACATAGTCTCCTAACCACTCTATTGTATTGAAAAACATTGGCCTCTGAACAAGACAATGGCATGTGTAGAAATGTTAGTTGACTTTGCATAAGCAAAATGAAATTTGAAGTGCCTTATTGGGGATTTTCTTTCCTGAAATCCATAAATCAGAACTACTGCACTTTGACCCGGTTGACGCTCTAATGTTGCTTCATGTAATTTGAATCGGAACCTCATTCTGAGGTTTAATTTATATCCTGTGCTTAAGGTATATTCCACATCTGCATCGGCTGCCCTGTTATTGGGGAAAATCTACAAATAACTTAATAAAGAAAAATGTACTTACTCAAAGGAAGGTGAGGATATCACCTAGTTGTTTCAATTTCTTCCTCTTATTCAGACACTGTCAACTCTGTTTGAGCTGCAGCTGAGGGGAAATTGAGACTTTGTATCAAGTTACATTTCACAGTGTGTTTTGTGCTCATTCTTTTGTATTTTGACTGATCAAGACGCCCCACTTACTGCATGATTGTTAGATTGTATCTCCCGTGTGATTCTCCCTGATAGTTTGTGGTTGTTTCTGCAGTCAAAATTCCAGCACACATGACTGTTTAGCAAAGGTCAGAGTTGTTGGTGGCAGGAAGTTTGAGTCTCACTATTTCTCAAACTTTGTCATTTAAAACGAATCAAATTTAAAAAATCGTAGAAGTTGATGACATGTTTCATCCTGCGATGGAAGGTTTCGTATGAAGTTCTAAATATGAGCTGATTTCACATTTTTGATCCATCTCGCTGATTCCCATTCTGGTTGTAGAGCACGTTAAGGATAGTTTTGTTACATGATCTGTTTTGACTCGATTGTGTGTTCATGTCAAACATCTCCATCCATTGGATTCTGTAACAGTGCTTCCTTCTGCCTTACAGCATGGTTGTATAGTCATGCTCCAAATATGACTTGTGGTTTATCTTTGTACCTAAAGGATTGTTAAACTGTAAAACTGCTTTCAGACATGCACTGAACCTCTGACATTTTTCTGAAATCATCCGGAGGGGCTGTACATGAGAATGTGAATATCTGAATCACTTGTTTGGACATCCTTAGTAAAATGTCCAGAGGATGTCTGAGTTGGCGTGCGGATGACGTTTCTAACATCCGATGGATGCAAAACTGAAAATAAGACATTACGAAAAAGGATAGGTAAATCTCGAAAGAGAGGTGTCATACACTCAGAAGATGCAGAAGAAAATGCCAGTTTAGGAAGATGAGATATGGGATCCTGGAGTGATTTTTGTCCTGCCCCCTACGTACTCAACTCAGGCTTGTAATAATCTCCCTCTTTGGTAACTGTGCGCAATCACTGGACTTCTCAACAGGCCTGGAAAAAAAAGGCGAGTTTCTATTTTCTGTCTATATCCCTAAGCCTATGACTTTTCTTATGTTGCTCCAAAACTAAATTTGACATTTTGTGACTTTTAGTTAATATTCTGCAGATTGGGTTTCCTCCACAGATTCTGTAAACTCTTAGTCAGTATTGGCTCCTCAGTTCAAGAAATTCATGTTCACTTTCATTCTCTGCCAAGCAGTTACAGCAACGTTACCCAGCCTGACCTGCAGTTATTTATGATTTTGTTTTTGTTCTCTCGCTGTCTCGTCTCAGGGATGCGAAGAGGTGTTGTGCACCAGTATAACCTGATGAAGAAACAGTGACCTGAACACACTGCAGTGGAGTTTAGCTCCAGATATAAAGTTGTGTGTGTTGTGCAAAAGGTGCTGGACAGCTTACTGTGTGTCACACTGGTGTTGTAAAGGTTCAGGACCCCTGGACCAAACTTCTGTCTGACTGGTTTGTTGTAAGGCTTCATCTAGAGATTATTTTCTTTATCAATTCGATTTATCAGTCATTTGTTTTGATCGATCTTTTTATTCGTTAAATGATTGCAGTGTCTTGGAGCTCTAAGTCACATCCTCAGTTTTCATCTTTTGTCAGTCCAGCGATCCACAACCCAAAGATTGTCTGTTGACAATGACAACAAGCAGCAAATCCTAATATTTGAGAATCTAAAAGCAGTTTTGCTCTGTTAAAGACTTAAAGGTAATCATTTTCTAAGTTGCAGCAGGATTTTCAGTCTAGAGCTGCAAATCAGCAACAACCATCCATATAGCTCAACAGTCCCTTTAAATTGAGTCATACTGAACCAACTTCATACACTCATAGAAATCAATTCCTTTTAATATGCCTGATTTCATTTCCCATCAAAATTCATAAAATATTTGCTGGGAAATGGCGACAATGTAAAATAAATAAATAAATATTGCAAGGTTAAACAAAGGGGGCTTTGCCCCTTTGCTCAGATCCATGCCAATCAAAAAAAACAATAGACGGGCGAAAACATGACATCCATGGCAAAGATTTTGACATTAAAATAATAATTTCTTTCAGATAGTTGCAGCTTCCAAACTGTGGATTAAATGTTTTTACTTTCTCACACAACGGTAAACTGAACATTTGTTGGCACTATGACTGTGAGAAATGATATCAGGCTATTTTCATCCTTTTTGTTTGAGCGACAACCGGTTGAATACCTGGTTAGTGGTTGTTCCTGGTTGAATTCCATGTAAATCAGAGCATCTTTATGTTAAACATTTAGTTTTGTTAGAGTTTCATAATGTTTGTCATTTTATACATTTGATTTGCCTAACCATTAATATTTCTGTTATGCTGAACAAAATTGTTCCCAAATCCCTTATAATATTCTGCACACAAGACTACGTATGTTCTCATAAATCTGTATTGACACGTGCTTGGTGTTGTTAGAGACATAGTCTGCCAAAGGACTTTATTCCCCGCTCCCACTCTCTCTGGCATTGTCCCCTGACATGATCATCCTTAAGGAGCTTACTGAGCTCCTTGGTGTAAATGGCTCGGCAGAGTCTCTGTGAGCAGCTTTCACTCCCTTGTATTGCTACATGTGGTGACACTGCAGCCAAAGACACCAGGAAGCAAGACTTCTGACTTAAAGACACAAGCCAGGTTAAAGTGAAGTGAGCTCAGCTGCTCTGTTTGTTTTTATGATATTTATGTTATATTTTGACCAGGATGGAATAGGATTCATCATTGTTGCTTCTTTTCATGAGGGACGCTGTATTTTGCCATAGACATCTCATTCATTATATGGGTAAAAAATTAGTTATCACTAAAACCAAGGTTGATTTTTTGAAAACTGGTTACTTGTTGATTCTTCAGTTTACTTTGTGTTTCTGTGATTCGCTCGAGTAGTACTCGTTGTAGTGAAGTGTTTTCTGTTGCAGAATTAACAATCCATGAACAGGTTACTATAAAGATCCGTTCTACATGTGAGGGATTGGAAAAGAGCAGCTGAGCAGAGTCTCTTGTTGACCGGTGCCAAGTAATGCGCCTGGATGCAGTGGTGCTGCCAAGAGTGGTGGTGTGGGGTTGGTTGGCCCAACCCTGCGGCTGAAGAAAATCCTAGAGGAAATACTGTCAAATGATCTATTGAGAGCCTGCTTGCCACAGGTAGATAAGACAAGTGATGGAAAAGTTAATTAAAACAGAGAAAACAGGCAAATAGTTTTCCTGAGACAAGCCAGTGAGTGAATATGGGCAAAACTGTGAGAGAAAAACAATCTCCTCTGTGTTTAATCTCATGTGTTGTTTGATTAATGTGATGCAATTATCATTGTAGATGGAATCAGTTTCTTTTCTCACTACAAATGGACCATTGTAATGTTCCCAGAGCCAGAGTTTTAATTCTGCCGATCTCGATGTTTCCACAGAGTCGACCGGCCCCGCCAAGGTGGTGAAAGCAGGAAACCCGCCCAAAGCCAGACGTGGAGGAAAGGTAATGATGCATGTTTGTGTGTCTCTGTAAATGATGTATTCAGTAATGCTCCATTTAAAGTTAAGATGTATTCATAATAACTACCAGCACCAGCATGGCTTCCTTTGGCAGTTACCAAAAACGGGTATATTAAGTAACAGCTGCAATGTGAATTATGTCCAATTTACAGCTTCAGTTTTCTCTAAGACACGTTGACGATTGATAAATTGACTTCGTGCATCTTCTCACGGTATTCTGGTGCTTTTCTAAAAGATCACTGTCATTTCTAATAATTGTTGCATCAGTAGTTTTTTGCTTAGTAACTGTTCCCTGTTCTCTTTACTTAAGTGTTTGTTTTCAGCTGAGAGGATAATCAAACCACAGATGAATGTTTTTAACTAACTGAAGAAAAGAACTACACAATAGGGACATCATGGGGTCCTGTTAGGCAGATGTTTTGGGGGAAGAACTAGTTTAGATGCTTCCTTATGTTTCTAGCCTATGTGCTAAGCCAACTGCTCTCTGACTCTACCTTTTAAACTAATTATCATACTTCTCTGGTGACGATCAAGTTCAAGACTTCATGACTGACATACAGAAATGACCTGTGTGTGTGTACTTGCATGTAGAGCTGAGGAGTGAGATCTGATCACAAGTGGTCACACATTGTAATGGCAGGTCTGAACTGACACACTTTAAACTGTCAACTTGTGATTGGATCAGAGACGGACGTTAATACTAAGTATAAGTATATGGCCAGATACAAGCAGATCCATTTAATCCATTAAGACATGCAGTGCAGAATAAAAAACCTCTCAAACCCTTAGTGCTGTTTTAAAATGATCCCCTAAAACCTGAGGGTTTTCTGAAGTGCTGACAGAATTAACACATACTTAAAATTCTCAGCCTCTGAAACAGATATACATGAAATAAAAAGGTTTAATAGCTTAAACATTTGGCTTTCATTTTAAAACATTGCAGTTTCCCTAAACATCATAAACATTTTTTAAAGACAAAGAAAACTCACAGGGATCCCCTCCTCTGCCTCCTACGACATAGCCTTGGTCAGTGGGTCGATGGGCACATCTGAATCCTCTCCATTGTTTTTGTCATATCTGCTGTGATCTACTTCATCTATCTCCTTGCTTAGATCATCTGCCATTGTCTGAAATCCAAGTTCAACAACCTTTCTTTGCGCTAACAAACTCAATATATTTCGGCGAATCACAAAGTATTCCATCGGTCACATGTTTTGATGGCCTCATGGATGATACACACAAGTCTCATCCATCTCTAAATGGAGAAAGACAGACGTCACACCCAGTCTTTAAACCTATTTTCAGCTTTACACTGAGCTTCATTTACTGTATGTCACAATCTGGAATTCATAATCTCTGTAAATGTTCAATACATGTTTACAGCTGCTAATACACCAAAATACTTGATTAGTATACTTGAATACTGATTATAGATTGATAAAACAAACGTATCTATAATAATGGTGAATCTTAAAGTCTTTGGCCCGGCAGATAAAGCAAACACACTTCGCTCAAAGCATGTCATTCACAACTTCATACCGTCTGCTGGCAGTGTCTGCTTTACTACTGCAGGGCTGTTAACACACCTTCACCACAAATGTTTATGACGCTCTGAGGTAACCCCAGTGTTGCAGGAAAAAAAGAAATTGGCAAACTACAGGAAGCACTCGGCTAAATGCTGGAGGACAGCAGAGTAGCTAGTTGACAGCAGGCAAGACAAGAACAAGTGTCTTTTAGATTTCTGTGCAGGATTTTACGGCCTCTACAACGAACGCAGGCAGATTTCTCTATTTCTCTTTTTTTTTTATTATCTTGGTTTGATCTGTGAACTGAGGATGAAATGCAAAACTAATGAAAGTACTTTCAGTCTTCTCACTCTTGTTTCCTAAACCTGCTCACACAAAATGTAACCAACCCAGAGTCGCCTTTTTGTTTTATATCCCACATACCTGTGAAAATTCTGCTCCTTCACTTTTGTTTTATTTCTTTGTTTTTGCGTAGGTTGGAGATTTTGGTGATGCAAACAGTTGGCCAACTCCAGGGGAGATTGCAACCAAAGACATGCAGGTAGGTGTTGTTTGTTTGACAAATATTGACTCACAGTTTGGTAGAGACACAGAGGACACACTAATGAGATGAGGGTGGTGTCTTGGACCACTGCAGTTGAATCGTCCTGATTTCTACAACAGGCTCTAGTAAAACTGGGAGAAATTTGATTCTGGAATAAACAAAACATTTTATTCCACATGTTCTCAGACTTGTATGTTTTTAGTGTTTACAGTTTTCCAGGCCACAGCAATTTAGTCCACAAGAGACAAGCTGCAGAAATCTTTGGCAGTCAAAGTCAGAAATGGTTACATGAGGTGACCATGGACTCTACTAGAAGCTACATGTTTCTTAAACATTCACATCTATGAGAAATATCTGACCACCCGGGCAACTTAATAGTGCCTCCAGACCTGGTGCAGGGGAGATTTATTTTGTTGATGTTAGTGAAGGTGGGCAAAGGCTGCATCCATCCTTATGTTTTTGTTTTTTTAACAGTGTTGTAAAACTAAAACCAAATTTTTCATATTTTCTGCCCTCCAGCCGGTTGCAGCTCTCACTAAACTCAACTAAAACATGGTCAGCTGAGCTCAAACTCCAGAGTATTGTGGATGACAGGTGTAAACAGCAACAGTGACACATTTACAACTAAAATGAAATAGTATGGATGTAACCAATGTGTCGTGGTTCCTAGGTGTGATTACAATTCAAGACCTTGTTACTGAAAATCTATTGAAAGACAGTGAAAAGACAATATTCTCAGTGAAACACAATATATGGGTGAGGTGTAGTTACAAGAGATTTAAATTATGTGTTCGGATCAGTCAAAGTGGGTGTAACTCAACAAATACAGCAGTGCAGTACAGAGCGGTAGTGAGAGACTTGGCTGAACTGCTTGTTTCCTTCCAAATCTCACTCCTTTATGTCGCTAACTCACACACCTGACACATGATACTGCTACTGCATCCCAGGAGCAAACGGGAACACTTTTGTATACTGGGTGGGGCCGGCAACTCACCCTAAACTGCCCCTGAGTCCAAGATGACTCATCAAAACTCAAGAGACAAGGGAGGGAGGTTTTGATATAAACTGGGAAATTGTATTTCTGTTAGTTAACTGTGTCTGTGTGATGATAAAACAGGAATTGGTGTCACTCCTGTGTTTGCAGGGGATCATGGGATGGTAACACCAAAGCTAGAGCCGGGAATCATAATACTTTTGAGTTGTTACCTCAGTGATTATGTGACCGTGACTATGTATTGGGTGCATGACTAAGCGCTTCCACACAGCATTAAGTTGATTGGTGATGGTATGATGTCAGAAAAAAATACTTACTAGTGATGGAAACCAGATAAAGGTCAGACGGGAATTAGTTTCAGAATTTAGTTTGATTTTCAGGTTGTTCTCAATTAAAAGTCTGATCAAATATATGTAAGAAGAGAGTGTGTTTATTAAGGAACATCTCAGTAGTTTACAGTCTCTTATTCACCAATCAGTCAGAAGTAGATGCTCAACTTGTCCTGCTACTTCACTGTAGTGAGCGTGTGTGCAGTTTTCTACAATAGGTATTTTAGTGGTTGTGGCTGTAATTACATAGCAGCTCGACAGACAGAGCCGTCTGCGTCTGCTGACCCAACAGCACATTTCTTTCTTTTAGTGTCAGGGTTAGCGAAGGCTCACCACCACACCAAGACCTCTCGAACTCTGAGGGGACAAAACAAAGATGGCTGACCACAAAGCAGGCATCAGGCACAGGGCTCCAACTCTGAATTTATTCCTGTTTCTATTAGTAACCATGGAAGTGGACATTTTTTTTGTCTAATTTGACTAATAGACTGACAGAAAAAAGTCAACAATTAAATCATTATTCAAGACATAAACCAAGCAAAAATGCTAACCATGGGTTAGTAGCAGTCACAAATTTGGAGATGCAATGCTCTTCTAATCTAAATCTTTGGAGGTTTTGACTTCCCTTGAAACAGAGAAAAAGAGACATCAGACATGGTCTCAACTGTAAACACTCGGCACCTGTTGCTTGCTCTGGATTGTCTTAGTTTAGGTGTCATGGCAGCTTGTGCCATAAATCCAACATATGGATTATTTGAAAACTACTTACACTCATACGCTATGGCTGTTGGTCTGAACAGGGGATACGTCTAATTTGTTTCCACTTACAGTAGTAGGAATAGCGAATCACCCCCACCTCAGCCAGTTTCTATTTCCAATCCCCGGACGATAGTGTGTCACCAAGAGAGCGACCCTGGTAACCTCCCCTATTTTAGACAGCCAGGTCTGGAGAGAACACGAAGAAGCGTCCGCGTCGCCAAGCAGGAAAATGTGGGTCACATCATCATAGCCAGAAATAACCTGTGGGTACGGTGACATAGGCTGAGTATTGAGATGACAGCCAAGCCACGGGAAGGGATGTCCTTTTAGGGACCCCCCTCAATAAACAGCCCCTGGATCTGTGTTGCTGCTATTCTTAGAGCGCTGGAGTTCACTGTCCATCATGTTACATTTAAACCTATACCCCTGTAACCTGTTCACCAGCTATGAATGATGGGAAACGGACACTGAAACTTGAAGTTTTGATTGCAGGGTTGTGCTGTAGAATTTATTGCCTTAGGTGAAGTTAAATATAAATATTTCCTGCAACATTTTTTGTTGTTTTGAAGGCGTCTGCCCCGGGATATTTGTCCTGCTGCATTTCTTCAAATGTGGAAGACAATACCCCCCCAAAAAGTGTTCAGAGTATATGTCTGAAAACAGCTTTACTCGTTTTGTTATTTTAAAATCTTTAAAAATCCATTGGCGTCTCCTTTAACTGGTATGATAAGAGATTTTTGGTGGCAGCAGGAAGTAGTTAGTGTAAGGAAATGGTTGGATACCAGAAGAGTTAGTCCACAGCGGGTTGTGTTGGTTAGAACCTTGTGTGTGATTATAAGTAAACCAAATCAAATGAACATACTGTATGTAGCTAGTTGTCTTATCGGTTATTGCTTCATGTTGTTGTCTGTTTTATATCCAGAGTAAAACATTTTCAGGGTTTGGGTTGTTAGGTTGTTGATCTGAGGTTTGTATTACTCAAACTGCAGCTTTGATCAGGTTTCTTAATTTGTTGGTGGTAAAACAAACTGCAACAACAGCTTCGTCTGTACCTTCCTGTGTTGGAGGAAGAGTGAATCAGCATCCTTGTGATCTCATCATCACTGTCTACATTTTCACAACCGTTGCACCTCATGTCTTCATCTCTTTTGATTCAGAAAACTCACTCACACCTGAGCTTTGAACACAGTCTTCTACTCCAGCCACGATTTCCATCATTTCACACATCTCTGCCCTCACTAAAAATAATTGCCTCTTATTCCCATCTGTGCAGACTCCAAAGCAATAAACAGAATAAATGTGTTGCCTGCCTTCATGTAATGACACAGCATTAGCCATTTAGCTGCTGAAATGATATTGGATGTACTTTATAAAACCCAGAGGGAGCTCAGTAGAGTGTAGATGCAGCAGATGCTTCTTATAATCCACAGCTTGTGCAGCATTCACTTGGCATTTTCACTGTTTGATGGCAACAGGAAAAAGCATGTTACCATCATTGTTGTTTGGGCAGAGTAACACAACACAGATGAGATTTTAAAGAAGCAACAGTGTGGGGGTTTTCAGGCCCTCGTTGCATAAAATGAACAGATTAGGACTCACTGATGATTCAAACCTGGTCCCAAACATTGACATAGACTCATAACTCCTGTTCATTTTCTGTTAAGCAATAGAGCTTGTTGTACATTTTCTACATTCTGTGTGTGTGTTTGTGTGTGTGTGCGTGCTCATCATGGTCCACCTCATTGTCGTCTCTAAACTGCTCTTCCCTCCCTCTGTTCAGATCGAGGCAGTGACACGGACCGTGTCCTGCCCGCCGACTGTCAGGCAGGTCAGAGACTCATGGAGATTCAGTGTAAGTTCAACCTGCAGCCCATAAACCCTGCAGCCTGCCCACCTGCTGTCATCCAGTCTGATTTATAATTTACTAACAATAATTTGCTCAATAGTCAAACTTACCTGCACAAAACAAGAAGAATCTATAATTTGACTCTCGGCAATGAAAGAAACATCATGTTGATGTTTATATATCGACCACTTGTCTAATGCTGCAAGTTAGGCCATAAATCATATATATATATATAATTTACATACGCAGAACCAGAGAGTATGTGCTCATGCTATGCTTTTTGGGGTTTCTATTTTTCTATTTACTTAAGTGTGTTCTTTAGCTTTTTTATCTCATCCCACGAGGTTTTAAATTCACCTGTGTCTGTTTGGTTGGTTATTTCTACTCTCCACAAAACTTGGTTGAGGAACAGTGCAGATGTCCAGTAGATTAAGAGACAACTGTGTGGCTAAATGGTTGTTGGTAATAGAGGAACAAAACTAAACCTAAATGGATGTTGAGGTCTAATTGAGAAATCTAGGCCTGGATCAAGGCAATACAAATAAAAGTAATATTAATCTACATTCTTTGTGCAAGGCCTTTGCACAACATTAATGTAATGAGAGCAACCTTTGGCTAAACCAAACTGAAAGAAGAAAACAAATGTTATATTAACAATATTACAACTAGAGTGCATATTTCAAAACAGAATACTACTATTATTTTTTATATATATATATATATTTTTTTTTTTTACATATTTCTGGGTTACAGTGTCGCAACCTCGAGCCTCTAGGGGGCGTTTACCACGGCAACACTTAGCTGTGAAGTTCTGTTGTGCACTGCAGACTGGAGTCATGCTGTTTTATTACTGCTGAGACAAGGCCCTTTCCCTTCCAAATTTCAATTTACATAAAGTTATCTATCCATCAGTAGTGATATAAATTGTCCCTTCAGCCAACATCACGAAGAACGTCTGTGAAGGCTTGATATAAAGACTCCATATGATGTGGAAGTCATCCAGATTTTAAGTCACTGCTCTCAGGCAGGGTTTGCCATGTTGGTTTGGTGTCGTCCCCCTGGCCGGTGTTTCATGAACCAGTTAATCCTGTTTTTAACCTGCTGCACTGTTTGAAGCGCCAGACATTTTTAGCAGCTTGACTCATTTTGGATTTTTTCTGTTGTTAAAATCCAGCATGCAGCCCTGTCTGTTTAACCCTCCTCTTCCTTCCTCACCTCATTTTGAAACATTATGGTTGACAACACATTAAAAATATAATATTAATATTAAACTTTAATTTCTATAGTGCAAGGTACATGGTGCTTGGCAAAACAAAAGTGCAAAGTTAGAAAATCATAGAAAACACAGATTATACTCAGCAATGCAATAAAAAACAATAGAACATTACAAATACATTTAAAAAATATTAAAATTTAATAAAATACCTTATGAGGCTTTTTGCTAGGAGTCTACAAGACCGCATCTGCATGCAGGTATTGGAAGAGTATTGACACCACATAAACTAAACCTATGTGTATAATATAAGTTTCTGCGTCATTAAAAGCACAGTAGAGAGAGTTTTGGCTTTAGGCTCTTTGTGTAACAGCCCTGTCGTTGCGGAATGAATCATCACAGTCATAATGAACATTTACATAGTTTACATAGTTTAACATATAAATGAAGCCACCTACGCTGAGTGTTCCAAAGGGTTGTAGAGTTTCACTACACACTTAGCAGAAAGTTAAGTCTATAAATATATTGAAATAAAAAAAATAATAGGAGGATCCTCGGGCAGTTCTGATTGTAGCCTGGGCAGATGGAAATAATTATAGAATATTAAATTAAAAGCATTAACATACGTAACATATTTATCTTTATAAACTTGCAACCGACCAAAAATGATGAGCGCAAGGATCAGAGGTGTTTTAGCCTGTGACCTATATAATTCCTGATTCTGTTAGATCTGAAATAATTTCTCTGCAATTGGCTTATAACAAGTTATTTATTATTTGCATATTTGCAATATTGTTTTGCTCATTTCCAGAATTATTGTTCGTGTGCTGAGAGTCATTGTTTAAAAGTTTTAAGACAAATGGTGCATGTTTGAGGGTAGTCTTTGATTCTAAGGCTGAGCGCGTCAAGGTGTGAGGGTGTGTGCACTGAATGGTTTGTGAAATGAAATGTGTCATACCTCAGGATTACTCACTAGACTAAAGACAAACGCTTTGCATGACTTCTAGGTAGAACCCCTCAGGCCTATCACACTGTGCAGATCTGTGTGTAGCTGATAGCTGCGCTGCTGTAGCACAGAGGAGGAGGCTGGACTCTGTTTGATTTGAATAAAGCCACATATTGGCTCTGTGAGCAAAGATAAAGACCACGGGCGATTCCATGTGTGTAACTGCTCGCTGCTCTGCCTGAGGACGGAGGTAGAACATGTGTGTGTTGCTCTGCTGCAGATGAAAATGAGACTGAATAAAAGATGGAAGAACAAAAACTCATAACCACATGCAAAGTCTGCTCTTTAACCCAGCCACTTTTAATGCTTCCCTGAGGAGTTGCTCTGTCAACTTGAAGGGTAAAAATACTTAAAACACTCCACAAACTAGATTGTTGGGTATGGCACACTTTAGTCTTAAGTTTTTTTTTATTCCTAATTATCTGCTCTTTCCATTTTTTATTTAGTTTGCACTTTGCATAACAGATTTGAAATACTACACTATGTAATAAGTACTGGTTGTATACTGGAATTACTGCAGTAACAGGGTTGTAAAGATTTAGCAGGGTTGGATATAGAGCCAGACTGGTTTATCAGTTGAGCCTTTCACAGACAAATTTTCACTTGTTTGCCGATATGAAAACGTTTCTTTCACTGAAAAAAACAACTCAAGATCTGTATTTTTATGTTTTTGTTTACAAAAGTCACACTTATTTACTAAATTCAAGTTCTATATGTTAGATGTATTTTTTTTAATTCTCTTATATCGTAATTGGAATCTACCTCAAAATCCATGTGTCCGACTGTAATTAAATATGTTTTTCCTGATGTCGTAGAAACTTCCAGTAATCCTCCCCCATGATGCTTGTCAGACTTCCTGTTCTTGCATGACATGCTGTCTACAACAACAACAGTGGATTTACCACTTTACCTCTTCAACTCTTAGTATTTATAGAATAACCACCCATTGATTTCACAGACGCTGACAAAAGAAACTAATTTCCTAGCTGGAAAACTGCAACGACAACTGTCACTGTGCTTTTATCAGCCGTAACTTTCTCAATAAACCTAAAATGTAATCTAGCTGACAAGTTTAAAAATAAGACTTATTATTATTGGCTACATATATTATGTCACACTAGACTACTGAGACTGAGGCTGCATGTGGCATGTGAAAGGTCAGCAAAGTGTCAGGTTATGTAAAAGCTAAAAGTGAAGACCAGCTGTCATTACTCAGTGTTGGATACTGAGTATCTCTCAGACCAGAGCTTCATGCCCACCATTGTGACATAGTTAGCAATCCAAAGCTTGACATTATTTGCATTGCATACATGCCTGATAGTTAAGGTTATTAAGCTTTGATTGGACTAATAGCTTTTCTTACATGGACTGGTGTGACATGCAGATGTGCTGTAGAAGTGATGAGGACTTCATGTCTCTTCTCTGACTAAACATCAATGAAGAGAACTTTCAAAACTCTGATCTCAGCATTGAAGTAAAAAGGAAAAATCAGGCACTGGCAGATCAAGATGGATTTTAACAGCCCCAGACAAATGTTTATTTAGATATAGGTCAGTGTTTAATGATGTGTGTGTATGTATGTGTTGCTTTGATTGAGTGTCAGAAAACAGCTCTTTGGCAAATGGCCTGTTTTTGGTTGGATTTATTCAGCAGGTACTGTGTCTTTCTGTTTGACATGTCTGCTGTCAAAAATGTGTTACTGTATAAACTGTAGTGAGCTGTTTTTTTAATATTCTATTGGACTAGTGCTGCCTGAATGTATTTCTGTGCAGTTTTATGTTTAGAACTCAGATTTAACTTTGCTGAATCAGAAAAGAACCCTGGTAAATGTATATATGTGCTAATGAATTCAGTTTAACTTCCTGTGTAAAAGAAGTGTTTCGCAAAACAGTTTTGTGCGAGGTTAATAACATGTTAACCTCTGTTTTTGATACTTCACTGTCCCTCAAGCTCTTCTTCTAAACGTGTGTCTGTATTATCCTGTTTTGTGTCCAGGTCCCAAAGAGGACGATGACCAAGAAGGAATCAAAGGACAAGAGCAACGAGGAGAGCAAGGAGAACCTGAAGGCCAAGTCAGATGACTCTGGAGAGGAGAAGAATGGCGACGACGACTCCCAGAAGAACGGCTCGAAGAAAAAAGGTGAATCTAATCGGACAATATGACTGAAGTGCACACGTTTGTACTTCTCATAGAAAAGACAGTCTTAGTTGTTTTATGTCGGATATACATTTTGCTAAACACAGTGCGTCCTCCATAGAGTGATTTTTGTTCTTGACGTCGGTTACGGCTTCTTTTATAAATTTGAGGTGACAGAGTAGAAGCTTGTGATGCTTGTGTTGCAGTTCTGGCAGCAATAAAAGTTTAAACTACAGCAGCCAGCTCAGGCAGAGAGTGTTTTCTGACCTTCACTACATGGTCACCATCCGTGACGAATGTCGGGCTTGTTGTATGGGGGGGTTCTCTCCCTCTCTTTGGTGGTCTTCAGGCTCGTTTTACTTCCTGAAACAAAACTGGCAAAGAAATACATCGGGGAGGATTTCACTTCTGCAGCCAGAGTTTGTTTTTCAGTCTCTAGGGAGTTGTTTTTAGTTCACTTCGTGTTTTCAGTACTTTTCTTCTTAACATTTCACAGTGAGATATATATATACACGCATACATACATACATACATACATACATACATACATACATACATACACACACACACACACACACACACACACACACATACACACACACACATACATACATACATACACACACACTGAAACATATGAAAGCGTACAAAAGTCATATACCTTAAGTGACATCCATCAGCATTTATGTTATGTTAAAGTTTTAGGCAACAAAAAACCTTGACCTTTCTTACATGGACTGGTGTGACCTGCAGATGTGCTGTAGAAGTGATGAGGACTTCATGTCTCTTCTCTGACTAAACATCAATGAAGAGAACTTTCAAAACTCTGATCTCAGCATTGAAGCAAAAAGGAAAAATCAGGCACTGGCAGATCTAGATGGATTTTAACAGCCCCAGACAAATGTTTATTTAGATATAGGTCAGTGTTTAATGATGTGTGTGTATGTGTTGTTTTGATTAATTGTCAGAACCAAACAGCTATTTGGCTAAAAAATAGAAAATCCAGATTTGGTGGAAGAAAATATTTTGCCTTGGCTTTGGCCATGTGCTCTTCTAAGTGCCATTCTCCTTTGCTCTGCACCTCCCTCACTCTCTTACTCGATTTCTCTCTCTCGCTCCGTTACCCTCTCAGTCAGCAGTCGGACGCAGGGCCACGTCACTTTAAAAAGTGGCCGTCATTTCCTCTTGCATGTGGTATCTGTCACACGCTGACCCAAAGTTACACTCATCATTCCTACAAGGACATGGTTTTACACAGCAGATCAATAATGCATCCTGCTGGCCAACAGAGGTAGTGCAGCTGATTTAATGCTGTGTCACCACCAAGCACCATTTTTTCTCATAATCACTGTTATACAGTTGCCACATCCAGCGACTAAATGCTGCTTCACAGCTCAGTTAACAATTTTAAAGTGATTCAAAAGCTATACTATTTTTATTCTTTTTTAAATTTCCTTAGATATGATTTATATGTGAAGGACAAGTATGAAATAAATCTTAATTCTTTTTATAATTTATATTTAAACATTGGGTTTATGTATCAGCTTACTAATATAAAAAACAGTAAGTCCATAAAATGTTTTTTATTTAGAATTTTACTTAGCTTTTAATCAAAACTTTAAAATTTAACTTGGGACTAAAGGAATCAATTAGTGCCTTTCCTCTCTAAATGTGTTGTCTGTTGCTGTCATTACAAACAGGAAACAAGCAGAAGTGGGTTCCCCTGATGATTGAGGTGAAGTCCGAGGGTCCCAGGGAGCGCTCGGCCTCCAGGAACAACAGCAGGCAGAACGAAAACCCCCGCCTCCCTCCCAACGCCAGGAACGATCTCAGAGGTGAGTCTGCAATGCCAACATTGACATCACAGCGAGGCTGCACGTACTGCATTTAGCTGTTAGCAGCGTGCATGACTCAGCAGCAGAATGTGGAGAGATCAGTGAACTTCCTGCTACTTTGCTACATCTGCTTTTATAGTTTAACTGTTTAAATGAACATTTGTAAATCGCTTGGTTTCTTGTATCCATGTTAGTTTTGTTTTGCTGGTTGAGTGTGGAGATGTTTTTGTGCAGATTTGAAGATTATTGTTGTTGTCCCTGCAGACTGGCACAGTCAGAAGTACGAGCGTGAGTGGCGTGATGATCATGACGAGGTGTCAAGTGTCAAGAGCGAAGGGGCGCCGTTCCGTGGTGGTTTCAGAGGTCGTGGACGTGGTAGAGGAAGAGGCCGGGGGCGAGGCAGAGGTAGCGGTAGAGGTATGTTTTATTTCTTTTATTTCTCTCACAGACAGACACAGAAACAAATGTAAAAATACAACTCAACCACCAGTTTTCAAGATTTCAATATTTTCTCTTGGGGTCAACAGAATCTTTTTTTATTTTTCAGACATAGTGGGCAAAGAAAAATTCAGTATAAACATCACACATGAAGTGTGGCTACAGAGAACTATATTAATACTCATTTTTATTTTAAAACTAATTTACAAAACGCTTATAAAAGGACAGAATTAAAATAAACAGCACAGATTAAATAAATGAAAGATTTTTGGTAGAATATTTTGAGGCCCTTCTAGCTGTGTAAATAAAAATGTAATGTTTTCATTCTTTCTGTTATATATTTTACTCCACACTTTAACTGGTGACATTGTATCGTTCAGATCTAAGCTGCAGATGTGCTGTTGAAGTGATGAGCTCCTCATGTCTCTTCTCTGACTAAACATCATGGAGAGAACTTTTCACATCTCTGATCTCAGCATTGAAATGGAAAAACATAACAAAAATCTCCTGACACTTAACTGGGCTAAGTGCAGGTAATAAGTAGAGTCTATATGTTTTCACTTTTTGCAAATAAACATACAATTAAAATAAACCAGAAACACAGAAGGTGTCCTCCTAATACTGGACTTAAAACATCAACAACCTCAATATAAAGAAGCTGTTGTGGGTAAAAGAGGTAAAATGAGGACAGAGGTAGGACAACATGTTGGCCCCTCAAAGCCCCATTTGAACAACGGGACAAGTCAGATAAAGATAAAGTTAAAACAGTATAACATGCAGAACAGACGGAGAAAACATTAATGCATCAATGACCAACTTTTTATTTAATCATATATATCCTCCCAAGTAGAAAGGCTTTGCTTTTCCCAACAAAATCAAGCAGGTTTAACAAAGCAGTGTCTGCCTTATCTGAGAGAACCTTAACTTTCTGTCCCGTGGTGGTTGTGTTGGGGCTCCACCAAGCCTCCAACAAAAACATGTAATAACAACCAGAAATTGTTTGAGTGAGCAGAAGGCCTTGGATTCAGCAGAAGAAGCAGGTTTCCTGTTGGTTTTGGCAGGATTCTCCCTCTCTCCTCCCCCATCACTCTTTTTTATACACTCTGATTTCCCTCACCCTCTCCACTTGTTTCTCTCTGCGTTTTCTGTTTCCTTGCTCGCCCCCCCACACTGAGGGAGAGAAAACATGGGAAACCTTTAAAACTGTGCTAGGGAAGAAAAATGTGAGAGAATATAAAGATGAAGAAACAACATGGAGGATAACCACCAGTTGTGTGTGTGACTACAAAACAAACATATCAAATATTCATTACCTAAGAAAGAATGTGAAAATACTAACTGGAAGAGAAGGATCAAAAGGCAAACTACTGTTAAAATAAATGGAATTAGGAAATGCAAGCAGCTGCTTGTATTGTTTTTATAGTTTGGATAGACCACAAACAATGAAGCATTAGAGTTAAAGATTTTAAAAAGTGAATTGAAAACTCAAATCTCTGCCTCTGTAACTGACTGTGTCTGTCCCATCAAGGCCACTACGACTACCACTACAATTACAAGTCCTACGACATGAAGGATGGACCCTACGGTCAGAAGTTCGGCAACTCTATGACCTACTACTACGACAACATGAGCAGCAACGACCTGTTCTCCGTCGATCAGGACCTGCTGAAGGACTACATCAAGAGGCAGATGTAAGTTTGGCTTATTTTTTACAGTAGTGATACACAGACGACGTCAACGCATGGAACACTGTGAAAAATCCGTTTTAGCTGTACTGAAGGTTTTAAACCATTAAATCAAATGTCTGCAGCCGCCTGTCTTTCCCCACGTTTTAGTTCAGTGTCTCTGTCGATGTTGTTAATTAAAGACACAAATGGCCAAAAATACCTTTTTTTCTGAAAACAAAATAAGTAATCAAACCATAGAAACAAAAACTAATTATTTGTCACTTTAAAAAAGGTTTATGGGAAGTCACACATCATCCCTAATTTCTGCCCTTCGCCTAATATAATACCTCTCACCTACCTCATATCTTAGTCTGTCCCATGTTGGACACAAAGGACAAATGTGAGGAAACACTGCAAACTTGTCAAAATGTCCTGGATAATGTTGAGTGTGTCCTCACTTCTTCACCCTGTGCAGTGAGTACTACTTCAGCCTGGACAACCTGGAGCGGGACTTCTTCCTGCGGAGGAAGATGGATCAGGAGGGCTTCCTGCCCATCGGACTCATTGCCAGTTTCCACAGAGTGCAGGCCCTCACCACCGACGTCAACATCATTATAGAGGTTAGCACATTTCTTTCCCTCACTGGGATTCTGCTGATTAAAGTGAAGAGCAAAGTTGCAGTTATATAATCTGAGATTATGAGAATGTGATTTTTAAACTGTTTCTCTCGTCAGGCTTTGAAGGACAGTAAGGAAGTGGAGGTGATCGACATGAAGATCCGTCGGAAGGTGGACCCTGAGAAGTGGCCTCTCCCGGGCCTGACCATGCCAAACCACACCCACACCGACTTCTCCCAGCTCATAAACTGCCCCGAGTTTATCCCGAGACAAATGACTGAGGAGCCCAGTGGTGAGCGCTCTGACCTGCTGTTAACAAAGCTCTGCTAAAATTTTCTGAAACAAGACAATTTATATTGAAAGCAAGTCCAAATACTTAAACTCCATCAGCAGATTAAACGTTTTAGGCCTCACTAGGTCTTGTGTCATGATTTTGTGGTTTCAGATCTCTCACTTCATTTGCACTTTGGCATTAGTAATAATTTACATTGTTCTCCGTGACCCTGTGTGTTTGCTGCAGGGTCTCCAAGGGCCTCTACACCAGTGCATCAGCTGAAGACTGAACCGGACATTTCCAACCTTAAGACGATGCCTAAGGGCCTCTCCGCCAGCCTCCCTGACCTGGACTCTGAGTCCTGGATCGAGGTCAAGAAGAGGCCCAGACCCTCCCCGGCCAGACCCAAGGTCAGCACAGAGAAGGTGAAGTTAACATCAAACTCGTCACCCACATGATCATTACATTACGTTTTCCGTTCTGTTCTTCCATGGCCACTTGCCGGCTGAAACATGTATTTCTGTGAAATCGGATAGGAGATTTGGGGAATTTTGATATTACATATTCTGAGAATAAGTCTTTCTGCTTATCCAAACTACTTAATGGATTAACCTATCACCAAATATTTGTATTCTGAATTTATAGTTTAAAGTCATTGATCAAAACTCTTTATTTCCTTGATTTAGTTTCTATAGTTATGTGGATATTCTGCTTTTCTGTTTTGTATCAATTTAAACAGAAATAAATGTTAATGCATTTTAAATGAACAATTCAAATATATTCAACCCTAACCCTATTTTCTCACACATATTTTAGTATTTTCAGACATTTATCCAAAGAATAATTGACAGATTCATTGATAATGATAGCAAGGGTGATTAGCACAGGTCCTACAAACTAATTCAGTTAATACTGACAAGCTTTTGTCAGACATTGTTCATGTAGAACAAATGAGATTCATCCTCACAAGCTCACACAGCATCCTTTTCAGATTTTAAGCACTTTTTGTTGAAACATTTCATGTGCTTTTTTTCATTTGTAAAAGAAAAACCTAAGAAAGACCAGTTTGGTTTCTCCTCATCGTATTCCTAACTTTCCACATTGGTTTTCATTCTGCCATCTTTTCACTTCTTCCCATATCCCCGTCCTCCACCACCTCCTCCTGTGTGTTGGTGCTGTTTGACTGATGCAGGCCCCCTCGTTGCAGCAGCAACAACAGCAGCAGCAGCAGAGGGAAAAGGATGAATTGATTCGTTCCCCATTGCTGCAGCCCGGCTCCTCACCAATGCCTGCTACCTCAGGAAATAAGGTTTGTTTGACTTTTATACTCTCAACTCTTATTGCCCTTTTTATAAGGACCACAAATATCAATTTTTTTGTAAATTTTATCATGAAGGTTATTAAATGTCATAGATATTTAATTTACAAAGGATACATATCAGAGAAAAGCTGCAAATCCTCAAATATGAGAAGCTAGAACAAGATCATAGAATCAACTGATGTTCAACTGAATTTTCTGAAGATAAACTAATCAATAAATTAACTGTTATTTCAATTCAGTTGACCACCTTCTCATAGTTTCTTTTGTCTTTGCTTTGATTCATTCTGTGCTCAGGACGGTGCCGAGCCGGATGAACCGGAAGAGCTGGACTTCATGTTCGACGAGGAGATGGAGCAGATGGACGGCCGGCGCAACACCTTCACCGACTGGTCGGACGAGGACACGGACGGCGAGATAGACGACCATGATGTGAACAAGATTCTTATTGTGACACAGACTCCGCCCTACCTGAGGAAGCACCCAGGGGGCGACCGCACAGGACACCACACGTCGCGCTCCAAGCTGAGCAGCGAGCTGGTCAAGGTGATCAACGACGGGCTCTTCTACTACGAGCAGGACCTGTGGGACGACACGTACGAGCCCGAGTACGCCACCATCAAGGTGAGGCCTTGTGTTATGATGATTCTGCCTTTTAAAAACTCAATTTTAGTCAAACCGTGTTACGTTTTATATTAACTTCTTTACACTGTCCTTTTTTAAACATAAATTATCTATAAAATCATACATAAAAGTGAGGTCTGTTTGAATCATGAATATTCAGATGATAATCTTTTAAGGCTCATTGTTTTTGGTTTCTAATGATTCTCACCAACAATCTTTTCCTGGGAGAAATGGATTATTTCAAACACATTTTAAAATGTATTTTATGTTGCCACAAATCTAAAAGTTGTCATTTCAGGATGGTGTTTTTTATTTAGTAAAATTAAATAATACCCTTCTTTGTTAAATGTTAGATTTAGAGTTAAAACAAGCGTGAATTGTTGAAATTTGTTTATTTTGAAAATCAACAGTTACAGGAATTCTGGACATTTTTTGGTCATTTTAAAAAACAAAAATCATAAATGGAGATTCGACCAGAATGTCCGTGACCAGTGTGACTCAAGGTGGGCTCTTCTGACAGCTTCCATGTTACATCACTGTGTCTAAGTCCAGGTGATGATACGTTTATTCTTCCCCAGTTAAAGCTGTTTCTGGACATGGAAACCCGACACAGAACAGAAAGTTGTTTTTTTGTTTGGTTTGGTTTCTGTTGTCACGGCTGCCCATTGTAACATTGTTTAAGGCTTTGTGGGACCTTCACGTGCTCGCCCACATCTAGTGGCGTGTGGAACAGAGGACACTTGTTTATAAATAAACCCCACACACAAGGCCTCGGCCTGAGGGGGACGAAGTGACGGGCTGCAGGGGGAGACAAAGATGGACGCTCAGAGATCTGAGGAGACTTGGTGGAAGGAAGGCGAGAGTGTGAGTCGCACTTTGTGTAATGATGAAAACCTGCACGAGGCTAGTTTTTGAACTGAGCTGTTGTTGCAGTTGGAACAGTAGCTGTTGTGTTATTAGAAGGTTGGAAAATTCAGGGTCTGTGTCGATGTGACTCAGCTGGTGAGCGTGTCAGTGTCAGAACAGTGAGGGACACCGGACATGAAGGTGAAAAGAGTGTTTTTGGCAGCTGTGTTTTGCTGCTGCATCTCAATCTCCAGACTGCTGCAGATCAGGTCCGTTCATCATCCATTTGTTAAAAATCATTATACCAGGTTAATTTTATTTTATTTGTTTATTTCTTATCTGTTAGGTTTTTTGAAGGACACTGTTTTAACCCACCTCAGTCTGTCTGTTTGATGTCACTATGATCACATTAAAAATAGCTGAACAGATTACACACAAATTGGTGGAAGGATGAGAAGAAAGAAAGAGCCTGTTAAGTTTTGGAGTGATCCAGATAAATGGGCGGAAACAGAAACTTTTTTCCCCCCTTTCTGTAACATTGCTGTCTGGGACATTTTTTGACATTTTCACCAGTTTCCCAGGAATAATTAATGGCTCTATTTAAAGGACTGATCTCTGTGTGTGAAATTTGGTGCTTGAATTTAAGGAGACTGTTGAGCCTTGGTGAAGGTATTCACTCTACTGAGTGCTATTTAAGATGTTTTTAGTTATGTTTCAGAGAAAAAGCCAAATTCTGTGATATCAGTCTTTACATTTTTGGCTTCTACAGGAATGGTCACTTAACAGATTTCACCATTAAACTTCGCCCTTGACCTCTTAGATTTGTAGCAAGAGAAAGATGTTTTCGCTCGTCACATTAATGCTAATTCTACCGTCTACAGCAAGAGGTGGAGAACTTCAAGAAGGTCCACCTGATCAGCCGCGAAGAGTTTGACTGCCTGACCCCCGAACCCCCTGTCGACCCCAACCAGGAAGTCCCACCAGGCCCACCACGACCTCAGCAGAGTAAGAACACACAAGGCACAAAAGAAACAAATTCATGCAAGATTCAGTTTGAGGAGCCGTGAAATGTGATCAGTTCTGGAGAATCTTTTAATAACCTGCTGGAAGTTGTTTCTGTCTTATTTTTTATTTTTGTGACACTTCTTCTCTCTTCAGTCCCCACAGATGCTTTGGCAAACAAACTCTTTGGTGCCCCTGAGCCCTCCTCCATAGCTCGCTCTCTCCCGACTACTGTGCCTGACTCACCCAACTACCGCAGTGCCCGGACGCCACGCACGCCTCGCACCCCTCACCGAAAGGACTCGACCATGACGCCGCGCTTCTACCCAGTGGTGAAGGAAAGTCGGCCTGTTGATGCCAAGGTAAGATGGTTGCCAGGTGATAGGGAAATCAGATTGATTTGCATGGGAAAGTGACTTCATGTGGTGCAGCACCGGATGTTTTAGAGGATAATAGCAACACTAGCTATTTGTAGCTTTGACCGTTCACTTACTTTCAAATGATCTTGAATCAATTTTCTATCTGTCTTTTTTCAGACGCCCAGGAAGAGGAAGACCCGACACAGCTCCAACCCGCCCATGGAGTGTCACGTTGGCTGGGTGATGGACTCCAGAGAACACCGCTCACGTACGGCCTCAGTCAGGTGAGGACCACTGCTCTGGACTCTCTAATGTTTCTCTTAAATCCCCATAACTACCAAATTTGTTGTTTGTTGGAAAACATTGGGATTTCACCAAGTGGAGCTGCCAAGACAATATGTCTATTTTTGTTTCTTTTTTGGAGGGTTTGTGTGTATAAATGTGCAACAATTAAACGTACCAATTATAAGGATGTCCTGGATTTGTGACTTGATAGTTTCCCAGTATGAGTCAGGATATAATTAGTTTGATAGGTGTTTATTTAAGGTGGTACCATAAGTGTTAAAGATTTCTTAATGTTTCTGCACAGCCCCTATAAATCTATTAAGAAAGAACAAACTTTGCAGGTTTGAGACTCTGAAGTCCAAGTGAGTGACGAGTTTGATTTGAACTCCACCTTCTCTGTGCTGACCTTGGGTCTGGCAGGAGAGGGTCTGGGCCTCTTCTTCATTTGCTTAATTAACTGAATGTTTGTGAGCAGACTTAACTGTACTTGTGGTCTTTTAATTTTTGCATTGGGATTCTTTCATGGTTAAAATTGCCTTTATGTTGTCTCTGTCCCATATATCAGGCTCAGTTTCGGGACCTACTTTACAGCTTTAGTAGTTCTAAAACTTAATGTGGTTGTCCTCCTTCTCCTCCACCTCTCTCCCTCTCAGCTCTAACGCCAGCCCATCAGAGGGCACTCCTGCCCTGGGTAACATTGGGTGCACGCCTCAGTCCCTCCCCAAGTTCCAGCACCCGTCACATGAGCTGCTCAAGGAGAACGGCTTCACGCAACACGTTTACCACAAATACCGCCGGCGCTGCCTAAATGGTAAACAAACAAACGCATTATCCTCCTTCTCCTGTATTGTATCTTTATTTTATTCTATCCTCAAATATCTGAAAAAATCCTTATTTTAATATTTAACTGATTCTAGATCTTTCCTTCTGTTTTTGCCCATTGATATTGTTTATGTATTTTTAAATAACCTTGTCCACTTTGCCCCTTCTCCTCTCGACTAATCACAGAGCGAAAGCGACTGGGAATCGGCCAATCGCAGGAAATGAACACACTCTTCCGTTTCTGGTCATTTTTCCTGCGGGATCATTTCAACAGGAAGATGTACGAGGAGTTCAGGCAGCTGGTGGTCGAGGATGGAAAGGAAGGATACAGGTAAGAACCACCATCTCCTCAATAGCACAACCTTTTTTCAACTTATCTGCCCTATGCTGTGTTAGTTATTTACTTGTTGCTTTGTTGGTCAGATTTAAGAGACCTCCAGTGGATTAATTTCTGATTTTCTGCCTCCTCCGTTACATGTTGCAGGTACGGTTTGGAGTGCCTCTTCAGGTACTACAGTTATGGTCTAGAGAAGAAATTCAGGCCAGATATTTTTAAGGATTTCCAAGAGGAGACCATGAAAGACTACGAGGCTGGTGAGTTAATCAGTGTGGTCAGATCAGATGAAATGTGTTCTTCATAAAACATCTCGATCTGTTTCCTTCCTCATAAATGAATCCATGAATTTATTTGTTGATTAAAAAACGGCAGTGATTACACACATAAAAAACCACAGAGGATAAAAAGATGAGACAGACTAAAGGCTTATTTTCACCACAGGATGTCAGAGTTTTTCACTTTTATCTCCTGCTTATTGTATCTGTCTCCTGTTTACAGGTCAGCTTTATGGACTGGAGAAGTTCTGGGCCTTCCTCAAATACGCCAAAGCCAAAACCATGGAGATCGATCCCAAGCTGCAGGAGTGTCTGAGCAAGTTTAAACGTCTGGAAGATTTTAGGATTGATGTAAGTACAATATTTTTGTAAAGGTTTATTTAAATGTATAGATCTCTGACCCTGAAAAGGTTGGTTTAATTGTTTAAATAGGAAATGTTTGAAGTTCTGTTCCTCTGTAAACTCATTTAAAGTAGAAGGTTGTGTTTCTTTAAGAAAGTTATCTACAGATCAAATGTAGCATAAATTAAAAATTAATTTAAATTAATCTTAAAAATTCAACCTTGAAGTCACCACTTGATATTCTGACCTGATCACGCAACCTCAAAGACATAAACTTTGTTTCATGTTATTTCTTTAAAAGAACAAGTTGCTGCTTCCATTTTCTTAACAACACAGATGTGATGGTTCATAATAACTGAAGGTTATGTCACAATCTGTTCCCTCATTTAAATTCCACCCTGCTTTTTTATGCATCTAGCCGCCTATGGAGGAAGGAGGCCGCAGAAGACACTCGTCCAGCGGGGACGGTCGCCGCCGGCACCCCTCCCAGCCCACCAGTCGGCCCCACAGCCAGGCCAGCTCAGGCCCCAGCCCTGCCCCCACCGCCCAGGGCCCTGCAGCCAGGGAGGATGCCAAACCCACCAGTCAGAAAACCCCCGCCACTGCCGCTGACCCCGCACCGGATACCAAGACGCTGAAGTAATGCCACAAACGCACCGGCTCGCATGGATCAACTCTACCACGTCTGGAAGTCGCCGGTTCTCTCTGTGCAACGGGGAGGGGGGAGGGGTGTCCAGCCCTCCATTCAAACTTGAGATTTTTTTTTCATTGAGAGAGAAATAAGAAAATATTGAAAATTATCTCTTTGGTCATGAGTTCTAAGTTTTTTCAGGACATTTTTTTATTGAGGCAAAGAATGGATGAGATATCAGGCTTTCTTTTTTTCACATCATTGCTGGTCCACGCGGTGGATGTTTTAGCAATGATTTACTATCCTGGAATTTATTTTTTTCATGTTGACCTCCCCCTCTCCATCACTGGAACCCCTCTTTGATCGTCACGCTGGCTGAAAGATTTTTGATTCCTTGCCCAGATCTCAGATTAATGATTATTATTTCTTCGGCATGTGGTGGGATTGGAAATAGTTTGAACCAGACTGAGCATCTGAAAAGTCCCACAGTCGACTCGCTGGAGGCTGCGCTGCTCCTGACGTCCGACCGGACCAAAGTGGTTTGAACCAAGCGACTGACATTTTCATCTGCAGAGCCCAGAGCGAGCGCTCAGCTTAGGGCTGAAAATTAGAAATATTTGTTTTACTTTATGGCTGGACACTGAGGGGAGAAACATTTAAGAGCTAAATGATAAAAAGAAAGAGAGAAAAAAAAGACTTGTAGCGCCCCCTCAGTATGGACATGATCGTTGAAAGTTGCCTTATTTTAATGGTTTTACCGCTTCGAACTTGTGCCCGCCACCTTATTGTTGATTGTACAGCATTGAATTCACCCATACTTCTGGTCACAGTATGCAGCAGATGCCACTAAGTGGTGCTGTTCCTACCAAACCGCATCCCCCTGCCTCAGTCCCCCCCACTGTCACCTTTTCTCAGCTGTCTTCCAAGTGTCATTGGGTCTGTTACAAGTCCAGTAAATCTTCCCTGTGTTAGCAAGTCGTGGCTTTTTGTGCTGAAACACTTCAGTCAGGTTGAAGTTTGTCGCCCCCTCCCCCCACTACAGATCTCTCTTTGGGTGCTTCCTGACTCTCTGAGCCCCTTCACCTTCCCCGTCAGACGAGCTGCATCCATCCGTTAATCCATCCGCTTGACATCCATCCATCAGCTGACCATCAGTGACACTACAGGACTGGAATCATCCATCTGAATTACTTGAAGAAACGATGGTTATGAGGAAGGGCTCCCGCTCTCTGTGCTAAAGCTCTGGATGGAGATGCTAACGAGGTTCAAACATTTGGCTTCAAACTTCAACTGTCGTTCGCTCGGCTGACCCACTGCTTCAGGAGGCTGACTGGGCCTCTACTGTTTCACACACATGTTCACACGTCAGTTACAGGCACGAATGAATACAGGTACAGATGTAGCAGCCTGAGCAAGATGAAAAATACACACACAGCTCGATGTCTTGCCTCGTTGTGGACAAAAACTCAAAGACTGTATTGTTGGCTCACACCCTGTTCTGTTCCGTCATCTCTCTACCTGCAGTCCTGAGTGGATCATTCAATCTGTATCCACCTCGAGTACTGACGATATCAATGCTGATTTTCTTTTCCTCCATTAATGTAAATGTGAATTTGACAGATGAAGAGAAATGATTACAGCTCCCTGCTACTTGTTTTATTGTTTATAGAACAGATTATATATTTGCCTTACACGTGTACGTACTCTAACTTTTTTTTTTTTATGTTCTCATAATATCTTTTAATGCTTTTTAATTTCAATTTGCAGTGTTTCTAGCGTTGCTATGATAAAGGTGAGTTTTGTGGCTAATTAAAAAAAAAACATCTGTGGATTTCAGAATGAGGAACATGGTTCACATCACAAAAGGGAAAGTTGACATCAGGTTGTCGACGTGTGTCTGTTAAAAACAAAACCTGTTCAAAGTTTTATCATGTTAAATCAGATCATTTGCTGTTTTAGCCAAAATAACAGCGACATTTCAACCAACTGTTAACGTGACCCAAAGAATTATCAAATCTTCAGCCTCCAGGTTTTTGACAGTGTCAGCAAAGTTTAAAATGGTTAAAAAATAATTTGGAGGAGAATATTGAGTCTTAATACAAGTGTTTATCGTGATGCAGATGAATTGACCGATTTTTCATTGACATAACATATGTTTGCTGCAGAGTACAGTCACATTATCTTCAAATGCTTTTGAGGAATTAAACTAGACAAAGCCTGTCAATTTAGTTGAATCTTCGTTGGACACATTGTGCCTGTTATTGTTATTTTTTAAGTCAAGGTCCTATCATCATTTATCCTGTTGGTTGATGTTCCAGCAGATTGGAGGTGGATATCACATCGTCTTGTCAGTGTTTCTTCACTTTCTTCCTCTAAACCCCAAATTGTTGGAAACATGAAAATGCAAAGCAAAGCTATATTTACTATTTTCTTTTACTTTCAATGTCATGTTGGTTTAACTTCAGGGAGATTTGGATCAGTTTCAGAAACTTGCAGTTGATGCATCAAGTTGTTTACTGGAGGTTTGAAGACAGAAAAAGCTACAAACTGTTGAGGAAAGCAAAACTCTGTGAATTTCCCAAAACCAGCGAAAGCCGGGAGCTGGTGGGTGGGTGCAGACATGACGTTCTGCCAGAAGGGGGTGCCTTCCTCCTGGGAAAGTCAAGTGATCCCTCCCTCTAATGTGATCATCACCTGCCATCAGACATTTGGGCGTTTCAAGTGTTTTTGGAACTGTCAGCTTAGAACTGCTGTTAGATGCCCAAACTAAACTGTAGGGGGCACTGCAGCCTCCATTCAGCAGTTTCTCATTGACGTAGCCAGTTGGCCGGACACAGGAGGGATGAATGATGGACACAGGGAAGAGAGAGAGAGCCGCAGAAAACAAGAAAAAAGAGAAAGAACCTGAGTGGGGTTTGTGACGTTGCTGAGAGGAATATGGCTTGTTATGATGACCGGAGACTGAAAACAGGACGAAATTCCATAAAGCCATATGAATAAGAAATAACTGTATATGAACCATTAAAATAGTTCATTACATTACAATATCCTAGGCTTGTCATGAGGAAAAAAAGATGAAAACGAGGAAAAAAACAAAAAAATATATAAAATGGAAAAATGTAAAATACTTGAATGAGATCTTGTATAATATCATTTAATATTCATAATATCTGCTTTGTAGGCTGATGTGATTCGCTATTAGTGTTATTTGTAATTTGTAGTAATTATGCTTTCCTTTAATAAAGAAAAAAAACCACAAAACGGACAAAAAAACCTCAAACATGACTGTTGACTGTTTATTTCTTTGTGTGTATACGTGTGTGTAAACTTGTACTTAAATCTTGTGAAGACTGGAATGAGGGAATGTAAGGACATATTCACAGGTACTCTCCTCTTTAGGGTAGTTTGTGGGTTAGGATTTGCTTTAGGGCTGAGGTAATAATTAGGTTTAAGTTTGTATCTAGGGATAAGCTTGTATTTACTGTTAGGGCTGTAATTAAGGTTAGGGTTACTACGATTAGGGTTGTAACTAGGTTTAGGGTTGTTAGTGTCAGGGTTGTAATTAGATTTAAGGTTGTTAGGATAAGGGTTAGAGTTGTGACTAGTGTTAGGGTTAGGGTTGTGACTAGGGTTAGGGTTGTGACCAGGGTTAAGGATGAAAAACCATTGGAGATCAAGATATTCTTGAATAACTTCCATTGGTACCATCCCCAAGCTTTTACGATCTCCGGAAGGGGTCAAACCACCAAATCTCAGCCAAAAAGTACACAATATTTTGGAATAACTTTTTTTCCAAATTTCAGCACATTTTGAGTAAGCAGCGCAGAGTAATTCACCTTAGGGTGAATAGGGTTAGGGCTGAAATGAGGGTTAGGGTTAGGGTTGCAGCCAGGGTTAGGGTTGGGGAGGAAAACCCATCGGAGATCAAGATATTCTTGAATAACCTTTGTTCTGAAGGTCATAGAGACTTGGAAGTGGGTTCCATCTGAACTAATGTGGGGATGCCCGATCCATTGGTACCATCCCCGAGGTTCTATGACCTCTGGAAAGGGTCAAAGCACCAAATCTCAATCAAAAAGTACACAATATTTTGGAATAACTTTTTTTCTGAAAGTCGTAGAGACGTGGGCATTTCACACATACTAAAGGGGAGACAGCCACGCACCCACACCAAATTTCAGCACGTTTCTAGCAAGCAGCGCAGAGTTATTCACCTTAGGGTGAATAGGGTTAGGGTTAGGGTTGCAGCCAGGGTTAGGGTTAGGGCTGAAATAAGGGTTAGGGTTAGGGTTAGGGTTGTGATTATTGATATTACTATTAGGGTAAGGGTTGTAACTAAGGTTAGGTTTGTAATTAGGGTTAGGGTTGGGGGTAGGTTAGGGTTGTTACTAGGTTACTAGGGTTAGGGTTGTAACTAAGGTTAGGTTTGTAATTAGAGTTAGGGTTGTAATTAGGTTTAGGGTTAGAGTTGTTACTAGGTCTGGGGTTGTAATCAGGGTTAGGGGGTTGTAACTAGGGTTAGGGTTAATCCTTTTTTCTTAGGGTGAAGGTTAGTGTTTTCTTCATCTTTATCAAAAGTTTTAACACTATCAAATAGTCCAGTAAAACATCTTCAAAACAAATCAACCACTGTAAGGAAGATCTTCATTATTTTATTAATTAAACATTTTTTTCCCAACAATCAGTTCTTGTGATACAAATATTAATGAGGTCCTCTGTAATACATTAAGACACATTTAACCCTCAGGGGTATGTTTAAGCCCCATGGAAAAGAAAAGTGCATAAACCCAAACCCTCTCTGAGCAGCAAGTGAACATGAGTTTGAACTGGTGAGATGTTTCTAAACCAGACTTAAAATAGTAAAAGAGATTTATGATCTGTTTTATAACTACAACAGAGTTTTACTTCACGTTACAACCAGAATCTGTTCCTGACGAAATTATTTATGAATTCAAATGTGTTATCTGAAGCGCTGTTTTGTTAATCATGAATGCTAGAAGCTGTGAATCGATAGAAAGCATTTCTTCTGACTATATTTTAAATACCTCACAGTTTAGTTTAAACATGGAGGGCAGGACAGACTAAAAACTGTGTGTGTTTCAGTACAAGGTAAAAATTAAACTAGAGTGACTTATTTGTTTTCACTCACATCCCCAAATTATTCTTTCAACCTAAATTAGGAACTGTAACTTAAAAACAAACTTTCACATTTTTGAGTCCTAAACATTTAAAGTGCCTTGAGATACTGTATGTTATGATTTGGTGCTATACAAAAACAATTCTATGTTATTGTTTTAAAAAGATTTGTCTAAATTTTTTTATGAAATCTTAAAATAATCATGAAAATACAAATATCTAAGGACTAAAATATCCAGAAGAAAAACAAAATTACACATGAAAGTAAAAAATCTAACAATCTATTTTTATCATGTATAACTTCATCTATTAAGAGCTTCTTTAAACCTTTACACTTATAGGATGTTACAGATAACAACCCTGAACTACTGACTTCTCTGTGACTTCACCAACAGTGAACCAATCATGAGAGGCTTATAAACTTCCTCACCCACAGAGGAGGCTGAACTTCAGCATGAAACCTGCACATCTGGTTAAGTGCGAAAACAATATTTCATCTTGTAAAAATAAAACCACAGATAACCACAGTCTGAGCAGACATTCACTGTCTGATCACTGATCAACAGCTTTTCTGGATCAAAATCTTAATCGTCATTT
Organism: Paralichthys olivaceus; assembly: GCF_024713975.1. Lineage (NCBI taxonomy): Eukaryota > Metazoa > Chordata > Actinopteri > Pleuronectiformes > Paralichthyidae > Paralichthys > Paralichthys olivaceus. Next base: position 10,824,095 of record NC_091107.1, on the reverse strand, counting down.
TAGGATCAATTTGGAAATTTTATCTCCACGTGTCACGGTGACATTCCCAAACTTGGTGAGGCCTAGGCCTGAGGTTTTAGAGGTCAGGGGTCACGGGTCATCACTGAGCCTTCTTGGGGGAGTCAGGGATGCTCTCGTTCAGCGGGGTGAGGCTGGCGAGCAGGGTGTGGCGTTCGTACTGCTTGGTCTGACGGAATTTGCTGTCAGTGCCATGGAGCCGGTCAAGCACACCGAGCACGCCGAAATTCTGGTTGAACCTGGACCCAGGAGGGATGAGAGGACAGAGGTTAAAGACGAAGACTGTTTACACAAAGATTAATAATCACATTTAAAAATCTGGTATCCTAATACCTCTGCTAAGAAGATTATGTTTTTGCCCCTGTTTGTTGGTTTGATGGTTTGTTTGTAAGCAGGGTTAATCAAAAACCATTCAGTGGATTTTCACGAAACTTGGTGGAAAGAAAGGATATGGACTAACAAAGAACTCATTAAATTTTGGCCCAAATGGGCGGATTCAGGAAGTTCTTTCACTTTTTTTTAAAGTTGCGAGATTTTGATCGCATTTTTGACATTTTCATCAGTTTCCTAGAGAACAGTTCATGGATCTTGATGGAAAAAAACCAGGCACATTTGGAGGACTGATTCAATAAGTGTGTAACATTTTGTGCAGCTTGATTGAATTTAAGGGGACTGCTGGACCTGACCTTGGTATATGTTTGTGGAGGTGAAGGGGTGGCGAGAACCTTCACCTGCACCACTGAGGATCAATCAGCACAGGTGAGAGCTGTTAGCTGATTGATCCTCAGACGTTAAAAGGAGGCAGCAGAGCTGCCTCCAGAAGAACTCTGGGAGAACAAAAAAAGGAACGCACTAGACTCAGAACACTAGAAGGCTCTGAGAACACGGAGAACTCCGAGAAGGCTCTGAGAACACTGGGAGAACGCACTAGACTCGGGAGAAGGACACTTGAGAGACGGAGGAAGCCAGAGGTCCAGCAGATAGTGCTGGACCCATTTAAGTTACATGTTTGGTATTTTCAGTTGGACCTTAATAAAAAGATGTTGGTAACCACGCAATGGTTGGACTGGTCTGTCTCTGGCTGTCGTGAGGGGAACCCCGTGGCGTGGTCCAACGCCACACTGGCACCTGAACAGGGACCTCACACAGCCAGAGACACGGACTGGGTACAATCGTTGGGGAAGGAGACGGAGGAGATCCTGAGGCAGACGCAGGAGAACCTGAGGCAGACGGAGGAGATCCTGAGGCAGACGAAGAGGATGAGGCTTGGGCGTCTCACCTGTGGCGCCGAGCTGGAGGGGGCGGGGAGCGCTGGTCCCCGATCGGCGGTGAAGCCGATGGGTCCGGCTCCAGGGTCAGCGGGGAAGCTGACGCCTCCGGTTCCAGCGCTGAGGTCGGCGGGGAAGCCGAGACCTCCGGTTCCGGTGCCTCGGTCGGCGGTGAAGCCGACACCTCCCGGGCCGACTCCTCTTCCTGCTCCCGTGTCAGCGGAGAAGCTGACGCCTCCGGTCCCGGTGCCTAGGTCGGCGGTGAAGCCGACACCTCCCGGGCCGACTCCTCTTCTTGCTCCAGGTTCAGCGGGGAAGCGGACGCCTCCGGTTCCTGCTCTCGGGTCAGCGGGGAAGCTGACGCCTCCGGTCCCGGTGCCGAGGTCGGCGGGGAAGCCGACACCTCCGGGTCCTGCTCCTCTTCCTGCGCCCCGGTCAGCGGAGAAGCTGACGCCTCCGGTCCCGGTGCCGAGGTCGGCGGGGAAGCCGACACCTCCGGGTCCTGCTCCTCTTCCTGCGCCCCGGTCAGCGGAGAAGCTGACGCCTCCGGTCCCGGTGCCGAGGTCGGCGGGGTCTCCCGGAGGGCGGCGCACTCCTGTTCCGGGGTCCAAGGTGCCCGTGCGGCGGCGCCCACCTGCTCCGGGGGCCAAGGTGCCCGTGCGGCGGCGCCCACCTGTTCCGGGGTCCAAGGTGCCCGTGCGGCGGCGCCCACCTGTTCCGGGGTCCAAGGTGCCCGTGCGGCGGCGCCCACCTGTTCCGGGGTCCAAGGTGCCCGTGCGGCGGCGCCCACCTGCTGAGGGGTCCAAGGTGCCCGTGCGGCGGCGCCCACCTGCTCCGGGGTCCAAGGTGCCCGTGCGGCGGCGCCCACCTTCCAGGCCGCCTGAGAGAGGCCGCGTCCCGCGACGCCCACCTGCTCGACCCCCGGAGCGCCTCAGTCGGTGGGCGGGGCTCCTCCCCTGGCCGGATGGGAGGGGGGGGAGTAGTTCAGGCCGGATAGCTCCCGGGCCTGAGTTTGACGGTGGGGGTATGTGGAGGTGAAGGGGTGGCGAGAACCTTCACCTGCACCACTGAGGATCAATCAGCACAGGTGAGAGCTGTTAGCTGATTGATCCTCAGACGTTAAAAGGAGGCAGCAGAGCTGCCTCCAGAAGAACTCTGGGAGAACAAAAAAAGGAACGCACTAGACTCAGAACACTAGAAGGCTCTGAGAACACGGAGAACTCCGAGAAGGCTCTGAGAACACTGGGAGAACGCACTAGACTCGGGAGAAGGACACTTGAGAGACGGAGGAAGCCAGAGGTCCAGCAGATAGTGCTGGACCCATTTAAGTTACATGTTTGGTATTTTCAGTTGGACCTTAATAAAAAGATGTTGGTAACCACGCAATGGTTGGACTGGTCTGTCTCTGGCTGTCGTGAGGGGAACCCCGTGGCGTGGTCCAACGCCACAATGTTCTTCTGAATGTCATTCTAGTTTTTACAAGGATTTTATGTCCCAACACATCTAAGAGTACATATGTTTCATGTTGCAAGATTCTGTTAAATCCCACTCCTGGATGAGTGGGCAGGGGGACTCACTTGAGGTGGTGGAAGTCGTGGAACTCCGGGGAGGGCAGGAAGGGGAGGTGGTATCCACAGTGGGAGATGGTGGTGCTCCACAGGACCAGGCAGTACCAGAGGGTGGTGGTGGCCACGTGGGAGCCCAGGATCAAGGGTCCGAGCACCACCGGCAGCATGTTAGAGATCTACCACCAGAGAGGAAGAGCAAACATGTTTAATGGACGAAGAAAAATCCAGAATAACCCTCAAAATCAAACCTTCCACAGCTGAATCAAGAGCAGTGAGCTCAGATTGTTTTTCAGGATCAGATTTTTTTCAAAATTCCGGAAGTGAAAATGAAATGCATTTGATTGATTTGTGACAGTTGCAGCTGGTGTGAGTTTTTATCAGGAGATGAGATAATGTAGACTCAAAAACTAAGACTGATATCACATTGAGGGTGAAAGAAATATTATAATGTTGAAATCTAGAGAGGCAGAGAGGGGGATGACTCGCCATGTGCTCCAGGGGATGAGCGTAAATGCAGACGATGCCGATGGGAGCGGTCCACTCGTGGTGCTGTTTGTGATAATGCTTGTAGAAGCCAGGATGATGGAAGAGCCTGAGAGAAAAGTTGACAATCAGAATAAAAACACATTTTTAATCTTTTAATACCTCCCCCTTTAACATGCCCCAGTTCAAATTATGTATATCTCTGCAAGTAAAGGGTCTATATGAAGAATCTTGGTTTCTATATAAAGGTAACATTACTAGGTGTAAGCATCAATCTAGATTTCACTGAGTCAGAATAAATGAAGACGGAACACAGAATAAAGGAAGACTCCACATCTGCCTAAAAGTTCATTTAGAGTGAATATCTCCTATGAAATTGTGCAGTTGTTGCACCCAAAACCTCATGCAATATATATCACATCTGAACATTATGTGTAATGTTATTCTGTTTAAGTGAAGCAGAGCAAGTTAAAGAGGTTTTAGTAGAAATATGTACAGGCATAATCTCCAAATGGCTGTAAAATATGTGCCATTTGAGATTTTTCACTGTAAAACCCACACAACGTAATATACACAGGGTAATATCATTGCAGCCCACTGTTCATCTTAACTCTTTAAACGCAGCTTCCCAGCAAAAGTTTACCACTAGGTGGCAGTAATGTGTAGTGTTCCAGTGACAAGTGAATCTCAAACGAGCGCAGTTGAAAGTCAGGTGAATTCTTGGAACATGCCTCCACTTTTCAATGACTACATAAACCTTTCTTAAGCAAAGACGTGATACACATGAATGATCTGTACCTGTGTGAGTAGTAGAACATAATTTCCTCTATGAGGGAGAAGATGGCCATTTCCGTCAGGGCCCAGTGGAAGGTGGGCAGCTCGGGGCCACAGGGGTTCCCTCTCCAGCTCATCAGGATGTAAACTGCCACAACCATGGGCCCCGAGATGAGGAACAGGTTGAAGAGGATGGTCTTCAGTGCATGACGGAGCTTTGCTGGATCCACCTGGAGGATGAGGGAGGAGTCATATGAACGTCAATACTATATATATTAATCTCAGATGTCAGAGTTAGATATAGTTGCATTACTGCCATAATACAAGTATTATGTATAATAGTTCTATATATATGGTTGTATCGGTGTTTTCTTTTTATTTAGTTTATAGTTAAACTGGGAATGATCAAACCTCAAAAATGTGTTTGTCATTAGGGTTTGATAACAACATCTTGAAATTTAAAAAAAAAAAGTGTCTATTTTCGATACTGATCTAGTTTTTACTTATACTGATATGGCCCTTCCTCATCTTGATTCATTGTGGGTATTTCTACATTATCCTCATCATATACTACTAAATATTAGTTGTATGTGTTTGTCTTGTTTGATATATAGTTTCCAGCCTTTAAAGACATGTGCTGTGAATAAAGATCATTATTAGAACTGGGGGTTGGAGTTAGTAGTTCAGATCATTTTAATCTGATATATACGTTTATCATAAGAACAGAAAAAGAAAAGTTTTTCAACATCTAGAACTCAAAGAGTAACTGTTTCTAAATATTTGTTCTCATTGTTTCTAATTATTCTTACTGTTATTTATGTTGTATTAATTATTTTCTTGACTAAAATTCAGATACAGCTGAAATCTGTCAATCCACTGGATGAGTAAACTTTGAACCCTGGTTATAAACACACAGACATTGCCTGACCTTTATGTGTGCACACGTGTGTGTGTGTGTGTGTGTGTGTGTGTGGGCACATGTATGTATCTATAAATGAGAGTACATGTATGTGTACTCAGATAAACTTTTGCATAGTTTCTGTACAGTAGTAGACTATACATTAATGAGTGTTGACTAAAGTTCAAACACAACAACTGAGTAATAGACCCGTTCCAACAGATATTTTGACTTGTTTGAAGCAGATAGATTATTATTAATTTAAGGTCCTAGTCTGCTACTTCCTTTATTTACCACATCGAACTGAACAAACACCTGTGAAACCCTGGAAATGAAAGAATCTTTGATTTAGTTTGGAATATCGCCAAAAGGGTTGGAAACAGATACTGTCACTAATCTTGATTGGTTCATTGTGTGTTGTCAGCTAAAACCTAAAAAGAAAAACATCTATGTTGGTGGCCACAGACTCTGAATTTAAGTTACAGGTGGATTAACTGATATAGTACACAACCAGTTATGCAAGTTGTATTGTTGTTATATAACGGCACATGCTGGCCTTGTTTATGACCAGTGCTGCTCAACTTGTTACTATCGGTCAGTGAACTGAGGTATCTCTCCTCTGAGTAATGGACCATAGAAAACACTTAGCTTATCACTGTTGATTACCACAAAGAGAAATGTTGTGTAAATGCATGTCACACAACAGATTTGATGTATAGCACAGCTGGGTAAAGCTGGCACTACAATCAGAGTCTAGAAAATGGTTTGATTATTAATAAACATGAAAACACTTAATGTACACTGCCTTCTTTGTTCTAATCAGTGAAAGGTAATCAATAATCCAATTACATTTCCAGAGTCACCTCCAGCCCTGGTTATCAGACTTATCAAGCCTTTATCTCTGCAGTGTCCGACAACATCTGTTACTCAAACAGGACTTTGGTCAGATGGACATGTGGACACACGAGATCACGTCCTCCTCTCCTCTGTCAGACCTGTCCTTTCTATCTCTGCTGAGGAGAGTCTCTTATCCATCAGGTGCAGCTGAACTGAAGTCCAGACATTTTACTCAGGACTGGCAGGAAAATGTCTGGACTTCAGTGCATGTCTAAAAGCAACATAAGACAAAAACCCAGTGCATCCAAAACATCACACAGAATCAATCTAGTGTCTGAAGTGACCAATAAATTGCAAGAACTCAACAATTATTAAACACATGGCTCAACACAGCAGGGCCAACTCTTTATGTCGAGAGTCAGATAACCTAATCCAACTCTCATCGAATAATGAGGCTTATTATCCTACCGGGTTGTTCTTGTCCATCTGGATGCGGTAGCGTGTGATGAAGGAAGGTTTACCGGTGGTGTCCGCCAACAGCAGCAGAGCATTTGGGACCCAGAACGCCACGGTGGGGATGAACATCGTCCCTGTTGAGATAAACAGGGCCACTGTCACCGTTACATACTTTTACATAATAACTATAATATTATTACATAAACTACATAACATTACATTTCGTTTAGCTGACGCTTTCATCCAAAGTGACTGACAATAATTGCATCAACCATGAGGGAACCAACCCAGATCAACAAGAATCAAGTAAGCACATTTGGTTTCAAAAAGCCAAACTACAAAGCGCTACATGTAAGTGCAACAATATATATATATATATATATATATATATATATATATATATATATATATTTATATCTTTTTGAATTAGTTACTAGACATTATCTTCATCACCAAGGTGTAGTTGGAAGAGATGTGTCTTTAGCCTGCGACGGAAGATGTGTAGACTTTCTGTTGTCCTGGTGTCAATGGGGAGCTCGTTCCACTATTTAAGAGCCAGGACAGCAAACAACTACATGCTTCTTATGTTGTAAAACACAAAATGTCTGACATAGATAATATCCTACAGAGAAATGCAGTCGGACAGTTTATGACACAACACATGATTTCTGCATGATAAACCTTGAGAACAGAGGTTTCAGTTGTACAGTATTTCTTCTATGAATGATACCGAATCAAAAAAATAGTTTTGAGCAGTCACATCATCGAGAAAACAAAGCTCTGTATCTCAGAGGAGATCAAATCATGTTTGTTTGATTATGTTTTTTTAGAGCTGAGTGCTGTGTGCTTTTGTTTTGCAGCACGATCGTCTGAAGAAACACGGCTACACAGTTGTTTCGTACCAAAGAAGAACAGAGCAGCATCATGACCCTCATATGCCACGTACAGCCGGGTCCACATGTTCTGCCAGAAATCGCCCGAAGCTCCCCAGAATCTCTGAAGATGCCTGGAGGGAGAATTAGTGTTGAGTGTCAGGTTTACAGGATGTTTCTAACATGGTGAAATCTAACATTTATTCAAACACAGGCCCATGTCCTACACTGTCCTGCTCTTTCCTCACCTGCACATTCCTGCTCTGCACCGTCCTCTTCAGACACCTCCTTCTACTTGTCCTCTGTTTTGTTTCACTTCTTATCCTGCCTTTCTCACCCTCTCTACTGTGCATTGATGTGATAACCTGCAGCAATGTCACTCCTCGGGTCCTCCTCAGGCTTATTTCAGGACAAACTGCTGCTGTGTTGCAATGTTAATAATGTTTCGCTTGAAGAGATCTTACCATGTCAGCGAGTTGCCGAACGCAGCCAAGAATAAGATTCCAGATCCGATGACAACGGCAGCTTTCTTCACAGAGTCCCACAGTCCTGCAGGGCCGTCCTGAGCAGAGAGACAGCAACAGTTTTGTTTAACTTCTGTTGATTCTGCGTGATCTCATGATGCTGCGCCAATCAATGTTTCCCACAAAAACATCCTACAGTGTGGAAACGTCTCTAAAACAACACTGAGGCTGTTACTCAATCCAGTGTCTGTCCATGGGGATGACAGCACTGTGGCTTCTTAGGTCTGTTCACTTGTAGGTGAAACGCTTTGTGTTTTCATAAGCACCATCAGAATGTATGGTACCAGTAGGAAATATAAAATTGATCTATAATTGATGATAAACACATTTAGAATAGCACTGATGACACTGATAGGACTCTATTCAGTGAATTGCATTTTTACTTGCATTGCAAATACACACTAAAAACATAAAATGTATACTGACTTAAGAAAATGGAGCTACGCCCAAGGCTCACACTATAATTCAAAAAGTCCTTCAACACTTTTGTTTGACATAACAACACTTCCTGCAGAAATAAAACGTAAATGATTGAAGTATATTATTTGACCACATCATACATTTGCACAGCAACAGGATTCTTCCATTTATCTATTTGTTTGTTACTTTGACTTTTCAATTTAGACCATGTCCCATTCACTAACATGGAAGAGGCAGGGTTTTTGACGTGTAGTGCTGTCAGCCACCAGGGGACGATCAAGACGCCTTGGCATCACTTTTGGGGAGCTGTCATGTCGGCCGTCTTTGTATACAGTCTATGATCAGATATTTTTTGTTCACTTTGATCCATGTGTAACAGACTTAACATTGTAGAAGCATTTAAGCTCAATCTTCTGCTGCAGATGATCCAGATACAAGATTTTTTTAATACTGATTATAAAATGTACAAATGCACAGTGTCTCTTAAACACCAGGCATTACCCCGGCTGTCCCTGCTCAGCCATGGCAAAGGTACAGAAATATCACATTGGTCTTAGTACTCAACTGTCAGAGCCACAAATACAACCATCCAATAAATATTCACATTTTACAGATAAAAATACACAGATGAGTGCAATTTTTACAACAGCTATCACCTACTGTCTAAAACCCTAATGAATACAATCTTAAAATCTCTGAAACAACACACAATGTCAATGTTTGGCAGCAGACAGTAAATATTTGTATGCTTCCTTAAAGAACTCCATAAATGAGCTCATGAAAAAAAACAAGCCAGAAGAACAACTTATAAATGGCTTGTATTAGCATCTGCAGTTATGCGATAAATTTCAAGAGAATCAGACTCAAGGCCGGACATCTACTACGTCTATCTGTCGCTAATGTGACCTTTGACTGATGGTCAGTGGGTTATGATCAATGAAAATCTGTCATGTAAAAAAATCCAAACAACATCCCTTCAACTAAATGTTCAAATTCATTAAACAAGCTAAACTTCAGCTTGAAATATCGAGTTTGGCAAACTAATCGTAATGTTGTTTGATTTTTAAACAGCTGATTCTCATAAGTTCAGTACAGGAACCCTTTAAGGTTTTTTTTAAAAACAGGTGCTAATTATTAAATATGTTTAAATATAATTTTTAGAAAATATATAAAAGCACACACAACCAAACATGATGTTGGGCAGAAGGCACAAAAACCAGAGTACAAGTAATTCCTTCTTTTCATTCAGGGCCTGAGCCCGAAACGTTACCTGGGAGGTATTTCAAAAGAAACTGGTGTGTGAACATTCCCTGTCTTCTGGTTAATGATGACTCTAGAAAATGTATTGACTAGTGGTGGTAAGAAAGGAACTCCATCCTCACACAATACATCTGCACAGCTCCATTAGGAAATAGAGGCTGTCTCATTCCACACTTTAGGCTCAACTATCCAATAGGAAGCTTAATTTTCAAATTAAAATGCAATCTCTATGGAGACAATGAGAAACAACAACAAATCAAACCAGGATATCAAACCAAAATATGACGTGAAAAAATAAACCCAGCAGATTGTTATCATGGGTTGTGCCTGTGACTCAATGTATTGGGTTGTTGCAGATCTGCTCGGTGTTGTTTCTGATGAATTAAGGTCATAGCAGAGCGTCGACGTCTTACCTGTCTGTTGCTGCTGCTGCTCATCATGGCAGCTCCACTCGAATCTGTTAACACAATTTAAAGAGACTTATTTTTCATTTTTGTTTTATTATTGTTATTTTTCCAGGTACAATCAGAAGACATTCAAACAGAATATATTTAAGTGGGAAACCTCAATATTTATTGATACAAATATAAAAACTGTGAATTTTAGTATCACAAATTTAAAACCCTCTAAATTTGTGTTTGAAGCAACAGTGGAACTGTCCCAAAATGACTGATGGGGGAAGATTAGAGATTAAAAGCTCTGCTGTTCAATTTAAAAAGAAGGTGGTCTAATACGAGTCTGTTCGAAAAGTAAAGGTGGTTGGAAATCTGTGTTTTTGTTTTTTCTGTTTGTTTTTAAGATTAAGAAAATAACCTTAATTTCAATAATTTACAATAACTAAGTAACTCAATTAAATATTTTATAATATTTTCTGTGAATAATACATTTATATCTATACAGTTCAAAACATTAATTTGCTGACACTTCACTGATTTCTCCATACAAATAATAATGAAACAGTTCTATTACCAGAATTAATATATGTAGTCCTCTCTTACTGTTTTGTATCCTTCCATGGTCAAATTAATCATCTGAGTGCAGTAAAGCCTGGTGCAAAATTACAGCTGGAAGATTAAACATAATCCTGTTATAATCCATCTTTAGAATGTGCACTTTTACTGTGGGAGTCTTGGGAATAAAAACCTGCTCCACTCTCATTCACCCTCTCCTTTTATTGTAGTTCAGACAGAAAATATACTGTATATACTTTCAAGGGTTGATGCTGCTAATGTTTATTTAAAGTATGGATGATTCTACACATTATTTTCTTGATTAATTAGATCATAATTTGCCTTGTAATTCTATCACAAGTTTCCAGAGCCGATGGAGACTTAACAGACGTCTTAATTTGTCTGATCAGCATCTAAATGTATTCAGTTTATTATCAAACAAATAAAATAAAACAAAAACATTGCCCACATTTGAGACTGGTAAATAAAAAATATCGACATTACTTCAAATTCATTTTCTGTCATAGGAACAGTTAATGAATTTGCTGATCACTGCAGCTCTGGAGCCTTTAGACGAAAGCAACAGTATCAGATTAAGAAAACTACAGATGATGATGAAATACAGTGAGTTGGCTGATTATCTGAGTGACATAAATTCTATTGGCTTTGATTACCAAGGTACAACTTAAGATCAAAGTTTAGGCTTTAATAAATGGACTTACTCAAGCATGAACACCTGACATCTTATGAACTGAATAACTTTTTACCCATCAAGTATAATGTGATCAGCTGACTATGTATTAAATTGGGTTAAACATAGTCCAAGAATAGAAACTATACTGATATAAAGACTACATTATATTACTGAAGACTATACTGAGTTATATATATATATAACAGAGGATATATGTTTTATTGAGAGACAATACAACATGAAGATCGAGGTGACAACATATGAAATGTGCTGTGTAACTGAACACATGAACAACCCAAACCTACAGTGCTGTTGTTTTTAACATCATGACTTCAGCTTTGAATGGATCACACTCACTCACAGACGTGTTGTTATAAAGTTAAAGGTCTGACTTACCACTGGCTACTGTTTGGACCATGATCGACCTGCTGCTTCCTCTTTCTCTCTGCTGCTTGTTTTCACCACTGCCTCTTTATTTACAACACAGAAACTCTTCTGATTGGCTGATTCTGGGTCAGCTGACTAACAGGTTTTTCTCCCTCCAGTCTTCATGGATCCAGGTGAAGGTTGAGACTCAGCATGGTCACCACGAAGACTGTATATAAAAATACTGGGATCAGATCTCACTGAGAATTAAAATCAATAAATACATCACAGTCAACAGTGAGAGCAGAGTACAGTGCAATACTCTCTACTGCAATTAGGTGATGCAGTGGAATTAAACAGCGTACATTTACTCAAATGTAATTCTCTTATAAATTAGAACTAGTGATTTGGTTGAGTGTTTAGTTGTTTGGTAGAAAAATATTTGTATTCATTGATTATTTATTTATGTTTTTTTATTATTTTTATTTTATTTTATTTTAATAATTAAATTAAATTTGATTAGACAAACATTGTGGAAATGTCACTTTAGACTTGATGGGCGGGTACAAATTATCACATTTACAACCCATACAATTGATTACTTTTTATCTACAGACTCAGGGTCCAGAAAAAACACAAAACAACATGGTTTACTTTTTTTTAAGCCAAAAACTGCTTATGTCATCTATAATAGAATAACAATCACAGATCACAATTTTCTGCATTGAGTAGTTTTTCATTTAAAACTTAGTTTTTTCTTATTATACTCACTTACTTTAACTTAACTTATCTTAACAAACACACACAGAGACCGACACACACTCTCCTCTGCCTTCTATTTATTGGTGACATCTCCTTCAGCTATCACTTGACTCTCCCTGACCTGCACCACCTCCGGCCTGCTGCAACACGTGGCTCCACTATCACTCATTTTTACTGTACATAGGGTCACCACAGACGTTATGTAAAATTAGAATGACTTTGAACACTGATGTGGACAGATAATCAGACACACAGACCCCCTTCAGAACTGAAGTATTTCTTACTTCACTCAGGACCTTCTCTAATCCACAGAGAGACATGTTGGAGAATATATAAACAGTATTAATGTCTTTATTTACTGTCTGAAATTCTAAACTGTTGCATTCAAAAGACCAATCCTGACACATTAGAAAAAAAGGTGAATATCACATTCATGTTGAAATCCTTGCATCTCTAACCCCAATGTTCTGCTGTATTTCTGATATTCAGACATAACTAATTCATCAAGATTTTTAACTCTGCCAAGGAGGTTGTTTTCTTTGCGGTAGCTTTGTCAGCAGGATTACACCAAAACGCTGAACCAGTTTTCTTGAAACTTCAACAGGAACCCATCAACTTTTGGAGCAGATCCAATTAATGGGGCAGATCCATTTTTATTTAATTCTTTCTATTTCTAATGAAAAAACGAGGCATGTGTAGAGTGCTCATATGTATGAACAACTGAGATTTGGTGCAGATCCGGACAATGATCCTAATATATCTGATCTTAATATATGTATATGCAACATGGTGATAAAGTGGCCCTTCAGTCTTGGTGGAGTTATGCGGTCTATGAGTGCCCCTCTAGTCATGTCATGTTATCAGGGTTTAGATTGAATGTTAGATTGACCAGGAGGGGCCAGCAGAGATTTTAACGCTGACAAGTTGGTCTGTAGGAGAAGACGTTACAAAACTGAACACACACAATATTATAACACCTTACAATGAAGGAATAAGAACCAGGTCATACGATTCACTGTCTGTGTAGAAGTAAAATGAATTTTAGTTTGAAGTTTGCTTTACAGTTTTGTGGTATATCCTTCTGTCAGACTCCTTATACATATGTTTTTTTCTTTCTGTTGTTTAGGAGGTGGTAGTGAGACACAAATCACGGATTTTGTGGTCAATGTAACTCATTTTATATGCATATATTTTAGAAACATAGCTTTTAGCGTTAACTATTGTCACTTTAAATGCTTTTAGCTAAAGCTTATCAAATGAAGTGTGTAAACCATATGAAACCATGATATAATCTATATATATTTTATTCTCCTTTGTTTAACTAAATTAGCTCTGGATATAATGGTGGATTTGTTGCACAGCTCAAGTCTGACCTCTGGTGTGAATTTTCTGCCACTGCATCGGTGTGCTGCAGGGTTTTGGCCACAGTCTGGTTTTGGCAAACATGTCACATGTTGTTTCTCTGCAGTCTCACTGACGGGTGAGAACTCCGCTGCTGCTCAGATGCTCTGTGGAATGACAGTAACATGAAATAGAACTTGACACCTTTTCCCATTTTATCATTCATTTAATAATTTAATGACACATTAACTTCACCTTCAGTCCTCTGTGATTGTGACTTTTAGTTCAAACAAAATGATGCTACAGGAGCCAGTGCTTAGGTCAAAAACTGACATCAGGAAAAACTAAAGCTTCTATATTTATAAAGTAAATGAACGAAACAGAAAAATTACAATAATATAACAAATAGCGATGCCTTAAGTAAGTAGTAGTGTATTCTTTGAATAACATATTCCACCAAAGATTCTCCTTTCAGTTTTCTATTGGAAAATAACATCTACTACCCTTTTATGCAATTTTTAATAGTATTTGCTCAACAGTACTTGAGTGCAGAAGGTCATGAAAACTGCATAACTTCCTTCTTCTCAAAGGTTATTTTGACACATCACAGTAGGAATGGCAGCCACATGTGTGAATAATAAGGCTACACTCCATTTAGCTGCAGACTTAAACAGAACAGAGCCTTAGTTGATGTTATTGCTAAAACGTTTGCTTTTCTAGGCGTCCATCTTGTGCCTCTCTTCAAACAAAGAAATCAGTAAAGCACAGAATATGTCCGCAGCAAAAATACTTTTCAGAAAGAGAAGCACTAAACTGATAACTCAGGAAGCATTGATTTAAAGAAATGAGTTTGAGATTGTATTTAATTTCTCATGTTCATTTCTTACGTTCACACTTCAAGTGCTGAATTAGGATTTTGTTCTAGATCAAATTTTTATGGATTTGTTCACATTCTCTTTTAAATGTGGCCAGTATCAGACTCCAGAGCTTATGAGGTCTAAAGCCGCCTGTGCATAATCTAATCTTTGCTCTCTATCTCATGATTGAATTAAAAACAAACAAGCTCAGGTCAGCTATTCCAGACCAGACTTGGCCACATGTGTCAGTGAGGCTAAATAGAAGTGGTGCCCCTGAGCACCTTTGGTGACCTAAGTTTGGGACGAATGTTTTCAATCATTTTATAGACTTTATACAGTGCACTGTAATTTCAAAACCCAAATATCAATTCAAAACTCTGTGCGAAATAAAAAAGGTGCTAATTTCCACCTCTGAAGGGACTCCATTGTTCCTATTATTTGTATCTGTACATGTATTTAGTGGCTTCATTTATATATATATATTTATTTATATATATATATATATATATTCATATAAGTACGTTTGTGTGCTACCATACCACCTCAGTTTTGGGGTTTTGGGAAAGGGTGCCCAGATTTCTTAGTGGCGCCCCTGGTGTGAGATTCCTGTGTTCAGGGAATAATCTGTAAATAAAGTAAACGCTGGGCAGCGTCTCCGTGCTGCTTGTCACCGCTCCGCTCTGGAAACATTCAGCCAGCGTCCACACCACGTGTTCTCCCGGACAGAGTCACGGTGGAAAGGGTTAAAGATCACCGCGGATCCTCAGCTCTCGTCGCTCCGCGGGCAGCGCTGCTGGCTCGCTGCGATATTTCGGTGGATTCGCTGTGGATTGTGGGAGTCGAGGACACTGCCCAGGCTTGTTACCGGACAACCGGAGAGACGTTTACCGCCGAGCCCTGTTTCTGTAAGTAAACCACGGGGGAGGGGGGGTTGTCGCACCAAGCTCGGCCGCTCCTCGTCGGTGGAGCCGCTCTGCGTTCACCGAACCGAACCGTGCCCGCTGCCATGTCGCGTTTCTCTGGCGTAAAGGCCGAGAAAGACCGAGGCTGCTGCCGCTGCTGGATCCGACAAACAGGGAGGGGAGGAGGAGCTGGGGCAGCCGCCTCGTCTCCACTCTTCCGGGCGTGTTTAGACCCGAAAGCCCCACTGACCTCAACTGTACAATTCCTTCGTGTGGTCGGGCAGCTCGGTTCTACCCGTAGGTCGAGTCTCCGGGTGTGTGGTTCCACCTTTGCGAGGCGTCCGACGGGTTGTTAACATGCGGAAATCGCTGCCCTATCAGCGGAAACAAATGTCCGGTGTGTCCGTGCGGCGGAGCCCACCTGCACCTGGCCGGGGCGGAGGAGAGGAGAGCGGCTGCAGATGTTCCAGAGACACGATGTGTTAGTGTGGATATTAAACTGGCTCCGGTAGTGTTGACGTTGTGTTGATGTGTGTATCTGGCCTGTGTCTGACTGACTGTGTCAGCAACACACAGCGAATTGATATCTGCAGCTACTACAATAAAAAACATCACACAGAATTAAAATGAGCTCATGATTCATTTGGAATATCATAGTTATTATTATAGTTTAACGCCTAAAATGAAAATCCTTTGCATATTTTGGTAAATAACCATTCATTTTTCCATTCATGGAAAATGACATTAGCTTAATATCTGTGAGAAAGAAAGCTATAGCTCTTATTTACATAGATTATACTGTATCCATGGTTTCCTTATAAATAAAAACATTATTTTGAGTTTATTGAATGTTTGGATTCGTTAATTACTCTCCTGTTTTGTCTGATTCGAATATTTTGGTTTCCATAAGGCCTTGAAGGTTATTTCTATGAAGTCATTTATGGCTGGTACCAGAGGTTATACAGGCAATTTTTATTTCAGAGGAATGTCCGACTATATAAAACCAGGAGGAAGGACCCAGTCACCGGAACATTGATTTACACTGATACATATTAACCAGGGACATATAAGCCAGTGTGTATTAGAACCTATTTAAATCTGTTAAAGTAACATTTAAAAGTGACATTCATGCATCAATGGATCTTGTTGTTATTTGGGGTATGAAAGTTGAGTATTAACCATGGGAAACCTTATGAGATTATGATTAATAAAGATTACATTAACATTAATGATTTTATTAACAAATGTAACATGGTTGTGGAGCTGGGTGTAAAACAGACTATCAGTTTTAAGGTTTCAAAATGTCTCAAACTGTTGAAAACTAAATATTGTTTGAAATTGTATTGTCATCTTATAGTTTGTTGTAAATTTATTTAGCAAAAAAAGCATGTCATACTGTCAGGAATGTAACCTATCAGTGTTTTCATCTAGACATCAAGGATGTCAAAATTAGTTAGTGGTTATGTTATAACGATTGATAACGTTTGAGTCACTGTGAGATGAGTCATATAGAAAAATAACATCTCACTGTTTAACTGTGTTGTGGGAGATAGTTTGTTTATTTTACTCTTTTGTTTTGATTCATCACTTCCTGTGGAGATCTCTCTCAAGAGGACAATCTCACTGAGGCAATTTCAATTTCAACTTTTTCTCTAAGTCCTTCATTGTGAGTTATTCAGTGTTTGTTTCCCCATAATAGAAAGTATTATTCTGATTAGTTAATGTTTCCTTGTTAATGTGTACTTACAGAGCCCGACACTGGTAGCAGTCTCAGCACCATGTCCAGCCGAGGAGGAAAGAAGAAGTTGACCAAGACGTCGCGGTCCACTAAAGCAGGGGTCATATTCCCTGTGGGCCGCATGCTGCGCTACATAAAGAGGGGCCTACCGAAATATCGCATAGGGGTGGGAGCGCCAGTCTACCTGGCTGCTGTACTGGAGTATCTTACTGGTGAGTTATATCTGTGGAGAGGAGAGAATGGGGAGGTAATGTTAGAAAGGTCTTCTGGCATTTTTTCTAAATCTTGGAACACTAATTGCTATATGTAATTTACGTCAGTTTTTTATTATTAATCAGGTTCACGTAAATGTTCAAAGACATGATTTTCTAAACTACTTAAGCTCGCCATTATTTATTGATGAACTCCTCTGGTGATTTGTGTTTACTCTTGTAGCCGAGATTCTGGAGTTGGCAGGCAATGCAGCCAGGGACAACAAGAAGGGTCGAGTCACACCACGACACATCCTGCTGGCCATCGCCAATGATGAGGAGCTGAACCAGGTCAGTTCTCTTCAGTTGATTTTAGAAACACCAGTGTTGGTGTTGTTTCCATCTACAAAAGAATATATTGTATTTTTTTCCAGTGCATACAGCACATATCCAGGCAGATTTGTTACCAGTGCAAGTGATTTCAAGTTGTCTGTTTTGTCTTTTTGTTTCAGTTGCTGAAAGGTGTGACCATTGCAGCAGGAGGAGTCCTGCCCAACATTCATCCAGAGCTGCTGGCCAAGAAGAGAGGAGCAAAGGGCAAACTTGAGACTCCCGTTTCACCGGCTCCTGAGAAGAAACCCAAGACCGTCAAGAAATCAGCTGCTAAGAAACTGAGCGGGAAAAAGGGAGGAAGAAAAGCTAAGGTACGGCTTCATGTTAACAGAGTGTTGGGCTGATAAACACTGATTTATGTTACAGGTCAACTCAGGGAGTCAAAAAGTGTGTTGTGTTATATCTGAGACGAAGTATTGGATTGGCTGCTTATTCCATCTGTCAACATGACTTTCAAAGTCGTTGCAGTCCACACTACATGATTTGCGATCAGGACTCTCTAAATGGTTTTTCACCAGGAGAACTAGCTCTTATTGGCTATAGTTGTCGGTTAGCCTGCTAAAAATATAGTCCAAGGGGGATGTTCCCACACATCGATTGGCGACTGTCAGTAGATTGCCTATTTGGCTATGATCTTGGGCTGTTGTCAGCAAGTTCCAAATTTTTCGGCGGAAGTGGAGAATCAGGCAAAAAAAAATCATGTTGTGTGAAGTAGGCAACAAGAGCACAAGAAACAATTAATTGGCTGATCTTAACCCCGGAACTCTCCATGGAGAAGGCAATAAAATTACTTTAATAATATTGATATAAAGTCTCACTTGGTGTCCTCATGTCCTCCGTGTCGTCATCAGAAGCAGGGCGAGGTGAGCAAGGCGGCGTCTGCAGACAGCACCACTGAGGGCTCTCCAGGCGACAGCTTCACTGTGCTCTCCACCAAGAGCCTCTTCCTGGGACAAAAGGTCAGTTTTCTGTCAATTTAGATAAACGCCAACTCCAAACAGGTTGCTGCAGATTATATTTTAAACTACAGTTTAGTGTGTGTTGAAAGACTTATGTTTGGGGTGAAGCAAAAATAATGAATTCATGTCAAGCTTAAGACTTTTTGTATTTTGGCTGTTAACGGATTCTGATTCTCTATCAGTTGGTCAAAAACATGACAACATATTTAAGAAGTCAAAGGAAAAAGGCCACAGTTGTTTGTTTTCTCTGTCGTGCACTTTTTTATCTCTGCTTTGAAGAAAAACTTAAAATCTCATTCAGTGTTCAGGAGAAATTGTTCTTTAAGCCTTTAAGAATCTGTCAGAAAAGAATAAACCAAGGGCTTTGAAGACATCAATCGATATTATCTGACTCAATACATCCACATGTTTTTATTCAG
Organism: Paralichthys olivaceus; assembly: GCF_024713975.1. Classification (NCBI taxonomy): domain Eukaryota; kingdom Metazoa; phylum Chordata; class Actinopteri; order Pleuronectiformes; family Paralichthyidae; genus Paralichthys; species Paralichthys olivaceus. The sequence continues at coordinate 10,805,145 of NC_091107.1, read as the reverse complement.
TCTAATATAATATTGAATAAATGTAAGTTTACAGCGCACTGTGGGGCTTTTAATGCTTCACTGCACTAACTATAATAGTAGCAACCATGACTTTTGCGTTAACAGTGTAATATTATATCACAAATCTGTTTGCTCCCTTCACTTATGTCATTTTTTAACTTTTCAAGCTTTTTATTGAGCTTGACTTAGATTAGAAGCGTACAAAAAAAATGATTTGGATTTGTAACAAATGAATTGCAGTGGAGCAAGAGAAGGAATGAGTTCAGAATGATGCAAGAAGTATCACTGGCTCCCTTCATCTTAATTGTAAACTAATAATTATGATGATAATTAATGCTTTATTATGATTTATTTTCTCCTGTGCACACTGTGAGATAAGGATATAGTATTTTTGCTCTTTCTGTGCTCAAACATACAATCTTTCAGGAGGTTAATATGTAGAAACTCTTTTGTTGGAAATGTATTTCCAGATCTCAATATTTCAGATCAGCGTTGATTTCAACTTCTGCTGATGGAACTGCATGCTTTGCTGTACCTTGCATTTATTGATACTAATATAATTAATGCAACCTGATGTAACAACACCAACATTTAACAGGTGATAATTTAGGAACTGATTCCTTTCCATCACTACAGATTGGTTTATTTAAAGCAGAATGACAGTAATTCCTCGTTTCTGATTATTGCTGTTAAAATGAAAGTAGCAGTGAAAAAAATAAACAATGTTTTGGTTGACTTCCTCGATAATAATGAAGTTCGTTAACTACAAACAGTGGAAATATAAATATAACCTGCAGTAATTGAAACTGAGCATAGAGGTGAGCAGCAGCAGTGCTTGCCTGCTTTTAATATTTGACCTCATCATTAATAAAATGATGATAATTAATCAAATAAATGCAGTTCACCTCCCTTTGATTAAGATCATAAACCCATGAATACAGAGAACGTCTCTTTCCCTTTTGTAGAAATAATGTATTTTAACTGCACTCTTCCTGCTCAAGCTTTTCCCTTGGAGTTTTTTTCAGTTTCGCGCTTCTCTGTCATCATTACATTCCTTGTCTCTGCATTTCTCTGGGATGATCTCAGTCTTTATAATCAAGTCTTAAATGTAAATCTGTAAATATCTTGTGTGCATAACCTATGACTAATGAATCTTTGTGCTAAAAGGATGTAGTTAAATTCTTAATATTTACAGGGATACCTTGACTTTTTGCATCTTTAGTTTTTGATATTTTGTCTTTGCCATGTCTACAGACAGGTGTTGAGAACTGTAACCAGTTTTCTTTATAGTGTCACTTTGCAAAGTACTTTTACATCAATCTGTTATATGGAAATAACAGCTTTGCTCTGGAACCTCAGATTTTGGATACAAGGATTTTGAGCTTGTAATTCAGAAAAAACTGACTATAATAGAAGAAGTCTGATGTGAAGCTTCAAGCTACCAAATGCTGATATTTGGATTTCAAGCAGATGGCTCATATTTTATAGCAGGATTAGTGAAAGTGTAACAGAAAATGATTATATCTTTTTCGTCACTCCTGTTGTACTCCTGTATAAAATCTACACACAACATAGAACTGACATTAAGTACAATAACTACAATAAATACAACACACTAAAACTAATAGCTGTAAATGAGCATGTACAAAAACCACACAAACATTTAAAATAATTTGCACACAAATATAGGGTATACTCACTGTCTTAGGCTTTCAAATAGGCTGGGTCCAGTTTTGCAATTCATCAAGGTGTCCCTTGTTTAATCTGCGGTGTGAATCTGGGTTTTAATGGCTTTGCTTCCTCCCCTCTTCCCTCTTGCTCTCCCTCCTCCCCGGCATGTCCCATCCTCACTCCACCCCTCGCGCCTCCCGCTCCGCAGCTCAACCTTATCCACAGCGAGGTCAGCAACTTGGCTGGCTTTGACGTGGAGGGGGTCATCAACCCCACCAATGCTGAGCTTGAACTTAAAGATGATCTAGGTGAGCTTCCCCCAAATCCAAACCCCCAACCCCACACCCTCTCTGGCCCTAGCAGGGGTTCGATTTTAAAAATCCTTGAATCTCCAACGACTTCACGACTGTGAAATCCTCAGAGAATTAAAGAACAACTCCTACAATAACATTTCATGCTGGTTCACTGGTTAGAAGAAACACTCTCCTCCAGATTTCCTCATTCACACTGTGGACAACTTGGTCGTTTTCAGTTATGACAGATGAAGAGATATTGATGGAATCAACAGTTTGTTTGACTTTCTCTAACTCATTAGGACTTAATGAATTTATTTTGATTATTAAACAAGCATTTCAAAGTCAGAATAAAATCCAGAAATCACAAAAATCCCGTTTAAAAATAAAAGTTGAAGAAAAAAAACAGTCTATGTAAATATAATTTAACTATGGTTTTATAGTCAGTATTTTATTGTTACATGGACATGTCATTATTGTTTCACTGCATAATGAAATGACAGGAGGCAGTTTCTATGTTTGCTGCCAATGGACATTTTACTTAAATCTATAATAAGTTCATTTTTTAAATTCTTTTAGACGCTTTTGAACATTAAATGAAACCAGTCTGCTTCAGATGCTGGAAATAATTCAGCTAGACAACGTTTAACTGTTTGCTACTTTGATACTGGCTTTCTAAACTCATTCAGACATTATTACTATGAATAAGTTTCATTCAAGTTGCTTGAGCATTAATGTAAACTCCAATAAAAGACAAAGCCATTCTCCAAAGTTTTTGTGTGTGCAGTGTTAGTTTGAAATAAAAATCCTTGTCAGTCAGCTCTGCAGGAAGTAAACAGACATGATCTTTGTGTTGTTCACAGTGTGAATATAAGACAAGGGTCTTATCTTCCATCCCCCTCTGACCTCAAGTAACTAACTGAGCTCTCTGGTTTTCACATATCAATAGAAAGGATTGAGTAAAATACAGAATAATTGGGATATTCAAGGGTTTTTATCAGAGCTCCTCTGAGCGGCGGTTCTGCTTGCTCTTCTGTGTGTTGATGTCTTGAGGTTCATTCCAGGTCGCCCTCCTTTCAGACGGCTGCCAGGCCTTTGGAAATCTTAATAATCAATAATTTCAGAAACATTAAACTAAAAAACGGCTCCAATTTACAGAAGAAAAACTGCTGTGCATTGCTGCGGCTGGCTGTAAGGTTGTTTGCCTGGAGTGTGATCATTACAACTTATGCTCAGTTTAATAAGCCAAGAAATCAGGGCAACACAATTAGTCAGAAAACTGATTAAAGCAACATTTACGTTGTTTATGTCCTCAGTTTAAAACTATAAAAATAAAATTTGAATATTTAAAAATGCACTCTTGCATCTAGACGCGTGTGTGTGTGTGAGAATGAACACATTTAGGCTAATTTATTCCGTTTTTTTAAGTGAATCTGACTAAATGTGATTCCTGCTTCCTATTTACATAACATGACCCACCATGTCCACAGTGGCCTCCTTGATTCCTGTCATATCCTCAGGATAAGGAGCACACTCACCTTTTGTCTCTTTTCTTCTTCCTTCTTTTTTTTTTTCTTACTGTCTGTCCCATCGTTTTGCTCCGGATCACTCACTGTGTCTTTACCACTGTGTTGTTTGCCTGTTGTTTGTCGTCGTTGTTGTCTGTAGTTGCAAGTTGTCCAAGCCGACATTTCCATCGTGGAGAGCGACGCTGTCGTTCACCCGACCAACTCCTCCATCTATACAGGTGGTGAAGTAGGTAAAGGAACTATTGACACCACCGAGACCATGACTGCCTGTCTGCTCTCTCTCTCTCTCTTTCTGCATTTTCCAGATAGTCTTCATCTCAGTCTGTGGACAAACAGCAGCAGCACAGTTTTAATGTGCATTGTAGGAGGTTATTTATCCTGAACTCTGCTCTGAAGAAAACCTTTTAACCCACAACCCAGTGCCCTTATGCTCCTACTGACAATGCTTCACCTATGTAATTATGTGATTTGCTGAAACATTGACTGAAAGAATTATACTGTATCATGAGTGAAAATGAACTTGCAGAGCTTTGAGGCGTGCACGCAGGTACTGTTTTATTTATGCAACGAGGTGCTTCTGGGAACCTCAATTTCCCAACACTTGAAATTCTGCAGCTAAATAGCTCTGCTGTGTTATTTATAAACCCGACATGCACAAGAAAAAACTAAATGTGAACATTATGAAAAGGATCATTTGAATTTGACATCTTACCACATTATAAAAGGCTATTGAATGGTAGATGGCTGAAAGCTCTTTTCTCATATGTCTTAATTTTCTATATTTGTATGGACTAAAATGAAGCATTATCCAAACAATTCCTGCCCATAACTGGGGTCTGATTTTTGAAGCAGACATCTGTATTATTTTTGGTTTTGGTCTGATCCATAGAGTGTATATAAAGATGGATGACGCGTCTCCACATCCTCCTGTTGTACAAAAATATCTCAGATACGTGTAATGCCATCTTGTACTTTTTACCCGTCATGTCATCCATCTTTATAGTCAGTCTATCGGTCTGATTCAGTCTATCTGTCTGATCACCCAATTACTCTAATCTGGTAATCCTGCTTCGTGAGACTGGCTGTCATGCTGTAGCTTTTACTGGTGCCTTAGATCTACAGCTAATGCCCCTAAAGAAAATATGTTATTGTTAAATCATAATAATCATTAAATATCATAGTCATTTAATACCCAGCACTGTTTGTCAAATAGAAGATACAAAAGGAGAAATATAATCTATCCAGAGCAGTTGCTGATTTCTTCATGTAAACCATACATCTAGCTGTTTATTTCTGTCATCCTAAGCCTGAGCTGCTGCTTGTTGTGCCTTTTTCCCACTTAACTGAAATGTGGACAATCTGGGAACTCTCTTCATTTCCTGTAACCTCTGTCCCCTCGACTGTGCTGCTACTCCAGCTGCTTAGAAACTCCAGAAAGTGTTTGATCACATCCAAACTCCTGAGGGGTGATCACCGGTCATTCAAATGAACAGATTAATGAAGATTTACCTAATAAACCATTAATGACTATAGAATAAGCTTTTGAACTTTTGCTTGCTTGTAGAGCTTCTCCCTCTAACTTGTCTTTAAAAGGCTGACATTAACTTCTCACCTGCCTGTTTTTTTAATGAAATGGCAGCCAGAGCATTCATTTCTCTGGCTCTGGAGGATTTGAATCACCTCTCTCCTCTTTAGTTTCCTTTGTGGCTTCTCTCTTTAGCTCTGAGTAAATTTGAAATAGTGACTGACTCACATGGAATAAGTTCTATCAAAATAAGGAGAAAAGAAACGGCTGAATTTGCTTCCCCAGTGGTCTCGTAACATCATTCTCTTAAATTGCTTCCTGGACTGAAAATGTGTGAGCAAACATGGTGAACAGAGGTTTTATATTCTCATCTATACCAAGCTCTGCACCATCCTTTCCTCTTTTCTTCCTAACAAACTCTTTATTGGGAGAAAATACCCTGAGTCCACTGTTAACAAGCTGGTATGTGAGGACAGAGGAAGTTATTAGAGATCGTTGCTTTAATACATGAATTTAACTAACTCACAATGAGTCATTTGGAAAATAGCAGCACTTTACGAGACATTTCCTGAGTCTCACAAATAAAAGAACAGAATCTCAACGTGTTGCACAAGAGGTGTTGAGCTCAGAGACCGAGAGAGAGGCCAGATGAGATGATTGACAGCATTGTTGTCTGCCTGGCTACCTGCCTGGCTACCTGTCTGTCTCCATGTCTGCCTTCTTGCCAGTCTGTCTGTCTGTCTGTCTGTTTGCATGACATCACTTCTGCAGTTTCACTGCTGTGCATCTTTCTGTCTGTCAGTGATACATGAGGATATTTTCACCTCAGTCCTGTCTCCACTCACAGGCTCTGCTCTGGAGAAGAAGGGAGGGAAGGAGTTCACAGATGCTGTGCTGGAGCTGAAGAAGAAAAACGGCCCTCTGGAGGTGGCGGGGGGTAAGTGCATAAAAGAGGGTGGCAAAGATTTGTTTTTTTTGGTTCTTTAATAATAATCTGCTAATACAAATCTGCCCCTATAATATCAGTCCACCAAGATGTAAGTGCACTTTGCTTTCAAAGGTCGTCATCACCTACATGGGCTGTGTCTACTACACCTGACATTGATTGGTTTGTAGAGGGCCGTGCATCGTTCGGGTATTTTATTACCCAGTGCAATTTTGAATAAATTGCATTGAAAAAGTAGTTTTAAACATTATATTGTCTGAGGTGACGATGAGCAATCATGTGAGCTTCTTCTGCTTATTATTTTCTTCTACTGTTTAATGCTGTCTCAACTTTTTCTGCAATTGGTCCCAAAGTCTGGAAGTTTTCTCACTTCGAACCATGCCTCAGTTTGATCTGGACTGAGACCTTTGGTCGGGACTGTGGTCTCAGGCACCTTTCACACCTGTTATTTTGGTTTGGAACAAACTGAAAATTCCAAAGTTTTGGACTGAACAAGGAAGGTGTGAAAGTGCCCTAAGAGACTAAGCACAACTCCTCTGAAGCATGTGCCTGGTGCAGTGACCTTTTCTCTCCCTGTAAAACCAGTAAAGTGGATTTGGACCATGTGCTCAGATCATTAAAATCAAACCCTAAATGTTGCTGAACTTTATAATTGACCCTCTGCAGGACCAAGAACTGCTTCCAATATGCCACATATTAAATTTAGTAAAGAAGTCAATGCTTGGATATTTCTGTCATGAAACTGATCAAAGATATTATGGGCTGGTCTGTAATCGTCTCTGTGACTTGAGTGTAAATTTACAGACATGAGTCTTCAGAGAGTCGTATTGTTTGAGCCCAGATTATTTATCCTCCAGCACATTTGTCTCCACTTGTTCTCCTCATCCCTCTCTTACTCTTTCTCCATCTGCCTCTGTCATTATTCATCACACACTCTCGTGTTTTCAAACACTCCCCACCTTCACTGCCGCTCTCTCTCACATCCAGCCAAGTTAGCTCAGCGTCCTAATCCCAGTCTCTGCGTGCAGCTCATAAATAGATTACCAGGGGACTGAACACCAAGCCAGCAGAGCCTGTCGGTGATTTCTGCGGATCTGGATCAGTAAAACGGTCACTGTGACCAACCGTAATAAAAAAAAAAGTTCTTCAAGATGTAAAGTATTTGTGCATCTGGATTTTTTTGAGCAAACTTCTCAGTTTCAAGGCCAGACAGGTACCAGAGTTATTCATGCAGAGGCAGCATTTAAGATTTGATCTGCTCTCTCTATATTACCACCTTGTGACATATTGACTTTTTATTTGTGGTTAAATTGATAAAGATTAAATCTCTGGCAACACATTGTCACATAACAATGAATGAGCACAGTTCATACACCAATCCTTAATTTTTGACTCGGATCCCTGTCCGTTTGTCGGTTGGTTTGTTAGTTTGCAGGATTACGCAATAACTACTGCAAGGATTACCACAAATGATGCAGTGTGCATCAAGGAAGAACATGTTTAATTTTGGTGTGGATTTAGGATTTTTTTTCACTTCCTTTGGTGCAAATCCAACTAAAAATCTAGTGAATTTAGATGTGGTTTTAATAAGGGGACTGTTGGGCCTTGGGCAGAAGTATGAGCTCTACTGGGATCTATTTTGGTATTCTTTGTTTTTCTTGAATTAATCTCTAATATTATAGTTTTTCATCTCCCGGTTCAACCACTGCTGAGAGACATACAGTAATAATGTTTAGTAAGGTTGTTGTTTTTTTATTGGAACAATTGTTCACAACCTTCTACATCCACGAGGCTTCATTGACAGAAAAGAGCTGTGTAACCCACATCAACAGAAAGGTTTGATTGACAGGTGATCTCCAGATGGGCTGTACACAAGCGTACCGTTCCACCGACCCAAACCATAAAACAACGTTGAACTTTGCAAACGCTCGTCTAAACTGTAATCATTATCATCATCATCATCCTCCTCATCACAGACTTTTCCTCCCCCCTGGCTCTCGCTCTGCTGTGTGAAGTCGCTCCATGCTTTCTGTGAACCATCTGGAAATCAGCTCGTCCTCTGATTTGACTCCAGTCCAGTGCTGCCTTCACTGTGGACTAATAAACTCTGTCTGGAGACTTTTCTCACTTCACAGCGCCAGGGGGCTTTGGCTGAATTACTCTGTCTACAGCCACCGGTTTGATGGAAGACTACACTAAAAAGTTTCAACTCCAGAAAACAGACTCCTCTCGTCTTCTTTTTCGCTTTGTCTTCTCTTCTTGTCTTCACTGTTCTTCATTGTCTTCTCTCCTCCCGGGCTGTCTGGAGAAGAGATTACTCCGGCCCACCTCGCTGTAATACCTCGGTCAAACCATTTTAAGCTTGAGGAGATTTTCTGCATACATTTTCCACAGAGCAGCATCCCAGGGCATCAAACTCAACTTTTAGGCTTTCATTTGTGACACAACTCATTACTGTTGCTGACTTTTACAGTAGATGATGGATGTGACACATCCATCTCTTCTTGGTCTAATCTTGGCTTCTTTTTATATAGTGATGTTGGGCAATATATTAAATATTACTTACTGATGACTTCGGATGGTGACTACGGTTATGTATTTTAAGACTCATAGGTTCATGGATCATAATCATTTTGTCAATTTACATAAAAGTTTGGGGAGGGGCAAAAAACTTATTCTCAATAATGAATAATGATGTGGTGCTTTTTCTGATTTATATCATTGCAATGTGAATTTCTTTTGATTTTGGACATTTGCCCAAAAGGAAAAATTATAGTTCATCACAAACCAAATTTGTTTCATTACAAACACCAAACATGTTCTAATTACCATAGGAATTTGCAAACAAGGAATTTATATACTAAACACTTAGTGTTCCTGTAATGTAGAAGTACTTGCACTCACATTTTGTCCTCCTCTTCCCTTCTCAGCTCACTACCCATTCTTCAACCTCTCCTCTCTGTCCCTCAGCTTTGTTGTCCGGCGGCTTTGGCCTTCCTGCCAAGTACGTCATTCACTGCCACAGTCCAGGCTGGGGCTCCGACAAGTGTGAGGAGATGCTGGACAAGACGGTGAAGAACTGCCTGGCTCTGGCCGACGAGAAGAAACTCAAGTCTGTGGCCTTCCCCTCCATCGGTAGTGGAAGGTAGGAAAACAAAGAAAAGATAAACAGATAAAACCTCGTCTGACATGTGTGGCACCATGTAGTTGTTAAAAAATATAATATCTTAACTAACAATATGCTGTTTCTTCATTAACAACCAGCCCGTTACACATTCTGCAAATCACTAGTTGATGCCTATCTATCTTAGTCTAAACCTGGAAGTGGTTTTCTCAGGATGAACTGAAATCATTTTGATGACAATTACTTTTCATTTAGCACATCATCAAAATATATTTTTGTCCTATACTTTGGTTTATGATCATACATCAGCCTCATCTATATTTTGAATTTATAAGCAAATGTTACAGAGCTTATATGATAAACAAAGACTGTGAACATGGTAAGAGGATAAACCCTAACATTTAATAACGATTATAATAAATTGTATTTGTACAATATGTTTTTTAAACTTAATGTACATATATACATTTAATCTCTACAATTCCCCTCTCACCAAATTGTTTTTGCGCATGGGTTTTCGTACAAGTGCACAAATTCTCCTGCTATGTTTGTTTTTATAGATTCCAACTTTTGCTTTGGAAATGACGTTTATGGAGGCCATCAGTCCTCCAAATTCAAACTATGTCAAAGTCATCTTCAAATCAATAACAGTGACAAGTTAAAACTGCAGTTCACTAAGTGTGTTTGTACTTCTCTGTCAGGAATGGTTTCCCGAAGCAGACGGCAGCCCAGTTGATCCTTAAGGCCATATCTAGCTACTTCGTGTCCACCATGTCTTCCACCATCAAGACCATCTACTTTGTGCTGTTTGACAGCGAGAGCATCGGGATCTATGTGCAAGAAATGGCCAAACTGGAGACGAGCTAAAAGAATCTGGAGCGTCCTCATCCTCGTACCCCCCCACCCATTGTTTTCCTGCGAGGAAATAGGAAGGTGTTTACCAGTAATGTGTTTAATATGAAGAGAAGAAGAGAAAGAAGAATCTTTCTTAAGGCCGGGAACTTGATTTTGCATTATGTGCGTATTTGTCCTATTTTATTCTTAATTTCTTATTTACTTGTCATCACTGGCATTTAAATGTAAAAGTGCACTGTTCATTCTACAGTCTTTTATTACAAACAGTGGCACACACATCAGATTCAACAAGTGAGAAGGCTCACTGTAAGATTTCATTTTCATTATAAAAAAATATGTTATGAGATAGCTACACCTCAATTACACGGCTTCCAGAGAAGTCAGTTGAATACGGGTTAATGCATGTAATGGCAGTAAAGCTAATAACGACAGCTATTCTCTTTCTCTCGAGTTCAAAAGCAAAATACGTGTATTTTCTGGTGTCAAATCTGAGTTTTGGAACATCTCTGTTATTAGTACTGTATACTGAAAAAGTCAAGCCTAAAGAAAAGTTCAGTTTGCTCTACTTTGGTCTTCAGGAGACTCATATAAACAGAATGAAGGAATGAGTTTTTGTGTTGTGTGTTACATATTCCTCTTTTTGCCTTTGTTCACACGGGCAAAACAAGTTTTCTCAGTGTGCTGCAGAGACCTTTACTTTCCCAAAAAATCGTAATTGAAATAAAATTAAAAAAACTAATTGCAATGTAAATACTCATATATTATATACTCCTGGTACTAGTGCAATCAATATACTGTAAACTGAAAACTATTTTTTTTTCATTTACAGTAATAAAATAAATCCATTTATGATATAAAATTAGAGAATGGAGGTTTTTGCAGGGCACTTGGTTTATATTGTGTGTTCTTATCTGTGTTTATATAGATGGAGTATTTGTGAACTGTTATAGCAAATTATTGGACTGTAACATAGATTTTTATTTTCTATTTTAATTTTCACACTGATTCTAAAAGGCACAGGTGATTTGAAAGAAAAAAATGTAAGAGATGGTTTTTGTTGTGTGTTTTGTCTTTGTTAATCCATAAAACTAACAAACTCATTTTTAATGCAAGTCCAGAGGCTCCTTCCTCTGTTGGCTTTGGTTTCATTCTCTTTCACTTAAACCGCCACTAGGTGGCACCCTGTAATCAAGAATTGGATTTTTTCACCTCAGCCATTTTCTGTGCAGCAGCAGGCCTCTTCACACAGACTCTGGTCGATTTGAGTTGGATTTGAATTGAGAATGACGGACGTGTACAAGGAATCAGACTGCTCTGCTGCATTTGGACTTTTCAACGATCTAACTTTCTTATGAAAAAAAAAAAAAATACTAAATGTAAAATGCTTTCTAAAGAATTGATTCTACAAAAGGTCTGTATACACTCCGGTAATAAAATACCTAAAAAAAAAAAAAGTTCCTTGTGAGTTTATGAGATCATGTTATGTTTCATGCAGACCCTCAGGATGCGGCCAGAAACTGTGAGCCTCAAAATCAAAAATGTGTGTTAGAGCAAAGTTTAATATTAAGAAAATGTCATTGTCTCTCAGAGAATAAGTGTGTATGTAAATATGTGTGTGTGCAATGCAATGAGAAATCCATCTCCACAGTTTTAGCACAGTTTGAGGCCTTTCAGAAGAAATGGTGGAGGGATGTCATGCTACATTTATATGATTTGACTGAAAGCCACAGTCAAAGCCTCAGGATCGTGACTCAGCCTCCAGCTCTAGACGTGTTTTTTCTTTGCTGCAGCTACGAGGCCCAAAGGGTCTCACAAGAAAACAAAGACTTTCTGAAGAGAAATCAATTCTGTTATGTTCTTATGGCTTTAGGATTGATTTACTGTAAGTTGAGAAAGGCTTTATGGATTCTAACATGACGTTTCAACTATTCGTTTGGGAGGACAATGCCATTGTTGCACAACTGTAACTTTATTATTTAATTCTTAATTTGTGAAATACACCATCCCAAACAACCTCATTTTCAACAGAAAAATGTTGCACAAAAGCGATCAAACTCCAGATGTTTCATAATTAAACCAGAAACACAGAAAGAAACATCTCAGAAAAAGATGCGTCCAATACCCATTCTGCTTTTAGCTCAGTTTTAGTCTCCACCAGCTCCTGAGGGAAATGTCTGGCTCTTAAGATGTTAAATCCAACACTGTGTTCACAGGTAAGACACTAACTTTATCTATCAGGCATAAACAGTGTCCTGTTTGGCTAAAATCAACACTGATAAAAGGGGTGAGTTAATTAAAACAGGTTTCAGGTCTTTAAATCAAAACTATGAGTCAAGAGATGCTGTATATTAAGCTCTAAAAGTTAACTCCCTTTAGTGAGTCATTTTCCTCAGATCAGTGAAACATTAATTTATTCTGCAGACATTCGCCAATGACCTCTGAATTCTCAGAAAATTGCTATTAATACGTAAACTGCATCAAAAATGTGGAGGAACAAACCCTCATGAAAGCATCATATTGTTGCAGTTCTTAGAAGACAAATACAACGATGGGTATCAGCCTTTAAAGGCCCCATTTATGTTTTTTAGACCACAAACAGAACGGAGAGTATTATCCATGACATGAGGCAAGAGTTTCAAATATTGACAAAAAAACGTACAGGCTTATTTTGCTTCTGAGTATATTGCTGAAGCAATACTTTTCCTCGTAGCTTAGATGTTGTTATTGTCTTGTTTAAGTCGCTGTGTCTGCATTTGTAAATCATCATCTAAGGCTGGGGTTACAGTAGTTTAAGTTGCCGCAGGGTGCGATTTATTTTTAGTTCAGGTTCTTTTTTCGTAGTTTTGGCCATCACATTTTCTTCTTGGTAATACTGAGCCCATCAAAGTTGTTGTTGGAACTTCACTATGACAAAGTCAGATGATGAAATGGACAAACCAAAAGTATGTTGAGATTAATCAAAAACATTTTTTGGAGGTAAAACCAAAAGTGCCTGCACCTGAGATGTTGGTAATAATCCAAACAGTAAATCCAGTGGGTTGTTTTTCATTTGCTCTCACATGTAGGTTTTAATAGACCCACAACCCTATTAAAAACCAGTCTTATCAGCCTTCCCCCCAGATTGCAGTAATTACAATGTAATTAATTACTGATAGAACTAATGACCAAAACTTGGTTTGAACAACAGATGTAATTTATCCTCTGCAGAACAAATGTGGAGTTTAAAATGGAGGATATATGCCACAGGTTCAGGCAGCAGTGATCCCGCCTGGTCATCAGACAGCACCGGGACTCGGCTTCAGCCTGGGGCTACATGCTGGCAGGGTACTGGGGAGTCAGAGGGGGGTCAGTTTCCCAGCCATCCAGGGAGGCCGGGACCTGAGACCTCCTCTGAGGGCGCCCATCTGACGCCTAATCCCCAGGAAATACAGGCAGGTTTCACCCCCCACATCCGCCCTCCACCTCTCCCATTTGCTTTCCTCCATCCCATCATCCATCCCACCATCCCTTTCTGCTTCTCCTCGCAGGGCAGAAAAGCCCCATAAATTCAAAGCATCTGTACGGGCAAGGGCCAATCCAAGGGCCGCCTTTCCCAGAGCCCGCGCAGATGAAATTTTATTCTTTGCACGAAAAAGTTACAGGGGGAGGGGGGGAGAAAAAACAGAAAATAAAGTAAAGCAAACAGTGGGGGAAGATCAAGGAGGAGAGGAGACGAGGGGTAAGGCGCTGGTCATCAGAGATCTGTCCAGCGTTCCAGTGTGTTCATAATAAGAAAGTAATATTATGTTCTTTATGCCTGTGAGACCTGACCCAAGCTTGATAACAACAACAGCCTGCGTCTAACTTGTCTCGGACATTTGCTCTTCCAGCGTAGGCTCCGAAGACAATAAAAACGACCTGTAGTAGCAGATTTAGTTAGTTGAAGTAAAGGTTAAGTTCATCACTCTCGCTATTTTACAAAACTGGCATTAAATACTAACAGTGGCTTTTTAAATCAAGACATTTTTAATTCTATTACAAAGGCATTTCTCATGTGGGTATAGCAGAGCACTGCAGATGCCTTTCTTAATCAGTTCTTTGTAATGGGATCAAATTTCTTAGAAAAATAAATCAGTTTTTTAAAAGAGGCCAATTAAAGCAGCTTAAACACTCACACTATGGGAAAAAATACAATGCAACACAAATATGATAATAAATCTGTCCCACGCAACACAACAGAGCACTGAGCTTATCTTATTAAAGTATACAGGATGTAGGTATCTCAATTCTGTATTAAAACATCAAATAAATAAGAGTAGCACTTAGAGGGCAAATCTCTGCCAAGGTCCAACAGTCCCCTCACGAAACCACATTTAACTTCACAAGATCCAGATTTTCATTTGGATCTGAACTGTACACACTCGTCAATATTAGTCCTAAACATGACTAAACATTTTGTTCATTAAGATCCATGAATTATTCTCTGAGGAGCAGCCATTTCTGATTACTTGAGTTGAAGTGTAAGAAAATTTGATGCACAGTTTTTGCAGAAAAACAATCATATTGCACTTGTTGGTATGAAGAGGAAATTATGCAACTTTGAAAGACATTGGAAATTGAATTTCACAAAAACAGCAAAGGTTTTTACAAAAATAGTGATATTTACATTTCGCTTTTCATTTTTCCAGTACAAACACACTACATGCTCTGAATCTGTATGTTGTGTGGAATTAGCTCAGCCTATGTCCTCTAACCTCCACGTTGACCCTTAAAACTCCCCCAGGACCTTGCTTTGGGAAAACCTGTGCACCAGACTATCCTGCTCATGTTGAAATAAGTTAATAAAAAGCTCCTAATCCCTCTTCGGTGAAACTGGTTTTTAAGTTGAGCAGGAAATAAAGCCTCTGTGAAGTATATTTGTGAGCATGGTTTGTGTTTTTGTGCTTTGGTTGTTTTTTGGTCAGAGCTGCTTTTCATGTGGTCACAGGCAGAAATTTGATAATTTGCAAGGACTCAAATGATGGATTTACACGTGCCAGAGAAAAATCTGGATCTGACCTCATGTGACCCAAATCTGTTATTGTGTGTGCTCTGTGTCGACTTGATGCAACTACAGTGTGACAAAGTGTGAAACATTCTGGCTGAAAAATTCATTCATCACTTCCTGTGTCTCATATTTCGCTTTCCTCGTGTTCTCAGCTGCTGCCAGCAAGGCATCATGGGTGAATCTCATCTCATCTCAAAACTAAACAGAACCTTTTACTGGATTTTCAGGAAAATCTGCAGCTGTAATAAAAAATACATCTCTCTTGGGACCAGATTTAAAGCATTTTATGATATTAAAAAGGTTCAACAATAGAGTCAGAGGTGAACACATGCTGCATCTGTACCTCAATGAAATCTTTCTCAAAAAACACTCATCGACTGAATTTCCCCGACAGTAAATGTAAATTTGTCAGCATCTGTGTTTTCCAGATGTTGAAATGTGAATGCAATCAGTTCTTGGCGCTTTTTCTTCTGCATTTTCCAACCGTATCACTGGACACGTTGATTTTGGCTGATTCTGCAAAACCACCATCACGTTCAATTATATTTTTTAACTTTCAATGCCAGCCTCCTTTAAACATGTGTTCTCCTTCAGATTCTGAAGTGATGGGGTTCTACATAAGATATATATATATGTATATATTCTCGTCCAAAGTTTGAACACTTTTGGTTATTTCACAAGAATTTTTTTTTTCTCTTCTCACATCCTGCCCACTTCAAACCAGCGAGTCAGATGGTAGCAATATACAACTCAGAATCTGATGGCAGCTGTTGCTGTTTGCTTATAGCCTTGAGAGACAAAAAGCTGCTGTCAATCGAATCTGATCAAACCACATCTACAAGCTGTTTCTTAAATGTTGCCTTTTAAAACCACTTTCAGTGATTTGATATTGAGTTGTACACTCGTGTTTCTTTCTAATGGTTTTACTTGACTATCTTTGTATGTATTTTAAAAAAAGCATTAATTAAGTGTAATTTAGATTTTAGTTTATTCATGTACTGAAATTGTAAGTAAGAGAGAAATATTAAAGGTTTGTTACTGAGATTTAAATCATGTCCTACTACAGTAATACCTGATGTGGTTAAGGTTTAAATTCATGGAAAACAATTGTGATGGTTTGACAAATACAATGTCGTTAAGGAGGCTATAATAAGTATTTATTATCTCATGTGCACTTGTCTTATGTGTGGGGCCGACCACTGGCACACCTGCATGATCATGTGATCTTAACATGTACCGAGGCTTCCCTCCCCCACAACAGCCACAGCTTCACTTTCGACCCGGCCCTTTGTTGCGTCTACTCCCTACTTTCTCCCCATTTCCCACTTCTGCTGTCCTGTGGATAAAACGGCAAAGATCCCTAAAAAATATCTTTAAAAATGTGAGAGACTTAATTCCGAAGGGATTGTTTTTATTCCCATTCACAGCTCCGACCTTGCTGCCTCATAAAATGCAAACTCCATCCTGCATCAGCACTGAATGTTGGCAGTAGATTTAATGCTAATGCTGAATAATCCAATGAGAATTCCTAGAGGGACATGGCTGGTATTTCAACAGGTTACTAAAAAGGAAGCTAGGTTGTACTCCTATGGCCTAACGTCAGCTTGTGTCCCTTAATCCTATGATTCACAACCATTAAACAAGGCTAAAGAGGGGATATCCAACATCTGCCAAACACGGGGGGAGTGCCACCATCCCCACTCTGTCACCTACAGTCTACAAGTCCTCACTGAGCTTGAACGCCTCCGTGCAGAGTGTGAGGACGCGAATTAGTTCGGACAAGGAAGGTTACAGCCTCTGACGTTCTCCTGCCACCTCGAAAGGGTTAAGTCAGATCCCAGGCCGGCCACATCACACTGTTGGGCCATTTAGTGCAAGAAACCTGATAGTTTGGTTCCTTTTGATGGCCTGATTCCCAGGCTTAGGAGAATAAATTAAAAGCAATCCCCGCCGAGGCTTTAGCTGCAGCAGCAGGGCATACTGATTTAGGATTTTCATCTGGGGAGCTTTTCCCTCCCTTCCTGCTCTCCTCTTTCACAACCCCCGTCCATCCATTCATCCATCCATCCACTGCCACCCCTGCCCCACTGAGGAAAACGGTGAATATGGTTTAAAATACGGCAATAATGATGTCTCAGTGCAACTGTCAGTCACTGTGAGGAATCAAAGCGGGAGCACAGGGATGGAGATGTGTCGCCCTGTGGCTCAAGAGTCTGAGATTCTAACTCTTCAGTCCTGATCCCCGATGCCTTGTCGCAGTGTCAGGGGCTTTAGCAGAGCCGGCAGTCTTATGGTCGAGGGGGAAACAACAATATGTGTAATGTGTGTTTAGACTACTGATCTGTGAGGCTGTGTCGTATGTTACTGTGACCAGAAGACCAGTGTCGCAGTCTCGAAGGGCGATGAAACAAGAGTACAGCTGTGTGATGCCACTGCCGTTGTCCTGCAAGTTACACTGAAACAGGCTGAAAAAGATTGTTTTTAAGATTTTAGATTCAATAATGGGTTAAGTTAATACCTTAGTTTTTGGGAGATAACCACATGATGCGATGGTGCACGCAAGTCCTTCATCTAGTGATGGGGAAGGGAATCCAGGAATAATATTAACATCAAGTAGAGCACACCTATACATGTTCAGCAATAATAAAGAAAGTAAAAATCCTGGATACACCCCCTAAACCAGATCCACACCAAAATCTTGTGAGTTCTTCTGTAACTCATACCATGAAGGAAGTCATCAGTGAACATCATCAGTTACCATTATCTTCACAAGGATGTTATTTTGGCACACAGAGTGAAACTATAGCTGGAATTGGGCGGCCGCTCTGTAACAAGCTCCTCTTTGTGAGGGCCTAATAAAAACTATTGCATGTTGTGGTTTTGCAATGAAGTCCAAGTCAGACTCAACTGTGAATGTCAGTGAGTCATCTAATGTCAATCTAATATCGCTTTCTTTCTTTCCTCACCTCATCTCTCATCTGCAAATTGGGTGGTCGCTGCAATGTCTTCCTACACAGTTTGGAGCGCAGTCAAACTGGAACAGAATTTCATCATAGTAGAATAAAGCAGAACCAGCCTGCGGACGGTGAGCCTTTGGGTTTTTGGTGAGTGCAAAGAATGCTGCGCCTTGTATATCCAGTTTTTGTTCTTTCTGACGGTGCAGTAGATGGCTTGAGTTCAACAGAAGTTAAAAGAGGCTTCAACCTGCAGCTGATGCTGGATCTTACAAAATAAACCTCACACCCCACACTCCAATGTGATAACAATCTCAAGCCATTAACTTTAATTCAGGCTTAAATGTTACAGAGTTTTGAGCAGGTTATACTCATTAAATAAAATCCAGAACTTTATACTGTATAAAAAAACAATGCTGTTTATATAAGGTTTTCAAAGACCAGGACGACAGGGTCAGTTACCGCATCACTGGACAGTTGTAAATTGCATTTATTGGTGTTGCCTGGGTCTTACTGGGTCTCAGGGTTATACTGAGGTTACTCACGGCTCAAACATCTCCAGACACACACACACACACACACACACACACACACACACACACACACACACACACACACACACACACACACACACACACACACACACACACACACACACACACACACACACACACACACACGCTGTATCTCTTTGTGTGCAGGGTTTATCTGTGGGCCGGATCAAAGGGTCAGGTCCAGAGATAAACTCTGGCCCTGGAGGGTCCGGGCCTCTTCTCTGTGTACATCTACAAATCATTAAGCTCAAGGTGATTCGCGGCAGCTCACTGACTAGCCCCAGAGGATTCTGGGCCAGATAGAGGATTTGTTCGAGCCGTTGCTGTCGACCCCGCTGCCACTCACGTTGATGTTTCACTGTCGCTCATCTTTGAGCCCCTGCATGCTCTGAAGCAGACATGAGAGCCACTCAAGACACCCCCAAAGATAAAAGACCCTTCAGCCCTGACAGGATGGGATCTCGCTGAAAACACACCACACAAATTATACTCTCCCCCGACTTTGTATGAGGAATCTCCAAGAAGCTTTCCTTTTGAAAAGGCCAAATATTCAGCCACTTGAATATCTGGAGGCTCTATTGGGCAGAAAATATTCAATGGGAAATAAAAGGCTGTGCTTGTTCCTGCTTGATTTGGAAAACGCTTCTAACAATGTAGACAGGGGTGGATGAATGGGTGTATGTGTCATCGCTGCTGACATGCTAAATGAAGGGTATCAAACGTGTAGATTTGGCATGGAGGGAGGGCCAGGACGAGAGAAGAAAGAGGCAGAGGGAGACAGCGCAGGAGAGATAACGTCCAAAAAGAAAGTGGTAGTTTGGAGGAAAGAGAATGAGCGAGAGAAAAAAAGGAACATCAGCAGCTGGGAAGCCTTCCAACAAACAAACCAGAATACAGTTTCCATTATGGGACTTCTCTACTGTCAGCGTGTTTCTTCATCGCTGTGATGCCTGTGTGCGGCAGAAGGAGGTCAGCCTCTGGCTAATTGGAATCCCAGCCTTCGTCAGAGGAGTGAGAAGACTCACCTCAGAGCTTTGACACCTTTAGAAAGAGACAGGTGATGCCAGGGTGTCCCCCACCCCAAAAAGAGAGGAAGGGCGGAGGGCGGATGTGGGTATACCTTAGGGCACTATGACTCAGGTTCTTCCCTGCGTTTGTGTGAATGTTGCTTTTTGTGTGTTGTTATGTGTGTGTGTGTGTGTCTGTAATCATTCATATACATGCGGAAGCCTGCACGCTTTCAACACAGGGAGGTGACTGTGTTTTCTCCGTGTCTGTGTTGGTTACTTATTGCAGGTTTCCAGCAGGGTGTGATCTGCACTGCATCCAGCACTGACAACAATGACAGTGTTTCGAAATTTCTTACAGGTCGGTTTGTGGTTTGATGAAATACACAAAGGCTCATTGACACATTGCAGAGTTTATGTAATCCTTATAAAACTGTCACTACACTAAACACAAGGATTATTTTTCTAATTAAAAAATAAGCCAAAATAAACTCTTAGTTGAATGAGATAATTTACAAATGACCTAAAATATTAGTGGATCTGTGTATTCATGACAGCAGGAATAGAATATATTGCATAAACAGTGATTGTTTTCATATCAGATTTCATTCTCATAAGAAAAGGATTTTTTGATATTTATTCAGTTCTCCTCCCGCACCTTGAAATCATTTATATGACAGAAGAGAGACAATATAAAGAGATTTTACCTTTTCCAATGCCGTCAAAGAGCTGGCGACTGTTTTCAGATTACATCTTTCGGCATTTGGTTGGTGTTAGGCTGGTGTTCATTTCAAACGCTGGGTGTGACCCTAAATCCACTCAGGCCTGGTCGGAGCCCCGCTGACGCCACCGTCCTCAGCCGGCTGATTTCCTGAGAACACCAGAGGCCGGGAATCAGATGGCGACAGATGGAGAGATGAAGATAAATGTGAACAGTGGTACATAAGCTTTGCAGAGGAATCACTGGTCTCTCTGGGAACCATGTGAGCATCATAGAGAACTATTAGTGAAATGCAGCAAATTAATTAAATGAATCAGTGAAAAGACAGAATTGAGAAGAAAAGAATAGACGAAATGTGCCTGAGCACCATACTCCTTCACTTTAAATTACATTACATCTCTAAGATGATTGTATATTCATTACATGTTGAAGTGAGGCAGTTTGGAACAATGATAAATCAAGACATTTGATTCCCGATGTTGTGTGAGGTTTTTCTCGTACCAGCAAAAAAATTAAGACAAATATAAAGACATAACAACACTGTCCCATCATCTGTTTTTTAAGTTGTTTTTGAAACTGAAGTTTATTAACACATCCAGCAGAAACAAACAAAACAACACAATTCCCAAACAGGAATTGAATGGCGGGTTTTGCTGTTGCTACACACAGTTGATGACAGGCTGTAAAATCCAATGAGCTGAGAGACAATTATATGATAATTCATTTTGGATCCAATTCTACGGGCTACGCCTTTTAAATACACAGTCCTTAGATCAACTGTTACAAAATGTACTGACTGATATTAGATTTATGCTCCACTTATTTTCACTTATTGCAACACATGAACAAAGGGCTCACTGTAATGTGATATGTTTGCTAGTTTAGTGACATACAGTGCTCGTAGTGGCACAGTTCCTATGATGTAATAATAATAATGCCATCTTATTATCAAAATACTGTTGATTAGAATTGCTGATAACAAATACAGCTCAGTAAATCGAAAAACGTCAATGGTTGATTTTCCAAATAGAACTAAAATAAGTCACATCAGCACAGTTTTGGTTTTAATGAAAAGTAATTGACACTGAAAAGGCTCCCAGTTTATTCTATATAGTTTATAGGTTTTGTATTATGGAGATAAGAGAGGATAACAACTTTATCTCAACTTTCTTTTTATCAACTTTATCTCCATTGCTAAATATTGATCTTTTCTTCATTGTGAAAGAACAGAAAGTATGTTACTTTGTATATTGTGGTGTTGAGAGATAAAACATACTGTATATTCTTCCTCGTGTTAAAATTTCAACATTTATTCTAAACCCTCATCCAACCTCTCATTTGTGTTCTTGTGGTCGGTTAAGTAGGTGAGTGATGTTTGAAATCCACCCAAAAGTTGATAACAGCAGATTTCCGGTGCAGCTAAAGCTATAAAATCCAGTCAGTGTGTCTCTGTGTTTCTGCCTGTATGTGAAACTATTCCAACAAGGTCAAATTAAAAGAAAAACTTTTATTATATTACATCATATATCAGCCATCTTCATGGGTAAACAACACCCGTAGTTAAAAGCAAACAACTGCTTGTGATCAAACAGCGGGTGATGTGTGATCATCTCAGCTGTGTACTCTGTGTTTTTGGCCTCACACCATCATTCGTTAATTAAAGCCTCTAAAAGGAATGGGCACAATATTGTGTTGCATTCATCTCCACATGGACGAACGAGATAGACAACCAGATCTGTAATGGGCCTCATGTGGGTCCAAAGCTGTGAAATCTGGTACCTATATATGAGTCTACTGGCAGGAACAGAGACAGTCACTGATATGATGGTTAATATGCACGTACCTGTAGGGTTGTGTAGTTCTTCTCCTTGACACTGCAAATAAAACATGTTTTTTCTTGTCTATAGTGGAAATAACCACTAAACACAACATAGAAATAACATTCACATACATTCACACATGCAGATTTAAAGCCTGATGAATGTAAGCTAAGTCCAATATTTACTTCTGTTTTTGCTCTGCTTTGGTCTCCTCCAACTCCTGAGGAAAATATGTCGGTATTTCACAGCTAATTTCTCCACCTAACTTTGCCTGGTTTGTCAGATATGCATTTTGTTGATGGGTACAGAGAGACTGAACCAAACTAGTTCATTTTGTGAGCTGGAAAACCAAAACAATGAGCTGAAAGACACTGAAAATCACCCTGGAGCAACTCCATATTTCATTAGCTTCTCCATGTCTGGTAAACATCTACATACAGACAAAGCACCATAAAACGTTTTTTATCTACTGCTACATCAGTGTTTCTTGATCACACATGTTTCACACTCTCATTTCAGGCCAGTCAGACAGAGTGAGGTAAGAAAAGGCCCCTGAAGACGGATTATGTCTGAGAAAATCTTCTCAGGAAGATCGACAGGTGGAGCCAACCTGGTGGTCCTCGGGTGGGACCAAGGCAGAGGGAGGTCTGGGGGTGGGAATTGTGTTTCTGGATGCATATGTAAACATGTGCCTGTGTGTAAATGTGTGTGTATTTTCACACAAGATTTGAGTCTGTGTCACGCCATCTTCTTTCTGTGCTCGCTCAGGCCACACATGTACCTCTTTGTCTGTGTGTTTTGGGTGTCAGGCTCTTGACGCTTTAAGCCTTTTCCCTTTATGCTTTCAGGAAGACGGCAGGACCTTAGGCCTTAACCTGTCCTACACACACACACACACACACACACACACACACACACACACACACACACACACACACACACACACACACACACACACACACACACACACACACACACACACACCTCAAACAGCAGCCCTGGGTGTCATCTATTCCCTCTCTGAGTTCAAAGTCCATCAGAACAATGAGGCACAATTAGGAGCTTACAGGCCTTACGCTGCCGGCTTAACAAATACTGACAGAGGAGCACACACAAAGTACTTCTGTCTTTCTATTAATGTCTCTTGTTGTCTTTTACTAGTCTTTACCAAAGAAGGTATTTTAGGCAAGGTAAGTTTATTTATACAGCATCATTCAGAGACAAGGCAATTAAAATAATAAGACATAAGACAAACAATTAGACATCAAGAATACATTAAAATTAAATCCTATAAACAAGGCCGTACACAGAGAAGAAGATAATCAGGGAGATAACAGGGTGGTGTAATTCTGTGGAGTCCTCACTAATTTCCATTGGAATGATTCATTTTAGGCACACTTGGTGGTCTATGAGGGAATGTGTTCATTTTTTAATTGAGTGAAATTTATAAAACATATATATTTAAATATATATTATAAGTTTAGAGTAGCAATTCAACTATTAAGACCAATAAGCATAAAACATTCATAAGAGTGGTAAAAGTGCAATGTTTTTCTGTCAGAAAAATGTCCTTACAGGTTTCCACAGACCAAAGTGATTCCTTCTTTGTTTTGTTTTGTTTAAGAAATAATTCAAAACTCAACCATAGTCATTTCTCATGTTTATCCTTCAAGGCTGGAAGCAATTAATATTTTTTATATATATGTATATTTGTTTGCATAACATAAATCACTATCCAAATTAAATAATATATCAGCTATTTGATTAGTTTATCAAATCAGATAAATAACTGACTCACTGTTTACGTTTTTGTGTAATTTTGTGTCATACACACATATACAGACAACATACTGTATAATACACACATACCTTTCACATGCGTTTACACACACAGATACACACACACACAGAGCATCACCCCCCTCCATCCATTAAGCACATTGTCCATGGTGTCCCCTCTGTCTGCGTCCCAGTCATTGTGTGCGTCCAGTGTAACTGGATACTAGTCTAGACTGACTGGCTACTGGCTCTAATCCTCAGAAACATGCAGCTGAATCAATCTGAAACCAGAGAACCGCCGGCCATCGCCCCTGTTAGCAGCCTGACAACACAAACACTCATTTGTTGGGACAAACACACAAATAACAAACAGGAGTTCTCATGTCAGCCTGATGATTTAGTGGTGTGGCAATAACTGTTGTAGTTGTGGAGCTGTAATATTAACACAGCAGTAGCAATAGTGATTGTGGCAGAAGTGAATGGCAATAACCACTACTCACAAAAGAACAACAGCTTCATAAATAACTTAACATTCATTGATTATATATTGTGAAGCTCATCTTCTCAAATTGTCTCCAGTTTTGTGTTTCATATTTTTGCAAATGGAATATCTTCAGGTTTTTGAACAAGCCTCTTCAACTAAGCACACAGTAGCTTTCAAATACATCAATAGAAAATTAGTATAGTTGAAAAAATGATGCAGAGGCATGTTGACTGGTATTAACAGGAAGAGATTTTCCTACCTGTCCAATAAAAATCCACATGTCCAGCCTCAAACAGCTGGATATGTGATTTGTCATTTAAATTATATTTTTCTGAATTATCGCCGTCAAAGTTATATTCACTGCCGGCATGTAAATGCATCTGAAACCTCACCAAAGCAGAGGAGTATGGCATCAGGAAAAGTATTTTCCACTGGTGGAGGGATGAGCAGTGTCATGTTTGGCAGATGAAACCAAGTCGGAAAACTCATGACGATTGATTTTGTCACTTCAAAGCAGCGGCCACTTCACACACGAAATCCAACCACTTCAGAGGGATGTTTCATCAAAATCAAACCGATTGAAAACTAAAAATGTTGACGAGCAGAAACACATGGTGAGAAGGCCACAGGTGACCAATGTCAGCTCTGTCTAGACCTCGTGGAGTTTTTTATTTCATCTTTATGGCCATGTTCGTTCTCATTCTACAACATGACAGTGAGGGATGATAGGAGGAGAGCAGGGCGGGGATGGAGCAGATGGTACGACAGTCACACATGGTGAATTGTCTCTACATCTTAGCCGTGTTGTCATTCGTCTTATGGCTTTTATCTCTCATAGTCTGTGTCTCTAAGTTTCTGCCGTAAGATGAATCTGTTCCAGAGGAAGATCACTAGTTTTCAACTAAAACCTCAAAGCAAGAGACACATGTTCACACAGAAAGAAAGAAATATTACTGTACAACAACACCGATTCATTTTAAAAACTAAGGGCTAAAATAATATGCAACAAAAGCACAATTAATTATAGATTAGGGATAAAAATAGGTCAGTGTGTGTTGTTTTCATGCAGTGCATCACTTTCCATGCACCAACACATGCATTTAAAGGAATAGATTGTCAAAGCAAATGTGGAAGTTATTTGTCATAAAATAAAATATGTGATACCTGCATGAGAGAAAAAACTTTGCAAACCTGATGTAAACAAGCACTGTGGTCCATAAAGATGGATGACATGACAGCTGCCCCAAAATGAAGCCGAATCATTTTGATTGCCCCCTTGTGGCTGGCTGCAGTATAGCTCATAAACCCTGCATCTTCGATATTAGAGGATAGAACAGTGACCAAAATAAAAAGTCAAAATACACATCAAATGTGCTAATATTCTTTTTCAAAGATGGCCCTTTAAGGTAGTTCTTATCAGACCTGTGTTTTTACAAATCCTATATTTTCCGGTAAGTTTGGTTTAAATTAGTCAAATGATGCTGGAAAAACAGGGTGGAATGTCATGATTGACAGCTGAGAATGACTCGCGATTGGTCAAACATGCGCACTGGCGAGACCTCGATACCATAGCTCCATCCTCCAATTGCTACTCACAGACTCTGCCTCCAAATGACGTCAAAAGTGCAAGATGACATCATCAATATTCAAGATATTCATGTCAGCCCTGTCACTGTCAAAGTCAGAGGATCCAAAGACGTCTCTTGGATGTGTTCCCAACCCTTCATGTTTGTGCAAATTTCAAAGTAATCCATAGAGATGTTTAGATATTTCAATCAGCATGAAAGCAGAGGACGAGCCTACTAACATTATAATTCATATGTTGAAAATGTTCATGCGAATGTTGTCTGCCCACGGTGACAACAAGATACTCTCTCTGCAGAGAAGTGTAACTCACTAAACACCCAGTTCCACTTCCCTCCTCACAAAGAACACATCATGGCCTCAGAGGATTGAGTTGTGTTTATACTATGACACCCTCCCATTTCCCCCCATCTCGTGTCAGCTGGCCATCCCCGCCTGTTTTAGCTGAGGACAGCTTGTTTTTCACTGTATATCCTCCGCCAGCAGCGTGGCTCCAGCTCGTTCTCGGGGCAGAGATGAAAGCGCCGGGGTCAGACGTGTATATTTGACTGAAGGGGGCGACCACTCTGAGTCAGTCAAGATAAACCAACACTGCCTTCCTCCCTTTGCCCTCCCTTACTCTTCTTCCTCAAGCCCTCCGTCTATCCATCCATCCTTTGTCTTCTAATTTCCTCAAACCCCCCAATAGTCTTCCCTCCTCACTTCAAGGCAGGTCAGTTTATTTTAATTTAATATGGTTTATGAATGAAAATAAGCAGCATAAAACCTTGAAAATGTTACAACAGATTTAGACCCTTTTCCCTCACTGTTGTTTTAGCATCAGAAAGTTTTTGAAAACACTTGCAGGAAGATTTCAAGTCCTTCATTTTCACTCTTCATGTTAATTTTTTTGCTCCATACATCTGCAGTTTCATGGTAACAATGGTTGTATTTACGGTCCATGCTGTTTTAGATTAAATAGATTCAATTTTTAATTGACACATGCATCTCATTTGGTTGTTTATTCAAACAAACTAAAAGTATGATGTAAGTTTAGCCTGCTGTTCGCCTGTCCAACAGGTTGTTTTTTTTATTGTAGCAGCTTTAGGGACATGGACTCCAAAAAAAGCTCACTATAGGAATGTGTATGTATGTATTCATTACAACAAATTGCACACACTAGTCAAAGGGTGGTGGTGGCTGAAAAACTGCTGCTGCTTTTCCATAGAGACAGAAGATGTATGACCCAGTCACTGTTTAAAAGTGGATCCAACAGGTGTAAGAATTCAGCTGCTTACAGCTGAAGGTGTTCTTCATCATCTGTGTGTTACACAGGAAACAGCAGAGGACAGAACAGCAGCTGCTCCTGACACACATCATCCCACAGCTGCTGCAGTCACAGTCACTGAGGACGCTGCTACAGCAAGTCTGTGTGTCTTATACCATAACTACACACACACACACACACACACACACACACACACACACACACACACACACACACACACACACACACACACACACACACACACACACTTTCCTCTGTTTGATCCACTACAGTTCAAAACAGTTTTTGCAAAAGCTGTTTTATCCCCAAATATGTTTACAATGTGCACAAACACATATAATTCACATACTTCTTTACTGAGGGCTAAGCAGCATGATTATACACACACACACACACACACCATACAGCTGAGGTCTGGGTCAAGTGCTGTATTTGAAACAAACACTTCAGTTGAGAAGAACAGGCTGATAAAGAGCTGAATGAAGCTTAGTCAGATTATATCTGTCACATTGAGCAGATACCTGATAGTGGCACAGTTCTATTAAACATGTTGAATGGTGGATTGAATATAAAATGAACCCAATTATAAGATGAATAATGTTTCACCTTTTTCAACACAAGTTTTTGAGGATAAGACATACATTGGGAAAGATACACACAGCAAACATGTAAAACTGAAAACCTATAAAACTAAATACTAATATCTTTAAAAACTGCAACCAGATGGTGATTCATTTCACAGAGTTTTACAAAGAGACAGAGGCACATTAATCTACTCATGTCATACTCAAGTACCCAATTTTCTCTTGAGTGATGCTCTTTAAAATATAGTTCTGAAAAATTGTATTTTTGAAACGTTTCGTTAAAAACCTTTTCCATTTCCACGCATTTCTAAAATAATTCAAATTAATGAAATTCAATCACACTCAGTGAAACTACATTGACCAACAGGAAGAGAAAGCATGAGGAACTAAATAGAGAGCAAACGAGAGGAGCTTCAGACCCAGGGAATCCAAATCAGGGCCCCCCCCAATCATGCACCAGAGCCATCTCATTGAGAAATTGCACTGTTTGTAATTAATGCTCAATTAAACTTGACATGGTCGCCCCAAATCCCCTGTAAGGGAACAGATTAGTCTGCACAGCTGGTCCACATCGGTTGCGCCGAGGCAGCAACTAGAGTTACCTTGTTAAGGTGCATTCCCTCCACAATGACAGTATTTATGAGATTTGTTCTGATGGACCCACAGAGAGAGACAGAGAGAGGGAGAGAGAGAGAGAGAGGGAATCTTTAAACAAACTGTGGTAACTTCACCATTTGATTACACCAGAGTAATCACTGTCACTTTGTGAGCGCACATGCACACACACACACACACACACACACACACACACACACACACACACAGAGGAAAGAATCTTGGGAATCCATCTGCAGATTATTGAGTGTGTATTTACTACTTATTAACAACACATGGCATCCGAGGAGGGAAACTGAAGACACACGGGCTCATTTTTTGCCTACGAAGATGAAATGCAGTAAAGGAATCTGTGTTGTGATGCTATGTGTGTGTGTGTGTGTGTGTAGTTTGTAGTAAACAGGGGCCTCGATGGTGTCTCACAGGGCTGCATATGTGTTGTGAAGGTGCTGAAGGCTTTGTCCTGACTCTCTCAGTGTTTGCTGGGGCAGTAGGTGAGCAAACAGAGGCTGTGACACTGACTGTCTGTGGGGGAGAGAGTGAGTGCTCATTTGACTCTAATGCTGATAAATATCGTTCATCCGCTTCCATTACACTGTTAAATAACAGTTAGATCTACTTAAGTCGTGGTTTAGTAATGTCTCCAAAGCATTAATTCATTTTTAATCAGCAACAAAACCATAAACCCTTTTTTTCAATATGCCGTTAATACTATTCTAAAATGGAGGCTAGAAGGGGTGTAGAGGCACCACAAGGTTGTTGAATATCAAATATAGGATTTTGTTGCTCCTGTTTGTTGTTTTGTTTTTTCAACAGAATTACCCAAAAAACACAGAATGGGTTTCCATCAAACCTGCTGGAAGGACGGGACATAGGCCCACGAAAAACTCAATACAGTTGTTGAGGATCTGGATAAAGGTGCACTTTGTTTTCACTTTCTTTAACAATGCAAGATATTGGAATTTTTGACATTTTCACAGAATTCTCAGGGAATAATTCATGAATCTTGATGAAAAAAATCAGTTGTATATATGGGGCTGATGTTTATGAGTGTTCAGGTTATGATCCAGAATTTGCAGATTTAAATGTGGTTTCATAAGGGGACTGTTCGGCCTTGGCAGAGCAAAATACCTTCCCAGCTGCTAATTTGATGTCTGGTTGGATTCCAGACTCAAAATTGTTAATATTTCCTCTCCATCTCCCCCTCAGTCAGGATTGACCTGCGTTCACCTGCAGTACATTCCAGCGTGTCGTTTAATATGCATACCTGTGTGTGTGGTGTTTGTCGATTGGTCTTAGGCGTTGTTGACTCTAGGTGAATGGTTACCTCCTGGCGTAGTGTTGCGACAGGTACTGCAGCAGCCTGATCCCAAAGCCGTGTGCTTATCACAGGGAAAATCATCACGACAAACACCTCGGCTGTCGGTTCATGGGGGAATCTGTGGTGACCATTACGACTCTCTGTAATGGTGTCAGAGAAGAGGTGACACATACTGGTTACTGATCAATTTAACAACCTAGAAGTCAAAGAAGAAGGTCTTTTAATAATTAAACACTCATGAAAAAGAGCATTTCTGTTTGGAGGTTCATCAGTTCAACATTCTAAAATACAGTAAGCGTGCGTGTGTGTGCATGTGTGTGTACTTCTGTTGGCAGATGCTGAGGGGTTCTCTCATCACAGTGCCATGTAAAACCTGGTCTCGTGTTTGGACGGTGATGAAGTTCAGTGTGTTTGCATGTCATGAAGGAAACAACAAACCCTGAATTTTCTAAACCAACAATCCCACAGCCTTCCTGCAAAGAAGACTTAACTCCACCCGCCTGAACTCTGCAACCTGCTAAAGAAGGCAGCACGCAGCGCTGTCAGTTACATAGGACGTTTGATACAAATACAGATGAGGGCAGCTTCAACGAGTAAGAATGTAAACTGACAAATAAGTTCTGTAGCTGTTCATCTCACACTTACATATGAAGTCAAAAAGTTTCTGACCACAGTTTTCTTAAAGAGTGATGGCTGTTTGACCTTAGTGTCTCATAACAGCCAGACATCACAGCCTACAGCTACTGTACATACATGTTAACAAAGTGCAGCGGTCATATTGTCTCAAATATTTTGTCTGTGCATCACGGGCCTTACCGGAAGGTTAGCTGTGAACGCCAGGTCAGAGGAGGCTGTCTGTCAACTGGACCTGTGCGTCTTTGCCCAGATCCCCTCCAAGGTGTTAAAATCGACCTGACACAGGTGACATGTTAGCGTGACATGCGTGGCGTCGGTTGGAGACGTGGCCCCGGGGCATCCGGCTCCTGCACCGTCTGAAAAACTCAAACACAGAAGCTGAAGTTATGTGTCATTGTTGTGGAGTGACAGGGGGTATGCCGCAATGTGTGTGTGAGAGTCTGTGAGTGTGGGAGTGTGGGTGTGTGAGTGTGTGTGAGTGTGTGAGTGTGTGTGTGTGTGTGTGCGTGCGTGTATCCATAAAAAAAGTTAGAATTTTTAATGTTTATATCCCTGAGGCCACAGCGTCAGCCTCAACACTCTGATGTGATGTGAGTGTTAAATGCTCTGTGAGTGAATCCTTTCACTGAGAGTTACTGTTTTCTTATGATATTTCAAGCCAATGGCTGAATTTTTTTTAACTGTGATCATGGTTATTTAAGGCCAGTGTGGATATTTTCATACAGCAGATACTTCATGCTGATAATGATTTTGGTAAAAATTCCCAATTTTATGCAGATTTCTCAGTTTCAGACTTCTTGAGCTGGTTTAGCTTTGCATTAGTTCTGCATGAACACAATATAAGGACACTCATACTAAACTGATGCAGTAAGTCAGTATGTTAGCATGCTAAGATTTGCTAATCAGCAATAAGCACAAAGGACATTTGAAGTTAAAGAGGAGTAGTCACTAGTTTTACAGATGTTGAGTCATACGCCAAAGGATTAAAGGACAGATTTACACTTTGACCTGATGGAGGTGCTACACACTGTATATTCAAGGGGAAGTCATCCTGAGGACGGCATGAAAGTCTCATAGATATTTGATCTATAATGTGGTGACAGCCATTGAGGAGAGGGAGTCACTAAAGTGCAATGCATCTCCAATGAAAGATGCCAGGCAGCTAATTAACCATTAGATAATTATTTTCACTGGTGGTTCAGATTGTTTGTGTAATTCAGAACTACCTGTTGAAGAAATAGATATTAATACATGCAAAACCCTTTTGTTTGCCTTAAAAAGCACCGGTCTATCTACAGACAAATATTAATAAGTAATAGATTTGATTTATAAACATTTTCAAATGACCCAAACATAATTTCAAACAATATGTCACTGGGTTTTGCATGAGGGTCACAAAGATCATTAGGATCTATTTTTTCCACTTTCAGCAGATTGAAAATTGACCAAACTACAAAACCAGCTTATAATTCAGACAAATATACAATTTCAGTGTCTTAATTAGTGAGACTTTTTTAACAGATAGATGTAATGTGACCGAGGCTCATTTACAATCAATGTACATCCTTCTATGAAATCAGTGTCACATTTCAAGTTGCCATGTTGTAACACGACATACAGAGTTGAAAAAAGTTGTTTAGCACAGCGGCTTCCCACTGCTGTCACAGTCTGAGAGGATGAGTTTGTGAGTTACTATTTTCCAGAGTCTTAGCGAGGGTGGGAATGTTGTCCTTATCTGATCTGCATGTTAACATGGAGGAAGTGCTTCACTGTCAGCGGCTGCTAGTGTAAACCAGGCATGGAGCGCGAGGCGAGAGGAAGTGTCAGCTCGTGTACAGAGACGGATTAAAAGTATTTTCAGTTCATCCTAAAAAAGCTTCCAGGATATATTCAGCAGCTGACACCTCAGTCCCCAAAGAGTCCGATTCAGTTTTTGATTAAAACAAACAATTTGTTTACCATCAGTGCGGAAAACCTATTAAAAAGTGTGACAATGTGACAGTTTTAAGAAAACAGATGCAGAATCAGCATCATTGCAGATGAGAACATTTACCTAATAACAGCTGAAACTATTAACTGATGAAAAACTGAAAATCTGTTTTTTAATTTGAAGAATAATAATGATGATAATAATAATATAATTACTATTATCAGGTTTTCTTTGTCCTCTGTGATGTATAATTAATGAAAATAATGACTAGTTGCAGCCCCCAAAAAAGGAACTGGTGGTTGTTGGGCAGTTTATTCTACAGTTACGTTGAATCTAACAAGTTGGAGCCTGAGCAGATATTTCTGAGTAAATGAGGATGTTTAAACATGATGTGAGTCGTCTGTGTGTTTTCACAAATCCTTTTTATTCTCTGTTTCAGAGGATTCTGTCATCGGACGATCTCATTGTTCACACAATAACTGGAAAGTACCTTGAAAAATTATAGTTTAGAGTAAATTTGTGTCTTTAATTTAACTGATCTGTAAACCAATCAGTTTGTGGGAAACAAAAGATCAGAGTTTGAAGGGATCCAACCCTATTAGACAGACACTGCATTGTTTGAGCTTTATCTCCCTGCTGAGATCCTTCAAGTGGTGTTTGCTGCACAGATAATTACTGTAGGCGACTCTCTGATCTGTGTAAATGTGGAATAAAACAGTACAATCAGCTCCTACAGGTCTGTGCACAAGTTCAGAGCTGATATGTGAGAAACTGTGACTGTAAACACGTCCCATTTTTGAGTAAATGTATTGTTATATAATATATATAATTATAAAATGACTGACACCTCTATACAATCTCTCAGAAAATATCTTGTATTTAAGTAGTCTAGTTAGTTTTTTATTTACATAATTCCAAATGTTAATAATAAAAAGCAGGACTTGATTTCACCCTCAGATTTTGAAATGCTTTCCCTCAAAACCCTGCGCCAGCACTCAAGTTGTCCCTGCTTGTGCTTGGATTTGCTCTGCTTGTGCTCAAACAGTGCACTTGCACTCAGATATGTTCTTGCTTTGACAGATTTCTTGCGCTCCATCTTCAGCTCTTCTACTCACGCTGCTTGAGCATGTGTGAAACATCAGCTCTCGAATTTTCCTCCACTCTTATATTTACAAACACAAATATTTACGCTTTGTTTCATTCGCCCATAAATCTCCATGGAATACATGCCATAAAATACAAAAAACACAAATAGAAACAAAATAGCCACTGCTGTGAAATTATTAGTATTCTATTTCATTTATGAATTTGGCTCCAGGCCACAAGTGAGGTCCTCTCATCAGGAGGAGGAAGAGGAGGGTGTGAAGGCTGCGGCCTCCTCCCTCCTTATCCCTCGTTAGTTAGGAATTTGTTTACCCTCCGTCTAGAGCCGTGACCTGTAATGGACCACGAAGCCCTCTGGTCAACACAGGATTACCCAAGAGCCTCTCCTCAGGGCGAGGACCCTTACACACACGCTCGCACAAACACGCACACACACTTCACACTGGACGATAGGCCGCCTAAGCCCCACTGATAACAACCATTACTAATGGCAATTAGCCCATTAGATCCTTGTTAATGCCCAATGACTTGGAGATAGTTTGGGTGAATGAATCTGGGAGGATTTGGTCAACGTGGCCTATCTCGCTCTGCCTCTTTGTCCTCTACGTCTCTGTGGAGCAGATATGAGTCCCTGTTCAAACAGCAGCAGACAACCATTTCCTCATAGTTTGCCCGCTGTGATGTAGTCTAAGGAAGTTAGTTGATGAGTGCTTTGAAATTTATGACATGTAAGACTTGAGATATGACCACAGGCAGAGAGAGGTTCTGATTCTTGTGTTTGACTTTGAAAATAATGGTTCCTTCAGCGGTTAAAAACCAGGCGCAGAGGTGGATTAATTTAGTATTAAACTGGGATTAGGGTTCATTTGAAATTAGCAGAAACACTCACATTGTCTGCAACCACATAATTAAATCAGTACTGAGAAATAAATCAACTCATAGCAGCTGATCACAGCCACTTGCCAACTCCTAATGCCAATTTCCATTTTTAACAATTACCATTTAGAATACACAAACAGGGACCACGCTGCTGAACACCAGAAGCCAGACCAGCTGAGTATCTAAGTACCTAAAGCTTAAGTGGCGATCTTTAAATTTTGTTGCCGTGTGCAGGGTCTCTCCACCTCAGGCCCCATCTGAGGACTTTGTGTTAATCCTGCACAGTTTCTGCCCCCGC
The DNA here is from genome assembly GCF_024713975.1 of Paralichthys olivaceus. NCBI lineage: Eukaryota > Metazoa > Chordata > Actinopteri > Pleuronectiformes > Paralichthyidae > Paralichthys > Paralichthys olivaceus. The sequence goes on along the minus strand of NC_091107.1, from coordinate 10,770,639 downwards.
TGCCACCACCTGAGGCCTCTGTGTGGGAGATAGGACGGCCCAGTGATGGTATGAAGGTTTGGAGGGCAGCCCAAACACTGCTAAGAAAACTCACCAGCCGCCTTTTTTTCCTCCTGTCTGCTTTCGTTCTTTCTTTGCATCCCTTGTGTGTGCAAAGACAACACACACATACCTGTTTGATGAATGGGAGTTTCTGCCCAGTTTACTTTGCAGTGAAAACGCCTTGGAGTGACTCATTCTGCATTCAGAACATTAACATTAACTTGCATTTGGCCGAGCTGCCAGTGTTTCGGGGCTTTTTAAAATCTCTGCTGTAATAATGTCCCCACAGACCCATTTCTGTACAAAGCAGCATTATGAGCCAAGAAATATCACTGCGTTGTATTCATCCCACTCAGTAATGTGTTTTTGCCAGAAGGATAACAGAGGTGTGAGTCTTTTGTGTATTTAACTTTTATAACTTTGAAGGCTCACAGTGCACCTCTGGATCAGTGCTGTTTGTTTTAATTGCCGCTGACAGTAACATTACTGTTTGGGTCCAAATTTAGAGCTGTAAACCTTTAATCATTCATTCAATCATCAAAGACGGCTCTCATGCCGCTAAAGCTTAGAAATTTAAGTGGTCGACGAAAACATGTGACCTTTTATTTAGAGACACGCTATATGTCAGACTGTTTTAATTATTGATTCATCAACATACAAGCAGCAGGAGGGCATTTTAAATACTTAGTTCACTAAAACATTTCATAGATCAATCATGTGTTATATAAATAATTTACTTAATAAATAATCTGATCCCAAGCTAGCTCAGTATTGTCTTTTTAAAATATAGTTTAATAAAATGGCTTTTAACGAGACATTGATTTTATTCCTGTATTATTATATTGCTTTTAACCGTTTGTTTGTTTGATTGATTTATTTTGTTCTCTGTTCTTTGTTCTCTGCATTAACTTGCAATTGCACTGCATGTATTTTCAGTTGAAAACCAGTTTTTTTAAACTTCCATATAAAAAACGTTATTATTATTATAAAATCATGACAACCATTATTATAGCCATTGATAGTAATAATATATCTTAATTATATACATCATTTAAGTAAAATGAGCAATAATTTCTTCAAAAACATATAATTTAGGTGTTTAACAATCTAAAATTGAAATACTTGAGTAAACAAGTACCTTTAATTTATACAGGACAGTAATAAAGACAATGTATTTAATAACTCTTCAGTCCTATGACCTTATATTATTTATAGCATGGTCACTTACTTTTGCAATATTACTTATATACTTTACATTACAATACTTTTTATATCATGCCACTTTTTTATCCTCAGTACCCTTTTGCACATTGTCTGTTTGCAGGTCGATTATTTTCTTTTATACTGTGTAGGTTACATACATTTCTGTCTGTTTTTTTGTGTTATTGCCTTTTTCCATTTTAATTTCTGTAGTGTATACTACACTTTCTTTCTGCTGCTGTAACATGTAAATTTCCCCATTGTGGGATGAATAAAGTACATCTAATCTAATCTAATATATTATTAGTTGTAGTGTTTTTCCAGTCCCAACTATGAGTAGACCACATGAGATGTTGCAGATATTGCGTGGGAACATGTTCTGCATTACGAAACGAGCCGTGCGCAATAGCATAGACGTGTATCATCTTTAGACATTGTGACGTAAAGCGTGTAGTCTGGTTTCAACTTTGTGACCCAACTGCACTTATTGAGACGTGGTGGCGATGGTGGTGGAGGAGTTGGGGGGTGGGTGACAGTAGCCCCATGACGTGGATGCATGAAAGAATTGTGGGACGTCTGAGTCAAGACCGGGATTGGTACGGTTGCGCAAAGTCAACTTCTGCTTGGGCGAAGGGAGTTTCCCTTTAAACACAGCCCATTGAAAAAACAAGTTGGGTCTAAAACAAAAAGCAAACCGGTGCAGATGAATAGATGAATGTGTGTTTGGCAGGGCGAGGAGTGGCGAGTGAGACGCAAGAGAGAAATGCCACCTGACATTTTCTACGGTGGAAAAATTTGGAAAAAGAGCAAAGTGGAGCTAAAAGGTTAAGAGGCTACAACACTGAAAGGTTTAAGAGAATAAAAGTAAGAACTGACTGAGGGAAATGACAACACAACAGCTCTGCATGCACGTTTACTGGAGGAAATATATGAACATAAAAATTCCTGCACGGTGGCCTTGTCATTCAGCCAGTTAGAACACTTAAAGTCACGATCAGCTTCCTTGTGTACACCGTCGTCTTGAGATGAAACCAGCGCTGACAAAGGAGAAAAATGTTTTTTGAACAAAGCCCTACAGTATGTGAGAGCAGCCGTGGGTGCTGCTCTGTTTAACGAAGGACTCAGCTGTTGTCAAAAAGATGGATAGTTGCTCTTTGTCAACACGATTCTGCGTAATGACCCTCATTATTTATTTGGTTTCTACCATGACTACAGTTGGAGAGGCTTGATGTATTAGGGATTCTCCGCTCACTCTGACAACGCCGTTCCCTCGAATGACGAACCCAGTGTTTCGCTGCGCTGCATGAGAACCCAGGCGTGAAACATGCTAAGGCAACAACAGCTAAGCAGGGCTCTGCGTGATGCTTTGAAGTGCTTTTCACCAAGAGATTATCGATGGGAGGAGGTGAAAAAGAAGATGCCTTGACTTTAACTCACAGTCTGACAAACTTTTAAAAATAAGTCCAGTAGTATGCACATTAATGAAGCATTAATAGATGTAGTTCACTCAAAACTAGGCCTATAAAAACTAGAGCCACCAAGTTTATTTAAGACTGAGATTAAAAAGATTTGAGAGCATTACATGGTTTATTTTCTTTAGCTGCAGACATGCACTGAACTCTAGACATTTTCCTGAAATTGACCACAGGAGCTGTATGTCAGAGCAAAAATGTCTGAGTCTTCTTTTTTGAGAACTTTTTCCGTGCAGCCCCCTGGTAAAACGTGTTTTGGAGATGTTTCTAATACACGACTGGCAAGAAACTGGAAAAGACCAAAAAGAATACAAATATCTCAGGATGAGACATATTCATAGTAGACAATGACACAGATGTCAACTTGGAAAGACAACGAGGTGTGAAAACGTTAGGCTATAAGCGCAGACGTGAATTTATGTCATGTCTCCAGCATGCTCTACCCAGGTACCACCTCGCCTGACTGTTCCCAACATTTACCAGCTGCTTCCTTCAGATGTGAAGATTTGGGGATAATTAGCCTAAATCAAGTTCATATTGCAACAGCTCTTCAAACACAATTTTTCAACTCTGAGTTTAACCTTGTGAAGCTTGACCATAACATACAGTAACAATAAAAATCATTAAAGCTCCTCAGAAAGCCATCAAAGCCCAAATTTCTTCAACACACCTCATGCATTCAGCCGACATAACAGAGAAGAACGCTGTTAAACTGCCTGAATGACTGACATTACATGCAGCTGGTAATAAAGAGTTCAGAGGTCAAAGCTTCGATGCCCTGTTCTGAGTTCGTGTTGTAATATTTCTGTGCAGGTATTTGCTGTCAGGCCTGACGTGACGTGATGCCCTGCACTGCGGTGTTTCATCACCGCAAAGTGAAGCGGAGATGTTCGTCTGAGCAGAAAACTCTGGTCTGAAGCGCAGAGTGGGCTTTGATGTGAGCCTAATATGGCTTGTAAAAAGGGGATCCTGCACTTTGAAGTGTTGCCTGATGCTGTCCAGACACAAGTTTGTGTGTGTGTGTGTTATCCCACAGTTATAAAAAGTGATGTAAACATTGAGAGAGGCCTGGAAAGAGAAAGAGAGAGCGAGAAGGCGAGAGAGAGAGAGAGAGAGAGTGGGAAGCATTAAACACAAACTGTGGTAACTTCACCATTTGATTATCATTGTCATTGATCGAGACATTATTTGTGTCGAGAAGTTTCATATTTTTTGTTGTTTATTTAATATTTTGTCTCGCTATGTGTAAATACACAAAAAGTCTCAAATGACATTTTCAAACATTGTGGGGAAGCTTTGAACAAAAAAAGCAAACAAGACAAACAAACATCGCAACATGTGCCACAATTTTGCAGCGAATTCAGGTATTTAAGGTTTCAAAAAGCGTGACGCATCTTGGAGGGATGTATGATGGCTAACTTGGCTAGCAGAGAGCGGATCATAGAAAAACTAATTTCTACTAAATCGCAAATTATGATGACAAAACAGCTGTAGTTAAAAAGGCACAGTACCTACATTTATTACTTCAACAACATTTGGGGGTTGGATAAAAGATTTTCATCAATATTTGCTGAGTCACAGTCACAGATGTGTTAAAATGGTGGCAGTAACAACGTGACTTAGGGACTGTGTCCACAAGCAGCTGCACTAGAAGTTATTTTCAGAGTGATCGTTTCTGCAATACAAAAAACGTGTCATAATACTTCTGCCTCCTTTTAATCCCAAATAACTGGATTGTTGGTGACAACCACTATCAGTTTCATCTCACCCACTGTCAGCAGTGATGATAATGAAAGAACCGCCCCCTTCTTGATCTTAATGGGTCGAGAGAAGTGAAATTAACTAAACTCAATGATGTTCCAAAGGCGGGAAAAAAAACTAGATCTGCATTACACAGAGTGAATTTTTGTGCAGATGATGTTGAGTCAACACTGAACTTAATATGATTTGTACAAAGAAATAGATGGTACCAGCATAACGTTATCATCCTGTCCATTTATAAATCAATGTATATTTTCTACATTTGTGATTTAAGGGATGGAGGGATACTGTGAATGAACTAGTGGTGTCACTGATAAGGATCTAGTGCTGCATCCATCAATTTATATCCAAAAATGTGACCTGTTAGATAAAGATGTAAATGTATTACTTATAAATCGTATCTTAATATATTTAAATAGCTCAAATCTGACAACAAAGAAAATATGCAATTCTGGACACTTCTGAAATTGTATTTACACTAACAGCAGTAAGAGAAGTTAAAGAGTGTGTTGATAAAATGATCTTGTAAATAACATATTACATGTACCATTAAACTCTTAGAAGTGACATCTTAATGCCTAAACCTGTTGCTATTTTTGTTCTTTTACAGACTGAATGTGTGTTAAATACACCTGGCATCCTTTCACTGTGTAATCAGCTCAAACAAAGATAAAGAGCAGTTACGACAGACATAAAATCTCCAAAGACCTTTAGATAACACATTAAAATGGGAGGAATGAGGCCTCTGCTCCGTTTTTTCAGACTTAACTGCATTACTTTCAAAGCGTACATTATATCAAGCAGTCAGATAACAATTAGTCATAACAGTTTGGAAATTAAACAGTAGATAAAATACTTTCGGCTCACAAACATGTTAAAAACCCAACATGAGGAGAATAAAAATGTTGATTCCTGCAGCACTGGTGTGTGGTGCAGAGGAGCAGGGGGCTGGGGTGTGTAGATCATGGTGTTAGTGGGGAGGAGGTCAGGGCCAGTGCATCTAACTCTTCTGCTGATTGTTATGAAGGGCCGTGTGTCAGCATCCATCCGACCACTTTATAACTCTTGGCCGTTCCCTGCGCCTCTCCTGCAAAAGGCCCTAATGCATTCCCTATGACCCCACCGGTGTAAATCAAATATCTGGCCTCAGATCTTGCAGTGCTGCACAGGGATGTGTGTGTGTGTGTGTGTGTGTGTGTGTGTGTGTGTGTGTGTGTGTGTGTGTGTATGTGAGAGAGAGAGAGTGGTGTAAGGTCTGAAACAGACACAGAAAGAAAGAGTACAAGGAAAAGACTCAAAACGTCTGCATTTAATTTATGTCATTATATTTCCTGCTCAGTAACAGTTTGGTCACATAAACCTTCTGTCCAATGAAATTCTCGAGCTCATAAAAAAGACGTGATGTCACAGGTCTGATGTGGATAATTGTTTGAAGACTGGTCGCATAATACTTTATAAAACAAGGTGATAGCAGCCCACCAAGATACTGACCTCTGCATTTCAAATAAAAAACTTAATCGATCCATGGACAGAGTGAGGTAGATAGAAAGCCCCTATCTGTATTTCTCTTGGCCATCTGAATGAATGGTAATGAAAGCGACAACAGTGAACAATAGCGTAAAGACAGGGAGCAGAGTCAGGTGATAATTCCATTAATGTTTTATCACTAAGAGTGGAAAAAACATGGCTTTATGACTTTAAGGGTTTGCTGCAGAAGTCAGATTCAGTGAAGCCACCACAGAAAACTAACCAGCAACACTTTCAGAAACCAGCCAGAAGTCAGAGGAGGAGGGGCCCCGACTGATTGATTGACAGATTATTTCGTCATCTTGCAAGTACTAAAACACCATGAAAGGAACCTCAAGCATCAAAACTTTCACTGAGATGTAACATTCAGATTTATTCACAGATAGCATTCATAAGTGCGGCATGTTTATGCTGTGTTGCATTACACCTCAGATAACTCGATTTGATAGCGATCCAGGTTCACATGGAACAATGTTTACATTAGCAAGAAACCTAAGAAACCAGTGATTAATAAAAGGTCATGAGCATCAAGGAGTAGAAGCAAGAGTCAAGATTTTTTGCTCCTTGAAATGACAGTTCATTAAAATAAGCTCTCTGGCATTAATAATTACATATGATAAAACACAGCCTGTGTGAACGTGGAGACAGAAATAGCTGGGTACACTGCTGGGCTTTAAGTCTGGGTGTGTCTTACAATAGCTCACAGTAGCTTTATACACTTCTGAGCAATTATGTCGTACACGCAAAAACCCTCCAACTGAAACGCACATCACATACAGATCTACTCCTGCGACAGGAAGGTAGGGCAGGGAACCATCACAACAACAGCACTGATATAACCGTGTGTATTAATAGTAATATTAATAATAATGATAATAAAAACAACTCTTCCTGTGAGGATGGTTTCTGTATGATTATGATTGCCAGAAAACTCTGCTCTCGGCATTCCCAGCATTCCCATGTAGCTCTTGACCCCTGACAGCCTTAAATTATTAACATTCCCATATGGGCTTAAATCCCCTGATCGCTGCTCGCAGCTACGTTTTTCATATTACCATAAGAATTGACACAGGAGATAAATATCTTATTTATAATTCAAGGCCTGTGTGTGTTTGTGTTTTCAGCTTGTGTCTTCCTGTTTATGTGTCCTGAAAATATCACCGTCGTTTAGCCGACTAAATTATACTTTTACATCCTCCCTGCCTCGTTGTTTTCACAGTGAGTGTGTCAGATCAATAGGGGGCAGTAGTTTGCCTCTTTCTGCTGTTGAAGAAACAATAACTGGTCTCAAGTCTGTGCTGCTGCTGCTTTTGTATCCAGCAGCACAGATGACAGCACACAATGGGTTATGAATGAGCTCCCATTCATCTCAATTAATCAGTGGGCCAAACCCATTAACTGTCAGGGAAAGGACGAGTTTGTCTCAGTAAGAATGACGGACTGCTCAATCGCTCAGATTCATCAGAGTCAAGAAAGTAGTTGAGAAAACGTGGGTTTCACTCGGGGCTGGGGGCCGTGTGGGTTTCTGAGTTTAGACACAGATGATGAGTCTGTAAGAACGACTTCATCTTCAAATAACACGTTGGAAACTTCACATGAAATTGAAATTGTCTTAATATGTCGTACATTGATGCATTTGTAAATCCAATAATAAAATACTAGCTTATAAACGGCCCAACCCACAGAATGAGTTTACATTTGGTGGTTAACATTTCTGATTTCTACTTGAGTAAATCTTTCTAGGATTTGTGATGAAGTATTGATACAATGTGGTAGTTCTTTTTGTTTTTACTTGAGTAAACTGTAGGGCTAAGTGAATATTCACATAATGTTACAAAACAAATATCTCCACACTTGTTCCATGATATGTTGCTGTGTTGAGATGCGATCAATAATCATATCAGTCAATACGCTGCTGATATGAGTTTAAAAGTGGACTTTGTAAAATGTAAAATTCTCAGTCAGGTTTGAAAAGACATTTATGTCTGAGTGACTTCAAACCCTGAAGGTCTCCCTCAAACAAAAGTAAACCTTTCTTTTTTCTTCTTTTCTTTTCATTTCTGCTCCCTCCATAACAAACACCACATAATGATTTTGGGTATCTGGTAGATCAAGCAGGGGTTTTGCCGGCAGCTGTGTGGTGGTTGCGGGGTAGCCAAACCAAACGGAGAGGGGTTTGATGGGGGAGCCTCGGAGTCACCTCTGCCAAAACATACACCTAATCCTCCCAGCAGCGGCCAGATAGCGGCTCTCCAACGCACAAGACAGTTTAAAAATAGAGGAAGGGACAGAGGTCAAATCTACAGAGGGATTTAAGGCCTTATCATTATCACGGAACAGCAGAGCCAGGCGGCCCTGAGAAAGTGCCTCTGTGTCTCCCGGAGCTGGAGGCAGGACAGGGGGCCTCAGCATGACTAACAGCAGGCAGACACAGGCACAGCAGACGGCCTCAGCACAGCCTCACACATTCAAGAGCTTTCAGAGCCGCACGCTGCCTTTTCCTCCAGGTTAATATCTACGTTTTCTTTATTTGCTCATATAGTTTTAAGCTTCGACACATTGTTTATTCCTCTGATTAAATTGACAGAATATTGATATAAATGACAGAATATATATCTTTACATTTATAAACATCTCAGCCCACAAAAACATGGATTGGCTAAAACTACTGTAAATGTTGATTCTGCTTTTCTTTAAATGCATAGAAAATGGAACTAGCTACAAATCCACCAAACAGCTGCCAGCAAACCCCCATTTGATCTAAATGTATGATAATCATATGATATTCAGACCATAATTTCACTGCCCTTTATAGTTAGAAATACATTTAAATTGCAGGATTCATATAAACCCTGGATGGTCAACATAAAATAGGTAAACCCAAAATGTAAGGACTCCTCATTTTAGTCCTTGTGAGTAAAAGTTTTTACCTACATGGACCACAAAAACTCCTCTGAGAGAAAACAGGAAATTTAAAAAGCTTTTAGGGTTGTTATGAAAATAATAAATACAAACAGTCTTTAAAAAAGCTCTACAATAATAATTTCATTACAAATCTTGTCAAAAAACATGTGTTTTTAAAGTATTTTTTTAGGCCCAGTGGGTCCAACTCTAAGTCATTTCTCATGCTTTCATTCAGACAAACAGCACACAGCATTACTGTATGAACACACAACTAATAAAGGTTCCTTATGTTTACAAGCTCAAGTTCTTTGCTTTGCTATATTTCAATTATTGTTGGGATAGAAAAGTCTCAGAAACACCATCAAAAAGAGAAACTAACACAAGCCCAGATTAAACAAAGGCAGACTCACCACGCCTGTCTGCTTCTGGACACTAACATAATTCAACTATTAAAGGGTAAATTATAGATGCAGAGAAAATCAAATGTTACTGCAGGATTTACACACTGATCGTCTGAACATTACTGTGGCAGGTGGATATTTGAGAGTATGGTAAAAACAAATAGGTCAAAACCTTATATGGAGATGACCTGTTCACACGCTTACGCTCTTGTATGTGAGCTTCATGTTGTCAACAATCCTCAGCATGAAGAGCACTTGAGGCCTGATGACAAGCACTTTGCACAGGGACAAGACGAGAGGGATCGCAGCAGCAGCCGTATCCAGTGTAATCAATCAGGGGGGAGAGGAGACACCAAGCTATACACATGGAAGGACATGTCCATAACCTGGATCCTTGATTATGTAGCATGCTTTACCTTCTGTGTATATTTTAGGTGTGGTTTTACTGGTTCCTACCACACGCCATGCACAGTTTTTTTAATTCATGAAATAAACTAAAAATTGCACTTAGTTAAAAGAAATATGGATTTGCCTTGGAATTTTTAGTGTTTTAAAACAAACTTTTGTCTGCAGGGTCAGGTTTTGACCGAGGGAACACTAATCTTCATAAATGATGTGTTTAAAGCATAAAAACAAACTGATTTGATACTGATGGAAATGCTTGTCGCCCATATGCATCTCAGATTGCTTAACTTTAATTGGCTTAAATGTTTTTCAACTTTTTTAGTACATTTTTAGATTGTGGGTACTTTGCATTTACCATTTGGAGCATTTAAACCAAGCAGTCCAATTGCAGACTAAAAAATATATATATATATATATTTAAATGAATTTATTTAAGGTTACGTTGCTGCAAACAGAGACAAAACTTTAAAAAATGAATCCTCCTGCATCAATCAGAGGCTTCTTTTCCTCCTGATGACAGTGAAATCCCACAGTGCTCCAAGCTGCAGCACAGCTGTACCCCAACAAGTCAAGGAATCTTATTAAAATTGCCTTTTGTAGACTGACCACAGCAGCAACATTAAATCAGAAACTACATGAGGGTGCTATCAATTTTCTTTTTTACTTTATGAAATGTATGACAGGCCGGTGCTAATTCTGCTGGGCTTTAGCCTCACCATGAGCAGTTAGCTGCCGCTTTATTATCACCTTGTTGTAGCTTAGCGTGTATACATGCGTGTACACAAAGTTATTACAGACATGAGAGCACTTAAGCCCTCAGAGGGAAAAAGGGTGTTTAGAGGCTTGATAAAAAAGTCTCAGTTATTTCAAGGGGGTGCTGCGAGGGCTTTGTTGTTCGCTGTTGGCCGCAGAGCTGGAGTCAGGAGATGCTTTGGAGGAAAAACTCCAAAGCTTGACCTTTAGGCCTCAATCAAAAGCTGAGCGTTTGGTAAAAAATAAGTAAGGCAGGGGGAGAAGACTTTAAAGCTCTTTCAGGAGAGAGGGAGAAAAGCACATGGGTCTGATTGTGAAAAAGAAGAGAATATGATGTAGGCCTGAAACCCAGTCAAGTGAGCTGCTGCTTTCATTTAAACCTCAAACTACAAAACATCTTCAGTCCCATATTTCTAATCTTAAATTATCATTACATCATTTTCAATTCACTGTAAATATGTGAAGGGGAATTTTAAATAACCTGTCATTAATTTCTTTTTAAATCCTGTATTTATAGCAGCAGTTTGTGGTGTTTAATAACACATGTTTGGTTTTTATTCTGAGGTCTTAATCCTTATTAGAATTAAAAGCAGCAGTGGCGTTAGTTCGTCTATTTCCCTGCGTTAAGCCTGTTCACTTTTATTCAGCCTCTAATTGTTAAACCGCAAGTGAAAAGCTGCAGAACACGGGGATTAGCGCAGATTCCTGCGCGTCTTCATCCACTTTAATGTCGCAACATGTGAATTTTAAAACCTGAAACAACAAGAACAAAAACAAACTAAAAAACGCAAGCGACGCTGGAAACAGCTAAAATACTGAGAGGCTGAAATAAATGATGTCAACACGCAGACGAGTGAAATCAGGTTTAAATTAAAACTCCCTTATTTTCCGCTTATTAATAATGTCTTAATGTCGAGAGGTGTTGAGAAAATAATCATAAGAGACTTTTTATTAATAACCAGAGAAAATCAGGATGACTTTAGAAAAAAGGATGAAAAACAAATTAAACCTTTAAGAACGACAAAACACAAATGTATCGATACAAAAATTAATATTCCGATGAATCATTAATATGTCTTACTATTTATCATAAAGTTTAAATATTTAGAAAACTGAATTAATCAGTATTAACTCACATGAATTGTAAAACCAGCGAATTAGACTAAAAAAACTGACACGCACGTTTACTGTTCATACGTGGGTTATTTCTTAGACATCGATTATTTTCGTGATAGAAACATATTGTGTATTTATTAAATAATATTGCACTTCTATTTTTTTCATGTATGTTAGAAATGTGAAAAAAGCTATTTTATAAGCAGATATTTATCCAAATGTATTCCTTTAAAAACTGGAAAAGACGCTGGTAAATAGTTTTCCTGTATTTTGAAAACGAAAGTTAAATATTCAGTATGAAATATCATTAAAAAAATAAAAAATAATAATAATTAATACTTTTTATATTTCAATAAAGTTATGATAATAGTACATCATAAGGGACACATTTTTCGTCTGTGTGTGTGATGTTTTTTCTCTTTTTATGAAGGGGTGGAGGGCCCTGCTCTTTTTATTTGTTCCCCCTGAGGAAGGGGCTTACCCTCCTTATTGTTCCACACTTGAGCCTCTCACACACACAGATTCCTGATGCTACTTAAAACTGCTGCAGCTTCTCTGGCTCCAGAGATCAGGAAAAAATATACAGCAAAGACAGAAATATTATATAAAACGACAGAAAATGAAAAACAACAAAACAAGAATCTGTGATTAAATATTTTAAGAAACATAAACTGCTTACTATTTTATCCGAAAAATACTGATCACATATCTTTGGTTAACGAATGACACTTTGAAATACAGAAAAGAAATACAAAGAGCAGAGTTAAATGTACATTGTGAAGCCTCACATTTTTGGGAGGGGGAGATTATGGTGGGAAAACATGGGGCCAGAAAAAACAGGGAAGATAAAAAAGAGTGAAAAATATCAGAAGTGAGTCAGAGGATGAAGAAGCTGTCACCTGATCTGATGGACACGGATCAATTTCAGCCGTTAGACCCCTGTCTCCATCAGAGGACGTCTGATAGACATGAATCATCCTCAGATGCCACCCACTGTGTGTGTGTGTGTGTGTGTGTGTGTGTGTGTGTGTGTGTGTGTGTGTGTGTGTGTGTGTGTGTGTGTGTGTGTGTGTGTGAAGCATCTTTACTGAAAGTCTTAAAAGGTTGAATTATCCTGCCTGTTTGTTACAGGTCCAAATTATGGACGTGTATTTGTATTGTGTTGATTTAAAATATTAAAAGATGGATAAGATGATGCTCTGTTGCTTCTCATATACAGTTTTGTTATCTGCATAAAATCCTTATGAGATCCCCCTCCGCCAATTATATATGTTTTTAATTATTGTGCATATAGATCATGACTTTTGCAGGTCTGATACTGACAGAGCTTGAAAAAGGGACCACTACTCTCAACAATTAAGTTTAATTGCAGAGTTTGGCTCAATTTCTGGAGGATTATTGATTATTAAATTATTTGAACCCATAGTCACTCAGAAACTGAGCAGAGATAACGTCTACCAACAAATATATAAAATCATATGTCCTATAAGTCATTTACTAGTTTGTAACTAGTGGGAAATAACAGCACTGCAAATTACATTAGAAATCTCTGAACTGTCTTTTATTTACCCATTTAGGATTTTCTACATAATCCCCCTTTAATGTAATAATGCTGCATTAGGCACTGTTTGAAAACCTCTGGAAACCTCTGGATTAAAACAGATTCCTAGTGAATCTTGGGGAAATCTTCAATTCAGGTGTGTGATAATTCACAACAGCTCCAAAATGTCTTTAACGTGTGTGAGTGGATTAAACCAGTACACAGTTAAGAACTCGTATTTGACCCTGCAAGATGTTCACGTTGAGTAAAAGCACTTCAGCAGCCAAGTTCAGCCTTTTATAGTTCAGGGGAGGGGAGACGGCATGTGACATTGCTGAAGTGAATCAAAGAGAGACGAGCGGCGATAACTGAAAGGAAACATGATTTCAGAGATAAGATGTTGTTAAAAACACTTCTCTTAACCCCAGGGTTTCACACGGCGCTTTACAGACCAATCATGAGGAGGGAGGAGAAAAACAATGAGCAAATAAAAGTAAGAATTTAAATGATGTAATGTGGAGTTGAAAGTGATGCTGAAGACTCCCATACTGCAGAGCTACCTCTAAACAGGCACAGCACTTTATAATAGAGCCCTCACTGTCTTATAAAGCCTGGCAGCAGAGCCATAAGCCTCTCACACACTCACTCACACACACACGCACACATACACACATATTAAAGCACTGCCTGGCCTCTATAAGGAGGCTTATGCAGCAGATGTGGGGTCAGTGCTGCAGGGCCTTACATTAGGCCCCAGATTCCTTTACTGCATTAGCTAATTAGTTATCAATAAAAGAAGCAATTATGAATTAATTCAGGTCAAACAAAAAATTGCATGTGAGTAGCATTTTTTTTTTTACTTTTTGAAGTTTGTTTGTGCATTTCAATTTTGGGTATAACATTCAAAAGTCTTTACAGCCTTAAAATACCAGCACTTACAACTTGTATTTATTTATCATAGAATTGTTGTATGGAAGGGGCACAAGCCTTTTAGGCGGCATGTAGGATTTGATACAGTGCTGCCATTTTTAGAATATTTTGAGGATGACAAAAATGAGGGAATGTGTCCTTGAATACTTCAGTTTGACCATAAAAAATAGAATTTATAAAAAAAACTACCCAGGAGCAAAAGAAATACTGTACTCAGTTGGTTTTCGAGCCGCCATGTTGGCACTATAATAAGCCACTTGGTTCCCTTACCTCTCTCTGCCTTTTGTCCCATTATTTTATCTTGACTGTTCCCATCTAAAGCATCCACAGTGGCATAATTGCAAGCAAGTGTTGGGATTGTATTGTCCGTATAAAGTTCAGTGTTCCTACCTTCTGAGAGTCGGTGGCAGGACAAAGCTTGCAGATTATGTCTGTTTCAGGGACGGAGCGTTTAGGCTCACAGCTGCTGTAGAGCCAGGGGAAAGGCAGGCAGAGCTGCTAAGTGGCGCTGCTAATGACTAAAGGAGAGGTGGGGATCACCACTGGATCACGCCGAACACCCCTGTCTTTATGGAGCATATGCAGAATCACATGAAAGCACAGAGTGGGTGAGATGCTGGAGGTTGTGGTCTGGAGAACACGGCGGGGTTCTGCTAAGCGAAGGAAATATTGACAACATACGTGTTTGGAAAGGTGCAAGTCAGAAAGTGCAGTAAGTGTGTTGTCACAGCCATGTACACCTGTGAAACCACATCATTTTATATAACATCCTGCATACACAGAGACATACAGAAGGTGGAGCACACAGTTGTGTAATCTGTGTTGTGTAACACTGCCGGGACAGAAAATGTGTGGTTTTGTGACACACTTCACAACCACAGCCACACGTGCACATATGGAGGCAACCTGGATCAACATGGACTGACAGTAGTGTTAAAAAGTGCTGCTCAGAGATAATGAAACCATACACATCCACATGTGCACAAAACATTTTCAAACATAAACCGTGAGTTGTTAATTCAACAGGTTTTATGAGGCTTAAGGGACGATTGTCCTGCGGCTCACGAAATAATTGTCTTTAGATTCATCAACACAGATTATCTGCAACACCTCTACATCTCCCTGCTGGAAGAGAGCAGTGCACTCAGCCTACTGTAATCAATTATCTAGCAATATCTAATATTGACTAATCAGATGCATGACATCATCTGCTGCAGTGGGAGTGTGAGGGTGCAGTATTGGTGAACCAATGTACTGAATCTGCACTGCAGCAACAGACAGGAAGCTGTAGACAAACACCTTTAAATATGATGTGTAAAATATATTAATACTGTTTGCAATATTTTCAGGAATTATTTATACATTGAACAACCCTCAACAAACACATTGTGCATGTTATAGCTTTGTGAATACAGCCCAACAATAATTAAAATATTATGTAGCAAAAGAAAGAAAAAAAATGTGTGTCATACAGGTGTTGATGGAAATGATGGATGTGTTCAGTGGTGAACACCCTGTGAGGAAAATAAAGATCCAGACATTAACATTTCTGGATTACGGTGATTAATTTGACATCATTTAGGATTATTCTAAAGCTTAAATTCAGACCTTTGACCCTCCAAAAACACAACGTGGGTTGCAAACCACAAAGGCATGCAGGGAAATGAAATGCGTAGAAAAATATTTGTCGACTTAAATCTGAGCCATCCTCCACAGTCTTTCATGTCAATCATGTATTTACATGTACTCATTTAATTTAATGTGCAAACATGCAAAACACGGTTGAAGTTTTTTTGTCTCTTTTATTCTTTGTTCACAACATTTCAGCATTAATTTCTGAAACAAAGTTTAGGAACAATAAAAGTTGAATATTAATTATGACAGTAATGCTTGTAGTTCTTTAGAAAGTAATGTTGTTAATGTTGAGTTATTATTACAAATGTGTTGTTACTGCAGGCGTAGAGTGATTTTATGTTTAACTTGAGTTAGAGGTTTATAACTGTCTCTATCATTAAAGTGAACACCATCACATTTGATCTAATTGTCAATTAAATACGTACAATTAAGTACATGATGTTTAAGCTGGAAACAAAACCTAAGCTGCTTAAAAAAAATGAGAACATGGAGACTGAACATTTTCAACGGCAACTAAAAGAGATTTGAATTCCTTTCAGTCCATTGTTGTTAACTGTCTTTGGTTCCTCTATTCTTTCTACTGTTGGTTGAATAACGTTAGGAGGTTAATCCAGCTGCCTGAGCATGTGTTTGTTTATGTGTGTGTTTGTGTGTGTGTGTGTGTGTGTGTGTGTGTGTGTGTGTGTGTGTGTGTGTGTGTGTGTGTGTGTGTGTGTGTGTGTGAGTGTGTGTGTGTGTGTGTGTGTGTGTGTGTGTGTGTGTGTGTGTGTGTGTGTGTGTGTGTGTGTGTGTGTGTGTGTGTGTACATGCATCCACTTCCTCTAAGTGCTGGGAATAGCGAAAGGGAACATCCCCTTTTTCAATTTTTCAATGTTTTTCAAGAATTCCAACGTGAAGAAAGAAAACGCCTGAAACCAGAGTAAAGTCTCCTTTTTAAACAAGTACTGCAGGCTCAGTAATCATCCCTCCGAGTGCTTACAGCCTCAGCAATGTACAATCAAGTGAAATTTGTAGGAACGGAAAGCCCTGGCAGGGCCCCGGCTCCTGAGATCATGTCTGTTTTATTGGGGGATAAATGTTGCCATTGACAGTGTGGAGGGGGGAAAACGGAGCGTGGCCACCGCACCTCTAATTGGCTGCATTAGCTTCATCATTGCTGTACATCCGCCCCTCCCACTCTGGCTCAGTCTTATGTGATTTGATTGGCTGAGTCGGCATTCCAGTGCAATTTACAGGGTACCTCAGGGAAGTTGTTTTTCTCTTTTCTCTCCCTCTTTCTTTCTTCCCTCCTTTGCTACTACAGTTTTTTTGTCTCTGCCAGGGCCTTACAAGCATCAGTGTGTGTGTGTGTGTGTGTGTGTGTGTGTGTGTGTGTGTGTGTGTGTGTGTGTGTGTGTGTGTGTGTGTGTGTGTGTGTGTGTGTGTGTGTGTGTGTGTGTGTGTGTGTGTGTGTGTGTGTGTGTGTTACAACAAGGCTGAGAGTAGTTGAAGATTTGAACAGAACCAAGGCTACATCCATACATTTTCATTTTAAAATGGATAAAACTAAATCAGTCTCCATCCACACAAGTGTTTTTGCTCCTGATCACTTTTATCACAGTAGCCGAGGCTAATCCTGGTTGATTTGTTCCAGAAGGGGGTCATGAAATAGTAGCCTGACGAATCAGTGAAGGCTACGTCATGCCCCAAAAGACCCAATCAGAAAGCAATCGAGTGTCTACATCATCATTTCCAAACATTTCAGTTTCCATTTGTCTGGACTAAAATGCTTCCCTGGAGTTTTAAACTAAAACGGGGCCAGCAGCGTTTCCAAACTTCTCAGCGTGAGGGGCTCAAAAAATACGGTGTGGACACCTGGCGTTTCCACAGCAGAGTTTTCAAAAGCAACATAGCAGTTTTGTTGTAGCTCAAGACAGCGAGAGAAGAAGACATATTTATACAGCATTTAAAGAGGAAAAACCTTCAGCTTCACATGGGCCTCAGAAAGTATTCAGATGCCTTCATTTTGTTTTATTTTACTGTAACATTATAAAATTGCCAATCTACACCAAGTGACCCATAAAATTAAAATATGTTTTGGAAATGCATGACATTTTTTAAAGCAAAAGCAGAACACGTTTACAATAGTATACAGACCCTTTGCTATTGCTCCAGACTGTTGTCACAGGCATCTTCATTTCCCTTAAGAACTTGATTGGACTCCACTTGTGAAAACCGAACTCATTGGAAATACTTTAAAACACACCTGTCTATACAAGATCCCACAATTCATAGTGCGTAAAACTAAGCTGGGACGTCCAAAGAGCTCTCTGTAGACCTCAGCAATAAAGCTGTACATACTGTAGATCAGGGTATATGCTATTAAATCATTTCTAAAGCTCTGAGTTTTCCCGGGAGCACAGTGGCCTCAATCGTTGTGAAATGGAAGAAGTTTGGAACAGCAGATGAGTTGGCCACACCAGAAAACCTGAGTAACTGGGCGAGAAATTGAGAGGGAGAAGTCATAGAAGAATCTGCCAGAAGGACGTGGATCTCAGCAGCACTCCATCAAACAGGCCTCTAAGGTGGAACAGTTTGACGGAAGCCACTTTGAGTAACAGGGATATGACAGCCTGCTTGATTTTTGCCAAACAGTTTTTAAAAGACTCTGGGAGCAAGTTTCTTCTTGGGCAAAACTCCAAACATATGTCTGGAGAACACCAGACACTGCAACACCTGGCTAAATCCATTGCTACAGCAGGGTGGTGGAAGCATCAAGCTGTGGTGGGGCTTCTCAGCAGTAGGGACAGGGAGACTGATCACAAGTGAAGGAAAAATGAATGAACCTCATTAAAAAATGATGTTCCTGAAGAAAACCTGCTCCAGAGTCACACATGACCTGAAACCAGGACGATGGTGCAACTTTCAATGCAACAATGACCCAAACAAAGCAAGTAGCAAAGACGACACTGGAGTGGCTTCAGGACAAGGCTGTGATCGTCTGTGGTGGGCCAAAGAAAGAGACGTGAAGATGACAGTTCGCAGTTCGCTTCTAGTATGACAGAGGTTCATAAGATTTGCCAGGAACATCGACACAGGCTGCCCAGATCCAGCTGAGCAAAGACTTACCCAAGAGGACTTAAAACAAAATGCTGCCAAAGGGAATTCTACAAAGCGCTAAAGTATTGGTATGAATACTTCTATAAATTACAGATTTCCATTTTTCCACATATTTTTGAAGCATTTTTGCCTTTATTGACGGTAAAGTACAAGCATGAAATGAGGGGAGAAAATGGGGGAAGACACTCTGCAAAGGACCTGGTCGCAACCAAAGCTGTGGTTGCAGCAGGAGGGCTCCGTACGCAGGGCTCCCGATGTACCTTTATGCAACCAGGTAAACTAGCAGTTGCCCCCAGTTTTTTGTTTTAATTATTTGCAAAATTGTTTCAAATCTTAATGTGGCTTATTGAGTGTAGATAGATTGGTACAATAGCTGTTTTATCAATTTACAGCTGCGATATAATAAAGTGCGTCAGATTACTTTTACAAAGCCACATCTACGTCAATACCAGGTCAAGTTTAAAATCTGAACAGATTCACTTGGAAAAAAACTAAAAAGCTTAATGACAGGAACATGAACAGGCAGCAACTACATAACATATTATCATCCACAGTGTATTGTTAATATAATTTAGCTGCCTAAAAATTTTTTTTTTAAATATTTCCTCATATTTTAAAATCTTTGTGTATTCTTCTTCTCTGGAAAATCGTGGTAGATGGAAGATCTTTAACAGTGACTGTGTGATGGCTGCAGCTTTATGAGTGAACTTCCTGTTTAATAACATGATACAGACAGCATCACTGTGGCCTTTTTTTAAAACACACTGCAGTGTGTTGGAAGCCAAAAAGAACAATTACTTCAGTATTGTAGGCTGCCATTTTAGTACCTCCAACCACTAATACCTCCTACTGGCAATACACACACACGCATGCACGCACACACACACACTCATGCTCATGCACACACTGCGGGCAATCAAATGGGTTTAAAGCAGCTGACAAGGTGCAGAAGTTTACCCAACTCTGTGACCCCAGCTCAAATACAAGAGCGCCACATGCACAATGTGGAATATATAGATACAATATGTTTGGCCGACTGTCAGAACACATGCATTCAAGCACATGCGCACACACACCTATCTCCATCCCTCCCCCACAAACCTCACACCTACTCTCTCACACAGGAACAAAAAAAGAGCAAGAAGCCTTGTGGATCATCTTTTTTCTGCAGTCAGCCATCTTTAATCCCTGCGCAGGGATTTCAGTGGTGAGGGGAGGGTGGGGCCTCCAGGGTGAGGGCCTCCCCTGGGGGCTCTCAACCCAGGAGCAGGGGCCTAATTGGGGCCCTTGTAGCCACATTTTGTGCTCCACAGAGGATCTGTTTCAGCATCAGCACACAGTCCAACAGCAGAAATATTTTTTTTAGATTAAATTCTGACTTTTTATGTTTTCTTTGGACCCATTTACAATATGTGTGTTACATCTGTGTTTTTCTGATAGATGTTTCACCACAGTTATGATGATGTCTAGATGTTGGCAAGCCAGGAAGATGTCGTTTATCATTCATCATTGATGAATGATAAAAGCAGATAAACCCAGATTTAACACAATAAAACCCACAATAAAAAACTAGCACATTTCTGACTATGTAATCTATATTGGCTGTACCTCAGAATAAAGAGGTTTCTACATCTCTGAAAGCAGAAATAGTCAAACTGAGTGAGTCCGCATTATCATTGGCAAAAGAAAAATGAAGTGTCAGTTTGAGTATAAATGATGAAATACTAATAATACTAATAAAATCAGCTGTTACTTTTATTTTGAGAAATCATAACCAACCTCATTGAGTTGATAAATAAATTGTGTGCACTTACTTTTATCACCACATTTATTCATAGTGTGGTTAAAGCCTGATTTGAGAACCTGCTGCTGTGTCCGTGTGTGTGTGTGTGTGTGTGTGTGTGTGTGTGTGTGTGTGTGTTTGTGTGTGTGTGAGACAGATGGTTTCAGTGTGAGGAACGTCAGGATGACTCAGCACCCCCCCATTAAAGGATTAGGTGGTTTTCTGCTGCTGCACAGATCAAAGTGTCAGAGTATCTTGTCCACTCCAGTACATCGCCTCTGCTGCCCCTCACTGTTTTATGATGTCCAAGGACCATAAAATAAAAAATAAAAAGTTCACCAAATCAGTTAGTACTCACACTGTAAAAAATTGCATTACATAAAGTACACTGTAAAATCAAATGTGTCAATTGCAAATCACATTTGTATATAACTTACTAATGTAATTAGGGAGGGAGCTGAGAAATATGTGTAAACAGTCGGACTTGAGGAAACATAATGAAGTCAGCTGTTCAACTGATTTGACATATCATCAGATTTATTCATAATGTGATCAGTTCTGGTTACCTTCGCCAAGGAGGGAATATGTTCACCACGGTCCGTTCGGTTGTTTGTTGGTTTATCAGCGAGATGGCACAAAAATAACTTGAATGAATATCCAGTAAACTTGGTAGAAAGATGCAGGATGCGTCAGCAAATAACTAATTCAATTTTGGTTTGGAGGCAGGATTTCTTTTCACTTTCTTTAACTTTGAGAGAGGAATAATTCATGAATCTTGATGAATAAGATCTGGCATATTGAGGAGGTGGGTATCAATCAGGTGCAGATCAGAATAAAACTCCAGAATAAGCTGATTTAAATATGTTTCATAAGGGGGCAGTATATTCTCAGCCACTGTACAGCACAAAATAGGACTTGAAATCTACAACTACAACCAGTGTGTAGCTGAGATACTTTCCATTACATTCAAATGGGAAAAGTGCACTTTGGCCTTTGCAGAGGTCTGCGCTCTATTCTTGTCTTGCACTTACAGCAGCGGAAGAAAAAACTTCAGATTTGTCTTAAGATGAATATGTACGGGAGCCATTTCATTCCAGTATCGATTGAATTTGACTGAGAAATGGATAATTTTGCACTGAATAATATTTTTTTTCCCCCAGAGCTGTAGATGATTAATAACTAATTTCACATTACATCACATTGCTAAATGGATCTATACCCAAACTGTGACATTGTTTTTCATACTGGTCTCACTTTATCGAAACTGAACAGTTATTACTAACGAATGCTACAGCAAAGTTTCCTAAGTGGCCCCCCACAAATGCACCCACCATGGTTGCTACTGGTAATTTAACATTTCTCTATATAACATTCATAT
This sequence comes from Paralichthys olivaceus, assembly GCF_024713975.1. NCBI lineage: Eukaryota > Metazoa > Chordata > Actinopteri > Pleuronectiformes > Paralichthyidae > Paralichthys > Paralichthys olivaceus. Next base: position 10,748,693 of record NC_091107.1, on the reverse strand, counting down.
AGTTTTAATGTCCTGTGTCTACATCATTAAAATCCCTTTTTGTAACAATATCTCTGCATAGCAAATATTTCAGTTTTAACACTTGAAAAAAGTTATATGATCATTTTAAGAACATCTGACACAATCTAATCCACACCCTAATTCATCCGTGTTGCAACATTTGAACTACACATAAATTGCAAAATGGCTGCACTGTGCAAATGAGAGAGAGAACAGTGGTTGGAATAAGAGTCAGGTAGACTGGAAGGAAGGGAGTGTAGGGTGAGTCAGTGAGATTCTAAGGGGGAGGAAGGATGGGAGATGGAAGTCTGTAATTGGTTGCCCAGAGAGGATTAACCTGTCTGCCTCCAGCCTCTCCCTTAAACAATATACTACATACCCACGTTACTGTGGCAACCACCGTCTCCGTCTTTAACCCCTCCTCCATCCTGCAGCCTGAGCATCTCTTGACTTCTTCTTCTTTATCTTCACTTCCCTTATAGCTTCATTTTTACGTCAGTCCTCTTACTCGCTCACTGAAATGTAAATAATTAATGATCATTCATGAGGATCTGAATTTCCTGAATCCTTCACTGCAATTAAAAGACATCCTGTTCCTTTTACCTCTGGATTTAAACTTGCTTTGAGACTTCACGCCACACACACACACACACAAATACACGTGTCTACAATTCACACACACACACACACACACACACACACACACACACTCCTGACTTCAGAAGTCGCCGTGAGACAAGCAGGAACTAGTTTGTGTGAGGAAACCGAGCCAGACAGACGCACAGAAACACAGACAAACACTCCTGTGAAAAGACGAGAGAGCATTTGTGAAGTTCCCACCATGTCTCTGTGTGACAACACACAATGGGACAGGAAGTAACACTCAGACTACACACACATCTTCATCCTCTATTCTGTCTGTACAAACACCTGACTGAGGATAGTGAGATTAATGAATGAATGGTTCGCTCAATAACAATGAGATGTGTGACAATAAGGTTGCCAGCTATGAGAATACATGTTTTCATTAAACAGCAATGTTCAGATAATGGCTGCTTGTGAACTGGTATATTTGAAACATCCATTCAGATAAACATGAATTGAATAAAAAACATCTTGAGTTGTGATGCACTAAAATGGTTTCCATTAATAACACATAAGTGATTAAATTGTAATTTGATTTGAATCTTTATTCATTTAACAATAAAGTTTGATTGCAAACATAAACCATGTTCAAATGGTCTGATAAACATGAATGAAATCAGCATTGTCTTATAAAGCAAGCAATAAGATGAATGATTTGTGCCGTAGTGTAATGTTGTGTTATCAAAATACACAGCTAATTTAAAAAATAGAATATATAATATAATAAACCTTACATTAAATCATTATAACTTTCAAATCATTTTAAAAGCCTTACTAAAATGTTTCAGTGTAAGATTTGAGGCTGATTTGTTAAAGCTTCTTTTCTGTGGCGCTAATGGGAGCAGATAAAGCTACACGGTGGTGGCGACTGACAACAACCCACCCATGAACTTCATGACTGATGTTGGATCAACTGAAGAGGCTGCTGATGATCCATGAAAGTCGGGCTTACCGGGATGAGTCTGAGTCATAACTGATCGTGAGTCTCTTGCCTGTCACTAAGTAATGCGCTTTACTCATATATATATATAGAGAGAGAGATAAAGTATATATATATATATATATATATATATAGAGAGAGAGAGAGAGAGAGAGAGATAGTATATATATATATATATATATAGAGAGAGAGAGAGAGAGAGAGAGAGAGAGAGATAGTATATATATATATATATATATAGAGAGAGAGAGATAGTATATATATATATATATATATATATATATAGAGAGAGAGAGAGAGAGAGAGAGAGAGAGAGAGAGAGAGAGAGAGAGAGAGAGAGAGATGTAAGGCATCCTATTTAGAAAGTTGCCATGAAAATATTTTTGCTGTTGTTTCTTGCAGAACATACTTGCTGGTGTCATTATGCTGCGTGTCAGTGTAGGTGTTTAATAGATTCAAACTTTCGCTCTTTTGTTGTTGTAGAGCTAAATAATCATTTAAATTTTAAGACAAATATCCATTACAGGTCCAATTCATATATCTTATATCTATTCTGGTAGCTGGACATGTATTAATACAGTTTAGAAACTCACAGCTTCCTCTCACACACAAACAGATGGATGACAGATGCAGACAAAGTTTTATTTAAGAAGAATTAATCCTCTCGATGCTGCAGTTTCAGCTAATTCCTGTTTTCTTTTTCTACTCCAGTCTTGCGGTGACTGTATTTTACAGGCAGGAATGCTGCACAAACAAGCATGTAAATAAAGCTGAAGAACAAAGAATGAGACCAAATTTAAAGGAAAAAGATGCCTGTGGCTGAGGCTCGATGAAGCTGCCATACGTTGTTACAGCCTGAGCGGAGATGCACAGCAGAGCCACACACCCCAGTCAGAGACGCTGGATTAGACTTTTTAAACAACATCTGTCTTTCCTTCTCCTCTTTCTCCTCCTTCTCCTCCCTCTCTCTCTCTCTCCCTCTCTCTCTCTCTGTCCGATGGGAAACACTAGCCAATACTCACTCAGATCATAAACCATTATCTTGATCTCTTGCCTGTCTCCTGTGTATGTTGACAGAGATTACAAATTACCGAGTTTGTGTATGATTTTGCTTGGCTGCTTACGGTTTGGTTTTCCTGTGTATAACCAGATGTGGTTCACATCACTTGGACTAGCTGCAGTTTGTGTTTTAAAGTGCCTGAGCAGTTGCCTGGAAGGAGTTGTGTTTTTTTGTTTTTTTACAGCGATTATTGTCTGTTACTAGAGCTAGAATATAACTAAAGCCTGGTTGAAGCTGAGGTGGGTATAGTGAGATGAAACTGTTGAATGAGACCACCTGTGAGATCTGAGGATCATCTTTGTCCTCCTAAAAATTATGTTTCTAAATAAATAAGTGCTAGATTTATAAGCAGCAAAGTTGCCACAAGGTATTTGGGGTGGCTGGCAGGTGGACAAAGTGCACACGTCACCTCAGACACCAGCGTTTGCAAATTAAATTTAAAAAAAACTCCAGACTCTAGAGTAGATTAAAAAATGATTTTGAGAAAAAAAAAACTAATATAGACTATATGATACTGTCTTTCCACTGAAAGAGAAATTGAAGGGAGCAAGGGAGATTTTCTTGGAGTTGATGATGTTTTGGTGGTAGAGTGCGACACCAGTATTGATTTGCTGTAAACAAAAACATCTGATATCTGCAGCCGAATTTATACGTCATGTCCTGCCTCCTTAATGCTCTATCTAAGCTCCACCCCTTACTTCAGTGTTCCATTCTTTTTTGTTGTTGTTGTGAACGAGTCTGACAATCTCAACCAATTAACCACTCAAAATATTTGACGTCAGAAAAAAAATCTGAACAAAAAACAGCTAATATGCTAATCAAATAATGACATAAACAAGAAAACATTGTTACAGTTATCACACAAAACTGTTGAGTAACACTCAACAGGCACCAAACCATCAGTCACTTTGACAACAAACCAACCAAACAGCTGTTTGCAGTGGAGGTAGTCACACCAGGCAGCCACACCTCTGGGTTTAGCAGCGTGTGACCCGAGACAGAAACCACCACACCATGTTTGTCATTACAGTGCCACAGTGTACAATCAAATCATGAAGATTAATGCCACACATACCCAGGAGAGATTATGTCTTTGTTTACTCCAGGAAAAGGTCCATCCGTAAGGTGCCAAACCCAAACTGTAGACCAAGACTGTAAAGTACAGGCCTGCTGCATCTGCTGCTGAGTCCCTCAACCTGCAGACCACATCATAACCTGAGTGATCCAAACAAACATGAATCAGTCACAGTGGCAGGAATTTAAACTATTTACACCATGTGATGAGTGATTTTGACGTATCGACATATGCACATTGATAATGCAACACATCAGCACAGAGATATTTGTGACCAGATACGTATATCATTTTGTGCATTATATCCATCTTAAGCAAATCTAAACATGTTTATGTCATTTGTAAAATAAAGACGACCGTATGAGCCTGTGTATATTTTGGCTTGACACCCCAACATCTGTGACAGACGAGTTAATAAACCTGTATATTTATAATCAAAGAACTATTATATCAACATAAATCTAGCAGGCCAATCTGTGCAGCAGAGCAAAATGTGAAGGAGGAGATGTTCTGCACTGTCACGCATCTGTTAAACAAAATAAAATACCGTTCCAGGATGAAAGCTCAGCCATCCACGTCAAAAACTTCTGCATTGTCTTTAGAATTTTTAGACGATGACTCTCTCTCTCTAAGTTGTTTTTGCGGATTTTACACGCTGTCAGATAGTAATCAACTTATCACTGCCGTCTAACGAGAGCACGTTCTACTTGAGGAGTTTCAGTAAATGTGGGCGAGTCTGTCAGGCTGAGACAGAGGAGAATAAGCACCTCCTGTGTGATCTCTCATGCCTGGTTATCACTGACGACACGCAGCATTTCACAGAACCATCAGATAGTTTTGTCTGATAGCTGACGTGAAATCCAATAAAGTGTGAGATGCAGAACTTGCGATGTGCCTCTCTACTGCTCTGTCAGTAGATCAGGTGAGACTTTGAGTTGTCAAGTTGATGAAAAGTTAATTGTGTTGTGTTTAGGAGAAGCAGAGAGTTGTGTGAAGTCTGGTCACGACAATAACAGTCTTTATGCTTAATGTACCATGCACCAAAATTCTCACACTGATAAAAATATTGAATTTACTCAATTGAATCATGTCAAGTGGTTGCACAACATATGTTTATCTAAATAAAGATATGTTTTTTAAGTTTAGGGTTCATATTTTTATTATATTATTTTTCAGTGAACTAAAATTAATCCAAATTTATGGAGGGTTGAATAACATATTAAAATAAGTTAAATAAGCCGAATTGAAACACGGAACACTTACAAGGGGTCAGAATCCATTGTGTCACACAACCCAAACACTTTACACACCTCCATCACTGCAGCAGCTTCACATATGCAGACATGTATGCCTCTTATGGTTATATAATACTGTACGTTCAAAATGTGATGTGATGAAATGTAAAATAGTATGAATATATCAGTGGTAGCAATAGCATAAATAATGTAATAATAGGAATGGAAATCTTAGCTTCTAGCAGCAGTGAAAGCCGAATGGAACTTGATTGATCCCATAGAAACCAAGTCAGAAAAGAGCAAATTGCTTATGGAGAATATCCTCTCCTCTCCCTTTCTGTTATCGTCTCCTCATTGATGCTTCCCACCCACAGTGATGCAGACATGACCGAGCCTGCGGCAGCTCTGACCTGCTGGGTCTTTACCTGCGGTGGCAGCATTAACAAACATTTGCACTCATCCAGAACATCAAACAAGGCAGGGCCTCCAGCAGGAACCAGGGGAGAGGTTAGCTTCTGTTACTGAGGATGTGTTTAAAAACATTCGATGAGCACCTGTATCCTCAGTGACTTTCAGAATGTGATTTTTATTTTCAGAGCACAAAGCTTTACACCATGTACAGGACTGATTTACACAGCCTTGATTCTGGTAGTAGTAGTAATAACATAACCACAGACAACATGACCTCAACACAAAGAGTTTAAATTGTTAAGTACAACATCCCTGTTGTTAACTCAAATAAGCAGCAACACCCAGTAAGACTACAACCAATATTAATATTACATTTTACAAAAACAATTACCGCAAAACCTCTGTGACCAAGCAGGTGCAGTAATACAAATAGACATACAGTAAAAACAGGCTACAAAATAAGTACACTGTTGGAACCAGAAACAGTGCTAACCATCACACCACCAAGCTGCCCAACTGTAGTGAAAACATTTCCCTAAACCACAAATTCTGAGAACTAATATTGCAAATCAAAAATTGGAAAATCTGAACGTAAAAACTGTTTTATCACTGAATGAAGTGCAGTGCAGTTTTTGCAGATTATCCAAATTCAGCAATGTCTGGTGATGGTGTTGTTAAGCAGCAAGATTTTCTTGGGCCTTCGTTCACAAATTTCCCATCAAAGTTTTAAATTCAAAAAAGTTATTGAATATTTAGTGTTCCCAAAATAATTTTTCACTAGAAATGTTCTGAGGTCAGATAGCTACCTGAAGATATTACTTTTGACCTCATCAGCGGAATGAATCTTTTAACATCTGGTCATGTGTACACATATCCAGATGTTAAAGAGAAAATTTGTTTCTATTTCTGTGGTGGGAAGTTTTTCTAGTTTTTCTTGCTGAGGGACAAGATATCTCCACTACCTTGTTAGACTATAATAAGCAGAACAGTACTGACCAATCATGAGGAAGTAAATATCCTGCATTGTTATTATATTGTCACATTTAAAACAATTGTGAATGTATTTTTCATACTGTCTCGAATACTTGGATCAGTTTTTGAAATCAAACTTTAATATACGCACATTTAAAGTCTGACATATAACTTCACCTGCTGTGACCTTATTTGCCCTCTTGCCCTTCACAATGCAGCTAATCCGTAGATTCACCAGAGATGCCTTTATGCATTCTCCATGAGTGGAGGTCCGCAAGCTCAGAGCGCTGGCAACCTAACTGCCTCCCCCGAGACTGGCCTAAAGAAGGGAGCCTGAGCCTGTCAATTACCCCCAGGAGTTGGTACACGAAACATCTCGGACGCTGCTCAACATACACATGCACACACCTACTTGTGTTGGCAGAGGAGCAGTGGCATTATGGATATGTATGACACAGGCGTATACACAATCACACACCCAGACAGCTGTGATTTCCCCAGGTAGCTGCTCTAAGCCTGCAGAGGGAGGATTTGTCAGCGGCCTTGTTTAACACAGATGTCAAAATGAGAGCGGCGCGGCGCAGTGGGAGGAGGATGAAGTTGATTTTTGAGATGTTCATCTCACGCTGCTTTTGATTGACAGGGAGACAAGCTCTCAGTTTAACCCTGCATGTCTGACAGAACCTCCCCTGAATGATCAAGTGGTAACACAACTCAATTTAAGCAGCTGTTCATGTTATCGAGGTTTTGCAGGGTCAAAGGGTTTTTCATTTGAATTTGACACTATTTCTTTTATGATGTCCCGTTGGCTCAGGAGGCTCTGAGGTGCAGGCTGTGGAAATTTTTAGTCACCTTTACAGCACCTCTACAGAAATGTTGTATAGTGTGAATGTAACTAATTTGAGACCAAACTTTTCCTGTCATAAAAGCAGCTATGATCAGAGCGCATAGTAAAAATCGGATTTAAGCATCAGACAACAATGTCCCTGACTCTTATGGTAAGTTAAAGTTGTTTTCATGTTCATTAAGACAAAGGTAAATTGGACTGAATTTACATAGCGCAGAGCCACATTTATCCATAACACACATTCATATACTGCCATCATGGGAACTTTAGGGTTCAGTATCTTGCTCAATGATAAAAGCAGACTGGAGAAGCCAATGAACAAACTACCAACCTTCTGTATGTGGGTGACCCACTCTACCTTCTGAGCCATTGCCACCTCCACATAATTTCAGTGCGTAAAACAGTGCAACACATTAGTCTGCTGACGTTTAAACAAACAAGACCGTCTACATGCTTGTCTACATGCAGCACATCATTGTAATCAGGTATAAAAAAGGTATGTTCACCATGTTCCATCATGCTTAGTTCAGCATCTTAGCATAGCAACCTTTGCTAATCCTCTCTAATCAAAATATGAAGCTGGTGGGAATATGTTCAGTGTTGCAGGAATATAAATCAGAGGATTTAGAGAAATCGTTGTCTCAGGAACATTTATGCATGTGTGCACATTTGTGACAATCCATCAAAAAGGTTTGAGCACAGTAAGAAGATGGACGATATGCGATCTCACTGAAAGCAAAGCCAAAGCGCATCGATCGCAACCTGGTAGCTTGCTGTAGTATAGGTCATAAATCTCACATCCTCGATGTTAGTGGATGGAACATGGACCAAATTAATGGATCAAATAAATTGACTCGCAATTGGTCAAGGACATGTCTCCCAATCACTACAGCGCAGACAAGATGGCAGAATTGATATCCAGGTTATTTTGGTATTTCTGTTTTCATTCTCGCAGCCAGAATTGATTGAGGCTCATTGAAGACTATTCACCCTGACAATCTATTTTTCTAGAATATTTCTGTTTGGACCAAAGTGAAAGAAAGACTGCCATCTGTATTCCATGAGCCACTGGTAGCATATCAAAACAGTGGGGTTGAATGCAACATTAAAGACTTACATAATGATGTGACATTGGTGAAAGATACTGTCTTTAATAGATTTGTCAAAACATATAATAATAGTAATGTTTCAGAAAGAGGTTGCCTTAATATGCCCACACACGGAGAAATGTAACTTTGCTTGAATAAGAACAAAAAAGAAGATTTTTGTCTTTGTGACTTTGTTAAATGGTTAGACACTGCCTGGGGGAACTTTTTGACCTATTACCTACCAGGCCTGAAGCGCTGCAATGGAACTCCACCTTAATGAACTCCTCTGACTGTCTGGAGCGTGGGACGCATGAGAAATGTCTAAAAGGAAGGAAAACTTAAGAGATGTAATCTCCTCTCTAAACTTGTCTGCCGCATTTTGGTTACACCCGCAAACAGTGCATGGAGAGGAGAAAAAAACAGAAACTCAGCCCCTAAGGAGGGGAAGACAAACCAGACAATGATTTGCAGCAGCTTAACAAAGCACCTGTCTGACAAAGATGGGTAGACAACACACACAAACACATGCAAACAAACAGCAGAACCTGCCCCGTTCTATGCCTCCACAAATGAGGCAGAAAGAGGAAAAAGTCTTTAACTCACTGCTGCTCATCCAAATTGGTGTGAAAGGAGAAAGGGTGAGCAAGAGGCATAACAGCGCAACAAAATGAGTGTGGGAAATTATGCAGAGGCAAACAGTGAGAGCTACCGGAGGAGGAGGGGGGAGAAGAAGATGTGGTGACATCTGACGTAAAGCCCAGAGATGGGGCTTGTTAGCAGGAAGCTCCATTAGGTTCGCCTCCTGCTCTCTTCTCCATTCTCCTTTGTCCTCCTCACCTCTTCCACTGGGCCTAAATTGGCCTCCAGGTCTCCACCTGACTCCCCTCCCAGCCTGCTGCACTCATGTATATGCATCTCAAATCCCCCCTAGACACGGGCAGATAGGCAGGCCAGGCGTAGCGCTGGGTACACCTAACAAAAGCAATTTGGTACAATAGAACGTTTGGGTCAAGTACCCTGTGTGTTCCCCCTCAGTTGTTTTAATCAGGCCAAGGTAGCAGGGCTGTGAAGAGAGGGCTCGGAGGCACCCAAAGGCACCTTTCCTCCTGGCCATTATCCTCCAGTGGGTGAACTGTGGATGCGGTTGTTAAGAGAGACGGACATGACAGCCCATCTGCAAGATGAGTCAATTAAAGGAGACGGGAACTTTTTTAAGGGTGAAAGATGCATATAGACGTATACTTTCAAGGAAATTAAAGGACAAGTTTGACACCAGAGATGTGGAAGTGAATGTCAAGAGGGACGTTGTTAAAGGTGTTTGTTACTGGAGTTGTTGGAGTTCCAACAACTTCTTGACTTTTGACTTTTCTTTCATTGGCACATATACAGCTTTAACTGCCTTTAACCAATGTAGACATAGACATTAAGACAATATTCATCAGTCCACACACTTTGTACTCAGCCTCCATTTTACATTATAGTCACCTCCCATCATACCTGGTAACGGTAGGTTGGATTTAGAGCCAATGAACTGTAACCATCACAATTTCTTCCCATTAGGGTGCAGTGTATTTAGACGTGACCTGACCTCTCTGGAGATTTGGACGGATTGGGTATCATGCATGAATATTTCCATATTTTTTACCTAAATCTCCCCTAGTTTTTTTCAGTGAGGATTGTTTGCTCAAGTGCTCCAACTCAGGAGCAGCTAATGAATTCAACCTGTTTACGGTTTGGAGATTCGATCATTACTCATCATGTAATGATGTGATTTACATCATTGAGTCACCAGAAAAGACAATGTGTTCTGCCTCATGTGTTCAGTTACACAAAATGTAACAAAGAATAGAAAGAGAAGTTTGTGAGGAATCAGCAGACAAAAAGTTTACTGAGCTTTTAGCAGATAAGGAGTTATTTGCATTATATTTGAAGTGAAGGGGCCAAAGCAGCTACTGATAAACAATGTTTACAAGTTGTCATAGTTCAAATAAGCACGTTTAAATCCACTAGATCCACATTTTTATTTGAATCTGCACAAAATTCCACACACTCATAAATATCCGTCCCCTACACATGTCTGAATTCTCTCATCAAGATCCATTGAAAATGTCTAATAATCTCTCAATATTAAAGAAAAAGGAAAATAAATCCTGAATCTGCTTTTTTGTCCAGATCTGCAACACAATGAATTTAGTTCTTCCTTTGCCCATACCATGTTTGTAGTTTGTAAAACCAAATTTCTATAATGACTTTGTGGTTTGACGGCAACAAAATCTCTACCAGATATTCATGTGACGTTAGTGGTAAAACAAGGTTTTCTACAACATTCAAGCAAAAAGTCCATTCAATGTCCCACACACTAATAGAATTTAGTTCTCTATGTAATATCTATTATTTTTTATATATACCGTTCTCACTAACACAGCAGCAAAAAATAATATTCAGTGGATGTGAAGAAACTGAGTATTTCAGATTAACTTTTACTTTTATCTAATTTAATGCTGTGTTCACAACAAGCACGAAGCAAATCTTCAGTTGAATGAGTTTGGCCGCAGTATTATTTACTTGCTCTAGCAAGGCAAGAAGACAAAACCTGCAAATATTTGCCCATCCACACGAATCCTGCAAATCCTGCGAGTGAGGTGATTGAAGTAAATAAAGTGAATTACGCAGACTTTGTATGCATCTATGGCATCATTTCGTAAAGTGTTGAAATTCACATCTTTGCACTGACTTGTACGTGATCTCAACCCGCGTAAAATCAGCTTCACGTTTGGTGTGAACTCAAGGACCTGACATAGAGATTTTAGGACGTCACAACAATCCTGGCCCAGGCTGTTGCAGCTATTTCCTGTTCTGAGTTGCGGGGAGATCCAAACACTGAGAGTGACAGAGAAGAAAAAAGATCTGAAATTAAAGAAGTAAATAATTTACATCTGCAGTTGAGAAGATGGTAATTCAGAATTAGTAACTGTTGCCGTTTTTAGGAATAGGAGTATTTTTAAAACACACACACACACACAAACCATCATTCAGTAAAAAGTATATAACATTGTGACTTTAAACACCTGAAAATCAGCAAGTCACAACAAACTCCTGGAAACATCATAACAGTAGGAACCTTATGGAAAGTTGTGGGCTGACCTTCACAATGTACCTGGCACGCGTTGTTAAATCGCTACGGTTGTGTAGTCCTGACAGTTTGTAATGACAGATGTATGAGTCATAAAGGAGTGTGAGAGGCAGATTTGGACCATGCACGACCAGTAGAGCTGGAAGTGACTCACAGACCTGGGGGGTGGGGGGGTTAACAAACTGAACTGTACCTACTCTGCACCTACATCCAAGTTTACTGTATTTCACTATGATCTCTCTGATGCATCATCTACTCTATCACTATTTTAGCCCGTCTTTAATGATCAGCTGCGTTGCCATAAACTTGAGCTGCATGTCTTTGGACTGTGGGAGGAAGCTGGAGCGCCGAGATAAAACCCACACAGACGCCGGGTAACGTTCAAACTCTACACAGAAAGGCCCGCTGTGAAAAAAACCCAAATTGACCAAATTAATATATACATGCTTATTAAATTAAACAGCTTGATATGCTTCATTACTCTGATTTGATTTGAATAGTCTTGATTTGCACTGTGATAGAAATCATAAAGTCATGCCACACTTTTATGCATTCAATTTTTATTTGCAGCATAAACTAAGATTATGGAGGTTTTTTTCCACCCCATTTTATTGTAGCTACAAGCTAGTTGGCATTATCTGGAAAGTATGACTTATAAATAGGGATTATTAAGGTACATGAAGTTATTATTCATTGTAATCTTCCAGAATATGCCATTTGACTTCAACCACAGATGTCAAACCAGTTATGCTCTTGGTGAGAACTAAAATTAAACTTGACATGCTTTTGTTTCATTGCATGTTGCCTGTGGGCTGAAAACAGTTTCCAAGCTGCATGGCTCAGGCCTGTAACTGCTGGCTGTGCAGCCTTATAAGAGCAGCATTTTATTACAAAAAAAAAAAGAGAGAATGATATTTGAGAGGGGTTTCTCCAGGAATCTGTCTGTCTAATGAAGTGAACATGGCGTCTCTGTGTAGAGCTCACAGGCTGCTGTCAGTGTCTCAGACAGAAAACATGAGCAGGTTAAACCTGTAGAGTAACTTGCAGAATATACAAAGAGGATTAATGATTAAAAATTTGACCTCTCAAATCAGAAGAAAGGACATATTATATAAATATGTAGGTATAGTCCTATTAAAATTTTAAATACTGGAAACTCCTTATTTCCTACAAAAGAAAACATCATCAAAGGGGACCTCATGCTTTCGTTTCAACAGACCCGCCCCCGTGACCCTCAAATCAAACTGCCCGTCTCTGTCTAACTGATGTCTTGTTGGCCCTGTTCAGACCTGGTATTAACATCCTTTAAGAGAGATCCAAGTTCGTCTTATCACATCTGGAAGTATAAAATGTCCAAAATGTGTCTTCTGTGACTACCTGTGATCGGCTCTCACATCCCCGCTGAATATATGCAAATAAACACATACGTCATTTCTCTTCAGAAAGATTACATGGTGTCATTTTTAGCCAGTCCCAAGATATAGATGGTGTCAATGTGACATCAGCTGAGTAGACGATCCATCAACGTGTGTTAGGACAAGAGGCAGCTGTGCCTCAGGTGGTAGAGCAGATAGAGCGGATCATCCGCTGGCCAGAAAGTCGTCAGTTCGATCCTAGTCTCCTTATTCGGTCGAAGTACCCTTGGGCAAGATACTACTGCCCAAATTGAATAACAAACCTTCTGTTAGGAGTCATATATACAGATCATTTAACCATTTGCATTCATGCTGCTTAAAGGATGTGACCACCACAAAAGCTAGTCTGAGTGATCAGATCTCAAATGTGTCCTCCTCATAGGTTCATTTAAATATAAAAATTGCATAGCATGGCGCACCGCCTGCACTTTCATTGAATTAACTTATTATTTCATAACTTGTGTTTTTGAGCTTTTTCTTTACTTATAAATGTTTATAACGTTGCACATTGAATGACCTCTGTGTATGATAATGCACTATGAATAAATGTGCTTCTTAATAAGCTGTTCACTCAAGATGATGTTAATACCAAATTATTTTATGGAAACTTTAATTTCCAGCATTGACTGCGATCCCCTCAGACAGCAACCAACAGACAAAAGATAATTTACTGTTTCCCTTAATGGCCACGTCACGATGAGTCACTCAGGTGTGCTGTTATTTCTGGTGTTACACAATGAAAAAGTTCAAAGTCAAGAGCTGCACTTTCTCACACATTTCCACTGTGTTCATGTTTTATTGAAAACAATAGAATACTACATGCTACTGTCACAGCAGTGATTGGCAGGTCCCCCTGCAGGGCAACTGTCATGTCGAGAGAGGAAAGGCAGACAGAAAGAGAGTCAGTGAAGAGGGCTGCAGGGAAAACCTGTGTGGTAATTATCACGCCGTCCTTCACCTTCACTCCTCCACTTAACTCCCGACAAGACGTCAACTGAAATCTTTTCTGTGACTCTACAGGAAGCGTTTTCTGAGAAATTAAACTAAGTACTCACAGGAGATTGACCCATGGAAACACAGTTAATGGCCTTCATGGAGTCTAAATGCTGATTTACTAGTGTGCTTTCTTCCCTACACTGTAAAACCTCATACTAGAAATGGATAAAAACAACTCATCTCTTATCAATACATTATGTGCATAAATACACAGACTTTATTTTTCAACACAATCTGGACAAATGAGAAAACAGAGTTACCACAAAATCCCAGTGTACAGCTCAAATTAAACGTTCTCTCGACGCAGTAAATAACTGTGATAAAACATCAGCAAACGTGTTAAGACAAATCCAATCACAAGCAGATTTTAACAGCTACATTCAGTAGCTTTGACTGTCGATTAAAGTCGGCTGCATCTTACACAAGCACGCCCATCTTAACGGTGCCAGAGCTTTGCACAAAGTGTTTGCAACCCGGGCCAGGCCTCATTACCCTCCTCTGACTTGTTAAGGCTATCATCATCCCTCATTACATCCTGGCAGTGTGTACTTTACCACATGTGGCTCACCAGAGGGATATAGATTCATAAAACATTCACCAGCAACGCTACATGTATACCCACTTTCCTAACGTACACATAATGAGGGTGTTAAATAACCTGATGAATCTTTCAGGAATGGAAAAAATGCAGACTGCCCTGTGGGGTCAGCATTTTGTTTTTCGCGTGATTTTTTTTAAGGGGTGGAGCTAGTTGGTTTTGACCCTTGTGAAGGGCGAGAAAACAAGATGGTGGCTGATTGGGAAACCACAAACAAGAGTTGCTGCCATGATAACAAGTCATAAATCTTGGATAATTAGACAGAAAAAATTGAATAGACGAGTGGGCAAGAGGCTCATTGAAGACTATTCACCCTGATTTTACGCCATGATACACTTCACTGGGCTTTTCTGGACAAAATGTCTAAAAAGCTCTGACCATATCTTAGAGCCAGTATTTTTTTGTAATATCAATTTCCCAAGATTGATTCAGAAAGCCCATTTTAATCTCCCTTTGACTCACCTCTGGGACACAGCCCAGATGTTGAAAAACACAGCAGTTCTCCATGGTGAATTTACAACTATTAATTCCATCTTTCCAGCACTGAGTTGCAGCCTCTTCACTATTTCCACCCAAATCTTCTTAGGACTTTCAAAATCCTTTTGTAAACTTGATTTCCCCTCTCCGTCCCTTCATGCTGGATTTACCAGGTGAGATCAATAGGAAATGAGGGCTTTCACCTGGATTTCAGGGGGTCTTTTGATTTCATGAGAACAGCATGTTGTTTTTTGTGCTACGTGTGTGTGTGTGTGTGTGTGTGTGTGTGTGTGTGTGTGTGTGTGTGTGTGTGTGTATGCGGATACAACAAACAAGCATTGTGTGCAGAGGAGCGGAGCTTTCTGGCCGGTGAATAGTGCACTTTGTTTTGACTAGTGCCGTGAGAGAATTGTTGCACTGCCAGTGAGGCAGTTTGTGTGTGTTGATGGAGGCAGGTTAAGAGTGTCAGTCTTGCGTCGCACTGATGCCCTGCCTTAACTGTTATAACTACAGCTTTTCAAATGCTCCTCTGACACATTGACAATCCAATTGTGACGGAACGAGGGAGAGAGAGAAAGGGAGAGCGAGTGTGCAAGCATGTGCATGTATGTCCATGATGTGTGTATTCTGGGTCAGGTTTTTCTTTGTGTATGCACATGCCCATTTACCTGTGTGATTGTGGTGTGTCATTGTCGGCTCTGTGTGTGGTGTGTGTCTATGTGTGTTTCAAAACTCGTCCTTGTCTGAGTGACTCTGTGACAAACAGGGGAAATATTTGACTCTAGGCTGTGATGAGACTGAGTGAAGCCTCTATTGTTTCTGTGTAACTTGGATTTAGCAGCCATTCGAAGGCACTGAACTCGTACTAAATGGTTTGGCAAGTTATTAACGCTTGTTGTTGTTGGACTGCACACGAGCTTTGCTGATACAAACAAGAGTCGTCAGGATTTGTTTGATGTTGCTGATACTTAAATTCTGCTAATTGTATATGAGTCTCATTAGTTTACATAATTAAAGAAAAGCCACTTTGTGAGTGACTTGTCAGGCCCAGCAGGAAGAATCTGAATGAGTCACACAACAATGATTTCTCCTGTCGGAATGTTGATCTTACATACATCCACTCTTCAGTCCATTTACTTTCTATAGGCCTCACAAGGCTGTAGCACTCATTACACACCAGAACACAGGAAATGTTATTGCTGGTTGGATAAAACATTGAGCGACAACTAATTTCCGGATTGTTACCGGCTGTGATGTAAAGTACAGCACAAATACACAAACACACTGCAAGATGCAGAACACGTGTCATTTGACAACAGTAGCTCACAGCGAATGGATCTCACAGACTGAAGTACTCAGGAAGTCTGGAATTACTAAATAATTATAAAATTGCAGCTTTTCTGACCAGTGAAAGTGAATTAGGAACATAGAAAATAACATTGTAATGATGATGATGATGCAAATTCAGCTTGAAAGATATCTCTACTCAAAAGTGTAATAAGGTTTACTCCATATGTCTAGATAAGGATGGCAATTAAAGAAAAAAATATATAATTGAAAGCCTTGAATTTCCCATAAACTCTATCTGCTGGTTGCTCTGGGATGAACATGATTTACAATGTATTTATATAAGTTTTTAATTCACCATCTCCGATAGGATGATACTTCCAACATGAGGCCCTATGACTTTAAACATCGGTCACAGTATTAACCATCCTAACATTGCCTACATTTTTAAAACAATGAACATGTATTTCAGTGAGATATTAGCATCATTGCAATATTTTATAAATATGCTTTTTTTTTAT
The DNA here is from genome assembly GCF_024713975.1 of Paralichthys olivaceus. NCBI lineage: Eukaryota > Metazoa > Chordata > Actinopteri > Pleuronectiformes > Paralichthyidae > Paralichthys > Paralichthys olivaceus. The sequence goes on along the minus strand of NC_091107.1, from coordinate 10,731,993 downwards.
GGACCTTTTGGGCTAAACACCAATTATTCTTTTTTGGCCTGTTCAAATATAGACAAAGAGCCCTAATGACAACCCAGCTTCATCTAACCATTGATCTAAAAATCCTTCATCTAATTACAAACTAAAAAGCAGCTCAGTGTTGGTACAGTTGCATTTAGGGAAACAGTGTTAATATATCATCTCAGGCACTTCTAAAGGTGGGACGTATTTACTATACTGCTATAATACCCCATCATCAATTCCCTTTGTGCCGGCGGATTGTGGAGGCTCACGGGATTACAACAGGCCGTTTCAGAGCGGCACATTTACAGGTGTAAGCTCAGGCTTTTGTCTGCACTTGTGTGTGTAGCCGCTGTGAAGGCTGCTAAGACAGTAAGGCTGTGTTTGCAGCTGCCACTGCTGCTACTGCTCTAAACACACACACACACACACACACAGAGCCAGGACCTTAAACCGAGCATTGAAGAAACAAAAATGACCGGTTGTTTCCCCAGAGGGGGTTTGAACAGGATTCGACAGGGACACGGATGTAGAACTCTCTCTTCCGCAACGCACTGCCTCACTGTCCTGTAGCAAATTGATGGCACAGCTTCTTGAAACCAATTCAAAAAGATGAAGCATCTCCGGGTTTGGACGGAAATCTCAGCGTGTAGGTTCTTAAACAGAGGTCGAATCTCAAGCAGGCGGAGAGACAGGTTTACGTCTCCACTGCACCAAATCCAGCCAATCCCCACTTTAACCTCCACATCCCCTCGTGTGCTGTATCTGTTTTCAACTCACACACACATGCTGACTGGGGTGGCTCCTAACGGACTAAATGAGGGCCACTTAGGTGTCGGCATTAGGCTTAGGTAACAGAGTGACAGGGTGAGGACTTACAGTAAGTCCACAGTAAGTCCGTCCTCTCTCACCATCTCTCTTTCTGTCTTTCTTTCTTTTTCCCTATTGTTCTTCACTGTCTCCCTCTCTTTCCATCTTGAGTTTGTTCATGTGTTCTCCCTTGAATTCTCTTCTCTTCTGCTCTTTCTTTTTCCTCCTCTCCAGTCGCAGCTTACAAACGGCTCATGCGAAGTCTGTGTGCAATGACTTCAGTTGCCACGTCTGAATAATTCAGGTGGGACTTTACTTTAAAACGCTGTCAAAACAATAGTATCGCTGTCGCACCTGTATCCCCCTGGATTTACTGCACAATCATTCTGTCACAACAATTCTGAATTTGTTATTGAGACGCAGGTGAAGAAACTTTGTTTAGTGGCTTGATTGAATATGGATGAAAACTAGATATTTAAAAACACTTTATCATTTAAAAAAAAAGAATGCTGTAATTATCCCGAACACAAATGCCTTCATCTTGCGCTGTGATAACTCGGAGCCAAGGTCTGTTTAGTTGCATTCGGGGGATGGAACCTCAATATCCAGGTCCCGCTGAATCATACAACTGACCCATCACAAGTCCATCTCAGCTGTGAATCATGACCTTTCACCCCCTTTTTTGTAGGTTGGTGTAAGATATTAAAAAGTAAATAGTAACTATAGCTGAGGGGAAAAAAATCAGGTGATTTGAATTTAAAGTACAATATTATTTTACTACCACTGAAAAAGTAAAAGTTGAAACAGAAATTGGAAATACACTGAAAGCATTTTTGTATTTAATGTCCAGTCCAAGTATTTACAGATTCCAGAATCCCCTATTGGTTACAACGGCTGAAAATGTATTTACTGAAAAATACAACTAATGTTGAAGAATCTCAGTTGCCGATACTGCAAGATGCTGTGTAGCCACTTTTTAAATGTAATTTAGAGCGATCTCTTTATTTTATAATCATCTCTATTTTTATTAGAGTACCTCTAACGCTCTAGATGTGGCACAGTTTACCACTTGGCAGCAAATGCTGACATTTTCTTCTTTAATCATGAGCAATTTTCTCTTTCGGCGAGAAAAGCAACATAAGCAAGTTCTCGTCACACATCCATAGTTCTCAAAACCCTGCAGAGAGCAGCATCAAAGAAAGACAAGGAATCAGTGGGGAAGGCAGGGCTGATGATACAGGTATATAATCACTTTTAATTATATGTGTGATTGCATGGTGGGCTGTAACCGTCTCACAACAACCCACTCCTACAGCATGAACATTGCCAGAGTTGGCACAGGAAATCAAAGTAGAGTGTAACCTCTTTATAAAGTTCAGGTTCAGCGAGGCGGTTTGAGGTTATCATTCCTTAATGGCACATAAATACAGCATGATTGAAAAGACCCTGATCACAGCAATGTTCTGACAAAGATTCGAGGTGTCATGTGAGACCTCTTTCTGATTTTTGTAGCTATGAAGAAAACAAAGCAGTTATTCTCCTGCACACTTGACGTCAAACCTCCAACTGCTCAAAACTTCCAAGATGATTAAATCTTTCCCCCTCGTTTTATTTTTCTTACCGAACCAAACCTGTCACAAAGCACATGTTGGCTCCTTAGGTTTGACATGTGCAGCCTTACACATGCTGCATAAATGTCTCTCTCAGGAATGTGGTTCACACTTTGGCTCATTTGAAACCAAACGGCTCAACTTAAATCCTGCAGGATGGACAGAAATTTGCTAAGGAGCCCGAACTTACCTCTTCACTGAGGGAACACAGTCATCCCCTCTGGTGACTGGATTTCATAACAAATTAACTTTCAGTTTCACTTCAGGCATGCAGACATATTTCATGTGACATTCATGATATGTGGAATATATGTGTGGTATTGATGCTGAGCATGGGGCCAATATTTTAGCAATATTATTTGTGTGCATATGACTTTATCTCAATCTGTGTGTACATGAACAGATTGTAAACATACAAAAGTCACACACACACACACACACACAGTGTAGAAACAGATTTCACCTCCCACCTCTAAGGTGCATGGATTTTTTTTTCTGATTTTGTCGAGGTTTTGTGGGGTGCAAAGAACAGCTTTGATGTCACCATATATCTTCCTGATCTCTCTGGCTCCACTCTGGTCTCTGCTTCCTTCAGGTTTTAGTTAAAGCACCACCAAATGTCTAATTTAGAGCTAGGCTTATGGAAATTGGACTTAATATACTGCCTGCCCCTTTCTGCCCGAGTAGCTGAACAGCCCCTCAGAGTTGTAATTCACCAGTGTTTGTCCGAGACCCAGAATGAAAAATGTGTTTAAAAAACATGTGATGTAATGTAATGTGAGGTGATATGATATAATGTGATCTGGCTTCAAGAAAATGAGGATGCATGTGAAAATGTAACAATGGAAGTGTGATAACATAGTTCCAGAAGATTCAACGCATTCAACACAACTGAGATCTGACCAGAAAGAGCTGAGAGTTCAAGTTTAATTTCTCTACACAGAGAGAAAATTACAGATCCTGAAAGTAAAGGAGGACTTTTAGCTGTTTATTTCTGCATTAGTTCATCATGAAGCCACACTATTTTAATTCCTGCTGTTCATGTCTATTCTGCTGCTCAACACAGTCCAGCTATGCAGAGGCCAATCTTTTGTATACACAGCAACTGATAGAGGCAAATGCTTTGCTTTGCATTAAATCACCTTAAAAAACGTGCACTGGGTCAACTGTCTGTCTTATCCTGCCTCTCTCTGCATTTGAATAAAAATGCACCTAGACGCTGAAAAGAACGAGCGCTACAAGAAAAAAAGAGAAGCTCTGAAATGTAAGCTCGTCTGTCCTTGATATCCCCGCCAATTTATTCTGCCTGTCTGTCAGCGCTGCCATCCATCTGTAACATGAAGACAATGATGAAGCTGTCTCTCACTTGGCAGCTGTGGCCGCTTGTCAGGAGCCAACCAACTCCTTTGCATGCGATGTGGACATCGCGGCACTACCTTGCAGCAGGCCAGTGTTCATATTAAGCAGGTAGAGCTGGTTGGAGGTGCAGTTGTGGTAGTAGGAATGGGAGGGGTGAGCATGAATTATTCCATCCGTGCTTCTGAAAAGTATTGACATCTGCATAGAACAATGTAATCAGACCAGCTGCATGCTACTGCAAAGACAGGTAGGCAGCAACACAAGAGCGCAGATGTGAAAAATGCCCCTAAGCCATGGGCAGTGCCAAACAAGAGTACACAACCTCCTGAGACGGGGAAAAAAAAATGTGCATGAAGGTGACACATCCTGTGTTTGGAAAGCTGACAAAAAGAGCAGCAATTCATTACAGCTAATGATGAATACACCCAGAGGTAGAAACTGTGCACACCTAACGTAGCAATGTTTCTGAGAACAATCGCCACATCCGTGTGTGCTTTACTCAATTAGACCACAAAAGAGCAAATAGGTAATATTCTCAGTTGACTTCTACCGGCACAAAATGTGACCTTTTGTTAACCTGTATTAATCAGAGGCCGCCCTGCTTCAACATTTATCCAGGTAGACACACAGCTTCTGCATAAATCTTGTCTCTTTTATTCTGTTATTTGATTTATAATCAACATTGTGTTACATACATTAAAAACCCACAATTGCGTGCTGCTAACCACCATTTACACATTCTTGTCTCCTGTCATGATTGTCCCAGTCAAGATGAGGATTCACACCCCAGCTTCCAATCACAACCCTACTTCTTAAACCTGTAGTTTTACAATAGCTTCTCTGAGAGACCTGCATACGCACATCTTCACCTATGACACTGAAACGTGGAAGCAATGATGGTTGGACCCAAAGAAACTGGCACAACTGAGCGAGATACTTTCTGGTGCTACTGTGGAGACACTTTAATCAACCAGAGGAGGTGTTTGACTGATGATGGAAGAACATACCAGAAGGGACAATTAGACCTTCCTTACAAACTCCAGGCCGCATAACACAGATCCTTCAAAGACACTCGCAGACAAATATTACAGCAAATATTTCTTATGCACACATACACATCAATGCAGATGCACGCTGAAACACTCAAATAAATCTTGTGCACTGACATCATAATCTTTTTGACTGAAGGGGGAAAGCTTCAAAAAGAAACCTGTGATAGACGGCTCAAGGTATCTACTACTCTTCATGACAGAACTAGTCTGAGATCTGAACTTAAGAACAATGAGATTTATGAGAAGTATGTTTTTAAGATCTACTTGGGCTACAAGTTTGTGTTTAGTTTCAAGTGGAAAGAACATTAGAATAATTTTGGGTGAAGGGTTAAAGAGAGGTCAACGTTGAGCAAGCTCCACAATAAGTGCCCCTGGTGGTGTTAAGACTAAACACATGAGGGATACAACTTTATGGCTTTTACTTCAACAGTAACCCATGCATACAGAAACTGTCAATACCATGAGTATGTTAGCTCAATAATGTTAGCATTTAGTTCAAAGTACCACTGTCACCTCCTGCCTGGCTGTGTTTCGATGTTAGCCATACAGGCAGAACAATCAAATCTTGGGCTATAGATCAGATATGTGGATCCTTTTTTTCATTCAAGGGACAATTAATTTTCAATAAAAACCTTTACTGCCCATTCTAAATTATTTAACACATATCACACTCTCTGATGCATTGACTGGAACTGCTACTGATAATGCTACTCACAGCTGGTGTTTCAGGTTTTGTTAATTCAGTCTTGAGCAAACTTCTATTAACTTTTTTGCAATAGTCGATTTAAAAAAAGATCTGCTCACAGCAGACGGCTGCCTCAAACAGAGATACAGAGAATGTAAGTCACCTCAGGACAGAACAATCCTCAGGTCGTACATATAGTTTATAGATCTCAAGCAGAAGAAGGTTGTTGTACTCTGCTCTGAGCTTGTTGTTGGTTTGCAGCTTTATGATTTTTTGTCAGTTAGTCAGTCGGTTTCACATTAAACAACTTAGCAAATAAATTCTTTTACTGTTGTTTACTTTCCTGTCGTGAAACATCTCACTCAATGCCAAAAAGAGTTTTGCAACATATTCAGATGTCATAATAGGCTTTTGTTCTTGCAGAGTAGGGAGATGAGGATACACTTGCCACAGCATGCATGGCTTGGAAAGAGCCATTCCTCCCTGATACCGGACTCAGTGGTGATCCCACAAACAATAATGGATAGTTGGATAGAGATGATCAAGCAGCTCCACAGAGGTAACCATACACTTCTCAAATTCTCCTTCTTAATGAGACTTCAGCTTCTCAGCTATCAGCTCTCTCACCACAGAATTTACTTTGTGGTGTTGCTTCAGCTGCTCATTGGCCAAAAACACCCATTTTTTTGTGGTGGCGCTCGACTTTGGCCTTTTGGTTAATGCAAACACATCCCTGCGAAACCAGGAACACTGGCTTATCTTTTCATTTATCTTGGAAAGGACAATATTTAGATTCTATAATTTGTGATTGCACTTTATGTTTGTCAGTAATGATAAGAACAGCACTCTGAAGGACACGTTTGCCTACTATTTCATGTTATTTTCCATTATGCAGGAAAACGGTAGTGCTGTCATGGGAAATTTCCGTATTTCTTGCCTCATGGGCCACACCAAACTGTGACACAAGCCTTATCTAGTCTGACGTTACCCTCCCAAGGACTAGATGGACATATTAATAGTTTTGAGCTGATTTCCGTAGGTTTGGGTAAAGAGCCTTAAGGTAACTCCTGAATATATTTTAGACAATAGTGTGCTTTGAACTTTGTGGTAACAGTTTGGGAAGGTGGATACCATGTTCCAAGATAGCCGTCCATTCATTCCTATGTAAGCTGCTCATTGGGCAGTTGGCACACTTGAAAAGTTTACTGACTTTCTATCTGAGTCCTTTTCTGGTTGGACTTTACTGACTTCGTCCAAAGTAAAAGTTTGGGTGTCTACATTCTTTTGGTCAAACAGAGCTTGAAAAGGTCACATGTGAAAAAGCAGGGCAGAAATACAAAAGAGAGGGAAGAGGCTGATTTATTGACAGCAATGTGGAGATGTGAAGGATCTGAGCATCCCTCCCTGAACAGACATGATGGAGAGAGAAAAGAAGACAAGAGGAGAAAGTGAGACAAAGGTCAACAAGCAAGACTTTGGTGAGAGAAAATTTAAAAAGACTGACAAGAGATGAGATGAGAAGAACAAACAAAAAAGAAAAGGCCACAAAAAGGAGAAGAAGTTAAGATAAAAAGCTGAGAAGAGAGAGACGAGTGGGAAAGGACAGAAGGGATTAACAAAGAAGGGAGACAGGAAAGGTTGCCAAAGCGAATGAAAGAAGAGACAGAGGGAGAAATGAAGATCACAAGGGAGACAGAAAAGAGGCGAAATCGGAGCGACACAGACAGAAGAGGGAGGTGGAGGCAGAGACAGAGGGAGAGGGAGGAGCAAAGAGGAGAAACAGCTTTTCTAAGCTAGCCAGGAGGAGAGTGCCAGCTGTGTTTATCTGACCTTTGACCTCAAGGCCACTCCAATCTCTACAAGACCTCAGTCTGACTAGCAAGCACACGCGCACACACACACACACACACACACACACACACACACACACACACACACACACACACACACACACACACACACACACACACACACACACTGCAGTGGATTACTGCAGGACTACTTTACCTGATTAAAATAGAGCAAAGGTTAGACCCACTGACCAGGCAGGAAACTCAGGCGTTTGTCTGAGAGGAAAACGAACCTGGACCAAAACTAAATTATATCTCCACCAGAAGAAAGGTACAGGAAGGACGTCTGTGATAAGATGTGTTGCTTTTTTAAATCAATTATTTTACACTTGACGCTTCTCCATAATTGTTGGAGATGATCAGTTTATATGAGCATAGATTTTTTTCCTGAATATAAGCTTGTAAAAACAATTGCTCTGCAAAAATGGTGTCAGCAAAAACAAATCTCCAGAAACTATTAACTATTAACTATTTTATATGTGTGATTTATATATTTGTGAGTTTTTGTTAAGATGTGCTTCTTCAATGCGTTGTGTTTGGGACTGAGTGAAACATACTTGGCAAGTCAGGAAATATTGAATAAGACTTACAAATCTACTTACTTCAGCTTCAGGATGCCTAAAGCTCCTTTTCTCCAAACCTATGCAGAGAAAACTTTAGGTCATAGAAGCTAAGAGAGATCTCAACAAGCAAAACCACTGGATCCTGCATTTCCCATAATGCAACCAATCATATCTTGTTTCATTACTTTCTTAAATCTGACAGAGCTAAAAGAGACATTATATAATCATTTTCACAGGTATATAAAAAAGCATTATCAATTCAAATAAATTGTACTTTACTCCACTATATGAGACTGTGCTTCCATTTTTTTTTTTAAAGTGACTCTACCAGATGTGTCAACAAAAAAATTTGACTTTAACAAGAGACTGCCGTTCATTTCCTGTTTTCAAACCCAGTGCTTAGCTTAATCCAAACCATGATTTTTCTCTGAATCTAGTAAAGTTGTTTTTGTGACTAAAATAAACAAAATCTTAAGTGAGCTCTCAAATAAAATAAAAATCATATTTATTTTCTAACAATTTATATGTGGCATATAATGTCTGGCCAATTAAGGAGATGCTCATATCAGCGTATAAGGCGGATTCATATGGTTGTAGAACATTATTCAGTGCCTTGTATGAGTATCCCTGTGTTTCCATTTCGCACATTTCCCTCAGTACGTTTAAGATTCAAAGAAACAGTTTGAAGTGGAAGAAACCAAAAGAGGGGAAGTTTTTCTGCTTTCTGTGCCAGAAGACGAGAGCTGCACCCTAATCCTGCAGCCCTGGCCTCTGGCAATCAGCTCCCCTCACAGGCCAGACACACACAAACACACACTTACACACTGACACACACAATGTGTAGGCCAGATCAAAGCCTGACAACCTCCGCAGACCCCCTTCCACAGCCTGAAATATGTCTCTGGGCCTCTGGGCCTTGCTTCTCTTTTTCCCCACCATCTTTTCATAATCTCCCTCATTTCTTACCTTCTCACCTAGCTCTAGCTCCTCTGTCCCCAAATCTCCACTTCATTACCTCGCCCTTTTCTCCCCCTTTCTGTTCCTGTGAAATATGTCCATGCTGGATTTGTTTTGGATTTCTACCCGCTCAGTTCACCAATCGAGGAGAGAGAAAGAGGAGCAGCTGGTTCTACAAAACAACAGGAAGCGATAGATGGATAGAGGAAATGGGGGGGGGTGGGGGGATTGAGCAGGTAGATATAGGGAATAGGAAGCAGAGAACATTGAGAGAGGGTGACAGAGGAAGAGAGAGAGGGACAATGGACAGAAAATTGAGAAAGTAGAGGGAGACATACACAGAGGATGTGGGACCAATTGAAGGTAGATGTCAGCCCAGTCTCCTGTGGCAGGAGTTATGTCTATGCTAGAGAAATTCTCAACAGTGTGTCCTCAACATATTCAGACAAAAATAAGTTTATTTTTACAATAGTAGAAGACTGTTTAAAAGCAAAGATCCTTGTGTGGCCAGATGAAATCAAGTATTTTAAAACGGAACAATAGCCTTCATTAATTTGGACGGAGAAAAGAAGATCTGTCCAGTGTGATGTTTAAATGATGTAAAAAAATGTATTCTCAATTCATTTTTTATGTCCGTCATTGAGAACTGGTCAGGAAATAGTCATTTTCCTGAAGAGCATGGGATTGACAGTAAGATCAGAGCTATAAAGATGCAGTTTAGGCTCCGTTCTCTTGCTCAGAGAGCCAAGCAAGCCGCTTTTCTCGGATGAACAGAAGAACTACACTGTTAGTGTTGCCAGTAGCTAAAAGGGAAAAGAGCGCCACCTCTAATCAACATAATTCCCATAAAGAGACTGTGCAGCATCGCCCACACAGTCCTGACGGAAAGAAAAGGATGATATCTGCGGGATTACCACATTAAACTCACCCTCACTCGCTACAGATGAGAACACTCACTAAACATTTGCAGTCCACAGGCATCTTTCATATCATTTAATCACACCTATACTTAACATATTAATTTGGCATTTGAGGATTAGTTTGTTAAATTACAGTGGCGACTGTTGATTTCTATGATGGATAGAGTGCTTTGGGTTTTAGCACTCCCGTCCCAGGAATGAGTCACAGCATTATACTTCTCAGACTGAGACAAACAGAGATTACTGGGCTTACCTGCTGCCACACAGGTAGACAGTCATGTGTCAAACACACATTCAGGACATACAAGGACACACACACACACACACACACACACACACACACACACACACACACACACACACACACACACACAGCAGAAGCAGACAGAAACTAAAGCTTTAAGATACACACAATTAAACACAAGCTGGTAATGTTGCAATCACTTTAACTGCTGCTTACTCTTGGCGTAAAACTGAAGGATGCAAAAAAAACACTACTTCAATTCTGCTGTTTTACTGATGAGAATTTAACGACCGGTTCAGCCAAACATGATCCTGTGAAAAACTGAATATCATCTCTTGAGCTGAGCGATATGGCCAGAAATCACATCAAGGTAATCATTTTCACACCAGTCGATGTCAATATTAACGATGAGAAATGTCCTACTTTCATTTGTATTCATTTTAAAGCCGGATTTTTCTCCTGAGTGTGGATTTAAGGGCAGAGAATGATAAATAGCAAAACATTTAACAAATCTGATGTAGATCAATTTTGTGTTATACCTCCTCACTGTGCTTATACAACATCTAAGTATCAATAAGTATCAATATATATTTGACTTTTGTTGTACTGCTAATGGTGAAAATCATGAAACGTTAATTATTAATAGGGTTCTATTGCCCGGCGCTAATTGTCTCTCTATGTTCAGTATTTCAGTCAGAAATCTGACTGGCATTGTTTTATAGACTAGACAGTGTAGACAAAACATTTGTGACATAAACAAACCTAGATGTCAAATTCTGTAATGAACTGGTTTAGTTTTATAGTTGAAAATATGTGGGTTTTGCAAAAAGAATAAAGATCTGGACTCAGCTGGAAGAAGGAATTGTCTCGTCTTTTTCATCCTTTCTTACTGTGATGTGGTTTAGACTATTTGGTAAGAGCTGATACGACACATATTTTCCTACTTGCATTTTATACAATTGTATTTTTTGGTCACAAGAAAAATTCCTTTAACGACACTGTATTTTATAAATATTTTGATGGATAAATTTTCTTATTTGATATTTTAAAGGATATACATTTGTCCTATCTATTGGCTGCCTTCGATTTCACAGTCTCCTGTACATTTCACCAAAAGTCTCTTACTACTGTCTCAGGACTCAAAGTGACCTAATATAAACCTGTAATATTCATTTGTTTTTTCCTCATGTACCCAAAACCTATCAAATGACATTTGTTGCTGAGCTATGGTCATTATGTTGTATTATTTTGTCCTTATTTAAAATTCTTCAAGATATATATATACTCTGGATAGATGATGTTTTAGATCCCAGGTTGGCTTGCAGTAAAGAGAAAAAAATATGACAAAATAGTAGTTTTGATGGAGAATGTGTCAGCTAGTGATTGAAAATCTGACCTGTCTCATAAAACTGTCAGGTGAACCTAATGACCTGTTACTTTGCACAAATATGTCATTCTGTCGTGGATAAATTTGTGGAAAAATACTTCATTTGATAGCAGAACTGTATCTGTATCCTGTTACTGTTACTGGACAGGTGTGGTCTCCCTACATTACTAAAAAAAACTGCACATGATCGATATAATTGATTTAATTGTACATATAATTAATTCAATGTTTTATTATATTTTATGTAATTCACTTCCAAGTTTATTGTCATTATTCTTACACTAAAACAGCCCAAGATATTGCAACCAGTGTAAAAGAAAGTGTACAATAAGCAACTATAAAGGTTGTGTGTTTAATACACTGTAAAAGGGATTTACGTATACAATGCAAATATACATAATTTAGTATCTGTCATCCTAAATGGTAAATGGTAACCTGTGTCACCTTTTTCTTGTCATTAAATGTGGATTTACTCCTTTTTTCACATCACAAAATTTGAATAAAAACCTGAGATTGTGTTTTTTTTTTTGTTCAAACTGTTTTCCAGTCGAATTTACCATCAGATCATTATTTACATTATGTTTGCATGATACTGTACATGACTGTAAGAGTAAGTCAGTGGACAGACTTAATCAACGTGCTTGTTTGAATGCTCGAATTGCAACACACACATACCCTATCATATATAGACAGACAGAAACACATACACACCCTCATAAACATACACACACACCCCAAACCCTAAACCCTAAACCCATCTCTACAGCCATCTACTGTGTACATTGTCTGCTGCTCCGAAAAACAAATTAGTCACACATATTTGCATTTGTACACAAACCCGCCCAGCAACAAACACAACAGACTTTCAGGGTCATACACGCATGCGCACACACATACATGCAGCAGCATATGCATATATGTATGAACCCGCTCTTATTACATTCATGCGCACATCTTCACAAACAGGAACACGTGCGGATGCTTAAACGAACACACGTGAAGACGAACACGCTAACAAGAGCACTCTCTACAAAAGAACACACACACTCACACACACACACACACACACACACACACACACACACACACACACACACACACACACACACACACACACACACACACACACACACACACACACACACACACACACACACACACACACACACACACACACTACACTGGTGGTCCTGCTTGGAGAGGAGCTAAACCTCTGTTTCTTTTGTCTCTCGTGGGAGGCCCTGACAAAAGACACAACCTGACAGGTAAACAAGCCGTCATGTTTGGGCAGACCTACCTGAGAAAGGCTCTCACCCTTCTCAGCCTCACCCAACACACCCTCCTCCCGCCTCCCGCCTCCCTGCAGTCTGCGGCTTTTTCCTTTGGCGATGTTTCTACCTGCGTGTCCTTGTCTCCGGTCCTCCCCCGAGTCTTAGATCTCAAACATACAATGTTTAACTTTGCTCTGAAAAGTCTGAAAGCACGAACAGAAATGCTGAGGTATCGTACAAAATCGTCATACAAAATAGTCGGGGAGCAAATTAGAGATTGTGGCAGCCATTTTGGAGGTCAATTGATTACATGTATAAACTTACATGAAACATAATGAACAGATGGTGCAACATACATACTAATTCTGATAGTTAAAATGTGTCTTCTAACTACTAATTGCTAATGATATTAGCTAACTAAAATAAACTGGCAACAACATAGAAGACAATTTGTGTCACATTGACTGAAACAGGAATTTAAACATGCTGTCCTAAAATATTCATGTGTGATGTAATATTATTAAATGAAACTTTCCACCAACAGTTTTGGACCCTCTGTCTTTCAAACTGAAGGTGGTATACCTCAAATTCTAAAGACAACAATGATACAGCAATTAGGACAAGTATCATTAATGATTGGACTGACTTGAGCATCATGTTTATTGGGCCACCAGGGTTGTGGAAGTCAATTGAAAAATGTAATAAATCACTCAGTATGTATTAATCACTGAAAAAAGTATTCACATCCCTTTTTTTTTTGTACTTAGACCAGCGTCATCAAATGTTCATTCAAAGTCAAAATCCTTAAACATATTTAAAGAGTTTCCAAAAGAAAGAAAAGGTCACAGTGACATGTTTGCATAAACATGTCAGTTGGGTTTAACATGTGGTTTATGCAGCCAACATAATGTTACTTACTGACCATCTACCTTTCAATAACAATAACATGTACAAAATATAACCGTACATCTCCTGTCTTGGTACTGGGCTAATTCCAGCCACTGCACCAAGATGGTACAGCTTGGACTTCTCTCTCTACTGGAGACACAGAGACCAAAGTGATATGAAACCTCAATCAAATTCTTATTCAAATAGAACAAGCCCCAAAATGTAAATGTAAGAGATACTGGTATAGTGGAGTTATTTAAATTGTAATGTAATTGTAATTCCCTTAAACAACTGCTTATGAATAAACACAGAAAAGTAAAGAGATGTGTTGCTAAGTAATGCCCAACGATACCCACTCACTATACACTGGATCAGGCACAATATCATTTCCACTGCCAGTCCAACAATAGCTCTGTCAAATACAGTATATTGGTCAGTGATCATTCACACACACAGACACAAGCTGACAGAGTGAATCCCCGCCAACTTCAGACTTTCTAAACAGTTCAGAACATTTGGGAATAAAGTCTTGCAGCACAAGACAAGAGTCTAACAACAACCACCCACACCTGCTTTATCACAATATTTGTAATTCCCGGATCTGCTCCTGACGCCCAGATTCACACAAAAATCTAAAGGGTTCTTCTTGGCCCACGTCCCATCCTTCCACCAAGTTTTGTGAAAGTTTGTTCAGGACTTTTACTCAACAGCTTAACATGGTCAGGTATGGCTGCTGGCTTATGGCAGCTAATGTTTGCCAACTTTAGACAGATATTGTTGTGTAACTGCAATAACCAAGTCTCACTTTACAACTTTTTCCATTGACCGTTATATCATCATTGAAACTTGTGGCCATGGTGGCTGGTGTCCAGTAGAAGTTACTCAGTGCCAATATGTACATGTAAACCTGAATTGAAATATATACTTTATATATTATACAATATATAAAGTATATACAGTATAATAAATAATTGGGGTTTGTGTTGGATGACTTGTGTACAGGTATATTGTCCTGGGATTGTTTCTGACACTGTGGACTGCTACTTATGTGTCCTGCTAAAGAATTAAGTAACAGCCTCACAAGATATGAGCTTATTTTAAGTGCACTTAAAAATATAATATAAAGTAAAATAAAATCAAAGCTGTCCCTCTAAATGCTCTCTGGCAGTTCATGTTATTAATAAACCGTGTTTCTTTGCAACAAAGGAGGAAGTGAGGTGACAATATTATAATTATTCATTTTCTTAGAAAGTGCACATTGAGCTCATTGAGCTGAAGATGCACGTGGGAGAAAACACTATAGAGTGCAGTGTAACAGAGATGTAGTCGTACAGTGTTATTTAAGTGATTGTATAACATTTGACCTCTTGCCAGCGAGACTCCATATGTTGTACTTTTTATTGAAAACTACATCATCAGATAAGACTGACAGAGGAGAGCAGAGAAGACAGAGGAGCTGAGAGTTGAGCGCTGTGTTGCACGTGAAGCCATATGAAGCTGTTTACGTGGACGACTGTGGGAAAACATTCTTCCCTGACTGAGGATAACCAGAGTCCCACAGGTCCGTCCTCCCCCCCCTTAACTCCTCTTTAACCTGGCCTGGGTCAGGCTACTGTGTGTGTGTGTGTGTGTGTGTGTGTGTGTGTGTGTGTGTGTGTGTGTGTGTGTGTGTGTGTGTGTGTGTGTGTGTGTGTGTGTGTGTGTGTACCTGTGTTAATCTACCTGTGTCTGTCTGGGTGTCTGGCTAAGCATGGGAAAGAATGGAGAAGAGAAAGTTCTAGAAAAGGAGGAAGCACATTGCTCCCTGTGGCATTAAGAGCTATGAGAGAAACTCCTTATGAATAACATTTGTGCCTTAAGAGCAAACCTTAGAAAAAAGATCCTGATGCCAGATCTTTTGTGTCATTTAAGAATAAGTCATTTCAAATGTCATCCTCTGACATGCAAATCCCAACAACAAATCATAAAATACAGTGCAATGGAAAATAAGAACAAATCACAAAACATTTTGATTAACAAAACACGACATTCAATCACAAAACACAACAGCCAATAAGAACACAACAAGAAATCACAGAACACAATGGAAAGGTAGATACCTGCTCTGGACAAGGCAGGTCACTGATTGGACAGATGGATTGTCCTATTTATTTCAAAGGAAAAGCTTACAAAACATGTTTTGTGATTTGTTGTTGTGATTTTCACTTCAGGGCCATCATGCAATGTGTTCACTTCTTCAATATCTGGTTTTAGTGTTGGGTTCAGAGGAGAGTTTCAGTTCAGCCAAAATTTTATTTTATTAGGTTTTGCACTCAAGACAAAAATAAGCATCTGGCAGAAACACTGTCATAGATCAAACTTTTATGGCCTGTTTTTTTTTAATCATACTGTTATCAGGACCGTTTTAAATCTTTGAGAGTGTTCATGTCTATCCCTGCTCTTATATTAGGATGCAGTGCTCAGCTGCCAAACTTAGATCCTTTTACAGAGCAGAGATTCAGTATTTAAGAGAGTTGATTGATGAACTTGACAGAGAGCTTTTTATTTCTCCACAAGTATGTTGCCGCTTTACAGAGAAGTCCTCAGAAGAAGCTCCAGGCCTCTGTGCACTTTTATTGGCCCCGCTAATGACAGTGTGTTTGTGCAATTTTTATCAGAAACAAGAACGTGAGAAGGAGCTAAAGTGCTCCTTTGCTAAAGACTCTCTTGTATGTCATGTGGTTTTAGGGCCGCAGATGCCGTTTTATCTGACAATTGAGATAAAACTGCCACGGTTAGTTCACCGCCGCAGCTTTTCCCACTCTCCATTCCCATACCTGGATCATGTGGAATTTGCAGAGAAGGGCAGTAAATTGTCCAAAAGGGCGACGTCGTCCGCTCCCTCCTGAATACCTTTCGCTCTGAGAGAAAGAGACAAGAAAGGAGGCATGTTGAGTTTCACCTACATGTCCTTTCTGAAAAACACATACATCACTTTTTTATTTTTTAAAGGGAGGATATGAGCCCGAGGTCTGTGTGTGCATGTGTGTGTAAATATACTTGTTCAATCCACAGACTTTCTCAGCTCCAACTACTTCCAGGATGAAGTCAATAGGGAGTGTGTTGCTTTGTGAGACATGAAATATGTGGTTGACCTTTTGTTGATGGACAAACGCGGCTGAGGTTCCAGAGCAAATATGTAGAGGAGGCTCATTCAACCTCAGTGGTTTCCCTTGATCAATACGTGACATTTACTCGCCGCGAAACGTCGCCAAGGACATGTCACCTCTGTTAGCTTGGAGTGCAGGATCCCATTTTTGATGTATTAACCTTTCAGAGAGAAATGAAATCCACAGGTGGTTTTATAAAGCGATGCAGTGGTGAATTCAGGGCCTGTTGTCAGCCCTCTGAGGGCCGAGATGTAAGTCAGCGTACTGCATTCATCCATCACTGGATCTGAGACCCACATGTGACTTCATGACTCACAGACTCATTTTACCTGCACAGGATTAGTTGTGTGCAACCAATGGCTGAACTAAATAAAAGGTCCATAAGTTAAACTGACACTGGTGCAGGTTTTTCCATATGTATAACTCAAGTTAAAATGCAGCTAACCTGTAAAATGTGACGTATGTGGCGCTTTTAACTAGAAACATTTTGAATCAAAGCAGCAGCAATACTCAGACCTCTATCAGTGCCCCCTCAGTGAAAGACATTTAAGGAAATATATATAACAAGAAATAATCATAATATCATATTTTTTTACAATTTGCTTCTTGTATGGATCAATAAAACAATAAGTGAGATTTGGCTGTGATTTATTTTTACCATTAGGCAAAACCTGGTTAGTCATTTCCCCTCGTTTCCAGTTCTCATGTGAACTAATGGTTACCTGGATGTAACCTCATATTCAACAAATATGAAAGTTCTTCTTCTTTCTATTCGGCAAAAACAAAAACTATATTATATTGCTTATTCAAAGCAGGGGGAAATAGTACCAGGGCAAAGCAGCTTTGTTACAAGACCATAGATCGAAGCATATATAAAGAATGATATATATAATGATATAATTAATGAAGCAAAAATATCCCAGATACAAACGCTGCAATCTTGCCATCTATTTACTTTGGTCCATGCCCCATCCACTGACATGCAGGAGGGGGGGGGTTTATGGCCTACACTGCAGCCAGCCACTAGGTGAAACGCTTTGGCTTCACTTTAGGGAAGCTGTCAGGTCGGCCATCTTTATATACAGTCTATGGTTCTCCACTGCTGTGTCACAACGTTGAGTATGTGAGACAAACCATGCCCCCTTTGTTTTCAGTTGGTGAATTTTGCGATGACCTCCAAAGGAATCTCACACTGTGTGCAGAAATCTATTTCTCTGCTCTGCGTAGCTGAATAACCTATTTTTAAATATGTGGACGAGTCACTCACCCACCTGCAACATGACCACCTGTTCAACAGGTACCACAATAATTCAGATGAATAATCAGCCTGTGGTGTAACCTAGTCAGTGAATGACTTTAAAACTGCGGTGATATACACAGTATGTGCATGCATTTGAGTGTGTGTGCTTTGAGGACATACAGCTGTAGAATGCATGTGTGTCTGTGCTCACACACATGGGAGCGTGTTTATAACTGTTTACACTCTCCGGGTTCAAGCATTTGCTCAGCCTGGTTCCACAGAGCGGGCAGGTACACCAGCAGGCAGGGAGGCCGTGGCAGCTTCTTAATCATTTCTCCCTCCTTTTTGTTTCTCTTTTGACAGTCCTTCGCTCTTGTGTGACGGCCTGCACTGCCGCCCCGACCTGCTTACCTTTTCACGGCTCCTGAAGCGAGACTACTAATGCACTTGCTGCTCCGCTCACCGCCCCACCGGCCCGCCCTGAGCTCCAGCCTCCCGTGACAGCGCAGGACGCTCACTTTGTCTGCCGTGTTTGTCCAAAAATTGTTTCAATATGTATTTTTGGGAACGGTAATGTTTGCATAATAAATCTTTGTGTCAGGGGAATACAAAGAGAGCTATAGGTCGAAACCTGGGTGGGTCAGATTGGACACTCTTTCCCTTGCTCTCTCTATCCTGCATATACTCTACTTTCCATTCTCTCTCTCTCTCTCTCTCTCTCTCTCTCTCTCTCTCTCTCTCTCTCTCTCTCTCTCTCAGGTTGTTTTTCCAGCCTGCTGTCACTAGGTTTATGTAGACATGTATCAGACCATGTGCACAGACCTTCTTCTGAGTAACCTTTGGCAGTTCACATGCCCTGCCTCCTGCTGCAGTCCCATGCACAAGTAACCACAAGGTGCTGAGAATCTGCAAAGATCTACAATGTGCAATATCCACATGCTACAAACACCTTGTTGTCATACATTCCAAACATGATCCACGGCCGGTGAATCTAATATTAGCAGTGGTGGGCCATGTGCCAAAAAATCCAATTATAAAGCTATGTGCTGAGTCAGCTTCAAGCTCTCAGCAATACTGCTAAAAAGTTATCTAAAAATCAGATCTCATTTACAATTCTATTATATTTAACACATATCTAATTATGGGAATTCTTTGAATGGGCCAAATATATTTTTACAGATACTCCAGGCAGTTGAATTAAGAGGAAAATTGGACATGTTCCGTTTCTGTCTGCTGTAACAAGTGACACAGGCTTCTACCTTTAAATATTCTTCATCTCATCCATTTGTTCAACACAACTTTGCATGAAGCAAAGAGAAGCAGGTTTTTTCAACCTAAATGACGAACTAGGTCATTTGTAATTTAAAATTCCAAAATCAGACCAAACTAAGTTTAAATGAACCTTCTTCTGATTTTCCAACATATTGTAGATTTAGATCTAAATTTGGCCCCTGGCACCCCTAGAGCTCGCCAATTAAAAAAGTTTGTAAAGACTGAAAACAAAGTAAAAGGAAAGTAAGTATTAGTCTTTGATTGGATTTAGGCATTTAAACATAACTCTTATTGGATGATCATTTTGCAAATGCTTTAAAAAAAAGCAGTGTTTGCTTTTCACCATATCAACATAATGGGTGATTATCTGTGTTGTGTCTAGGGCCGATTGAAGGTTTAATCTAAAAGATGACTGGCTGTTAAGTATGGTGAAGTAATCCTATTTTATTAGCTGTGTTGCTTAAATATCAGTTAAACCAAACAACTGTGAAGTAGGCCACCATGCAGCACAGCCGGACCCCTTCGTTACAAACCGAAAAGCCAGAATCCTCCTGTAATCAGAGCAGCCACATGACCTCGAGGATTTTATTGTCCCTCGCTGGTGACAGACGCAGACGGAGAGGGGAAGAAGGGGGTGGACAGTTTTCCTTCGATGAGCCAGTGGCTGGACTGAAAGCAAAAGGGGGGACACAGGGGAGGGGGTAGAGAGTAGTGATCTTAGTGGGACCGCGCAGGGCAACGCTATCCCAAACACAGCAGAGTGCTATAAGCCTCCGCCATAAATCTCCGAGCTCGCTGAGCCACAGCCAAGCTTGTTCAGTGCTGCGTGCCGCTCCAGAGGCCAGAATCCAGATGTTGGAGGGAGTCGGTAAATAAAACAATCTATCAAAACTGAAGAAGGAAAAATTGAGACTTGCTTTTGTGAAAGTGATATTAAAAAAAGAAAACTACCTGTTTTAAGCAACCATCGGATACACAGCACCAACCACACACAAGCACACACACACACCATGTCCAATACACACACTCTCATTGAGTGAAATCAGTACTTTAATCCCATTTGGGACAACACAGATCTTATAGCACCATTTGCTTGGTGTAGCTCAAGGTGTTTCTGAATACAAAACAGGCCTGTTCCTCTGGATTAGCTCTGATCATTTATAGATGCAGGTGGATTGAAGGGATAAACAGATATAGAAATCTCATTGTGGAATAAATATCCACGGCTTAAAATCTAATCGTGCAGAGCATAGTGATGGTTCTCTGTAAGACCTTTGCCTCTGGACATGAACTGCTGCCGGCCTGGGACTGAAACCTGGAGGACGGATTTGCATCCTGTGTTCCTGCTGCTGCTGCTGCTGCTGCTGCTGCTGCTGCTGCTGCTGCTGCTGCTGTTGTTTCTTTCTCAGCTTTCAGATGGTTTGATAAACATGAAACCAAACATGACCCAGACGTCATCAGAACATTTTGATATCTAACTTCTCGCTGTAACACAAAGGATGAAGGGGATTTTCGGATTTACAGTCGCAACAGATTCACTTGCACTGCGCAATGAGCTTCTTGTGTCAGGTTTGATCAGTGGTGGAAAATGTCTCTAAACTGATCTCAGACAAACCAGGTTGATCAGAGCCATGCAGGTTAAAGTCGTCAAATTCGAAGGGTCAAACAGTTGCGTGCTGCTGCCATTAGGAGCCGCCACCAAGCACAGACGCCTGGTTCAGCTTTCAAGACCTACCACTATTATTCTTAGGTTTAAGAGTCTCAGGCCAATTTAGCTGTTTTCTGATTTTTGTCTTTGTACCTCTACCAAGAAGATTGTGTTTTGACCCCTGTCCATTTGATTGTTGCTTTTTTAGATTTTAAGCAAGATTAAGCAAAAGCTACTGTACTGATTAACATTTTGGTAAGGATCTAGATCAGGGAGTGGATCGAGGTTTTTTTTATCATTTCAAGACAATTCATGGAAGTATGCGCTTGTCTGTAGTATAGTAGAAGTATAGTAATATGGTTTTTGAAAGTTTTCATGTACCTGACTTTCCTCAAATACAAGAAGAAACTGGAATTATGCAGTTTGGTACAACATATCAAGTATATTAGCATTTAGTATTTAAAAATGCTAAAATGGTTAAAAAAAATGATTTTGTTTTAGTAGTAATGTTATAAGATTTATGTATAACTTGATCCATAATCTCTAGACAACTAATTTCCGCAGATTATGTTAAGAAAATGTATTCCCACATATTGGGAGATTCTTTGATATCTCCACTAGAATTTTGTATCATTTCTAGAACTCAATTTCTATTAATTCAGAAATTAATGGGTCAGTAGTGTGAAAGAAATGAATGGAAGTGAATTAAAAAAAAAGTTTTTAAACCAAACAATGAATTAGTTTAGAATCAGGTGTCTTCAGGTGAACATATTCTTCATTTTCAAATTAACGGTCAATAACTTGAGGAGTGAAGTTGTAATTTTGTGTGTTATTTTGAAACGGTTAAATTCAGTGTAAAGGTTCAGGAGTGTTTAACCTCTAACATCGGGATCCTTCGTAATAAAATCTACAAAAGCCAGCAAAAACTCTCTGGAAGGGAACAAATCTGGAACATTTTCTTAGACAAGCTCGGTCTAAAGCGTGGAGCCAAAAGCAGCTGTTTTTTGGTGGTTGGCCATTTAAATGATCTACCACAAGGAAATGTCACTTTAGCCAGCGTGAGGTTTATGCAGATGAAAAACTGGAAGCTGGACGTCCGACTCTCATCAGCACTAAGCCAAAGGGGCCTGCTGAATTTGAAGAAAGTGGAAAACGGGGATGATGCCTCCTCTTGAAACAATGATCTATGCACAAGACCTGTTTACGTTGGTAATCTCTGGGCCCTGTGTAATCAAAACATCACTAATTTCACTGCTGTTTGGAATCTGTGACATATGCCTTTTCAGCATACTTCAAGGGGGACTGCTTAAAAAAATCTAACTGGGAAGCATCTATTCTTTATAATAGCACCAGTGATGAGAGGGTGACTTCATCCTCGGCTGCTCACATGTTTTGAAGTGGAGCGATATCCATAGTAGTGGAAACATGCAGTAAATATCCCAGTCTGTGTGTCTGTCTGTCTGAGCGTCTTGGCATGCTGGCTGGTTGGGTGTTTGGCTTGTTGACATGCGGGCGGGCTCTCCACGGCTCGACTCCAAGTAAGAAAAACGGCTGCGATGCTACAGAAGGCTTTGCATCCTGTCGAGCCGCCCGGCATCGAGCTCGCAAACCCCACCTGATTGATTCTACAGAGTCTGGACGACACACGGTTCAAAAGCACTTCACTGCTCTTTGCTCAGCGGAAACAGGCCTCACATACTAATGCCACCAGCTCTGCTTTATTATGATTGTCCCGCATGGAGCTCGCTGCATGGGAGTCAATGGTTAGAGGGCTATGGCAAAGAGGATGATCGGAAAATACGTTTTATTTCCTGCAGGTTTGACCAAAAACAGCCAACTCTGCTGATTCAGAAAGACACACAACTTGGCAAGTGTGTGTGAGACGCCTCCTCCAAACTCAAACCCTTCTGACAGGGTGTGAGCTTGTTTTCCACCCTTCCAGTGTATGCACCAGCCATTCTGTTATTTAGGAATAACTATTTATGCTGCAGAGGTGACCATCAGACAGGCCCTGCATGGCCACAGACACACACAGACACACACACCTCCTCCCCCTTTCACACACTCACTCCAAACGGGCTAAATAATCCCTCCACCTATTTGCACAGGAGAGATGAGGCCACGGCCTCACCTTCAGGGTACTACTTAACTCCTTGAGTCACTCGTTGAGTAATCACAGCATTCTCCTACCTGCCTGCCTACTGCCTAATTATAGAAAATGTGTGTGTGTGCATGTGTGTGCGTGTGTGTAAGACTCATTATTTAGCAATGCAGGCCTCACAGGTAGACAATTACACTATCATTACTACTTGGTGGATACAGTTGCATATTAACGAGCTGGGGTCAGTATATGGAGGCCTGATGGGAGCATAGCGCACATTTGTATTGTCCTCATTGGAACCGGATGATATTTGTATGTTTGAGGCATGTGCAGACTTGGAGTTGATTCACTAAAATCAATTAAATTATAAACCTAAATGCAGAAAAAGTGGTTTTCAGCTCGTTGTTATTACAATTTAAGGGAATGAAGCTTCATTTCGACTTTGTTTAACATGAAATTTAAGAAAGAGCAGCTCCTGACCATCATTTTGTGACAAATGAAGCCTCCAAACTATGTTTCTGCACAGAGGCTCGTCTCAGCATGACACCACTGCATGCACAGGACAAACATTGACTCCATTTTGATACAGGAGTCACCTGGTTTTCTTCTGGATAAGACAAAAAACAGCTTACATAAGGATAGTTGGGAGAGAGCCTTCGGTGTCGAGAGGCACCATGGGAAGGAGGGTCTGTCCGTGTCCTGGAGGGAGGCCCGCAGCTCCCCTTTAATCCCCCAGCGATCCCTCTCTCAGAGCCGGGGCTTTGCTCCGTGCGCAGCTCTTGGCCGAGTTAAAAAGGAAAAGCGCATAAGGGTGGGACAAATTTCACACTTTCTCCCATTATGTCTCAGGCCAAAAAGAAAGAGCTTGTAAAGCAAGTATGTGGAGCTGGAAATGTTCCTCTGCCACACAGACGCTGAGCTGGTTGGTGGGATTGAAGGAGGCTGCAGCCTGGATGATGTGGATTCGGCACGAAAGAGTGTTTTTGTCTCAAAGAGCCACTTCGCAAAGCACATTTTACAGATTTTGGATTTGTACATTATTTTAATGATTTTATTCCATTTGTTTGATTGTCACTGTTTTATTAAGAGTTTTAATTCATCTGCAGTTTATCGTCTACATCTACTTTAATCTCGCTCTCGGCTACTTGTGACTAAATGTTCTTTTGCCCTTTTAGGTCTTTAGTCTACAACACTGATGCTCTAATGCGTAATATCTAACCTGATTCATTACTTGATTTTCTGTTCAGTACATTTTTTGTTTTGTTTGTGGTCATGGTTTTTATCGTTTATTGTGTTTTGTCTCATCACACACATACACGCACACGCACACACACACACACACACACACACACACACACACACACACACACACACACACACACAGGGGCCTCGAAGTTCCCATGCGCATCATTAGAACAAATTATTTTTATGAGTTAAAAATTTGCTTTTAAAAATATATTTTATACACAAGTTTACTGTCCAGAATTGGAGCAACAACAAAATATATTGGCACTGTAATCCCAATGGTTTTGTTAGCGGAACAAAACTGCGCACTACAAATATTAGAACCATTAATTGTTGTTAATTGTTAACACGAGATTTAAGATAAAATGTGTACTCATATCGAAAAGACAAACATTAGCTTGAACACAAGGTTAAAATTTTGATTATTTATAGTAATGCAACACTGCAAAATGTCTGAGAACAATAATTTGATTTAGTTGGAAAAGCAAAAAGCTCAGAACTATAAATTTAGATTTTTGTCCGTTTCTGAGCTTTGTAAAATAAATAAATGTCCACACTATATAGTCCAGTGAAAACTAAAATACATGTATTTTATTATCCTCCAGTTATATTTTAATGCAGTCTGGCTGGTTTTTTTAAGTCTAAGAAAACCTGAGTGTGAGTTTACTGAAAGGCTGTTAAAGAGATAAAAACTGGATTAGACTCATGTGATGGGCTCCGTTAATGCGCATCATAAAAACCCTTAATCCCCGATTTCTCACGCAGAAAGTGTTTCTCTTCACAGCGGCTGTCACAGCTCACACACACGAATACCTGATGAAGATGTGAGCAGAGACGGGTTGTATTTAAATATATATGTTACTAAAAATAATTATTATTATTGTTATGTTTTTCATATTCTTTAATTTACCCTCCTCCCTGCTGTCGATGCTGTGAATGGGAGGAAGAGGATGGGAAATATTGAGGATGAAGCGATATTTAGTTTTGATGAAGATGATGAGGAGAAAGGTGATGATGAGGATGACGTCAGTTGAGGATGATTGTGATGAAGGGGATGAAATCGATGGATGAAGAGGATGAAGAGGAGGCTGAGGCTCCCTGAGGATGAGGAGGATGACAGTTAACGGGGGAGATGGGGGGGTAAATAGCGGAGGGGGTTCGCGGTGTTTGTGACGTCACCGCGAGGCGTGCTGCGGAGCGCTGCAGAAGAAAACCACTGCAGCGGCGCGGGGACTCAACCAAAGCGCCGATTACCGCGGACGCAGCGTTTACGCGCAGCCGACGCATAAAGTGGATTTACTGAACACCTGCATGGAGAAACTCTGAGGCTTTGTTCCGTCTTTTTCTTTTCTTCCTGTCGACCGCCTCTGCTGGGAAACAACTGGTGAGTAAAACACACACGGCTCCTTAGTGGAGTCGCCGGATTTGAGCTCTGGGAGTCGGTCAGAAGTTTGGCTGCATGGCGCCTCGCCATTGGCCGCTTTAGAGTTTGGATGTTGCAAATATGAGGCGCTAGGCATGAGCCGCGTGTTAAGCATGATGGAGGGAAAAGTGCTGGGTACATAAAGGATGGAGCATAAATGGAGCATATTGTCGGTTACTTGGGGTCAAGAGAGGCTGAAAGTGGGCGCACGGAGGCCGGAGAAAGTGCAGTGAGCGCAGCGATCATCTGTGGAATTAACCGCTTTAAAGTCTATGTCTGCGCATCAGTATCAGCCAGATGTAGCCAGATGTCTGCTGTGGTATTCAGTCTGTACTGAAGAGTGGTAAACGTACACTGCATGTTATACTATAGACACGCACGCACATGTGTGTGTATAGTAGTGAGGCAGGATGGGTCAGAAGAGCTTTGTGAAGATTTACTGAGGACATAAAAACAGCAAAGGGATTCCTGCAGATAAGAGGGGCTGTGCTTGTGTGTGTGTGTGTGTGTGTGTGTGTGTGTGTGTGTGTGTGTGTGTGTGTGTGTGTGTAACCGTGTTTAATAATGTCCACGATGTTGTGTTATTGGTTGGTACTAAGGTTCGAGATGTAAATATCTGCGTAAAATCATCATTAAAAGAATAAGTATAACGGTTTAAGGCATTTGGCAAAAGGCTGTTTGTATTATTTCGTTATGGCTTCAGTGTCTTTTTCGTTTTTAATATAAATAATAATAATAATTATCACGTCTTTTGTTAGGCCTATGCATTGTTTAACTCTCTAAAAATAAGTGTTGATAATTCAGATAATAACTCAGAAAGAACATGAACAAAAGTCTATTTACTCAATTTCTTCTGCGCAAATTAGATGGATTACAATTCTAGCACCGTCTGGGTGAAGAGAGGGAGAATGTATTTCACTTTTTATTATAACACTGTTTAAGGGGAAAATTGTAGATTTTTTGTTACTCTCATAAAAAAAAAATTCTGAATGATATT
The DNA here is from genome assembly GCF_024713975.1 of Paralichthys olivaceus. Classification (NCBI taxonomy): domain Eukaryota; kingdom Metazoa; phylum Chordata; class Actinopteri; order Pleuronectiformes; family Paralichthyidae; genus Paralichthys; species Paralichthys olivaceus. Next base: position 10,705,322 of record NC_091107.1, on the reverse strand, counting down.
GAGAAACATGTCTCCTGATGCAAGTGTTCTCGTTTTGTTTTTCAGGCAACTGGAATGGAAATGAATCTGTCGAAGAATGTGATTTCTTGTGGGGAGCCAGGTATGAATCCATCTCTGCTCTACATTAAAAGAGTTGGAGTTTTTAAAGTTTGATGATAAACACCATCCGTTATAAAACTAGTAAGGGAATCAATGGAAAACAATATGATGCTGCACTGCTGTTGTGTAGCAGGGCCAGAGCTTCTAAATCTCACGCACACAGACTGTGCGTGTTCTGGGGAATCTGCTTTCAGGCTCAACATGTGTGATATGTGTTGAATTCATAACAACACGCTGCACAGAGGAAATGGAAGTATCAGATAATGAGATGCAAAGGAAATCAGGCTGAAAGAACCTTTACAAATATGTAACATACGGTTGAGTTATTTTTGTATCTGGTTTCTGATGAAGGCTTTTTAATAAAAATATTTTCTTGAGCATGCATGCTATCACAGACAAAGGAAAGAGAGACGTGAACACGAAAGATATATCAGGGGTTTTCAGGCATTTAAATGCCAGACAGATGAGACTGGTTGTGGACAATATTTAAACTGTTTATTTTAAAAGTAAAAATAATTTATCGTAATAAAGCAGGTTTAAATAACAGATGCCAAAACAGTGCGACACAACTTTGAAATTGAAGTATTATTATCATAAAGAAAAAGTGGGTACAATTGAATTTAAATAAAGTTCTAAATGGACAGTTAGGATTTTTTAAAAGTATTTTTGATGAATTGACAAATTGATGACCGATTCCATCTCAACTCAACTTATCAGTATTTGTTAATTGTCTATAAACCCATAGAGAGCGTGCGGGGCTCAGTAGGCAGAAGCTATGATGAATTAATGCATGTCATGCAGACTTCAATTCAACTAAAGAAAGTCGTCTTTAAGAAAATAAAAAAAGCAATCTTTAGCATATTTTTCCCCGAGGGTGTTTCCCCTGCATGTGATGGCCATGAGAGGTTTGTTTTATTTACACCTGCATCCTCTGTCAGGTTGTTTGTTGGTTGTCAGGCTGCAGGTCAAACAGGCCTTATTATTGGACCAAAGCAGAGGAGCCATCACCAAGGCAATAATCAGCTCTGTCCTTCTCCAGTTACGCACCGTGTCCAGTTACATCTCCACTGCCCTCCCTGCCACCCGAGTCTCTCCACAGCTTTAATTTTATATATCATGCTTTGTTATTGGGCCACAGCCTCTCCTTGCTCCCTCGCCATACATTAAAGAGCGGATGGGGGGGAAAACACACAAAAATTGTGTTTGGTGGTGTCTGATTAACGGCGCTCGCCGCGTTTATTTTCACTTCTTAGAGGAAAAATATGAGTGTTTGCATTGCCACTGGCCTTTAACCTATCCTGCCGGATGGAAAGGCTTTTTAAATCATCCATCACACGCAAGTGCCCTCCAGAGCAGAGGAGGAGCTGGACGCAGGGATGCAGGCAGGGGAGTATTTAGATTACCCCCCCCCCCCCCATCTATCAGCCTGTAATATCTGCCGGAGGACATCAGGAAAAATGATGTGCTGTAAATCTCATAATATTCCTGTGGAGACTCCAGGGGTCATCGGGTTTATGGTGACCTTAGTGTTATTTCTTTATTCTTCTTTAATATTTGATCCTCCTGTAACTGACCTTTAGGACTTCTTAGGATACACTGAGTGTATTTTCTAGGGTGGCTTCAGTTCTTTTTAGGATACAACATGCACTTTAAAAATCACCCTATATTTTCACGGAGGCATCCTGTGTACCAATTAACTCCCAGCTAACGTGCACCCGGTTCAACCTTGGCAGCCTGCATAGTAAAAACCACCTGCTGACACTGGATGACCAGGTCGTCGAGGTCAAATCATTGCATAATACATCTTCTACTGCTTTTCCACTCACTCCATTGTTTGGGTCACATGCTGCAGCTGGGTTTGTTTGGTTTCCTGCGCCAAACGTCTCCAAAAAGCTGGATTTTACGCACGTGATTACAGCTTAGAACGTGCGGAAAACAGGTAGCGAATAGAGTTTTCCTGCCCAGGGGTTCTTTCGGTATAGTGGTAAGGGTCGACCTTGTTGCAGACCGAACAGAACAGGCCGCCATGACTCATGTTGGACTTTTAAAATCAACATTTGCAGAATGGTTAATCCATTTTCTAGACATCCAGATCTTTCATTAAAGTCATATGACATGCAGGTCTCATGTGTTTAATACAAGTTTGTGCCTGAGTCCTCCTCTTTAACGCGCTCCTGTGCACAGAGACTGAACAAATATATAGAGAGAGGAAAGAAAAAAAAGAAATGCTTGTTGAGCGCTTGCACAATTGTCTTTTGAAGGAGCCTTCAGGGGGACTTTTCTGGTCGAACCGGGATCTCCTGTCACACAATGGCCGAAAACGCTCAAGACTGGCGCCGGTGACAGTCCGAGTCTGAAACGGTCTGAGGCCTGAGCCGCTGCGCGTTTACCTGACACATGTAGGCTACAGGCGGAGGTCGCATGGTCTCAGGTTGCAGGAGAAACCTAAAAACTTAGTAGTTTTAAATCAACCTATAAATGCAAAAGGAGACGTAACTTTTATGGTTTGGAGAGATTTAATTTACCCCCTAGGCGCCAGTGCGCAGTGGCACAAGGAAACATTTGTCCTCTAATGATGGTCATTCAGCCATTTTTTTTCAGCGATTTTTTTTCTTGTTATGTTGGACAGTTTGACTCGCCTCAATTTATAGAAGAAAAATACTTCTTACGTCAGGATTTTAAAAAAATGTTTAAACAGGACCACAGCTCGACCCGTAAATTGGCTGTACCAATATTTCTGGCCTTGTTAATCATCACAGACAAAAGTCCCTATTCCAAAATTGGTGCTTTTCTTAAAATATCAAAATAGTGTAAATATAATTCATACGATTTAAACTGTCATCAACTAAACACACTTTAGCACATGCAAATGTTACTTATATAGGTCCATTACGTTGATATCTCCGCCCAGAGTCCATATTTCCATATTGCATGAACAAGAAATAACTAAACTAACAAAAATAGTTTTTGTATTGGTGTGAAATAAAAATACCATCTGACTATAAATGCATCATCCTTACTTTAAATATGAATTAAAATGAAGTCTCACCAGACGCTATCACGACTTAAAATTAATTGAAATTATGTTTCGTCCTCGAGTCTTTTCATCAGCAGACGCCATTGCGTTTTCTCACGGACATTTGCGCAAAAACGTCTAATTGCTGAAGGTTTTACTGCATGTTCCTCTGCACTGCAGCACATGTTCAACATCTGGGAGAATCTACAGACCTGGACACAGACATGAATGTTCGGAGGGATGCAGTCAGTTTGACAGATTATAATGACACCTGACACTATAACATATGATTTTGAATGTTGGTTTTTAAATTCACACGTGGCTCTTTGACAGTTTTATCAAAATTATACCACTTGACCTCATTGAATCTTGGTTCCAAATTGCCTAAATATATAGCCTCAGTCTCCACGAGGTAAAACAGACAACTACCTATTTAGTAATGTTTGCAACAAACCACTACTGGCTACCATTTATCCATCATAATCTACAAAACTCACTCAAGGCTAATGTGTCAACGTAAGAAGTCAAATTCAGCATTAGAATATGTTTAAACAAATCACATGACCGGATCATCCATCATGATGTGATTTGTGCTGGAAGGTTTGGATCCAGCTGTGCGCGTAAAACCGGAATGTATAGAACACTACTGTTTAGACATTTTAAAATAAAGTTTGAATATGCAGCGGTGGTTATTTAGCTAAAGACAGTTGTTATGTCAACAGAACAAAAATGTATCAGACTTGTTTGGTAGAAAAAAAGCCTGGTGTTGGTCAACAAGAAAAACACGAGTGCACGTGTGTGGAGTAATAAGAGCGACATCCTCAGTGTTGTTGGCTTCCATTAGTCCTGAGTGTCCAGTTGTCGCAGTGTGCACCAGTGCGACACTTGTCAGTTTGCAGTGCGCGTCACTCAAACACACTGTAATCTTTCATATCACCGTGCACGCGCTTAATACTGAGGAAACAGAGCAGGGCCGTGACTGCAAATGTTCATTCAGCTCAGCACATATCCGAGATGTAGGGCCTATGTCGTGTGTGTGCGTGTGCGTGTGTGTACATTTTCAAACATGCCTGCACGAATAAAAGGCCCATTTTACTCTGAGAGCAAAGAGTTGCAAGGCGCGCTCCCGACAAGAAACGCGATTGCACACTGCAAAAAATATCCACGTTGACCAGAAATGCGATCTAATACTGAGTCTTAATAAATCACCCATTTTCAGATGTTAGGAATAATCCTTTCCCGAAGATACGTCACTATTTCTTACGGCATAAACCTAATTAAAGACGTTTCGTTTGTGTATTTGCATGCGTAAAGTTTACTGACACTTTTTTTGCATTGGTTCCAGTTTGACGTCAGACTAAGTATCGTGTTTTGGGAGGGCTTTTCTTGCAGCGTGAAAGTGGGTGGGGCTGATCTTTTTGGGGGTGTTGAACGCAGCAGATGGGTGGGTCTCATGTGCGGGTTCCTCTCAGTCACAGCGGCCACAAGCGTTTCTCTGCTGCAGAGAGAGGGAGTGCGCACTGGGCCGTCACTGCTGCACAGGACTGAGAGGAGGAGGAAGAACTCTGTGTGTGTCACTTTAATTTTCTTCCTCTCCAAGTTGTATTTCGTGGAGGATCTCTCGTGGAAATTCTCTCCCCTGCATGGTTCTTCATCCTCTCATGTCGTGGTGTGCGTCTGGCAGCGGGTGGACTTCTTCTGGTTGTTGTTGCGTACTAGTCGTGGGGAGCTCTGTGCGCCCCCGGGATTCACACACCGTTTCCTCTCTGTGCGCATCCTTCTCTTCAAGGTGGGATGAATTTGGACAGAATCGCAGAGGCAGTGAGAGCAGCGCCGCCGTCCCGCGACGTGGGCCCCGCGTTTCATTTACCCAGAGCGTCAAACAGCAGCCGAGAAACGTTACAGAACTCAAGCAGCGAGTCTTCAGACACAGAGTTGGCAGGTACACGTCAGAGTGCTTTCAGCATTCCTTCTTCTTCAGTTTATTTCTTCACGTCTTCTTACGCAGGTTTGCGGCGGGACTGTCACTGAAGCCAGGCCACTTTTTACGCATACGGGGAAAAAGGAGAAATGTTGTACCTAACTTGTTTGTTCCAGTGTTAAGTTATTCTCACTGCAATGGCGAGTTATGTCCGCGTGTTGCCATGAACGTGTAAATATCCAAACCATTTCCCAGTTAATCTTAGTCGAATCTTTATTTTCTCTAGTTTATTATGCAGAAATACAACAATATATGGACAGTTGTTAGGTTTTAGCGCAGTTACACCCCATTTTTTGTTTATTGCGCAGGCTGAGCCACATATTTGGCAGGATCCTGAGGTCTGTCAAAGAAAAATGTGCAGCACAGCCTGGCCTTCTGTCAGTAAATGCATTAAAACAAACTATAAATACTGGACCCATCCACCAATCTGAACTCAAAGTCAACTGAAGCTCAAAGAATGTCTGTGTTAAAAATTCCGGGAGAAGTTTTTTTTTATGTTTTTCAGCTTTTTCCACTATTTAAAACAATGACCCTTTCTTCCCTGTCTCAGTCGTCTTCAGGGAGAGGTGACAAACAAAGTCTGGATGTCATGTATTCACAATCCCCTATGCATGGGGTTTAAATTAAATATGTATTGTAGGATTAGGTTGAAGTTGCTTTTTATTTTTGGCAAACACTCAAAGAGAGAGTTCGTTTTAGTGATTAACCTTTGCACGTGTTGATGCTTCAGTTTAATGACACGGATACAGGATAGCAGAGATAAGGGTGGTCAGAGCTCGTCATAAAGAGTTATTGACTGAAAGCAGATCTGATGTGTTTCAAACTATCGATACAAAACTCTCAGACACGTTTGTAAATATTTGGCTTTAGGCAGCTTAAAGTTGTTATTATGAAGCTTTGGTTGTTACTTGCTGCATTGACCCACAGATTTCATTTGTAAATATGTTGCTGCTTTTAATTGCAGGCTTCTCACTTCACAGTGAATGCAAAATGTTCCATATGTGAATTCGAAGTGTTTTGCTGCAACCTACAGTAATTTCAGCCTGATGTCTGATCCACAGAAAAGGAGAGGAGCGCCGAACAAAGGAGCGATGACGGGAACGCGGACGACCCCAAGAAGAAGAAGCAGCGGCGGCAGCGGACTCACTTCACCAGCCAGCAGCTGCAAGAGCTGGAGGCCACTTTCCAGAGGAACCGCTACCCGGATATGAGCACCAGGGAGGAGATCGCCGTGTGGACAAACCTCACCGAGGCGAGAGTCCGGGTAAGAATCCAGCAGACAGGCCGCTAACCGTGCGTAAAGTGCGCGTAAAGCGTGCGTGAAAGCAATTTTACAAATAAACTGGAGCACATTTGGTGCTTCTTTTAGGAAGGAACATTTTGAAGTAATTATCTAAATATAATTAAAATAAATGAAATAACTCTAAGACACATGAAACCAAGTAAAGAATGAAATGCTAAGCCAAAGCCCTGAAATTAAACTATAAGAAGATTTACACATTTTAAATAGTTTTTAAAGTTTTTAACATTTTAAATATATAAGAAAGAAAGCGTCAAGGTCACGTTGGTAGATTCAATTAATTCAAATGATAATATCTTGTTTCCAATATATTTTAATTCTTAATTCTCCATTGATTTGCATAAACCGAATTAATTAAATAAACAGAGTACAACAATCTCATCCACTATCAACTCTGTCAACACAGACTCACTCTCCCAGCATATGTTTTATATCAGGACAGAACGATAACAACAACTATTGTTATGTTTGACATTTAGGTCGATGCCTCTACGTCGCTTTTCCTCCAACGACCTGTGCTCAGTGAAAATCCAGCTTTTGGACAGTTTATGTAAACTACTGCATAGACTTAAAACAATTCACCCCGATAGACACTAACTGTATGGTATCATGCAAAGACCCTGAAGAAAACTCTTGATTAAAAAAAACTGTGGTGTGAGATGTTAAGTTTCAGTCCTGACTGGCAGCTTTATGCATCCATCTAGTCTCTCAATATTAAAGCAAATGCAACAATAAAACTGTGCAGTTATTTCCAACACACGGTCATAGTTCATGTTCTACAGAAAATACATTATGTCTACTGTGACTGTTGTAAATGACGCACGGTTTTTAAAGTAGTATCTGCAAATGGTTTTCCCCCCGTGGAGGAGACGTCAGATCTACTGGTGGCCAGCACCGTGATACATTTATAACTTTTACATAAAACCTTTCGAACAGGATCTAATCACAGGTGATGAGTGAAGTCTTACTATGGGAATCATTGGAAGTAGAAAATAGACACTACTGTCTTTACGCACAGGTATATAATGCTGGATTGATGCGAGAACCGGGCGCTAAACACAAAACAATTGCACTCGGTTTTCATTTACAGCAACTGGCGCCTGACGGCCGGGCCTTGCTAAATCCACCGTCTCATATTGCATAAAAATGCATACAGCTATTTAAAGTGCAGGGAAAAAAAGATATTTTTTTTAAAGCCTCAGAGCAAGTTCAGTGTGCTGGATTCTTTGGGGTTGAGATTCCCAACAATGCAGCCTTTTTATTCAAGCTGAGTAAAAAGAAAAAAGTATAAAGACTGTAAAATCATATTCATATCTGACTAACTCATACAATATATTCGACATTTTAAAGTGTTTTTACCTGATATTTTAATGCCTCCCGTGTTTAACCAAGCCTGGCAGATAGAGCAATGAGACTGGATTATATTATCGGATTTGTTAGGTGTTGCATGGTTTAGCTCGTTAATGAAATTAAAACACTACATTAATCGGATTATATTTTTCATTTTGCTCGGTTCAGGAAGCTGCAGTCGCGGCTACTCAGTGAAACGCACCCTTCGTGCTTCCTCCGCAGCTTCTCCGTCACATCGCTCACGTCTTTGTGGACAATTTGTCCGCGGCACCCTGTCCCCCGCGCCGCTATAAATAGCCCGTCCCGACGAGTCCACTTGTAAACTGTTTCTACTATGAATTAAAAATGACTCGTAGAGTGCCAACGAGCGGCTCCTTTGTCAGGTTTCGATAAGAGCTGAGGTTTTCCAGAGGCGCGTTTCTGATTCATTTACAGTCATCCCACTGCGCCTGTTTGACTCTTGGTGTAAACCTGTTGGTTTTATTTTGGCCAGTCTGACCTACATACTAACAGACACAAGGAGTCATTCATTTCCCCAGATGAAGAGTCATTCTTGTGTATATTTGTAGCAGAATAACAAAATAAAAATAAACACATTCTTTCCTCGAGCTCCAGTTGAAAAACATTCATGTTTAGGATATACAATTTTTTCTTTAAAATTATTTCATTTAAAAAAATCTCCAATGCAATATCCAAAATAAGAATAATAATGTTATCATATAAACTTTCTCATGACAAATATTATATTTATTTATTGTGCAGAAAGGTTGGATATTTATCGTGTCTACATTTACGCACTCAACAATTGCGTAAATAATTAAACATTGATAAAACGTAAATGTGGTTGTTAAAGATGACTTTGAAAATGAAAAAGTTTAAAACTATGATATTCGAAATGAAGATGGAGTTTTCAGACACTGATTTTGTGCAAATATAATGGATGAATTTGAATCTTATGTCTGTTCAACACTGATTCTAATTTACGTCAGTGTCCTGCTTCAGCAAACTGGACTGGTTGTGTGGATTAAATATGAAAAAAACGATTAGGAATAAGTTCACTGAGGAACAGAAGAAGAGATATAACAGCTTTACTGCAGTCAAGACTTTCGATACACTTCACTTTGGCTACATCATTTTCGTGAGTTTAAAAAAATACTACTGGCATAATGTAGCCTCACCAAAAAAATGTTTTTGAAAATAAGTCTTAATGTGTGTTTTCCAAAATACAGACTAAATACAGTTGATGCGTTTTTCTCCTGTGTTTATATTGTGATTTAAACAAATCTTTCAGACATCTGAGAACTTTATTCAGATGAAGATTTATTACACGAGCTGTCAATCTTGTTCAGCCCTGCAGCTTCACTATTTCAATTTCACTCTAGGTCTTACGATTGTTCCTCGAAAATATTTATCCCAGGAATATTGTATTAATGGTCCATTACTCACAAACGTATTTAGAGTTTTAAATGGCACACACAATAATTTAGTTTAATTTAACACGCCCTGAAGGCAGCAGCAGGAAAAGGCATCATGTGATTGTTACCTAAAAGTTTTATTTTATCCCATGCCACGTAGGCTCTTTGAATGTGGAGATTATACGTTTTAAGGAATAGCAAAGAATACCAATAATAATTTTCCATTTTAGACTCCATGACACTTCTCCCTATAATAATCATAATAATAACAACAACCTGTGCGTCTCCCGTAGGTGTGGTTCAAAAACCGCCGGGCGAAGTGGAGGAAGCGGGAGCGCAACCAGCAGATGGACCTGTGCAAGAACAGCTACCTGCCGCAGTTCAGCGGTCTCATGCAGCCATACGACGACATGTACCCGGCCTACACCTACAACAACTGGACCAACAAGGGCCTCACCCCGGCGCCGCTGTCCACCAAGAACTTCACTTTCTTCAACTCCATGAGCCCCCTCACCTCTCAGTCCATGTTTTCTGCGCCCAACTCCATCTCCTCCATGACCATGGCCTCCAGCATGGGTCACTCCGCCGTGCCGGGCATGCCCACCCCGGGCCTGAACAACATCAGCAATCTGAACGGCATCGGCACGTCCGGCATCAACACGGCCATGTCCTCGTCCGCGTGTCCGTACGGGCCCCCCGGCTCCCCGTACAGCGTTTACCGGGACACTTGCAACTCCAGCCTGGCGACCCTCAGACTCAAATCCAAACAGCACCCCACGTTTGGATACAGCGGCCTGCAGAGCCCCGGCTCCAGCCTGAACGCCTGTCAGTACAACAGCTGACGGGCCAGCACATGCAAGTCTAGATACATATATATATCTACATATATATGTGATGAAGGGACACGGTGTCAGAGCTTATAGAGGCGACCTGCGGAGGAGGGGGATTCAAAAAAATCAAAGACAACTGGATGAGTTGCTATCATTTCTCAAAAAAAAAAGAAAACATGGATTATGCGGGTTTTGTGTGTTTACCAATGAACTTGCACAGCAATTGAAATGTCCTTTTTTAAATAATGAAGACGTGTACCATTGCTGCATTGTACATTTCTAAATGTAAATATATATACAGGCCTAACATGAAACTGACGATGGGATTTTGTTTTTGCGCTTGCTTGCTTTTTGGAGACTGGATTTGGGCGATTTCTCGACCAAAATTAGGGTTTGCAAAAAAAAAAAAGAAATGATAATAATAATATTATTAATAATAATAATAAAGTGTCGAGCCTGTCCAGACTCAGAAAAAAAGAAAGAAATCTTGTCTATCTTGTAAATATTTTATACCGCTTCTGTGTGCTTTGTATGTACCGTCTCTGCAGGGTCTGACTCCACGACGCCTCCCGTTCACTTCACTTTACTTTCAATAATGTTTTTCATTTTGTTTGCTGAAAATAGAGAAAAGAAGAAAAAACCCCGCATGTTTAAACTTGACGTGTTTTCTAATGTAAGACTCTGCAGGAGTGAGCTCATCAGCCTGAACTGTACAGAAAGGTGATTCTCCCAAGTCCTCATGTGTTTATGGTAACATGTTTGTTTGAATAAACTCCAGGAAAAGAGAGGTTTATTTCACACGTGTTTTAAAGGAGAGCAGACGCAGTGGGTTTTCTCCCCAAAGTTGCGCAAAATTAAATAACATATCACAATATCAGCGCAGCCACTGATCCAAGATGACCTGCGAGAGATTTCTAAAGGAATAATGGGATGAGCCAGAAGTGAACCGGATGTTTCCTACGATATATTTTCTGTCATTAATCGTATTCTATACTATTTTTTATTTTTTTACATTTACACAATTACACTTGGACTCAATACAGGCGCCTGCGCATTTCTGTGTACCTATGGAATCCCATTTTAATGAAAATACCTCAAATAATAATTGCCAGTTTGCACATTTTTAATTATTCGCTGTATTTAAAAAAAGTGCATGGGCTACACAAGCTTTTATTCGAGTTGCCCTCCCGGACACGTGCGTCCACGCGAACACACACTTAAACTGAATTCAATCAATACCATATCTGGTTTTCTGACACCTGCAGAAATCCTCATATCTATATTACTCACCATTAGACTGATATTAGTGCAGCAGCCATGATTGTGAGCCTGGCTGATAATCTGCACAGTGAAGGGAGGACGTGAGGATGACAGGCTCTTTATGGAAAACAGTTGAATCACTAATAAAACAGCCTGTGACAGAATGATCACATAATTACTGTTGTGCAGTCTTTCAAGTCGGCAAGGTATAAACCAGTGTCTGCTTTGTGCTTTTTTATCTTTCAACCTATACATCTTTATTAATAATTAATAGAAACTCCAGTGTGTGTTCTACAGGCTCTTCCAGCTTTACTATCCATACTTCAAGGTTTATATTTTTTTCTTTTGGCCTATTTATCTACATTTTCGACATCGATATTACTTAAAAAGTGAGTTCATCTCAACCCTTGTGTTTTAATTATCCTATAAACTGACCATATCCAAAAAGTTTGTGTGACACTCGTTAGCAAATCCTGGCCTCCAGCCTTTAGAGGCAGTTTGGAAATGATTCTCTTGTAGTAGGCTACCATTAAATTATTACTGTAATGTTTTATTACATTATGCAGTGAGCATCAGTGAACTTACAATAGTTCAAAGTAAGATGCCTCTTTGGAAAATATCCTCTGCAGCATTTTCTGACACTCAAAAGACATGCATGCATTTTGGCAATTCAACAATATTCCTATAATATTTGATCTTAGCGTGTGATGCGTCTGCGATACTGAATTAAATGTAATTATGGAAATTTTCTCCAACAGTTTTTTTTTTTTTACCATAAAGCAGCTACCACCTACACTCACCTCTGACACAGAAGTTAGTTCAAATTTAAAACAGGATTACTATTTAAAGAAATTACTGCAAAATATTTACTTTAACATTGTTTTTAGTTTCTTTAAAGTACACCAGTGCTACATAGACATATCCTGGGTGATGAAGGATTTGTAGAAGTTGAACAACTGTTGAACAACAGTCGATAATATAACTTTTTAATATCATAATACATTTATTTCAACTTTTTCTTATTTCAACACCAGTGGATGCCAGTTGGACACATCCTCTACTAGTGGGGACGTGTCCAACCTTTCAAGAAACTTTATTGGAAAATGTAATGGCTCTGTGATATATGTAAATGTGGCTACAGAAGTTGGGTGCTGGTCTTTGGTGATGTACATTCCTTTAACATTGTAGCCCATATCTTATATAGTAACTGATACTGAGGCTAAATGAGCGTTGAGGTGGCTCATGATAGTTTCATACTTTCACACTCCTGTAATATAAGACCTCAGTGAGTCTGACTCTTAAAAATGAGTGGATGTCTCCTCAGATGCGTTTTCAAACACTTTATGTCTATTTTTAATCCAGTCTATATTTAAATGAATAGACAGGTTTCTGTGTTTGACTCTGTCACAGTAACTGAAGCTCTTCTGTCTCCTCCATCACTCACAACAAGTCACAACAGTAACATCAGCAGCGCGCCGACTCGAATTCTTTCCTTGGGCGCGCCTGCGTGCACGGTATGGAAGGGGGGGGGGTTACTCAAGGCGGGCATGCGCACTGGCTGTAAAAGCAGAAATCCGCTGTGGTTTGAAAATGTTTGAGAACAAAGTGACTCGAGGATCATTGTGATTCGTAATGAAAACAAACTGCGCATCACGCTGCTGTAAAGTTTACCCATAATTCTTCATTCCAGATAAGATGTCGTGAACGCAACTGATCCTGGAGGGCAAAGTTCAACTCACCACTTTATAGCCGGTAAATATTTGAACTACAGTTTCCCTGGTGAGGAATTCCCCCCCACTGCTGAATTATTAGAGATACCAATGAATAGAACAGAATAGAGTAGAATAGCTCTGACAGCTGATGTGTTGCTTTTGTGAACTTGTGTTGGGAGCAAAAGGTTTCACATGAGGGGATGAGAGAAAGTTAGATAAGAAATGAATCATGTTGACTAAATTAAGGGGGAAAAAAAATCTAAATTATGACAATTTGAAGCCTCCATGGGGGACTAACAAATTAAAAGTATCTATTTTTAAGGCTTTGCTTTGAAATACATTTTATTGATGAATTGAGAAACCGCAGATTATCCTTAGGTCTCATGGAGGGAGGGCTGCAGCCAAACTGGACTCAAACTGTTACTGCAAATTAACTGCAATCTATGATCAAGGCGACATGAAGAAGAAATCTTGCTGATGTCATCACAGACTTTTCTAATTAGTCCTGTAGTAACTAAGAGACTCAATCAGCTCAAACTCTGGTTTTATATGTACCACCATCATCATCATCAACAAAACCTCACTGCGTCTGAATTACCAGGGTATATGAAATGGGTTTTTGCAATTGTAAAATATCTACTCAGACACATTGCACATTGAAGCCCACATGGCCCAGTCATTAAAACCTAGTTTGGCACTAATTATTAAAAATGTTATTGTCCTCACATGGTTTTATTCCTTTTAATTCATACACTTACCATGAACTCACTAATACACAAAAACCTGGGGCCCATTTGTTGGACTCCATGTCGATGAATGAAGATATAGGTCTGGGGCCTTGGGTCCAGCATATTCTATGACCTAAGGCCCCCTTTGAGTTTAATGTGACCATGGCTGGGGTTATACCAGAGTGGGCTATTAAGGAAATATAGTAAAGAAAACAAAGCAAACCAGAGTTATAGTATTTGTAAATATGCTTAACAGCTGGAAAAAGGTGGCAGCAGTTATTTTCATTACGGTGGCACACAAATTAGTATTTCATGTTTGACAGGCAGTATTTAATACCACTGTAATAAGAGACTGGAATTTGTATTTAAAATGTCACTACATGTCTGTGACTGACATCTGAACAGTCTACAGCCCCGCCCTTTCTGATGTATCCTAATTAACAAGCTCTGCAAAACAGAGGCCTTCCTTCAGGGATGACTGCAGCTTCTGTTCGTTTTCTGCTGCTGCTGTGGCCGCTGCCGCCAGGTCCAGCTCATCTGAGCCTGAAACCTGTGCTACAGCTGCTGCGTCCCATAAACACACCAACTCCCTGTTTATGTCTCAATCTGTAGTTTATCCAGAAGCACTGCTGGGACTTTGTCCTATAACAACACTGACCCTGTAATCAAAGAACAGCAGCAGGGGTCTAGTGGGACAACATGGCAACACTGGCCTTCCTGACAGGAGTGATGTTTATCTCTCTGTGTGTTCAGCAGCTGCTGCACCTCAAAAACAAGACAACACTCTAGTATAGGTTTTCCAAGTATAAATGTTTTTCCAATCTCAATGACACCATTTGGTATGAAAATCAAATCTGAAATCAAAGCTGAGGGAGAAATATCATCTATCACAATAAACATTTGTCTGTTTTCCATATCCTCGCTGTTATTGAAGATAAGGATCAACTGTACCAATCAGTCAATAAAGGCAGATGTTGTGACAGATGAAGCTTTATAAAACATTCATATTTCCAGTGTGTCTCTGCTGGTTGATTTTGATACCAGACTGAAATTAATCAAAAGTTAACGACTGCTCGGAAAGTAAGAAACATGCATTCAGTCCAAAAACCTGTGGTATGAAAAAGTGTTTGGCAGTGATCTAAAATCCATATGTTTTTTATAAGTGGTGTTAAACTCGCTGCGCAGCTGCATAATGCAATTTACAATTACAAAGGGTTTTTCAAATCTGCAGAAAAGGAGACTCCTTCGTGCAAGAGTGAACTAACAGGCTGAAACTGCTGCTGACGTCTGATTGCCTTTGGATTACTGTTTCCATGACACTTATCACAAACAAATAATGCAAAGATGTTACGAAAAGAGCCCACGCTTGCGTCCGAACCCTAACCTGCACGCACAGTTAAGTGTTACTGTTTGGCTGTACAGTGTTGTGTATCTCTGGTGCAAGTTAACCATGGCTTACAGGATTGTCATGGGTTATAAACTTAAGACAACTACCACAGCTGAGTGTCAGAGGACTGACCACACTGAATTCAACATTCAAATGTAATCAATATACAGGATAACTGATTCTTTTGAATTAGTTCTCCCAATATTCAGATTCATCAGGTTTTTACTGCTCACACAGATGTAAACTATAAGACCTGTTAGACTGTGAAAAATAAGGCAATCGTTTGCAAAGTAAATACAGTGGAAGACAAGATGAACTGTAAAAGCTTTTAAGAATACCATTTGAAAAAGATTGGCCAAAAGTATGTAGACAGTGACAATACCCACTACACAAAGCCAGTTCCATTTAGGAGTCTTTTCCCAGTTTGGTGTGGATGAACTGCACTGGCCTGCACAGACACATTACCCTCAAAACCCTCATCACCTTTGGGATGAACTGGAACCCAAGCCAGGCCTTATCACCAAACATCAGTGGTCGACCTCACTAATGCTCTTGTGGCTAATTGGGAGAAAATCCCTGCAGCCATATAGGTTCCAAATCAGGTTCCCAGAGGAGTTATATAGCAGCAGATTAATGCCAGTGCTTCACATGATGTGTCCATATATACTTTGTATAATGTTTATAATACTGATATCATGATTACTATGATAAAAATCAAATGAGGCAGCAGCATATAAACTCATTTCGTGACAGTTATTAGGTAATGGCATTTTCCTTAACCACACTCTTATAGCCGAGTGGAACAAACATGTTAAGACACTGTTAGTGATTATCTTGAGCATAAATATGTTTTAAACAGCTGATACTCTTGCAAAAGACTTTTGTCCTCAGAAAACTCCTGCAAATGCTTCAAAAGAACTTTAGTCCAGACATTGCCACACCAAGCTCCATTTAAAAATCCAGCAATTTATGTAGCTTAACCACACTCGCAGACATGCATCGCCAGTAAAGATTTCAAGTATTCATCAAATTAAAGGAAACACCTCACCTTCAGCATTACCACAATCCATAAATATTATTTTAACAGAATATCTACTGTGAGATCAAGTCTGCTGTGATACTCTAAAGCAAAACAGGACATAAGGGATAAAGTTCAAAACAGTTTCACCCTCACAGCACCAACTGAACTGTAACAGACCCACATGGTGTTGTACGGATGATTTTCCGTAAACCTCTCATTCACAACACATTATACTGACATTGTTCCCTGATATCACATGATAATCACATTTGGTGCTGGGAGAAACTTTACTGAGGTGAGCTTTTAACTAACAGCAAACAAAGAACCTTACATTTAGTACTGAAATAACAATATCTATCAATTCCAAAATGTTTGGAATTAGCCCTTGTCCATTGCTAATGCTAACAGCAGTGTCATCTTAACACATTTCTAATTAGGACTTGCTTTAAGCGCATGTTTTAAGTTGTGGGATGAGAAAACTTGTGATGTGAAACATCTTAGGGCTGACGAAGAAACTTTATTATTTCATGAAGTTAGATTTCATGCTGCGTGTGCTTGAACGTTTGTGTGACATGGGATTCTCAGGTGTGCAGTTCTTGGCAGGCCTAAAGTCAGTAACAACCAGCTGGGCCACAACACAATCATGATGGCTTTCTATTGGTTCACAGTATAAGCTAAGAAGTGCTAATACACTTGTGATATCAAGGCCATGTTCTTACCTTTGTGACCAAACTCCTTTGTGGTCCTCAAGCAAATGGAGTTGACCTGGATCCCCCTCTCTATTTCTACTTCCTGGTTGTACCATCTGTGAAGAAGGGTGGGGGGGTGGTCTGGTTTGGATGGAAGGGTTTTCTCTGTAGCTGGTGGTTATATATACATTAGAAACATTATTTATACATTAGATTTAGTGTGAACAAGATTGTATAAATTGTAAATATCTATGAGGCCAAACTGTCTTACTTTACAGCTAGCTCCTCTACTATTGGTCTGATCCACCCACATAGTTAGTAATAGACTCTTCCAGGGGTGGTCTTGTTGCTGGGGTTTTGCAGGCACAGCCAGAGATCCCCTCAGATCAGAGCTGCCCTAACAACCTCCTGTGAGCTTATACAAAATAACAAAAAGATTTAGACAAATATCATGTCTTAAAGTCTTGTGACTCATTTAAAGCATAAATCAAAATTAAAGCTGAAAGTATGCTGGGGTTCTTTAATTTCAAAGAAGTAAAAGTTTTTGAAGATTTGAAATTTCCATCCATTTATTTCAATGGGCAGATTTTATGAATAAACTATGAGTGTTTAAAACAACATGAAATATGTCAGGAAAGAAAATACATCCGATGACTAATCCTTTTGAAGTTTGATCAAGTTTCTATAATAAAGTTTTTGATGAATCAAATCAATCAAACCAATCATAAGAATTTTTAAAGAAGAGTTTTTGAACCCGAGAAAAAGATACACATGGATTTAATTCCTACAGTGTGACTGATAGGTGTTTTAAAAGCAAACAGCTGCCTGATGCTTCTCATATCAACTTTGATTAATGTAGCTGAATATTTATCGCATCATACTGATTCACAATCAAAATAGCATTTGGCCAATAGCACATGCTGCTACAAGCCTGAGTACAGCAGCATAAATCACTGTAATTATATGTGTCCTGAGAAAATGGTGTAATTACCACCAAGACTGTAGCTCTGTACCGCAGTAACACAAAGCTGACACATGACATGTCATTTTAGGATTAGTGACTTTGCTGAATCGAGCTGCAGTGACTTTACTACAGTGTGTGTGTGTGTGTGTCACTACAGAGAGGCTGTGGGTGGTTGAGTGAAGAATGATTCTAACTGTACGCAGGATCTGGTTTGACATACTTTATTTATTTTAGAGTGAGCCAGTTATCTCACTTCTTAACTCATCAAAACCTCTAAATGGTAGTGGTGCACACAGATGCTGTCATTTCAGAGGCGGGGAAACAAAAACTCCTCAGGTTAACTGTTGCTCTCTTTGAAACTTCCTGGGGGTTTACGTAAAGAATTAGACAATACTAAACACATTGCCAAACATACACAATATATATACTGACACAGTCAATTTATATGTCAGGCAGATTATTGTTTTGAATATCATTGTGCGCTGTAGTGATAAGAACTTATTTATGTGAATGTAATAAATGTGTGCACAGAAATACATAATACAAAATAATAAAATATGTTGTAACAGTGATAGTTGAAATTTTTAGTTTTTAGTAAAATGCAGCCTGAATAGATTCCCATTATGTTTGGTATCGACATTCATGTCTGCCTCAGGATAAACTTTAATAATATCAATTTTATTAATATCATTAGGATCAATTTTCAGGTTTATAACCAAATACCTGGGAAACTGATGACATGCAGTCATTCAGCTGCATTTTGTGATTAGTGCTAATGAAGAAATGTTAGAACACAAACATTAAATCAAACCATAGACTGTGTATAAAGATGGATGATGCATCAACTTCATCCCACTGTCCAGATATAAGGCAGATATGTGCCATCCGGAGTCTGCACAGAAGTGATCAGGTGATAGAGCCACATGATCGAGGTTCCACCGTTACAGGTGCTTGACCAATCACGAGTCAGTCTCAGCTGTCAATCATGAATCAAATCACAGTTATATGAATTAGCTGAAAATGTTTTGTACATGTACTTGGACTTTTTTTAGTTTGGCTCATGTCCCATCTGACAACATGGAGGAGGTAGAGTAAACGACCTATACTGCAGTCAGCTATCAGGGGGCAATCAAGACATTTTGAGTTCACTTTTGGGGAGCTGTCATTTCGTGCATCTTTATACGCAGTCAATGATTCAACAACAGGATAAACATTTTAACTATTTTGATCATGTTACCAGATGATTACAGTCAAAAGCATAAAAAAGACAAACTTAACCTTAAAAAAAAACTGGTTCACTATTTTGTTGCCTCAGTAACAAAAATAATCACCTTTAGTGATTTTACAATTTTAAGAAAACCCCTTTATTAAAAAATCACTGAGCTAAAAGCAGGGTTTAGATTTTTGGAGATGCGGCTCACCGACAACTGTACATGATTTTCATACTGCTTGGGCAGCTTCACTCTGGAATCAGCATGACATCCATTACTGATATCCCACATATCCAGAGAAAAGTCTGTTTTCCTTTTGACAAAAAAAGTAGTACTGACAACTTGTCTTGTAAATGGAAGAAGACAGCGTGAAACTGCCATTTATCAGTAATACAGACAACAATATGTTTCTGTTCAAACAGCTGAGAACCGTCAGTGATCATCCAGTAGTTACCGCTGAGCCACATGGGAAATGTACAAACAGGGTGCATTTGATCAAATAACAAATTCCATACAAATGTCTGCGAATGTTAAGCTCCCTGTTGCTTTTTGGCATAAAGCCGTGATTACTATCAGTGGTGAGTCTGCAGCCAAACCCACAACAGACGAGCCCACATGCTAAACACTGGCCCCTGGAGACTCCCAAAGCAGACTTAAGTCAAGATTGACTCTCAATGACATCGTTATCTTTATTTGGAAGTGTCAGATTGCAACTACCAGCCCTCCAACCATGTACGCACAAGGCTAGGGCGTGAAATCGCAATTCCCACACTCCAGGAGAAATATGGGCGGCAATCACATACAGTGGCTACATGGAAAAAGCCCAGAAAGCTTCTTTCCTGCTTGTGGTTTCTTCTGTCACTAAGGAAGGTCCCACTACATCTTTCTCTTTTCACTGGTGTTGCTCTCAAGGGCACGAGGCATTTATGTAGGGGAGAATTATTATTTTTACATCTCAAGGTCCTGGAAAAAGGAATCACCACCTGTCCTGCACTCATCTCATTTCTCTCAGTTTGTCAACTGCCCTCCCAACAGTATATGCCTTGAGTTCAGTAATGGCAGGGCTGACTTGGCTGCCTGCTGCTTCTAGCCATCAGCTGAGGCCAATTATCTGAAGGGGCCACATCTGGCCTGGCTCGGCCTTGTGTAGGAATGGCTGTCTGGTCACCTATAGTCAGAGAGTGGTCTTGGACTTTCTAAATAATTTGATCAACTGAAAGTAATTGATCAGCAATCGTTTAGATGATTGTTTGCTCCATCCCTGGTAAGATGGTTCCTACACATATTCCACAAACATCTGAGCTGCTGCAGGTGAAGGAGCTGTCATGCTGGTATGTCCACCTGAGACAATACAAATAGGATGCCCAGTAATATCCAGCCAGGTCCAAAGTGGTTTGTACTATTAAAGAAGTAAAGTACAGTCATTTCTGGATAGTGGGAGGAAGTGGAGACTTGTTGTCCATCTTCGTAGTATACTTTGACTTAGCATGCTAACATTTCCATAAGCACTATTAACAAAATGTAGCTGATGATGACTCTCATTTGTTTTGCAGGTATTTCATTTTAAGCCATGATAATGCTAATAAAAACGTTTTCTATAGCCTCGCAGTTGTCTTCCTGAAACAGAGTTGCTGTGTACATCAGTGTTGTGCAATTCAACACATATCAGATGCAAGTTACTCTTCGGATAATTGAACAGGGGCCTAAGTGCTTGCAAATCATCTGCGACGTGATATATCTCCCATTTCAGTGGTGATTTAATGCAACCAACGTGTATGTGGGTCTGGATGTCCTTCACTGTAAAACATTTTGAAAATTTGACAAATTATCTAATTTAAGTAAACAGAGTATGAAATTCCAGATGTCTTGATAGCTGAAGCCAAAAAGAAATGGGTAAACTGAATTTTGAGATTCATGGGTTTGAACTGAACTGAGATCATCTGATACCCATTAGCTTTTCAACATGAGCAATCCATGTTATATCCTTTTACAGAAATCTTGTAAAACATTGACCACATGCAACAGATTCAGGTAGTAATTAAGATTTTAGTTTATCTTTCTCCATTAGGATTTTGGTAAGGATAGTCAAGGTTTGGAAATTATGATTTACTGTCAACTTACAATGAATTTGCTTTGGTATGTGTTGCATGTAGCAAACATACCGAGTAAAAAATAGGGAGAAGATAAATCATATTAAGAGGCAAGTGCAATAAAGACTTACACAATACGTGATGTACAAATACGTACAATATGAAAATATTGCAGACATGGAGCTGGTGAAAGAAACAAATAGCGTGAACACAGTCCTACTGACTTGGCTTTCATCTCTCCCTTTCCTTCTTACTGATCTTCTCCTGATGGCGATCCAGTCCGGAAAACACAGCAGCCCTATTCAACTCATCCCCCACCAAACCATAAATCAAATAAATCCCCTTCCTACTGACTTTGACCCCTTCTTCTTTCTGCTCCACTCTCCAGGGCCAGAGGAGAACATGTGGCCTGGTGGAGGACTGACAAGGAAAAGTATCCTCTGGATCATTGGGACACAGTTTCTGCAGAGCAATTACACTCTGTCCTAATTCCATGTGTGAAAATAAACACTGGTGAAAACAAGAAAACCACACGGTGACATACACAATGAAATCTGCCAGAACAGTAGTGATGGAGTAAGGTTTTCTACAAAGTCAATATATAAATGAAGAGAAAACAAACTTTGATTTCACTGTGTTTTATTCTTATAGAAAACATTTAAAAATGAAAATACAAACATGAAAATAGAATATTTTCACAGATTCTATTTGAGACAAAATCAGAGACAGGTTCTAGACATGTAGGAGGCAAAATGCATTTCTTAGCTGGGACTGAAAAAAAGAAAATTAAACTTTCAGATTAAAAGACAAAAAATATCACATAGAAAGTGAAATTTTGTCGATAAACTTGGCCATCTTGATGTCCCGCTTCGACAGTCCTCCACAGTCGTGCGTAGTCAGTGTAATCTGGACCTGTGAGGACAAGTAACCACTGTTTCCCATAACAAAATCAGGGACAAAGGTCAAGAAAAATAAACTATGTTGTAATTAATAAGTAGTTTTAATAAAACATATCTTAACGAGGTGAGCATTTCTGGTAGTAGAAAAGTCTGTGTGGGTTTTTTTTACTTTTAAAGTCCCCTTCCAGTGAAAATCAAGTTTTTAAACATGTTGAGCTTGTTATAAGCTAAAATTAACTTAAAAAAGTTAACACTAGCTATGTCTAATGTCCTATTTCGCTTTGTTAAAGAAAGTGAAAAAAGAGAAAAATCCTGGATCTGCCAGTTTAACCAGATCCACTCCACAGTTTAATGGAAGGGTCGTGCCCCACCCTGCCACATAACAGACACACAGACAGACAGCAAAGGGAACATAACCTCTTGGGCTGAGGAAATAAACTGGTCCGTTATGCTTTTATGCTCGCTTGTAAAAGCATAACTTAACAATATTTTCTGCCGGTGGTTGTAAATGTGCCTCGTATTTTTGTTGTTGACTTAAAAGCTTACTTTCATGGGCAGTTGGGTGTTGGACTTAATTCTTGACTAACAGCAGTTTATGTAACAACTCCGTTCTGTGCAGCGGCTCCACCTCTGTACTTAAAGGCACAGTCATGACATTTATCTTCATTTCAGAAAGAAAGCGAATAAACATATCTCCCCAAATGTAGAAATATTTCAATGAGACTTGATTCACAAAAAGTGACGCACTCCACTAATCACGTGTCAGTCTCAGCTGACCATCGTTACGTTTCACCCAGTTTTTATAGCATCAAATAACTAATTACAACCAAACGTATATTTGTAATTTTTTGTTGTTTGGTCCATGTCCCATCTGGGGTTTATGACTGATGCTGCAGCCACCCACTGGATCCTGTCGTCCAGCTTTTTATACAGTCAGTGTTCACGACGCATTCAGAAACATTTGCGGGGATGTTTTTGGCTCCACCCACAGAGGTGTGAGTCAGCCAATGGGGTGTGTGGCTCAGAAAACTATATTCCAACATTGACAGACACAAACAGAACAGACTGGAATATTAGCAGTAGCTCAGTATACAGCATCTATTTTGTCAAGGCTGAAGCTCAGTCATTGTGGGATTTATGTGTAAGTGTCTGGTGGAAAGTGCTGTGGGGCCCAGAGACCTGTAGCACTGTGTTACAGCCACTTTAATAAAGAGTGGATTAGGAGCAGCATTCCTCTCAGAGCAGCCTGCTTCCACCACACAGTAACTCAGTGGCTGCAGCCTAATGCTGAGAGATTTTCAGGGACTGGGTTTGTCATATCAACCATTACTTTATTTCGAAGACAGAGAAAGTGAGTGAGTGTTGGGGCTGCGGGGGCTTCGTGGAGGGCTTGGTAGAGATATCTGCAAAGCTTTTCTCAAGAAAAACGATGGGATTACAGTGTGAAGCTACTGCGTTTTCTTTTTTTCTGACAAATGAAGTGTGTGTTTCAGGCTCTGTGTGCAGAGCTATCTAGAACTAGTGCAGATTGTTTGACATCAAAAAAAAAATCTGACTTTATCCAGAGTTGACTGATCTTGATGTGTCTGTAATTTGTTATAAACTGAGCACAGCATTGTAAATATGGCCGTAACTCAAACACACAGAAATGATAACATTGTTTGACTCTACATGCTGCGATTTCTGTTATGGATACTACACACAAGCAGCACTGTGAGTGAAACCTCAGTTACCAGAGTGTGACTCAAGCCATAATGTGGAAACATTTATTACCTTATTATATACATTGAACCATTCTGGGTGATGGTTCATCTTCTCCGCCTGCAGAGCCACACGAGACATGAAGCCAAACGCCTGGACAGGAAGAAACAAACGACTGTCAATCAAAAACAAGTCTCTTCTTACAAAATCTGCAAAGCTAACGCTATAAAAAGACTTCTTTATGCAATTAGTTTCATGATATAGAGCCAAATACAATGCAATACAGTTCACAAGCACCAACACCACTATAAGTTTGGATCAGTAGTTAATTGTCCCATTAGGGGAAATTTGAAATTTGTTATTAGCCATTTAATAAAAGTTTATGTGTTAAAGTACTCAAGGTCTGAGTCAGTAAACTGACCAGAAGAAATTAAAACATGCAGCGCTGGACACACACACACACACACACAGACAGACACACACAGCCCAAGGAGCAACACTGCCATCTGAGGCACTTGTAGAAAACCGTGAATGCACAAGTGCATATTTCCAGAGTGCAGAGATCTTGCATGCACGTACTCATACACAACATACACAACATACACAACCTACACACTTCATATTTCAAGTTGGGCATGTGGCCCTCTCCAATCACAGGACATCCAGGGAGTGATTGTGGTTATTCTAATTATCTACAAAGAGAAGAGTGAAATCCCTCGTCATGCCCACTGTGAGAGGAGAAAAAAAAAACTGGTGGACCTATTTCAGTGCAATTTCCCACTGCAATCTCAATTAAGCCCCTAAATACTTCCTCCCTGCCTAATTAAATCAACTGAAACGCCATTGTTTACAGGCCGTGGCTGGAGCCCCGTCCACCACCTGACATGACAAAATAGAATTACTCTCACAGAGGAAATTGCGTTGAGCCTTTTTAGTGCATTGTAACCAATTTCTGAGACGTCCTGTCCGTTGGCCATGCAGCGCAGCTCGTGTAACACGATCGGCAGCTCGATCAAATTGCTTATCAAGGAAACCGTCTCCTGATCAATTTAAGTAATTGGCATATTCCTGCAACTTGACCCCGCTGGCACCAATTTAGAGACTGAGGCGGTCTGCTTTTTCTCAACTCTCATTGGCTCTAATGGAGATGGTTAGGCAGCCTGTCATGTCAGGTGTTGTCCGAACATGCCCCCTCTCTCTCCCTCTCTCTCAGGGCAGAGCTCAGGCTAATCTGCTGCTGAGGAACTTTGAGTGACAGGTTAAAGGATTCAGTGCGAAAACTTAATGGTTCATGCACATTGTCCCATTTCCCATTGAAAAACATCAGCGTCGATTATTTGACTTATTGAGGAGGGAGACATATTAGTGTCTGCCCCAAAAATCCACCATCAGTTTCAACGTAAAGCTGTTACACAATTAATATTTTCACAATAATTATTTTCCAAATAACAAAAAACAATCTGATTACATGAAAGGACTCGATCGTATTGGCGACATTTACCACTTGAATTTGCAGCTCCCTTCTGGCCCACAACTTTACTGTTTTGATTCACTCGCAGCACTCTGCAGCTGCTTTCAGTGTAAAATAATCAAAAGAAACTGTGCACCAATCTGTAGACAGACAAAGATACTGACTAACAGGTGAACATAGTGGGAAAACTTAGTAGCTTAACAGCCAAATTCCAATGTTGCCTTCACAACCTGTTTCTGCTGCTACAGAGTGGCCAAAAACTCCAGGTCTTACACCAACAATAATTATTTAATGCCTTAACTAATTTTGAGGATTTTGATTTGCCTTCCAAATGTTGGATGTTGACTGAGGACGGGCTCATAACTTTAGGAGAATATTCTTGCATTTCACTGGTTTCTGAACTTGATCAGCATGTGTGAATAATGGACGTCCTTCCCCCTTTAGTTCAGGGAGGATTCCTTCTTTTGCCAAATGGGTCACAACACTCTACAGCAAAATTATCAAAATAACACAGTTGTAGATTCCCTGATATTATGACGGGCCTGTAACTGCAAACATCTGCAGTCACATCTGTGTGATGCATTTCCAAAACCTGGCAGAGGAAGGAGCTTCTAGTCTGGACCAATAATTGGTCACTTCACTTCAGTTTTAATTCAAGGAGTATATTTTTCTTCCAAAGCCGGCTCCGGGCACGATGAAGCTCGTCGATGATCGAGAACAAATGCTGTGTTAGCTTCCACACAAGAGTGTTCTTTATTTAAATTTTGAATCAATTGAGTGAATCAACCCCAACCGGAGCTTGGGCTCATTATCCAAACTTGCTGCATTGCTGTTGTTAAGAGAAGTGTCACACTTTCCAACCCTGCTTAGAACCACAGAGCAAAAAGTCCTCCTGGGGAGAAGGGAATGTGAAACAGAAGACGATAAGTTCAGTCTGTGTGCGACATGAACCCTGAGAAAGGACTTCTTGTTTCTCAAGAAGACAAAAATGCACAGAAAGCCGTAATCTCCCTCTACAAGTGAATTGGAGTTGAATGTCCAACAAGGCTGAAATACTGGAAAGGTGGTGGTCCCTCAGGGGCAGGACACAATACTGGTGCAGCGCCTGTCTGTCACCTGTGGGTCACCTCAACGCCCTCCACTTGGGCCAAACAAGAAAATAAAACCAACGCTCAACTCCCAGTAGAGGTCTTATGTCAACAGAGGTCAAGGACTCTCCCTCTCTGAGTGCTTTGTTTACCCTGTTTGTATTGCACGGGGCCACACGTCTCGAGTCAACATGTCAGCCGGCTGGGCGGCTATCCATCCTCCAAGCCAGCCAGCAGCCATTCTTTCCAACTGGCCCAACAAGCTGTAGCTGTCAGAGTTAAATAATTTGACATGACAATATGCAGGCCCCCATCTCAAATAATCAGAAACACCCGAAGGCAGACCCCCTCTATGCTCCTTTCCCCATGCGCCCGCTTTTGAGGAGTCATTTTGGTGCTATTACGGCATGATTGTCATACAACACTGGACGAGACAATTTGACGTCGGAGCAGAGTGGTGTTCTCTCTCCCATTGCGGCCGTGGGCTGGAATACAGGACTCAGTTTCAAACACATGTGTCTGTTATTTACAGATCGGTTTTCCACTGCTGCGCGGTCCAGGGGCTTAGAAACGCCTGCTCTGCCTTGCCAGGACTAAGTGCATGCAGATTGTGCCTACTCTGCTTGCCTCTGACAGACACACACGCACGCGCCGATGCATGTACGAATGCACACAATGCGAACCTCCCTGGCGTTGCACACAAGTATGCGCCGACACACACAAGAAGACGAGCCGCTCTCCTCCATTACACACCGCCATGACTACCCGATGATTACTGTGCAAGCCCCATCATCACCCGCGTCAGCATCGGTCCGCTGGAAAACCTTTGCTCCTCTGCAGTGAAAGGCAAGAACGCTGTGAATTGCACGGTGGTGCTGGTGATGATGATGATGATGATGACCACACCTCTTATGTCTCATTTCTCTTCTTACCCAAACACAAGCTTCCAGCTGGCCGGATAAGGATGCCCGCTAAGTTGACATGTAACTTCAATATAGAATATCGAATAATGATGAAGTGAAGCTGCCAAGTGCTGAGTTTCTTTCATGTAGAAGCGAGGGCTCTGCTCGGCATGTGTAACATCATCGTCAGGTATTAATCTTCTCAAATTATCGTTCTTAAAGTGGAGAAACACAGTGAAGAGACTCAACTTGATACCCTGACAAAGACGATGCATGCACCGCAATGCTGCGAAGACTCTGTAAGTGACTAATATCTTGTGTAACAAATGTTCACGCATGTCACCTCCTATTTATGTAAAGAGTGTCATGTAATGCTCAAGCATGGCGCTAAGGCTGACTAATGCAAACCCCATCATTAACTGCAGGGTTTCCAGCCAAGGCTTAAAAAGACACTGGGCTCGTCAAAAGCGCAGCAGACGTCAGGGCCATCTTATCTTACTCAAGAACCGATAGCCAGATTACCTAACCAACTCCGCTCGGGCGCCACACCTCGCGGCTTCCCTCCAGCCATTTCCACGAGACGATATGAATGTGGGCGCCTCCAGTTCCCTTTTGGAGACGGGTGATAACTGAACACCGCTGAGCTGGTGGGGGTATATGGTGAGAGCACTATAGGGACAGTGTGTTAGATCAGCTTAAGGTGACATTTTTGGACATATATTCATGTTTATTTATTGCAACCATTTAGAACATTGTCTTGTCAGAAAATGAGCAGCCGTCTGTATCTCCATTATAATTTTCTTTCTGTCATGGTGGAAAAGCCATTGAAACAGTTCATTACCACACCAAAACTGTCTGACAAAATTCTGAGGGGAGCTGGAGCCTGCAATTGTTTTTTAAGTAAATAATTAATTAATGAAAATGATAATTGATCATCATCATGACAAATAGTATTGACATGAATTAACAAGGTGAACTTGTGGATGATTTTGTCAAAATAGAATTAAAACTTATTGATCTATTGATTAATTGTTCAATTGAACAAGTCAGCAAACATATCATCACTATTTTCCAAAGCCCAAGGTAAAGTCAAATTCATTTTAAGCAACAGCTTCAAACTTATCTAAAAACCCACCATTCAAGTCTAGATGACTTGACACTGATTAGAAAAAATGTTGACCATCCATGTTTTTGTCAAGTCTGCTAATCACTTGTAAATATCTGGAAAACTGAAATGAGTTCTTCATTGATTGACATCCTTCTTCTCCTATTTTAACCCATCAATACAAATCAATACTCATTTGCCTGGTTGAAAAGTTTCTGCTCCTGTGCAAAGGATAAAAGTACTGAAGAAAACAAGCGGCCATTCCATCTAGAACGTAGCTTTCAAGTGCTGTGGGGGGGGGGGGAAGGAGGAACGTCATCATTGTCAACCCCGCAACAGCTGAGCATTCACAGCTCACCTTCCCAACACACGCACACGCACATGCACACAAACACACCATTTTACTTCAATGTTTCCAACTTCATCCTCTGAAACGTAAAGCAGACCATAGTCTGTAAACAGTTCTGACATAAATGTTGATATGTAAACAATATCAGTGCCTGCAACTTCAAAAAAAACAAAACATGCACAGTTCCAACCAGAATTTACAGTATTAAAGACACACACACACGTTTCCACATATAATTGAAGGGCTTCTCACTGACCAAAGGGACTCCAGAGAGAGGATTTCACCACTCAAATCTGATTAAATACACTGGACTTGACAAGGAAAATAACTCACATTTACTCCTCAGTCTGCTGCCACTAACGACGCACTGTGTACCCACATGCCGCAGATAAATTACTGTGCTGGTTACAACAGCATCATAACACTTTCCACTTGCCATAATCAAAGAAAAATAAACTTAAAAAAAAAACAAGCTGTCATGTTCTTTTTAAATTCATTTGCAGCTATGAGGTGGCGCAGTGCCTCAGCTCCACTTCAATAGACTTAAACTGTGCATTTACATAGTCATGGGTGCAGCTCTATCGCCCCCTAGAGACCAATAGAGGACATGTCTCCTCTCACAGAACGGGGGATTTGTTATTCTCATTATAAACTCTTAGGGATCTGGTTTCCTCGAGCCCATCACTCGCAGATAAGTGGCGAATGGAAATCAGCCAGCACGTCGATCCTCATCTCCATTCCCCTCGGGTAAAAGCACTTTTAAGAACAGCCACGAAAACCCAGCAAGAAGGTTTGTGAAAATGTTTGGGGGGGTGGTGGTGGCTGGAGAGAGAATAAAAGAGGGTGAAAAAGAAGGACAGACGGAGAGACAGACGGAGAGAGTTGCCAACATGTAAAATTGGAACAACGTGATCTCATTCTCCCAATAACATGGGGCACAGCATGGGAATGAGAGACAGACAAAGACGGAGAGACAGAGGTGGGGAACGGAGGGTGGCAACGAGCAAGAAAATAAAAAAAAGAGAACATCTACCAAAAGGAATGATGGGGTTGTTAGTGGTTTGTGAGCCAGATGAAACATTTTAACCAATTTGATTGTTTGTGAAAGAAATCATTCTGATCGAAACCCCAATTGCTGCCAACTGGCCGCCTGGCGTGTGTCAGCATAATGCTGCCTGACGTGTCGGGGTAAGAGGAGAGGCTTTAGAGCCAGGACGAGCAGATGGGGGAGGTCAACTCTCGGCCCCCCAACTTCAAACACAGGGAAGTGTAAAAACAGACTATTTTAGGGGCTAAAACAACTAACGACAGGATTAGAGGAAGTCCGCTAAGTGGCCTTGAGATGTTGCAGTTTACGTCGCTGCAGTACAGTTGCTGCTGAAGCAAACTATTGAGCTGCCTATCAGCACTCTGCCAAAAAACATTTCTTCAAGATTTTCTTTTATCCCCAGAAGTGTCAGAATTGGTCTCAACTCCCACAAAAGGCACAGAATCTATGATACTGTTGAGAGAGAGTATGATCTAACTCGCCCTGCTTTGATAAACTCTGTCTGTCTGCTATCCAGTAGTTCTTGATGCAGCTCTATTGTTTAGAAGATCCTGAAAAAAATTACTATTTTCGCAAGAAACACATATTAAAAATGCATTTCTGTGGGAAAAGGAATCCATGATAAAATATTATCATCTCAGCTTTCAGTCATATCACACTTGGTCATTTGTGCACTTGGGTTACACCAACACCAGCACAGGTTCCTATTACCATAGAAAGCTCCAGAAACAATTATTAAAGTGCTGAAGACTTCAAACATTTCCATCACATTTTCTCACAACTCATCAGGACCACAAAATGTATGAACCAACTGTAAATAAACATCTAGGTGTATATTTACATAACTGCATATTTCTCTTCTTTACTTTCTTCCTTGTTTTGGTTTATGATTAAAATAATTTAATTACAGTGTCCTTGTTAATAATAATCTAAAAATACAATATCAAATGGCACAAATTCTGTTTTTTCTTGTGTAAGTCATTTTGTCTTTTTGTTTTCTTTGTTTAGGAGCAGACATGTGGTATGAAGCCATGGTTTGTCTCTGTTAACTGTTATTTACATGCTGTGTCATTGTATGTCATGTAATCCAGTGTAAGATAAGACAGTTCTGAGATATGACAAACCACTATTATTGAAAAATCAATCCAAGATATGCTAAACCTTTTCAAAACATTTGCCTTTTAGAATTCCAGTTATTTACATTAGCACTAAAATAAATAAAAATTACTTGACTATTATGTTTTGTATCAACATTAAGATTAACATGCAGTAACACTTTCAGTATTTCTATTTTTTCAGTTCTTCATGTGAGGTTTCCAATATGCTCTGTCTTAGTTTAGAGCCAGATCATCCATGTTACTTTCACTACAACAGTATGTAAGAATGGAGGCTTCTCTCAAAAACAAAAACTTTTCAATATTCATTAATGTTTCTATTTATAGGTAGGAACCCAAAAAAATGGAATGAAAAGGAACCAGTGAAAGCGGAGAGGAACTCTCTACACCTGCAACCAATCAGTGTATAAACAGATGAATTTGTGTGATTCTGATGTTTAGCAAGCTGGCCTGCATGCATGTGGTGGTCTGCGTCCAGATCCCCATCAAACAAACCCCCAACCAGTGTACAACAGCCCCCTGAAGACCACAGCGGATCACAGACGCAGACTGATTTCCACCACTACAAACACTTGATCACGGACTGTACCAGCCGTCTGGAATAACACACCACAAACACTGAAGCAGATGTCCGCTGCCTGAGTCTGAGTGTGTTTGTGTGCGTGCGTGCGTGCATGTGTGTGTTTGTGCACTCGTGTTCTTTCTTTAAGAAGATATATAACCTACACACACTTTGCATCAACAGGAGAGTGCTGGACATGATTTGTTGTTGTACTGGTGTGGAAGGAAATTATTTTTACTTTTACATTTTTACTCTTCTTCATTGTCAATGGAAGAAACCAGAAGTCAGACTCACTAACAGCTAATCTCCATGTACCTGCCTACAGTGACTAAACTGTCAGTCGAGCCCAAATGTGATCTGTGCCTTAATTCCAAGTTTTAACAAAAAGACTATTTTGAAACACTTGTTTGACCCCAACCATCAACTACAACTAGCTGACATTTGATTCATGACCTTTGCTGTTGTGAATAGTTTTACTGTGTTAACTTTTGTACCGTCTCACTGATAAATAAAAAATGTGAATACCAAAATAAAAATCAGGGTCTGAAGCCAAAACAAAACACAAAAACCGTGACATAATGACCTCAATTTATGTCAGAAAAGAAGCGATTCAACATCTTATCAACAAGACATACACACATACACACCTGATTAAAGGTTTTAAAGTGAAGCTCTTTGAAGATGGCACCTCGGTCCTCCACCTCCATCCAGCCTGTGGCCCTGAGCTCCATCACCATCTCCTCCCGGTCTTCAGGGGAGAGCCAGTGGGCGTCCGATGACTGGAGACACAACAAACACAAAGTGCATCCTATAGTCCTTTTTCTCAAAGCTGTTCAAATTTAAATTTTACTCATACAAATTATTCACAATTTACAATTCGCCTCCTAGGTCTTAACGATCTGTACAAGGTGCGACACCCTCTCGACGAGGGTGAGAAAAAATGTAGACAACTCAGGGAGAGTCACAAGGGAGCGATCCATCTCCCAGGACGGAGAGATGGTGCATGTTAGAGAGCACATCAACAAAACAACAATATTCACAATATGACGAAAAGACAGTGTATAACATAAATGGAGTGTATCAATGTTAAACATTAAACCATGCAGTTATTCAGAGTTTATTAGTATTTATTACAAATACACAGTCTGGTTTAGTTTCATTTGTATGACAGAATGTATTATTATAAAAAAACACCACAGGTTTAGAGTAAAGTTTGAACACTGCAGCAGTAACCTGGGTGTTACTTTTGCTGCGTCCACACAGCGGCAGCAAACCACTAAAAATGAGTTACACCGGCTTCACTATCAACTAAACAAGCGATACCTGCACAGGTCACAGCTACTCCTGAGAACTCAATACATACTCATCAAAACACAGACTCCATTAATAATTCTGATTCACTCTAATGATGTTCTGCTACTTAGCAAAACATGTACACAACAATATGGATTTATGCCTTGACTGACCTGTTACAGACTACGCTTCACTTCGGCACTGACACAATCAACGCAACAGATTTTATTCAAGATATTCAACAAAACAACATCACACTTCAGCACGTAATGACTACCAGGCGTTAGTGAAGACAGAGCACTGAATGAATACGTTCAAGACGTGTACATTTCAAGTTAACATTGTTCAGAAAGTTCAATCCACGAAACAATTTACGCCGAATTGAGCTATGTACATGATACAACTGGAATATTTCATTAAATCTGCGACATATCTGCGTCGGTTCACAGCTACACGGGGAAACCTTTAATTTTGAGTTTTTCCGAATGGAGTTTGGCGTGTTCCACCCTGCACCCCACGCTGCAGCGGGCTCTGCGCCCACAGGTCTGCACTGTGCTCGGCTCGAGTCTCGAGAGATTACCGCTGCACCTGTGTCACTTCCAGCCTCGTGTGCGATGATAAGATGCGGTTACAGGCTAAAGCTAACACACGCTAACTGTCACTCACCATTTTCGACGAGCGGTTCCTGGAGGGAGGGGGCGGCAGCAGCAGACTGCACAGCCCGGACAGATGGTGACCGCCGCGGGGCCATGAGCTGCCCGTCCTCAGGCTAAACATTAACCCGAACATAGTCAGCGCTTTGTCCGCTGTCCTCCCTCTGCCCCTCACCTCTGCTCGTCCTTTCACTTTGCGACATAGCTGCTCAGTTTACTGCCTGATTAAAACCACACCGTTTTACTGCCTGGAGTCTGTCTGACCCTCTCTATATACAGTCTGTGGTCTGACCTCTTTATATACAGTCTGTGGTCTGACCCAAGTGTGTTTGTATAATTCATTCAGTGAGAATGGTGCACAGGAGACACCTCCAGCAGTGGTGTGCATGTGCAGAAAGATTTTAATTTCCTTGTTATCCACTCACCACTATGCCTGTGGGGTGGATGGAGTGTTTGAGTCCAACACTTTTGGAGTCTCAGGGGTTAATAGTGTTGCAGCCATATGAAACTACAGGAGCAGTATGGAGGCATTTTCTGTTTTTTGTCTACGTTTCAGAAGAATCGGTCACCATTTACTTTAATTATATTGTATTTGGCTGCAATGCTGTTTACCCCTGAAACTCTTATCTACTCACCAGTGTGCCAATGGAGGGGTGGGTGTTCATACACTTCACCCACCCCTCCATTGGCACACTGGTGAGTAGATAATGAGGATATTTTCCTGTTTGGATTAACTTACCCTTTAAACTCAGATTGGTTGTTGGAGTGAAAAACATAAGGTGCAATTATGTTATTTAATAATGATAATTGCTAAGAAGTGCAGGATCTGGATAATGCAGCTCCGGAGTCCTGGAGACACCTTCAGGTAAGCATTAATGCATAATTTCCAACAGAAAATCTAAAATATCTAGTCGGGCCAGCAGCCCACCCTCAGTGCTCTATCCTGTTCTGTTTATTTGGACTTTAGGATTATGGTTGAAAATGTGATAAAGGGCGCAGAAGAGAAAAGTGACCCAACAAAGATAATCATAATTTATTTTTTATTATAAATCACAATGGTTTCAATATTTAGTTTTGTTCATAAAACACGTAAAATATGAACAAATTAGCATTTGATAAATAACAAACTGAATTGTTGATCAAATGATATTTATCTGATGATTTGCCGTGCGTCTACGTTCTCAGTCCTGATGCTCGTGCTCCTGTCCCGGTATCAGCCAGCGGATGCTGTCTGTTCTCAGGATGGCGTATAGAGAGAAGCCTGTGATGAAGAGGATGGAGAAGACCAGTAGCCAGTCTATGCTCCTCACCGGGATGCTGAGGAGGGGGCCCAGGTGGTCAGCGTCCGTCACGTTTCTGTCAGGCCCAGATTCAAACCCTGGGACAGACGAGAGCTTTTAGATGCATTGTGCTTTATGCCTTCAGGGATAAGTCTTTAACATAAAAAACAGATGTTTCAGAATGTTTCTTTACCATTCATACCTGTCTGGTTAGCAATGAATGAGGTGAGCGTCTCCAGTGTTCTGTCAGTGTGGTTGAAGCGAGCCATGGGTTTGGCCCCCTGGAACAAAAGAATGTTGGGCACAGCCACGGTCCCAAACCTTGTAGAGAGGCTGGTGGAAGATGGAGCCGAACGAGACCAAAGAATGACAAATGTTGATGGTTTTAAAGATTTACCAGAGTTACTAATTTGAGGTCTAGTTTACAAAATAGTCAAAAGGATCAATATCGAAAATTATCTGTACAAAAGCTGGAAATGATGTACACAAAAAACACACAAACACCCAAGTAATCAGAGCAGACTGGTCTTTTTGGGAGCCGGGCCAGGAGCTAACAGAGCGTTTCAGACAGAGGGTGAAAAGAGGCTCTGCAGGAATGTATGTGTATTAGACAAATAATGTGTATTTTTAGCATATCAGCAGGTAAACCTATTCTAGTTGACACATAAATTAAAAATGGTGGAATGAAACGTTTTAAAACCATTTACCTGCTGTGTTGAGAGGCATCAAGTGCCAAGAAGTGCATGCTGGGAAAGACTCTGGGTAGGGCATTGAAGTGAGGTGCCAGGCTGGCGGAGAACTGGCACCAAGCGGTGAAGAACAGCACGACCGAGCATTCTGTGCTGTTCACATTCAGGAACTCCATCAGGTCCTAAGACGGGGGCGGCAGGGAATCAGATGGAGGGATGGGTTTCGATTTCTTCTCATGGGAGAAACAGGTACAGTAATCCACTCTGACATTAAGAGAATCTGAGGGATTTAAACAGAACCTACTGGACGTTTGAATCCTGAAACGGAGATAACTAGGTGCTCATCACACAAGCATCAATGGAACGTTTAAAATACGTCACCATTTTTTTGGTGTATCAGAATCAAACCAAGCTTGATTTTACACAACAATACAGAGATGTATTTCTGATTTTTCTATATTACAAAATATGAATATATATAAGAAATGAAGGAAACTGCAATCAGACGTGTTGTGTTCAAGGAAACTCAACTAGTGAACCTCAAGAGGACAGCATGAATACCTGCGAAGCGTTGAGGACATGCACAGTAAAACTGTCTGTTCCTGTGAAGTTCCTCTTATCACAATTCACTTTGTATGTCTTGGCAGTTTCTGTGGTGTTCTGCTCCTCGGAGGTTGCGACACCTGCGTGCACTATGTCAAGAGTGACCTGTAAGGAAACAACCAAGGAAAAGTCAAATTCTGGGAACTACTCACTTCACTATGCATATTGTATTTTACCAGAGGCCCTCAGGCTATGCTTTGAATGTCATGAAAATATAAAATTGAAACCAGAACAAAGCTGTAAGGCCCCCTGTCTCTTTTGCACTCATTCTAAGAACTATTTTTTGTATTTTGCTGTGTCTCATAAGTCTCTTGATCAGAAACAAAATACTGAAAACAAAAATGTGCTTATCACCAGCCTTTTGGAGAAGGTGCCTACTCCCACCAGACATTTCTTTTGCAATTTGCAACAACTTATAATCACATCTCTTCCCCTCCTCCTCTTCAAGACACCAACCTGCTGAGATGGTTCAGTGCTCGTCTCCTCCAGCGACGCTCCTTTATCAGCCACAGCAGACGAAGCGCACTGGGCACTGAGCTCGTCACAAGGTGGGGAGAAACCTGACTGGAAGTCTTTCACATTTTTTGGGAAAAGGGACTCGATGTCAGATGGATCAATGGGGGCTTCAGTGCCCATCACAGCATCTGCAATCTCAGCTGTCTTGAACTGCCTCTTCGGCAGAGTTTCCAGGTCTTCTGCTTCAACAAACTTGGGGCTGTTCTCCAAGTCAGAAACTGCCCCCTCTGACAGCGTGAGCTCAAGCGACTCATCAACATCTGAAAAATAACATTATGATAAATAAGTTAGTACATAAGACTTTTCTTTCTTTGCTGTTCTTCGTGTGAATTATATTTGATACAAGCAACACAGATAAATATAAGCTTCTTGGCAATATCTGTGAAGATAATCTTACTACAAATAACAGTCGTTATTTCTCTGCCATATAATACTCTCTCAATTGCTGAGTGACCTAAAATGTCCCAGCCTAATTCAAGGCCAATACCTTATCTGACTCAAGTAGAAGTAAAAATAAATATCAATTTAGTCTTTGATATGCAGGTTACAACTCATTTAATAAATTAGTTATTTGGATAATGTAGATCCTTCAAATTTCATGTTTGTTTGATCATCACTCCTCACACTGGAGGCTCAGGAACAGGCAGAGATGAGTATTGACTCTACTGATGAAGTTAAGTGTTATAAAATGGGGTTATGGATGAAGTTAGGTTCAGGAAGGAGACATACTTTGTTTTCCCAAGAATCTGCACTCAAGTGGTGGAATAACAACAACCAAAGAACCAAGCACATATTGGAAAAATAATCTAAATGAGGGATCGACTCTCAAAATCATGGTGGATTGATTGTCAGTCCATCAGTAAATTAATAATCATATAATTGTGTTAGCTGTGAAATGAATGCAGTCTACAATAAAAGCCCTGCATGATTGTTAACTTTAGGAAAGCTTCACTTTTCAGTATTTGTTGTGAACTGAATAGTTCAGTTTAAAAATGACCAACACATTTGATAGAGCTGATAAATAAAACTTTTCAGCTGGTGTTCAGTTTAGATGGTCTAGCTCAAATTTCCTGAACTAAGTTATAGCTCTTCTTACACATATGTTCTGGTTTAGTTGTGTTACTTGTTGTGGGTGCATCACTAGCTTTTCCTTAATATATTCATAACGATAATTAGCTTGATCAGCAGCGTACCACATTTTAAACTCAACTAATTTGGGGTAATGAAGATGGTAAAATGTTTAAACATTATATTCCACATACTACTTGACATAAACTGTAGTTATCATGTCCGATTATAAACAGTGTTATGCTAGCTCTGTGTAGCTAACAGGCGGCTGTCTCTTACCTTGTGCTGTCACTGACGAACACTTTAAAACACCAGAATGACAACTAATAAATAATAAAACGCACGAAATGTAAAGGTTGTTCCAAACCCCAGTCATGGCTTCAAACTGTGTCCAGCTACACTCAAATATAAGCGGTTAGAGCGACATGTTGTGCGATCATGCTGTGCAGGATGTAGGAACCAATGTGATGTGCTGTAGCAGTCCGGAACAAAATAAACAACCCACTTCCGGGTAGACCGGAAGTTATTTTACCCTTCGATAGTTCATTGACATGTGAACAAGATTTCTGGTTTATGTTGTTAAGATTT
The DNA here is from genome assembly GCF_024713975.1 of Paralichthys olivaceus. Lineage (NCBI taxonomy): Eukaryota > Metazoa > Chordata > Actinopteri > Pleuronectiformes > Paralichthyidae > Paralichthys > Paralichthys olivaceus. The sequence continues at coordinate 10,667,339 of NC_091107.1, read as the reverse complement.
TTTTATTCAGTTTTGTTTTATTATTTATCTTTTAAATACTTTTTATACTAAATCTATATTTTAGAATGTTTGTATTTATTTTTTCACCTCTTATATTGCATCCATGGAAATATTCTTACATAATAAAAAATTATAGACCAGATAAGATTATATTTGAATGTGAGGTGCTTGGAGAATAATGGAGACTACTGGTGGGGGAAATTAATTAACCTGGAAGTTATTTGTTGTTTTAACAAACAACAAGTTTTCGAAATGTTTAACTGAGGACAACAATTCAAGAAAAGTTTTCAACAGATTCTTTTTTACTTTCAGATTTATTAAACAACTTTTGAACATTCCACAATAATCATGCAGGAATAAAGTAGGAATGATACAAAGCTTCACAGGCCTCTCCAGTCACACGTTTGGAATAACTGAGCTTCACTTCTTCTCCCAAAAAAAACTCCAAATGTCATCTACAGACAAGGGACCAGGTCAGGATTACACGCTGAAGGTGGTGAGAGAAATAATATTCACTCAAAATGAGAAAGTTCTGATTTAACTGGAAATATTACAGCTACCAATGAAGGTCGATAAATTAACCACTTTACAGAGTCTGTTTTTCAGTAATCCACCTTCAATAATCATCTTTCAATCAGGGTCCAGGTCCAAAATGTCAGTGCCTTCCACCAAATGAACAAAATAACAAAAAAGGGATTCAAATATTTTTAGCTACATAAAATTCTTGTCCAGACATTTAACTAATTATTTTATATACAAACTTAGCAGGGAAACAGATTAAGACCTTGAGAGTGCTTCAAGGTTACACCTGACATGCTGGCAAATACATCAGTCATTACACTGTCATCGTCTCCTGGTCTTAGATTCGTATCATTCAGTCTATGAACACCTCACATGTCTGTGATAATATGTAATCACAGATACGTTTTTATTTCATCGAGCTGAAGCTGAAACATGTTCATGTTTTTTTTCAATCAATTTTCTCAACTAAATGAATATCAACCACAACTGAGCTGAAAAATAAACATCGTAGAATAAAAACCTGATATTACCTGAGTTACAACAAACATTTCATAAGAATTCAACAACAAGAAGATATCCCCGTGAGTCTCATAGAGCAAAACATGTTTTCTGTTCTAGAGTGATGTTCTGTTCTAGATAATGAAAACATGATTCAAAATATCCAAATAATAAATAATAATAAATGTTTTAAATGCAGATCACTGTAACCTTGCTCAGGTTTGATATTCAGACTGAAATGCCACTTTGATTCACTGAATCACTGAACAAATCTGATGCAAGGACAGAGGACAAGGTTACAATCTCCATGGAACATCATATTGGTCAGTCTGAAGATGAGGATGGTACAGCTTGCAAATTTTGATGTTATTTATTTATGTAAATAAATGTTTGTTTACATTTTTGACTCATTATAAATAAGTGCAAGACCTTTATGAATCTTTGTGAGAAGCTGTGGAGCAGCCTCCAGCAAAGAAACACAGTGTCAGAAGGTCAATAGAGATGAACTGCTGAAGCAACAGTGGATACAGTCTATGGTAGACACCCAGTTCGCCAAGAATAAAGACAAACAGTAAAACATGTTTCAGCTTTTCAGTAAGAAATGCCCATTAGGTTTCAGGAGCTATTACAACAGAGGGAGATGACTGAGACAGACAAAAGCCCTTTTTCACAGCAGACAGGTCTCAAAGTGTTTCAAACAACATTGATGATCTACTGAAGTGTCAGGAGGCCAGTGAGCCAGCATGCACAATAGCAAGCAGCCAAATAGAACTAAACCATCATTAACTTTATTATCTATAGCCTGCATGTACTTTTACATCTGTGTCAAAATATCTGCTGTGAAAAAGGCATCTTAATGTGTGAATCTAAAAAATATAAAACAAATGAATTTAAAACTAAAACTGTAAAAGAAGACACAAACCTCAGGAATAGGCAACACGTCAGCCAGAACCTCAACAAAAAATGATCAGTTACACATTAAACACGTGGCTACATCTGAAATCTATGAAAAGAGAAATTATATTGTCAATGTGTTGAAATTTACAATCCCTTCAATCGACTGTCCATAAAACAATTCCAGCTGCGTGTTTCGAGGCTTTAGACGCAGTAATTACTCAAAGCTTTTTGCATTATTCCAAACAATCATAATATCTTTCGTGGGCCCGTGCGTTTTCATTTACATTTTATACAGAAGTTTTCATGCTCAGGTTACTTTGTGAGACATTGGAGTATTTTCTTTGATCAAATAAAGTTAGATAACATCATATTCTTTGGTAGAGGGTGCAAAGAGTGTTTGTATGTAACGTATCAGTAACCTGTTAAAACAAACACACGTCAACTTAACAAGTGATAAAAGGCCTTGTACAACAGTATCAAAATACAACAATAATATAAAGTGGTAGTATCAAAGTTTACACAGTACAATATACATACGACAGATTATTGCACCAAATTAAATAAATGCCTTCACACTCTGGATCTGAATTCCCAACATCTGAATTATACCAATGCATGTTCTTCAGGCAAATTTTAAGATCAAACTCCTGAACAAAATCCTACAGTGGTAAATAGTTTAGATCAAAATTATATTTGACTACATGTGACTGACTGTATTTACGACGCAATGAGCATGCTGTGAAATAATGTGACCAATAAACCAATAAAACAATTCAATTTCCTCATTTCGGCCATCAGGTAGTTTCAACTACATATTTTCATGTTACAACATTTCAGAAAAACATCCGTTTCCGATTCAAGTGCTTTACAATGTTATGATTATGTACTTTATATCTTAAATAACTATTTTAAATTATATCTTTTTTTTTAAATGACAGATTGATTAAAATAATTGATACAATTATTTTGCAAGCGACTGGTTAAAGCAAAAAAGTAATGTAGACACAAAAACGTCAACACACACTTGCCAAATTCTTAAACCTTTGATTATTGTTTTCCTTTTCATTTTGGATAATTATGAGTTTGGGCTCGTTCTGGAGGAACAGCGCCCCCTGTATGCAGATATCCCAGGGAATTTAAACTAGCAGCTCAACTTGTTAAAGCACAGAATATAAACCAGTAATGTCAGAGAGCTTTCATAGCGATGGTGTCATTTGTTCACGGTAATTAAAATCTTTATTTGTATTTTAATGTTGCTGCTTAATTAAGTTTTTTAATCCTTGTTTAGAGTAAATGATGCAACTGATGGTTTTGATGTAGCACACTAGGTTTAAATCTTTGGGTGACGACTTTCCCGACAAGACGACTTTGCAAAGCATCCAGTAAATGTAAAGCAGTGTGCATTAAAAGACACAAAAGGGCAAAGCTGACCTGATTATATTGGTTTTTGTTGTGTAAGTTCAGACTTTACAAGACAAAGAACACACAATTTAGTCAGATTTGATGACAACCACAAAATAAATGTTTTTGAAATGTTATTTTGTCATTTTAGGACAAAAATAAGGCTAAACATACAATTTCAACAGTAAAAACCAAACAAAATGTTTCTGTAGCAACAAAAATCATCAGGTTTTGACAGTTGAGACTGAATATAGGTTTAGACTTTTAGTCTTGATTACTTTCTCACTGAGAACATATGACATGATATTTTTTGGTGTATTGAATTGAGCAAAGTATTTGTTTTGCTACTTTGAGATGAAACAAAAACCCGACACAGATGCTTTTGAAAAAGTCCTGGTAAGAAAAATGGGGTTTTGTTATAAAAATGTGTAATTTTGGTTTGTGTAGCAGCACCCAGCCCTTGGTAAGGAGACAAGGGCACTCGAGATAGAACAGTTCAACCGAGAGTCCACTGACAAATTCTCATTTCGACTGTGAGTCCACCAGTGAGTCTGAGCTTCGAACTGTCTGGTCACCAAAGATGAAATACTACATATTTTTTACTATTGTGAAGTGACAAGCAGAAAATATCAACACTGTTCATTCACAATTACACCAAAACTTTTCCAAGGGGACTAATGAGCCGATGAGGCCACCGCAGGGCACAGTGTCCACTCTGTAGCAGGTTGTATTTAAAAGCAGGAGGTAAAGTGAGTCTCTGCATTTTTAGTTTGATACTCTTGAGTGAAAACGTTGGATCAAAGAATCTGTGACTTTCAGCTGCTTTAAAAACATTTGCATGCAAGTAACATTTAGTGGCTTGACCTTTAGAGAGTGAACAGTGATGAGCGAGTTTATTAGCAGGAGTATTTGTTTGGTTGACCGGAAAAGGTTGTATTAGCTATTTCAGTTTTAGGTGCCTGATTATCTATTGCAGTGCCATTGAGCAACACACTTCACCCCAAACTGTTCCTCTGTAAGATTTAACTGACATAGATTAAATATTTGATTTGATTTTACAAATGTGACACAAAAGACCAGATTTCCAACAAACCTTCCATCTGTAAAAACAACATACTCGTCCCTCTCCTTAATTCTTTCCTATTGTTTGATCGACTGTCCATCATAAGCTGATATGATATTTAAACTGTAGTATGACAATAACAGAAAGTCAATTAGTCCTTGTTTTGTGCTGTAAACATCCCAGGAAAGTTCACACACTTGTAATAAACATTTTAAAATGGATGCTTCAACAATCTGTTGATGTTAAAATGTAAATTAAACTAGTGAATAACCACTACAGTCGTTACTAAGATAAAAGCACCTTGCTCAATGAACATCTGGAGTCACTTTTCCCCCATGATGACAGAAACAGTGTCGAGTAGTTAAACCTTCCACAGCTTATAGAGCTCCAGCAGTAGCACTGTAAAAGTAACAGTGACATATCAAGTGGCAGGCACACAGATGACACCAGCACGAATCATAGAAAATCATCTCGTCTCAGTCACAGCAGACTGGAAAAGATTACAGTCACACCCACCAACATCTGTCAACCTGTACACATGCATCTCTTATTCCACTGATGGCTGGGGGGAGCAGAAACAGAGCCTTCACTCGTTTGCCGTCTTCTCTTTGCAGGAAGGTTCACAGAGAATTTCTTTGTGCGGCAGTGGATAGGGGAAAGCCGCTCCGCTGCAGGTGCTACCATAAGCCAGTTTGTTGAGGCGAGAGAAGCCCTTGATGCTGCCAGGGGGCCGACCGGGGCTGACCTTGTACCCCGCCGCTCTGGTAGTACCCAGTGGTCTCCCGGGGCTCGTCTTGAAACCAGCAGCTCTGGTGGTGCCGAGTGGTCGACCCGTGCTGGTTCTGTACCCGGCCAGCTTGGTGGTTCCCAAAGGCCTCCCACGCCTGCCCGTCTTCCCCGCAGCCTTGCTCTTCTTCTTGGTGTCATCTGGCGTTTGATCAGTGCTTTTAATGCCTGGTATCTTACCCCCGAGCACTTCCTGTCTCTGGCACACCATGGGCTTGTGGCTCTGGGCGGGTAAGACCATGGGCGTCAGGGTCATCTGAAGGGACGACGACGGGGGAGGAGGGTAGAACTTGTTGGACTGGGAGGCGCACAGGTCGAAGTGGGAGGCGGGGTGGTGGCCGTCCTCTGCGAGGCACGAGGGCCGGCTGGTCATGCAGAAGTCGCTGCTGGTCACCTGGCGCATCATCGTCTGCTGGGAGGAGGAAATCAAGCTGTGAGTGTGTTATTATCACACACAAGGACAAAAGAAGGAATATCTCTGTGTAGACCAAGTGCTGTTGTGTGGGTTCTACAGTGCCAGGTAAAAATGTAAATGAACTGAAGTCAACAGATGATGAAACATCCTCAATTTTGCAATAAAATATGCAGACGGCAGCATTTGACATGGAAAATAAAAATGTTAAGTCCCAAGTTTGAGACCTAAGTGTGTCCAGAGTTTTTAACACATTGGCCTGAAGAAAGTCTGTATTGTTTCGTTGCTGGAAATTTCTTCCTGAATCTGCTGCTCTGAATTTACTTTCACTCTATTGTGTCAGGCAGTTTACCAAGCCAAGTTTTGAAATCTATCCATTACACCAACATTCTTTGGTTTATTTCAGCTTTTTGAATTTAGACAGTTTTGAACAGTTTAGACTTGTCTGGGCTTTTTTATAGTTTTTTTTTAGGTGTGCTCTCTCAGAACTATGGGTCTGAATTCACCTTCAACTTTTTACTTGTATTAATTTATTTACTTTTAATAACCTTACAGACAATTGGAATCATTTTACAAGGTTTTATTTCTTTTAGTTTTTACCTCCACCAATGAGGTTATGTTTTCACCCGTCGGTTTGTCGTTGTTCACCATTTTGTCAGGGAAACATTCATGGGTCTTGATGGGAAAAAAAACAAGCATGTTGAGGGAACTGACAACTATGAGTGTGTGTTTGGTTGGGCTAGATTAAGTTTCAGGGCTGTTGGTCTTGGCAGCATTAGTCAATGTGCTCTACAGAGTACCATAGTTCTTCTTGTACTGGTGCTCTAAAGCTGTGTGATCTTCAAATTGCTTTTAACTGCTTCCTGTTGTTTGCCTTCAATTCTTCTTGTTTATTTACAAACTGAATTTAAATGGCAACTTTCAAAACACGGAAGGTGCCATATAAAAGTTCATTATTAATATTATTGTAAAAAACAGAAGAATTCAGAAGACAAGGAAACAGTGGAGGATGATATTCCACAATCTGTCAACACACAAAAGACGTTTTCACTGAAAACAAATATAGCTTACACAATCCAGAGCTGTTTACTAATGTGAGTGAATAAATCGTTTTTAAAAAGTAGTCTGTTGATGCTGAGGATTCTGAGGATGCAGGGTGGAGGTGTGGACTCTACTACACACACACACACACACACACACACACACACACACACACACACACACACACACACACACACACACACACACACACACAGTCTGTCTGTAGTAACACCCATTCACAAAAAGGATGAACAGGGATTCAGCATTTTGCGTCCAGACGAACACACACACACACACACACACACACACACACACACACACACACACACACACACACACACACACACACACACACACACACACACACACACACACACACACCTCCTGCATGTCACTTCAGCTCCTGTGTAACATTAGACCATAAAGGCTGCTGCCGGCCTGACTGACGCTTTATTTGAAAGAACACACTAACAAACCCATGGATCGTGTATTTATAGTGTTCGCACTGAGGTGACTGTACCTCGATTGTTCGCAGATCCGGGAGCAGAAAGGGTTAAAGAGAAAAATGATCTTTCATCCCTCAAAGCGTGAGCGGATCCATTTTCCCTCAGAAATCTTCCTCCTCTCTCCGCAGGACGTCGGTCACACAACGTGAAGGAACCGGCTGGTCTCAGTGTGAAGAAGGTGAAGAAGAAGAGAAGGGACGGTGCACAAAGACGAAGGGCTTTTTATTTCCCAGCTCCAGAGGTTTGGATAAGAAACGCAGCCATTTTCCATTAAAAATTAATAAGACGGAGGAGCGCAGTCTGCGCATGCGCACAGCGGGTTTTCCTCCTTCCCCTCCAGAAGCAGCTGTTTTCACTCTGACATCCTCTGAACTGAACATCTGCATCCAACACACTGCTCTAATCCAACTAACACTGCTTTTTAAAAATGTTTTATTGTTCCTACGCTGAGACATAGTCCAGCTGCACTGCCCACAATAATAAACACATGGGAGCCTATGGAAAAATTAAGAATGTACAATATCCAGAGACAGATCTAGCAGTTTTCTAAATCAGGGGCTATAAAGGGGTCACAATTTACACTGAGAGACTAATTATATGTCCATCATCCATACACAGAAATACCTGGTTCACTAAGGTGCACATTCAGGTAAGGAAATCAGACCTGAAACTGTGTTGTCTGTTTTTATATCATCCCTCAAAATGTACTTTAAACAAAGGGATTTTTCCTTGTTTTTGGCTTTTCCTAACCTGCCCCTGATAGTCTCTCATCAACAGCTGCACACATCAAGTTTACTTCCTATCTGAAACTTAAACATATGAAGTCCACAGCCCCCTTTACATTAGTGTAGTGGAAGACAGAAATGTGTTACTATTTAAACATAGATAATAGTCATGAAAAGAACAAATCAACACAATTTGGAAATGTATGGAGAAAAGTATTCTGTGCATGAAAAATGGCTTTTATATTCAAATTTGATTGTAGGTTGGTTGGATTTGATTGGTTTTAAGTTTCTTGGTTTTTTTTGTCAGAGACAAAGAATGAATGTAAAGGATGTTGTGACTTAAATTTTGCTGATGAAGGATAAAATGTGGGATTACTCAGTAGAGATGTGGTACATGATTATATACGATGTATATTTGTTTATTTAGATTGAATATATCCTTAAAAACTTGATCAAATATGAAAATACTGAGAATGAGCTTGTTTGTTAAATGTATGGAGTAAATATGTTTGTTGATTGTTTTGTCGATGTGGGTAATATTGAGAAATGGAAATAAAACAAAAACTAAAAAGTATACTTCCTTATTAACGTCAGGTTTTGTCTAATATTTATAGACATGTTGTATTTAGCTTGTTGTTGAATCCTGGTGGTTTGATGACACTGAAGGTGAAAACAGCATCACATTTTGGTATTTGTTTTTTCATGAAAAATTACTGGAAACTAAAGCTGCCTTCAGACCTGCACTGAAGTTCGGACATTTTCCACAGGGGCTGTATGTGAGAACTCAAATGTCAGAGTCATTTGCTCCTGAAATCTAAAAAAAATTCCAAATGGCCCCGCAAATAAAATGTCCGGGTGAGCCCATGTGATTGTACAGCAAGAAAGCCTCCGGAAAATGTCATACTCTGGAGTTCAGGTCTGAAAACAGCTTTAGGAGGAAACAGATGAAAAATAGAAACACACATACACTAAACTTGCCATTATTAAAAATATAGAATAAAACATTCTTCAACCAATCTGATGAGACAAGAGAGATGACAGGAGACAGTGGAGAAATGGACATTCCAACAGGCCTTGGTTTCTCCTCTACAACACTTTGTATCGGCCTTTGCTCGTCGGCTGGTAGGAATTTTGCTAGAAGGAAAAGAAAAGACGATAAGAAACATATTTTCAATGACACATACAGGGAACAAACTCAAACATTTAAGCACTAGGAAAAGGCTCCTATTTAAGATGATATCAACCTGATGTCCACTACTGGATTTTGATTTCAAGCAGCAAAAGATACTTACTAATCTGATGAGTTCTTCCTTGATTAACCGAGTAATCTCTGTTTTGGCTTTCTGCACAGCCAGCTCATTAGCACCTGGAAAACAAACATAACATTAATATACAGTATACGTGCATTTATCTAACACCAGGAAAACACTTAATATTCAAGAGATGGATAAAATTAGGAGTGAGATATTATTTTCCCAACACATACTCTCAATAGCCAGATAGATCTTGCGTTCTCCCTCCTTGGGCTCTTTGCCTGGAGGGAAATAGGTTCCTCTGATGGTGATGGCAGCTTCAGAGTATTCACCAATCCTCTGCAGAGCTTCTTTAGATGTGACCTTCCACCTGGCCGTCTGGAGAAGAACAGAATAAGGAATATTATATTAAATACTTTTATTTATTTATTTGTTCCAGTGGATGATACCAACTACTCTGAGTTTTTAATAAAAACATATTTAAAATCTTTAGCTGTTTTATTTTTAATCAGCATGAAAACACAAAGCAGAGTTTCTTAAATAATCACTTCTTCAACAAGTCTCAGGCTGTAACTGTTTTATTTCCCTCTCTTGCTGAAAGCTTGAGCCCATTCTGATGACCGCCCACATTGAGCCTGGTTCTGCCAGAGGTTTCTCCCTGTTAATGAGGGAGTTTTTCCTCTCCACAGTCGCCTGTGCTTGCTCATTGTGGGAACTGTTGGGTTTCTCTATGTTAATATTGTTTTAAGGTCTTGACCTTTAAATGTAAAGTGCCTTGAGATAATGTAAATTATGAATTGGCGCTATATAAATAAAATTGAATTGAATTGAATTCTACTCTGCACTAATGAAACAAATGAGGCTTATTTAAATGAGTGTATTTGGGTGTGGTGCTGCACATGTGCTGTCTTACACCCAAATTTTTGTGTCCAAACCCACCCGAGCCCTAGTCAGAGGGAAAACTACCCCAGCCCGAACTGAACCCGGCCGGCATTCCGTCTTTTTGTGTCCAGCCCAGCAAACACAAGCAATCCAAACCCAAATGTTTAAAAACAGGCTCGGGTCAGGTACACACACCCATCATCCACACCAGTATTTCACAGTAGCAAGATAAAACCACTTAAGATCAACAAAGGCAAGATTTTCAGGGGTTTGTTAAATTACTATGATAACTTCTCAGGGGCTTTAAAGAAACTTAGAAGTTTAAAACAAATAATGACGCACAAATGATTAAAGATGAAGTAATGTGGAACTATGCACTAAACAAAATGTATTAAGTGAAATAAAATCTATATTTCCATCACTTATTTCTTTCTCCTGTGCAAGTTGCATGTGACTGGACATAACTACAGTCACTTAGTACTCAGTGATAGCCCATACTCTTGTGAAATGAAAGCCCATAATGAAGAGAAATGTGCAGAATATTTCAGCAGGGCTCTGCACTGTGTGTTGCTGACCTGAGGGAAGTCGTTGATCTCCAGCTCCTCTTCATATCTCTTGACGGTCTCTGCCTGTTCAGCCGCCTGCCGCTCCTCCTCCAGCTTCTCCACGGGCGTGTAGTTCAGCTTGGCATTGATCTTCTCTGCCAGCTGCTCCGCGATGGTCTTGGCCGACACAGAGGGCGTCATGATGGTGCCGCCCCGCAGGATGGCGTTCGTGGCCTGTTGCATCACGTCCTGTACAAAGAAAGGGCATGTTTGGTATTTTTGATTGAAAAACAATCTTGACAAAAAACATGATGCATACAAACTAATGAAATGATATAAAAACTATGAAAGAAACGTGAAATGAAAAATAGAAAATGAACAAAAAAGAAACATTAGATGAAGAGATGAGGAGTTGACCACAGATGGGACGATTATCAGTACAATTGTCTATATTGAAATGAAATATTATAGTTATTTTCTGTAGTATCTACTTGACATACCTGAGCCTCGGCTCCCAGGTTTTTCTGAGCATTGATCTTGAGCGCCAGCCTCTTTGCCATCTCCAGTTTCTGGATGTTTCCAGCAGACGTGGGTCCAAGGCCTGGCATCCCCCCTCCACTGGCAACTGCGGTGTTGGACACTGCTCCTGCAGGACCGGTGGCCGCCCCGGGAGCAGAGAGATCCTTCACCCTCTTCTTGGAGTTGAACATACTCTCTATCTGCTCCTCAATCTGAGGAGGGGGGAAAGTAAGGGGACGATTGAGTGGGGTTGGCCTTGTTATTGGTTAATCGGTAATGATTATGTACTTATAGGGGGAAGACAGCACATGGATAACATCTTCAGTATGATTCAGAGAAACAGATGAGTCAGACAATTAGTTCCATAAACACATCAACATTTTAGATCATGAATTAAACAATGAAATTTAAAAGGTCACTCACATCCAGGGCTCCGTCCTCATCATCAGAGTCCTGCAGGCCGAGAGCAGCTTTCTGCAGCTTCTTTCTCTCATTGGCCAGAGCATGTTCCGTCTCATCAAACTTGAAGCCTTTTCCTGAGAAGCCGCTGCTGCTCTTAATGATCTTACCCTCCTGTTTGGATGAAAAAGATGGAAAATAGAAAAAATATCAAAGTGATGCTGTGAATTTAATGGTGACATTGATATTTGATTTTTATAAGACTGTCACAAATTTCAGGTTTGTGCTTTAAGATTGAATGTAGCTTTGTTGCAAACACACACACTCTTAAAGGTTTAACGATATTCCTCTTTCCCTCATCTTACCGCTTTCTGTTGGTCTTTGAAGGAGGCCCAGAGCTGCTCCAGCTCCGGTGGGACAGGAGAACCTGAGAGCTCCAATGCTTTGATGATGTCCCCAGCATAGCGAACCTGGTCCTGTGTGATGAAGGTGTAAGCGTATCCCTGAGAGAGCGAGAGAGAGAGAGAGAGAGAGCGCAAGATGTAGAAAAAAAAACATGTCGAGATTTTGATTCTGTTTAAAAACACCACAGAAGCAGAGATAACATAATCATTACTCCATATGTTCTTCTTCATTGTCAAAACCTTGTGCCTACATTGCCCACAATGCAACTACCAGTTAGAGATTCTGCGAGCAGATTAAGCTTCATGCAACTTTTCTCACTGATTTGTAAAGTTACAACCCCTTTCAGGTGACTGACCTTGTTACCGGCTCTGCCCGTGCGCCCAGCCCTGTGGACATAGTCCTCATAGTGGTTGGGACAATTGTAATTGACCACCAGGATCAGCTGCTTGACGTCCAGGCCTCTGGCTGCCACAGAGGTGGCCACCATGAGGCGACAAGCCCCGTTCTTGAAGTCATTGATGATGCTGTCTCTGTCGTACTGGTCAATTCCTACAGAGGAGCCAAGGAAAGGACATTTACTTCTCGAGGTAATCCAAGATCAGAAATCAACTGTCGCTAATTCAACTGTTGCAACAACAGATCAGAGTATTCTTTAATTCCTTCACATATATTGCAGTTTAATTTCGGTTTGGAATCCTGTATTTCTATCAGAAAATATTTAAAAACAAATAAATGTAATCAGTGGCTGACCTCCATGCAGTGACATGCATGGGTACGAGGCTTTCATCAGGTCTTTCAGCAGCCCGTCTGCATGCTCCTGTTTGTCCACGAAGATAATGACTGAACCCTTCTCCTGGTAGTGACCCAGAATCTCCAGCAGCTTCAGGAACTTCTTGTCCTCATCAATCACCAGCTACAGACACAAAGAAGGAAGTCAGTGACAAGTGAGAGCTCTGATGGGTTACCAGTGTGAATTTTAAAAAAGGACACCAAATAACCAAAATTTATTTTTTAAAGAAACACTTTCCATTTAGAGAAAGAGATGAAATGTAGATGTTTTACCACATGTTGTTCCACATCTGAGCAGACGACACTGCGGCCTCCCACCTGGACCTCAAGAGGCTTTATCAGGATCCTGCGAGCCAGTGCCTCCATGGCTCTGGGGAAGGTGGCTGAAAACATGACTGTCTGGCGGTCTGGGCGCACATTGTCCACTATACGCATGACCTGGTGGAGGGAAAAGAGGACACATGGAGGTTTGTGAATTTTATCAATTCCTTTTTTGGGCTAACGAAAAAAATATCGGAAACAGTTCCTGCTTTGTTGAGGCCACCAAACACTGACACACAGCAACAGACAAAAACATTATGGAGAGGCCACGTAGGCCACAGTATAAATATAAAAGACACCCACCTGCGGCTCGAAGCCCATGTCAAACATCCTGTCTGCTTCATCCAACACCACATATGTAACTCTTCGCAGGTTGGTGACTCGACCTATACACCAACGGAGACGGGCATGGAGAAAAAAAGTTAACTTGCAGAAAAGTCAGTCCTCATTCACATTCTGTCTTCTTCAGAACACGTGAAAGTAATTAAATAAACACAGAAAACCTTTTGCTGGATATAGCTGTTCACATTATTTCACAAGAAAACAAGTCATCTTAACTTCAACACACTCTTCAGTGGTCTAATTTCAAGTGGCCAGGATTTAAATTTTATTTATAATGATAATATTTTTTTGCTGTCTCTGGTCTTGCGTACCATCTCAGGGGCATGAGGGACCTGTAAAAGTCAGAAAACAGCCTCAAGATACAATACATGAGATGGAGCCCCATCAAGAATTATCTGACCAAGCGCCTTTTCACCTACAAGGGAAACATATTACAGATTACCTCGCATGTGTGGAAGCCACAAAAACCCCTTTTACAACCATCAACATAAAGCACAATTAAAGTGTCAGCAAATACAAGAGTTGCTACCGTCTGAAAACATTCCCAGCCTTTATTCCCAGTTTTATATGAATAGTCAGAGCTTCACAGGGCTCTACAATGGTCGTTTTTTTCAGAAACCTCATCAACCTTGAAACAAAATTTTCAAAGAGACAGATGAGGTATTATGAATGCATGAAAATCTTTGTGCTTTGAATATGAAGCTGCACATGTGTAACTAAGCAGTTATATAAAAAAGAATTATTAGAGTATCTGTAGGCCTACTTTAAAAACAACACTGTAGAACCCTGATTGAGCATTCAGACTATTTCCGTTTCAAATAATAAATTACCTATATCCATATTACGATACAGATATCATATATTATGGTCATCCTGGCTTCGAGACTGAATAACCATGGAGGCAGCACCAGGTTCACCTACCTGTACTTGCCCTGATCTTCAGGACACATCAAAGTCTTGTAGATATGACTGATTCCAGAGGTGGTCAAATGGTGCAACAGTTTAGTAAGTGGTACTGACTTAGATCATTATGTGCTTCATCATTTTGTAACATTAATTCCATGCAAGGTAATTAACTAAATGTTCACAAGGCATCAAAAGGTGTTTGCATCAACGTCTCATCAAAATAAAAAAAGTTTATGAACTCACCACTGTTGGCCCCCAACATGTCAATCATTCTTCCTGGTGTACACACTATGATCTCAGCTCCTCTCTTCAGCTCAGCAATCTGCAACCCAACCACAAATGACATTATTAATATCATGTTCAGGTAGTAACAGCAATGCAGGATGCAGTGTTTGTTGCAAATTTTGTTTGCTCAAAATAAGTTTACCTGTTCGCTGATGCCAGTGCCTCCATAAACACACACTACCCTGAGCCCCAGCGACTTGGAGAACTTCTTGCACTCCTTGGTGATCTGCAGAGCCAACTCTCTGGTCGGAGTCATGATTATAGCTATGGGAGGGGGTGGGGATGCAGGATGAGAATAGAGAACATGTTTTAAAACGAGCGCTAATTTTCCACCATATTTAATAACTTTGATGGAACATATTTACCAAGTATATCATCAAAAGTGAAATTGACGTGAATGACTTACAGATGGGTCCCTCAGACTCTTCCAGGGGCCTCTGGTCCATTATATGTCGGAACATGGGCAACAGGAAGGCTATGGTTTTCCCACTGCCGGTCTTAGCGATGCCAATGAGGTCTCGGCCGGACATGATGGCAGGGATGGCCTGGGCCTGGATGGGGGTGGGCTTCTCATAGCTGTGCCTAGGTACATTTGGGAAAGAAATTAACACAAATACAAACTGTTGGTGTTGATTCATAAAGAATCAAGTCTGAATAGTCATGTAATAAGAGTGATTCATATCCAGCTGAATAAGAATGTATTTATTTCCTTTTTTAAACGGAAGTTACTCATTGCACATGAACACAAATCTGAGCTCAGGCCATTTAAACACAAGATGACGGCCTAACTATCTTTGACTGAATGTGATCACCATTGATATTGCCTCCAGAATGTTGCATCACAACCATCACCACCAATCAGACTCACTTCTTCATAGCATTCAGGATCTTCATTGATACCCCACACTGCACCCAGGTCTTGATGGGTTTGGGGCACCCCTTCCCCTTAACAATAATGCCTTCCAGGTCCAACCTGTAAGCATTTACATCTGTAGAAATTAAAAACACAAAACAGAAAGGCGTTAAATAAGCATTGAGGGATTAGATAAAGACAAATACATGTGTATAATCTGATAAAGGAGCAGTTAAACTTCTCAGGGAATATGTATGTATAGTATTTGCTAGATTAACAGCCTGATAAAATGTCCGAGTGAGAGGCTCCAGAATATCTTCGGACTTTCAACACTTTGTTGTTAAAAAACCAAAAAGAAAACCGATATCTCCCGGTGAAAAGCGGTGTCATGCACATAAGGGGCCCCAACACTTGTGAATGTGTGAAAGGCAGACTCTGGGTAAACTCCAGACCCAGTTCACCAGAATTTACCTGCAGGTCATGTCTGAAAATTGTGTTATGGTAAACTAAGCAGAAGCGGTCATATGGCTGCATATAGCTAAATTTACATTTGTATTACAATGATGTTAGATGCAGCCTTACATTTAAATCATTGATGTACAATAGGGTAGGGGATGTGTGGCAGTTTTTAATTTAATCTCTGTGATGGGATCCAAACTGAAATGATGATTGATTCCCATTTTCCTGTTTACTGACCTTCTTGAGTCATCTTGGCCAGCTCAGGCACCTCCACATAGAAGTTTTTACGGTATGACTCGTACTGGATCTTCCCGTGGTCAACAGGCTCCAGGACTTTCCTTTGTTTGGTCTGGAACCCTGTCAGAGCTGTTTGCAGATCCACCTCCTCTTCCTCTGATGAGTACTGTCAAACACAATTGCAGAAAAATTCATTCTCACAACAGAAAAGCAGGTTTAATTACTGTTCATGTGACATCCTAACAAATAAAAATCATTAACTGGGGAAAAAACTAACCTCCATGGCATCCTGGTCATTCTCCATCAGCTCACCCTTCTTCTTGTGAGTGTGAGGTCCTTTCTTGGTTTTCACAACAGTCACCACTTTAGTTACTGTCATTGCTCCTTTCTGTTGGGGATGAAAAAACACAAACATCATTATCTGACAAAACAGCAAAGGAAAACACCCATGAAGAAAACCTCTGAATGCTGCGAGACAAACTGATGTTGACGTACAACACTGGACAACAAAGATGACACCTCAGGAAAAATCCCTCTCACACTCACCTGATCATTTCCCTTCATTCCTCCCATGTTGAATTTCTTGACCTCCTGTTTCACTTCCTCCATGTAGGCATCCAGAGGATCAACGTCATCCTCCTCAGCCTGCAGCTCCATGGGAGTCTCCTTCTCCTCCTCCTCCTCCTCCTCTTTCTTCTCCTCCTTAATCTCCTCTTTCATATCCCCTTTCCCTTCTCCATCTTCATCATCGTCTCCCTCCATAGGCGCTGAACCCTCCTCGTCATCGTCTGAAATGAAGAGTCAATCATTAGGCTCTGCAGCACCAAAGCTAAGGTCTGTATTGATCAAGTGATCAGTTAAATGATAAAAGTAGATTAATACATTATTACCTATTTTATTTAACTTCTTATCAAGCACAATTACCAATGTGACTGGATACATGATGCTTTTATAATTTAAAATAACAGGTTGCATATTGTTGTTGATAATAACTAGCATATGATTATTAATTATAAATATTGCAGGTTACTTTAAACTGTGCTTCCTCACCATCATCATCCTCGAGGCTCCACTTCTTTCCCTGCTTCATCTCCTCCAGTTCTTTCTTGATCTCTCCGATGCTTTCGATTGCCTTCTGCCTCTGCTCTATTCTCCACTTCTCCACCCGCTCCTTCCTCTTCCTCATCTCCTCCTCCAGCTTGTTCTGGTCAAAGTCTTGCTGCACAGTCACAAAAGAAATATCTGTAACATTTTCCTTCTACTATGTGGTTACATTTTACTGACTGGCAAGAACTGAAGCAGAACTTACGTCCTCAACCTTTTCATCCTCTTTTTCCTCTTTAACCTTTTTCTTTTCAGATAAAGGGTCAACGTTGTCCTCCTCCTTGCTCCTTGATCTGCATGGAAGATAACAACAAAAGAGAGTAATAGAAAGTGTAGTGAATGTGACCCTCACGCCCAGACATTAACAATTTAGATTAATTTAGGATTATTGTTTGGATTCATTTTGAGAAAATCTGCACGCCACAGAAATCCTACCCCTAACCCCCATAATGATATGCCATCAAAATGACTGGACAAGTCATCCACATGTTCTGGTGACATTAACTAAACAAGGTTTATCTGATAAAAACATGTTTTATTTTTGACCCTGTGTGTACTGCTGGATTGTGTATGCTGCACAAATGTATCCTGAAGATTCTCTGGGCTTTTGTTTAGTTAATGTCATGTCTCACTTTTCATCTGTTCTTCTGCTCTTGTTGGGGCTGACAGATCTGGACCTCCGGGCTCTGCTCCTGCTGCCTGACCTCCTTCTTTCTCTGCTTCTGGACCTCCTCCTGTCTCTGCTCCTGGATCGCCTGAACAACAAACACAATCATATGACATAAAAACAGAAATGACCAGAGGGGAAAAGGTCTCTCTTTCAAGAATAACTGATATGTCATTATCTAAAGGGAATTCAAACAAGTGCATGCAAAGAAATCCAAACCCTCCTAAAATAAACTACAGTTATTTTAATGCCATATGTTTTGTGGTAACAAATTCAGCCATTGAAAACCCAATAAAGGTCAAATCCACTTTAGATTTAGCTTTTAGTTTTCCCACATTAAATTAAACCATCTTCAAACATAAACATTCATAAAGGTAGTGAGGGGGTGAATATAGTTTTGTTATGTAGAAATAATGAAGTTTTAATGGCGCTAGGCAACAATGATTCTCATCAGAGTCTCCTCTTCAGTCTCATCTGGATTTTGTGGGAGTGCACAGCTCTGAAAAACATTTATGATGCTAGTATCGTACAAACTGTGATCAAAGATCTCATCACAAATAAAATGGACTGAATAAAATAAAACAGAGACCTGACTTTTAAATTGTAAATTCAACTATGAACAACTGTAGTCTTCAACACTTAGGTATGGTAGACTACATAAGAACACCCACCTAGCTCGCTTTCTGTCTCTGGACCGGGTCCTGCGGCGGTCCTTGCTCCGGGACCTCTCCCTCCTGCTCCGGTCTCGGTCCCGGTCGTCTTTCTTGGAGCGCTTGTCCGGAGAGCGGCTCTTCGATCGGCTGCCTGAGCGTCCGCGGGACGCTGAGCGCTTCCTGTAGTGTCTGCGGAGCAAACAGCAGAAAAGTCACGTTAGCTGCAGAGTGTTGATAAAACTCTACATGTTAGAAAACTTCTTTAATTCATATTCCACAGCTGCGGGAGACTGAACGATAACCAACACACGGGCGCCTCGGCTAGCATGCTAATGTTAGCCACGGGAATGAAAGCAGCTGAAGCAGCGACAGACGGAAACGCAGAATGAAACGGATCCTTGTAACTTACCTCGACTCACGTCCCATCGCTGTTCCACCGAGCTGAGTCTGATTAAAAAGGGAAATCAGGTCATGGATTGTGACGATCGATGAACGCTGGATGCTTGTTGGTGTCTTTGAACCTGCGCGTAAGAAAACTGCGACAGATAAGTGCGACAGTTCAATTCACAAACTTAACAACGGAGGGCGCCCCCCTCTGGTGGGAGGTCAGAGGAATAACACAGTTGATGCCAAAATTAATCAATTATGAAATCTGTCAATCATCAAGTGTAAACTCATGCGTGTGACCATCAACAGTCTGATGATTCATGTTCTTTGTAAGAAAAAATAGTTTGAGAGGCTCTGAATTTTTTTGGGATAAAATAAACATTTCCACAAACTATTCATTTAGACACTTGTTTGATGACAAGATAAGATAATCCTTTATTAGTTTGCAATATTAGAGTCAAAATAGGCGTCAGTAAGTAATAATAAGTAACATGCGATACCGAAGTGTAGGAATAATAATACTTAAGTGTAACAAAATGTTAAAAAATATATAGAAAACTTTGTATGGAATAAAAACCAACACATTCAGTGTAAAACCAAGAACAAATATTTACAGTGTGAGAATGTTTACACTGAATAATTGAAATAGTCTTACATCAATATACTTAGCTCTATTATTCCCCTCCCCCCTGTGCCTCTGGGTAGAGGAAGACAAATAAAAACCTCGTCCAAGATCTCTTCTAATATGATCTTGAAGAGGTGTTATGTAATTTATCTCTAATACTTAAGTCTTGTATCTACAGGATATTGTGATATAATTCATTATCCTCTATCATATATCAGAGGGGAATAGTTTACTTTTTACTCTGCTATATGTGCAGAGAAAATTATATATATACAGTATATAATTAGAGACAACTTGCTGTAATACACATATCATGTACTGGTTAATGCATTGTCCATGTAATAAAATAATCTATACTTACCACTTAAAAATGGTAATTACAGTGATATGTAGCCCTTCAGCCTTCCTCTAAATATGGCTGAGAAATAATTTCTCAAGACAAAATCAATAGCATGATGGTAAAGTAGCAGTGTGTGGGATTAAATGGTATCTAGTGGTGAGGGTGCAGATTGCAACCAACAAAATATTCTATTGTATTTTGATACATGTGGCTGTCGCTGTGACAGTTTCATTTCCCTCTGGAGCTCAATAAAGTTATTTATCTAAATACCCTCATCTCATCATGTTTATTAACATGCACATCCCTGCTACATAAAACAGTTTAATACATATTGAGAAGTTAGAGTCTTAAGTTTGTCCCACAAGTTGTATTTATTTGTTAAGAACGGTCCAGTTTTTCATCCTATGTATTTTATTGAAGCAGAAACTGTTGAAATCATGTCAACACTGAATTTGTTACGTTCAAATATGTAAAAGCCATTTTAACAGTTGTTCTGTAAACATTATCAAAATCAGTCAAGTAACTTAGACAAGTAGTAAGATACGGTAAATCACATCAATTAATTTACATGAAAAACAAATATTCACATTAATAAATCAATTAGGATGAAATAAAAAGTATTCAGAAAGAACATCAACAGCACAAACACAGAGAGTACACTGTATATAAAGTATGTACCATATATGAATGAGGCCTGAAGGAAGCGAAGCACGACACGTCACCAATGAATTAATTGATACATATAAGCGCACAAACTCCCACTGAAGCTGCACTGACAGCGGTTCCCAGTAAACCCCCACACATTCCCGTCAATCCTACATTTCATTACCAACAGTTCACTTTATGCTGTTTACTGCCTTTTAAAGCCGTGCAAAAATAACAAGGGCGAAATGCTTCTTCTGACTTTAAACAAAATAAAATACTTATTGTAGTTGGACCCCTTTAAAAAAAGGTGAGATCGCAACAGAAGGCCTAAACCAAAGTCATGAGGAAGTCCATCATAACACCAATATGAAGGATTCATATCCATCAGTTCAAATCATCATGGATGGATGATTTGAAGAGTTCAGCATCTCCTGAACGTGAACGATGACAACGCTACAAACATGTTCTTTTTAATCTTTCTCCTCCTCGTTCTGTGACCTCAGAATAACAATTGAGAAAATTAAATGTTCTAGATCCATTCATACTAAATTAATTTGTTTAATTTGTCCCCTCCAGCCTTTTGTTCTTAGATACTCAGATCCATTAAGATGTTTCAGGGGTGTTTTTACTTCCTCAACCTTTTATTTTCTCAACAGAAAAATCATGCAGCTGTTAGTCTGAACCTCTGCGTTTCCTGCTAGTTGTTGCATGTTCAGCAGGAAAGAGGAAATTCAAAATATGACAGAACCTCAGATTAATCACAGAAGAAAATGACAAAAATGACAAAATAATCCAAAGATTTGATCAGAATCCTGAGAACAAAGTCAGAAATCAGTTGTTCTGAGTATTGAAACTAATCTCATAGCACATGTTTTTTTAACTGTTCCTAAACTTCCATGTAATTATAAAGTTAACAGTAAACCACCTGTATTAAGCCCACTACTGTATTCAGCCTGTCACAACAGGTCAAGATCCTCAGTAACCCTCTCATCTCCAGGGTTGCGGTCAATTCATTTGTGTTTCAGTTGGTTCAGGAACTAGACTGAATCAAAATATAAATAAAACAAATACATAAACATTTGTAACAGTTTAGATTTAGGTTTTAAATGTCGTGAACTGAAAACGCACTGAACCCAACCTTTCTAACCCTCTGCACAGCTAAGAGTAAAAAAGGCATCCATAGTGTTGTTAGAGATTTGGTTTTAAGGTCAGGCACCAGTATTAGGTTTCTATCAGCTGAGAATATGACACCTTGTCCAGCTTATGCAACACATTTAGATTTATTAGGTTATAGAAGGACTCAGGCATAATTCAGTTTCTCTTATTACTCTCTCTTTGCATTCAGTGGAATTGCACTGTGAACCTCTTTTTACACAATTCTGACAAATCCTGCCAGAGAGAGCAGCAACACAACACATAACCTGTGAGCGTGGGGTTCAGTATATTGAAAGATTTTGTTTTCCACACATGTAGAATATGTTTGATGTATTTTTATCGAGATGATGAATCAAGATCAGAAATGTCAGAGTCATGTGAGGTGAACAAAAGTTAGATGGAATCTATGAACCCTTTGCAAGACCAATTATCTTCCACTTTTCAGTGCGACATTTACCATTTCCTGAAAATAAATAATACTGGTCATTATAAACACAAAGTGTTGTTAAGTTTCCAGCGTCTGTGGCGAGCAGAAATAACATGGAGCTCTGTAACAAACGCTGGCCTCTCTGGTAACATGTAGCTGAGCCTTGGTGAAAGTCTGAAGTGCTGTCGAGATGAGCTCTCATGCAGCTGATGGGCGACCCCGGTCAAAAGAAGGCAGGGATTCATTTTCAGACTGTCGACAGCAAACCCACACCAGAGGACGTAAATAAGCATGCCTTGTTGCTATGGGGAACGGAAGGAGGGGTCAACAAGAAGGAGGGTTGGGTTACTGAGGTCCTGCCCCTCCATCAGGGAGTCTCTGAGCCAATGAGGAGCAGGATCTCGTTGGAGAGGATGAAGGTGAAGAAGTAGACGCATAGGTCAGCAAAGACATCGCCCATCCTCCTGTAGGTATCCATGGAGCGGTTGATGACCTCAGCGGGGATGCCGGACAGCAGCAGGGCAGCGGTTAGCACAGTGGTCTGGGTCTTCTTCTCTACCTGGAGAAACAGGAGTGTGATGCAAAGACACTATGAAACACGTGGCAGCACTAAATGATAATTCTCTTAGTGTTAGACCCTGTTTGATTTTGATTATGGATTATTTATAATTAATTTTATGGTTTAACTAAACATCTTATATCTTAAAAAAAAATGTACTCCCTTATATCAGCATCAGCATTGGACCAATCATTTTTCATTGACAATATGGAAAACAGACAAAGCAACAAACCCATGTGTTGGAAAAGCTAAAGACAGAAAATGACACACATTCCTGCTTGATTAACAACTTTATGTCACGACATCGATGTTTGATGTGATGACATGTTCACCATAAGGACTGGGAGCACGGGGAAACAGTCCAAAGTTCAGAAATAAACCTTCCAGTGCCTCTACAGCTCTACAGCCATCATTACTTCTTTGACATCATCACTAAAACCAAAGAATCTGCATCTCAATAACACTGTTTGATATCATATTAAATAACACAAAAGGCATCAAAAGCAAACTCACCTTTGGAAAGTACTTAGACAACCCCATGTAGGCCAGTTCAAGGGTCAGAAATGGAGCAAAGATAGACTAGAATGAAATAAAATATGAGTCACATCACTGCAGCAACAATACTTCTGTTAGTCAGATTCATCATTATTGAAACATCAACAACACATTGAATGCAACATGAATTTGTCTCTGCACATCTGATTCTGATGATAAAACATCTGCATCTGCTGTAAGTGTGGCCTGGTGGTAGCTAACAATTAATACAAATATTAAATGTCACCTGTGGATG
The DNA here is from genome assembly GCF_024713975.1 of Paralichthys olivaceus. Taxonomy (NCBI): domain Eukaryota; kingdom Metazoa; phylum Chordata; class Actinopteri; order Pleuronectiformes; family Paralichthyidae; genus Paralichthys; species Paralichthys olivaceus. The sequence goes on along the minus strand of NC_091107.1, from coordinate 10,643,941 downwards.
ATACTAGTTAGCTGTTGTAACTTGTGACGGATCTATCAATGCACATAAATTCCTTTAGCGTCTGTGTTGTCATTTGCTATCATGTTAAATTACCATTGTCACAGTCGACATAGTCGTCACAGCAACAAGGTGTCGACAGCAGCAGACTCACCAGATACTTGCAGACGAACACTCTGACAAAGATGGCGAGGAGGACGCTGCCGATGAGCCTGAAGACTCTGAAGGGATCAAACTCCTCTGTCTCCGACTCTCCGTCCTGGGGCGGCTTCTCGTTGGCCAGCTGACCTCGCAGTTTCATGGCATCATCGAAACGAGACAGGTACTTCTGGAGGCCCCTGCGTGGGGACCCACTGATGTCGTCCGATGCCCGCTCCCCCCTGGGTCTCTGCCGGACCCCCATGATGTCATCTTCTATGGACCCTCCGTGTGGCTCACTGCAGTCTGGCAGGGGCGAGCCCCTCCTCTCTGGGGTGGCGCTGTGGGAGCGGCTGCCGAACCCAGAAGCCTCCGGCAGGAAAGGGGACGGCCTCTGTGAAGATGCGGAAGAGGACCACTGCTCCGTTCTGTCAAGATCGAGGTGGAACCGAGGTTCTGTCGGACGCCGAGAGGCTCCTGCTGAGGAAGTTAGAAACATCAGTGATGTCATACTTAATTGTTGAAGTTACTTATCAGGGAAACTTACATTCCAATTTTAAATGTGACACTTCTCGGCTTTTCTTGGTTTCAAATCAATGTAAATTAAAAACATGTATTTTAATGAGGAAATTTTAAATCTTAAATCCAATTTGTGTTATTTCTATGTAAAAAAAAAACTCTGACAAACTTGTTTTTATCTGATCCCAGATCAACTAGTATATAAACTGGTCAAGCAGAAAAACGAAAGTAATGTGATATTTAATGTGATGATTATCAATGTTGACTGATATCTTGATTAAAGAAAAATAGAAGCCAGACATCTGTGAACATTTGCTTTAATGATCTATTGATTCTTTTAATTGATATAATTTCTGTTTGACTGGAAATCAAACAGGTCTGTGAGGAAGCACTGGAATCAGAGAGCTGCTGGTTTGAATCCCAGGCTGGAACCTATGTGCTACACACCAACACGGTTAAAGACATTCAAAACAAACACGGACATGATGTGACAGTTCTCTGCTCGTGGACTGACGTGATGCTCCGACAGCAGGTGACGCAGGTTGCAACAACCGGTGGAGGCAGAACAGACGTTAATGTTAATATTGTTTCATACCGTTGATCTCAGACTCGTTCTTGGTGAAGCCCACGATCCTGTTCATCCTGTCCTCTGAGTTCATGAGCAGCTTCCTCCTGCGGATCTCTGCTCTCCTCTGAGCCGCGGACACCGGACCAGTCTTCTCCTCCGCGGACTCTCCGGACTCCATGTTGAAGTAGACCAGCGACGAACGACCAGTTTATTGTCAGTGGAGCCAAAGGAACGACCCAGCAGTCCGCCGCGGTCAACACAAAGGCCGCAGGTCTCTGAATGAGACGGTAAACACCGCGGGATGGACAAGAGGGGGTCTGCAGCCACAGAGGACGCACGGTGATGACGTCAGGTTGAGCATGACGAGGTGGTTCCTGCGGGTTATCGTCCCTCGGTGTTGACTCACAGGAAACACAGGCCTGACAGATCTGTGCAGGCTAAATCGACGTTTGTTCCCTTCGAAGAGAAACATTATTTAACCCTGCAGTTTGATTATAGAGGCATGTTCACAGCATTACATTTATTTATCATCAGTTTTCCCCCCACTTGTATATATATGTTTTTTAATCTACATGTTCCAAATAAATAAAAAAATGAAATGAAGTAGTAACAACAAACATATTGATAATGGCTGATCAGCTTTAAAAAGTAAGCTACCGAGTTTGAAACTTGTGCTGTTCAATCAATTCAGGACCATTTTTATATTTAAATGTTTTGCATTCTATGATGATTCTGAGGGATTTTGACAAATTAAATTAAAATCAAATTGCTGTTTTCTGTGAAATTGTGCAGAAAACTGTAAATCAGACTCAGGTAATTCATTTTCAGATGAGTTTGATAAGTCTGACCTAAGTTGACATGGAAACACATTTCCCCCTCCACCAAGACCTGCACTGCAAACTTGACTCAGTTCATCACATTTTGACACGGGGCATTTTTCTTTTCAAGATTGAAATATCTGACACTTCTCAAGTCAGCATGTGTTGGTTTTATGAAAAGTCTTGTTGAGCTCCTTTAAGACGTTTACACAAGAAGTTAGTTTCCTGAAGTGTTTTAGAAAACCCTGTTATCTGAGGTTTACAATCAGTTGGTAGGTCTGCACTGTCAAATGTCCCTCGACATCCTGCTCTTACAAATTGTTCAGCTGCCAACAAACTGATTCTATCCGTCATCAGTAAAATGAGAATCTGTTGAACTGCTGAATGTTTTTTAATGAGTCATTGTTTGGTTTTGAGTCATTCCAAGACAAAAAAAAATATTTTTCTGCCCATTTTGCTCGTTGTGAACACATGAAGTCATACGTTATCGGTGTATAAATCCAGGTCAAGTTAAAACTTTATCATTGTTGTCTATTTTGTCCAATATTAAGTCCTGTCCAGTCAAACTCATGTGACTCAAGACCACAGGTCTGTGATTTACTCTGTACAAACACAGGCTATAGTTTTATTTTGATCAGTTTTTTATGAAAGACAATTTTGTGCATGAAGACCAAAACATATGTTTGCTCCTAAATACATTTCTGCTTATATAATACATAGATTACAAACCGTGTATGAAATCAGACCAAATCAAAAACCTTCTGTTCAAGCCCAGTCTAGAGAAATATTGACAATATTGGTCCATATTGTGGTTTTTCGTCTTCATTTCCACTGAATAAACACTGTTAAGCCACCAACACACAAACTACATTTAAAAAGTGCCAAACATTTTATTTTCTTAGCGTCATTTCACCTTGATATTTATCTAAAATCATCCGCATTTTGTCACTTTCATATAATGCAGTCTCTTCATATACAAGTATCAATAAGCATGGTTAAAACAATGGCTTTGTTATGTCTGTGTTAAAGAATTTCCCATATCCTATTATATTAAAATATTTTATATGTAGAGTCTGTATTTAAACAGAGGTTCTATAATAAAAGTGAGTTCCCATACAAGGCAATTATAGAATTTAATCAGATTGGGAGTCTCATAAATTAAACAATCGGAAAAAAAGAAATAAACAAATAGAACAACGATGTCATCAGAGGTGTTCTGCCTGTCCAGAGAGGGAGAAGATGTCAGATCAGACCAATGAAATTACTTTTCACTGCTGAGTCCACACATTCAAGGCAGCGGTGACAGAGAGCTCCATCCGCCTCCACACACTTCAGCCTGTTACCGACAGTGTCTATGGGTTTGTTCGACACACACACTTAAAATGACTGAGAAATAAAAAAGCACACCTTCTGTCTTTTAGGTATGATATCAGAGTGTTGTTAGAGCTCAGGTGTTCTGTATGCAAATACTCCAGGTGACACCCAATAACAGTCTTCAAGCGCAGACACACAAACCCTCCTTAGAAACCTGAAGCAGACACGCATACGAACATACATACATTTGATTTGTTTTGGTAAAGACGAGTGTGCTCTTGGAACAAAAACACATGACACCCTCGCTTTCCTGCAACTATCCAAGCACTACCTTAGTCAGACAGCAATGTTCTATGAGAATAAACACTGAACCTTTCGATCACTGACAAACAAACTTATTATCGTCGGTGTGGATTTCTTGCTGATTTTTCTTCCGATGCATCGCTTCAGCTGGGTAAAAAGTTCCAAAAAAGCATCAAACATGATTCTTTGTCAGACTGTCTTTGCATTGTCTGCCACATTGTTTGATTTGAGTGACACTTCACATCAGTTCAGCGCAGGTTTTTCCTCGGAGATGGTGGATCACAGCTGGAAATGGAGCAAGAGGCATCCTTGAGTCAGCCACACACACACACACACACACACATCATATACATATATACGCACACACATACACTGATGGGCATCCTTGCTTCAGCGTTCCTTCATTTCCACAGTCCCACTGAAGATTATTTGGAGATTTGCTGTTGGAGGTGGAGCAGGAACTCGTAGTACGACAGGGCGGACTCTGTTCGGTCCTCGATCATGTTCTGCATAAAGCTGGCTTTCAGCTGGCTCTCGTCCCTGAGGACACAGAATAAAAGAGGGGGGGACAATTAGAGAGACACTGATTGATTCATTTCAAAATGATAATAAAGGAAATTCAAATCTTGACATTCAATGAAACCGCAGAGGCTCTTTGGATTTAACACCTTTGATTGACACATTAGATCTTGTATGTTTATATCTGCTGGACTTCAGCCTTTAGTAGTTTTTTGATGTCTTCATTGCTGTCTGTCTTTCAGCAGGATTACAGAAAAACTACACAACCCATTTCCATGAAGTTATATAAAGGGTTGGGGCAGGGGCCAAGGAGGAACCCATTAAATTCAGCAGCAGATCCTCTCGAACAAGTGGATACGGGTTTTTCTCTTTCTCCCTGAGCAGCCTTTGATTTATTTTCTTTTAAATTGACTTCAAATTCTGTCGCATGAAACCTCATCTATAACCTCTGTGCCTTATTAGTTTTCGGATTTCCTTTCTGATATTAAATCAGCTGTTTCAGAAGTACCCATACTACTGTTTCTAATACACGTTCTTTTTTGTTACCAACCTGATGACATGCAAAGAGGGGAAGAACGGCCTCTGATCCCTCAGCCAGCCAACGAAAGCCCTGGTTCTCTGCGACTCGGCAGTGTCCAGCTCTGGGAGCATATACTACGAGAGAAGAGCAAGGGTCAACTTTTCATCATCGAGGAGTGCATGAAATGAAAAACACTGTAACTGTGCTGTACTAAAGCTTAATGCTTGATCAGTATTTCACCTTGAAGAAAATCACTATACACACAAGGAAATGTTAAAGTTACACTCAAAGTGTATGAAGGAGCAAAGACCACAGCAGGAGGAAACTGCATGTAGCTGCTTTAACATGAGATTTCCTACCAAGTTTTCAGGCACGGCAGCATAGCTGGGAACTCCCAGGACTTGTGAGAGGAAGTTGGGATGGCAGTTTCGTCCGATCCACAGATAAATGACCTTCAGGAGCAGAATATGGAATATATCATACATGCTCATATATAAATCTTGAGTATAGTAAGAGAGTGCTATGACTCTGAACACTTTCCCACCTCCTTACAGGGGGCTTGAAATATAAGACAAAACTGAAGCTTGTACTGTTTTTATAATATTTCAGCTTCCAAGTAAATTTACATTCAGTTTTACAGTACATTAATTCATAAAAACAGGTGTCTTATAAAAGAAAGATCCATCTGAAAATGTTCTATATCTCTACACGGGACATGTTCACAATTCAGCCTTGAATCAGATATTAGCTTTGTATTTTATGTGAGTTTGTTGAAACGTCTTATTGTCAAACTTACTAATCCAGCGTCCATGAGGAAAGCTCCATCCCTGCTGAGCTTCTCCACAGACAGCTGCTGCACTCTGGGCTGAGGGATTGTCCGCTCGTTGATGTTCAAAGCTCCCTGAGGATGCAGGGAAGAAAAGATTACTCAGTCACAGTGGAAAATTGTTGGAATTACTGTGCCCACTGCCCCAAAAAACCTGATATGGTGAACTGAGAATTGTTCATTAACACAAAAACTTAACCTCCAAATAAACAGTGTCAATCTGATCATGTGATCTATATCATAAGCACACCGAAAGATTAATAAAAACTCTTTGGCCTTCAAAAAAATCCAGGATATTGTTTTTGCTGCTGCATTCACAGAAATCTAGCTGCTCGAGATGTGTAGGTGCTGAGAGTAAATATCCTTCTCACCTCATCGGTCAGGTCGTCGATGCGGTACAGAGCAGGATGTATCATCAGCAAGGTGTAGACCAGTGGCTGGTACTTCAGTTGACACATGGCAAACACTCGGTCATCCAGTCTGGTGCTGGTGCCCGTCCTGAAGGCTTTCTGCACGAGTCACAAACAAACACATGCAACTGCATCAATAAAAGGCTAAACTAGTAAATTCACTTAAAAGAAAAGACAATACTTCAACACATTTATATACTGGGTTGGGCTAAGTGAAGGTAGTGATGGAATAAATTCATGGGTGTAATCAAAAGAGAAATTTAAAATAAAGCCCAAAGTTTTGCCCGACAGAGCAGCTGCTGTATAATGACTGGATGGTGTGAAAAAGCTGACCTGTTTGAGCAGGGCGAGGACGAAAAGGGGGAAGAGTCTGAGGCAGGCCGGGGCCAGTAGGCCGGGCTGCTGGATGGTCAACACAGACTGTCGGTATGACGACAGCGAGTCAATAGCAGCGTTGGTCATCGCATCTCTGGCGTCACTCAGACTGGCCGCCACTGAACGATCCACAGCTGGAGAGAGACACAAGAGAAGGACTGAGCATCTCACATCGTTTCAAGTCGCTATGTGAAGGGTTTTCTGATATTTTGGAAACGTCATAACAGAACTGACAAACATAGATAACAGTGAATTAGTCTCATTCTTCTTCTTGTGATTCTTTGAAGAAAGATTCATTCAAAGTCTATTGTTGACATTGAACTTTGAGAAAATGTGATAAATTTGATCAGCTGTACATTATATTTCTTTTAATGTAACATTGGGCCTTGTAGTATTGTACACAGTAATGGGCTGTTCGGTACAGCTCTGGATTTCAGTAGAAATAAGGCACAAACAACATCACACCCACCTCACATGGTTTGTGACTGAAATGTATAGTTGCAGTTTTCAAAATAACTGATGTTACTCATTCAAAGTAAATGTCAAACTCTTCTGTGCCATGTTCTGAAGAAAGCAAACTGCGAGCACCTGTTCTCAAAGTGAATGTGAGATGAGCCTTGTAATCAGTGGTTGCTAGGCAGCCACAGCTGTCGCTACTCATGTCCATCTGTCAGTGCTAAAAAAAGTGAAGTGGATGAAAACCCTGCAAACCCCCGACTATTTACTGCAACAATTTGATGCTTTATAAAACATCCTTGATGCACTTATAAAAAGTCAGGAATACCAATAGAATACTACATACTACTTATAGAAAATGATTAAATTAAAGCATTCATTGTGATATATAAACTGTGATTATACTTTGCCCCAAATTATGGGCTCCTGCAGCTTTACCAACCTGAATGGAAACAAATAATCTGTTGTGGTAGTTAATTAACACACACAGTATCAGAACATTGCTCATAAAGTCTGCTTCATAGAAAAACTTGAAGAAACAAATTCCTAAATAGTCTCATCTGAGCTGTTCCCTTGAGTAACATGTGGTACATACCCATGCAAGCTAGCAGCCCAGTGATGGCCTGAACATCTGCCCCAGAAAAGATATCTGAAAGAGAGTTGACCACAGGGAGACACAAGGTGTGGACACGAATCCTCCTTTCTCCTGTAAAACAAAATAAATATTTCAATAGAAGACAAAGATTAATTGGATTCAAAAATATATAAAACAACAGTATCTGTGTGCGTGTGTACCTTTGCTGGAGGTGTAAAGCAGGGCGGCCTGAAAAGAGACAGCCTGCATGTCGTCCAGATTTTCCTCGATGGACATTTGAACAGCAAAGCCAGCGTCTGGGTTCACGTTAGGGAGGGACAACAGATCTGTGGAGCGCACAAAGAAGTTTCCGTGGAACGTGTGGATGGACAGACCTGCAGAGAGACAGATGAAATCAGTCAAAACATGATAAAATCAGGATGACGAACACTGATTATTTTTACTTTATTTTTCCTTTCACATCTGAAAATACATATTTAGTTCAATGTTCGACCAAACTCCAGCTCCTGTAATGACGGACCTTTAGTGCAGCGTATCCTCATGACGGCCTCAAAGCCGATCTTCCTGGTTAAGTATCTCTTCAGATCCTTCTGGAAGCACTCCACCTGAGCAGGGTTGTGCTGGTGGTGGTATGACGGGTAATAATAAACGCTCCCTGATGAGTATCTCGAAATACAGCCTGAGAGAAAGAAGGCACATATGAGATGATTGTCCATTTTTAGAAATATACAAAGAAATATACCCAGCATTCCCCTCTCTCTCCTCCTGTAAATGTATCTATCCCTGTTGTGTCTTTACGACCAGAAAATAACCAGAAGGTAAAGATTTATCAAACATGTCAAATTATCATAGATTGAGTTCTTTTAATGTAAACAAACATCAATAATCCAATAAATACTCTTTTGTTCTTCCCTCCCTTTCCCATTCATTCAGTGGAGGACTCACCAAGTGAAGCCAGATCACAGTACTGAGCGCTGAGCAGGAACAGGTCAACAGCCACCTGCTGACCAGAGCAGTCCAGAGCCAGCTTCTTGTAGAAGTCTGTCGCTGGAGATAGATGCTGGATGTCCTGAAAGGAAAACAGGCAGAGCATGATCTAAAAAAGTCTGAACATATTGCAGGTTTTATTGTTTTTATAAACTCATTAATTGTGCCATGTTTGTCAATGTTTTCCTGAGCAGTGAGGGTCTGGCTTGAAATGCCTTAAAGTTTAATACTATGGGGTAAAACACAATTTTTAACAAAACAGCTTTGGGGTGGTTTAAGAGGTTCTTTAGATTACATATTTTTCTGCATCATAATGTTTTGCCTAAATAAACAGAGCTGTTAAAATAGCACTTTAATGAGCTTGGTCAACATTTTTTGTTTTATTTCAAAAAAATGTCTGATGTGACATTGGGAGTTTTAAAATAACATAAGCTGCTGTACAGTTATTTTATTATACTGACTGATCCAACCCACTCATCATTTAAGTCCTGGAGAAACGTCATCATCAGAGCGCCTACCTTGGCAGACGCTCGCTGGTTGGGGTCCTCTCTGGACTGAAGCGCCCCCACACCCAGGTTTGGCAGTTGTGTCTGGAAGACAGACATACGCCCTCCAGTGGGCGACAGCAGCTTGAAGGCTGCTTGCAGAGCTGATCCCAGGGCAGATTGAGTCTCCATAGTCTTTTGAAATAAATTTGGCAGACTCCTCAGCAGATCCTGCACAAGCTGAAAAACAAATACAGGAAGAAGTTTTATTACTCATTATTTAGCCCTGAGGGGAAAACTTTTGTTTGTCATCTTTCATTCATCTGCATGGTAGTCAAGAGCCTAGAACCAAGGTTTTTTAAGGTCTGTCTCATTAAGCACGATCCGTGAATATAGATGAAACACTGTCTTAAATAAACAGTAATTATTAGCGGTACTTAATACACTGTGGAAAGAGAAGAAAACACATCTTTAAATTTTAGCTTACAATGTTAAATTTAATATTGGGCTTGTTTAATCAAGGGGTTTCTTACTTCTTTGCATTCATTGAGGTTTACTAGAAGGCTGTCTGGTGTTGGTAAAAAGATATCTGCAAAACACAAAAAGTTATTGTTTTAACAGACATAATATACACAAAAAAACTTTCTCATGTTACTTCAGTAATGACTCATTTTTAAAATGGATCACGTTTCTGAAAACTGTCGCCAAATGCTGAAGGTAACAGTTCTCTGATAAGAGCTTTCATTACTTCCACCTTTCCTTAGTTATACTGCTATCGGCACTCCCATCATGCACTTAGCACTTCTCTCACTCCCTTTCTCTGCCCTCACTACATGTCACTAACTTTGTGTTTTTTCCCTCCAATACTCTCTCTCTCTCCTTCTCTTTCTTCCTCTCTCTCTGTCTCTGCAGGTATCTCTAACTCCAGATCTGCAAGATTCAGACATCAACAATTAATATTATCTGTATTATTATTATTACATTAACTGTTGGTGCTATCATTAATGATACATTTACATCCATCATTAAAACTCTTATTGTTTTCATTATAGCAACTAGTCTGTCAGAGCTGAAACAAGATGGGTTAGGGTTAGGTTGAGGCAGATGGCGGACCACACTAATTTAGGATTTTTTGGAGGTGCGCGTCAGGCTGCGGCGTAGGTATGCCGTCGACGCGACGCAGAAGCATAAACTCGGCTTTAAGTCTGGTTCTGCGAGAGGTTTCTTCCAGTTAATGATGGATTTTTTCTCTCCAAAGTTTCCTTATAATTCATATGCTTATTGCTATTGTTAATTTTTACAGTTGGCCATGTCTCACCTTCAATGTCAGACACAATGAGCATCTGAGGCTGAGAAAGTCCCTCCTGAAGATTGTAGAAGTGGATGGTGCTGTCGAAGGTGATGAAGCCTACCTTTGTCCGCGAGTCTCCAGGAAGCCTAGGACACATATACACACACCCTTAAATAAATCTAGCACTTTAACTACCATCATCTTAATTTTAAAGCCTCACATAAACTTTGCAGTGAGAGGTCATTCTGCTTCTACTGTGTTATGTTGCTTTACTTTATAGCAATAATTAGAAAAAACTGTTTGCCTATATTTCCCCAGTTTCTAGTAGAAATATTAACATGCTGGCCTACTGCTGAGAAGATAAAGAAAAACATTCACAATTGTTTTCATGAACAACCTTGAATACACTGGTTTATATATAATTGGATATTATACATACGTGTTGATGTTGTCCAGCAGCGACTGACAGAACACATTCAGGTAGCCTGTCTCCACTGCATTGTGGGATACGTCCAGAACAAAGAGGTAAACAGCAGGCTGTGGTGGCCTCAGCTGGACAAAATCAAACATGTTACATAACATGAGGGGGAAAAAATCAACCAAGAGAAACACTGTCAATCACACACTCAGATTACGAGACCATGTGTTGTAGAAAATGAGCCAGCTAAATACTCACCATATACTCTGAAGGAGCAATGAACTCAATAGTGGCGTTCTGGACCTCGGGTCTTTTGTGAGGTTCTCCATACGATCTGCTGACTGGGTTGTACATAAACTCTTCTGGAACTACAGTCAGACACACAAGACCCAGAAAGCTTTTAATGGTAAATATTGGACTGCCCACTTTGTGCATCATTTAATCCTCGATTTAAAGAATTGTATCCATTTAAAATCTCTTTATCCACTGTATTATTTTATAATCATATAAAAAGTAAACGTCATTTTCTTTAATCAGACATTGCACAACATATTACAAACTAAATTGTTTGGTCGATGTTTACAGAATGATCATAAACTTAAAATAATTACGATTATTTGAAAATGTCTTGAATTTATCTAAAAGTGAACAGTTCCGTTCTGTAAATTTGCAGCTTCTACTCCTCCTGGAATAATTATTTTTTTATTATTTTATACACCAAAGACATCAACCATCTCCCCCTCTTACCATCATTGACCCGATAGCATAGGTTGCACTTCCACCTCCTCTGGTCCAGGAAGGAAACAAATGGGTTAATGTAGGTTCTGCAGGACCGACATCTGACGATGGTGCTGGAAGTCACCACAGGAAGTTGCTGCAACAAATAAAAACAAAACCAACCCATGTGATAAGTGCCTCAGGCAAAAATCGATTTCTTGTTGGCAGTTCACAGGAATCGGAAATTCAATAAAGACTTTCTTGTTAATGTCCAAGTTGTGCAACATTTCTGTGGTCTGTTCTCAATCAATGACAGACAAACATAGACTGACACTGACAGATTTTGCCTGAAGGCTAATTAGTCTGATCCTATACTAAAACTGAAGTATTGAGAGAAATGTCAATGTTTAAATAAATAAAAGTCAGATGTAGTTGTTGAATTAAAATCCCTGAAACATAATTGATGAGGTCATAGATGATATTTAAACTTACTCAGGAAGAGTTTCATTGAGGATAACATACTAATCATTACTCCTGGTACCACCTTCTTTCACGCATTAATTCACATCATATGACATCTAATAAATACTGTTATTATACAGAGCTGACATTTACATGGTTATCTAAGTTGATTTACACACACTAACTGATGCGTGTACAATGAACTAATGTGTTACCGTGAGGTCTTTGAATGGGTGGAGCAGGAGGCCCAGCGGCATCTTGGCTTTATTGAGCAATGACTGTGTCTGAGGGATGCTGGTCAGCGTAGAACGGAAAACCCTGGAGACACAAGCACAGAGGGTCAATGCACTTGATGATCACAAAGAGAGATCATGTCATCTCTGGTGATTCGCAGCATACCAGCATGGTATGTGGGTGTGAATAGCATTAACGGATGAATGTATGAGTGATCATCATGAAGTCTATATCCAATAAAATTTCTCAGTGCCATGTTTTAAAATTTAGTCTCAGAACATCATCACCATGAGCAAGTTCATGGTTATGAAATACTGTAAATACTTAACATCACAGTAATATCGGTTTTAAAGAATAATAACATCAGCAAATAAAGGTGTGTCAGACAGACACATACTGTTGGTGTTAGTCCACCATGACTTACTCTGGGTTGCAGTTAATCTTCTGCAGGTCCTGGGGAAGGCAGGGTGTCGGGGCAGGGGTCGGGCTTGGTGGTAGCAAGTTCCTCTCCTGCAGCAGGTTGACAACTCTTAGTGCCTCTGGGGTACTGGACTGGAGGCTCATGGCCGCCAAGGACGGGCTCAGTTGGGCCGGCCCTGGGCCACCAGGTGGCTGAGAGAGGGGGAAACAACTGATCAGTCAATTTATTTACTGAAAACATACAACTGCCAAGTCACTGAGCATGAATGGCCTCCTGCCTCCTATCACAGCCTCCAAATGTGACAACTTTAAGGTCTTAAGGATTTTACATTAAAGAATATTGATGTTGTGCTGCCAAAAAAGCCCAGCAATAAGTCGGATATATCCACAAATCAATGTGATGGTGGTTCTTAAAAAATATATTTGCTGGCAAAAACTTTGTTTGGGTTTATATTCCTGTAAACAATAATGAGTGCATTGCTTAAATAAAACAAACTGAACTGTATGTAGTTCATAAAGTAGAATGAACTGCTCCTCAGTTAGTCGACTTTGCTTCTTTGAGTGTAAATACTCTACTCACATACAAATGCAGCTGTGTCTCAATGACAACTTGACGCTTCCATAGTTGACATAAATGTGAGGGGTTTGTAAGTGTACAAGGTGAAAAGCAAATGCATGACAGTACAGTTCATGCAAAATGCTCTAACAGTACCAAGTAGTACCAGGCTGTAACTTCTCTCTCACCTGCTGGTATGGCTGAGGTGTTTGAGTGTAAGGCTGTGTGGCGCTTTGCATCGCAGGGTGCATGGGGGAGGTGGATTTGTGTGGAGCCGCTGTGTTCTGGTACCCAGGGGGGAGGGAGGGGTAGTGGCCCAAGTGCCGACCAGGTGGTCCGTGCTGGGGAGGACCAGCTGTGGAAGAAAGTTCCATTAATATGAGAAATTATTAAAAAGCCGGCATTCCTGAAAAAGTGTAGCATCTTTAAATTGAGGCTTTAATGGTTTTTTTAATGTTAACAAAAAATTATATGAAAATTATTCATACTGTTGTGGCTCTGGTGGTGTTTTAAACCTATGATACTATATCATTGCAATTTTGTTTATACAATTCAGCACAAATGGTCATGTTACCCCTCGGTATTAGTACTGAGGGGATTTGATAAAAAAGATTCTGAAATAAAATACAGAAATGCTTTGCCTCCTCCAAAAACTGATGATGTGAAACATCTAGGAACATTTACCCATCAACTACAGGTGGTGCTGCTATGAAACTCCACTTTGTGAAGTGTGTGTGTGTGTGTGACACAGAAAGTGTCCTTACCCATTTTGTTGTCAGCATGATTATAGCTGTTTGATGATTGGGGACCATTGCCGGCCATAGCTCCTGTATCAAAGAAAACACAGATGTGATATGAATAATGGATTTCTGTCCCATGTGCCTACCACAGGTGATAGATGTGAAATAAAATAAACTACGGTGCAAGATACAAGATGGACACAAAGGGTTACTAAAACACCAAATAAGTCATCAATACTAATAAAGACACTGATGATGGCCGAGGCTTGTAGGATGTTTATTCAGAGGTCATATGGGAAATAGGGTGAGAGTGGATGAAGGAAAGACAAATAAACTATGAACAAGAACTGCATGTGACCAGGGATGCACTGATACTGGGCTGAAGTAGCCCCATAGACCTACATAACTCTATACCTTTTAGAGATCAAAAAACATAATATTAGTTCAATCATTATTTTCTGCATTTTCCTTGAAAGTAATAGATTGCAGAACTTCTATTTTAGTGAATACAAAAAAGAATTAGTGCTTCCTTGGTTACAATGCAACAACAGCACGGAGAGGAAAGGATGGGCACAACAGCACCGACACAGCATCTAACAGCTACTGACAGATTTGGCCACACCTGGACATTCAATATCCCCCTGCTGGCAGTCGGGCTCAGTGGGGGACTGAGTGCTGTTAACAGCCGCCCCGCACTGAGCTGGCATGTAAAGGAAGGAGGGGAGGGAGGGAAACAACGGAAAGTGATCAGAAAAAAATGGCGGGCTTGTAAAAATGATGAGTTTCTGGCCCAAAGTCATAATTTCATGATCATCGCTGGCAAGGCTCTCACTTTCTGTCATCTTATTAACATCACATATAACAATCATTTCCTAATCTAGGAGAAAAAGTTTGCGCTGAACTTGACCTGCAACATTTTACAAAGTTACAAACCCAAAAATGTAAATAAATACACAGAGTATACAAAATGGTAAATCAATACAAAGCACAAAGTGTCAAGAATAAGAGAAAAATTACCATCAGCTTTGGGTGGAGGAGGTGTGGCATTGGCCACTGGGGGTCCAGTGGGAAGTGGTGTGGGTCTTATAGATGGTGGTGGGCCTGTGGGTGGGGGGCCTGTGGGTGGGGGTCCTGTGGGTGGGGGTCCTGTGGGTGGGGGTCCTGAGGGTGGGGGTCCTGAAGTTGGGGGCCCATAGGCAGGTCTGCTTGGATGGTATGTGTGGGAAGCCATGGGATTCATTGGTGGAGATGCCATGCCTGATGAGAAAGACCTTATTAGGGCTTCCTTCATAGATTTATATACATTTATTTAATAAAGGAGATGTAAAATAATTTTCCTTTGTGATTAATACATTTCTCGTTCAGTGTATACAATTTTATAAATTTGAAAATAATGTTAATCTCACTTACTCTTTACCAGAGTGAAAAAGCAGAAATTCTCTATTTTCAATGTATTTGAGAAGAAATAAATTACTAAAGTTGCTGAAAATGTTTTCGTCAATTGACTTATCGCTTCAGCCATAATTCTGGTGACATTCACCACCATCCTCTCAGGTAAGACTGGGAAGTTAGTGAAGTAATTTAAGAAGAGTTACGACATCTAAAATGTAAAACAAGCGCTCCCTGTGGTGTTGCCAAATATCATGTAAAAGACAGATATCATGCATCAACGTGTTGATGAAACATTAGAAGCTCTGACTGGAGGTGACAACAGCTGATGGCACTGCTGACCCTTAGCCAACTAATGTGAGAACAGTGACAGCCACGTCAATATCTGCTGACAAACCAGCCAGTTCAAAAGTCTCTGGACAGAAGCATGTTCACTTTTGTGTATATACAGTGAAGCTAAAGACTGCAGACATGGTATATTTAAATGCACATGTTGATCTTTCTAACAGTAGTGACACAAAATTGTAACCGCGAAACCCAACATGAAATTGGATCTCTAGACTAACATCTCCAATTTTAGGGAACACGAATAATGTATTCATTAGATTATAAAATAGAGATTAGACTGAGATGAAGCATGTGATCACTAAACTTACTTTATTACAAATTGTGCACAGTCCATTTTATATTTGGTCTGGGACATTTTACCTTTATTTTAAATTAGAGCCTGATCGATAAATCAACTGATATGAGCCTTTCAAAGACATCGGTATCAGCGTTTAGGTTTACTGAAATCCACTGGTTTAAAAACCTGTATTTCCCCAAATAAACAATGCAGAAGAGATGTGCATTTGTGTTTACATTTTACATAAACAAATTATGCTACATTTGCCACATGGGTTTTATAAAGACATCTTAAGAATCGTGCCAATTTATATATAAATATATATTGCTGATACATTAGTTTCCCCATCTGTCTACAAAAATCTTTATTGGTTTGCTTTATTCTGAGTCATCTTACTGCAGAATTTCTTATTGACTTAATACTGGAGACTAAAACACATGGAACTAAATTATTGACCGTTCAGCAGAACACTTTAGAGTAAGAAACGTTCAATCAATTATTGAGGTTGGTGGAGAAATGTCTGATATTTTAGAATTGCTGTAAAATGTCACAGATTTTAATATAAAGTCAACAAAGTATACGTCTCCACAAAGACCAAATACATTCTCACTGTTACCACTGTACTGGGTGGATGTATCCTGATGGTGCTTCTGGTGCAAAGGTCACCGAACTCAAGTAGACTCTTATTGATGGTGTGGGGGGTGTGAATATGAGCAGGAATTTTCAAGGAAATCTGATCATGAGACATGCTGGCAGCACACAGACTGAAGCAGTCACGTGACCTCTGCTTCTATTGGGGAAGTAATGCTCTTAGGATAGTCTTAACACACACAAAAAAAACAAGGTTCCTTACAAAATGCTATGACAAATCATTCAAGATGCTGTGGTCACAGATTACACAACCAGATTCTATCAGGCTCATATCACTGAGCAAAGCCTGATCCTTCAGAGAAAACAATGATGACTACTTCTTAAGATTCTCTCTCACAGGTCTTTTGTTTCTGACACCGAGCTAGTACTTCTCAGTGGACTGTACCTTTCAAACCCTAAAATTAAACAGCTACATGATGCTACAATAGCCTCAAGAGATATAATTGTGACCATTTTGCTAATATCAGTTGAAACAATTCTCAACAATACAACCGCAGCAGAAACTGAATTTGAGATTTGGTTCTTTCCTAAAAAGCTGTATCATACTACTACATTAAAATCACTCTAGAAAAAATAAAATTCTTATTTGAACTTTGTACAAATTCAGTGTCAAAGAGTTTCTGGGCGGGAGCCAGAGGCAGAAGTCAGCCAACATGTTCTGTGGCGGAGCAGAGGGCAATGTCCAGCTCCAACATATCAGCATTCTAGATATGAATATCTGCAGCATGTCACTGAAAGAAGACAAGACACTATTCACACTGTAATACAATTATCGGAATGGGTCAAGGTGGATATGTATCCATTTAGAAATATATAGTCTATGTTTAGTCTATGCAATTAAATAAATTGGTTAGGAGTTGAGGCGCATCAAGATTAATTGGCTAAAGTTCACTGGTGTGAGGGATGATTTATCTTTTTATTGATTTGACCTAAGGAGTGCCTGTATCATTATCAACTCATTTATTACTACTAACTGTGAAGTGTTGACTCATCTTCATGTAACTATTCCACTCTTCATTTGAAAATAAAATTGTGTTGTGTATTTACTTACAGCTAGTGTAACATGTTTAGCTTTGAGTGGAGCTTTTGTGCTCCTACCTGGCTGGTTGTATCCTTGCAGACTGGTAGGGGGCATCCCGGGGCCTGAGCTGTATGCTGCTGATGACAGTGGTGGCGGTGGCACTGTTGAACTTGAAGTTGGGTTCACATGATTTGCCACAGGGCCGCGGGGAGGCGTGCTTGTGGAATTGGGTGGCCCCATTGGTGGGGGAGCTGTGTTGTACTGCCATGATGGAGCCATGGGCTGCAGCTGCTGGGGGTTTGGATAGTAGCTACTAGAGGATGCTGCAGAAGGAGGCGGTGTGGCCTGTGCATGGGACAGCCTGGGACCAGGGCTGGCAGACTGAGGAGGGGTTTGTGATGGAGGAATACCCATTGGAGACCTGGTCAGCAATGGCTGACCTGGGGGAGCTTGGTAGGAAGTTGGTGGTGGACCAGGCTGGTAGGAGCTGACTGGGGGAGCAGGCTGATATGCGCCAGAGGGGTAAAGTCCAGGGCCAGGGTGTACGGGAGCTTTGGACTGCATTGGATTGTAGATTGGTTGGTGGGTCATGCCATAGCTGACCCCTGGCAGCTGCTGTAAGGCAACTGGATTCTGTGATGGACCTAAAGACAAACAGAAGACAAATATAGGAAAATAAGGGGCATTTCAAAAAACTATTTGGGCAACTTTAGATGTCAGCATCATGTTGACCATTTTTCTTTCTTTCAAACCATTCACTAGCAGTGCTGTCACTGTGTTGAAGGAAAAAAAACAGTTGGGCTCCATCTTATGTACCAGATGCCAAAAAGTGCACAAGGGTTGCAGTTTTCTAGGTTGCACTCTTCTCATGCTTGAGCAGAGCCATTTCTATAAGGTAAAATGCTTAAAAATCAAGCCATTACCCTTTCAGACAGATCAACAGTATTACAGATTCCTTGTCTGAAAAAGGTTTTTGTTCGTAAACCAAGTAAGTGGCTTTTAATTAAAGCAAATCCTTGGGTTTAAATATGTTCAAAAGGATATATGAAAAACAGATGGCAGAGAAACGTAGTGACGACACTGGGTGAAAAGCCCTTAGATCCACTCAATGACCAATAAACTGACAGCTCAGGGTCTAATCTCTTTACCTGGATTTAATTCAACATGATCTGCCCTCAATTACAGAAGGTGTGGGGCTCTGAACAAAGTCTGGCCTTATCATACTAAACACAGCAGCAGAACAAATAAGGATAGCAGATTTCAATTTCATAGATTTAAATATATCTGTTTGGTATATCCCAAATGCCACATGCAAATACCAAGACCTATGGAACAAGATCTCGCCAATAGCAAAACAACCTGATTTAAAAAATTCTTATCAAATCATCAATAGGAAAAAAGAAACAAAATGACAATCCAAGTCAATAAATGCATTACCTAAATAAGCCAACAGGTTTCATTGCTTTAACAGCAACCACAATGTACTGTTGCTCGGACCCAATCAAAGAATACGCAATTCACCACTTTCCATTTGAATCCCACTCTACATAAATGGAAGCAAAGCTAAATCAGTGGAGTGAAAGGGGATTAGAAAACAACTCTTCTCAGTGAGCAAAGATGGATGAAGACACATAATCCGATGCAAATCTCTGTCCTTCCTGTTAGCGATGAAATTTTAAGAACTAAAGCTCCTCGTCAGTTACAGATCCCGTAGGGAGGAATCAGACCTCTCAGCCAATCAAAAATCCGCCCAGTGCCAGATAAATCATCATGGAAGTTTGAATAAATGGGGAAAAAGAGTAAACAGTGAGTATTTGATAAATGTCTGTCGGTAGAACTTAAACTCCAACTCATATAGATTTAAGGTGCGATACTTAAATTATTATTTTTTAAAGTATTGTCAACATTTAACTGCTGCCAGTGAAGTGTTTTGTATTCTTCTATTATTAAACACCTAATAAAATAGCTTAGAACTTTGAAAAGGGCAGACTGACATCATTATTATTGAAAGTACATACTTATAAGATGTCTGAGGAAGCCTATACTATTGTAGGGCAGAAAATGTAAGTAGATGAAAAGAGAGTAAGTGTGAGCATTAGCAAGCTTATAGTAAGTAGCTTAACTACAGCTACACTCAGTCTATGAAACCTAAGGCTGTATTAAGTTATGGTCAGCAATTGTGGTAATTACATACGACATGCAGCGCTGTATAAATCACATACATGCAGATGACTTTCTCATGACTGCTTAATTTGATGTGTTCATTCACCTACAAATATAGCTGCATGATTTTCTTCTCTTCTTCTGTTTCACTATTTCCATTTCTCTCTTCCTTTCCAACAAATTAACCATCAGTCTGTGACAACAACAAACTAGCTGTCAGTTATTCTTTCCAAGTGTAGTTTATCTGTACAGCTGCTGGATGTCTGTCTGTTTGTTCAAATAATAATTTGTTAATGTCCATTTTGCTTCCTCAATAAAACAAGATAAAGGGCAAAAAATCAATGACATTTAATTACATGTATTCATGATAAGTTCGGCTTCTCCGACACATACCTTGTTCAGTGATTGATCAGAGGTGGGTTAGCTTCATTTAATGACATCTCAATCAAAGGGAGATAAGAAAAAGATAACGGGGAGATGTAGCTGGAACATGAGACTCAAATGTATCTACAACTTTAGAAGAACTTCGTGCTTCATGTGCAGTGTACAAAATAACAGACTCTGTACAAGATTACACTCTGATCATGGATGCCACAGACTGATTTCCCCTGAGTGTTTATGGGAACCCGTTAGACGTGTGGTAGTAATGCCAGACTTGGATGTTTTGGTGTTGGAGGATGGTGGAGACAGCACTGCAGCAACATATCTGGATCATCCCCAATGTGCCACATGTACAGTAAAACGAACAACAGCTGTTTAACCTGCTAAAGATCCGAATTGCGCAACAAAGAGAGTTCTTATAATAACAGTTAATCACGAGCAATGAAACCTCACAATAAAATACCTCAGGAGACAACAGTCAAAGCTCGTTAATTTAAATATGACAGGAAACGACAGGCTAGCCGGTTAGCTTGACACGAGATTACAGATGCTAACAATGTGGCAATAATAATCACCCATATGTTAGCTTTTACCACCTGATGCATGTTTACCGTTTAGTTCGTCAACATGTTAGTGTCCCAACTCCGTGAACCAAAACCAGTTGATAAGGAGAAGATAGTTAGGGAGCAAGTTAGCAGTACTTAGCTTACTTTGGTGGCAGCAACTATTTTAGTCATCTTAAGTCACTAAGGTAACACGGGTCGAGATTAACCGAAGCTATCCCAGTATGAGTCCAACTGACAGCTAGCTCCTGCTCGGCTACTTTAAGTTACTGAGCAAAGCTGTTAGCAAATAGCCGCAGGGACAGGATCCAACACCTGCTAATAGTGTTAGCTTGTTACGCCGAGAGCTTCGCCGCCTCGTTTTAACTTCACTAAATTGTAAAAGTCACTCACCGTTCGCATATGCCTGTCCCGACCCCGTCCCATTCTGAGAGTTGAACCCCGCAGTTGACATCTTGAAACGGACACCAGGAGCTAATTTAGAGGTGCTGGGTTGGCTAAATAGCTAGCTGCGTCTTTAGCTAGCTAACTAGCTGGCAGTCGCGGGGGTGACGGTCAAACCTGTGGCTCTGTCGGTGTGGCGTTCAGTCAAAGCGTCGTTAACAGCGACGTTTATTACTTTCTTTTATTTAAAACAAAAAAGTTGACGAGCTAACTTGCTGGCGATCACAGGGCCATGGCTCCTGAAATCGAAACCCCGTTGGACGAGCTACGGGTGAGGCCTCGTCAGTAACTGTGAGACGCTTCTCCTCTTTCGCCGGAAGTTGGGATCACCCAGCAGGATCAGCGTAGAAACTGTCGGGCATGCGCAGTGTGTACACGTGGCATTTCCTCCGGTGCTCCCGACTTTACAAGCGTACCGGACACAGAGGAGGTGATTTATATGTCCGCTTCATTACCAGACTTCATGCTCAACCACTATTTTTCATAAATATTTGGTCAATTTTATTGAATTATTTGATTTGTTAATGAATGTCTCGTGAAAGAGGGGCAGATCTTGTCTACTCCTTTTCATTCAAGATTTGCTAATTTGTGTGAACATTTAAATTGTTTTGTTTGGTTGATGAATGAATGAACTCATCAATAAAAAATATACATGTAACATAAATTTGGTGTGTTGTGACTGAATTGCCCATCCAGGATTTATACGATCACCAGAGTAATACCCACCCTTGAAGTCTTATAAAGCCTGGCTAAATTATTTGATTCTTGACTTTTCCAGCAGCAAAGTAAATGCTATTCACAAACAAGCAGGGGCACTGCCTTTTTGAGGTTTTGTTTAATCTCTTCAAACAAGACATACATCGCATAATAAGATCAAATATGAGTAATATGTGTCTTTAAATGGAAACTGTAGGTTAAAGCCACATTGCCTAGCAGTAGAGGATTGGTAGGATATCACCTATGACATTTATTTAATGTAACTTACTCCATGAAGCTCCAGGAAACCAAGTTTGAGGACATTTGGGAGAAAAGTTATATGTAAAGATAAAGTTATATTTCCCTAAAACGCCATTATTTTGTCTAAATTGTTTTTACACACTAAAGAACAATTTATGTGTGAAAGTATGGGTATGTATGCGTATTCTGTTTATTTCTTTATTATATTATAGTTAATGTTTTATTTCCCCCACACTTAAGTGAAAGAAACACCCTTTGTTACATGTATTTACTTTAAAACTAAGCCGAGCAATGTATCACTCTGTAAAAGGTACATAGATGATGATGACTGCGTGAAGTGTAAACAATAAGTGACTCCAAATAAATAAGAATAAAATAGGAACCGTAGATCCTCTGTGTAGTGCAGTTGCCCTGTCGGAGGGGTGAGTGTGAAACAACAACAGGAAGCGGCAGGGCAGAGTTTGGGGAGTAGCTGCTCAGCCATTGCAGCTTCGTGGCTCAGCAACAAAACACGAAAAAGCAGAGGAAGACCTGGCAGCCCTCAGGCCCTCTTTTTCTGACCGGGAGACTAACTTACATGTGTAGACGAGCAAACACACACGTTGAACTAGTCTGCACCTGAACAACGGGTAAGTGTTTTACACATTTTTCTCCTGATAACCTGAAAAAAAAAAGTCTAATGTGAGCGGTCGGTGTCTCGGCTAGCGAATCACCCCGGCTGCTAACGATGCTACGTTAGCATTGCTAACACCAAGTTGGCTAACTCGCGTATTATCTAAGAGCCTCTGGACAGATGTTAGCTATTGAGCCACGAGTTTATGTTTTATTAATACCCGTCTTTATCAGTATAAGACAGATGTCTCTTACGCCACCACACGACTCTGTTGTTTTAAACGGGGAGTATTTCTCCAGCTAACTGCTAATTAGCCGACGTAGTCAGAAACCACTCGATGCAACGTCGCCTCTTCAGATTGTGACACGTAGCTAGTGGCTTCCTGCTAGCCGTCCCGTTAGTCGGCCTCTCCCCGGCTATTCACGAAATACACCTAATTCAACACATCTAACTTTTATTTCGCTGCTATTATTCCGGTATTTGGGCCTTTTGTCCTTGTTCTCCCAGCGGAGAACCCGGCGGAGATCAACGATCCATGAAACGTTAGCCGCTAGCGTAAAAGTTAGCTAACTTCACTGCTACGTTGACAGTGGCTGTGTTAACCGGACTGATGTGACAGGCGACTCACACTGCTTTCGGTATCTTCACTGTATTTTGGAGTCATTATCGACGGCCTGAGAATCAACAGGCACACTTTGTCTTCAGGGAAGGAAATGTCTTTATTATAATTCATGAGCTAAACATCTGAAGTCAATAAATATGACTTCAATGTCAACACGATTTTATAGTGAAAGAACACGTGAAACAATGCCCATCTCTGATATTTACACATAGCGACAGTGTGTTTGACTCAGGGCTTCTCTGGTCAAGTTCATCTCTAATCTTAACCCGACAACCTGAAATGTATATCTCATCTTTTTTTCACCGTCATTTTAATCCAGAGACACAATGATTTTTTGATTATTCATTTAGTTATTTAAAGTGAAAGTCATCTGAAAATAATTTGATAACATTATCAGCATTTACAAATAACATTAGAGTAATACTTTGGCTCCAGCTCCCCTCATGACCCTCAAAGGAAAAGTGGTATAAGTAATGATGGATGGATTATATTAAATAACTTAATATTGGTTATTTTTTGTTTTGGACTGTTGATTGATTAAAACATGTTTCATAGTGACATCAGTTTATTCTCTAGGATGCTGTCAATGACACTTCACTTTTTTCTTCACGTGGTTGGTTCCGCTTGTTGTACATTTTGGCCCGTGTTTGACGGTGGTTGTTGTCGGTTACTGTAAAATTGCTTCACATTCACAGCTGCATCACGCTACACGTGGGAGCGTCAGACTGTAACGCCTGCCCACAGTGTTGCCAATAGGACAGCAGCATAGCTGCAGCTGACGTGTAGTTCAGCTGTATTTGTGTGGTCTTGACCTTTGTATACTTTATACTTTAGTCCTGGAGTTGTTTGCACTTTACGTAACTAGGGATAGAGGTCAGGACATGCCTACTTTTTTCTGTTGTCTCTTAAGCCGTCATAGAAGAAATTAGATTTGTATGTGTTTGTGTCTTTGATGGATTGAACACTGTGGTTTCATGTTTCCTTTGGTTACAAAAGGAAGTTTGTTAACTTTTTCTGACCCATTTTCTCAGATTTCCACAAAACTTGACTAGTGAACAAAAGAAAAGCGCTGAATAAGCTGTTACATGTAGCAAGTCAGGGATCTGATTTCACACACTTACAGCAATCCTATATCTGATCCATTTTATTTTGATTGAAAAACAATCTAATTTGCTTATCTTGAAAGGCTTAAGACCTGGCTTCATTTCCAAGGCCCTTGCAGATGGCTCTCGTTGAATCAAACACTCATGTTGCCTGTTGAGGAGCTGTCAGATGTGATCAGTGCTCTGAATGTTCTGTCCTCCTGTCCAAAGACTCCTACTGGAACAAGCTAATCATTGGCTGTAGAGAGCCAGTCATTGTCCTTATCACCACTTGCCAATAGCTGTCTGATAAGTCATGGTAGGACTTGTATTCATAGAAAGTGTCATCACTTTTTTTGAGGGGTGCTGATTGGTAGTTAATGATCTAATTATTTGTCTCCTGTTGTGTGATGCTTGCGTTTTATTTATTTATTTTGTGCAGCATACGTAATATCTCTGATCATGAGAACAAAGATGAAGAATAATGTCACAGAAAGCCTGCGTACAAAAAAATAAATAAACATAGCAAGCCACTGATACATATTCAGAGGAGCAATGGGTAAAGGTGTAGATATAATTTTCGTATATTTTTCGGTATTTTTCTGCTTGTACTGTGTCAGTTTTTGTTTTCTTACCTCTGTTTTTTCCCATTTTTCAGGATTCAACAGCTCTGGATATGTCATCCCTATTGGATTGGATTTATAGTGGAGTCAGTTGCGCACTACAGTTTTTAGGTGAGTCCTGATGAACACACATACTATCTCACAAGAAAACAGGAATGTAATATTGAAGGCCTCGAATTTTTACAATTTTGACTGTTTTTGTAGGTTAAGTCATTTCTTAAAATGTTAAAAGTCTGATATAACACAACAAATGAAGTTGTAATTTGATTAATGTCTTCAGTGATTACATGAAGACCTTAAATTGAGAAAGCTACTGGGCTGTCTTATACCTCAGTGATCAGGATTACAGCACAATGCAGGGCTAAGACTGTCATGCACGATTGTAGGCTTTGTTCCTTGACATCCTTTCCTGTTTTGGGGGAAATTGATTGGAAGGTAAAGTTTCTCTAAAAGTGTTTGTTTACTTTGTGCCTGCAGACACAAATCTGAAACACAAACACCTTGATGCTTCAGCAGATGCCACACCTTAACAGCAGATCAACACTACAAAATGTTACCCAATAAAACCTTTTCTGCAAATTTGCGACAAAACACATAAGGTTATTACACAATCAAAGAAATGACAAGGCCCCTTTCACTGGGGCTGCACATTATATCTAAAATATACCATCATCGCAATATCAACATGAGCGAGATCCATATTGCAAAAGACTGCTTGATTATCTAGTCTCTCTCTCTCTCTCTCTCTCTCTCGCTACACGTTGATTTGTTTGAAATGACGCCACAATATCAACACTGATCATCACATAATGATCAATACTTCTCTTAAATGAGTTAATTCTTTCTTCAGAGCCGGAGAAATGCAGCGCACTCGGTTTGATTTGATTCAGTTGGAAGTGCGCAGAGTAAATGATAGAGACATAGGGAGGAGCAGTGACAGAGCTGGTAAAAACTGTGAAACATAACTTTTTACGATCCAAACATGTATGAAAAGACGATAAATGATCATTGTAAGTGGACTGCATGGCTCCCTGGGTGTCTGCCGTGGACTTTTTTTTGGCACCACGGCCGGGCTGTGCGTCTTCTCCTTCGGGCTGTGGAACTGTCCGTGGTCCCTGCATCCATAGCCAGGTATATATATATATAGACTTAAACACTGTATACTTAAGCGCGTTTGTTTATTTATCGCAAGTCATATCATCATGGCAACATTCAAGCGCGTTATTGCATATCGCAATATATTGCAATATCTTTTCTCAATATTGTGCAGCCCTACCTTTCACACTGACCAACTTCTAATGTGGTCCACGAGCTGAGAAATTAATGGAGCAATCACACTCTTCCTTTCTGTGTGTCTTGATTGGGCATCCACCTCCTTGGTCCGAGCACTAGCACAAGCTGGTTTATGGGTTTGGTTCCCGTTGAAGCCACACATGTGATTTACAGTTCTGTGTGTCAGGTAATGGCACTTAAAGGAAAACATCTTCCAGAAACAGTGTTTATTTTAAATCTATTAGAAACTCTTCACCAGATGTTCTTCTCACCAGCTCCTCTTTAGTTTCTGTGAGAGCTGCTTCTGTGACGCAGTTGTTCCTGTTCTCCCTGTCAGACAGGTTGCATAGAGCTGTTGACTAATGGTGACACCTATTCTAGCTCACTCAGTCAGAAATTTTACAAATATACTGGATATCTCCAGGCTGACTCATAGAGTTGAACTCAATGCATTTTAATCTCTTCATTAAAGTTCAGAAAGGTGTGACCCTGTACCTGTCCTGTGCCGATCTGTCAGAATGGACAGTGGGGCTAAAAAGTTTCCCTTTAAACTATAAAGGCTATATTATTAAGATATTTATTTGCAACAAACAATTACATTTTCTTTATGAAGTTCAAAATCTTTTTTGTATTTTTATATAGTTATTTAATTACAATTACATTTCGTTATCATAAGGGTTTGAAAACATCTTAGAAATTATTGACAACAACAAAAAATTACATATTGTTATCGGTATTACTCATTAATATCAGAATTGGTGCCCAAAAATGTATATAAAGCTTAAATTTGGAATCAAAGTGAATTCTATGGTGAAGAATAGAGTTTTTAAAGTATAACTAAATGGTATTCCTATACAAAAGAGAATCAATAACTTTTTCACTCTCATAGTTTACCAAGGACACTATACTGTATGTGTAAAACTACTACATGTCTGAGAACAAGTCTTACCTTGAGTTGCATTTTGTGCTGTTAAAACCATGACAAACCATGAAAATTGGACTGATTACATTAGTTCAAATCTGGTTAGGGTTTCTTGATGTGTGAAATTTCTAAAGACTGATGTTACAAGACAATATTATGATGCGGCCCATCTAAAATATTTCTATTATCCAGGCTTGAATTCTGAGATGCTTCCCTTTTTTTTCCAGGACTGTACAAGAAATCCGGCAAGTTAGTATTTCTTGGCCTGGACAATGGTGGCAAAACAACGCTACTGCACATGCTCAAAGATGACAGATTGGGACAGCATGTGCCAACTTTACATCCAAGTGAGTTGGAGATTCTCTCTGAAACATGCACATTACACACAGTTTCATTCAGTTATGTATTAAAAGCCACCCATGCAAAAAAAAAAAACAGCCTGATTATTCATAACACCTTTTTATCAATTTTTGAATGAACATGTTTAAAAAGTCCTGTTGAAATTTCTTATATTAATTCATGATTTACACATGTAAATACACTAAGCAGTTGTTTATCAGTGAGTTTTTAGAGAGGCTGAATTTTTCTGATTTGTCGATGATCACTTTCTCTCCTCCAGCCTCAGAAGAGCTGACGATTGCTGGCATGACCTTCACCACCTTCGACCTGGGAGGCCACGCACAAGGTGTGTGAACGGGGGGGAGCGTTATATAATCACAACATGTATTAGTGATGATCTGATACCACTTCTTCACCACTGATTGGACA
This sequence comes from Paralichthys olivaceus, assembly GCF_024713975.1. Lineage (NCBI taxonomy): Eukaryota > Metazoa > Chordata > Actinopteri > Pleuronectiformes > Paralichthyidae > Paralichthys > Paralichthys olivaceus. Next base: position 10,616,177 of record NC_091107.1, on the reverse strand, counting down.
GTTGAATAACATTATAGAGATGGACTGAAAAGTTACACGAACAGAAAAAAAACAGCATACAAAAGATTCTATCAACACACTTGCTAATATAAGGTCAATATAATACACGACTAAAGTAGACAGACCAGACTATAAAATTCATGTTTGCTTTTGTTCACACAGCCCGCAGAGTGTGGAAAAACTACCTCCCTGCCATTAATGGCATTGTCTTCCTTGTGGATTGTGCGGACCACGTGAGATTGGCTGAATCAAAAGCAGAACTTGTTGTAAGTACCCACAATCTGCTTGGTGACCATCGCACAATGCCATCAGTACTCATTATTGGTGAACTATTTCTTCACTGATGTTAATAGCACCATTAAATGTGATATAGTGGTGGGTTAGTTGTTGTAAGAATTGTGTTAAATTTGGTGATTTTTAAAGATAAAAACTTCTGTGTGTTGTTTTCTCATCAGTTGTATCAATAAACAGCGGTATAGTGAACAAAATATTTAATGTAAAACCATCTTCTTTAAATGTAAGAAATTGTTACGATAGAAGTAAATTATATCTACAAAACGTCTAGAAGACACTTAATATTATTCAAACAAACACAATATCACATGCAACATCATGTGTCATTTTCTTATAATCCAAACATTAATCATACTTTGTCTTCCCTCCCAGGCATTAATGACAGATGAGACCATCGGAAATGTGCCTATTCTGGTCTTGGGAAACAAAATTGACAGATCAGAAGCCATCAGTGAGGAGAACCTGAGGGAATTTTTTGGATTGTTTGGACAGACGACAGGCAAGGTAAGTGGACACAAACAGCTTTATGTCAGCACACTACATTGTACCTCATATTAGAAATCTTAAACTTATCTACTTATAGGAAAGGAGTCAGTTGCTTTTTTAGCAGGTATAAACATGTTTTTAACAACTTGTGGATACCCTCTAGTTTTGTTGTAAATCATCGTAGACTAACACAGTGAGTGTATGTAATAAACCTCCACTTGAGCTATGGTTTTCAAACAGACTCCTGCCTGGTCCATTTTGTACACTGTAGGCTTAAATAAGTATCAAGTTCAGTTTACAGTGACATTTGTTCCTCGCACGAGCTTCGGTCTTTACCCTCCGTCAAGCCAAAGAATCAGTTAACAGCCATTTCACAAATTCAAGAAATGTTTTGTTTTCCTGCTTTTTTTCTCAGGGCAACATTCCAATGAAAGAGCTGAACACAAGACCACTGGAGGTGTTCATGTGCAGTGTGTTGAAGAGGCAGGGGTACGGCGAGGGCTTCCGCTGGCTCTCACAGTACATCGACTAAAGAAGCCGAAACATACCGACACCACCACCATCAGGGGGCGCTAAACTCAACCACTCAAGACGCCCACTGTTGCCACCAGTACCATCATACTCAGCCCCATGTTTGGTTAAACAAATGCCTCCACCTTTAGAGAAACCAGTACAACTTGATCCCAATAGACTTTTATTGGTCGAACATTTGGTTCTGCACTTACAACATTCATACCTTTATGCGCACACATGACATACACACACACACACATACACACATACATACACACACACACACACACATTTCCATCTCTCTGTCTGTTTTAAGAGAGAAACATAGCATTGGTTCCACAGCAAAGGGTGTTCAAATTTAAATGGATGAATCTTTTCTATATTGTCGTTTGCTGCCCTGTCTCCCTCCCTGCCATCTGTTGAGTGTGATGATAGACGCATTATAACTGTAAATCTGTACAAATATCAGAAACCTCTGGCGCCTCTTTCCCCCTCTCATCTCATCTTCAGCAATGACAGAGAGCAACATAGTTGTTAACATCACACACTTTTTTTAACAGTAAAGACATTCATTCAACATTGTATTCAATCACTGTTTTTCTTTGTCCTTTTTATTCTTCTTTATTCCCCACATGATTTGAATAAATGTGTCACATACACAGCCCTCACTATAGACATGTGGCTGTTTCACACATTTATTTAAATGGACCAGTGCATTTATCACAGTGATCCATTTCTTTAGGATACCTGGAAGTTAAAGTATTCCTCCAGACTCCTCTATCTTGTGGGCACAGTAGTAATGGTGAACTGTGGGCTCCCTTTTTTTTAAATAAAAAAAGACACATGGGTGGCAGCGAAGCAATGGGTGGCGAATTTTAATAGAAAATAATTACCGGCTATAACCCAAGCAAGGTTTTATGAAATCGTGTAGATAGCACAGTGGTCAGTTGAGGCAAAGAAAACTATTTAAGTAAATGAAGCCTTTGAATAAATAGATAATAACATGCAGTGAGAGATGAAGGCAGGAAAATAGGGATGGATGTAACATCAAGTAGTAGTTGACATTAATTGCTCATCCTGTTGTATTTTGCAGCGCAGACCTTTTTACAGGGTGAATCTAGTCACTAAGGGTAGAAAAATAAGGACACAATCCCATAGTGGGAACAGGTAGTTAGGCTTATGACACCTCTAAGAAAGGGACCATGTATATATGAAATGTACACGAACATCGTACATGGATTTTGTATTTATCAGTGGTATCCTTTGATCTATGTGCATTACCAGAACCTATTATGCATGCCTTGTTCTTTTGATTTTTAATGACCATTACTCCAGAGTACAGCAGGAGGGAAGAAGATGCCAAAATTTACATTGAGAGCTGATTATCATGTTTTGTTTGTTTTTCTTTCTTTTTTACGGAAACAATGGAATTGTGCGTAATACATACTTTTTCTGTCCCTGTCTCTGTGTCTCTTTCATTCCCTCATGACTACGTGATGAGCTGTTCCAACAAGGGTGGGACTTGCTGTTGTTTGCATCAAAAAATGTAATAAATGTTTGCAATGAATAACAGGCTTTAACATTGATCCACAATGAAGACTGATTCTTTTTGTCACTTTTGTCTTGGGTGAGATCAGTGATGCTCCAGTGCGACAGTATGGAAAATAATCCACTACAAGTTCATAACAAATCCCACTTTAATTAGAATTAATATTGATGCATCAATGCATAAGCAGCAATTAATGATAGTGCCATAGTTAAGAGGAGAAAATCAATTTTGATGGAACTGCTAACAACTCAATGACAACTGAAACAAGTGGCCCCAAGTTGACGCAGTTTATGGAGGAAAGGTACAAAGAAGCTGGTGTATTAAATTGTAAACTATTACTCTGAAAAGTAAGGACCTTAAATGGAAATACACAAGTAAAATATCAAAATTGTGCTTAAACGTATTACTTGAGTAAGTATAGTTACTTTACATCATGTGTGAGATGACTAATGTTTAATCATAAGTTATATATCAGGTTTAGCTGAAAATATCAACAACTGATGACTTGTATTTGAAGCAGAATCAAACATTTGTACATTTGACTGTGGAGGACATATTCTAAAAACCTCAAGCACTTAGCTACCATGCCACTAGGGGGCACACATGACATAACAACGTTTGCATTTTCAGAAGTGCTGAAGGCTTCAATATATCACAGTTAAGAAAAGTAAGACCAGTTATCACTAATGATAAGACAACACTGTAGTAATATGTGAGAAAAGTGTGTGTGTGTCCTACCTCACTATCACTTTGCCTCTATCTCCCATCCAATCAGTATTAAACACCGTGAACCAACAATGCACAGGAAGAACATAGCAGATGTTGGATAGAAACATAACTGCAATTACTGTCAGATTTATTTCCTAAAAGTAATGTCTTCACAGGTTTCCAAAGGTGAAATCAAATCTAAGAATAATCTTTTTTTTTACCAAACACTTCAGTTTTTGTGTTCAACCACAGCAGTGTGACAGAATCTATAGAATGGAAAAAACGTTGAAATCCCCATCAATACGTTTATTACAGTTCATGAACTTGACACACAGAAGTTTCCCCCCGGGGGCGGCAGCTCTCTCACTCCTGACGCACTTAAGCTATTGGCTGAATGTTGCCAGTGCAGCAATACTGAAGTCCAACTCATCCTTATAAATCAAAATGTACGGTGTAAGAAAAAAATGTTCTGGATAGTAATTGAAAAATTCAAGCTAATGACATTTTAGCATATGAAGCCTGTGGGCCTAGTGCTCACAATAATTATGGTTCACTTCATCAGTACTCTCAGTTCAGAATGAATGCATTAATTAAACACCAGCAACTCAACACTCTCATTCAGACAAGATGGACGTCATCACATCAGTTGAAAGATATCTTCAAAGGATGATTCATTAAAAAAACTAACTGTTAACTGCTTTGTGAAGACTTGGTATGAATAGTAATGCAGGGAAAGAATTGATATCTTATTTTGCAAAGACCTGTGGGGGAAATAAAACTACTTTACTTATAAGTATAATGGCACCTTTAAAAAGACAATTACATTTAAACAAATCTGAGATCATACAATAGGATGCACCCAAAAATAAATAAAGACAATAATTATATTTGAACGTGTACAATAATAATAAATTTAAAAAAAAAGTCATAGCCCACTAATGAAAATAAAAACTAACAAAAACAAAACACAGAGGCAATGACTTGAAGGAGAGTACAATTAGTGTGGGGCGAGTTGGTGCAGGGGTTAAAATGCACTGTAACTGAGAAATCATATCATGTCAGGCCACCAGAGGGCAGTACTGGAAAGCAGCTCAGGGTCTCTATACTGGAATTCTCTCTAGATCCGTTCATTTTCCCTGGTACTCAGATAAAAGCACCTACAGGCAGACAGCAGGAACAGGAATGACACAACAGATTGTGTTCTTAATAACAGACTTTTTCATGACACTGTTTAAAATGCTTCTAATCAGGACCAGTGGAATGAACAATACAGCTGATCGGAACTTTACATCAAAGGACTAGTTCACAGAAAAATGAAAATTCACTCATTGTCTACCCACCATCATGCTGATGATAATGAGTGAAGTTTAAGTCCACAAAACACTTTTGGAGTTTCAGGGGTGAAAAACTGAAGTACAATTGAAGTAACTGGGGACCAGACATTCAAATTCAACTTTAAACAGCATCATTTACGTCATGTTTTTAGCCTAAATGTCCACTACCAGGATTACTACACCGCAATGGATTTCAGCTGCAATGCTGTTTACCCCTGAAACACTCAAACACTTCACCCACCACTCCATCGGCATAGTGGTGGGTAGATAATAAGTGGATTTTCATTTTTCAGTGAACTATCCCTTTAACTTCCACTCACTGCAGACTTTACTGTGGAGAGTGTAATCGACTGGTGATTATCAAACTATCAAAATCCCAGTGTTTCTTTCCTCTGCACTTGATTGTGACTGATCGGTTAACATATGTTATGGCTTACTTTGATTCTTAACAAGTCTAATATTATATTTGATAAAAATTTAATCATTTCTTCAGTATGACGAGACTTTATTTCAGATGAGACAGGGTTTGACTGAAATATAAAATGCTGTGGGAGTCTCTCAGCTGAGGTGGAACAAACCTGATATAGCTCCTCTCACGATCAATTCAGTTAACAGATAACTGTCTGAACAATAGTCCCACTCATTAAATATACAGCGTGTGAGGCATTTTCTGTGTGAAGCACAGCCTCTGCTCTATTCCCTAAAGGTTAATGTTTTATAAAATGTGTGTTAATTTTTCATGTTAGCGCAGGTGATCTTTAATCTGGGTGAACGCCTCCAGCACAATTCTCTGCAGGAAACCCTGCGATGTAGGATTTTCACTAAAACTGTATAATGGTGGAAGCAGGAACCTGTGATCTGTTAATTCACCATTTGAGTTGTTGTCTTCTGTATTCCGCTCTTATATGGCAGCAATTATTTATTTTAATGACTATTTTAAATCTATTAATCTGACGGATATATTCTCAATCTATCAATTAAGTCATTTGTCTATAAAATATCAGGCGGCAGTGAAAATGGTGTTTATATTCCCATAGCCAAAGTTGACATCTTCTTATGTGTTGTTTTGGTCTGGCCACTATCGTATATAAAGATGATGCTGATCTGGTGAGCAGAATATTAAAGCAACACTGTGTGACTTTGACTGAGCAACAGCGCCCTCTACAGCCAAGAAAAAAATGCTTCCAGTCAGTTGTCTAACTCACTGAACTGAAAAATGTCATTTTAGGTTGTTTTTATAACACATATACACGTCAAAGTGTTTTTTCCAGTAAGTTTAGCTTTACTATATGAAGACGGGGTGAAATGTTATTGACACCTGAGACAGAAGTGGAGATGTGTCGGCCATCTTTATACAGTCTGAAGTCACAGCTCTTTAATAACCAAATGTAAAGATTCTTATTTAAAAAGTTTTTGTGAAAAAAATAAAACATTTGAATAAAACTATCAACATGAGACTGATGAATCCAGTCCTGGTCCCACTGTGGTTTGTATTTGATGAACTAAATCTCTTAACACAAGCTCACCCCATCTGGTATTGTTTTTTTTTATGCATAGTCCTCCCTTGTTCCCACCTCAGCTCCACCCTCCTCTGACTATTAAAGTACTTAAAGGGGCTCTCATATGGAAAGTGCATCACTTGCAGCACAGCGGCCTGGAGCTGGACCAAAAGCAACAAAAACAAACCATCTTTCATGTCCACGGGGTCTCAGACTTTTTTCCCTTCTTCCTCCTCTTCTCTCTGAAGCCAAGACCTTAGCTGAGTCCACCGTTTGTTGCTTTAAAGGTTCAGTGTGTAGAATTTAGGGACATCTATAGGTGAAGGTGCATGTTGCAGCTGAATACTCCTCATGTCACCTCCCCCTTCCAAACATGAAAGAGAACCTGTGGTGAACTTCAGTTGTCATGAAAACTCAAAATGTTTTAGTTTGTCCAGTTTGGATGACAGTAAAAAACATGGCTGCCTCCACTAGAGGACCCCCCCCCCCCCCCCCCCCCCTTGATGTAATAAAAAAAGGGCCCATTCTATGTTAAAGAAAAAAACAATTCATACAATTTAGATGAAACACACCAGTGAAAACATCACTGGGATTATTTTATATTCAATTTCTGCCAAAAAGTCCTTTCACCTAAATCTTCCACACTGAACCTTTAAGATGAACTAGATGACTTATAATTCAACAGTAACACCAGTGGCCTCAGTCTGCTGTTGTAGCGGAGAGTTTCCACACCAGACATGAAGATGCTGGTGTGGGGGTGACATGTCACTGTAGTTGACAAGGATGTCCTGGGAGCAGAATCCGACAGTAAGGGGCTTGAGTAGCTCCTCGTGTCAGGACCATGATGATCTGCTGATGTATATATGCTGTCACTGTGTATGTGTGTGTGTGACAACATCTCAGATCACAACAGATAGAATCATTCAAACCCTCGCAGCAGAGCCACCCGCCTCCCTCCCCTGTCGCTCGCTGGACGTCCTGAAACTGATGTGGATTTCATGCTTTCACAGTGGTGGATGTCAGCTGCCAACTGCTTCCCCAAACAGCTTTTCTGCTATCTATTGATTCCTCAACAATGTGTCAGATGAACTGACTGCCAGAAGAAAAGACTGTTAAATGGATTCCTTGACATTCAGAATTTTCCCTCCTGCCATTTTTTCCCTTTTGCCAGACACTTGTCACATTGTGGAGGGAACTACTTTCTGCCTGGTGTCTTTTTGGACTGAAACATAGCTTATTATCATTCCTAATTGAGCTGAGTGTTTATCAGAAAGCTAATGAGCTAACTGATGATCTGTGATACTTTGCATTCCTCACTGACACATGGTAGAACAGTTAGCTATAAAAATAATATGACTCACAGGACAAAGAAGTTATACACACCAGGGAAACTTGGATGGATAGATAGATGAATGGATAGATAGACTGACAGATGGGTGGATGAATGGACTGAATAGATGGATAGACAGACAGAAAGACAGACAGATAGATAGATAGATAGATAGTTGGATAGATAGATAGATGGATAGATATATGGATGGATGGATAGATAGATAAATAGATAGATAGATAGATAGATAGATAGATAGATAGATAGATAGATAGATAGATAGATGGATAGATTTTTGTCTCTATCATTTACTAAAGCTCTGTATTTTAGTTTACAGAAAGGTTTTGAAATCATGCGATATATATAATGTGGATCTATACCTTGAATTATTTCTCAAAGGGACTATATGAAGGCAGAGTAAATACAGACTGTTCTCATTTATGTCAGTGCCTTGCAGCCAGAAACAAAGGTTGATAAATCAACTACTCATCATTTTTTTAGCTCCCTCACTTTTTTCTCTGTAGTCTGTTTTTCCTCTTTCATAACCCGACTGTCTCCTCCAGCTGACTTGTATTTGCCTTATAATAAGACAGACCTCAATTCTCTCTCATCTATCTGATTCACACAAACACACCCTGGATACAAGCCAAGCAAACATACATATTCATTACAATGGAAATCAATGTAGCAGCACAAAGCAAAAACACCTGGATAGACTTCATCCACCTGGCTTTCCTCACAAAGCTTTTTTTCATTCTTCTCCTCAAAGGCCATTTTGAAAATCATTTTGTTTCACAATGTGAAAGTTACTTTTCCAGTGAAGGCTGGACTGGTTTGATCGACTGTAGATATGACTCACCCTCACACAACAACGTGAGGGATAAATAATAATTAATTTGAAGTTTCTTTTCCTGTTTCAGTCACGTTTCAGAGCTGAATGTGGTTTAGTTGTTGTTACCTACTTACCCACCCACCTACCTACAAGATCATTTGGTTTTTCACAATGAGCGACCCCCTTCATGTTACACAATTGTTATATTCTAAAACTATTGATTCATGAAGCATTAAATAAATTTTATTGTGAGTTGAAACTTTGTGAGAGCAGCTCTTCTGAACTTATCCATGGAAACATCTGCATCAGTTTGGCACATTTGGATTTTCCCAAAATGGCACAATCTTCAAGTTTCTCCACAGATTTTTCTTTAGATTTACGTTTGAGGCGGCTGAAGGACTTTCACATTCTTATTGTTGAAGCTACTCCAGTGTTGATTTGGCAGCATGTTTGAGTCCTGCTGGAGCAGAAATTTGTTGGCTCCAATCTCAGGCCTTTGGCATTCAGAAACATGCTCTCCTCGAAATTTGCCTGAGTCCAGATCCCTGCATTGTTCTCCTGGACCTCTGGCCAAGTACTCTGTTCTCTCTGGCCAAGGCTGGAGCTGCACATCGTGCTGCGAGGTATGGATGGTATTAAAGGATTGATTGGCTCATTTGCATCATACTCTGCATTTCACGTCTCCTCACAAACACTGATCCTACACGTTTTGTTGCAGCAGAAGCTGATTTCTGTTCTAACAGTTATTCCATCATGATTGAAAAACACTGCAGTTATTTTTTGTTGGAGTGGTCCAGAGGATCTTGGCCAACTCACTCATCAAGGTCTTTCTTGGCAGGTTGCTGTGTTTTGTAAAAAAACAGCTTTAGGATGAGTCAGGGTGAAACTTTGTTCTTACATCTGATAACCCTCTCAGACACAACACAATCTGCACTGTGTTCGTCCCTGGGATCAACGCACTGATCGAGGGAGTCACAGAGACAGAGAAAGAATAGTTTTCAAAACATCTAGTGGAATACATCAAAGTGTTTGTCATTTTGTTGATAACATGCAGAATTGCTACAGCTTTGTTTAGATTCTATGATTTGTTGTTGAGGATGAGGTTGTGGGTGCATTAGTTTTTTGTGTTTTGGCTTTTTGTAAGACAGCTGATATCTGTGGTGACCAGAAAAGGAATCCCAATGACTTTTGTAATTCCAGAGACTTTATCTTTCATATCAATCAACAGGTCCCTAGTTCCACCTGAGGTTAACATTTGAACGAGTAGGTCAACATTATACCTGCTTCAAAAATGATTTGACAATCTGTTTTTTGTTTGAATGCAGATCTAAGTAGTGAATGTAACTTTTTTGTCTGTAACATTTTATATTATCTTATTTTATCTTGCTTTAAAATAATTTCTAGTTTCTTGTTTGCCTTACATTTTTCATTTTGAACTTTGTAACTGTGCTTTAAAAGGTGCTTTATAAATAAAGTTAATCATTATTTAATGCTCATACCTGAGAATTTAGAAAAAGATTGCACACCTCACACAAATATATTTCTGTGTTGGATAAAAACGTCTTTCTGCTAATCCAAACATATTTGCTTTAATTAACACATGTCTTAAAATAAGTAAATATATAATGAATATGCTATAATGTTAATCTTTGATTTTTTTTTTTCTTCTATCACTTAAAAAGTCCAGAGAGATGTCAGCGATGAAGAAGGATGAGAGGCTGAGAGTTTTGTGTACACAGAAAGCACTGCTTTATTGACTGCACAGGACTGGATTGGTCTGGACTGGATCAGATGGGACTAGGACTCCATTAGATGGGGGTGGGAGTTGAGGTGGTGGGGTCAAGGTTGGATGGGCGGGTGGGTGAAGGGGTCTGGTTGGAGGTGGGTGGGGTCATAGTGGGATGCAGCCATCATTAAGGCAACAGAAACAGCATGCAGATACAGTCACAGGAAACATTGTCATCATCATCATCATATTGCTTTTCAAAGTCTCGCTTAAAACATCGAAATTGTACAAAAAGGAAGAAAATAGGTTTTTCGCACTAATGAAAAATACATTTTTTGATTTTTCCCTCCTACAAAGAAGATTCTAATACAAGAAAATAAATATAGCAAAAAAAGCCAAAAAATAATTTAAAATAGCTCTTCTTTTTCATATATGTTCAATAGTTCTCTTTGCTATTAACAAATGGCACAACATTCTTTGAAACAAAGAACACAGAAGCATTAACTCCTGCAACATTCATATTATTGTATTGAAGAACCGATGCAGAGTGGAGGAGAAGCTGGACACAGCAGCGGAGAGTTAAACACCTGTTATAAGGGTGAAGACGACAGGATGACGAGGAGGGGGAGGAGCCGTGTGTCCAGCTCTGCTCTGATTGGATGATGCTGATTGGTATTCAAATAGTGCCTGAAAACGACCAAGAAGATGCAGAATGATAACCAATAATATTTAATCATGACGAGAGAGAAGGGAGAGAAGCAGCGTAATCAATTAACCTTATAGGAGAAGGTGTAAAAAGTTGTGATGATGAAGATTTGCAAACCAGAAATACTTGTTTCGTTATGTGTTTTAAACCCGAGGGAGAAATGTTGAGAATCGCAGGTGAGGAGAGGAGAGCAAGAATTTTCTTTTTGTTATTAATGAGAGTCAGAAACTGCCTGCTCTGCACTGCACGGGGGTGATAGGGAGAGGGTGAAGAAAAGATAAAGAGTGGAGGAGCTGAGAGTGAGACAGAAAACTCGAGCAAGTGGGAGAAAGAGATGGATAATGATAAAGAGGAGGACAAGGAGTAGAGAGGTAAACGCTTTCAGAGCACATCCAGTGAACTGGCAAAATCTGGTTTGACTCTGTCCACACTGTCTTTCTGAAAACAATGATGTCAGCCTGATCAGGAGCCCTCGATTGTGTGATTGAACACATCCACTCACTCAACTCACAGATAAAACACAACACTATTACGTTTGCAATCATAAAAACGACCGATCGATGTCACAGCACAGCAGTTTGTCCTGTGATCATATCGTTGTTTCCTTTAAGTCAGACTGAACCAGAAAAATATAAATGACAACTAAACTGGGACTTGAAAAGCATGCATGAAAAGACTTCAATTTTCACCTCACATTTCTAATGCAAGTTTTAACAGGTGTCTGTTAAATCACCTGAAACAATGAATGTAGTGACTGTAATCACGAGCTAACAACATATGCACAGTGGGGACATGCCTGTAGTCGGGGACTCGGGTTCGGACAGAAAGTTCTCTCTGGATGAATGAGAGGAGGAAGACGAGGAGTGAAGGAGAAGAAGGGGAGACTTAAGCCAGAGGTCTGACACCTCACTGGGAGAGCTGCTGACCTGTTGTACACTTTAAACTACCTTTAACCCACAGTCTCTCTGGCCAAGAACACATAATCCAGGATTCATGCTCGTGTACACTCACTCATTCCTGAGCCTCCTGCAACCACACGCACCCGCCCAGACACACGCTGTATTTTCAGAATAAAAGCATACACCAGGGCTGCATTTCCCTCAATTTAAGAAACAACAGTAACTATTACTCCCATGTATGAATCACAGATTGAATAATGGAGGCATATCACTACATATTTGCCTCTGAGGAAGAAGATAAACAATTGTTTTTTGTTCGTGAGAGAGATAAAGAAGTCAGGTCATGGAAGCGGAAAAGAAAAGTGAGGAACGAGAAAGTCACAAATCAGGAGAAGTAAAATAAAACAGAGACAGCAGTGAAGTTACAAGTGGGAGAAAGAGCAGAGACAGAAATACAGTGCAGAGGGCCTCTTAACAAATGGTCCAAACCTGTATCTTAAATCCAGATTGTGTCTAGACGTAATATATCCAGATTACATTTACACCAGGGAGTCAAGTGTCTCCGGTGCTGAATGTGAAATCACTGTTTCCTTCATAAAACAGATTCCCATCCTCTGCCTTTTGTTGTATTTATGCTTTGTGTGCAATGCTGCAGCTGAACTTAAATTAAATGGGACCAAATGTTGATCTGACCGTCAGTGGGAGACGGTAGCTTCGGCCGAATGGATCTGCAGTGAGGATTTTACACTACAATTTGTCTGCGGTGATACATGTGAGCAGGGTCGGAACCTCCCAGGAGCCAAATGGTAAAACCAGATGTTAACGGTTGAATACATTTCTCAGATTGTGAGGGAGGAAGCGTAGAAGGGCCTCGAGCCAGGTTTCCATCCAGGTTACATATCAAATTACAAAATAAAAAAAAGTTGGCGTTCAAATTTTAGAAACATTCCAATAAAGCTGGTGTTGCTCTTTTTTGTCTCACTGTTATTTCAATGAATCCAATGGAAGATCAAAACCTACTTATCGGACCAAGTAGGACTAAAATAAAATCATGATCATTTCCAATTTTATAGTTTTTCCCCCTAAACAAATGCTTGTGAGACCTAAACATGACTCAACACGGTGACTCCACCCAGCAGTGATGATCGTGTCTTTGCTTCATGACACAAAATATTGTTTGTGCGTGTTGCAAAAACTTGATCTAGACATTTTACACGTTGTGGAGAAATAGATGTTTCAATGAAATCCATTTGATGCATCCTGCAGCCCTGAGTCAATTTGTTTCTACTGAAAACATAAACATCTAGAAACTGTGCCTTGTTGGGGACTATTTTCACCTGCGGATTAATACACAGTAAGTGCAGTTGTTATTTAAGGAGGGAATGATTAAAAAAACTACATTGTGTGTGGAGTTTTCTTTTGTTTAGTACTTGGACTTGAAAGATGTATTCACTGTTGGCTGAATTAATCAGAGGGTGATTTCTACTGGAAGTTATGGTCAACATTGAAATATTCTGTAACAATTTCCAGGCTGTTTATGCCATTTGATGCCGCTTTTACCCGATTGTGTTCTACTTTGCGGCTTCCATTGTTATTATAGACTGTGAAGGAAATACTTGGATTGAGACCCAGCTGAAAGAAGAGATGGAGAACAGAGAGAAAAACAGAGCAGGAGGTGGAGATGAAGGGATGAGAGGACAGGGAGAAGGGAGGGGCCTGTTGATATTAGCTGCTTGTTAACTGTGCGGACAGGCTGCAAACACAACACCAGGGAAAGAACAAGTTGTACTCTTTCCCTGTCTGCCTCTCTGGCTCTGGTTCAGCAAACGTCTCCCTCCTCTCCTCTGTCTTTCTTTTTATCCATCTCTTCTCTCTCTCTTCCCTCGCTCTCTCTCTCCAGGCCGGAGCAAAGCCATGTTTTCCCCTCCTCACACGTACCTCCACAACACGTGCCTGTCATTATCTGTCCTTAAAGCGACAGACATCCTTTTTTCTTCTTTTACTTTTTTTGGAATTTGTGGGATCATCCTAGGCTTCATATGCGATTCAAAAAGAGCCACGTGCCGGGCAAGGAGGCCGATCACCAGACGACTGAGGAGTTTTGGACAGAGGGGACACAGAGGGTGGTTCCTCCACCAAGGAGGAGGTGGAGGAGCAGGAGTGGGCAGGGAGGGGGGAGATGGTGGAGGCAGAGTACAGTTCGCAGTTTATGAAGACCGAGGCTTTAGTCTTAAAAACATTTCTTGGATCTGCTGTGGAGGCAGAGGTCGTCTCATTGTGGTGAAGTTTCTAAAGTGGAGCCAGAAACACAGTAGATCTAATTAAGTGATGTTGGACCGAAGCCAACTGAAACTGCCGAGGGAATAAAAACAAAAAAATTGGAGGAAGTAATTTAAATGTGTTTCTTCAGGTTTCCTTCAACTGTTAACACAAACACGACTGCTCTGTGTGAAGTTCTCTTTAAAGTTGAGAGAGGTCTAACTTCTCAGGAAGCTGATAACAATCAGTTCGTTCTTAACTTGAGTGAAGAAAATGTGCAGATATTCTCTGGCTCCTGCTGCTGTACTCCCACAGTGAAAATGTTTGCATTTTCAACTCTTGGTCGGATGAAACTTCACATTTGAAGACGGCTCTGAAAACATGTTTCACATTTAACAGACAGAAGGATTAATCGTTAGCAACCTTGGCAGGCTCGTCGCAGGCTTCCTGTGATTTACGTGTTTCTTAGAAATTGGCAGAAGGGGAAACTGGTAGTTTAGGGCGTACACTTGATCTACGATTTAGTCTCAGGGATGAACATGAACCACAAGATTCTTCTTTCATGGCCTGCTCTTGACCTTTGCTGAATGGTATTACCCGTCTGTCTCTTCTCTTCTCTTTCCTGTCTTCTCTTTACATTCAGTGAACAATAAAGGCTTGTACTTCAAAATAATAATAATTTCCATCTATCCATTCCTTAGCTATACGGCTAACTTCTGAGGGCTGCAGAATATCCCGGCTGCAGAATACACGTAGAGGGTTAATCAACAAATCATTCCAAATCTTGAAATCTGCTTTTTACCCCAAAACAAAATGTGGTCCAGGCTTTTTATACAACATAAAGAAATTCTCATATATGGTTTTAAACCTTGCACTTTATCTACTTTGTCAAACTGATCTTTCAGGTTCAAACTGACTGTACTAACGCAACCACCCAACACGGCTGTGGTTCTTTGACTTCACCAGTTTACATTAAACCCCACAAGCTTGTTTCTGCCTCCACAGCAGCTCCGCCTGCAAGACGTGTTCATACGACTAAACCTACAATCTGTGCAGTGTGTGGATGTTGAGACCTTGAAGCCATAACTTTGCTGTAACAGAGAGGAAAGCAAAGCGCCAGTAAAAAAAAAAACCTGAAACAAACAAAACAGAGGAAGCAGGTAATGAGTCAGATTTCTAGTTTGATACAAGCCACGGTGGCCAGCTATAGCATTACAAAAGAAAAACAAATGTAACAGCTTGCAAAGGCTTTTTCAAAAGACGGAAAATTAAAATGTCTCTAGTAGTAGTAGTAGTAGTAGTAGTAGTAGTAGTTGAACAGTATTGTACATTATTGTAGATGTATATAAACTCCAGCAGTAGGCAGGTAAGTGGGTGGGTTTGCACGGCTGGCGTAGGACAATAAAGCGAGGACTGTAATTGGGTCTCGACCACATAACGTCATTTGAATTTCATTAATATATCTATTCCAGATTATATGACTTTTTTTGTGTTCCCAGACTTCTTTAAATTGAACTCCCACTCTGCCAGAAAATTCTTTTAAACCCGGTCGGAGACAGTTGGGGCGTGAAATTCCATTTTGAACCACTGGCCAATCCTGGCTTCACTGACCTGACGACAGCCTCAAACCAGTTTAATTGGCAGAAAGGGCAACAACAGAGGAAGAGAGATATTGTATTAACAGCATTCTGATGCCCTTCTGATTCCCCCAAACCACAGCTGAGCAAACATCACTCTCTGTCTTCAAATAGAGAAAATCTTACTCATTCATCCACCCGGAATTTAATGATCCGTTTTCATTTCTTAGCTCAAACCGAGCACAAATTGTCTTGTACAACGTTTCCAAGTTCCTCATGTTATTGGAGGATGAACTACCTCCCTGCTTATACAAAGCTTTCAACATGATGTTTGCGCAGCTGAGGAAGTTGTGAGGAACCCAGCCCGGCCAGTGCAGTGATGTCTTTCCAAGAAATTCTACAACACTGTCAGTGCAGTCGATGGCTGCTGTGTGAATTGCGGGCCATGTTCCAATTACCTGCAGCAATCAGCGCTGGCCTTTGACCAGCTTTTCAGCTGAAGTCGAGAAATTCGTGGCCGTGTGTAGTTGTGTGTTTCTGAACTGCCATTACACGCACTGTGCCCACCAGCTTATTTCTGTGATGTCACATTCATGCCAACACCTGGGGGAGAGTTTTATTTCTGACCCATGCACCAGCTCACTATTTAGAGAACTTTGAAGTTCTGTCTTTATCCATTACCAACAATATCTCAAAGTGGCAGTCTCGAGGATTTTCATTTGAAGTCCTTCTCCAGTAGCTTGTAACATTTGTTCTATAGAAGTATATTTTGGAAAAACGTTTTCTTGTGGTCTTCAAATTGCTTAAACGTAACTCTTTACCTTCCTTTCGTTCCCCGAATGGAACACCAGGAATTCCTAATGTGATCCTGCTCCCAGAGCATTTTCCAGCTACTAAGCTCCACCCACAAGTTGACAGGATTGGGTTCTTAAGTTTGTGACATCACAAACCCTGGCTGTGCGAATGTGTTTTTTTTCAGATTGGCATTTGTTTACTACAGTACATGGTGTTGAGGGCGTATCTAATTCAAAATATATCTTCTATCATATGAAATGCACATAGGGGACATGTTTATATGTTTAAAAACTTGATTTTCACCAAAGGGGGAGTTAAAGTAAATGTCTGTTAAGTCACTATCATCGAATTTGTATATATTTGAAGAATCTATATTGATAGATTTGGAGCATTATGAAGTAGGTCACTGAGAAAATGCTGTTTTAAATTAAATTATCTTTATTTCCTGTAGCAGCAGCTTCACATTAAAAGCATTTAACTGACCAAACATGAGGTGGGTTTTATTATGAAGTAATCCAGTGGAGGGCATGGTGTTTGTCAGTGAGCGTACAGCCCATCAATCCTTAAAACTGCATATACAAATAGTTCGCTTTTCTGAGATTCAAAATGAAACTTAATCTGCTGTTACCACCAGCAATGACAGGTGTCGCCAAATTAACCAGGACTGAAATCTTTGAGACTTGCCACTTTAACCATGAAATCCAAACAGTGAGATGGTGCAGAAAATGGAAAACAGATTTTCTGCTGATACCGACATATTACATATTATATTACAGATTAAATGTAAAAAAGAGAGGAAAGAAATAGATCAAATATCCCGTGGTTATTGTGACAGAGTTGCAAAATTCAAAGATCACCACAGCACATTTCGGGCTGTGAGCCAACACCCACACCAGTGTACCACACAGATGACAGTTGTTCTATTGGATATTGATAGAAAAAAAAAAAGAACCTGCAAAAAGACTCCAGTCTACAGTATCTACGAAGCGGAAGGAGAGGGCATTGAAGCCACACTGTAAATACAGAATAATAACCAGTTTGTGTTTGCTAAGGCTGCACAATATCTAGGAAAAGAAAAATCAGAGCTGCAATTATCTAAACGGCAATTTGCCAGAGAAGGTACAACGATGCTGTTCTCTGACTTTCAAACAAGAGAGAATCTGGAGAAGCAGCAAGTCTAACTCACCTAACCACCCACACAAATTTCTGCAGAGGAAATTAAGTCTTTTTTTTTTTTTTTTCTTTTGTGCCAGCACTGTGCAGCCTTGGCATTGGCTACTACGTGCTAGGCCATACATGTGAGGCCTTGTCTACAAAGTCAGGCTACTTCTGAACATTGAATATTGAGACCAGTATTACATTTGTCTGTCCTATTAACACAAGAACGGTATTAACCACCTGGCGGAGGACCACGTGGCGCCGTAATGACACTAAACCATTTCCTCGCTTTTCAAACACGAGCATTGTAGCGGTAATTTTTATGGTCAGTTTCCATGCGGATTGTAATAGAGGTAGCCAACGCAGAAATTCAAAATCGTCCACCTGTTCCTGTATTCATGCCGTTATAAAAATTTGTTTGCTTTAGACAAAACTTAATTTCCAACCCTGCAACTCAGAGGAGGACTTTTACAGATTTGTGTCTGCATCTGTGTTGAAAAAGAGAAAAATGGCAGACTAACGGTGTGAATCTTCTGCGATGGCTACACCTGAAGGACAAAGGAGACAGGGACACTGCGCTGTCACCTGTAGTAATACTCTCCTGCTGATAGGGGGCGTTGCACTCTGAGTAAGCTCATACTTCCTGATGCAGTCAGGACCACATATACATAAAAAACTATTCATCTTGTACATTATAACCCTGTTATACCAGCTCTGGTTGTGTGTCTGTGTGTGTGTAAGCTGTATGTTGTGTGTTCAGTTCAGCAGCATTTGGCTTTTTTCTGAAGGGTGTTTAACGTGCGAGTGTTTCAGCAACCATTGCGGCCCATTGTGGTGTGAAGGGCTTTTCCTGTGCGAAGCCCCCTGTGAACGCAGAACATGGGAGAATCCAGGTCAGGTGTATTGGTGGTGGTGCAGCAGAACCAACAGTGCCAGTAAAAGGGTTCACACCACAACACCGTGCCTTCAGTGTTTCAAACCCTGGGGCGGACCAGGTCGAGGAAACCGAATTAAAACCCGAGCCGACCCAGAGAGCGCTGGCAGAGTTGTCTTGACATCCTTATCTAACATTCTTCATCTTGAAAACCAGAGTCGGAGCACGTGCATGTGTGTTTGTGGAGATAAGATGCAATATGTGCTGCTTTGATGCACAGATCTGTTCTTTGGCGTGGTCACTTCAGAGGACAGGTGAGAAGGTGTCCAAACAGAAAACAACAGAGGAAGTACATTGGACCTGCACCTCTATTTAAACTGTTCATCAGACCTGGGTAAAGCAGCCCTTTCGATTTCTGATTTCACTCAATTTGGCCCCGTATGAGTTTGGGTCTTCGCTGCGAGAACAGCGAGAGAAGCAATTACACGGTTCCATCTTGTAGTTGACCACCAAGCCAATGTTATCCGACATGTCCCGCTCATCTGGTAATGAAGTTAAAATGAGCTTTGATTATTGGTTGAGACTATTAAACCCAGGGCTGATGGTCATATGGTCACACTGAGAGAGGGAGCATGCTCAGTAGTAGTCATGTAGGAGTTCAAACAGTGAAGCTTGCCAAATAAGGAAGTTTCAAGACACATACACATCACTATATATATATATATTGTATATGTTATAAAATATGTATATATATGTATCTTCGCCTTGCGTCGCTTTTTCGATACATTTTTTAAGCCTTAATTCTTCTTTTTAAAAGTTGTTTTTAACCCCTGAGAAATACCATGGACTGCTTAAGTACAAAATACAACTCTCTGAGAGAACAACAAAAACCTATAAAAAAAAAAAAAGAAAAAAAAAGAAACTAATTTACAAAGAACTAAATTTCTGAACATAAGAGCGCAGGCTTCTGAAGCTGATCATTACATTGTCATCGTTCGGCGAACAGGAGGAGAAGGTGCAGCAGAGCCATCGGTGACGAGAGCGTGGCCACGGCAGACGTCAGTGGAGGCAACGTTGAATGAGTCAGTTTTGGGCATCGTACTACATCAAGAAGATAAATCACTGAAGTATCATTTGTTTCTCTTGATGCCTGGAAGCTGCAGTTTGAAGCCTGGATGCCCGTGTTAACTTATCAGTTTATGAATGAGACAAAGGTCGATTTTGTAGATGCTAAGATTAGTTCCTACTTTTCAAGACTGTGTGATGTGGATGAAAACTTCAAGAAAGCTTACGTTGAGTTAAATCTATGTTTTCTCCAGTTTTGTTTGTTTCTGCTCCTGATTTATATTTTCCTCAAAATTTGGCATTTTTCCACATGTGATTTAAATAAAGGACGAATTACTGACTTCTAGCAGAGGAGTCAGAACACATTGATAACAATTTGCTTTGCCTCCAATCCATTAAACATTTGGTTTACATCGGGAATCTGTAACCGGGCCAAACTCTGCTCATCGATGGCTCTGACCTGCAGTGATCTAGTTGTGGGGGCATAGAACAGTAGGCATCTCTTTGCACCGATAGCACAGTTGTGGCTCTGCTTTGATAACTGTCACAGACGCTTTGTTGATTAATGGCAAACGCTGCATTCACATCCTCGGTTCAGGCACTAGGCAATTGTTAAGGTGACAAGGAGCTGGCCACGCTCGGTAACCAATCCGACTGGATTACCTTTTGGTTTTGATTGTTACAAATCCGATTGAAAAATTGATCTACCTATTGATTGTTTGGTTGACTGATTGAGAAATTGGGGGTTTCGGGGGGAAGGGGCGGGGGGGCACAGGGCGAGCGACAGAAGGCACAGAGTTTCTACAAAGATTTTTTTTTCTCCAAAGATTCGGGCTGAAATAAAAAAAATAAATGAACACAGAACCAGGAAGAATTTGAAAGCAGCCGACAGAAGTCAGAGCCAATATTTTCTGTGCTGTGAGCAAAGGGATTGGCTTTGAGTAAGTTTGTGTGTCAGTATGTGTGCATCTGTGTGTTTGCGTCTTCGTGTGGCGATCTGAATGAGACCCAGGGTTGAGGCCGATCTGTTTAATATTCAAATCCTGGAAATCTGAAAATTTTGAGGGAAATCTTATAAAGTTACTTTTTGAAACGGAGTGGCTGTGATGAGAACTGACCCCAACCCTGAAGCAGCATCCATTACCCACACGAATGCTTAAAATACAGCTCTGATGACAAGCTAGTTGTGCTTTTCAAGGTTGGATACGTGTTGTCTGGTGTCACCATCACACACACAAGTCTGGTGTGAAATTGTCTCCATTGTCCCCAACAAGGACTTGTAGGATGTTTCTCAGGCCATAAAAGACCAAACAAGATGGAGACCCTGAAACCAGCTTGAATAATAACAATTAATAATAATGCCCCAAAGTGTTTGTTTGGACAGATTCCACAGACATGAGGCCAGAACAGGGTACTTCAACACCCAGAAACAAAATGACTGAATGTAATTTTTGTTTCCTATTTGTTGAATATGTCGCATCTTATGGTTATCGAACAACAAACTATGGTCCAGTGGAGAAGCTCTAATGTACGTCAGGCAAACAGCTACATTCAAATTTCCCCCCAAAAAACAAAGCAGGTGAGCTGAAGAGATTTTCTGATTGGTAGATGTGACCGGGATTTGGTTGAATGAAGCCATCCAGCCATGTTTTGATGACGGCACACTGGGCACAGATGGAGAAACAATTAGCCAGCGGGACTCGGGTAACTGTGTGTTTGTGTGTGTGTTGATTTAAGTCTCAGTTCTTTAAGATGCCAGCACGCTCCTTCTCAACAGGTCCTCGTTCCCAGAATGCAACTGTGGCAAGCGGAGTTTGCGTCCGCCAGAGCGTGTGTCCGAATCGCTCTGCTCGCCGTCAGAGAAGTACCCATCAGTCTCGGTGGCATCCAGCAAGGACGTGTCCCTGAGCGGCAGTTCAATGGACTCCAGTGCCTCTACGCCTCCACCTCCGTTGACGCCCCTGCCTCTTGATTTGCCGTGGCGGGGCAGACGGAGCCGAGGAGCCCTCCCACAAAGGACAGCCCCTGTGTCAGGAACCGTGAGCCCGGGGCTGGAGGCTGGAAGTGGAGATGAACCCGTAGGGAAAACAGCTCCAGCTCCTGATGCGACATCATTCCCCGCGGCGATGCTGTCCCAGGGGCCGGGGTCCTCCGAGATGTGACAGGAATCCATTTTGGAGATGGGTGGCTGTGGTGGTGGGTCCCCCTGCAGGTCAGAGCTCCTGGTGTGGTGATGGTGATGAAGGTGGTGGTGGTGCAGTGCCTTGGAGGAACCCTTGGACCTCTCCCCTCTCCGGCTCACAAGGCTAGGATTATCCTCCGCCACGCTCACCCGGAGGCTTTTTGCAGTGGAGGGGCTGCTGGCGGTGGAGATGGCTGCCGCCGAGAGGGGCGTCTGCGGCTGCGCGGGGGCGGGAAGTTGTCCACGAGCACGGGGCTTGTTGGTTCCCCGTTTGCGGCCCAGCTGGGGAGTTTTCCAGGTGGACTGCATGGAGTTCTCCATCATAAGGTTTAATAGGCTCTCCTCGCCCTGCAGGAGCTGCATGAGAGGGGGAAAATATGAGAGGTGATGTATGGAAAGATGGAAATGCATTGAAGATGGGGGAGATGTGATGAGATGAATAAAAAGGAGAATGGATCAGAGTGAGGAAGATGAGAAGAAAACAGCTAAATCAGTTCAGTTTTAAAGACTCAATAATACATGTATTGCTTTGGAAAAAATTGCTCATAGATCAAATAAAATGTGCACGTTGCTGGGATTTCTCATTTAAAAGATCAAATTCTTATCTGTAATATTTTGGAACAGGAATTACCCACAAACTCA
This sequence comes from Paralichthys olivaceus, assembly GCF_024713975.1. Lineage (NCBI taxonomy): Eukaryota > Metazoa > Chordata > Actinopteri > Pleuronectiformes > Paralichthyidae > Paralichthys > Paralichthys olivaceus. The sequence goes on along the minus strand of NC_091107.1, from coordinate 10,593,749 downwards.
CATATGAGGAATTAATGCCACATTTGTTGAGTGATATGAATATCTCATAAAAAGTGGTTTAATACTATGTGACAAGAAAACATAAATAAAACCTGTAGCATTTGATAATTGTCTGTGATAAATTGAAGCTCTGTTTATTTTTGCAGATTGTCTTTTAAGCATATCAAGTATCAACATCTCTGTCTGCTTTACTGAAAAATGACCATGTTCCTGATTCTGGTTTGTTTTTTGTTCTGTGACACACTTCCAAACAATGGGAGTTATGTCATGTAATGTGGTCGGAGCCTCCTGCCAATCGATACACAAACAGAACAAATTCCTGAGGAGAACAGCGGGTCAGCCACAGTGCAGCTCCGCTCTGACCAGCAGCTCTCGCTTCCAACTTATCGACAAACAACGGAGCAGATCTCACACACAACACCAACCTCCATGTAAAGATCAAGGGTTGACAAAAGTATAGATACTTTGATACCACGATGCACTCTCTGTCGACAGTTTTGAAAAGTGCCAAAGCAGATCTAGAATCACTTTTAACACTAGGCTGCATTAAAGAAAGAGCACAGAGGAAAATCAACTGATCCTCAACTTTTTACATAATGCTCTAGACAGTTTTTTTGTGCATTCATTCCTTGTACTGGTTAATTCACGAAATAAATAAATATGTATTGCTTCAAAGAAAATAATTACATGAACAATAATGCACAACAGAACCTTTTTCTTTTTATCTATTGAGTATAATTGTTTGTACTTGTATCGTATCAATGTCAAAAACGTTGTTATTGTGTCAACCTTATGAGATCCAATCTAAAGGTGGTGACACAGGATTTAATAATTCTACATAAAAGGTAATGACTTTGGAGCCGTAATCTTTCTCTGTCATTTTGTGGCTCTTGTAGTACTTCATTATACTTACTAATGTACTGCAACAAAAAAAGGACGTGCCTGTGGTAGCTTACTGCCTTTTTTGACATCACAGGGCAAATGGCTCAAAACTTTGTTACAAAACACTCATATTAAATTCTTCAGCCGGGTTTACATTAGAAATTGAATACCTGATACATCAATACTGTGCTCCAATGCTGCACTGGCTGCTGGATCAATGAGCCTTGATGGAAAAGCTCACAAAGTACTGACGTTTGTTTTGTTTTTTTCTATTTTCTAAGTTGATAACATAAAAACGGTGCATTGACATTTGAAGACTTAGTGTGTAATATCTGTTTGCTGCAGTTACTTTTTGAAAAAAACACCTCGCCTTCACATTCTTTCTACTTTTACACATATCAGTGTTGTAGAGATTTTGCCCCTTTCCTAGACTGAGAACAACTTTTGGACCAACAACTTTATGTAACTTTGGACGTCCATGTCAGTCAGGTCTGTGGGCAGGATAGTTGGCTCCTGACATTATGTTTGTGACTCAGATTCACTTCAAGAGGTGACAGAGCGTTTGCTGCTGCTGCTGCTGCTGCTGCTGGTTTTAGCCTTTTGCTTCAATCATCGCCAAGAGCCAGAACACATCCAATATGATTCTTGTTAACTATTCTGATCCTCTACTTCTACTGGAGCCGAACCAAACTTGTTGACCACTTTTTAAAATATTGAAAAAGTCAAAAATCTGTCACTGTGTATCAGGATCATAACATAATAGCTAATTCATCATCCTCCAGGCCTCCTGCCACTGAAGCCCTACCTGGTCGGAGAGCAGGCTGCCGCTCTTGTCCCCGTGCTGGGCACCCAGAGCCCACTGGCTCAGCATGTCATCAGCGGTGATCTGAACCGACTGGGCGAGCCAGCTGTCGAACAAGGAGTTGTCCAGGGGGAAGGACTTTGACAAACCTGAAGAAAGGGTGAGGGAGGAGGATGCAGGGGAGAGGAGATGGGATGATATCAAGGAAAAGAGAGAGAGTGAGCAGTGATGTCAGACAGGTGAGAGATGGGATAGAAATGAGAAAGATGAAGGGAAGAGAGATGGAGAAGATGGAGAAAGACAAAGCAGATAGGTGAGGGGAGCAGCACATTTTTCATAAATTAATAATATATAAAGAAAAGATTTTCTCTAAAAGTGACATTGAAGGGAACTGTCTTAAAGACTAAAGAGCATTCCTAGAAAAAGAGCACCAAGGTAACACTTGAAACCCCTCGATTCTGTTGAGTCAGGTTCAGTTCAGTCAACAGATTATTATTAAACAATTGTCACATCAGTCAAAAAATAAATAATTCCGTCTTGACTGATGAATAAAACCTGCCCACTGTCATCAATCTGAACATTTGCGGGTAAGTGACGCTGTATCAGTAATATCATAAATCGTTTTTGTTCAAAAATCTCACAATAAGGAAAATAAAACTTCTCACAGTATTTTGCGACATCAACATATACCCTACTCTGTCCCATGTAAATGGGAATACTCTTAGAAACTCATGTCAATGTCATAATCAAAATAATGTCTCATTCAGAATAAGGTCAATAGCTGGATTATAGCCGTCCATATTGTCAGTGATATGTGTTTCTGAATGAGCTCCAAATCCAAACATGTTGGCTTCAACAATAATGAAAATGTACATTAAAGTAATTTTACAGCAGAAAGTTCTGTTTCCTTTGTACAGGACTGTAACAGCCTGGGACTGAGAGCTGAGTAAGTGTGTGTTCAGTATGTGTGTGTGTGTGTGTGTGTGTGTGTGTGTGTGTGTGTGTGTGTGTGTGTGTGTGTGTGTGTGTGGGAGGCTGCAGACAAAGCTCCGTGCTTTTAAATGTATGTGGGTGTTTGTGTGTAATTAGGAGATTTTCATGGGTCCTTTTGTATCGTTGTGGGCAGTGAAAGTGCTGCCACAGTGCTGTGAGCATGTCTGTGACATTTGAGTCTTTCTCACCCGGACAAACACAATGCAGTAAACAGTGAGGCTTGGTGCCCACATCTTTACATCATCTAACACTTAGATGTATGAATATATAATTTTTTCAGTTAAAGGTAGTTCAATATCCAGCAGTCCACTTTTTGCATGTGAATATTTCTGAAACCCTTTAAGATGAATCATAGTTCAGCTTTAGAGAACTTAAATAAAAAATGAAACTCAAGTTATGATGAATAGATTCAATATTTAAAAGTGAATAAAAACTACTTTGGACTAATTTCTGAAAGTGAACCATCTACCAGTGCCCAACCTGAACGATGGGAAGTTAATGTGCAAATCTGCAATAAATAGCAACCAGCAACAGACACACAACTGAGTGTGTGGAAGTTTGTGTGTGTTTGTGTTTAGCCTCTGACTGAACTCAACACTCAGCAGAAACTCTACTTTTTTATCTTATCTTCACTTGCCCCTGAAGAATTTGTGTCTAATTGCATCTTTCCAATGACTTTGCAATCTATTGCACCACCTTGCATTTTTTCTAAATGCACAGAAGAGTTTATAATGTTTGTTTGCTTTATGAATTTAAAAACTCTGGATAGATGCATCTAAGACATGGGTCCTTCATTTGGTAAGAATCTGTCTTTGCAGTTAAAGAGGATGATAACAGTGAGACCTCCACACATGATCACAATTATCAAAACTAAAACCAGCAGGTCAAGCTCTCTTATTTCCATGAAGAACTAACGCTCACAACAACACAAACACTGTGAACATTTTCAGTAGACAGTAAAGTTAAATGTTCCTTGTTGGTAAAGCAGCTGGCAAAATTTAATGTGCAGCAAAATCAGATCTAAAACTCCAGAGGGTTTCATATGGAAAAATAATAGTTTTCGTATTTAGCCAGAAACAATCATTAAACTCTGCATGAGGACACAACAACACGGTCACATCCTCTGAGAACCAACTGCCTCAAAGCTCCTTTCAAACATGATCAGAAATATCAATGATGTTGACAAAAGACTTCAAACAAACACATTAAGAAATACACAAATAAGTGTGCACACATATTTTTGAGGTCTAATCCTTGCTCTTGTCTTTTTTCCTCCAATGTCTTTCCGGCCTCCACATAATAAATCTTCACAGCCTGTAATAATCTGCCAAGCAGGACGGCAGGAGGCTGCTGGGGTGGCTGTAACACCAGCCATCCACTACGCACACACGCACGCACACACGCACGCATGCTATGGTCGTTTCCATGACGCAGCATGTCTCTGCAGGAGTCTGGAAAGCTCAGAGGGAGGGAGTAGGTGACGGAGGGGAAAAAAACAGACAGTGAGGAAGTGTCAAGAAAACAGGAGGTTGATAGCAGAGTAAGCAGAGTTCAGAGAGAGAACCTACAACATGCTACTGTGTAGTCTGTTCTAATTCCTTCCCGTAATATACATCCTACTATTAGTTAATACTTGTACTTTGCACCTGGAAAAACAGTGGAAATAAACCTTTTTTCAACAGCCCAGATTAAAAAGCATTCTGGTGTCACTGCTGCTGTTTCCTTGGTGTATTATCACTGGCAACTACAGTTTGACCTCTCTTATTGTAGTTCACAGCTCAAACGGAGTACAGGTGCTTTCAGTCGACTCTGTCCATCAATCCATTAATCAATAGATCCTTCGTGGCTAGAGCCAATCCCAGCTGACACTGGCGGGGTTCACCCTTGACTAGCGTATTGTAATAAACAGAAACAAACAACCATTCACAACTGGCCAAACCAGGATTCGAACAGGAAACCTTCTTGCTGTGAGGCGAGTCAGGCGACAGTGTCAATCACTGCGCCACCTTTTGGAATATGCTACTTTCAATTTATACAATAGCTAGTCCCAAGACTTCATCTCTCCCTGTCAATGTGATTCTTTGTGGATGTTTTCACAGTGAAAATTAAAATGCAACAACACTCAATCTCGCATTTTAGAATGGATTACATTTTTTACTGAATTTTGTTATGGATCTCGGTTGAGAGGATGAAACTCCTCAGTGACTATGAAGGCGACACCGGGAAGATTTCAAATTCCCTCCTCCAATCACCACTGGCATATGGGTCTCACTAATAAACAGTGGGGATAGGGGACAGTGCATCTGAGGAGGAGTTGTGCTACATGTCTGTCTTCTTGATCCCAGAACACTGAGAGGAAGACAAAGCCCTGGGAGACAGGACCAGACCCGACAGAGAACAGATGGCCCGAGACACACACGCGCACACGACCATACACACAAACACACAAACACGCACATACGCTGAGATTGTGAGATCTGAACACATACAGCATACAAAGACAAACATACAAATAGAACACATATATTAGACACACACATATGCACACATACACAACAGACACATGACGCACAAACAAAGTGAAGCACATACACACAGGGGCTTGTTTGTCATGGAGAAACAATGTGAAAGATGATTTACAAACACCTATTCTACATCTTGCTGCAGCCTCCATCCCTCAGCAGTCAGACTGAAAGACTGAGACAGATATAGAGAGGAAGAAAGACAGAAGGATAAACAGAGAGAGGCAGTGTTATAACAGAGAGTGTGAGATGAAAAAGAGGCAGATTCACTGTGAAAAACAGACGCAGTGGAAACTTAGATAAATAGAGAAGGAGAGGGAGATCATACCAGAGCAGGGAGAAAGTGAGGCAGAGGAAAACTATGCTCCTGTCCTCTGTTGTTATCTGTGTTTATTGATCATATTCACTTTGACAGGAAAGTACTGTTGGCTCTGTGCTGCTCCGCTCTGGTTAAATAAGGAAATGAGACAGCCCTGCGTCATGGCTTTGTGTGTGTGTGTGTGTGTGTTTGTATAAATGTGTGTGGGTGGGTGAGAAGCTGAAAACATCTATGCCAGATTGTATCTTGCATGTAAGATGCAAATGCACATGATGATGTACTTTCTATACATATATATATAATTGGATGAGTGCATAAACTGCATATTATAATCTACATGTGTGCTAGAGTTTAGGTTCAAATCCAAATCCAGTTCAAATGTTTCATAACTGACAAAATTAGAATTTGGATATAATCCAACATTCCTGCTCTGAAAGTGAAATACCCTCGAAACCTTATTCAGACAGAAGTTCATTATATAAACTCTTTATCATAACTGATATAATGATAGAATAAATTCAAAGTAAAAGATATTTTAAGACATTGTTTTCATCAACATTCCTGTTGGCCATATAACATTGTACTATTTTAGTGAGGACACACTGAGCACCGATCAGGGTCCAACAGGTTGTAGAAATACCCCAACACACAAAAGACTTTCAGGTTGAAACTAGGCTAAACTGGGTTTGTGTGTGTGTGCGTGACTGTGCTCGTCTCTGCCCCTCTTCACACACAAACTGATAGGCAAATGGGATATTCACCACAGAGTCCTATAATCTAAAATAGTTACTCCGGATCGTTCTGGTCACTTTAACCCCGATGCTCTGACTGTGCGCAACACATTGCATCTTGCGTTGTGTAGCACGTTTAAACATGTGTCTCATAAACTCTAGAGCGAATCAAACACACACAAAATCAGTCGTGCACGTGTCCTAATAACATTTGATCAGTGATGGTGTTTATTGTTAAAGTGTAAAGTGAGCGCAGGTTTAATGTGCATTAGTTTAAAAAAAGCCAAACTACAAAGTGCCACATGTAATAGCAATATAGAAGTGCAACTAACTTTTTTTTTCTTTTCAACATCATGGTTGACAATGGTTAACAGACCATCATCGTCTTATCCAAGGTGTAGTTGGAAGAGACGTGTTTTTAGCCTGCAGCGGAAGATGTGTAGACTTTCTGCTGTCCTGACAATGGGGAGCTTGTTCCACCATTTGGTAGCCAGGGCAAGAAACAGTCGTGCTAGCTGTTCCTCGCAGTGAGGGAGCAACAAGCCGATTGGCAAATGCAGTGTGGAGTGGACGGGCTGGGGTGCAAGGTTAAACCATGTCCTGGATGTAGACTGGGCCCAATCTGTTTGCAGCACGGTAAGCAAGTACTGGTGTCTTAAGCAGATACGGGCAGCCACTGGTAACCAGTGAAGGGAGCGGAGTAGTGTGAGAGGACTGAGGTAGGTTGAAGACCAGTCGAGCTGCTGCATTCTGGATGAGCTGCAGAGGTCTGATGGTACTAGCAGGTAGACCAGAGAGTTGCAGTAGTGTATGCGTGAGATGAAAAGAGCCTCGACCAGAACCTGTGCCGCCTTCTGAGTGAGAAGGGGACGTATTCTCCTGATGTTGTACAGCATGTATCTACACGATCGGGTTGTTGCAGTAATGATGGCAGTATAAGGTAGGCTGTCGAGTGACACACCCAGGTTCCTTGCAGTCTAGGTGGGGGCTACCACAGAGTTGTCCAAGGTGATAGTAAGGTCATGGGTGGGAGAGCTCTTCCCTTGAAAAGTAGCTTTGTCTTGTCAAGGTTGATTTTTAAGTGGTGTGTGGACATCTACTGAGAGTTGTCAGTCAGACAAGTAGAGATTCGTGCTGCTACCTGTGTTTCAGATTGGGGAAAAGAGAGAATTAGTTGGGTGTCATCTGCATAGCTGTGGTAGGAAAAGCCATGTGAGTGAATGACAGAGCCGAGAAAGTTGGTGTAAAGGGAAAAAGGGAGGGGGCCCAGGATGGAAGCTTCAGGGGGCCCAGTAGTGAGCAGACAAGGTCCTGACACAGATCCTCTACAAGTCACCTGGTCTTTGAGGTAGGATGTGAGCAGGGAGAGTGCAGAGCCAGAAACACCCAGAATCTGAAGGGAGGAAATAAGGATCTGGTGGTTCACTGTGTCAAACGCAGCAGAAAGGTCCAGAACGGATGACCACAGAGGAGAGAGGCTGCTTTAGCACTGTGGAGCTGCTCAATGAGAGCAAGGAGGGCAGTCTCAGGAGAGTGGCCTGCCTTATCAACACTGTGGATAAAGATGCATTTTGAAGAATAAAGTGTTTTCTTTACTGCTAGAGTCATAATGTTAGAAAGACTCCAACAAAACTGTCTGATTGTGAGTTTCCCAAAGATTGATATCTTTAATAACCAACGTGAATGATTGTTTAAACTGCTGAGGTCTTATCACAGTAGCATACACGACACGATTTCCCCTTCATACAGGATATTCTTCCACTGCCTATTTCTCTTAGCTCAAGGCCACAGCTGACACAAAAGGCAAAATTCCAAACTCCAATAAGTGGGAGTGGATTATATGTTTTAGAAATATTAACAATAGAGTGCATTAGCCTATTCCTCAACGTTAGAACCCACTTAGTTGTCGCCAGAGCAGCTCCAGGTTTCATGCTTTGATGACAGCGGGACGTCTTTGTTGGGTGATTTTGTAGCTTTGAGCTACGTTCTGTCATGTTCACTTTCTGAGATCACAGAAAGAAAGAAAGCTCTTCACTTTGCACGTGTTGCTTTAAGGCTTAGAGTGGTTGAGATATCTCGCTTGGTATATTTATTCTTCTCATGTGTCTTGTTGTGAGTTGTATGTTTATAAGTCAGTGGTGAATGTTGCAACTCCCCATCAGTCATAGACAAATTTGGAGAAGAGCAGAATTCCCCTTAAAGTGTTAAAATACCATAAATGTAATCTGTCATAGGTGGTTTTACTCACACAAGAATTCAGAGGAATTTCATTTAATCATCACAACTATTTTTCATTCAGACTCTCAGATATGAGTCATGTACACTAATTGTGCAGCAGAATGTCATCACAGGATTATTCATAACTTATTAGATCCAGATACACATAAACAAGCGTTATATAAGACTACAAATCCACCCACTTCACGTCCTACATATTGAAGCTATTCACAGCGGAGGGGTTTGTTTTTAGAGGAAGCCTGAAGATATGGAGGACTTTGTTTTTCATTGTATTTGCCTACACAAACATACAGTATATCACAACTGCATTTCTTTATTGTGGAACAACTTAATTGTCTGCAGAAACTATGAGGTCTGTTCACGTGAATGGTAACAACTTTATGGACAATAGTGCAGCAAATAATGCTTCACATAGCTATACAATGTAGCAATGGGGCAAAACACCAAGTTACCTTTTTACAATGGCTTTGAATAATTATGTAATTCTGGACTGAAACATTTCCTGAACAAAGGCAAAAGACATAAGCTGACAGGAGAGGAGAAGGAGGAAACACTGTGTTTGATTGACAGTGTGCCCTGGTTGTGCCACGACCGACAGAACTACAGCTCATCAAGCTGTCACTGCATGCTGCATGAAAAACAAATAAACTGAGGACATGCGTAGGATGTCAGGGAATATGACTTTAATGGACAATTTGGACACGTCATTGTGCAAACTTTGAAAACGAGTTGCCACCTAAGTGAATGCAGATGAGGAGGTAAATAGATGGACATAAACATCAGTCCACACAGTTCTCGTCCTGCTGAACCTGGATCATTTCCTGAGAAAATAGTTACTCATAACCTTCTTCAGACCAAAAATGTCACAGCTGCTAAAATAAGCCTCCTGCTGCTTAGTGATGGACAAACTGCCTCAGAGCAGTAAGTCTTTGTGACTTTTATGAGGATGTCTGTGCACTGAAATGTTAATTTGCACCTCAACAGTCAAGGCAGTTGGCTTGTCTCCTGCTGACAACTTAAAAGCTGCAGATTAAATCCCCACATAGACAGTGTCTGCCCATCAGCAGTCCATCAAGTGTCATGCAGTGAGACACCAAGCTTTTATCTGTCAGCTAAATGGCAGCAAATTGTCAATGTTGCAAACAAATATCTATGTACACATGATCTGCAGGTTTTAATCTCCTTTTGATATCTGTCACCTGAGCATCACATGAAGCTGTGGTTGGGTAATGAATCCCCTGCAGACAACTATTATCAGCCATCCTCATCTCACTGATGATGAAGAGTGGCAGCGACAGGTCTCTGTCTGCCTTAATCTACGGGTGACTCTCTCCCACTAATTCATTAATAACCCAGATCAACATGAACAGGTTTTATAAAAAAATACACTACCAATGTAATGCATGCCCTGTTGTTCAAAATGTTCAGCCATATTGAACCATGTGTACTGAGAAGAGGCACTCTGGATTTGGCACCATGGAGGGGAGAACCTTTAAGGTTAAAGGTGGGGCTGCCTCACATCAACACAAAGATGATAAAAAATGAAGTCTTCTTCCTGATGCTCAACCAAACGAGGCAGCAGAGGATGCCAAGAGAGAAGGTTGATTCTACATGACAACTTAAGATTTGCCAACATGGGTTATGTTAGGGTTTTGAAGGAATTTACAGAATTGTGGTTAACATCAGTGGTTGCAAGGAGTCCCAATGTGGATAAAGTAGATTTAGTAATTCCAGAGAAGAACCCCCGAACTAAACAGATGTTCATGCTTTTATGTTATTTCACACAAGAACCTGCTTTCATTCTCTGTGATATAGAGCTGTGTTAGAGAAAGTTTACCCTCCTTTCTAAAGTTGTTGCGATACCATTTTTCTCTTCCCAATACCAATTCCAACAGCTGGACTTTGCACATCTGATGATTCCAAGAACCAATCTGATACTAGTGTGTTTAAACAAATAATAATGCATGGAAGTGATGACATTTGTCATGGTATCAGAGGCATTTCTGATGCTGGTATCATGTTGTCATCACTCATAACAATCTCCACTGGCTAGGACATTTGTAATAAAAAGTGAATCAAAGCTCTTGTGATCCAGATGAAGCTGCTGAAGTCAGTGTGTATTAAACATTTTAAGGAGGTCTTTAGTGAAGCTACAGAATATAACACAGGCCTAAATTGTCTTTCATTCATGTGCTACTTTGAAAATGACAGGTCCAATGTGTATGATGTGGGGCACTAAATATAACAGAGCCCATCCACCTCATCAGCCGCCCCACCACTTTTTTACAATACCTTTAAAATGAGCCAGTACTGTACTTCACTGTACGACCATAACTTCTGTTGTAGCTCTCAGGAGGATGTTCCGCAGTTCGAGCACTGTGATTTATTCATTACAGAAACGCTGAGGGAAGGTCAGCGTGATTTACAGGGATGACATTTTTATAATATCCAGTCTCACTGTATCTTTCTCCCTCACTTTTATTTCCTCTCTGTCCGTCTCTTCTGCCATGGTGCACTGCCAACAGATTGATGTATCACACCAGACCTGCTGGGCTGAGCTGCAGTCAGCTCCTATTAAAAGGGGCAACGCACACTTACATGTGTCTCAGAGCTGTAAACAAAATGATATGAGTGTACTGTGATGAAACACATCGATGCTGGTGTTAATATTGACACGGCAGATGGCAGCACACTCCCTCGACAGCAGCAATTTCAACATGGCAACATACTAGTTGTTCCCCCTGAGCCCCTTGCCCACTTTTATCGTGGGTGGATGTAGGTGGCATCCATACTATAATATTTTCGTTGGAGCATTTTCATATGAAAACGATCTCTGTTCACACAAGAGTTTGGCTCTGTATCAGTTTTAATCCCTGTCTGTACTAACACACCCAAAAATGTACAGAAAGGTTTCCCAAATCTCTCTCACCCTGTTTCATTGTCTCTAAAACTAGGGTAGCGCAGACACCAGGTGTATCTGGAGCAGAGTTTATGTCTCTTTAAATGAAAATATGTTGTATTGATATAACATTAGGCTCCCAGCTTTGAACCATTGATCTGACAGTGGCTCTGCAGTGATCAACACACAGGAAATGTATGTAACATTGACGACGGATGCATTAAATTGATAAGAAAAGAAAAGGTAATACAACACAGTGGAAAGTCTGCCTCAAATTTCCATTTGCTAAGGTTGCAGTGCTCTTGGTGCATCAATGTTTTGTTTAAGTTTCCAGAAATCAATATTGTCTAACACCCTGAGATTTCCAACTTTAATAATGTCTTAGTTGTTCAATCATTGCATTTGGTCCTATGAAGTAGTAGATAGTATATCAAAACACAGCGTCACATTAATTATTGATGCATGACTGTGCTGACCTGTATTAAGCCTGAGCTCCCACAAGGACACACTAGCAAACATATTGGAATATTTGCAGAATGACATTTGATTAGTTTGGAAACTCTGCAAACACTGCAGGGCGGACAAACCCATCCACCCACCCATAGACAGACAGACACACAGACACACACACAGACACACACACACACACACACACACACACACACACACACACACACACACACACACACACACACACAGTGTACCTAGCTCTTTAAGCAGTGAGCCGTTCTCTGACTTCCATCTCTCCTTTTTCTTCTCAGGACTACTCTTCCTCCTCTCCTTCCCTTTCTCCTTCACTCCATTCTGCTTCCTCTTTTCTCCCCTCTGGGCTTTCTCTGCAGGGAGACACAGAACATGGGCTGGGGTTAAGGATTTAGTGGATTTATTCAATTTAAACTTGTTTAGATGGAAAAGTGTCACTGAGCCTGTGACACTGCTTCTGTTCATGGAGAATTTGAGTGGAGAAGTAGCAGACAATGAATGTTGAGAGTTGGAGAAATATAATGCAGAAAAGATCCATGTTAATCAGTTACTGAAAAGTTTTCAGATTAGATTTTAAGAGACCAGCCTTTGACCTGCAGGGTGTTTTTCCCCAAGTCTCTAATAAGGGGGTGGTGTTGTTTGTGACTCTGTGTGCGACAGAGTTGAGGATGTTTTCTGCAGCTGCTGACGTCTGGAGGGCTGCTCGTGGTGTTGGTGGTGGGCTGTTTTTGAAGTGCTGGTGGGCTTACTGGAAGTGTGTCAGACAGGAGAGGAATGCAGGAAGAGGGTGGGAGTCGGTGTGTATGTGTGTGTGTGTGAGTATGATGTATGGTGAGAGTGCTGCGGTAGCCTCTCACGCTCCATGTGTACTAATGTGTAGAGTGTGTGTTTGGACATGCCTGTGTGTGTGTGTTTGTGTGCATACCCAAAGCTTCACTGCTTCCACCCAATATTCCCCATTCTCTCCTTGTCTCACTTTAAAAGACCACGGGGTTTCCCACAGTGTCTCCGGTGATACAGTTGATACTGGGCCTGGTTCAGTTCCTACTTCTATGGAATCTAAAACTCTTAATTAAATAAAAACCTGTGTGTAGTTGTCTAGAAAGGTATCTCACAAGCTTAACTTTGAAAATGAATGTAAAAACATGAATCAAATGTGACGACAGTGGTTAAACTCTGAACAATATCCAAGGTCATCACATCTGTCCCTCCAGAGGAAATTAGTTTCATATTCTCAGGAAGAAAAAGGAAGACACACAATAACAAACAAACCACAACAACTGATATGAGTTCAACAGAAAACTTGGTGTGTAAACATCCTGGGCTCCCTTGAGGAAAAAAGACACAATTGTTCTGATTTTAAACTCTGAACCGATTTTAAAAAAAGACTGGAGGTCACAGATGACAGATTTATAATATTATAATCGTCGTTAACACACACTAGACCATTTGGCCAGAACTTTAAATCACACACAATTTCACAGTGGTGATTTGGGAGACCTAGGATTTCACAGAAACTCACATGATCAAACTTGACTTCAGTGAAAAACAAAAACATAGAAACTTTGGTTGAAGTCATGGCTGAGAAGCTTTTGCAGCGTGAGATGGAGGTGAGTTTGAAATTATTTGTTGTCTTTAGTCACAGCAATACAAGAACGCAACATTCGGTTACTGACGCTTCCAGGTCAGCTAACTCTATTTGGCAAAATGGATTTGCTCAGTATATATAATATTAAACATGTTCAATATTTACAATTTGAGATCAGGGAGGCTCTGACACAACCAGTCGCATTAAAATTAGATTATAAACTCCTCGAACTTCAGGATTATTCGGGCAGATAATGGGCTCCCACTGGCCTTTAATCAGGAACGCCTCCGTGATAGTCGGAAGAGGTCAAAAATCTTCCTGATCCTCCTTAGGTGTAAACCAGCCCTTAGAATAGCAAGAAAAACACAGCACTGTCTAACACACTCTCAGTTCAAGACAGACACCATAGCACTCACAAACACGTTTGTGTATATCAGCCTTCAGGTCTGTGAGCACGCTGACACACACTGTATGACATGTAACAGAGCCCTGCGGAGCGCCCTCCCTGCTGCGAGCTCCACTCCAGGAGACCTCGCTCTCTCCCTCCAGCTGGGAGTATGGCAGGCAACACAACTGACAATGATATGTGCACACGATGAAAGACAGAACAGAACAATACCTGGCAGAATAATTCAGTCCTCTGTACCTGTCTTACTATAAACACAACTAAATCTAACTAGAGACTGTTTTACTCGTGATAATGAATTAGTCATATCCATGAAAAGCAATATTTTAGAGAATCAGAGGCTTATGAAAGTCAAATAATTACCATTGAATTCTATATATATCAAATCATATATCAAATATCAACATTAACACATTAAAGATCCAATTATTGTTTGTTTTTTCCAAAAGATATTTACTTTACAAAGATAAAAAATGGGAAACAAGATAGTGAAAAATACTGCAAACACTGATTATTTAAAATGGTTTCACATTTGCATATTAATGTTCTTTTAATCCACCAATCACTAATCAACTCATTGTTTCAGATATAAATTGAATACCCTTATCTTTATGGCATGATTCTACCGACGGACAAAATAAAAGTCATTATTACTCAACTCTGCATTTAACAGACACAAACACGTGTGAGTTTAACACACGTCTGCACACACAGACACAGCATGTAAGAAACGCTGCAGTCACACTCCACTGACTCACATATAAAGCACAGTGATGATCTCTCCCTGTGTCTCATTCTTTGACATGGGAAGCTCTTATTGTTTGGATGTCTCGTTGTAACAGTCTCCTGCTGTTTACACAAACACAGAGTTCTGCCTACACGGCTAACTAACTCTCCTGCTGCTGTTTGTCCTGTTCATGGATGTGTAAGTCAGTGAGTGAGTGAGAGTGTGTGTGTGTGTGTGTGTGTGTGTGTGTGTGTGTGTGTGTGTGTGTGTGTGTGTGTGTGTGTGTGTGTGTGTGTGTGCATACATTGGTACAGCAGGTGGCACCTGCAGCTTCAGTGGGGTTTAGAGGAGCTGAATTTATTTGTTCGTGTGTGTTTGTAACTCACAACAATCACAGTTGACTTGGATGATCTGACATCTGCAGTGATAGTTGGGCACAGCGGCGTTGCTTTGAGCTTCATGGTAACACGTCTTAGTTTAGGATTCTGGCAAACATACATTTACTGATCGTGGGAAGGTATACAGCTGATGGAAATGTCATAAATATTGTGATTATAAACCAACATTCAGTATCGGATGATTTCAAAATTTGACCTGTGATGGTGCGAGAAACAAAACCTGAGGTGGACGTTAATGTCTGTACCATGGACTGTAAATAAAGATGGAAGATGTGTTCCAACTTCCACACGTTGTACAAAGATGAAGCTAAATTATCCAAGGACGCAGGGTTTATGACCTGTACTGCAGTACAGAGAATGCCAACACTGTGTGTGTGTTAGCGATTGTCTGTTTGTGTGCGCGTGTGGCTGTCATAGTCAGCAGTAGGCTGTCCTCATGCTTGCTTTAGCATGGAGGAGCAGGACATGCATGAATGAAGCTGAGAGAGACCAGAGAGAGATTTCCCACTGTGTGTATGTGTGTGTGTGTGTGTGTGTGTATGTGAGGACCGCAAGAGCAAAGAAGAAGAGAGGGTGAAGTAGTTAGGACAATATTTTCTGTTTAGAAAGAAAAGCAACAGAGAAAAGAGCTTCTGCGTGTGATGTGTATTTATGTTGGCCTACAAAACTTCCCATTTTTGCTCAGGGACATTCATGTGTTCAAAAGGTTCTGTGCGATGCCTCTATTCCAGAAATACAATGTAAGGTGAAGTGCAGGAATAAACACAGAGGAAACATTATGGGAACCGGCAGGGGAACGCTGATTGGGAAGATGAAATGAGATAAAATGAGGATGAATTGTATTACCAGCTCCATGCCACATCCTCTCCTGGGTGAGGAGGAGGAGACTGACAAATGTCTACAAATGTAAAAAGTTATATGGAGTGAAAATGACTATAGTGGGACAAATATGCACTGAACACACATGTGGCTGTAATTCATTTGACACTAAAGAAGGAAAACGCATTTAACCTGAGTTTGTCAGAAGTGAATGTGTGAATCTAAAAAATAAGGATTTATTTACAGCCAGGATTCAGACTGTGTCTCACCTGCAGATGAAAGCGTTTGTTTTTAGCACAAGAGAGTTTCCTGTGTTCTGTTCAATGCTCCTTTTGCTTGTGAATGTCAGAATCTAATCAATAAACAAAATGGAGTCTGGTTTTGCCAATACAAGTTCTGTAATCCTTCTGACAACAGGAACCCAGAAACCTGTTTTATGAACTTTTGTATTTTGTCTGTATTTCACCCAGAAGAACAAGTATCTAAATTTGGTTCCTTGGCAATTCCTGTGCCTTCAGTCTTAATTTCTGTGCCTGAACATTCATTCAAACATCACAGCTGTTCAGCAGTAAATTAAAAAAGAACACTATGAGTACTAATTCTACACAATGAATAAAAGAGGGATTTGATGCAGCTTTGTTTGCACTGATCGAGGTCTCTTCAAGATGATCTCAGTTGAGATTACATAAGAAATGCAAAATACTTGCATAACCATTTCCCTCCTTTTACAACTTTTTTAAAATTAGCTTTTAAAATCAGTTTTACAGTGTTTCATTGTCAGCTTTTTAAAAATCTGTTCTGTCTAATTCTTTTACTGCACCAACCTGCGTGGAAGGTGCCAAATAAAGTTTGATTGATTGATTTGGTAATTGTCACATAATTGGTTTAATGGTGAATTAAAAACCAGGGATTTTAATTGACTGCATTAAAAACCTTCACATCTGGAATAGTCAACGGTCTCTCAGGTGCAAATCATGTTAATGAATTTAAATTTTATTCATGTTACAGCAATGAATAACCACAATGTTGAAGGAAAGATAAGCCAACTAGCTAACTGGCTAACAGTGCGTTTTTCCTTTGTCATACTTTGTTTACCCAGTCAGTTACAGCCGAGATGGGTAAAGTGGAAATGTTGCAATTAAAGGGGGACGACAATGAATCATCCAGTTACCTGAAATAAAATTTCTCTGGGTTCGAACATTGTTGGAAACATTTAGGATAGTCTCAGGAAACTAGCCAACAAAATATATAACATAGGTCGAGGCTTTTAATGAAAAGTTCGTACATGTTATATATTCAACACGTACTGATGTGGTGGTGGTTTGAACAGGACACTTACACTTTTTCATAGCTGAAAACAATCCAATCTGCCCAAGACATATTAAGTGTGAATGGAGGTTTATTTCCTGTGACTATGTGGCTGAAATGTGAACTACAGGGGGACTTCAGTGAATCCTTAAAGTCTGAAATGTAGTGTATAGTGTGAAGGTGGCAGGAGTATTGCATGACTGTATTAAACTTTTTTATAAAGGAGGATTTTGAAGAGCACACCAGACACTTCTCCCTCTTTTTCCAATTTACTTTTATGGCTTTTGCTGAAATTGTGGAGGCCATTAACGCCAGGGGATCTTTGAGGGAACTCCCAGAGGGACGCCTTCCACGCACAGCTCCCGCATTGTAATTTCTCCCTTTTTTTCTCTTTTGACAGGAGGACCATCTTATCCTCTGATCATTTTTCAACATATTCCCCATTTTCCCCCCCTAATCTGATCTTGTTCTTATCAATGTTCAACAGCTCAGAAAGGGAGGAAAACTAAGTCTTTGGGTTTTCAAGGACGCCCGCAGGCTCTGCTTGAACATGTGGAAGCTTTCCCCCTGCAGGTTGTAATCTCAGCACAAATCCAACTATCAGCAGTGGAAACCTTTTTAAACACATTTTTGTCAGATCTTTGCTTTTTCCCTCTCTGGGCTTTACATTCTGCTGCTGCCTTTCTCTCTAACTCTGCAATACTATCCCTCCCTCCAAACCGCCTTCCCTTTCTAGTATAGAAGGCGCAACAGCACCGGGGGGATTCATCTTTTTGAAGTGTGTGATTAATTTCCTCTCTTTCTAGGAGTGCTGAACTGCACTGTGTGTATGTGTCTGTGTGTATATGTGTGTGTGTGTAGCCACTGTGTCCCCATTCTTACCTGAGCTCATTAGCGCAATGTGAAAAAGTTTTTTTTTTCTCTTCTACTGTCTTTTCCTCCTCTCCACCCTCTCTTCAGTCCTTTCACACTCACATTCTCTCTCATCAGCACCACTCGTTTCCCTCTCTTTTCATCCACTCTATTTCATCCTATCCCCTTCTTGCCCCATCCTACTCCATTCTCATTTTCTCTGTCTTCCTCACACTCCTGTGCACACACACAAACACACACACAGTACTTTGTAAGAGTAGTTTAGAGAGGCCAATACGATCCGCCAACACCAACCACTGTCAAGTTGTAACATTTCAGATTGAGCTAGATTGTAAATGTTGTGCAATTCCTGCATAACAATGACAATGTGTCTATGTGTTTGCTTTCAATAGAAACCCTGTTTCCTCCAAAGCCCAAAATCACAATTTGCACATCTCTTTAAAAGTCTATACAGGTGTGCATGAACAAATTTCAGTAATGGATTATGGATACTTCCTACAAGAAAACTGACGAGCTGTAGAGAAATCGATCAGGTTCCTGTTTTTCAAGTATCAAACACAAACCAACACCAGATTAATTAACAAACAATTGGTGTCACTGTAGGATTCTGAAAGTGACAATGATAAAGAAGAAATCCCTGTTATCTTCAGGTTTATTGCTTAATAAACCATAATGAGAGGACCTGTTCAGCCAAAGTGCCTTTAAATAAGTCTTTAAATAATACCAATTAATCTTCGTTTAATGTGTTTGATGTAAAACACTTAGCAGTGCTGGGTTTTAAATAATCACTATATAAAATACACTAACATAAAATAAACTTTATTATAATTCCTCGTATCATTAAAATGCCTTTAGACAAGATGAGATGATTTTACCACATTAATTAGATTAAATACATTAATTTCTTTTCATCAGTTAGTGATCGTTGTGATTCATTACTTTGGATAATAACAACATGACTGCAAAACTAATGAGCTTCTGCGTTACTTTATGTTTAGAGTAAAACAATTAGTGAAAGCTAGCATGCAATCATGCATTATAAAGATGGCAATGAGGAGAATATCTGAAATGGAACCATGCTAACATTACCATTGTGAGCATGGTGACATTAGCATCTAAACTTGTGTTAGAGGTAGCACCAATGCTAGCTATTTCACAATGAAGCAACTTCCTGATGACACTTTCCCTTACACCACAATAATGAGTTAAAACATTTTAGGTGTGAAGACTTGTTATACATGTTTTTTCATATTGTTTCTTGATGTGAAATTATTGTGGATGATTTGAAATCACTGTGTTGAACTTTTACTTCATCATGTCTGAGTTATTTGCTGTTGAGTTATTCTGGAAGTAGTTCACTTCTGGTGGACTTGCAGCATCATGTAGCACCTCTGTCTGTATATGAGACCACAGGGACAAGACCTGTCTCCCTGTCCGCCTCGCTGGTAACACACTAACATTCTCAAAGCATGACGAGAGCAGCCTCTGACATGACAGACAGGCCGATAGACAGGAAGGGCGGACTGGCCGACTGGCAGATCGAGTGTGGAACATGACAGATGAAGTGCCGTGAGAGACAGACAGGCGGACAGAGGTTAGTGGTTTTTGTTTAAGTTGGGTTAGAGGAGAGACGTGTTCTCCACATGGAAACAAGCCCACAGAGACGTGTGGGGAGGAAGCATAGTGCTGCTGATGGAAGGAATAGACTCAGTGTGTCTGCAGGTTTATACAAATCAGATTTGACTTTTGTGAAGCTTTTATTTTGATGGCTAACAATAGAGAGACAAAGAAAACAAAAAGGTAAACACTGGCAATATGAACTCTTTTAAAACACATCCTATAAGACCCAAAATATGAAGTCATCATTATGATATGATCCAGCATTGGTATTATATGCAAATATATTATATGTTCTATAAGTGTTTATGAATAATAAACGTGGGGGTTTTTTAAAATAAATTTTAGTTTAAAATGTTTTTTAATTTCTCCCCTTTCCCATCCTACTGTGGCCAAATATAACTTATCTGAATACAAACTGGTCTGTGGGAAAAGACAGGGAAATGTAAGCATGGAAGGAAACTATAAATGTTGTTGATTTCTGGTTTCATTATGAAAGGTTTGGTCAATTAAAAAGTAGCCATTATGACAACATAATTAATTTACTGTTGAGCCAGGGCCAGCAGTGATCAAGAAACCTCAGGTGGGTTTTTTGGGTGACAACAAAAGAAGACATTGTTGACTCAGTCTGGAAGAAACGTAAATCTGCGTCGATACGGCAACATTTGTGATAGGAGGCCGAAAAGTGGCATGGTTGTTGTGAGAAATAAAAACATGATGCTTCACTTCACTTCTTCTGCAGATTGTGTAATGGCTCCATTTTCAGCTTCTCCTTATTTAGTGTTTATTGGCGGCTGGAAAACCAGCATAGAGGTGCATTATTGCCACCCAGTGGACTGGAGTGACTGCATGCTCAGTCTCATCATATTCCACTCCACACACCAGGTAAGACATTTTCAAAATGGGCCTAACCCTATCCAAAACTTAAAGAAGGGGAGGGACAGAAACAGATTAGAAAACAGGTGAAAGAATAGGATAAAGAGAAATGGACAGTGGAGAAATAAGGGAGAAAGATAAAAGAGGTAGAGGAAAGAGGTAGATACAAGGTGAGAGAAAGGCAGAATAATTATTGCAGACAACCTTGTCCTTCACTCTCTGCTGCTCACACACACACGCATGCACGAACACACACAGACACACACACACACACCAACTATCCTGTCTAATCTAATTCCTGTGGCAGTGTGAATAGATATGGCCGTTCAGTGCCAGCAGCACAGCTCCCTGTTCCTGATGGCAGCAATCTGCTGAGTCAGGAGATCTGCACTGTGTGTGTGTGTGTATGTGTGTGTGTGTGTGTGTGTGTGTGTGTGTGTGTGTGTGTGTGTGTGTGTGTGTGTGTGTGTGTGTGTATTGGTGAGAGACAGGGGGAGTTTGAGAGAAAGTAAGATTTAGTTGAGTGCATAGATGTGTGTGCAGCCTTCCTCTGCAATGATGAGCAGTGCAAATTGAGTACCCTAGACACACACATGCACGTGCACACACACATACAGTTACAGGGGCAGGCTGACAAGAGAGTTCACTATCATTACTAGGTCAGCGAGACATCACTGGTATTACCATGACAACAGGCTATGACTGTCATTAGCATGACAGCTGCAGGTCACGACTACAAAAACATGGTTCCTGAACATTCTACTGGATAAATACAGGTCACTATCATTTTTGCCATCATCACCGTGACAACAACAGCTTAGGAATCTGGCAGCCAATGGGATGACGTCGGTTAAAATGTATTAAAAATGTTATATAAAATGTGTATGTATGAAGGAAAAATAGGAAAAATAGGAAATACAAGCAAAACAATACAACCTTGATTCAAATGTTTCTCGATGACTATGTTCACGTAACACATGTCCTATGAAGCATCAATGAGAAAATTGTCTTATGAAAAACTAACTGCCCATATCATGCTTTTCATATTTCCTTACACATAAGTCATGTAGTTGTTTTGTGCATGTAAAAGGTATGCTAAGCTAAAAAAGCCAAGCACCACCTTGACCTGCCGTACAAACCTCATTTTGTGCAGAACACAGCAGCATCAACTCAACCAGCTAAATCCATCCCTCCTGATCTCCATCACAGAGTAGCAGCATGAAATGCATCAGGGTTATTCATCTGTGTAGAGTGGACAGGAAATCGAGCTCCGCTGCTCTGTGCTCTTTGCTGTGCAGGTGTCAAGTGTGGTCTACTGTGCAAAAATGATGACAGGCCCTTTCCAAAACTGTCCACCCACCACACTTAGCCAACAAGGGTTTGGATTTAAACGTTACGCAGTTGAGGTTTTTTCCAAACTGTGTGTGTGTGTTGGTGGTCCTGGCTGCAGTGGTGGAGAGGCTGAAAGGTAACTGTTCAGGTGTCAGGAAAGAAAAAAAAGCCAAAGACACACATGTTTTCGGTCTTACCTCCAGCCATGTCCTCTTCCAGTAGCTGTATCTGCAGGTGGAAGATTTTCTCTTGGAGGTCGCACAGGGTGTGTTTCATTTTCTCCCTCCGTGTCACCATGTAACACAGGTTACGCACCTGGAACACAAGACATCTCTGTTACACACAACAGGACAGAGGCCCGACACGTTACAAACAGTATTCTCTCATTTCATCAAGATGACAAACATGGACAAACAGAAACCTGACAGTGAGGAAAACTCACACCTAAGCATTATGACCGACTGACACAAATATACAGACATCAGACATACAGATACAGACACACCAATCTTTGCAGCTCAACAGAGCTTTTTATCTTCTTTTATTTTATTGTTGTAGTTTTACAGCAAATGAAACTTGCCAACACGTTAATCTTGCTTTTAACACAATAGAACGTGAACGTTTGATGTGGATAATATATAAAGAATTACTGTTCAGTCATCACACACACTGTAAACAGTCTGTAAGAGCAACGCTTCAGTTTGTAGTCTGATGGCGTCGCCTTGTTCTAAACATGGTGTTGAAACACACAAGACCTCTCTATTTTTAAACACAGTGTAGCAGTGTTTCTGCTCCCTGATTGTCGGCGCAGTGAAAGGTGAACATCGGGTGAACACTAAGTTTTGAGCTGGGGACTGAACAGAAGCAGGAAAATGAATACTTAGATCTGTCCGTCATACCAGCTACAGTACCACTGAATAAGAGACAAAGCAAATACTTGGAGGATGGAAATAAAGTGACTTAAGCTACACTGATTGGTTGAGGCTTAGTGGTTGATTGTTTGATAGATTCAGTCATAACACATTTTAAAATGTGAAAACTGATTTAACAGATTCTCCATATGAATAGACAGATAGATAGATAGACAGATAGATAGATAGATAGATATACTTTATTCATCCCTGAGGGGAAATTCTTGTGTTCCAGCAGTAGAGACATGTGTATATACAGAATCAGTGAGAGAGGGACAGGATTTTGTGACTGGAGGCATTCAAGTTTTCAAGTTTGACGAATCACGTTAGAGCAGGTTTTGGCTGCAGCTCAACTGTCCTGTGCCAAAAGAGGTGGAACGCATTGATTGAAAATGCATTGGATATCAACTTTTAAATTATATGCATATATGTTCATATATCTGTTCTGGACGTAAAACACGAATACATCGTCAGATGATAGCAGAAGAAAACAGAGACTGAAACTATATAGACACATTATATAATGACTGAAAAGGCTCAGAAAGATGCAAATGCTTATGTGCGCCTGTATATAGTCTTATCAAATTAAGCTACACTCCAGTAGTGAACGATGAAAAAAAATCCTTCACACTTGTAGCTCTGTAGCTCATCAATCCTGTTTCCAGCACCAGGTTGTTGGGTTTTTTTTCAACACACATGCTCTTAGTGAGTAGAGGTTGAATAAAGTTGATCATCTAACAGCTTTAACGCAAAAACATTTCGTCAGGAGTCAGAGAAGATTCAACAGATGGCAACTAAAATGACAAATAATGATATTGTTCTGCATTTGCTGGATGTTTAAATAGGCAAGCGTCTGCTAATGCAGCAGGGAACAGATGATAAAAGACCATAAGGATATGTATGATAGGTTTTCCATGCTTCAGAGCTCTAGCCAAATAAGAACTTTAACCGTCTGCATACTTGACATCAGTCTGTCAGTATCACATTATGAGTGACCAAAGCTGGATGCAAATGTTGGAAAATGTGATCCTTAAACACTTGAGCATAGCAATGTATAGCATCAGGTTTATGTGCATCCTGTAATAAGCGAATCAGAGGTAAGAGTCAAGCGGCGTCACGCTGTTTCCTGCCAATAAACTGCAGAGTCTTCTCCCACTCAGACATAAACTCCAGCTGAGCCCCGCTGCCTCTCAATGCAACCAAATGACTATCATATGGCCCTCTAAGTACTATATGTGAGAGGATGGAGGGTATAGAGCCGCGAGATGCATGTGAGTGTGCATGTATGAAGACAAGCTGTGGTTTGTGAATGTGAGTTTTGAATTGGATAAATAAGAGACAATGAGAGAAGAAAGCAAGAAGCTGAATATAAGAATTTAACATAGAGACAGAAATAAAATAGAGAGAGAAAGACAGTGCCAGAAGAGCAGGTAAACAAGATTCAAAGATAACACACGTGGATTCCCCATCTGCAGTTGTTGCTGTTAAACGCAACAAAATTATTTTATCCACAAATAAAGCGATTGCAGACGGTGGATACCTATGTTGGCTGAGAATATGACAAAAAATGAGGAACTTTAATTTGCAAAACTGAACAAAAAATATTACAAGAGGTAGACGGTATGCTCTTTCTCAAATGTGTGCAGTTCCGATAAGAGAAAGACAGCTTCGTAGGGCACAAGTGTTCAAAGGTGTTCCAAACGGCCAAAGTAGCTGGTAGGACAGGCTGACTGTCATACAGAGGGTTGAGATATGATAATCGTTGATTATGATTCCAAGAAGGCTTTTGTAGAATGTGTCCCCATGCAGAAGCTGTATCCTCTTGAGGACTCGGTTGATGAAGGCATAGATGAAGACAAAGCCTTTGTAGACTGAGTAGACTGCAGCAGTCGAACACAGGAAATTAACTGGTCTACTGAGGATTTTCTGTTTGCATTGATTGCTACTTACAGCTTAGCTGCCCGGACAGCTAGGTCATTTGACACCAAGAGGACTAGCAAGGTGAATTCTGGGATAGGTTGGTCAGAGAGGGAACCACCTGTGGGATCCTGCGAGTATGATCTACCAATTGGGTCCTTCATTGGTGAGGAATGGAGGGACACATTTGTTGGCCACATTTAAAGGAGCCTATACAGTGGGGCAGCCTCCTCCCTTCGCTGTGATGCAATCAGGCTTCAAATGCAGCCTCTGAAGGATGCAGCCCCTTAATTTGAACACAGCTATAGCTACTAAAAATGCTAGAAGACGTCAGTAAACTATAACAATTATTAGGACATACTGTTTTTTAGCTTTAGTCATTTACATTGGGCTATTAGAGAATAATCTGATTTAGCACCGCATGCTAATAAAGCTTATTTAAACTGAGAGTTATAGATGGAGTGAACCAAAGACGGCGCTTGTAAATGTTTTACAGCACCATGTACTCCAGGGGAAAAGGTTTATGGCTCTTTGGGTGCTGTTGTATGTTCAAAGTAAACAGTTACGAGCTGTTACAGACGATGATATTAATGTCCGAGACAAATATTTATCCTCACAGTTTTGTTTCAATGTAGAGTACCGACTGTAGTTTGAGTGTTGTGAGGATTTCCAGTCTTCCATTTTTTATACCGCAAAACAAATCCAACACAGAGTCTTGACAACAAAGTGACTGGAGAGAGAAAGAGGGAGAGAGAGAAAGAGAGAGAGATGAGAAAGAGAGGTATGAAGGTGGGGAGGGAATGTAATTGGGTCCCAGCCAGAGCTCTTGAATCCCAAACTAACAAGCCAGAAACAGGATCTGTACCGACTGGATTTTTTCTCCCGACAGTAAATCAGTAATCATGTGTTTCTAACCACATCCAGCATGTGTGTAACAGCATCGTATTTGTGAGACATGGTGCTAATGTGACACTACAGACTACACATGTGTGTTTGTGCATACACGTTGGTCTTTTTATAGTTGTGAGCACATTCGCAGACAAAATGCCCCTCACACTAATAAACACAAATAAATACCAATCTCTAATCTTTAAACCAGCACTCAACAATCAAACAGCCAGTGTCCACACAAATGACATGTACACATGTTAAGGTGTATGTCTGGATGTGTTTGTGTTTGTTTGTGTGTCCTGGCAGTCCTACAAGCTGTTTATCCGTTGGTCTTGATGGATTTGTCAGCCTGGCCTATCTGACCCATTCCGTCCCTGTTAGAGGGCCGCAGATAAAAATAGCTGCTCAACTGGGACACAATGTGCAGAGCCTGGCTTTGATTAGGACACTGTGTGTGTGTGTGTGTGTGTGTGTGCTCGTGCGCGCATGTGCATCGTTTTCAAAAACAACTACCTGGACACGACAGGGGACTAGAGAGTAGGGTGGGAGGTAAAGATGAAGGAAGAGCGAGTAAAATAAGGAGTGGAAATAACAGCTCAGTTGAACTTTACCTCTCTTTCTGTCTCTCTCTCCAAATTCTAGATATCCCCAGAGCAGCAGTGCAACTTTTTTTCCTTTCTTATTTCAACAAAGTGAAAATAAACCAAATCAAATGCATTTTTAGAAGTAAAAGGTCTCGTTGAAACGAGAAGATGAAACACAAATGTCACAAACGTCTGTTTGCTGGTGGAAATTTACTTTCGTGTAGTAAAGTATGTGCACATGATGCAATGCCTCCTATGTGCTTATGCTATATGCTTTAAATTTACCTAATTGCAACTGATGCTGTGACTAATTTATCATAAACACCTTATGGGTCATGTGGGGATGAAGTAAATCAGAGGGCTTATAATACATTTTGTTATTTGCATAGTTTTTTTATTTATTTAAATACTATTTATTGAATTGCATTTGTCATCTTGCTTTCCATTCTCTTATCTGGTCGTACAAGCTCAAATTCATCCTGTAATTATTCCATAGACAATTTAAACTATACAGTTAATTCTGCATGTGGATTAAGTGCTAGCTGAGTTGTGATGAAGTGACCTGAAGTGAATTTATTTTTCCTTTGGCTCAAACATCCTCTGACCTTTTCTCACCATCTCCTCTGCCTGTTTCTGCTTCCTGCCCTTTACCAACTCTCTCCTTCGTCATTCTTTCCTCAATTTAATTCCCCATCCCCCCCTAATCTCGTCCACACATCTGTCTGTCCAGCTTCTCATTCTTCTTTAACTCCATTTGTCTTTTTCCCCCGTCTCTGTCTGAGTGAATTTATTCATCCTGAGCAGCTATCCATCTCTGAATCAGCAAGCACAGCACCCCTACACTTTTATCCCTCTCATCTAGGCATGTTAACCCACAGACACAAATCTGAGAGCACATGTTGGGTTACATTCATTTGACTGCATTTGGCACCAAATAAGGATCTGATGTACAAGTCAGCAAACTCATCAAGTCCCACTCAGTTTTTGAGAAAGACATTTGAAAGCTTATATTACAGACACAGGAGTTAAAGCAAGGAAAAGGTTCACTGCCTGAAATGTGTTCGAGGGTTCACGAAATAAAGACAGTGATTAAATGAGCATGTTTATTACCACAATTAACAATTTGTGCCAAATGAATAAAAAGATAAATGCACTGTCTATTGGATGATGTCTGTTGGGCACATCAGGAGCTAGTGGAAGATCCAAATGGCACAAAATGGCAGTTGTGAGTAGATGTGAGATGCACTCATATCTACTCACGACCCTTACACATGCATACATGCATGCACACTCACACACACACGCTCGCACGTACACACACATCTCCTGCCAGACACCTGTTGGTGTAATTAGTGGTTGATGACAGCCAGCACTCTGCTGACCTCTCCCTCTATCTCGCTCTGTAAGTGTGTGTGTGTGTGTGGCAAAGGCCACATATTCAAAAATAAACTGGTCGATATTTGGCTTTCCATAATTCAAATATTTAAGTATTAAAGGAATAGTTTACCAAAATTTTCAAATTCACTCATTAACTACCAACCACTATGACGATGGAGGGCGTCATTTACACCCTTTACACATGTTTTTAGTCTAAATGTCTGATACCGGAAGTAGCGATGCTGCCGCGCATCCTGCACATGCCTTTGGGTGAGAGCGTGTCTGTGCGTGCAAACATGAACGTGGCTCCAGAGGAGATTTAGGTTCAAAACTTAGTGTAAATATGTCCTGAGGCTCTTGTTTTATAGTTGAACAAACAGCTGTGACAAATTTTTCACAGCACACATGTTGACTTGTCACTTTCAGAGTGCAGGTGTTACCGATAACATTAACAATGGCTCTGTTTTATGCTGGTGTCACAGTGAACCTTGAGTGTGAAAGAGACTGTGAACAACACCGGGACCCTGAAACTGAAGCAGAATTCAACTGTCATCCATTTCTTTATTTACACATGTGATTTCCTGCTCTTACATGTCAAACTGTCTTTGTGTAAAACAGAATGAATAAAAAAGCAACTTGACTAAAGCAAAATGAAGGTCAATTTTACATCAACAGCAAATACATATTGAATTGCTGTGCTTTACCAATACTGTATCTGTGGCTGATCATATTGATCCTGTCAATATATTGGTCGGTGCAAAACAGAACTGGGTGTCAAATTGCTGTTTAATTGCTGCCTCCTACCTGATACAACATGTGAGTTACTTTGATAAATTCATTTGTTTACCGAGCCTGGCATGAACACGTACCATATGGTGTTCTGTGTTAGCCATATGCCAACAAGCTGTTTCTACAATAACAAATGTTTTTGACCTATGTAAAGTGTATTTGAGTCATGTGTAAAACACGTTATGACAAAATTATACTATCAGGAATTTATTCATTGCATGTTCTGTTCTTTTGATATCTTCTTTTACACCTTCTGTGACTGCAGTGTTAGTGTGTGGGTCTGAGTGAGGAAGTGTGTCCATGTGTGTGTTTCCCTGTGGAGGAGCTGCGTCAGGACTAATTCTCAAACTGATCTCG
The DNA here is from genome assembly GCF_024713975.1 of Paralichthys olivaceus. NCBI lineage: Eukaryota > Metazoa > Chordata > Actinopteri > Pleuronectiformes > Paralichthyidae > Paralichthys > Paralichthys olivaceus. The sequence goes on along the minus strand of NC_091107.1, from coordinate 10,565,110 downwards.
GAGATATTGAGATAAAAACCCAGTGGGATCTGAGAGGGTGTGTGCACACGTAATAAAATAAATAAAATAAAGTGTGTGTTTCCCTCTCTAAGTGGCCGGAAATGTATTTCATGGTATTGATTTAGGTGATATGTGATAAAATACTGTGAAGACGTACTGACAGACAGATCAGCAATAAGAAAAGAAACAGTACAGTAAATGTGGTAAAGAAGTTGATACAAGGATGAATACACAGCTTGTTTTTATTCCAGGAATGAGTCACACTCCTCCGTCACAGAAGAAATGACTAGAGAGAAGAAAATAAAGGAGATTAGAGCCTCTTTCTTTCTTCGCTTCTCAAACTAACTTCCAGCTTAGATCTATATTGACCTGACCCTCTCAGCTCCCAGAATATTGACTGCAAACCTGTGCTGCTTGCTAATGAGAATCATCGACTGTTCATTGGCCCTGAAACACCCAGACACAACTGTGGGGAGGCAGCACGCTAAAGATCTGGATTATTGATCTTTAATTGGCACAATATCACCCAATATGGAGAGCCTGGGTTAATTACGAACAAGACAATCCCAACTGGAATAATTAAAATGGACTGTGCACTTAAATGAAGACAGCTTGTTATAGGTTGGCTCTGCTGTGGTGACAAGTCCAAACAGTAAATCGATTTGTTACTGTGCTGCTGATGAATGTTTCAGCTAATAGTTACACTGCTGAGATTATTGGGATCATTTACGCCAATGTGTTGCTATTCACATCAAAATCAATAATCATGAGGGTGACTTAAAAAAAGTAATTCAAAGCAAATTGTGCGTCGTTGTTAACACTGCAACGATAAAGAAATCATAACAAACAATAATTGGGGAATTGATCAAGAATTAATAGAAAAAAAGATAGAGGATTAAGCTGTCGTCAATAGTTTTGTGTTATTAATGGATCAAATGGTCATCAAGGGGCCAGTTTCATAGTGACCAACCAACAGATGTGGCTGCTTTGCATTTCCCTCAGGTGTTTCCCCTTTGTTTACTGCGTTTCCGTACAATTTTGCTACATCTACTTAAAATGAGTGAACTAAAAAGGCATTTGAAACAACAATGAATGTATGTAATGTAATGTTTTTATAACTTTTTGACCGAAGCAGGACGGGGATGTGTGACGTCTTTTGACCTGCAAATCATTTGTGATTTAAAACAGAAATTACAGTTTTGATTCCTTTTCCTTGTCGGCAAAGAAAAGAAAATTCAGTATTGAACTTTTTCATCACGTCAAATTAAATATCGGCATTTATGGCTTCATGTCACATTTCCAAAAAATATTGAGTACGTGCTGTAAAAGGTTCTAAAATATAACACCCCAGCAAGGCCTGCGCACGAGATAATAAAAGCTTTTCATGTTCCTACAGGGACAGTTAGATAAGTCCCCACTTCGCATTCTCATCTGTCACAATGTTATAAACTTATGAGAGAAAATAAAGACCTGTCAGAGACATAAACTAAGTGAATCTGCTGCTGCTGCCTCAAAGCCCAAAAACATAAAGTATGGTTGTCAAGTATCTCAACAATGAGGGATAATTTAAATAATGATTTAATCAAACAGCACAGAAAAGTAAAGCTATCGATCATGCATTGATGTCTTATGACAGACCTGTGGTGAAGAAGCATCTCATCAGGACAATTGGTCTGCTTCAGTGGTTTATTGATAATCTGATAGTAAGTGAGCATCAATTAGTGATGAAATACCACAACAAGAAACTGACATATCTGCATGTCACTGACCCGCATGTAGCTGCAGCTGATCATTTTATTGTGTATTGATATTTTCATTTATTTGGTTCCCTAAATACGAGCTTAAGAGAACATGAATGTACATTTCTTAAAATGTGAATGTAAAAGATGAACTATTATTCTGTTTCTCCATTGAAACTGAGATGACAGTTTTAGTGGCAAAGGACAAAGTTCAAAAGTTCGTCACCATCCTGACGTCACAAAAAAGGAAACAGATAAAAATGCCAAGTCAGAAGGTTTTCAAGTTCAGCTATATACAGCACTTAGGAAGCTCTTTATCTAACATGTAATATCTCGTTTGTTTATTCTGCAACAAACTGCATCTCTCTGACTGGACAGCCGGACTGGGTGCTGCTCCAATCAGGATCCATGCTCAGGAGGAAACTAGAATAGGGATGGGCAACCACTTTAGAACTGGAGCCAATCCAGCATCAGTGTGAGGGCACACACACAAGAGGGTTATTATCACTGTAGACCATAACTACATAAAGACATAAATACATTTTCTTAATAAACCTAATGGTTGACCCCATCAGCATCCAAAGCAATCTATGCAATAACCCTGCTCCAGCACCAACAGCACCTCCAGTTTGAAGGGTCTGTCAGTCAGGAGTAGTGAACACAGGAGTGTAGCTGAGCAGAGACTTCACACTCTCAGTGGCACAAAGGTGTTTGCAGAAAATCTAGAACTGAGCCATAATACATGTATTTGTGTTTGAAAGGTTGCTTTGCCAACTTAAACAGACTGTATAAATTACTGTGGGCTGAAATAATAGCTGCCATAAAAGCAGATCTTGGCAGCAGGAACACAAATATTTGTGTTGTGAATCGTAAAAGACCTTCAGATGTTATCAGCTACCCAGAGGATGAAGCAAGTTGGTGTGAATTTGTTTCCTTCCCTCTGTAATGCCCTTCAGAGGACCCTAAAACAGCATGTGACTCCACTGAAGCTGTCAAACGATGGAGCAACAACACTATTCTCAGTGGGCGACGTTGGCCAGTGTGCATCAACTTAGTTCTTTAAAACACAACACAAAGTGGATCAGAAGCATGAAAATCAAATGGTTGCCAACAAGAAACACAAGCAGTATCTCTTTTCAAAAAGCCAGAATGTGAGGATAATCTTAAATGTGTATCTCACGTCCTACACAGAGAAGCACTCTTCTATTTTTAGAAATGAGACCAGTGTGTGCCTGTTGTGCAAAGTTAGTCTATTTATTCTATGGGTTAGTGAATGAATGAGGGAATTGCACTGTAACTAGCCATCCTGTTGTCATAGCTACATTTGACAGTTGTTAATGGTGGACAAGAATATGTGAGAGCAGTTCTGGTAGCCATGGCATGTGTGAGCAGTGAAAGCCCAAACTACATACTTATTGTTCTGCTAGTTCATAGCTATACTGCTGATTTTCTGCTCCAGTCGTCAACCTGACTGTCAAGCTTGGTTTATCAATTGGTTGGTCCTGGACCTCTGAATCTTTCTTTAACTTAGTGGGTGCAGGAATAAGTCGATTAGTTTAGATAAGATTAATAGATACATGGATAGATAGATATTATTTATGAGACGACTACACCAAGTCACTCAAGCACAAGTATGAAAGGGTAAGAGGTTGTGTTGATGTCATTGGTGGGCCCAATACCGTCTCACACCAATCCTCATGTAGCTTACTATTCATCAGATATCCCAGTTCTATCCTGATTGACCATTTGCAAAAGTCTAAATCACACCTTCTGGTGAATCTGGACAAGGTCACCCCCATGAAAATAACAGACACATGAGCAGCACTGAATTATCTGTCAGTGTGGATAACTTTATTGAGAGGCTGTAAGTGCAGACCAACAGGTCGTTGGTCTGTTACTCATGATTTTATTATTTTCTCACCACCAGCCCCCAGCAGCACTGGTTTTTACTGGACCTGAAGCTATAGGTGTGAATGGATTTGGATCTCAGGTTGATAAAAATTTAAAAACATGAGACGGATAAGTCATGAGTAGCATATGAGGAAGTCTATAGTGTAGGCAATGAGAGATCAGCAGGAAACCAGGTAGACATTGAGAGAGAGAGACAGACAGTGAAGCAAGAACCAACCAGGAACATATGACATGCTGAGAAACAGTTTCCCAAATTACAAGACAGAGAGAGGGAGGACGGCAGGGAGGATTAAGGGAATTTAAAAACATTAAAAAGGCTGAAGGATAGAAGGATGAGGGAAGAAGAAAGGACAGACAGAGCTAATGAAAGAAAGGAAGGAAGGAAAGATCGAAGGATGGAAGGAAAGAGGAAAAAGTGGGTCAGACAAGCAGACAGTGGAGGCTGCTGCAGCTGGATTCCACAGACTGAGGAATTGTGAAAACCTCCCAGGTGCAACACACACACACACACACACACACACACACACAAACACACACACACACACACACACACACACACACACACACACACACACACACACACACACACACACACAAACACACACACACACACACACACACACACATGATTTATTAGCTACTGCTAGTCAGTCTCTGAAATTGTGGCCACTCCCATCTGGGATCCATGGCAACATTATTCTCCAATCAGAGCTCAGATGTTCAGCTTTTGGCGTTTGTTTGTGTGTGTGTGTGTGCGTTTGTTTTCATGTATTTTTCTCACATGTAGTTAAATAGACTTGTGGGTCTTGCTATCCTTTTTTCATGTAACTTTCCTTTACTTTTCACTGTGCATGTTGTGTTTACACACAAGGTTACATGCTTGTGTCCAGGAGCACACACACGTACACACACACACACACACTGACATGCCTGCTTGAGGAGTGTGGGGAGGGAAGCTGGATTTCTGCCAAAGCAATAAACTCTAAATAAACCTTGTGACACCAACACACGGCTCCTCTCTCTCTCTCTCCTTTCATTCCTCCACAATCACGTACTCCTCTTTTCTTTTTCCATGCACTCCACTCTTCTCTCCTTCTACCTCCTCTTCTCTTCATTCTCAAATCTACAACCACCCCCTTCGTCAGCTCCTCTGTCCACCTTTCCCTACCAACAGCTCATCTCCCTCTCTCTCATCTTTTATCTCCCTTCTACCTTTCTACAGAATCCTCATACCCAGAGAGAAATAGATAAAGGAAAACAGAGAGAGCCAAAGACACATGCATGCACACATACACACACATTTTAATTAAAATGGCAGGAAAGCGTGTACACACCACACCATGTCTAATAGCAAATATTTAAAGATCAAATCCCGGTTATGAAAACCTTATTACTTGAGGTTTTATTGGACAAATTGTTTCATGTCAGCAAACAAAACAGGATTTGGCGAGGGATTAAATTGTCTCCAAAATCTCACTTGACAATGTATCCAGACATCATGGATCGGCTGTCTTGTATATGCAGCGTGCATAAGCCCTGAAAGGATTAAAGAAGAGAATGGTCTGAGCTTTTGGAAATTTCTAATCCTTCGTGCCACAGATCCCCTGTATGGTACAACACAAATATAGACTTCTGTTGGTGTCCAGCCGCGCTTTGCACGCAATCACTATGTGTCACACAAAATAACGCTGATCTGCATTTGCAATAAACAAATGAGCATAAAGCCATTATCTTACACCCAGTGTAAAACGGTGCCAAGTGTCTTTGCTTGTGCCAAACAAATGCAGTCGTCATTCATTTTGCCATCGAGCACCCGTGTTGTTTGAGTAGCAAATGCACTTGTACCCATCTGAGCGCCCATGGGTGAGTTGGTCTTAAAATTAGGTGTTGTCAGATGCATTATTTGTGGATTGATACCTTGAGGCTTTGTGATTGGTCAATAATACATACATATCTGCACAAGGACTGAATGGTGAATGAGAAACAAGCAGAACAGAAAACAGCAGGAAAAACAACAGAAAGTGAAACAACACAGACAAATACACAAAATTAAACACAAAAAAGGAAATAGATCACAACAATCTGAGAAATCAAAAAGGGAATAATAGTCATAGCTCAGTTATGACGTGTGTCTCCTGCAGGGCTGTGAGTTGCACACCTGAGATGATAGCGTCCAACAGAAAATATGGTGCTGCTCAGTCTCTGTTTTGCTGCCCCGTTTCCATCACTGTTGGCTATTTCATCATAGTTAGTTTTGTGGATGGTTTTAATGAATAAACTGTAGCTACATTAACATCCCATCACACTGTTGGGCCTGCATTGCATCACATAAATATATATCTATATCATTTTAATAACAAAAGACACAACACAACCACTAGTCAATCAAGTCACTCTCTGAAAACCAACTTAATAATAGTGTGCATTTTAAGTTATCATTATTATTATAACATGTCGTTGTTCATCATTTATGTTAATTAGATGCTATTATATATGGCCGTATAATCTCTGAGGTTTTAATGATGAGACCAGAGGAAGAGGAGAATACTTGAAGCAGCTCTAATGAACAGATGCACCGGTGCTAAACCTCTGGAGATAATTTCACACTGTTTGGCAGGTAGTGCAGAGACGTTCCTCTCCATCCACCTCTGCTCAGGAAGGGAAGTCAGGGAGGAAGTTATTGAGACTCAAATCACACTCAGCAGCAGGAGAAAGGCTTCACACAGCAAGGAGTAAAGCCTAATTGGCTGTGTTTTATTGGCTGGTCAGTCAGGGGTAAGTGGAAGTCTGAGGAATGTGGTGCAGATGCTACGGGGTGCTCAGCGGGGAAACCCTATTCCATAATGGTTTGAGAGGCCAGCTGAGACAAAATTATTGCATGTGGGAAACTTCGGCAAACTTGTGTTCAGAGCTTTGTGGTGAAAGTCGGTTAGGAAAGTGATGGACTTTCTGTGCTAACAGGTTGGACCCAGCCAACTGTAATCTTCCAATTAGTTTCAATTTATTGTACTCTGGGTTTACAGACTGGAGACCAGCTTCCCTGCTGAAAGACAGCAGCTCTGGCTGGCCAGGACCAACAGGCAGGGGGAGTCCACTGGCATCAGTGTTAACATTTTTTACTTCTTTAAGGATCCCACCAGGGTTGGTATCAATATTGAAAGGGCCCCTGGGTCTTGATCATTGAAAAATTGAGAATATGAATGAATAAAATTTATTTTCTGTTTATCATTGTGACATAAAAAAACACTCTTAAGGCTCATTTAAGTTTCCTTTACGTACGAAGTGAGAAGTGTCCGTTTCAAATGATGTATTGTCACTGCCCACATACTTTGCGTCCTTTTACTTTGGCATGGTTGCAATACAACCACTAGGGGGCAGCACAGAGGCGCCAGTGGGGGAGGTTGTAATTATAAAGAAAGAGGGAAAAGCCGAGAGCAGCTGTTTGTCCCTGTGCAGATATATATATATATGTCTGCAATTTCTTACCATTGGATAAAGTTTCTTCTCAAAAAGTTTATAATTATTGAAATTCCTTCCTCATGTCTTATGATTGTCTCGCTTGAACTATTGGCTACACTGCCCCCCCATGGTTCCTGGTAGTACTGCTTCAATGTAACCGTATCTGAAAGCTTCCAAAAGACAGAGGGCATGAATGTATAGTACGAACAGAAGGCTCTTACCATTTTCATGTGCGCATTTAACGTTGAACATACAAGAGCCATTAGATGTTATCTAATGTAGATGTTATCTCACCAATGTAAAATATATTCTTCTCAAAGATAGTTTCTGTCATTTTAAGTTGTTATCACACTGATGTGATACACATATGTTCAAGTGTCCATGTTTCTAGTATGTTTGGTCTTATTTGGTTATTTGTGGCTACAAAATCAAAAGGTGAAATCTGGAATCTGTTATCTTCTTCTCTTCAATCCTTTACTAACGGCCATCACAGAAAAATGTCCTCACTATAAATACTGTGAAACCACCCTTCAAATGGCTGTTTTTGCAGCTGTGAAACGTATAATATTCAAGCTAATAAACACCTGTCTCCAATAGATGCCTGCTCAACAGACTCTTTATATAGCAGGTCATAAAATTGCTCTCAAACCCACTGAAATGTGCCTGAGGCACCCATGACAACATCACTCAACTATGTTGCCGATGTAATTTGGGTACTCAGTATTTACACTGGACAACATTTGCTGCTAACTATAATGGCAAACAATAAATCTGAGCCTGTTATTGAAGAAAAATGTGTTTATAGCGTCTTGGTTTTGACGTGTAGAAAGAAAATCTGTCTGTGTTTGGTTATGAGACCTAAAAAAGGCTGATTCCATGGCTGAGAAATTTTGGGCTATTATTATTTAAGATACAATGAGTGTAACAAAATGGAAACAGCTTCTCAGTTTTACTGAAATAAATTCTATCGCTTGCCTGTATTATACTTAATATCCTTTCTGGAAATTTTGCTTTTTTTGTGCATTTTATTTTAAAGACTAAAAAATACACAAAACGCACGTAGGTCTCTTGTGAAATAGCAGTAAAAAAATACGATAAATCAACATGTCTGGCAGAAAACTTCGAGACAAAACCTTCTGAGTATACAACTGGCTTTGTCTGAGTGTAAACCAAAAGAATCAAAAGTAAACCTGACTGGACGCCTGCTGGGTGGATCTATTCTGAGCGGCAGCATCGAAGCTTCTGCAGAATTACCCTTCTGTTCCTCTGCTGTCTGTGTGGTTAACAACACATTAGGATTTCAGCATGAAGGGTTATATGGTTCAATGCGACAGCTCATCATCTCTAAAATATGTTGCATTCATGCTATAAAAACTACTGTGAAAATGAGACATTAGCTTTAGATTGACTGTGTGCTTGACGGTGTGTGCAATCAATTAAGAAATATTCATCCTTCCTGCTGTTTACAGCAAAAAAATTAAGTGTGGACAAGATGTTTGGTTGAGTAATTTATTATTTTCACATATTATTATCAGCCATAGCCGCTTCCTGTCAATAAACAGCCTTTATTTAATTCTGTCATTGGGTCTTTTTTCTGAACTAATGATTTCGATATTGGGCACATTTAACTGATAGCCAGCAGGTAATATTACGGCTAAGCTTTAGTTCTGACTTTTCAGGAAGATGCTGCCTCTAATTCATAAAAAATTGCTGGTCATTTAAATATTAAATTTGAAACCTCTGGCACTCTTTGCCTCTTTTTTTATTACCAATGCTGATGTGCCCTTGAGCAAGGCACTAAAACCTACTCCAGATAAGCTCCTCACTGGACAACAGATGAGACCGTGGTTGTGCTGATCTGCCTCTGTGTGTAAATGTTGTTATTCTCTGAGTATGGAGCAGAGTCAAACCTTCCTTTAAAAACAAAAACTGTAATAACAATATCTAAGAACAGTAGCCCTCCAGATCTTGGAGCCCATTGGCATCCTCATATGATGACAATTTAGCCTCTATGTGTGACGGGCAATATTTTGGGGGGGTCCGGTGTAGACAGCAAATATCTGGACCAAGACTCCATCTTCCTTTCGTCATACACTACAGTATGACGAGCTGCTTTATTCACACAAGTCAAAACTTTCTCCAAATGAAACTAAAACATCGCAATGTTTTAGCTCCAGGCGACATTTTGGCTAATCTCTATTAACAGCTACTTGCATAGGAATGCAGATAAATTAAAAAGCCTCTTTTGCGCCATTTACCTAACCAAAGCCTGCTCAAACATGATTGGTCAAACTAGAAATGAAAAACAAGAAGGCTTCCAGCTCCAAAATCCTGTCCTTCGCCTACAGATTCTCTATATTCAGATTATTGCTGGATGAACTGATTTAACCGCAGATAGATTCATTTAAGCAAAATCAAATATGGTGCAACAAGCATCCATTTATTCATAACTCAAAGTTTCACGCACTTCTTAAACTAGAACCTAAAGCTCAAGTTGTAAGTTGCTGTGAGTTGTATTTCTGCATCCGACCCCAAACACACAAAAACCTTGTACATTATCTTCACACAAATAGGATTAAAAAAAGTTCTGGCACTATTTGACTTGAGTGCATTGCCAGGCTCTCAGAGGATGTTATTAAATTGGACCTCAGAGGGCCACGCTTGCTGTCGACTTCTGAGAAGTGAGATTTTACGGTTGAGCTGCGGCAGTGTGTCGACTGGTGCCGTCTGAGAGACCTCACGGTAAAATATTAAAGAGCCGGGTCAACTGGGGGGCCCTCATATCGTCCTCATTACTTATTGACGCAGCCTTATCTGAGTGTAAAGCAGAAAGTGAGCCTGCATGAGTGTGTGTGTGTATTTGTGAGAGACAGTGGAGATGGCTGACATGAGCAAACACTCGCCAACGCACAAAGGTACACACTGAAAATAGACTCAGATAGTCAAAGTATGGATGTGCATACGAACACTGCTGACACATACAGCAGGAGTATATATATAATACACTGTGGGTGTTCAGTTTGGCATCATTGTTTGTGTTCAGTCTATGTTTGTATGAATAGGCTTGTGAGTATATGTTTCAAACAGCAATTGTGTATCAAGGGTTGTGTGGAAGCTTCTATGTGTGGTCATGTGTGAATTGAATTTGTTGTGTTTGTATGTGTATATTTTATAAATGATTACTGTATGACATGATATCTCTGTATATGTAGAGGGTAGTGCACTTACTCTTGTGTGAAGATCCGTGTCAGATCATGTGTGTCTATGTGCAAACATGCGTGTGTGTGTGCTGCTGTTTGTTTGGTCTTATCAAAATGATGGGCATTTAAGGTTTAACTTGCAGTGAATTATTTATCCCCAAAATGGCCACAGCACCTACACTGGACGAGGGTCTGAAAACATATACCGCACACATTTACACGTGCACACACACACACACTCCTTACATGTATATACAGTATGCACGCACATGTGCACAGACACACAATGCAACAACACACTGCCGTGCAGAATTATACAGCCGAAGCAGCTATAAATATTTATACCTCTCCCACCTCATATTTATTTCATCCAACAGAACTCTTATCAGACGGGCAGCGGGATGGTGAGGATATCCAGAGAGAGAGAGAGAGAGAGAGAGAGAGAGAGAGAGAGAGAGATGGAGGAGAGTGGGATAGAGAGAGAGAAAATGTGTTTGAGAGAGAGAAAAGTAAGACAGAAAGTGAATACATGTATTAAGACTATTTTAGAAATTGAAAGAAGAAGATGGAGATGAATAGGGAGAGGGTGATAAAATGAGGCAGTAAAGATAAAAGAGAATTGGACGAAGAAGAAGGAAAAATACAGGTTATGTCCTGAAAAAGCGAAACAGGTAGGCAGGGGAAAAATCAGGACAAAGACGGAAAAAAAAAAGTTAAGAAATGATAAAAGGTTAGAAGCTGAGTGATACGAGGTGGGTGGAGAGTTGAAGTCACTCAGGAGTTCCATTGTTGTTACTATCAAGCAGTCTGAACAGCAGCCATTGAGGTGCACAATTGCAGCCGGCCTACCACGCCACTTATCTTGGATAAAAGGCTGCACGGCTCGGGCCCTTTTTGCTCTTACTGGAAAAGACCAGGCGCTGAGCTGCGGCAGCCAGGCGGAAAATGTCAGGGAAAATATCACTTTGACTCCAAAAATAAACGTAGAAGAGGAGACGGAGTCGGTCAGCAGAGGCTTTGCTTCCCCAAGAGTTGAAGAGAAAATTTCATGTTGCTACTCGAAAAGTCCTGTAACATTAGATAATGCATATTCCAGCAATAGTGTCATAGGAGGGTAACAGAAATATGTTTTTTATGCAAAAACTAAAGTAAGATAGGATGTATGTGGCTAATCAATTGGAGAAATACCATCCTGCGATTGAATGCGTCCGCTGACCAGTGTAGTTTCAGTCTACATACAGTTTTTTTCCAGAGTCATAGGAGGTCATCCTGACCTTTAACCTTTGACCTCTTATCAGTTAATCTTTGGGTCCAAGAGATAACTGGCCAAAATTTGAAGAAATTAGTTCCAGGTAGACTTGATTTATTGAGCTCATGAGGCCAAAAACATTTGTGAAGCCACTGTGACCTTCACCTTCGAGCACCCAAATCTTAATATAATACATCTTCAGATACCCCCTCCTTCTACTGGTCACTTTGAACACTCCAGTCCCAAGCCCATCTGTGATCTTCTAACCACGGTCACTCGGGCCACTGGCTGTCACTGATGCCGAGGAATAACAATCCTGTTGTGTGCAACACAAACACTGTAATTCCTCTTAAAAGAGATTCAAAATGCTCCCACTGTGGTTTGTTCAGCACTTGTACCTTTTTCCAAGCAGAAGCTCTCGTCCAGGAAACAGGAAACACACTGACAGAAACCAATAGCTGACATTTTCACCATAACCACCACTTAAAGAAAAGATCAGTAAACTTACACAAACAACAGGATAAAGTATAGTAAAGTACTCGAGACCAGCGGGTACAAGGAGTCCTTTCATGACTCCAGAATGGACCTTGGACCGATTCACTGGGGATGACCAGATGCATCTCTGTGTACTCTCTTTTGGCAGAAAAGAGCTGATGTTTTCCAATGAAACTTTCTCTCATATTTAGTTTAAGTTTAGTGTACAACCAGCTCAGTTCCCAGTCTGCCACATGCACCAAATTCTGGGATTTCATTATAGAGTCGCTCAGATGTAACTTAATTTAACTGTGAAACATTCACTTCCAGTAGTGCATTTGTAGGTTTACTTATTTAACACTTTTGCTGATGTTTGTTTCATGACTGTCCTCCTTGCTGCTGCACCAATAAAGGCTTGTCTCATCTCTTAGGTGAGGGGTGGAGCCAGGCGTGGCGTGCAGCAGGCAGGCAGGATAGAATCCTCATTAACACGCCCCCTCGCTCACTGTGATTCTCCGGACAATTACCTGCTCCATTCACGCATCAGCTTAATCGGACATTACACAGACTCTGTAGCGGGGAGTCGGCGGGTAATGTCCGTTTAACATCTGCTCCAACTGATTCTGACATTTGGCTTCTCACACACAGCTGCTCCAGGTAATGTCTACATAAGTTCAGGGTTACAGTGCATGTGAGCACTAGACGCTGTAGTTTTGGTCCTAAAACGCCAAAAATACACATACTTTCATTGATGTTGGCATAATAAAGTGTTTCTGATCTCTCTTTTTGCCGTGTTAGGCAGCTCAGTGACCTTGTGGCAGAGCGTTAACAAAGGCTGAAGCCAAAGGAGCAGCTCTCCGTGCGCTTTGAAGCTGTAGGGCTGCGTTACAGTCAAGCTTAGCGTGTAGCATTTTAAACAGCAGTAGATCTCAACAGGCAGTTTGTAGCATAGTGAATGGAGCTGGAGGCGACCTGTAGGTGTGAAGCCTGTTCTCGCCTTAAGCTCATACATAATGATGCAGCCAGATTCCTGAGCAGATCAAAGAAGAGAGAACAGGAGCATTTTCACATTTACAGTGGATGTTACGATGGAATGAAAGATCTTACTTATTATTTTATTTTATATTTGTGATCTTTTTTATAGTTTTACACACAAGATGTCAAACTGATGAAGACAGTTTTTTTATGATTGAAGAAGAGGTCGACATTTTCTTAAATTGTTTTGGATTTGGCTGCAACGCTACTTACCCTTGAAACTCCAAAAGTGTTTTGTGGACTCAAACACTTCACCCACCACTCCATTGGCATAGTGGTGAGTAGATAATGATGGAAATTTCCTTTTTCTGTGAACTATCCCTTTAAGGTGAATGTATTGCATTAGATCATGTTTGAACATATGAAAGTGCAGTTTTCTTCAAACAGGGCCTTAGCCTTGTTGGTCAAACCTTTTTGTAATGAATTCATGTCAAAAGTGGTTAATTATCAATGCGTTATATTAAGTTTCACTGCTGAGTTCTTTTTTTCCCGACAACACTTGATTTAGCATGGACTGATACAGCATGCAAAATGTGCAATAAAAACCTTACTTAGCTATAATGGTCTTATGTAGCTTTAAAAGCTTCATATGCCTTTGTACAAAGCGTAGGTTCATTTTACTGTAAAAACTGTAAAATGTAAAGCATTGAAGCTGCACAGAATTTAAACAAAAACCAAACTTCAATCAATTTAGCAGTGATTTAATAGCCAGTGCTATTTAGTAAAATTTTAATATTAATACTAAGATGTCTAGCTCTACAATATGAAAACATCACTTCAACAATAGCTAAAAAAAAAGTATATTATATTAAAAAAAGGTCTTTAACTTGCTTTTCATCCCATGGAGACTTTATTTATCCATCAATAACTAAACAACCGGAAAAGCCTTCATCTGATGATATGTTAGTATTAAAACTAAGTTATCCAAACACCTGGCACCTACTTCAGAGACACAGATGCTGTTAACCCTAATTTGTAATATTGTGAAATAAAATGAACGATATCAAATGTGCTGATAAATCCCTCTGGATTAGAGCAGTGAGTTCACAGTGTGTTCATCTGAACGAGCTCTGACAAAACAAGTGAAGTGTTGTGTTTGATCATTCCTCTAAACCTGTATATTTCCAAATCCCACCAAGAGAGCCTGTAAAACTGCAGCAGAAACCAGACGGCCTCCCTCAGGAGTCTACTCTGCTGGTCACTTTGGGAGCGAGCCAAACAAGATTTCTAGGGCTTTCTTAAATCTAAAATTGAGACCTGCTTTGCTGAAAAACTCTTATAGTGGCTGCTAAGTGTTGAGATCTAACAGTAAGTGTTGCTGGTGGACAGAAAAGGCCCTTGTCTTGGTTCTTTCTTAGTACCTTGAAGCGTCTTGGAAACAGAAAGCAGCCTGAGAAGAAGGGATTGAGTGTAGCGAGCCAGTATTAGGTTTGGAGCGGAGCTGTGTGTGGGGAGCCAGGTTGATGCTGATCCAACAGGGTGGGTCTGTCTGCTGCACGTCTGGCCCACAACGCTTTAACATGAACGTTTGCTCGGACCGGCTATCAAAACAAAGAACAGAGGAGCTTGGGTCAAAACTCACACAGTGAGTGTGATTTCACTCTCTGCTCAGGACTGTAATATATCTTCATGTAGGAAACACTGTTGGCTGCCATTTTAATTAGTTGAAAGTATTATTTACAACCTTTAACACATTGGGATGTAAATACCAGGAAATTATGTATGTGACTAATCAGATGAATGCAATAACAAGAAACTTAGAGTCAAAAGATCCCTCACCACCCACAGCTCCTCTTCCTCCGCCATCATTTTTACAAATTGTCACTCAGCCAGTACAAATAGCTGATAATGTTTTATGTGGTTCTGGGGGAACTTTGCAAAGTCTGAGGTAACAAATCTATAACAGAAATCCAACAAAACAAACTTGAGTAGAGTTTGAAGGAACTTGCATCAACCAGACAGGGAGGGTCTAATGAAAAGATGTGATTGAGCTCTATGATGGGAAAGGATCCAGGGTTTTGGGACTTGACCAATACTAAAGAACAAAGTCAGGATATCTTGGCCTTTGTGTTGGAAATCTGTTCTAAATCTGTTTGTGAATCCCCCTAACTTGATGAAAATGCTTCCCCTCAAGCATTGAAGTCTAACTTCAAACCCTAAGATTTGGCTGAAGTGCTTCTCCCTGGAAATTAACAAAAAATATGCCTTCACAATGAAGTGCTGGGAGGCGGGGCTAAAACAGGCCTACCTGCTCAGAGTTTTACTTTCCACTCAAGAGCAATCGGTGGTGGCGGGTGGCCATCCTTTGATTAGAGTGTGTTATTTAAATATATATATATATATATCTTATTAAATGTCATGACTAGAGTTGTAGACATCCTAAATGTCCCACTCTACAGAGGTATCAGTCCTCCAAGACGTTTTGGGAGGTTTTAACCCATAGATGTGATATTAAAACCAAGATCAATGTCATGAAAGAACAGTCATATATTTTAGTTTAAAGCTCAAAAAACATATTTTAGTGTGCTAAAAATGTTATATCTATTTAAGGTTGATTAGAAATAGATTAGAAATAAGTTCCAAATATTTGTCATTATTAATAGAAATCTGAGGTATAATTCAGATATCTAGGGGGTCCAGAGATGTTTAGGACTAGATTATGAAGAATATCAAGTAAATTGAGGTTTGACCATCAGTGATGTGCATTTTTGTAACGCTTCAAAATAAATATATCTCTTTATAACACAAGGCAAAATTTGCTCAAGCATTAGTTCAACACTATATATATATATATATATATATATATATATATATATATAATGCAGTAAATAATTGGTTATTGAATTTTAGAATTCTGCACTTTTATTCAATTAAATCTCTTAAAATAACAAAAATGTATAAAGTAATTTTTTCTATGTATGAATTTAACAAAAATAAATGACGTATCATATCTAGTATCAAAAGCAACAAGCAGTCAAATAAAATTATGACCAAGAAAAGCTGATATTGAAAGTTGAAACTACAGAGAGTTAATGAAAATGTAACCAGAAGTAAATTGAACAAGGGTCAAAGCCATAAAACCCTGACAGATGACTTACGGCATAATGTGTTCTTTGGATAATTGCGTAAAAGGGAGATGACTAAAGAAATAGAAATTAAAGTCAGGGGATGACTCCAAAGGTTCTTTACTGTGTTTCCTTCCAGAAACAATCTTCTGTTAACAAAATAATAAAAGGAATTGGAGAAACTCGAAGATTTCCTTGGTGAGTTATGTGGATCTTGGCATTTGTGAGTTGTGGATGTAAATTAACACAGACCACAAAGATTATAGGAAATCCATAGTAGTTGGCAGTCTGAGATAATAAAGATACAAGCAAGCCTCATTTGCCAAGTAACTTTCTTGTCTTTAGCTATTTTATCCTTTTCCCTGCCCAGATTTTCACAGCACTGTGAATCCACGCCAGCAAAACCTCTGGTTACAAGCTTGTGTATACATATATTTCCCACCTCATTTTTTACTTTGCTCCAAAGCTTCCTCTGCGCTCCTTTCAAACGTGGAAGGAAAACAAACTGTGAAAATGTAACCTGTGGCCAGAGAAAACTAACTGATGGGCTTTGCCCGCCCTCACCGTGGCACAGAGAGTACCTGACGGATATCAGGCGTCACACACCCCGCTGATCCTGGACCTGCAGCTGAAGGCTCAAGGTGTTGCTTTCTGTCCAGGTTTTGAGCAGGATGTCTGGCCAAAACCTTCCCAGCCAGTCCCAACTTTCTCACTCTCAGGTCATGTCTTTCCCTTTTCTCTAAACTCTCTTTTCCATAAGTGGCTATACTTTTCATCAAATGCTATCACTCATCTTATCCTCCTCTCCTGTGCGTGCTGACTAGTGAAATAAAACACATGTTATATAAAACTTTGGACTGTTTCATAAGGGCACTGTCCTGTTGTGAGCACTGAGAGCCTCCTGGGTGTGGGACTGCTGACCTGCTGGGCTGAGTGTGCTGCCAAGTCTTTGCCGTGAGAGAGTGAGCGAGAGCATAGGGCAGGGCACGGAACAACACTGTGCCATTTGACATTTTGCCAGCCTTGGCTGGAGAACCGATGCACCGAGAGGAGGGAAAAGACTCGCTGCAATTGTTCGGACCAAGTAGTTAGAGATGTGAAAACACAGGAAATGAGTAAGGAAAAGGGGATTCTTTCACACCTGCTTTCCCTGTGTCAGCCACAGCTCTCCCCTCTCTGCCGTTCCCTGCTGCGCATTGGCATTTTCCCCTGATTCATCAACCTCCCTCCTGAACATCGGCACCTTCTCCACGTCTTTAAACTCTAACGGTCCTTCTCTCCCTCTGTGTTTGCAGAGACTTATGCTGGACTCACACGTATGTGTTGCATTAACACTTGACAATGGGCGTGCCTGACACTTCCCGCCTGCATGATCGTCATACTGAAAACAATCACAGCTTCATTCTTGGGAAACACAACCTAGCTGGGTTTCCTTCTAGCATGCCATTGTAGCC
Organism: Paralichthys olivaceus; assembly: GCF_024713975.1. Classification (NCBI taxonomy): domain Eukaryota; kingdom Metazoa; phylum Chordata; class Actinopteri; order Pleuronectiformes; family Paralichthyidae; genus Paralichthys; species Paralichthys olivaceus. Next base: position 10,547,524 of record NC_091107.1, on the reverse strand, counting down.
ATCAATGCACTACTAACGAGAAAGTCACAGCGAGTAAAATCCAAAACCAGGTGAACACACACCAGGGACGGGATTTGATTGCACTTGAGTGTTTGTTTAAACACGATTTGATTGGCTGGTGCTTCTGTTGCCACATAAAAAGTTGAGCTCTGCTGCAACTTAAGCAAAGCAACAGAACCTCAATGCACTGCGGCAACACATGACATCACCCCATTCTGAGTGAATGAGCACCTCTGCAACCGTAACAATAAAAAGGACAAGATAAGCTATACACAGGTTCAATTAATATAAAGTCAAATCAACACAGGAAACAACAGCACTATGAGGTAGACTATAGTGAGATGAGGTCTACATTAACCTGTTGCTTGAAGCCTGAAGGTAGCTTATGGGTTTTCAACTTGATTTAGAAACTGCCAGCCTATAATATTCAAAATCATTCCTTTCTATTTTCTATGTTTCATGTATTAACATGCATGTCTACTTTCAGTTTTTAGGTCGACACATTAGCAATTTCAATGTCTGATGTAATATTTCCACTATAAATCTGTGTCAGCGTGAACTGCAGTTCATGACAAATGTGGGGAGGCACACACACACACACACACACAAAATGAAGCAATATTTAGCAGCCAATTTACATCATCCAGTCACTATGCCACACATTTTTTCAACATGCTGCGCTCTGATTGGGTGAGTGATGCTGGTGAGGGGAAAGGGGGGATTGGCGGTTTTGGGGCGGCACATCGGAGAGGAGTACAGAAATGGAAGAAGCTCACCAGTGCATTAGGGACAGCACAGTGCAATTCGTTCCATTGGGCAGCACTTCAAAGAGGAAGAGAGGGGGGATAATCCACCCCACATTAGGCATCTTCCACCACCACCACACACACACACACACAGACACACACACACACACACACACACACACACACACACACACAGACACACACACACACACACACACACACACACACACACACACACACACACACACACACACACTCAGAAAAGCAGCAGGCTGGAGGGTTCGGTCATGGGGTCTGATTGGGTTGGGGTCGAGGGATGACGGGATGGGAGGATGGAGTGGATTTTTCAATTTGCCAGCAAATCAGAGATGATTGGAATACTCTCTCGTGCACCGATACACACACTCACCCTGACACAAACACAATGCCATACATACAACACACAACCATCTCCACGGAGAAGACCTCATGCTAAAAACCAGAGAGGGGGAAAAAGAAACGGGCAGAACATTTGCTAAAAACCCTGAATGGTTCCCACATATAGAATTGTAGGTTAAAATGTAATCGGCAATAAAGCTCTGTGTTTCTTTCTGGTGGTAAATCAGTTATGTGTGTGTGAGAGAAGCAGAGATCAGGAGGAGGAAATGTGAACGAGTGGGAGGAAAGTGAAGGAGACGAAGAGAAAGAAAGCTTGTACACTGATGGCCACTCGCATCAGTAGCAGTGAGCTGTAGAAACTCACTCGACCAATATGTGACCGATAGGTGATCAATCCTCCCGCCAGCAGCAAACATAATCAATCCTCCGATCTCTGTCAGACCTTCCAACAATGTTGCACAGGAACCAACACGATTTGATATTTAACATGCTGCCATAACCTAATGTTCAAACTGCTACTGAACATGTACAATGTGTTGTGCCACTGTCAGTAACAAATGTCATGTTTTCAACTGCAGCTGAAGCATCGTTGCCTCAACACAACTACGAAATGGACGATTCATCCGTGTTTGGAGGAAAGACTGAATATAAAAAATATACAACATGATGGTTTTACAAATGTAAGGCTCACCCCCTGGTGGCTGACTGCAATATAGGTCATAAACCCTGCCTCCTCCATGTTAGTGGATGGGAGATGGGCAAAACCATCATTTTAGCTAGTTCACATCACACTGGTGTTTGTTGTGTTAATCGTTTAGGTAGAGTTTGGTTTTATTTAGTTAATTTATGATGATACAAACTGGGTGAAACATCATGATTGACAGCTGAGACTGACTGGCTCCATCCTCTGAAAACTACTGCACAGACTTTGGCTCCAAAGGACGTCATCAGCGCAAGATGACAGCATTCTTATATGGGATATTTTGGCTTCACAGTTTTAGCTTCCCTCGGAAATTTCTGGTATTCTATTCTAAACTCCTGTATGACATTTCTGATTGATAGATGAAAATGAACAATAAGATCAATAGGAAAACAGCCAGTCATTGTTCGCTATATTGGCAGAAAAACACTCAATACGATGTTGACATGCTTATTTTCTTCTGACTGTCTTTAATTGCTTCCCTTATTATTGATGAGATAAGCAGAGTCAACCTTAAAGACGTGAAGTACTATGGTCCACTTCTACAATACACATCAATAATGGCCGGTCTGGAGGGAGCATAGATATGGAGTCTGAAGATATAACTTAGGTCAGGAGGTTACAAGGCCTGTAACAATCAATACACCCTGACCCCTGGAGACCACTGAGGTATGGCTGCAGTTACACGAGTCTGCAGGAAACCAATACCTCAAGTAGTGGAGTAGTAGAGTGGTGCTCAAACAAAATAAACAGAAATTCAAACTAATGTGCACCTACAGGGTATAGTTTGCTCTTTCCAATACTTTTTCTGCATCCAGACAAGGTCCATCCATCAATCATCTATACTGCTTTCCTTTTGAGAGGGCTAGAGCCAATCCCAGCTGACATTGGGTATGAGATGGGGAAATGGGCTGAATAGAGACAAACAATCATTCACTGTAACATTTGCACCTATGCTCAATTAAGGGTCTTTGGACTGGACCAGAGTTCCTGCAGAAAACATGCACAAACAGGGATAACAAGCAAACTTTGCTGGGAGGGGACAGCGCTAACCACTCCAGCACCGTGCCGCCCACCCAGATGAGGTCACGTAAATAAAAAGGACAAAGAAGACACACTCAGATTGATGAAGCCACTTGTCAGGAGAGACTACCTGCCTTGTGGGAACATTTTTTTTACTCCATTTTAAGTTAAGAGACATTTGTTATCCAAAAGTCAAATTAACCATTTATGAAGCCGATCTGTTGGTCTAATCAAAATTCCTCAAGACCACTCAACTTTTAAACTGAGGCACAATTGGAAAAATTAAACCATTCAAATAAATTAGAATATTCAAAAGTTGCAGGATATTGGGTCATTAGATTGATATACAACCACCTAATTGCCAAAAACTTGTCGTACTGTGAGCCAAAGCGAGGCGAGCCAACTGCACAGTATCAAATCACAAGCCAAAGAAATGAAGGAAAAAAGTATTTAGGACACCAGATTATTAGGTTTATCTTTCATCCTAGCGAAAGAAAACACATTTCAGCTGGTTGTTACGAGGGTTTGTGGTGGAAATTTTTTCAACACAGGCTCTTTTTTGGTAGATTTAGTATCAGCGGGTAAGCAAATACTACAGGATACCGTGGTTTTCAGATTGCGGTAATGATATAAAACATTTGTCCAAACATAAGAAGCAGCGTCGCTCGGGTTGCAGTCGATGTTTTGGCTGCGGGCTGTCATTCAGCTTCTGGACGGGAGGCTGCAGGGTCAAACAGAGGTTTTGAGAGCAGAGCTGCGGTGAATGCCGATCAACTATCAGAGCACTGCCAACATGAGCCTGGAGTGAGGTTATGGGCATGGGCAGAACCAATCCAGGAAAACCCAGCAAGGAAATTTACATAGTGGTTTGCATTCTGCTGCCAAGTGCGAGCTACGATACTGACGGGAGTGGATGAACATTTCATAATTCTGACAGACGTCAAAACTGTGGACCGCAGTTCATGTTCAGCCTGTGACACCAGTATTAACATGATGAATATAATAGTTTATAACAATTTATGATCTGATGAAGTTTTCTCTCTGATACTTCACAGCCGTAGAATACAGAGTGAAATTCTAATTACATTAAGGCTTTTTCTGTTTTTTAATCATCCAACTGTTTTTACTGAGTATCAACTTTAATTGGTGAGGAGGGTAAACTACCATGAGGGTTTGCTAGACCTAAAAGCCAAAAAGAACATAGGAGTTACAGTTACAATGACTAGCATAAAGAATTGATGAATAATAGTGGAACAAATCATATGTACCTTGTGCTCTTTCCCAAAATCGTTCACTCTAATGTGTCCACAGAGACAGTGTCAGTCAGATTTAGGAGTTCCTCATGTGGTTTCTGGTTTCTGCAGGTTTCAACAAGTTAAATTTAAGACTTTTTGAGACCTTAAAGGTTCAGTGTGTAGAATTCAGAGATATCTAGTGTTGAAGTTGCATGTTGCAGCTGAACACCCCTCACCTCACCCTCTCCTTCCAAACATGAAAAAGAACCTGTGGTAGCTTCAGTTGTCATGAAAACTCAAAAGGTGTTTAGTTTGTCCAGTCTGGACTAATGTAAAAAACAAGGACCCCCTCGATGTAAATATAAAGTATTTGAATATCAAGGGCCTTTTCTAGGGTAAAGAAAACAACAATTCATACAATTTAGATGAAATAAAAACATCATGAGGATTATTCTACATTAAATTTCTGTCAATAGTTTCCATTCACCTAAATCTTACACACTGGACCTTTAACAAATTCAATTTAAGACCCATGTCAAGTGTTACGGATGGGAAGGGATATCAGAGTCCTACAATAAACTTACCTTCCCATAATTGAGGATAAGCTGACTAGAGAATGAGTGGAGAAAAACCAGTGGAGAATAATCCTTAAAATGCAACTATATCTTGCAAACTACAGACAGAGACGGTCGGAATCCATAATCATTCCCACAGCCAAGCTGAGCAATCTCTGATCAGTTCCATGTTGGGCTTGGTGGAAGTTTTACTTCAGCGTGCTAATATCTATACTGTTGAGATAAAACTACACCCGGAGACATTACAAACTAGAGGGGCACTCAGGAGACTGCATTCCTCCACCAAGGCCCAATAGTCCTCTTAAGAAAACATTTCAATTCTCTAGATCCAGATTTGTATTTGGCTCTGCACCAAATTACACACACTCATTAATATCATTTTCCAAAATATGCCAGGTTTTTTCATCAAGATCCATTCATTATTTCCTGAGAAATCAATGAAAATGTTGAAAAATGCTTGCAATGGTAAAGGAAGTTAAGAAAAAGAGCATGGAGCCACCCCTGATCGTTTTCTTGGTAATCTGTCCAGTTGCTTTTGTGTAATGGGTCCACACAGGCAGCTCCTCCTGAAGACCTCAAACTATAAAGTCCCTGAGCTACACTCTGGGACCCATTTACAGACTTCAAATCACAGCCTTCCTCTCTGTGACACAAACATTCTCATCTTTTTGTCTGGATAGCTCCAGCACAGTGGTGCTCAGCAGGGGGCTCAAGAATCCCTAAACATGCCCCGAGTCCCACAGAAAAAAAGAGAGAAGTCACTACCAATTATATTGTGATGATTCCTCCCACACTGCTCTACTACAGAGGTAACTTTTTACATCCAGAGAGACACAGATGATCATCTTCTGTGCTCTGGGACATCTTGGGATGAATTAAAGGTTTCTTCATCCAAACTCAGAGGCAGAAAAACCAAAACACTCCTGATGACAACATCAAGAAATCAGGTCCGAGAAATTTCCAGTCTATTGCTGTGTTCACTGTATTTTACATGTAAGAGTATATATTAATTCTGAGTGTCGGGAGGATTTTAACATTGATTTAAAACAATGCCCTATCTTTCACTCACTCACTATATCATTCAGCCATTTCATTATGCCTCCTTCCTTCAGGCTATTCATTAATTTCACATCAATATTCAGATAACAAAAAAAACTAATTTAAATGATTCTTTCAATGATAGTTTTAATTTATATTCTAAAAAATGCAAATCAACGTCCACACAGATATTATAGAGGAAAAAATACCTCCAGTCTGAACATTGCACTGCATAAAGCAACAGGTTTCACTGGCGTCATACCAACACACACACACACACACACACACACACACACACACACACACACACACACACACACGTCTCGTACTCACCCTCTCCAGGTCTTGTCGTAGGTGTGTAAAGAGTTTGAGGCGTCTGTAGAGGACGTCCTGCTCCTGCTGGGCCAGGTTGTCCACCTCGTCCCTCTTTAAGGTCACCAGAGGTCGATTAAAGTTGGCCTTCCTCTTTAACTTCCAGAACTGATACAGGAAATCCACCTTAAAGAACAAAATAATCCCAGTTAGCAAGTATCAATGTCCGAAATCTCTAAATCCAGACGGATTACTTGATGTGCATATAACACTGAAACTAGGTATAGTGTAGTGTGAGCTGAGATTGACTCATTTAAAATATGATAAACTGAACATTGAAAATAATACATAAAGAAAAGAAATATGCTATTCAGACCCTGGATTTTGTTTATGATTATCTTATTGCACTTTTTTCTGTTTTACTATCACTATTATTACTATAATGTGTATTTATGTTATTACATGTTACACAAATACTGATCATAAGTCCTTTAAATCAGGTATTGTCAAATCAGGGAAGGTTCACCAGAAGATTAAATAATTTTTTGGTTTAACGTACCTGTGCGACAGGCATTCCCAGGTTCTCAGCCACCTCCCTTGGGTCCACCAGTTGGTAGAACTCATCTTCCAGCTCCTGCAGCTTCTGTTTCCTCTGGCTCACTTTCTCTCTCTCCAGCTGGTCCCGCTCTGCTCGCTCCGCTGCCGACACAGAAACCGAAACAGGGAACAACACTGACCTCTGCTCCAGGTCACTGCTGCCGTTTGGTTGGTGCGGCTGTTCTGGCCGGAGCTCAGAACCGATGCCGGCGGTGGCCCAGTCTGTTCTGGCTGTGCCATGTGTTCCGTTAGTGGTGGAAATGGTGGTGTTGTGGTTGCTGTTGTTCACGCTGGTTGAAGTAGAGCAGTTGCTTGTTGGTGCACTGCTGTTGCTGGCAGTGCAGCTGTGCTCCAGGCAGAAGGACTTGAAGCGCACCTCGTCGTTCTCGGCCAGGATGGTCCTCATCTCCAGGCCATGGTCAAAGGCGCACGTCACATGGAAGGCCACAATACAGGAGGGCATGGAGCACTACAAAGAGGAGGCAGAGAGGAAATACAATTAATGACAGAAACAATATATGAGAGGAAATATGGGAACGAAAAGGAGGAACCGCACATATCACAAGTGCAAAAATGGCAAGAAGCTCGATGATGTACCACAGCAGCATGGCAAGAAGGCAGTGTGACGTTCTGCACATATCACCCACAAACAACGTAGGTACAGTGTTCCTAGCCTAATACTGTGCCTGAAGTACAGATACACACACAACAGACTGAAGCTGGATTAGACTGAAGTAGCGCGAAACCCTCCCAAATGTACAGCACACATAGCAGAGACACACACACACACTTTCCCTCCATTACTGTCACTTTGTCACAAGTATTTGTCTGAAGTGTCATTTTCGGTCCATTTCCTGTGTTATCGAGGCTCCAATACGAGTGCAGCAAAGCAGAGAGACAAGCCAAGTCACAACAAACACGGTTCCCCCATTTCTGCTGACATTTCACTGACTTAGGATGTGTGTGTGTGTGTGTGTGTGTGTGTATGTGTGTGTGTGTGTGTGCGTGAGACAACTATCCATTGCAGGTCATACCAAGAGGTGACCTCCCACTGAGTCCCTCCAGGCATGGTGTGATTTTGTGTGTGTGTCTGGCGAGTACATGCACATTTGTAAAAGTATGTGTGTGTGTGTGTGTTTGTGTGTGTGTGCGCACTGCACTCTCCCCTATGTTGTCGATTAGCATTGTAACAAAAACCTGTGTTACATTTTAACAGCCAAACTTTCCTTCTATTTTCTGTCTCTCCCTTTCTCGTCTAAACTGATTTCTGCAACTTCAATACTTCAATTCTTTAGCAAATTATATTTAGCAGCTCCTTTGATAACAGTAAAGCCATTTAAACTCCTGCAAATATGTTTTAATAATGCTTGAAAGAAGTAAAACTTGCATTGAAAAATCAAGGCTTTTAGTATATTTAGCAAAAAGATAGTGAAAAGCGTTGGAGGTGATACACTAATCAATCAATGAAGAATCTAATTTACTCTGACTATTGTTTGGCCGAATTCAAGAACTTAAACTGACATGATTTGAGACATTTATATATAAAAAAAAAATCTAATAAAATCTTTTTATCAAGTGGAAATCCTGATGAATCATGGATTTAAAGTCTTGACAGCTGAGATGTATCAGTGCAGATATCCACATGGTTTTGGTGAAAATGTGATGATCCTTGGATGGAGACAGAGCTTGACAGCTTAGGGATATTCATGATTTTGGCTGCTATATTTTAATTCTTCATTTTAAAACCTGTGATTCTCATGCTCATCAGCAGGAATCTACAAGGTGGTAATAGCTCTATTTACATTTTCAAAACTCTTTTTCTTCAGACTTGTCTGAAAGTCCTTTCATGCTAAACTTAGTGGGGTAAAGAGAAATGTACAATGTAAGGATTCGAATACAAAAACATCCAGTTTCCTCCTTTTCATATCTGCTTCCACTCTGTATGGGAGAGTTTGAGATTAAATGAATGCAGCTCTACATTGAAGCTTCTTTGTTAAGGGTCCAGTGTGTCAGATTTAGGTGAAAGGGAACTATTGGCAGAAATTTAATGTAGAATAATTCTTATGATATTTTCACTAGTTTGTTTGATTTAAAATTGTATGAATTGTAGTTTTCTTTACCCCAGAAAAGCTCCTTTATATTTAAATACTTTATATTTACATTGAGGGGACCCTCTCTACGGAGGCCGCCATGTTTTTTACATTAGTCCAGACTGGACAAACTAAAACCTTTTGAGTTTTTATGACAAATAAAGGCTACCACAGGTTATTTTTCATGTTTGGAAGGAGAGGGTGAGGTGAGGGGTGTTCGGCTGCAAAATGAAATTTTCAACACTAGATATCACTGAATAAATGTACCTTTAAGTATTTGGAGCCACTCATGTTTTCATGGCTGCACCGTGTAAATCGGTTTGGTATCTTCTGTAGCTATAGTTTTTAGTTTTTACTACATAATGACCCTCTGTATGTCATAACTGAGGGTATTTAAATCCAACGGGCTGCCATGTTCATCTGAGTTCTGTGAAAAAGACAAATTAAGCATGAAGTTGAAGTATTTTCTTAATTAGCAGAGCGTGTCACACTATCACTGAAGACTTCTGCACACAGACCGTCTCTGTATGAGCTTTAACAGACGCAGTACAGGTTTGACTGGCTGACCTTTACAGTGCACCGTCCTTTAATAAGGCACTAATCAAGAGCCTCATTACACATGAAGAACTCGCCAATTAATCCGGTGCATCATCAAATACAAATATTTAGTTCTGAGCATTTCACTGATTATGGAAGGAACAGGCTGCACTTGAAAACTGGCATGACAGCGTGTCATTAGTTTGTTATTACCGAATGATTACGTGACCAAAGTAAAGGAGCAGCTGGTGTAACACTACTAAAAACTCACAAAATCAAAACGTCAAACCGACTGTACATTAAAAAGAGTCACGCAAACTGTATGTTGTTACAGATGCGTAAGAGTGAAACCAATAATACACCTTATTCAAGTTTAGTCTATAATAAGTGGACTGCATGCTCAAAAAATCAACATGCCACAACTTGAGTATAAAAAAACTAGTACTAGTACTGAGAAAGTAGTTGTCCAACTGTTATGTCATGCCTCTACCTACATTAAGAACTGCCTACCTTCTGTGAGGTGGCAGTTATAAGTGTCTTTGTTCGAATCAGAACAATTAAACGCATGTAGATATATTTGTACAAACTTTTATATACATCAAGCATACAGTGTATATTCCGAACGTGTATACACACACACACACACACACGTACACACACAGATGGAACGTAGGAATTAAGAAAATCCAGGTCACCTCGAGGGGACTGTTAACGCTGAATGGTGTTCGGGCTAATAACTGTAAAGTGGGTTAGCTTTAGTATGTCAGCGGGGGTTTTGTTTGTGTACTCAGCAGCATGTTAAAGAAGTGCTGCTTTGAAACAGATCCGCCCACACACAGCAAGAAGATGAGAACTATGATGATGTGTGTTGCTGAGAAACATCATGTGCATGTGTGTGAGTTTGTGGGTGTGCCTGTAAGGCTTCATTTCAGAACATATATCCCATCTTCCTGTGTGTAAGGATGAGTGGGTTGGAAATTTCATGTCAATCTAAAAGTTCAACTTAGATACTGAACTTCACATACAGTTAAAAAAACTGATTGATATTCTTCAAAATCTTTTATGCCACTGTCCACGATGTACAGCATGCATGCATGTGGCACAAGGTTTGGACAAAGATGTTTGTGGAAAGAAGAAAACGAAGAAAATGAAAATATGTGGAGGAGTGAAGTGAGTGTCCGTCTGGCGTGCAGGTGTGAAGCTACCCCCCTTAATTCATGACAGAGCTTCAGTCTGAAAGTGGATCACTGTTTTTTTTTATATTTTAAGACACTAGGGGTCAGTTAATAACACTTAATGAGGCAAAGCAGATGCAGGGATGTGTGTGTGTGTGTGTGTGTGTGTGTGTGTGAGAGTGAGAGACGTACCTGTATGCAGGTTCCTGTGTGTTCTCGGCACAGGCTGCAGGACAGGGCCCAGCGGCTAGCGGGGATGTGGGACACCTTGGTAATGGGCTCCATCTTCTCTGGACAGCCTATACTCACCTATAGGGAACATAAAGGAGACATAAATAGATCTGATACGAAAAAAGTCTTTTTCAATATAACATCTTAAAATCCCCATAAATGAAAACTGAATTCACTTTACCTTCTAATCATGTTTCGGTGCGTTCACCTTTTTATTTGCAGAATTCAATTGCCTACGACAAAATTATAATGAGTATTTTAATGATTCCTACCAATTATAATGGCAGAATTTTAGTTGTGAACAAATAGTTGACTTATCAAGCCCCTGCCACATTAGACTAGGTCATGTGATTGTGTAGTTAAGTATTTTTCTGCTCCAGCTCGGATCAGCAGTGATGGAAACATGACACCTGAGTAGACGTGCTGATGCTAATATTTGACCCTTTGCTGGCGTGATGCTTTGACACGTCACAGAGGTAATGGTGGTTTGTTGCCTCTGTGAATAACTTTAGCGCTTCTATTCCACCTGAGCAAAACAATTCTTTACCACTACAACATAGTAGCATAACAAATAGGAAACTAAAAAACTCATTACTAGTCTCTTAGCGGGTTAAACTGTGTTTACAAAACTGAATGTATGGACTCATTTCGGTAGAAAATAAAAACATTTTCAAATATTTTTTGTTGTATATCATTTTAGATTGTTGATCCAACACAACAATAACCTTATTAGGGGCTTTCCCACCTACACTGTTTGGTCTGGAACTTAACCAACCAAAATTGAATCCGACTAAAACAGATGGTCTCAGTCCGGATCAAACTGAACCATTGATCGGTTCATTTGCAGTGAGAGAACTTCGCCTCTGACGACAAAGTATTTGAACAATGAGGATGTAAATTTTGTCAATATTTAAGTGGCAACAAAATGTATGAAGTGGTGAACAGGTTCATTCTTTTTTCTCCATCCTGTAGGTAGACACAGCCCACACAGTGCAACACCATGACTACATCTTTGGATTAGCATCAGATTCCATTTGACAAAATGTTAACCTTCTACTGAAAGATAATAATCATCTTGTTGTGGATGATTTTTACTTGACTGTGTTCCACTTACAGCGCCAGGATTCTGGAGAAGCCTGTGTGTGATTGGAAGCAGAGCAGGAGCACATGTGCTCTTAAGACGTGATTGTGAAGCCCAGTGAGTGACTCACTCTCTCTGAGAAGTCTATTCACCGAGATTTTGGCTCAGAACCTCGCTGCACCAAATACAACCAAAAAGTCACTGACCTGTGCCAACCAGCCATGCAGAATAGAGTGAAGAGCACTCATCACCAAAGTGCCATTTCTCTCCTTCCTTCCTCCTCTTTCCATTAACCATTCCTCCTCTTTCTCATTCACTCATCCTCACACTGTATTTGTGCCATGGCCCTCTCTTCCTTGTCCTTCACACTTGAATTAACAAGCTGACGACTGATTTCCACAGGTCGCACCCCTCCCTCTCCAAGTCCACTTGTCGTTCTATTGGATTTTTATTTTCCTCCTCTTGTCTTCTCATCCACAGAACAAGCTCACAGCCCTGGTGCTTTCTGTTATTATTGATGTCTTATGTGCAGCACACTGAACAGAGGCAGGGGTCAATTTTCACTCCACTGAAGATGTCAATAGAAAATACAATACAGACAATGATGCCACCGTCTATGTTCACTTTACTTTAACGACTGATGTAAGAACAGATAGATGGTAAAAAGGACTCCTGGTGTTTGAATGGTGTAGTTAATTGATTGGACTGTGACCATGATGACCACACACACACACACACACACACACACACACACACACACACACACATTGATTGACCTTTATACAATCAAAAATAAGGACTACAGATTTTCATGTGGGAGGAGTGTGTGTAAGCACATGCCTTGGATATGATCATTCCACAAACAACTGGGCACAATTAGTTCACATTTCCAATTTGAAATTACAAGCTTCTTTTCCACAGTCTCTTCAAGGTGGAAATGTTGCAGCTTTTTTTCTCCCTCAACATTCCATACAACCGTTCCAACATGAAATGTTGTTCCGCTTTTATGCAGCAGTGGTCAAACTACAGATTTTTGCAAAAGCGAAAGCTGGAAGGATGGGGACAGGAAACCAATGATGCTGTGTTAAACGTCACACTTCTCTAAAGTCACACATGCTCGCAGCAATACGCCATCTTGTTAAGTTCAGTGCGAAGACAGCATAAAGAGGGGGTCTCGTTAACAGCAATATAGTGAGAGCTCTGCATGGAAAAGAAGCTTCAGTGTTCAACCAAAAGTCATTTTGAAAGAGGGGCCTAGTGAAAAATCATTTAAAGAGAAACCCATCTCGAGGGGCTGAAGGCAGAGGGCAAAGGGAAGCTACACACAAGGCGCAGCAGGGGGGCTGTTTCGTTTGAAGGCTGGGTGGTGTGTTCACACACACACACTCAATGAATGACGCACACTCTTTTCTGGAAAATCTCAACTGAAATGTGTGTGTGTGGTTTCATTTGTGCACATGTCTGCTTTTTAGTTCATGCAAGCACACATATCCGAGCATATGGAGGGACACACACTAACTCACATGCACACGCAGCACAGACATGCAAATGATCTTTTTTACCTCAGTGGGCGGAAGAGAAAACAAAAGCGAACTGAGCAATGAAAACAATTAGCCCAATCAAGGGTGACAGAAGGCAATTAGAAGTAAAAGGTTCGAGGTGCCAAAAGCCTCTCCATTACTGAGAAATCTGCTGGTGGAGCGCGCGGCTGAAAAGGCTGAAGACACATGACTGACAGTCTTTAACGATTTAAAGGTGCGCAAGGTGTGAAGCCACATCCCTGACACAAAACGGCTGCTTTGTGACCATTTGGTGCTTTCAGAGAAAAGTCAAGGTATCACTGAGACACCTGAGGTCTAAATGAACAGCTGCTTGTGTGCACGCCTGAAAAGGTTTCCTCTTGAATCAATTGACATTATCTACAGTCAGTTAAATGTGAAGTCTGGAGTGAAGAAGCTGCATGAAGAATATTTGAAGGACTTAATGTAAACAAAGACCTAAACCTGGCGAATAGAGAAAAACTATACAGTGGCACCTTTGCAGTGTGATTCCACCAAAAAGGCTCTTTATGCCTTTATGTACTAAACGAGATACGTCTGTTTCAAACGATTAAACGATTTGTTTCTATGGCAACTTGTATGAAATCTGATGTGCTTGTGCTGTTTTTCAGTCTGAAATGTGTCCAATGAAAATACTATTGCAGTGGATTTTGGACAGATTGTATGTGTTGCAGGAAGTGAGCTTAAAAAACTATTGGCGTGGCTATTTCAATCAATTCAGTGGTTGATAGTCAAACTTTGTAACTGTGTAGTTAAATATAAAATTGAATTTCATGAATTTCGATATTTTGCTGAAGAAAAAACCCAACTAAGTTGAATTAATGTGGAAGGACTCATTATTACATACATTAATATTCATTGGTTTGTATGTGTGTGATCTTAAAGATATAGTTTTTGTCCAAATATTGCTCCACAAAACCGGGCAGCCAAATACCAACAAAATCTGCTCCCATGCTTTTCCATATATTGAACACAAGGTGACAGAGTCCATACATGAAACAGAATTACAGACACAAAAACAGAAATTGTGTAAAAACGTGGCACAACTGTCACTGACCACATACTTCTATGTGTCAGATTTGTTAGCATAGTTGTCAAGCAATATGTCCACTAGAGGGCAGCGCAGAGTCAGGAGTTTCTGACAACAACAAAGATGGTGACAGCGGGGAAGGTTGTGATAATGTACCTCTTAAGAATGAGGCAAAATTGGCCACGTTGTAAACGGCGGTTGTACAACTTAATGGCAACGTTGCCATTGTTGACGTCTCCGCTTCACGTCTTATGGTTGTTTAGCTTGAACTATTGGCGACGCTGCCCCCTAGGATTTCTGGTGGTATGTCTCTTTTTTGTCTATTCCGTCAGTATCCCTGAGTTTTCATAAGATGTGCACAAAGATGGACGAAGTTTGGACAAAAGGCTCCATTGAGAGTTTAAGACTTGACACAGACTTCTTACTACCTCTAACCTACCTGTACATTTTAGAAAACAACACAACACCAGTTGGCAAATAATGTAAAATGCAGTATTAAGACACATAGAAACCTTAAATCCTCCCCAGTTATTTTCTTTGTACACCATGTCAATACTGATGCTTAATTCAATGTGGTGATTACACATTGATCTGACAATCCTGAGTGGAAACACACTGTCTTGTTATAAATGCTGTTGACTTTCCATTGACTCTTTAACTCAGCACAAATGTTTTCCATCAACCCTCAAAGGAAAAGTGCATGAATCCATTACATGCACAAAGCACAACACAGTTTATTTACTCTCATGTTTACATGCTTACAGGATGTTTGCCAAGCTAAGTATTCATCCATCGATGAAGCCGCAATCTTTGTCATCATGGCGGAGATCTGCCCTGCTGTGATATTCCTGCTACATCCTCAATAAGTAGAGATTTTTATTCTCTCTTTAGCCCCATAAAGATCTAAGAAAAGATTCAGGTCTTCAGAGAATCATGAGGGCAGAGTTGCGGCACGTTTCTGTCTTGAAAATGGTGGGAAAGAAAACTGCCCCTGAAAGAGTGTGTGCACAGCGAGGCTAAGCATATTCAGAGATGGATGTAGTTTTGTTTGAGGAAGAGAAAAAGGTAAAGTGAAGTAGAAGTCAAAATAAGCAGAGTGTGTGTGTGTGTGTGTGTGTATATCTCAGGTCCTTTCAGATGGTTTTGTTTTCCAAGAGTGAATTGTTTACATACATGTTTTTACACACACAGAGCACCTTTTTTTTTTTTTTTTTGCCATGACATGTTTATGTATTTGCTGACTCACCGGCCACTGAGCGGATATGGGATGGATGGATTTTTGCAGCGATGACTGCAGCTGTTTGCACTCATGCAGATTAAACAACAGAGCCTTCTGCACCAACATTAAACAGTCATATTTTAGGGAGGAGGCAGAGATACAGATTTAGTTTCCATCAACAGTGGCATTAAGTGCTGCCATGAGTTGTCTTAATTCCCAAGTATGTGACTGAGAAACCGAGGTTCCTCTACAGCTGAATAATGACACTTTGAGCTACTGATGCTCCCACTGGCCCTGCTTCGATCGAAAGCTTCAACTTTGGCACCGACTATGGGAAATGTGCCTGAAAGGGAAACTGGAGCAGTGTATTCCTAAATAAATCCTAGAATGGATCATGAAACCAATGTTGATTACCAACTGATTGCACAAGATCATCCCCATTAGACTGTGTTTGGATCTCGTGTTTTCCCGTGGGTCTCACCTCAGGGATCCATAAGGCACAGCTGACGTGGACCCACTTGGTTCCACTGCGGGTGGGCTTGAGGGCCCCCCCTCTCTTGGGGCAGAGCAGACATTTGGGCTGGACACCCAGAGCGCAGGTCCGACACAGCCAGTTCCCCTGGGGTACCTTAAGGATGCCATAACATGCCTGGGATGGGAAGAGAGAGGCCGAGAGAGGAAGAGTTCATTGTTGCACTCTACACATACTGGCAGTCACATTTTATTTCCTTTGGTCGGAGCCAGACTTGCTGTTTCATAACTTTATGCTGTTGCTTCATAAT
Organism: Paralichthys olivaceus; assembly: GCF_024713975.1. Lineage (NCBI taxonomy): Eukaryota > Metazoa > Chordata > Actinopteri > Pleuronectiformes > Paralichthyidae > Paralichthys > Paralichthys olivaceus. The sequence goes on along the minus strand of NC_091107.1, from coordinate 10,531,216 downwards.
AACATATTGACACGTGGAATTGATCTTCTGATGTAACCAATTGCAAGAATGCCAATAAGTGATTTTTTTTAAATGTCAAATTATTCCTTATACATAGTTTGTACAATAAGATATTGTCATAGCAAATACAGCTCAATATTATAAGCTGAATACACTCAATCTAAAATAGTGGTGATCATTCATGAAGGCAGTGATTCACTTCATTTCAGTACACTTGAAAATAAACTTGCAGTAATCAGACATTTACTTTAAATCCAATAGTGTCAATATTTACTGTGGTCTCCTGTTTTATTTAAGTTTTTTATTTGGTTAAAATTATGTTAGCAATATAAAGTGACTGAAATGAAAATCTGGAAGATCAAGAAATTAAATCCAGTCAAATTCACAATTGACACATGCAAAAACATCCTTCCTTGTTCCTGGTTCACTTTTGCCAAATCTTATCCTCTTGAAACTTTTCTTCCAACCAGAATGGCATAAACCTACGGAAGCGAGACGTTATCAAAACGCCTCTCGGTGTTGTTTTAAATAACGCAGCAGGTTATTGTATCATCTGCACTCAACCCATTTCCCCTTTCACTGATAATAACGTCCAGTCCCTCAGGATCAGAAACAGAGATGATTTTGTTGTCGGATATGATTTAATCCTAAAGTGTCTGAAAGTGCCTCTTCTGTGGCGAGTATGTCATTCTACAAGCTCCTTGTATTCAATCACGATTTCACAGAGGGAAGGACTTCACGTGTTTTACAGCTGAGGAGCTAGAACACACGATCAGATACAGGAACATAAAAAAGTTAAGCAGGGAAAAACCCAGACTGGTGTCATGGTGACAGGAGCACCGTCCTCATCAAACACCGTTAAAGCTTTTTATCGATCAAAGTATTGTATTTATCAAACACAGCACTTCAGTCAGTGAGGCTTGTTTTTTTTTCCTGCTAAAGGTTAAGGAGACCAAGAGGCAGCGCTGGGTGTGTGTTATCTACAAAGATAATAATGTTACTTAGTAGGAGCGACAATTAATCTCACTGCTCTTTACAATCTCATCCATAGTTACCTCTTCTTTCCACACTATAAAAAATTAACCGTGGTCAAGGGCTCCCTTAGTGTTTCTGAATTTGATAGATAAATGCATTTATGTGAAAAGAAACATGTTGACTCATAAAAAGACAGAATCCAATCTGTTTCAATACAGTCAGTAACTGGTCAACTAAAGAGCTACACAATAAGAACTATCTTTTAATCATGCGTTTGATGCTCTTAATAATTACTCAAACAAAACACATTTTCGGCAAACTTGAGACTTAGTCTATTTCTGCCTGATCACACTTAAAGGTGGGCTAGTGCCAATGTGACAGACAGAATGATTAACACTCTGTCACTGTAATAAACACAGCAGAGCTCCCTGAAGCCTCAGGTTGTCACAGGCACCATTTGTGAGATTGTTACTGTAAGTATTTTTCCTGTCGGTAACAAGTGAAGCTGTGGGAGGGAGAGAAAAGTCAGGTAATATAAAGCAGCTCTGGAGAAAACAGCTGAACCTCGTCTTTGACCTTGATTTTGTACTTTTATATTTATGATTTCAGCACTTTTAGCATTTCCTCTTAAAGTGAGACTCTTCTTCTATCAAAGTTTTTTTAAGAAACAGTAATAAAATACAGTAAGGACAAACGAATGCCTGATACCTGATGCACGCAGACATTGCACTTGTCGCAGAAGACCATCTCGTTGCCGTCCTCTCCCTCCGGCGAGCGGCAGACGTCGCACACCACGTCCTCGTCGTACTCGATGCCCAGCCCTTCCTCGGTTTCGATGGCCTGCTGCATTTTCTCCGCGCACGCGCTCTCTAGCTCCACCAGCACACACTCCATCGTCAGCTCGTCTAGCTCGGGTAAGGCTGGAGGGAAGTAGACAGGAAGTAGAAGCTGGTTATGTTTATTCGATAATTCCTTGAAAGTAATCTAGAAGAGTGAAAACAATCGTCCTGTCTCTGGTGAGGCTGGGATGAAGGAGGCTGATTCGAGGAGATGTTAAGTGGACTGATATTTATGAGTGTGTGCAATTTGGTGCAGATCCAAATAAAAATCTGGGTCTAGTGAATTGAAATGTGGTCCCATAAGGGATCTGTTGGGCCTTGGCTGAGGTATTGGCTGAGGTATCTGCTCTGAGTGCGATTGTAGTGGCTTGTGAGACGCACATTTTCTTCAGTGAGATTAATATTTGAGAAAATACTGAGCCTGTACAAAGGTTTTACAACGACGAGATTGAGTTCCAGGGTCAACACTCAGGTTTCTTTGACTTCTACTATCGACAAGAACAACAGTAATAGGAAGCTGCTCATAGGAAACTCTAAATTCCAGTTATTTTAGAAACACCCAAATTGGAACGCACACACGCTTTCCTTTGCATTTACACCTCACAAGGTCACTTTCTGTTTCTGTTGAGCCTGTTCAGGATGAAATGTGCTGAAAATTTACTGCAGCACGTGGGAGGATGTGGATTTTCAGTCGACGAAAATCAGATCCATGCTTCACGTTCCTCTTCCCTAAAGGTCCATTTGCTATCAAAGTCAAAAACGGTTATATTTGCTGTCGTGCCCTTCTTGCCCACAGCTCACTTCACCGTGCCAGTGTGCGTGTCGGCATTAGAATTAGAATTAGTATTCCTGCGCCGTCTGCATCTCAAAGTAATGCCACGCTGCAAGGCTGGTTAATAGTTGATGAAAAGTGATTTAACTGGCAAATGTGAAATTTCATACTTGTATAAAGAGAAAGAAAGTGAAGAACCAAGAATATGTTGTTATTATGTGCCTGAACCCTTCATAGAGCGATGAAGAAACTTCTGCTGTCCTGGATTCTGTCAATTATTATTTATAGATTTAGTTGAGGGTTTGTTTTTTGTAAGCGGAGCTGAGCATCCTGTGTGTCTGTTATTTATGCCCCTCCATTCCTTACTAACCAAACAGAAAAGCAAATAAAAAATGTATCCACTGATTCTTGAGCGTGTTATTGCCAACAACAACTTTGCGATTCCACACCTTGAAGTCTGAACCAGGCTTCATGTCTTTGTTTAACTGTTCACATTTGATCTTGTCAGTTTTCTGTTTGGAATTTAAGGAGCAGACTTTTGTGTGACATGTACAGTACGTCCTGTTGTCATCACCTCATGGGATGCATCTAAAGTTTGGAGATGGGCGTGTGTCTGATCTCAACATGTTCCGCAGGTAGTATTTCGTTGCCACTTTAATATGATTATGGTATTACTACGAGTTGCCAACTTCAGTTGCAGTTCTGAATGAACTTCCCCAGTGTTCAAAATGTACAAGCATTCCTGTGAGCTGCTTCAACTTCTTTTTCTTCCTCTATTGGTTCATGCCGCCTCCACTTTCTGCAATTAATGTGAAAGTCTGATTTATTATTTAGTTTGAGTTCTTTTGGTCCGTCGGTCTGGACCATGGTCTGAGGCACCTTTCTCAACCTTTGGTTTAACGTAATAGCATTATATTGGAAAAACATACATTTTGATATGAGAGTTAAAACCTGCTGCTGAGACTGAGCTTGTGAATTGTCCTGTTACTCTTGAACTTGCAACACGTTCATATCAGTGAAAAACTCAAAGAAACAAACTATGTGACTGTAGTTGTTTTGGAGTTAGAAGCTGCTTTGTGAAACCAGCAGAGAAAAGAAAAGCAGAGTTAGATATTAACCTGCTGTGACATTTACATTGGGAAGTGAATCACTCACAGGAGAGAGCGAAGCAACATTATTCACAGATAACGTGAGAGTGTGTGTGAAGTGTGTGTATGTGTGTATGTGTGTATGTAGTTCCTGTAGAGTAAACTGTGTGTACTTTCACATAATTTACTGTATATCTATCCTCTGTGTATTTCTTCATGTTAGTACTTGTGATGGTTGTGTGCACATGCAAATACAAGCTTAAAAGTGTGGGTGTATCCAGGTTCATGTCTGCACTTATCCATTTGAGTCTAAGGTAAGAGAGCATCTAACATTTTTTCTTGCTATTGTGTGTATATTGTGTGTTTATTATTTGATTCTACACAATGTCCATGCCTTCTGTGCCTTTGTGCACTTTTCTGATTTCATTTAACCATTTTTACTGAATGCGTCTAAATGCCTAATCAGCATTTCGTGTCACAGTAATGGACCAGTTTCTGTAAAAACTCTGTCTCCTCTAAGCTGAATATCTCAAAATCAAATTAATTTCACATTTAAATCCAACTGAAAAAAAAGTGTTCGGATAATTAAAGTTACAGCACATCTAGTATGAACACTCCCATTCTATCATGGGTCCAGAGCCTTACAGCTTCACCCTGCAGAAGCAGTCAACAATCTGTTGTTTGTTCGCTCTAGCACTAAAGGTTATGAGAAACAACCTGTGCGAGTGTGTGTGTGTGTGTGTGTGTGTGTGTGAGACTGATGTTTTAAGGGGCATGTGTCCCAGGAATAAGGCCTGAAACCCCAGCAGGGATTTATAAACACAATTACTTCGCTTTATCTGAGAGGAGCCGATCAGATATTGAATAAAGTGGTGGAGATGGGAGAGATGCTCAGGGTCGGCAGTTGTCACCATGGCAAAATAAGAGGCAAAGCGACGCAGAGGAGAGAGAAAGTATAGAAGGACAGCAACAGAGAAAGCAGATAGTTACAAATAAGGACATGATTGAGAAACAAGCGCAAGGACAAGGTAAGATGTGTTGGTGCAATACAAATATTCAAAGAATATTCAGAAGTGGGTTTTTTCTGTGACTGAGAGAATTTTAACAAAGGGCATATTGAATTAAGGTTTGAAAAAACAGCTCACAAACACATATAAGCTAAAACGAACCAATTGTAAAATAACACAGTCTCAAATACACATCATGTGTTGCTTTCATTCCTCTGGGAGCCTTTGATATAAAATGATGGTAATTGAGGTCACTTCATACGAACTTAATTCTTATCAACAATTTTTTTAACAAAGAAAAAATAAACTTTAGTTTCTTTAAGATAAAATATTTCTTCTCTCTTCTTAATACAGCATGTTTCTATTTTATACAAATGTTTATCCTTCAAGCACATGTAGTTCTGGAAACATGAAGTGGCCAAATCTTGAACACACTTAGATCAATCCCTTCAACATGTCTGATATTTTCATCTCGATCCATGCATTTGGGAAATAGGTGAAAAGATCCAATAAAGCCATATCTCAATGATCTGCCCCTTGATCCGCATCTGAACCAAGGTATGGTTTCTTCCGTGATGCAAACCGCATCTCTCCCCCTCCTCCGTACTAACTCTCTCTCTTCTCTCCCCTCTTTTCCACCTATCTCTTCTCCCCATTTGTCTCTGCTCACCCCAACCGGTCGAGGCAGATGACCGCCCACATTGAGCCTGGTTCTACACGTTTCTCCCTGCTAATGAGTTTTTTCTCTTCACAGTCGCCAAAGTGCTGCTCATTGTGGGAACTGTTGGGTTTCTCTATATTAATCAGATTTTAAGGTCTTGACCTTCTATGTAAAGTGCCTTGAGATAATGTATATTATGATTTGGCGCTATACAAATAAAATTGAATTGAATTGAATCTTTTGTGGGAAGTGAAATTATTTCTTTTAATTCTCAAAATCCTGCAGTAAGTCTATTTGCACTCACCCATCTGTCTGAACTCTTGGTTGACCAGCTCCAGCCAGGCGACGTCCAGATCGTCCAGGTCATAGCAGCTGTAGAGCTGAGTGGGAGGCGTCTGAGTGTCTCCATCCCCCTCCTGTCCGTCGCCACTTGTCGACTCCCGCGGCGACCTGCATCAAACACAGAGTTACAAACAGAAAGTTTCATCATGTGGTCTGGAAGCACAATATCAACACTTCATCTCGAGGGAGTCGTTGAAATGATGTTTAAATGTGAACCAAATATTTACCAATAAACCCCCCCCCTTTGTTTCAGTCTTTACGATAATTCACTCACTTTCAAATCCTTATATTATATAATTTCACATACACAATGATGGTCCCATTTTCCAAATGTGCATGCACTGCTCATGACAACAGAAATGACTGGGACTGAACCTCCTTATGTCAGGAGCTCTGTCTAACAGTCATGTCCTGACCTCAAGGTCCAGAGAGACTGAATCAAGCTCTGATGTGTGTCACACACAAAAAGAAAGAGAAAAAAAGAGAAGCTATCGAAACAATGACAAATCAAGTGGTTGTAGGCAGCAGTGAAAGGAAGTTCCTCCAGGCAGCGTCTGGTCTCTAGGGCCTCGAGCCTGAATGTCTCTCTATCAACAACAGCAGGAAACAGGGTCAGGAACCGTGCTCAACCCAAAGAGAGCCAATAAAGACTCACACACACACACACACACACACACACGTCTCTGACTTCGGAGGACTTTACAATGACTGAACCATAGTTACTACTTACCTAACTTAACCTTAACCTTAACCTAAAGCTACCCTAAACCTAACTTTAACCTAATCTTAGAACATGTCTTCACCTTGATGATTGATTTACTCTATGGGCAGAGCAATATCTGGACAACACACAAACACACGCTCTAACACAAAACACACTGCACATACTCACTCACTGACTCACACTCTCACACACACACACACACACCCCTATTATTCACACACTTGCCGGGTATACTCATGACCTTTGTGTGAAAAGGTGAGGCGCGTCAGTGATCACAACAACAACAAAATAATACAACCTTTCGCTCCCGTCTTCGCCGCCTCATTATCATAGCGCTCAGTTATTACCATCATCCTCAGTCACTCTCACATCAAGGAGCAGTGTGATCATCATCCTCCTCCTCCTCATTATCATTATCCTACCCATTATCATCACCACAACCGCTGTCATCATCACAACAGCTGCCACAGTTTAATTCAGTAATCTTCACTTACAGTGACATTTTACACGTGTTGTACACAAGCATCATTACAATGAAATTACCTAAACAATTAAATCAATTATTGTTATTAATAGACTGAATCAGATGCAGAATAAAACATAGATGCAAGAGTTTGTAACTGGGAGAATAAATCTAAATGAGTAAGGGAATTCTGCTACAATATAAAGATAATAAATAAGATAAAGATAATATAAAGGTTAATATGGGGAATTATCTAATTATACACAGATTATCTTCTCCATCCATCAGGTTCCTAAACTTCAAATATTGGAGATGAAGGGTGACATGTTAGCGGTTACTTCACTTGAGCAGTAGGTCTCAGGTTCGACTCCTGACCAGCCAGACCATTTACTGCATGTCATTCCTCTTTCCTATCACACTGTTTCCTGTCCCCTTTCACTGCCACCATCTAATAATGAAAAGGCCAAACATATACATACAAAAACATGGAGCTCGAAGTGAAAGAATAGATTTGAAAATGTGCTTTCATCACTCATTGATGCATCACTGCATCCCTTACTTTAATTTAGCTTTGTCTGACTGATAGGTAAAGCATGTCAATGCCGAACATTCACCTGCAAATGTGCACAACCATATCATCTGTGGTTTTCCTTTTTCTCTGCAGATGCTCTGCAAAAACCCAGGATCGTTCCATTTCCAGATCAATTAATGTCATCATCCTGCTAATCTGTGCATCAGTGATCAATAGCATTTTCACTGCTGGTACTGCATCCATTAGTCTAATAAAGACCACAGAGCTGATCCATTCCTGGCTGCAAACAGCCAATTTAGACTGTGTGGGATCATTTGATGCTAAAGTGTGATCATTAATAAATCTAAAAGTCTACAATATGTCTGTGACGATGACAATGAGGAAGAAAACTGAAACTGTTTTGGTATCAGGCTGATATCTGATACTGGACCAACAGGCCTGGCCATTCAACTGGAAGAGGAGAAATGAGAGAGACAAAGACACACAAAAACACACACACACACAAAGAAACACACACACACACACAAACAAACAGGGAGAGTAGGTTTCATACAGGAGACACTGGGCAGGTTGTTTCTATTATGTAATTTTAAGAGCAACCCAAGTATCTGGTTACATTGGAGGGTGGTGAGGCTGCTGATATTCTATAGTTTCGGCTTTTGTCAACAAATCCAAGCCCAAAACCAAAAGTGCAAAAGTGCATCTCGGCCTCTGTCTGTGTCCTCAGGCACTGACTGGAGTTCATAACTCTCTGAATTATGACTAATATATGATATTTAACTTGCAAAAAAAAGTTGTTTAAATAACACAAATTACAAAATAAAAAATAAATATAATAATAATATTTATAACAATTAGATGAAGGTTATTACAGGTTATATATAACCTGGTGCAAATTGATTACAAAGTCCTGATAGCGAGTGAGCTGTAAAATAAACTCAGCACAATGCTGTTGGATTTTATGATATTCTTTACTCTAGCTTTGTTTATTCTAATATGGAACTTTATTACATTTAGTTTGTTTGGCCCCCAGCTGTGACTGGCAGTATTTAATTGCTTTAGCAATGTTGAGATATATATTTGAGGCCAAAAACAAGATCATAAAAAAGCAGAGGAGCAGATAACATTTAAACACTGAGCAAAGAGTACGTGTGCCAAACTAAAAACCTTTCCAAACTAAAGTCTGAAGTCATCCATGTGTCAAATTGTGAAACACGTTATGTAAATGTTAATCCTGACATTCAGATCTGTGGTATAATATATCTCTCAGTCTCTGTGGTGATATCTGAGTAGAGGCAGAGGAGACGTAATAATGTCATAATAATGTCAAGTCATTCAATCTAACAGGACATGAGTCAGCGGGGGTCAAAGTACAATGTGTTCTTCCCAGTATGGTCAGTATCATGTATCTTATAAACACACACAGACACACACAGACACACACAGACACACACATACACACACAAAGACACACTGCGCTTACATAATGTCAGTAAACAAAACCATGTGCGAAAGGTGTCCCGTTGTCCTGGCTTTATCATGACAACAAAGACAAAGATGAAGTCTGTTGATACTGAGACAATCACAGTTTCACATGGAGCTGTAAATGTATGTATTGTCTTTTTATGGGTTTAAAATGAATCCATACAAATGCATATGAACATTTAAACAAAGTATGGATAACATAATATACTGTCATACTTGCCCAGTATTCGCTACATATCTTTTACTGAACACTTTCTATTCCTTTCCACTTGTCACACAAGCAGCAGATTCATAAATGGACAAGCCATTCATTTATAAATGCAGATAAATGTCCTTTATGTCTTGAGAAATATATTAGAACACATGGACTAAAAACAGGAACAAACCATCATAAAAACAGATGAGAAAAAAAATGATGAAATCCTTGAACCAAATCAAAGGTGATTAAATCTTCAATGTAGAAAAGCATTTAAAGAGCATTTTAAAGATTGGATTCCAAGTGAATCTTTTAAAAAAACATTACCAGGACATAGAATAAAATATTAATAATGAGGAAACATTTGAAATCACTTCTGTTTACATTTGAGAAGCTCTAATGAGGGAAGGAGCAGAGTGAGAATATTTAGCTGTTCCCTCCTAATATTCATAACAATGCAATCGACACATTGGCTTTGATCATACGTGTGCGTCCTGTGAAATATTTATGAGCAGAAACTACACTGTGGAGCTCAAATTCTTAAAAAACACAGAAAACCAAACACACCCCCCGAGTCAATTTCTCCTCCAGCACTGAGGCCCTGCAGCACAAGTGTCTTTGCTTTACTCCACTGGATGTGCCTCTAGGGAGCTGATAAGTGAGAACAGTTAAGTGCATCTTGTGGTGTAACCCGACTGAAAAGTATGTTATATGAGCTTGTGTGAGGACAAGTGATTTATCAGATTGTGTGCGTGCCTGCGTGCGTGCATGTGTTTGCGCGTGAAAGAAACTGATGAAACACATCAGTTAAATAACTGATGCTAATGATTTTTTGGCAAAAGAAGTGTCATTCTTACAATCGCTACAACTTTTAATTTAAGCAGAAACAACTGATTTAGTGTATAAACCATAAAGTGTACTTAGAGATAGCTCCACAAGCAAAAGCCAACATAATAAGCATTAAGTTGAAAAAAGACCCAACAACAAACAGGCAGCAGAAGCAGACAAAGAAAACAGCTTGATTTATAAAGTATTCATGCACGAAAATAATAGTAAACGCAAATAAAACTAAAATGGAGAGAAGATAAAAACTAATTGAAAGAATAGTAAGAGCCAACCAATAAGGTTAAGATGAGTCCACAAAACAAACCCTTTGGCAAAAAGAAATAAGTTAAAGACTCAGTCAAGGGTTAGTCAAAAGCCTGAGAGAAACATGTGGACTCCACAGAGGGAGAACCCCTTAATTGAGAGGTAAGCTGTTCCATAGCAACTTAAAAATTCCTAAGAATCTAGCTAATGTGTAAATTTTACTCTCCTCCTTTTCATAATATGCATTTATGCAAATATTAATCTCTTGTCGGGGAGGGATGGAGTGGATGGTGTTTACATAAGACATTTTCAGTGTGGGCAGAGTGACAGCGGCTGATCTCAGCTCTCAGTCTGACTCGCTGCCCACACAGGACACGTCGAGTTTAAACAGACTAAAAAACTGACAGATCGCTCATGAAGAGCTGGACGTCCTGATAAATCCAAATGGAAACATACATGGAGCTACACAGAGGTAGACAGAGAGAAATGCAAATGAGATGAGGAAAAACAAGGGATTACAGCAGGAAAAAGGAGAAACAGAGGGTGGGAGAAATGAAATGATCTAAAGGAAGAGAGAGATCGAAGAGACAGAGAATGAGCAGTGCTCTATAATACCATATGCTTAAAAGTTTGAAAGATTCCTACTAATGTTCACAATCCTTCATTTCCATTCCACATCCACCTTGATATTTGCCATCTGCCCATCTGAGAGCACACAACCTGAACAAGAGTTTCACATTTTCTTCTTACAGCTCACAGGAACACTCTTAATTAGCTACCAATGATGAAATATGTCACCAACAGCTTTCATATCATCCACAATTCTCTGCAAAAACGTCCCACACCTCCAAACACGCAAAGACTTGTTCATGATTTGAGTTATAAATAAAAGTGTTGCACAAGAAAGGTCAAGCTTTCGAAAAGCACTGGAGAAATTAATTCAGTTTTAGTGACAGAATATGAATCAAAAGGAGCCTCACCAAAAATCATCCTATACGTTCACTTTACAGACATATGTGTATCTGTGTAAGACTTTATTCTAAAGAATAACCAATGCAGAACAGATGTTTATATAGTATTTTATGTAATTTTCAAAATTCAAGATCAATGTATTTGGTTGTATCTGTGTTTTTAATGTTCAAATACATTTCCTTTTCGTTTGAGTTGGAACACGTCACTGAGGTACACAGAAACCCGTGTACTCACACACATCACAGCAGGTTGCTCATGGGAACCTTGCAGGTGGAAAATTGCAGACTTTTATATCCCAAAAGGAAAATCATTAAAGAATAAGGTGAAAGACGGACATGATACAAAAAATGTAGAGAAGGAGAAAGTATAAATTCAGGGAGAAAAAAACTGGAGGAGCGGGTAGTAAGTAACAAAGACATGGGGGAAAAGATATGAGGAAGTTTTTTCTTCCAGTTGATCAGTAATTTGATTCCTTCAATTATTTTCAATTCCTCAAATTTAACAATGAATGTAAAACGTTCTAATAAAGCTGCAGAGCCTATTATAACATGACCGGAGGCAGCAGACACATCAACAACAACTGAGGGGAAGTTTATTTACTCTACAAGTCTGAGGAAAAACTACATCACATGTAAAAAAGACCTGTGACGTTCAGTCTGTACACACGTACAGATAAGGGAGTTACTCTGAATACAAGATTAAACCACTTGTTCAGACACACCATTCCTGTCAGATGTGAACAATCACTTCCCTGTGTGTACATTCTGTGGTCTGTGTGTGTGTTTGAAATAATCTCTCATTCTTGAAATACCTCACTGTCACAGTGCGGCTGAGAAAACTGGCTGGTCCTTTTTCTTCCCTGTAATCCCTCTCTTTCTTCCCCTCTTTTTCACACCACACTCACTGTGTGTGTGTGTGTGTGTGTGTGTGAGACAGAGTAAGTGAGTTGTGCCAACAGCCCCTTATCCTTGGGCGACCCGTGCAAAATCCCCCCAACTCTAAAACACACTCCCATATCAGCATGCAGACTGGAGCAGGGGAACCAGGCGGGCGTCCAACAGGGCACAGGGTTACCCAGTGTACGGTGCTGAAGGATGTCTGAGTGTGAGGGGTTGAAAACAGGATTAACATTTTTAATGGTGCTGGACAATATTTCACTCCACACAGCAGCGAACAAACAACAACTGTCCCATTCAACTATGGATTCCACACTATCTGTTGTTGGGTTCTTTTGTCAGGAAGAAAACAAACTGTAGTAAAACAGTTTGGTAAAAACAAATGAGACGATTTACATATCAGGAATAGAGCTACATGATTTATTTCCTCCACTAAGGAGTTTCTGTCCATGTTTTTGTATCAGTTTATTAGCAGGATTACACAAAAACTATGGATTTCCATGAAACTTGCGCTGATCCGGACAAAGCTGTTCTTCCAGGATTTTTTTCTCTCTTTCTGATTCCAAATTTTCACTCTCATTTTAAATCTGTTTAAAAGGAAAAAACGTGTCTCTGTTGCTGATAAATACTTCTATATGGTCCCCAGGTTGTCATTTAACTCCGCAGATATACAGTGTATATGCTACAGCTGCCTGCCGAGGCCATAAATCACATAGTGTCAATGAACTAAAGTTATGTTGCAAACCACAAAAAACAAAACAACGAGCTGAAAGACACTACAAAGATCCCTTCAGCTTTATCAGCAGAGTCAGATGGTTCTCTGTAGTTTCCTCCCTGAGAAGAACCCTATTACTCATATAAGAAGTCCTCATGTGATCAGTTAATATATAAATACACTGATTATAGCCTCTTTAAACAGGCGGTGGGCTGATCTCAATCAGCAACAAGCTGTCTCTGGAAATAATTTAATCTCATAGTGACATTGTTAAGACATAGACTTCTCATGGGGGGGGGGGGGGGGGGGGGGGGGCACTAGCTTCTTAGCTCTCGACCATAAATTAGTAACTTTGAAATCTTATTGTGTATGGTAATCAGCTGATATACATAATTTAATAAAGATAGGAAATTCCACAGCAGCGTTGGCGGCTTGTTTACTTCTTTAATCTTCAATTTGTCTTCAGTACTGAAACATACACACTCACACACACACACACAGAGGTTCCTCCAAAGAGAAGGAGGACTGACAGCACCACAGAGATGTTCATACACTGTTGACAGGTGTACACACACACAAACACACACAAACACAGTGGATTGTTATGGTGTTGCGTTGCAGATTGATCTTCATGTCATATTTATATGAAAGAAAACACACACACACAGACACACACAAACACACACACACACACACACACACACACACACACTGAAACCCCTAAGCAGGGTGAGCCATCTTTGTTTTATTTATATGGAATAAATAATGTTACTATAACACACACATACACACAGAAAGTGTTGTGCGGTGTTCATCGGGAGCAGTGAGTCATCTTCATGTCATATTCATGTCAACAAAATCAATCATCTCCCCAAACACACAAACATCATTTGCACAGTGACCTTTCAGAGATGACTCACTCCTGAGCTGCTTTTACAGCAATCAGCGAGAGTACCACACATACACACACACACACACAGGTCATGTAAAACAGTCTTCAGTCACACACACTTAACTTTGATTATCTCATCGTGTTATTTCTGCACGAGTCTAAAACATCGTCAAGGTGGGCACGCCTGGCCCCCTTGGCAGAATCGAGGTGCATTACTCCGCAGGTCAACAAGAGATTCTGGTCCTCTGCTCTTTTCTTATCACTCACACTTAGAGCTGATCTTTATAAAAACCTGTTGAAATTCATTTTTATGTTCCGATAAACGAGACGTTGCATCTTCTGCAACAATAAATGCACTGCAGTCTGAAGTTATTACTATTCTCCTGTCTGCAGCGTGTGTGTGTGTGTGTGTGTGTGTGTGTGTGTGTGTGTGTGTGTGTGTGTTGCAGGTCTGCAGCAGAAGAGTGGACAGAGGACGGGAGACTCTGAAATGGTAAAAGACGACTGGACCTTTAATGTGCATCCAAAAAAAACCAGGTCTAATTTTAACTTCACCAGTGTTGAGTGTGTGTCATGAAATCAGACCAGACGATCACATTAAATGAAACTAACAACAACAAACATCAGCAGCAGAGTTTATCCAAAAGTTCTCTTCCAGCAAAAACTGAAGCTTGCTTGAGGGAATAAAAGTGAAAAACAGAATCTATAGTGAGAGGAACTACTCCAACTCTTTTCCAACAGAAAAATACCAAGGACAGCGTGTTACATAGCTGCCCACACTGCTTGACTGACAGTTGAACTCTGGGAGGTGCAGTGTGGAAACACCACAGTAATGAGCGCTGAGCACCAAATATGGAGAAATGTCTTTAAAAATGAGAATCCAGTGAATTACCATTTTAAGTAGGAACTCATGAATGAAAATGTGACTTCATTATAGTCTCCCCTGTCTTCTCAACTTTCTCTCTCTCTTTATATCATTGCCGCTCTCCCTCCCTCTTTCTCTATCTCTCTGGTAGTTTTTGTTCACACTTCAAAATATCTGTTCATCACAACGAGAAAAATCAAATCTACCATCATTGTCAAGTCTGTGTCTGTGTTAGTACTGAACAACTGACTACAAGGGAACTATAGTGCAAAAAGATGAAGTTCATTAAAATAATGCAACCCAATTCTCTATCGTGGATGTACAATGACTGCTCACTCACAACTTTTGAGAGATTGTTTATTTTCCTTTATCACTTCTACATTGAGTGTTGCGGGGGAGCTGGAGCCAATCCCAGCTAACACAGAGCAAAAGATGGGTTGCCAATTTATTTACTTGAATCTTTGAATGAAAGCATGTAATATATCAAGCAAAGAGCAACTTGTCCACATCTTATTACTGGCAGAAAGCAGCACCAAGCTCGACACAAGTTCCTCTGCTAGTTTCAGACCAACACGAGGACAGAGCACATATATTCTGCTTGTCACACACAGATGATCTGCTCGTATGTGAAGTGAAACAGTTGCTATGAAGAGAAGCATCATTCATTAGTAGTCAGCAAATCTGCCACTATATCCTCGATTCATCAAAGTGCAAGCATTTGACTTTTAAAGGGAATGGGTAGCGACACACTTATTGGTTTAATCATTAAGACCGAATGTGACATATGCATGTAGTATACATCTTTGAGAGCCGGTGTGACGCCAGATGAGACGTTTTCAAGACACGTGACTGATCAAATACATTGTGATTCACCGTAACACTCACAGGAAGGGTACAATGCATTATGGTTAATGTAGCTTCTTTGTTCGTTAATGCTTTTAGATGGCAAAAAAATGTTTTTCCAACAATGCCATATTGAAGCAGAGCTCAGCAGTGGGTTGATGCATTTTACGCCCAAAACAAACCCAGGACTAAGATGCAATGCACATGGTGCAGCCTGGTACTCTTAGAGGTAGTGTTCGGATATGTTGGACACTATAAATAAAATGGAGAGACTATTGTTGGCAGAAAATATCTTTTATTGGTAGAGAAGTTAAATAACAGAATTTGTGAAAAACACTGACTTCTTGAGCTCATAAGATTGAACTTGTGGGTCAAAGTTTAATGGAATTAATGTCCCATCCCAACAACTCATACAGTTAAGTGTCTGTGGTGATTTATCGGAGATTCTTTGTGCACAGGAAGCCAGTGTCACTCTGTTTTACAGTGAGCTGCCATTTTGTTCTGTGGTTCAGATGCCAGTACAGTCTCCCCGTTGTCATGGATATGACTCAGACTTATTAACACCACTACTCTAAAGCACCGCAGGCTACCTCACACACACACACTCTCACACATCGACAAACACAGAGTACATTTACACACAAACGCTGACAAAAGCACCAACACATACTGAGAGGCACACACACAATCAAATCCTTAATTCTCAAGAAAGCAAATACAAATGGGAAAGCAAACACACAACAACACACTCATTAATAGTAGCTGACACAAATAGAGGCTACACACACATACACACCACTCTCAGGGTGCCATCCGGTTTGCCACCCAGTTCCTCAAAAAACAGCAAATAAATCTAGAAGAAAAAAAAATCAACAACCCCCACCTCTGCCCACAGTTTGCAGTTTGTTCCTCTCAGATATGTGCAAACTATGTAAAACATTGATATCAGGCCTGTGACGACACGAGGAGAAGAAATGTAGGGGGCAGTGGAGAGGAGAGAGAGAGAGAGAGAGAGAGAGAGATGGGTATGGTGTGTTTGTGCCTGAAGCAGGGTATGGGCAAACGAGGCGGGGGGAATGTTTTCATTCATATTTTCCACCCAGTTAGTCGGGAGCCAGAGAGGCACATAGTGGGAAACAGAGACAGAGAGAGGGGCAGCACACTCACAGAAGAGGGGATATAAAGTGGAAGCAGGAGCAGACTGGAGGCAAAAAGACTTTTATTTTCTGCCATGTTTTGTGGCCTGAATCTCTCATCCAATCTATTTATCTATATTTCACAGAAGTCGAAATACTGTACGAATTAATTGCTGTTTTTGGAATTTAGAACAAAAATTGCGGAGCTGGAGATAAAGTTTATCAAACATGACTCTGACTCATTAGAATGTAAGGCCTTCTTCTTTTCCAAACTGAACACTGTCAAATAGGGCTGGGCAATAAAACAGGATCAATCATTCTGATCATTGATATATTGTTTTGCATTGTAAAAACACAGTGAAGAGGTATAACACATAATTAATAAAGTATCTGTTAAGAGTTTAAAACCATAACTCAGGAGTAAAAATCAGTCTTTAAAATTAAAAGACATAATAATGAGACATTTAATGTGATGATTAATGATACCTGATATGAACATATTAATATTTGTATCTACTTATTTGTATGATACAATCTTGGACCACATCATTAAGCCCTGCTGTCAAATAACGGAGGTCTAGGTTCACAAATATTAAGCAGATTATATATTAACATTGACATCAACATTATTAGTCAAGTTTTATTTTGCATGCAACAACCTGCAAAATGTGCACTGAGTGCAGGGAAAAACTGAAAAGCCTGCTACCTGCTTGTTATGTAGGTTACATGCTGTCCCTTTATTAACAAAACCAAAAAAGAAGAGCTCTTTATAGCTTAGCTTCAGAGATGAGCAGGTCTATCTATCTAAAAACAGATGCAAACCAGAGCACTCCAACATTTCTTGCCCTTCTCTGTATTTTCTGCAGGTTAATCCAACAAGTTCTGCACATTTCTTTGGTTTGGAAGTTTCTCAATAAAACCACATTATGTTTATCCTTTACATTTGCAGGATTATAGGATTGCTCCATAGCACTACTCATGGTAAAAAGAACTCCACAGGGTGCCACCTCTAGGTTGGTTCAGACATAAAACCCACATTCATTCCACCGGAGTCACTGAAGAGAGTGATCTGGCTGTTTAACGAGAAAAGAATGATAATCGAATTTGAAACACTGAAGTTGCTGCGA
This sequence comes from Paralichthys olivaceus, assembly GCF_024713975.1. Lineage (NCBI taxonomy): Eukaryota > Metazoa > Chordata > Actinopteri > Pleuronectiformes > Paralichthyidae > Paralichthys > Paralichthys olivaceus. The sequence goes on along the minus strand of NC_091107.1, from coordinate 10,513,597 downwards.
TAGTTGAATTCAAAACAACTGTTGAAAAAGAAGAATAAATAACTCTTTCAGTCTGTTAATTGGCAGGAAAAAGAAGCCACCAAGTTCTTGGTTACTGCACAAGCTGCTAACGAGAAATTAGATTATCACTTTGTGCCTTATTTGGGAACAAGAAAACTTCACTTGAATAGTAGAAGAGAAAGCAGAGAGACTGAATACATTAGAACACTTGTAGTGTGTGGTGGCGATATGAAGGGACTTCCCAATGCCAACAGGTGTGTGGAAATACAAAGTGCCATTCTGGGTAGACTGTCCCTTTAAGAGGACTGAAGGCCCATCCAGGAACATCTGGAACACATGTCTTCATTTTAATGCCATTATGTACAAGTTAGTGTAATCAGAGTATTAATGGCTCACTCTAATTGCACCAACACGTGGCAAAAAACACAGACTCCTGGAACAAACTGTCCAAGAGTTGTGCAAAGAGTGTGTTTTATGTTGCTTCTTGATGTGATCGAGTTTTGGAAACCAATATCTTTAACAGGCTTTCCACAGACGTCCTGTCCTGGGGCGGAGGAGGAGGAGTGTCACCAGCTGAGCCACAATGTTCCCTATGTTCCTTTTAGGAGGAAACACTAATACCTCTTTATGTAAATGATTACACAACGCTCGGCCAGTTCACAAGAGGGGACATCTTGTGTGTGTGTGTGTGTGTGTGTGTGTGTAGGCCGAAACACACAAATGCCCAAACACACCCTCATTCACACAGAAACACATGAAAAGGCAGAAAAACAAACACAGACGACCACGCACAAAAACACAGACAGACCCGGAAGCACAAAATACAGACGCAAGTAAACACAAACTGACAGCAACACACACACACACACACACACACAATGAATGGGACAGACACACCAATGGCAGACGCCTTTCATTGTGCACTTCTGTCAACAGAAACTCCTCCCTCTGCTCTAAGCACTGCACATACGAGCTGTGTGTTCTACTAGTCCAGCCACAGCACATTACAGTGAGAAGACACAACTTGAGTGTGTGAGTTTGTGGACATTCAGATAATAAAGACAGCTATGAAGTGAAGTTAAGTGTGTGTGAATAGATCCTGTTTGAAGTTCTCCAAGACACCAAAACACTGCCGAGAAGTTTAACGTCCTATCAGAGGAAAGACTTTTATAACTCTATCAAGTTGTCATTTTGGAATTTTATTGGTGAAGTGAAATGACAAACCAAAAGTGACATGAAACAGACAGACTGGTAACAGCAGAGTTACATGGTGTTTATGTAACAAGGCCTCAGGCTGATAATATTATGTAAGACATGTTGTTTAAAGTGTAATTGAGTCTGTCATGTATTGTTCCTATTACAGGGTTTCTTCAGGTTTCAACGGGTTTAATTTCAGGTTTTTTAAGCCCATGATGAATGAGTTCTTTAGAAAACACTAAAGACATGAGGTTTTAACAGAATTTAAATGTGAGAGAAAATGTTTTTTTGGGCTTCCACTTCTCTGTGTAATCTTGCTAATCAACAGACTAACGGAAATCAAGGCATAACCTACTTGGCCGAGGTAAAAAGTATTTATTGCTAATTCCCCCTGAAATGGTAAAAGTACTTGTTTTTTGTAACACTTTTACAAGCGTTTGATATAACTCATTTGTCTTTCTTACTTTATTCCATTCCCACTAACAGGTGCTTCATCTCATATTACATTGGCTCACAACCTGTTATAACTTCTCAAATTGTACTTTGAGGTAAATATGTAGCTTCATGGATTTCTCCCTCACTTCCCACAGCTGAATCTACAAGTCTCTTACAAGTGAATAGACTTTTAACAGCTGGACACCACATTTGTTAAAAAAAACCAACAACCATATGTTGCGCTGTCACATGGTATCTGAGGCTGCATTAATGTCCTCGGATCAATGTGTGGATCACAAGAACAAGAACATTGCCTTGCCACATTTTGACAGCTTGAGCCGCCCTTTGTTTCTCTATGAGATTACAGCCCGGGGGTTTTGTGACTCCTCATTCAAATCCAATAAAATCCAGAAGAAACATAGACTGGGGAGCAAATAAAAGGTCTTTTTGAAAAACATGTTTACAGGCTTTTAGTCTGATAGCGCTGCCTTGCCTTCTGTTCTTCTTCGTTGAGCGTCTGTTTATTATCACAGCATTTATGAATATGAGATGGTGTTGCTCCTTATGCAAGTTTCTCTGAAAGTGAAATACAGCTGTATTGTGCAAATACTGCGGGTATTTGTGTGTGTGAGTGCCTGTGTGCCCGCATCTGCTTGTGCTTTTTTGTACGACAGATCAGAATGATGGTGTGGGAGTTGTTTTTAAAAAGCTCCCTTGATAGATAAGAGATTGAAGAGGAAAGGAAAAGAGATGAGACAGAGATGAGGTAGAAGATGAAAAAGCAAAAGGGATGACAGAGAGGGGGGGGGGGGGGGGGGTGGTTCTCCTTATATACTGTCCTGCTTTGAATGATGTCATGAGAGTTACAACGTGAGCATGCTCTGTGTGTAAATCGATTTTCATCTGCTCTGGGATAAGGATGAGTCACTTTTCTCCAGGAACAAATGTAATCTACAATAGAGTGTATGTAATAAATGTGTGTGTGTCTGTACACACTAACACACACATACGTTAAGCTCTTCCTACACCAATTTGATAGGTAGGATTACATTATTACATTTCTATACAAGGCAGGCCACAATACACACACACACACACACACACACACACACACACACACAGAGAGAGAGAGAGAGAGAGAGAGAGAGAGAGAGAGAGAGAGAGAGAGAGAGAGAGAGAGAGAGAGAGACTGTTTTCATTAGCTCACAATCCCCAGCTACATATTTTTACACCTGTGACCTTCTCAGTATATACGGTCGGGATTTATCTGAATCCAGCTTCAAATCATGAGCAATGTTTACAACCTGAGGAAGAGAAGAAAATATAATGTTTTTATATATATTTATATTATATTACATGTAGTAACAGGTAGACCCTTTATGTGCAGATCTTATTTTTCACTTATCCAAGTATTTGAGTATCAGAACAGTTGAGTTTAAGCTTAAAATATTTATATATGGGAGTATATGGCGTAAATCTTTGTCTCGTGCAGTACTACCGAATCTATTAGTATGCAAAATCTCTAGCCCCACCCAGCCCACAGCCACTCATCATACACAAACCGATACATGCAACAGTGCGCTACGCAATGGCAAGTGGTAATAAATATATTACAAGACTCCAAAGATGATGATGAAGAAGACGAAGAGGACCGTATTATCATTTTGAAGTCACTGTATCAGAATGAAAATGTAATCTGTTCTGTAACACTCCCTTCAGCATTAGAAATCCAACAGTAATTGATAACATGAGTCTGACTAACATATGTTTTATCAGATGAAGCCTGGTCTTGATCACCAGCGCTGACTCATAGCTACCTTAGCTAACTTACAAAATACCAATAGGTTGCTGCACTTGCCTCCACTGATTGAACTTAGTTTCTTTGTAGCATGTCGAGGTGAATTAGAGCTCTGGCATAAGATATGGAAAGTCCCACCCCATGTGTCAAAGTCAAAGGGACTGGTTCCTTAGTTACAAGACGAATGACACCCTAGCAGCTCCAAAGGGGAAATAATCAGCCATGCAGTTGTCTGCTTATTTCTCTCATGATGTGTCTTGTATCTTTCAAATATTTTAACTGGAATTATGAGAGTAATGAGCAATGAAGGACTCAAAGAGCATGACAGTGTTGTTGGTGTGCTACTTCTGTCACTAACAAATGATCTTTTATCTGCAGAGAGCACATTACCAAGAATGAGAGTCAAACATTTCATTTAGTTTCTTAGGACGTTGACATTAATGAGCTGCAGCTGATACAATGTGCCAGTGGCAGAGTTTCTCATTATCATTTCATCAGGAATTGCAACGGTCAGCGTCGGCTAAAAATAAAAAGCCCTGAGCGTCCCGGTGGCCTGGTGGTTGGGATGCAGGCTGTTTGGCTACAACGTCACCGGTCTCATTCTGGCAGGGAACCTTGTTGCTCACAGTGTTTCTCCTCATGTTGTAAGTCAAGGCAACTCGCCAAAAAAAGATCTTTGGAAAAATTAGGAACCTGCTGCAGAAACATTTGACAAGATTCAGCCTCTGGGTCGAGCTGATCAACAAACACCAGGAACTGAATTCAAATCCAAACCAGCTAGCAGGAGCCTACCACCATCAAGTAGTGGTGTCAGCTGCCTTATTGTCACAGTCCTCCATTTGTGCTCTTTTCATTTGCACGCTTTTATTTTTGCTTTTATTTTTTCGGCTGTGGGCTGCTATCTGCTCCAGCGATGACCAAATTTCCCCACAGGGCTGATTTAATCAAACTTAATTTAATCAGATCTGATCTAATCTGGTCTGTGATTTATAATACTGTTATCTACTATTTCAGAGGAAGAGCCAGAAGACTCTCCTAACTCCCTCCTTCTCACTGTCAAAGCCAAGTGTGTTGCCCTGAATACAGACAGGCAGATAAGAAGAAAAAAAGATGGGTATAAATACAGAATTGTTGCTCCCCTGGCGCCTTAAAATGCCGCCACCACACACACACACACACACAGAGCGAGGGGGAAAATGATGGGAGCAGACAGTCAAGTGTTTTCAGTTCTGTGAAACATGTACAGGTCATGAATATTAACACAAGCCAGTTGGTGACAGAGGGAGAAAGAGAGAAGGGGGGGTTGCTGTCATGCCGTCAAACAAGAAGCCCAAGTGTGTGTCTGAGACACAGAATGAGATTTCTGGGAAGGAGAGTACAACCAATTAGCTGCAATAAACTGTCCTGAACTTGTTCGTGGTCGACACTGTGAAGAAGCAGAAGAAAAACACACTGAGGAGGGAGACAGACTCGTGAGCTCTGCATTTTAACACACGCGCACGCACACATATACACACAAAAAAACCTAGTGCTCATCAGCAGACAAAAACCTCTAAGCTTGACTCTACACACAGCTCACACACACACACAAAATAAACTACTCAAAGCTTTACATTAGAGCCTGACCGTCATATCGGCCGATGAGAGGCTTTCACAGATTTATCAGGATCAGGGTTTATGTTTGCTGATATGCACCAATATGAAACATTTTATTTTACAGTGCAGAAAATATGCACATGTATTTAACATTTTAAGTGAAAAAATAATGTTGATTTTCTTGTTGTATTTGTGTTTTTTTTTTTAAATTGTAAACCATCAGGCCTCAGTTACATTTCTTTTCTCATGAGGGGTTCATAATAACATCTTAGGAATCATTGTAAACTTTTTTATCATATATGGATCTGCCAATTTATTGGATTTGGAAAGGTTTTATTCACTTATATCAGTATCGTCCCCTTAAATATCTATATTTGTCATGCTCTACTATAAACACACTCACATGGTCTGTCTATATGCAACTTTCCAGCAGCACGCGCACACACAAACATGCGCACGCACGCATGCACGCACGCACGCACACACGCACACACACACACACACACACACACACACACACACACACACACACACACACACACACAGTGCCTTTATTCTGCATTAGGAATTTTCAACAAAAATGTGTTCTACTTTGTGGCAACAGTTTTGGGGACAGCCCTTTCCTGTTTCAGCACGACAAAGCCCATGAACACAAAGCATTGACTGGCCTGCACACAGACCTGACCTCAACCTTTGACATCAATCCAACGAATGGCCAAATGTCAGCAAACCAGGCACATCATACAACATCAGTGGCCAAACTCAAAATTAAGTTGAAATCCTTCAAATAATCAGGACGTTGTTAGTCACTTTACTGTAAGTTCAAACAATATTAAAACCAGAACAGAGAAAACTCTCAGAGACAGCCAGAATGCAGATATGTTAGTGGACCACTTTCCTGTACCAAGCACATTTTTCTGAGGCTTACAGAACCAGTGATATCTTTTGAATCACTTTCTAAAACATATCTTTTAAAAGAAGCCTTTAACTAATGTGACTTCACATTTTTCATTGTGTTGTCAGTCTTGTTATTTGAGTGTTAATGTTTTTAATGCTGTATATTAAAATGTTGTTTGTGTTATTTTACTCCCTGATGTTAATGTTTGTTCTGACATGTTTTATTCATGTTTCAACCACATGAAGCTCTTTGTAACTGTGCATTGTAAAGTGCTGTACAAATAAAGTTCATTATTTATGCTACAACTTGAATCAGACAGGACTTGTACAGCTATCAAAGAGCTGAGCACAAACACTTTCGCAGTAGGATGGCAACAAGGTCACGAGCAATTTCAAATACTAGACTCGAGCCCATCTTGAACCTGACCTGAGCTGCTCCCGTCAGTTAACGTTTTCTAAATAACCCAATCTGAAACCAATCTAGAGAGGCAGTGACAGCAGATGGGGGAGACAAGTACGAACTTGCAAAAATGATAGAGAGAATGTAAAGTGAGAAGAAGAGACACACAGAAAGTGAAAGCTCTTATTCCCACCTCTCCCTCTGTGTCTGCTCTTCTGTGTCACCCTGAGACAAGAGTTAATAGGCCAACTTTCTGCCTCTGCTCCTCCAGTGGACTGATACTGAGAGCTGCTTCACTGCAGAGCCTCCAGCTACTCTGCCGGCAATTTGTCTTTTTGCCAACGCAAGGTTTTTTTGTTTTTTCCCACCCTGCACTTTATGTCTTGTTTCGCTAAACAAACAATTCAGAAGCAAATGCAACACAAACCTGCCATCTGCCAAATCCACTGTGCCAAGATCTCAACATGGGTAACTCATTTTTCATTTTAAGAAATCAGTCTAATTATCACAAACAAACAAGGCGATTCTCATGATGTAAGGTATCTACACTGACCAAAGACTGAATATAAAAATGGAAGCCGAAGCGTCCTGATTGCCCTCTGGTGGCTGGCTGCAGTATGGGTCATAAATCCTGCCTCCTCCATGTTAGTGGACAGGACATGAAAACTACTCAAAATTCCAAACATCTCTTTTTTTCAGGTAGTTCTCATCACACTGATGGTGAAACATTAAGAGTGACTTGCGATTGGTTGAGCATGTGTATTTGCTGGCCCTCAATACTGCAGCTCCTTCCCTCGATCACTACTACGCAAACTCTGTTTTCAAGTTACTTCTTTAGCTCAAGATGGCAGCGTTCATAACCGTGATATTTGATCTTCTGGAAAGTGGGAAGAAGTGGTGACACGTCATCCATGTTTCTGTACAGTCTACAATCAGAACTCAGTACGCAGGGATATAGATAGTTAGGCACCTTTCTCATTCACGACAAACTGACATCAGTTGCTATACTGGATGAGTGACACAGAGAAGACTCACGACCAGCTACCATTCAACAGTACATTCATAATACTACTCTGCTTTTTTTTTTGCTTTTTTTTTTTTAAACAACTGCAAAAAGCAAAATAAATCTGTTGAATAGACTGTGGCTTTTCCGGGCCCTTTAATTTAATGTCGTTTATTTCAATGTCACTTCCTCATTAACCTTCTTCTCCTGTTAATTACAAAAGTGAAGCAGCCACACTGCAGTTGCAGCCAGATGTGTGAACCGCTAAAGTGTTTTTCACACACTCGCACTCACACACACACACACATACATGCACCTGGCTTGTGGTTGGAGGGTAAGAGGGGGGTTGATAAAACGCAGTAAAACGTGGTCTGCGTATGCCTGATGTTTGGATGTTGTTAGAAGAAACATAGAGGGAAACCTTGTGCCGGTGTCAGCAGAAGAATTATACTTTATAAAACAGACAGTTGTGAATGGAGACAGAAAATTCAGCTCATTGTGTTCTACAGCAACACTCTCACCACTCTCTGAACATCAGCGCAGCCAGAACTGTTGTTATTGACAAACTGATCAAAGTCATCACTGATCCAGGATCAGTTTCTACTCTGAAACTGGCTCAGCACCAAGTTGTTGGTGGCATTAAGAATAAAAACTAAATAATCTAACTAATAAAAAGACCTCCACCTCTCTGCCTCCAGACTCCCACACTTTCCACTCAGTGAGCTCAACCAAGCAGTCCATGTAGGCTTTGCTGCGAGCCTGATGCTTCTTCCTCTCTCTTTGTAAGAGATCATCTTTCTCTTTTTGCTGCTCTATAGAGTTTCCTTCTTTAGAGCTTTAATTTCAGCGGTGGCTCTGACGAGTTTGTCTCTGAGGCTCTTCACAACGTCTTGTTGCTCCATGGTCGACAAGAGAGAGCACATCCACTCATTGATAAAGATTTAAAGAAACTTGTGCTCAAGTTGAAGCAGTAGATGTTTGTACTTCTTGGTTGAGCGTTGAGTTTTCGAAAAGTGTCTGCTCTCTAATAAGGTGCAACATTGTAACTGAACATTCTAAAACTTGTTTACCTTCGTGGTTGTCATAGTAACGTTATATTACAACTCCCTTTTTAGTCATAGACATACACTCACTGTTTGAATTGGTAAATATGAGTAAAGATATTTTGGGTGGAGATGACACAGTGTCTCTTTGGGTTCGGGAAGCAGACACCATCTCCACATTTGAGGTTAGACTTCAACCTCTTTGATAAAGATTATACTTAGAGCTGACTCAGGTGAGCCCTGAACCATCCCTTAGACTGTAGGAGGAACTCCCATCATGCACTGCAGCCCTTCTCTCTCTCTCACTCTCCTTTTAATACTCTCTATCATTCTGCAGGATCCATTATTATTATTTTTATCATTATTATTATCATTATTATTATCTGGTGCTGTTGTCATTAAAAACATTATTACATGTGTAAACATCACTCTTATTATTGTCATTATAACAACCAGTCTCACAGAGCTTAAATGTGATGATTAACTGCTGCTGGTATCTCTATTCTGAATCTCTGAATACTCTCTCCTGAATTTCATCATTATAAGGACAGTGTTATAGTCGTGCAGTTTTCTTAGTTGGGTTCAAAACTTTATGCTTTGACAGTTTGTGAGGAGAATCAGCTGTAAGAGAGTTATTTCTCTCGTACTCTGCAGAACCAAACAGTCCAATAATTGGCTTGAATTCAGAAAATCTCGATGCTCCCAAGAGAATAACATGTCAACCCGACCAGCCAGAGAAAAAGAGGAGGAACAATCTGCTAATAATCCGTTAAAGATCTGCTGTGATGCTTCAGATTTCAAGGAAGATGATATGAATGTGAAACCACAGGAGGCTGTGACTGAACACCGTGGCTTACAGGCTTTTTACTTGTTTGAATATTAACACATTACTCATTATTTTGTGTCTTTTTTTTCCTCAAGGGAGCCCAGGATGTTTACACACCAAGTTTTCTGTTGAACTCATATCAGTTGTTGTGGTTTGTTTGTTATTGTGTGTCTTCCTTTTTCTTCCTGAGAATATGAAACTAATTTCCTCTGGAGGGACAGATGTGATGACCTTGGATATTGTTCTGAGTTTAACCACTGTCGTCACATTTGATTCATGTTTTTACATTCATTTTCAAAGTTAAGCTTGTGAGATACCTTTCTAGACAACTACACACAGGTTTTTATTTAATTAAGAGTTTTAGATTCCATAGAAGTAGGAACTGAACCAGGCCCAGTATCAACTGTATCACCGGAGACACTGTGGGAAACCCCGTGGTCTTTTAAAGTGAGACAAGGAGAGAATGGGGAATATTGGGTGGAAGCAGTGAAGCTTTGGGTATGCACACAAACACACACACACACAGGCATGTCCAAACACACACTCTACACATTAGTACACATGGAGCGTGAGAGGCTACCGCAGCACTCTCACCATACATCATACTCACACACACACACATACACACCGACTCCCACCCTCTTCCTGCATTCCTCTCCTGTCTGACACACTTCCAGTAAGCCCACCAGCACTTCAAAAACAGCCCACCACCAACACCACGAGCAGCCCTCCAGACGTCAGCAGCTGCAGAAAACATCCTCAACTCTGTCGCACACAGAGTCACAAACAACACCACCCCCTTATTAGAGACTTGGGGAAAAACACCCAGCAGGTCCAGTCAATACAATGGCTGGCATATTTGTTTTTGACCTATCAACCACTTCAGCATAGGCTACTATGTATTGGTCTAAACATCAAGTTTGTTTATAGTGCCAGGTTTCTGTTGTTTGATTTTCTCAGAACAGCTTATGTGATTAGTCTACTTACACTTACACAATATAATTAATTTGTTAATTTTAATAGTTTCTTTGGGCACAACAACAAAACACGGCAAAACTGAGTTTCCTCCTATATGAGGCTTTGGACTGTTAGCAATTTAGTTGTTTAGCAATTTAATGACCCATTCAGACCTGTTATAAACCTCTCCTCCTAAGTGATCCAATCTCCTCAACACGTCCTGAGATCCGATCACTCACACCACTTTCAGAGGTGGCCTGGGATGGCCACAATCTTTTTGAATACTATGTAAGTATGTAATAAAAAGTATTGTTATGCTTCTCAGTGTCCATACGCTGAATACTTTGTATTCTATATATGACCAATACATATTGAATTATTTTATTTTTCAAATACAATTTTCGTCATAGTAGATCAATACGCAGCTCATTCATTCATTCAGCCCCACCTGTTGTGACGGGAGACACATTCAAGACAAATCGTAATGTCAGGTGTGAAGAGATAAACTAAGCGCTGAACACTTGAAGATGTCACCTTGGGCTTTAGGAAACTGTGACTAGAATTTCCCACTATCATTACTACCACTATAATTAAAAGACCAGAATATTAAGCCCTATAGCAAATTTGTGGCATTGAGAAAGGTGCCTCCAGTTTCCACTTTATTTCCGAAAATTAAGTATTTTGTTACTGCAGTAGAAAAAGTCACAACTATGTTCTCTACAGCCTTAAACACTAAAAATTCCCCTCGCCTGCTGCTGGGCTGTTTTGATGAGCTTTGTTTTAAATATTTCTTTTTTATTATCAGGACACATTGCTTCAAGTCTGCTCCTCAGAGGTACATTCCCACTTGCTTTAATTCAGTGCCTGAAAGCTTCGATTAAACCCACTCACACCAGGAAAACAGGTTCCAGGCAACATGAGGGAGGAGCAGGGAGACGACTGGGGGTACTACTCTTATTTGCTCAAGCGAAGGCAAACCTCTGTTGTGTGTCCATCAGCCTCTTTCCCTCTCTTTGTGATTCCCTGAAGATCCACAGTTACTGTGCTGCTCCACTCAACCGCCTCATCTACCTGTTTGTTTACTTATTCACCCAGTTCCTCCGCCATCAACATCCCTCCTCCCCGCAGTGTCTCTATCCCTCCCTCTCTGGACAATTCACTCACTTTCCTCTGTTCCTCTATTTTGCCTCTTATTCAGTCATCTTCATCCAAGTTTGGCTTTCTCCCTAAATGTCCCTCCTCACTCCCTCTTTATTTTTGTGTATCACTTTGAAAAGAGATTATGAGACAGGGACAGTTTTTAACATTTGCTACTGTTATAAGGGCAAAAAATGTCTGCAGTCTTGAGAGACAAACAGTAAGACGTCTTGTGTTAACTTCTGCATCGGTGCAATTCATTTTTGCAAAACATTTTAAGCAATGTTTGTAGACACAAGTGTGTGTTTCTGATACAGACATAAGGAATTAAATAGTTCAGATGTCAATAAATACATATTGAAAAAAAGATTGTTGTTAACTGATTTCAAAGAAACTTCACTGAGGTTTGGTATTTTACAGTTTAACCCTAATCACCTATTAATCTATCATTCTTTCTTTTTGTTAAGTTTTACTGTATCATTACTGCACTTGTGGACGAGTTGACATTTGTCTCCTGCCTTTACACTGTGTGACTCAGTTTGAGGCCCCAGGTGCCTCCAGGTTCTACCCTTCTGAACTCCTCTCTACTCCTCACTGAAACGCCTCCTGTCTCCATTTGTGCAGGTCACATGCTACCATTAGTTAGCAACTCAGTACAAATCCAACTGAGGCACAGCTCAGATTTTGACTGCCTTCAATTTGGTCATACAGTGTTAACTCACGTGACTTTTAGTGTAAACCAGAGGATGAGGCGGTTCCTTGAAGTACAGGAAAAGGTGAGCCCTAACTTCACTCAACTCTAAAGACTTCAGTAAGGATAGTAGATATGAATGTTTTCTAAAGTGCCGTTGTCTCTACTTGATTTAGCTGATACTAGACGACTCACTAACTCTTGTAGTGGGCTGTTTAATTGAGTCATTGGGGTTTTGATGACACAGGGTGCATGATGAGTATTCTGGTTAAATCATGGTGGTTGACCATTGATGAGATGATTTTCAAGAAGGTAAAAAACTTGTTATATTACACATCAAGGTTTTCCCCACCACTGTTCAAAGAGAACATATATTTTGATGATGAAAAGTTGCCGTTTCACTCAGCAGTTACTTTCATCACATCTGGTCCCTTTTAACCAAACAGTTGCGAGGGAAACTTTGACCAAAGCCAAAATTCAAAAGGCATAAGTTGCAGATTTGTCTGTTTACTAAGTTACCAAGTTATGATTCTGGAGAAGCGTGCGCTTTTCTTTTTGCAGCATTGTGCCAAGTCAAAAGAGGAGTTGCTTATTAGGTAACAACCTACAATATTTTGGTTTGTCTTTCACATTTGGCTGAAGGCAAAACACAGCAGGAAACTGTGACTGCATGGGAAAAACATTTTCCAGAAAAACTACAAACCCTCTTTTCCGCTGTCAACACTGACATCAGACCACTGTTTCTCTCTGCACAATTCACTTTCTCATGTGAAGGATTTGATATTTAGATTAAAGAAAAGAAAGTCACATCATCAGATATACTTTTGTGTTGTTCCTCAAAGCTGACAGAAAATGTCTTATGTGTCTGTCAACCATCTATTTATCTGTCAGCTTATCTACCGTTTTTGAATCCATCCATCCATCTAAATCCAGGGAGGAGATTTTATATGAGGTCTGGGCCTCAGGGCTCTGCTGGGAGACAAAGCAGCAGTAAACAGTGTTTACTCTCCTGGAGGTGGTTAGATTTAAGTGGCCGGCCTGGGTACGCCAGCCTCCCTGATGTGACCGTTAAAGTCAATGACCTCACCTTGGCAACAAGGCTGAGGGACGAAGAGACAAGAGAGGGAGGTGGGGTTGGAATGAGACACAAACTGGTACAGACAACAAGACGATCTGTTCATGTAAACCCTACCAGTCCTGATGAGGCGTCTTTGAGCAAGGTTAGAGCCGTTTTCCGACGTGACCTATGGTTAAAATCTGGAGAATTGGCTACGGAGTTTACCCGTAGTCTGCCTTTCACACATGCTTAACACAGCTGGAGCTTCTTTTCACAGACCCGTTCACAACAGCATCAAATCCTCCACATTATTGAGGCGAGAGGTGGAGCAGGGGGGGGGCAGCAGACAGAGACAGGAAGCAACGTATTAACTCTGCTGCCGAGATCACATGATCATGTTTACAGCACCCCAACACCGTCTTCAGCTCTTATCAACACAAACTCTCTTGACTTTTTCATTGGTGTCTTTATGTGTATGGCTTTCACAGTGGAGATATTTGTTTTCTTTTTTTCATTTTTACGTCTATCGCGTGGTCTAGCGGGGGTTCCCCTGCTGTGTACTCACATTTACTTTTCCTGAATTTTCTGCTGGCATTGAGTAAGTATTAAAAAAAAGGATATTTGCAACCTCCAAATATTGTTATTTAAAGTTGAACCAAAACCAAGATTGTGTTGGAGGCCAAACATTCAAACTTTTTGAAAAAGGTTTCAAAGTGGCAGCTCACAAACCAATGGGTGGTGTTATAGTGAGTTACCACACGGCTGCAACTGAGTAAAGTCCAATTCATACTCCTACAATCAATGCCACAGATACAGCAAACTATAACCAGACATACAACTCTTTTGAAATGTAACCACACGTTACGATGATGCAAACGGCAACAGACTGGTCTGCTTGGTAACACGTCTACTCCATGTTTTTGTGGCTGGATGAACAGAAAACTCATCCTCCTTCTGCCCCAACAAGTTTTACGGTCACACAGTCTCCAACATCCTCACAGAAAAAAGTTACAGTTGTCTAACATTTATTATCTCCAACTCAAACATGATTCACTCACTTTTGGCCACTTTTTGTTTAAGAGCAGTAGCACTGTAGCATAGAAGCCACACAACTAGCGTTTATTTTGGCAGAAAGTAACAGAGACAGGGCAGCGCACTAGTAGTAATGCTCACGACGGCATAGGCTCTGCAGCAATCTTACGCAGAAGTTCAAACCATGCTTTAGTCAAATTGAGCATGCACACAAACAAACAAAGGGGACCAGTGGAAGTTGTGTGTGCTGTGACTCACCCTCTTTCCGTCTGATTCTTTTACACACACACAGACACAAGTCAAGTGTAACTGGCAGATGGTAGATTGGTAAATGGCGGATGCCGTGGTCCAGATGTTGTCGAGCCCACAGTACAGAAGGCAAAGGACTTTGATGTGCCATACCACAGAGGACCTACTGCAGCTGGATATGTAGATGAGGAGAGTGTGTAAATGAAAAATAAAAGAGAGAATGTCGCAGAGCAAGAGTTGGGTGATATTCCCAAGTGACATGTAGAAGTGTTTCAGAGAAAATACCAGAGGGATCATTCCCATGTATCACACAAACAGAAACATGCACACATTAACGGCACATCCATGAATGTGGGTGCCTAAACACACTCACAGTCTAGACTCCCACACATGGCTCTTGGGTTTACTCACATGACATCCATGTGGGGAACAAAGACACATGCATACACAAGAGTGCGTACACACAAAATCATCCCACACCGAGCCTGGGGGTAGCCTGCAGTAAACACCAACAGCCACACATGCCTAGTTGTGGGCTGGGAATTGCTTTAACACACACACACACACACACACACACACACACACACACACACACACATATCAATCCAGACCAGTTCTCCTCTTCATACTTTCTCTTTACATGCATCAGCTACTCATTGCCTTTTCGGTCAAGCCCCCGAATTAGTTTTTTTGTCGGTGGCACTTAAAAACAGTACCTGGGTTGAATAAAGGTTAAATAAATCAAAACATGCAAAGTGAATCTCTGGGTGGGGAATGTGGAATAGACTCGTGCCAACACATTTAGGTTTTGGCAGGCAGCTTTGCCAGCTCCAATACACACAACTCAGCAGGTTAGAAACTATTGTTAGGAGGTGAAAGGTTTAAATTTCCCAGGTTCCACTTCCCTTGCTGAAGTCAGTCTTTGCCCACAAGCCTCCAGGGGTGAATGGGTTTTTGCTGGAGCCTGACTCATTCCCTGGAACCAGAGAACCAGCTCAGCTCTGGCCAACGCTCAGTCACTGTGGTCAGAGAGTCAGCCTGCCAACCAGGCAGGCAACCACTCACTCAGTCAGCCTGCCAGTCCTGCCTCCACTGTCACTGCAGTGAGGTCAGCCAAACAGCCAGTAAGCCAACCGGTCAGGTAGCTTTACTAAAAATGTGGTCAGGCTTTGTGTTTAATGTTGGATAGCAGCCAGCAGTACAAGAAGAAAGTTCACTGAGACTGCTAGATGTCACTTCATCACAAAGTCATTACAATCAGTCCTTTAGAAAGTCCTTTATGTGATTAATACAGCCCCCGCATAGAGGGAAAATAATTTTGTCCTTATTTTAATTCAACTACCCATTGCTCCCTTGCTCATCCAATCATTCTGTCCGTTGGGGAAATGGCTGTTTTACCAGGCAGCTGACAATCAAGCGACCCAGGCAAGAGGTCACTGTGGTTGTTCAGAAGGTCAGGCAGACAGCAAGAAATGTGGTAAGCAACAGCCCCACTGACCCAGTCAAGCGGTGAAGAAAATCTGTGCTTGGATAATAGCAAAGACTACACAGAGCTTTCACCTCTGGACAGTTTCTCATTAAGTCAAGAAAAAGGATAATTAGCCAGGGAGGCAAACAGTCAAGTCAAGTGGCCAACAGTTCTATCAATGAGGTAGTCAACAAGACAGTTAATCGGTCAGCCTCTCAGCCAATAAGTCAGTCACTATAGGCCTGTCAGCCAACAACTTGGTCAATCACACAGCCATTCAATGACACAATCAACTAGGCATGGTTCAGTCAGAAATGTTGTCTGCATTACGTGCGGTAAACCCTGTGACTTGGTGAACTTATCCAGAAATGTGCATGTATTACTTTATTTGTCATTATGGTTCCCCAACTGCCTCGGGGAGGAAGTTTATAAAGACCCTCTCCCGTAGGAAAGAGATCAAAAGCAATTTTTTCGCTGTAATATATAATTAGTTTTGTCATGGGGACCTACCAGACACAGATGGCAGTAGCCCAGCTTGGCTCTTTAGCCCATACTTTAAGAAATACAATTATGATATTCACTTGCCAACCCATCCAAAAGCAACCAAGTCAGCCTGTGGTCAGAAATACACCCACTGACCCTTCATAGATATGTGGTGATGAGTTGACGGGTCAAGTCAAGCCATCTATCCAAGTCTTTGCTGTAGGTAACAGCATTAGCTCATCTCCTCATCCATCAGGTCAACAGCCAATCAATCTATTCACTCGGCAGTTTCTAGAGTCATTGAAGTCATAGTGTGTACTGATGCGGTCCTTGAGTCAGGAGAGACGTTTTTAGACATGCACCCCACAAAATGTCAGATCCCCATTTTCAGTTTGACTCTCTGAGAAGAAAACGCACGAGGCAGGACAGGACGTATAAATTCCTCTGCTGTTACCACTGTGTTTTTGTTTACAGCATATCAACATCAGCCGTTATCATCAAAAGCTCTCCAATCTAATTGTTTTCCTCTTTTTTTTTTTACAAGAGGGCTGGCAGGAAAAGTTCCAGAAATTATTGGAAGCAACTGCCTTGGACATTTGGGTTCTCACATCGAGCCCCTATCTCAGGAAAGCGTCCCGAATTCAGTGCATGTCTGAAAGCGACAAAGATCGCATCAATCAATCACATTCACTGTTTTAAAACATCTAAGAAAGCAGTTAGCAATTCTGCTCCCTGACGCTATGCCCATAATCACTCCCTGTTTATCAAAGTGCATTGTATTTACTTAACAACATTTTAATTGAAGTTGTACACGAGATGGAGGTCTGGCTACTCAAGATAACAGTTTTTAATCTATCTTGCATTAAATATGAGCCTTTGTGCTTTAGATTCTGGGGAATCAATTTGTTTTATTTCATTGCTCTAAAGGAAAATGTGATGAAAAGATACTCGACTACATTCTCTATTTGACTATTTCAGACGTAAGAGTGATGCAAGTTGCATTTCTGAGTGCCCTAGTAACTGTGCTTCCTTCAGCCAGACATGAATTCATGAATTCATAATAATGCACAGAAAAGTCTTTCATTTATATGTTTCTATTTTTTTTTTTTCAGTTTCATGCATCATACACATGTATAAGCAAACCAAACTGTCCATTGTGCTGCATCAGTCCATCTCGCTAGTGTGAAGAACCACAGTACAACGGTCATCATTAGTGTGTGTGTGTGTGTGTGTGTGTGTGTGTTGTGGGACCATGTGCACCACAAGGCAGATGATGCTGCTCTGACTCATCTTATTTATCTGATGAAGAGCTGTTTGGGAAAGGTCTGAGTGCATCATGGGTGAATTTCAAACGGCTGGTATGGATGCACTGGTACAAACACTAAGACGAGTTGTCCGGCATACAGTTAATAAGAACTTTTAATAATTCACACAATTGCTGCAGTTAGACAGGATAAACCCCTGAGGAGCTTTTTAGTCATATAACCACCACTCTTCCCATTCTCCCCTCCCTGTTCTATGTCTGTCATTGATGTTCTTGCATCAGGGCTTTTGTTGTGGCACTTAACTGGCTATTTGTCTTCATCAGATAAGTAGGAAAGAAAATGTCAAATTGAGTGTTTCTAACAATCTTTCTTACAGACAACAATTTAAGCTTTTGACTGTCTTTCAAGTGTTACACTCATTGTGAAGGACTGTGCAAGGTACTCAAATATATTACTTCAATTTCCACTTGCCAAATTTCCAGTGCCACAGGTACAGACAGGCTGTAATATGTGACTGATATTTCAGTTCAATAAAACTTGAATCAAGAGCAAAAAGCGACTCTTAACTTTTTTTTAAATTCTGCAAAAAATCTGTGATCTTGGGACAGAAACACTGACTGAAGTGTTCATTATTGAGCCGACTGGGATTTAAGTTTTTCACCATATATGTAGTTGACTTGTTTTGTTGATTGTGCTGGTTGCTTGATATGAACTATCAACTTCATCTAGTTTTAGATTTTTTCCGCTGGACTGTTTTGAACAGGTCCTTTTACCTTTTTAATTCGAGTGACTACTTCCAATAGCATTCTTGTTTATAGTGGCTCCTATCAGTTAAGATATTTCACATTAAACTATAAGAATGTGTCACGTGCCATGTCTGTTCAGGCTGATTTTTGGGTTATGGCAGTTCACTGACACATCTGTAAGAGGTCAAAGAAAGTATTCCCTCAAACAGATCATGAAAATAAGATCAGATTCTGTTCTCAGCCAGCATTCCACTTACACACTAATGAGCTAACTTGTGGCTTCCTGTGTCCCATAAATGCTTTCGATAATGTTAAAAATTCCAAATATCTATTTTAGAAAAAACATTATTCTACTGTAAATATAAAGAAGAGCCTTGGAGGAGAAATCACAACCAGCAATAAATGAAAATGTCAAGGTACAGTTTTCACATATTAAATATCACTGAAGCTTTGCAATATGTGACATTTATCTCTGCAGATATCAATCCCCATCCCTCTATCTGTCTTACTGACCTGTGACTCTCTTCAATCCATTACAGTTTCAGCACAGAAATCATGGCTTTCCTTTTCAGATGATTTACTCATACAACGTGAGGTGGAATTTAACAACATATCTTAAGTCACACAGTGTATGCACAGCTTTAATTTCAGGTTAAGGTAACAGTTGGACCTAGGAATTTAGTTGTGATGGTTGAGGTTAGGGTATTGGGCCAGGGAGTGTCCTCCCAAAGATGTGAGTGTGTTTGAGTCTATGTTGTATTTGTATATATACACAGAAACTGTCTGTTTAATCAGTAAGAACCCATGATTTAACTTATTGTATTTTCGTCTGTAGGAATCTGTTGAAATTGTGTTGGCTGGCACTTCCTGCTGTAGCTGCACCTGAATGCAAAGCTTGACATGTGTGCATCTCTGAAATCCTCATTACAACTCAATCAGTTTTACTGGGGAACGTCCAGAACAATTAAAATTTCTAATTCAGTCTGAACCTGCCGAGCACATGAAGTCGTACAACTCCAAAATGAACATCTTACTGACTGTTTTTTCAGCAGCACTGACCTGACATCTCTGTGATGTAATAATGTTCAGTACTTTGGCAGCTGTCAGCTTGTAATAACACATGTAGACTAATAAGTCAAAATTGGCTTCAAATTTGACTGCCCCTGTCCGTCAGTGTGTGTTTGATGGAGTTGTTAAATTTTCTATGCAAACATGTTCAGAGTATGGGTACAAACATTTAACAAAGCTGTAGGCGGCATTTTAAACATATGGGGCCAAATAAGTGCTGGCATGTGATACAGGAACAGGTTTAAAGAGACAGAATCTATACTAGTTTTCCTCTTGGTGTCATGTTCTATGTGCAGATGGTTCATGGCAGAATAAACCCAAACCATGTATTTGTATTATCATGAGTTGTAATTGCAGTAGTTGCCTTAACAAGCATGTTCATCCACTGTCAGTGTTTACATCCCTCTCTGAACAAGGCTTTAAACTTGTTGACTGGAGGTTTTACATAACATCCAAGTCGGCCTGACCTAGGTTTTGAATATGATCACAGCTGCTGGAAACATGACCTAAAGATTTTCATTCACTGGGGACTTGACTTGACTTGACTTTACTTTAGAGCCTGACTGATTTAGCCTTTCACAGATGTACCGCTATCAGCGCTAATGTCTGCTGATATGCACCGATATGAAAACTTTCATCGTATGGAATAAACTAAAAATATATATATATATATTATGTGCATTTATGTTTAGATTTTACCTAAAATGTTTTATATATTTGATTGTATTTGTGTTTTCTTTAAAAAAAATGTACTGGCCAATTTATTGTTATTGGTAATTTTTTCTTCCTAATGTTGGCAGTTGCATCAGCCCCGAAATTCTATATCAGTCGGGCTCTACTTTACAGAACTCTGATGTTTGTAATCCAATCAATAACTTTAAATATTTCAAGTCTGTTGTTTACTTGTAGGTCGACCGAGCGGTTGAGCGAGGATCCAAAAAAGCACTGCTTGTAAAATCTGCACAATCAATCTTTTTGTCCAACAGAACATGAACCACATGGATAAGGAGTCTCTCCATGTGACTCTCCCTGTGGCCGCAGCTTTACACGCCATTTAAAAAAGAGCCTGCGTGTTCAGCCAAACCACAAACAACAGCTTTACACTCACCGACTCGGCCACCAGTCCGAGGGGTAAGAAATAAAACGATAAATAAAACAACCACTATCTCCTTTCTTTTATTTTGTGAAAAGGCAGAGATCTTCTCATGTGTATGTGTAATTATTTCCCTCTCTGGCTCGGCGTTGTCACTGGGGACTAAGGCTGTAGAGCCGCTGCCAAAGCCCCATTCACTGTCTGCACATAGCTAGTGTTACGCAACGGCTAATTACTTCCACTCGGCCCCGAACAAAACCGTGGAGAGGAAGAGGGAGAGAGAAAGGAGCAGAGCAGAAAGAAAGTCATAAAATGAAATAGACAGAGGGAGGGAGGGAGGGAGGGAGGGCCAGACGAGAGGACAAGCAAGAGGAAAGTCAAAGAGAGAAAGAGAGAAATTATAAGGCAGGGGAAGGAAAGGTAGGATGTACAGAAACAAGTGCTGAGAAAACAGGGATAGGAGTGGATGAGAAGAAGAGGAGAGAAAGAACAAAAACAAAGGGAACATAGGACAGGGAGACAAGACCATCTCTCTCCTCTCTATGCAACCCCTCGTGTGTGTTTTGGTGAGGGAAGTTGCAAAAAATAAATAAATAAATAAAAATACATCAAACCATGACGACCTCTTCACCACCCGCCACAACAGTTTTACAAAAAAAATCTTGTAGCAGCCAGATATGGTCCAAGGAGAGAGGCGAACGTGGAAGAGGAGTGTTGTCAAAGCCAGACGGGGCCCGCAGCCCTTTTTCCTCTCCAACAATTTTTGGAGATGATGTCATTATTCATGAAAAAAAAATGTAAAAAAATAGAAAAATGAAAATGTTTCTGCGCCTCTGGCCTGACGAGAGTGAAAGGAGGAGGGAAAGGTGGGAGGGGCAGGAGGGAAGGCAGGGAGGGGGAGAGATGTAGAGATGAAGACGTTGAAGAGAGAGGGACTAAAAAAAAAAGATAAAACAGCGTTGGATGAGGATGGAAATAGTTAAGAGATAAAGGGAAAAAGAGGGAAGAGAGGGAAAACTACAGCAATTCTCAAAAATTGCTTTAACCCTTTGAAAACTTCACTTAACCGAACACATTTTCAGTAACTGTATCAATTGTTAAGGTTTATTGACTTGCAAAACCTTTTAGCTTTGGGTTGTGCATACTTTACAGATATGAGGCTTGACCCTTCACCAACTGTCCAATACAGAGAGTGAGTGGATGGAAGATTTCATTAAAATCCCTAAATTTGGTGTTTTTGACATCAACAACCTCTATCGATCATTGTTCTTCTAAAGCGAAAATGGCCAAATTTGTGCCACCTTGGTATTTCTTTCTTATCAATCCTTTTTCTTTACCTATAACGCTGAAAAAGGCATAATTTCCTGCGAGAGAAAAGGTTTTCTCTCGCGATCGCAGAAACTTGTATGGGTAAAAACCAAGGAGGTGTCAAGCATCGCTGGTGATTTCCCCCTGAATGTATCAGGATGAGGAGAGGAAGAAAAAGAGCCGCGTCGAGATGACAGACGAGGAAAAAGACGAACAAACCCCTGTCAGAGACTCTGACAGAGACCATCAGCTCCGTCACACTTAGATTAACCCTCTTCTCCTCTATCTCCTCATGTATCCATCATCACTCCATTTCAACATCACTGTATATCACTTCATCATTCTGTCACATATGAGATAGTAGATAACCCCCTTTCATCCATTTATCCAGGCCTATCAGTGCCATTTCTCTTTCTCTCCAATCTGCTCGTTCATCTCTCTGCCTTCAGACTGATAATTCTCTTAACTACTGTTTGTGTGTGTGTGTGCACATCACATGTGTCTATTGGGAAAAATATCATTAAACAATATGAACAGCAGGAGTGACACATTTATCCTTTCAGAACCATTTCAAAGACCCCATTTCTTTTTGTTGCATTTCCTTCATCTTCTGCCCCCATTTACACCCTGAGGACATTTTTCATTTTTTGTTTTCCTATTGTAAAAATTCAATTTCTCTTTTCAAGTGAAATTAATTATGCAAACCTATTCTGAAGTCAAAGATTCATTTCAGACACTCTGGTTTCGTTGTAGAATAGTTTATTGTATGTTAATCACTTTTTAATCATATTTAATTGATTAAAATGTTTTTTTTAAACACAGTATTTCTTTTCTAATCTAGTCCTTTAACTCAAAGTAGGGAAGACAAATAGCACAGAAGACCTCCAGCATATGTGGATTCATGCCTCTAACAGCCATTACCAGGCAGTCTGAGCATTCTCATTAGTTCCAAGAGAGCCAAACCAACTGTACGGGTATGTCAAGCAGCTGCAGAGATAGAGAGACACTATAACATGCAGGGAGAGAGAAGACAGACTAATCTACAGTATGAGAATGTAAGTGGGTCGAAGTGCATGCCTGCACACATCTGCCTACCAGCTTGATTCTGTGTGTGTGTGTGTGTGTGTGTGTGTGTGTGTGTGTGTGTGTGTGTGTGTGTGTGTGTGTGTGTGTGTGTGTGTGTGTCCAAACATCTTCAAAGCGCAGCTTGTGGGTTAAGACTTGGTTTTAAGGTTCAGGTTGTATTTAGGTTTAGTTTTGATCGTTGTGGTATATCAAAGATTGTAGTGTGTGTGTGTGTGTGTGTGTGTGGGGGAGGTTTGTGTCCAAGGAAGGGCAGCGTCAAATTTGGAGCGATTTGGACAAACAATATGTTCAATATTAAGAAACTTTAAATAAACATGTGACCAGTGCTCTGCAGCAGTGGTTGCTGGGACTCAGCAACACAAGTGAACAACAGTGAACAGCTCTTTGTGCAGTAGCGGTGGCTTCAGGGTTCCTTTCCACGGCTCAATTACTGCAAGTCACTTTTACAGTTTCAGAAAGAAAGCTGCAACCAGTGTCACCACAGGCCAAACAAACAGCCCATTCCAAACAGGCAGAGTTAGAACGAACACTGCACTAGTAATGCTGATAAGTGTCATTACATGCAGTTTATTTATGCAAATGGTTTCCACACATTTAACTGCAACTCAATGTTTTTATGTCATTTTCTTGAGCAATCCAAAATGTTTAAGAATGTGTAAATGTTCAACTTGAAAAGAGAAAGGTTTTGTTGCATAATCCTGGCAAAACTGTTCACATCTTCCTCCATCTCAGCACACTGGCTTCCTCACATATACTGTATCAAAATTACTTCAGTCCTTTTAATTTGTGAGGTCGTTTCAACATTGGACCAGAGTCTGAGATTTCAGAACATTTCCACTGAGAATTAGACAATTTTCCAAAACAACTATTTGTCACGACAAGCAAACAAATGTTCAAATCTCATAACTCAGAGATCCTTGTGACTGTGGGATCTCCTCCAGTGTCTCTGTG
The DNA here is from genome assembly GCF_024713975.1 of Paralichthys olivaceus. Lineage (NCBI taxonomy): Eukaryota > Metazoa > Chordata > Actinopteri > Pleuronectiformes > Paralichthyidae > Paralichthys > Paralichthys olivaceus. The sequence continues at coordinate 10,489,811 of NC_091107.1, read as the reverse complement.
TTTATGGAGGTGACATCATGTCTTTGTGTGCTGCAGCCACAGCCAACAAATAGCAACCTTCTGTCCGATTATACAACAATGCTGCTGCAGAAAAGCACAATGACAAGAACAATGTGGGTTGAGATTCTGCCTTTCAATGACTTGGAAAATGAAAAGGAGATCAGAAGCAGAATCATCTGTGGTCAGTGCCTTGATATTTAAGTCTTGTATGAATTGATAGCTGAGTGTGTTCATGCAGTTTTGTGCGTCCTACCTGACCACAGGCTCTGGTATGGCCTCCAAGTTGGCAGGGACCTGTACTCCCTTCTCCCACTCTTGTCTCCAGGGGTCTGAGAGCACGTAGAAGTCATCCGGGCCGAGCTGGGCCGAGTCCGGCAGCTTCATGGCCGTGATGAAGTCTGTGCGAAACACCTGCACAGTGAGGAAGGGAGAGAAAAAAATTGGGTTAAATGGTCAGAGTACAGTGAGGTTGAACTGTAATATTGCACAAGTTTGTCATCACTGGGGGATTGAAATGAAAGGAAGGAAGGAAGGAAGGAAGGAGATAAGGAAGCAATATGTACAACATGTACATGTGGTACTGCGGTGGGACCAGCATGTGATTTGTAGGGGATGAGGGGTGAAACCATCTTCTTTAAACCAAAATGATCATAAACATCCCCTCTTACAACCTGTATATTCTACCAAGCCCTCACTATACAGAGTGTGTGTGAGCAGTTCAGCCTCCTTTAGTTAACGCTGCTTACTAAATAGTGGGATCTTTATTTAAGTTGAAACTGAACGGCATAGTAAAGAACAAGAGTACAGAGCTCTTTGCCTCCCTCTCCCTCTCCCCCCCACACATCCATAAAGATGTTACTGTCTTTGGCAGGAAGGCAAGATTCAGCATAAACTTGGTAGATGCCTCTTTCATTATGTTCATTCACACCCTGCATGTGACACAATAAATCACTCTCTCGTCTTTATGGCACCATTATGGTCAAAATTAAGATACTGATTTTCTTCCATCATTCCTGGGAATGAAAATCTATTTATTGTAACCCACACTGTACAAGGCCTTTAATTTGAACAGAAAGGACTCTTGCAAATGCAGAGCTAAATGAAGAAATAAAAAAAAAAATTTGTGCATAATCTTTGGAATTTCCCCATGTGTTTAAAAGATGATGAAAATTGCAACTACTGCACTGCTCACCTGTAGCCAGATGCTAACTGAGACCCTGCACGGTTTGAAAGGAAGCCTGTTTTCACAATGATCCATTTCCTGACCTTTTTGTAAATATCATTGTTGGTTTTGGTTGCACAGTAACCCGTGCTTTTATCCATCATCAGTGTTTTTAGTGGCACAAATGTACTGCAGCATTTTGAATTTTTTTTTTTCTGCTCCCTCACCATTGTTGCTTTTTGACACACTTTGAGATCACAAACAGGTGCAAATCAATATCATCGCCTTATTTTTATATTCCTAAGTCCTATTAAAGACACATGGTGCAGAGACTTATATTTCATGCTTTGTTTTGCATTAAACGTGCTTGTGCTGACATTACCTGTCCCGCTTTTGTGTTTTATGTACAACACTGCGAGTGCAAATCCAAACTCAAAGGGAACAACACAGAGCAGCCGAGGCAAAGTGACAGGTGATCCGCAGATTTTTTTAGTCCCTCTTATGTAAGACTAAAGGAAGAGATGTGAGGAAAAGATGACAGCGAGTCAAATAAGAATTACCTGCTGACTCATTAAAATGATGTGTACACCACGTAGGTGGATTTTATTTTTTATATTATTTGAAGACCTGAGGGAGTGGGTGTATTCATGCAGACACAATCTGCATGAATACACTTTACAATAAAATGAAAACACACGCACCCCCATGTACGCACAGTCATTTGTCTTTCTATAGTTTTGAGGACACTTACTTAAACTAAATACTAATCTAGACCCCAATCATGTTTAATCTCTCAAAAGACAATTTAATTTGTGAGGACTGGACATTTCCAATGTACACATGTAGACACACACACACAATTATATTATCAGCATATAGTCAAGGGCATCCAAACACACACACGTTAACACAAACAGGAAAACAAGCAAAACACACACACATACACGGTGGAGTCAAATCAACTCTATGACGTATGACACTCTACATTTTATCATTACTTTCTAAGCCTCCTTATCCCTGCTTTATTAGCTCTTCTCCTCCATCCCACTCCCTTGCTCCCCCTCCATCTTTCCATTAATCTCTCCATCTTCCATCTTTCCATCCCCTCCTTCTCCCCTGCCTCTAATTTGATTGTAGCCTAAATGAATAAAAAAATTACCCAAAATACAAAACCCTGGTAATAAGAAAAAAATGTGAGGAAGGAGTTGTCTTTGAACACATGCAGGATTGATTTAATAAATCACTACGTCTTTGTCGTGTGATTGGGAGAGAGTGAGATAAAATAAGGTAAGAGGCAATGAAAATAAAAATAGATGATGATTGACAGAAAAAGTTTCTTAAAAAAGTTCCTATTAAATTTTTCATATCACAATTTATATCCCTTTTACGATTTAAGCTTTTACTTTCCTGAAACTAATAAAGATGCATGTGACAAAAAGCAAAGCGAATTACAGAAATTCAATGTTACAGAAGTCTTTTTTTTTAACAATGATAAAAATTAATCATGATAATAGCCACTAATGCCCATCGGGTTGTTGGTTCAATTCCTGAATCTTGGTGGGAATAAGGCTCTTGTGCTCAACTGCTCCTGGAGCTGCTCAGTGTCAGGGCATCAGGTTGTTCCGGCCAGTGTTGTACTGTTATCAAGTGTTCATATTATGCATTTATAAAACATACAACCATTTATTTTACAATAACTCCAAAATTAGCTACAACTGAAAAAAGTGACACCTACGTTTGGTAAACCAGATTTTGGCACCAAAATCAAAAGAGCATCAACCACTGAGTGAACAACACAAGGAATTTAACTGAGCATTCAGTGCTTTTGGTTGGTTTTCAAAACGTTTCGCAGTTTGGTCCCCAAAATAAATCCAATTCTGTAAAAGAATCATGACGAGAGAAGAGGAGGGAGGATTAATGGAGAGGAAGCAGCGAGACAAGCTGAAATAAGCTGAATGTTTGTCTTGACTCTCAGAGGATCTGATCTTTCTGACCGAACTACTGGAGAGGAGAGGACAAAAGGGGACTGATATTAATTTAAGCAGGAAGAAAGTGACGTGTGTGTGTTTGTGTGTGACACAGACGAGTATATGAAAAGAACATATGGAAAAAAGCAGGATCCTTGCCTCTGCTACTGGGCTTCCTCCACCGTCTGCCAGCGAGGACAAATAATGCAATGGACATTTGTGTACAACTTCAAGTGTGTGTATAAGTGTGTGTGTGTGTGTGTGTGTGTGTGTGTGTGTGTGTGTATGTGTGTGTTTGCATTGTGTGAATGACCAAATGCGTCTTCAAGTTTTAAACATGCATGTGTTCCTTTCTCTGTGTGTGCAACTGTGTGCGTGCGTGCGTACCACTGAATGTTAAAAAAGCTTGTGTGTGTGTGGTTGTGTGTGGTTGTGTATATGTGTGTGTGCGCATTTGCTTTAGACAGTGAGCCAAGGCCATGATGAATCTTGCCTTCCCCTTCAGCAAGACAAGAGGAGGACAGACAGACACTGAGGGTGATCCACTCCTTTATCTTTTTTTTTCTCCTTCTCCACTTCAACCTACATTTTCTCACTTTTCACTTTTTCTCTATACAGAGGAGGAAAAGAAGGAGGGAGGAGAGGAAGAGGAGGAGAGGTGAGTATATCAGTTTTATTACTGTGTGTTTGTACAGGAACGACTGCGGCTAATTAATGTCTGGGAAACACTATTACAAGCTCCTGCAGTTTTATGTTCTGCCTTCTTTCTCTCTCTCCCTCTCAATCTCTCTCTCTCTACCTCATCTCCATCCTGCTCTCCCTCTCATCCACCGCTCGCCCTCTTCTTCTTTTTTTCCCCCTGATGGATGGCAGGCAGACAGATGGAAAAGGATCATTATAAAAAAGGATGACAGGACCAGGTAGGCAGGCGGAAAGTCAGGACACGTAGAGGGCAGACGGCGAGTAGTCACCGTTTCCAAACTGTCGGACAAATTTGTCATGTTAAAAAAATAAGGTGCTTTTGCCTCCGAAAAACACAGAGTCCTTCAAGAGCTGATTAGATTTGAGTAACCTGGTTATCTTCTGCAGTCACTAAATGTCGTTTATATTTCATGCAAAGAAATAAATGAAGAGAAGCACTTGGCTGTATTTTAAAGGAAAAACTATGAAGAGTTATTTACGGGAGTGTGACAGTACAAATGTCATTTCTGGCTGATTTTGCCTGACAGAGCCTGAAGCAGCCAAGGAAACTCTTTCAGTAATTACTCAAAAGAAAAGCATTTCTCTTTCCATTTATCACAATTTACTTATTGCTGGAAAGATCCTCTGCATCCATCAACTGTAATAACTTTGTTTCCAGGACATCTGATTGAATTTTGCCATTTCCACACAGCTTTCCAAAATTTTATAAATCATAATTTGCAAATGAAAATATTGAGTGGATGCCCGACTCCCATAAAAGAAGGAATGACACAGTAAATTTGCAGCAGACAGACAGAAAATCCCCTTCAGCGCGTGATTACTTCAAATGTCATCTTCATCGTCCATTGTGTTCTGCTGCTCGTGGCCATTTCAGTCGGTTGCTCATCAGGTTTGTTTATGCATTCCCTTTTATTTTTCTGCTGCAACGCGGTGAAAACACCTAATTATTTCCTACAAACGCCGCAGAGAGGGTAGCTCAAAGGCAATCGCTTAATTTACTCCTTCTGCAATTATCTACAAACCAGAGACAGTGCCAGCATCTGCCGCTCGCTTTTTCTGCAACTTCTGAAAAAAAGGCTGGATCTTCCAACAACATCGACGAAAACTTTCGCTTCAAATCATGATTCAGCAACAATCAAGGTATTTGTTGTTTCTGTCTGGGGAGATCCTGAACTGCATCATTTCCCCAAATGCTATAAATGTTGCGCTCATTTGCATTTCAATCACTCAAGGTACATTTTTTGTTCTGTCATCAGTTTGGGTTTTGCTTCACATGCAGTGCAGAGAGTGATCAATGACCTCTGGTTGGAAGTGAGCAGATGAGATTCAGCTGCTCAGCCGAGGTTCCATGGAAACTGTAGGTGGACATTACTGTAAGAGGCAGGAAAACACACAAACACACACACAAACACACACACACACACTCTCTCTCTTTCTCTCTCTTTATCTCACACACAAGTAGCCAGGGTCAAACAAACGTAAACAATCATACACACACACGTAGACACACAAACACTTCCACACACTTTCCTCTGGCCAGTCAGGCAGTAGATCAGTATGCTGTGTGGAGTTATGGGCTGTATGCATGCAGAGCTCTCATTAAGTCCAATCTAGATCTGGACTGATGACATGAGGAGGGGCCACAGCACGTGTGTGTGCGTGCGTGTGCTGGCAGGGGGCAGGCGGACAGGTATTAATACTCACACTTAAAAACAGGCTTAAGGAGAGCTTTGTGTTTAAGAAGTCCTGTGTGACTAATTCTACACTGTCAGAAAAACTACCAGCAGCACTAACACTACCTCACTGCCACCACCAGAGCTGCTACTATTCCTGTCAGTCCCCGGATACATTCTGAGAGGGGCTTCATGCAGCTTTTTATCTGATGAGGCTGAATCATCAGGAATCAAACTGAATTGAAGTGAATCAAATATATTGATTTTAAGGGTATTTTCACACCTGAAAGAGTTCCATTGTTTCCACAGTTAGTTGAATGACTTTTGTATGACATGCAGGATGAGCGTGCGTCAGTGTGAGGTCAGGAAAATAATTGAGGTCCGTTGGTCTGGACCATGGTCAGAGGCACCTATCACAGCTTTTATTTAGCTGAAGGCTAAACTGAAAAGTCCAAAGCTCTGGACAAAATCAGGTAGTTGTGAAAGCGCCTTTAGTAAATTGAAAATCAAATATATTTGGGAAACCAATGCTGTTATCCAACCACATGCAAACCTGCATATTGGTCCAAACAAATATAACAAAATGGATAAATGCACCAAATATGCTTCATGAGACTTTTAAAAATCTAGTTTAACATTGCTAATACATATCCTCTGTCTCCACCCAACTACTATTTAACCTATAGTGTTTTTGTAGTTATTTCTGCCACCACTGCTGCTTCTGTCAATAGTAACACTTCATCCAGCCACAAATACTTTGCCTATAATGACAATACAACTTTAACTTCTACTCCTGCTGCTGTAAATATTATAAATAGGTCAAATGACGTTTCTGAAACATTCACTACTACAGCTGGGTCAAATTCTGCAGTGATTGCACTTCTACAGCAGAAATGAGTCACAAATAAACTAGAGCCTGCTATCACTCAGTAACAATCAAGTTGTTTTATAAAGCTTCTCCCAGCTCGGATTCAGCTTGTTTGTGTAATGTTTGAGACTGTTTTGTGTTTTGACGACTATCTGACCATCCGTGGAGCGGTGATATATTAGTACTATCTGAGCCAAACAGAACAGAAACCACTGAGGATGAAAGTGGACATTGCAAACCAGCCAGCCAGCCAGCCAACACACACACACACACACACACACACACACACACACACAAACAAACAAACAAACACGCCCATGCACAAAAGCTGCATCTTCACACTGACGCCAATTTAGAAAACACAGGTTTAAATACACAAAAAGAAAAATAACACAACTAAATGTACATGCAAAGGGGACGCAAACACACACATGCACACCAGTATATAATTTACTTGCACACACTCACACAGGTGCACACACAGCTTCCCGCCCACTCAACAGACCTTGTTATTATGATGCTGCTGAGCCCGTTTCATTGACGCACAGTGACAAAGTGCTTCAGGAGCTTTTTAAAGGCCAGCTGATATCACACGCACCTTCGTTTGACTCGCTGCTGTTTATCTTAAAAAACAATCAGCTTTGTTCGTGGATGACTTTGAAAAGGATGGGGGCGCTGGCAAAAAAGAAAAAGAGAGGGAGAGCGAGGAAGCTTCTGTCTTTCCCTTTTCATGCCGCTGTTATTATTAGACTGTGAAATTCTGAAACAGCCGCCTTCACTGTGATTATGGACGCGATAGTTATCAGCCTCCCCATAAGGTGCAAAAGGACCAATAAGGGCAGCGTGAGTTCAGCTAAATTTACTGAATGTACAATGACAAAGTCACATTGGAGCAACATCTGACTAAATCAAGCATCACACAGCAAATCTGGTACAATAGTTTTGTGTTGATTGCCAAAAGGTAACTCATAAGTCTCCACTCACAACCACATTTGCATAATTGTTATCAAATAGTGATAAACTTGTGAAAAGGAAAAGTGAGGATATTTTTAGATAGTGGCTGGTGTCTGGTTGTCATGGTGATGCTGCAAGCTTTCCACTAAAAAGACATCAGTCAGAAATAGTGACTGTCAGAGCAGGATGGAAAGATGTGACTGTTTTTTATTTCAATGCTGATTTATCTCAATCCTCAAGAATGTCCCACACATCTGTCAAATATGGACACCAGTAATTCAACTATTGACCTTTATCTGAATAGGACCTTATTTAGATTATAATGTTTCCATGAGTTGCTAATCAAATCTTCCATTTTTATTCCAGTTAACATGTCTACATAATGCCACTAATGTCAGAGCACTCCACATGTCTGAATTACTGCTGATTCCAAGAAAGACATTCAAATGCTACTTACATGTGAGTGTCTTATTCAGAGTATTGTATTAATCTGGTTAATATTAGAACATGAGTCATTGATGCCATTCAAAGTCAGTAAACATCTTCACATGAAGCGTCTCCTGTAGACAGCAGAGACACTGAATAATTCAAGCATTCGAAGTGATGAAATACAGAACAGAATCCATGATCATGTTTTATTCTCCAAGAGGACCTACAACACAAGATGTTTTAAAACCTTGAACAGAGCAGAAAATACCTGAAAAAGCACCATGCACAACAAAAGCCAGAGTTCTCTTCTAGCTTATTTCCATCTTCAGTCCCCCCAACCAAGAAAATATAAATGTAGCATTTAACAGCAACAACTGACCAAATATATGAACAATTCATTTCATATAAAGTAGACAACATAGTCTCTAGTCACATATTTCTACAGTTAAAGGACAATCACATGAGTGAATTTATCTTGGACCATGTTTTATGTGCTGGAGTTGAATATTTTTTAGTTTGAGTTGAATATTTTTCCTGAAGAGATGAATTCGAGCATTTGTTTTTTAAAATTTGGGAAGAGAAAGAATTTTGGAAAGTTGAGTTATACATGTAGTAGGAGCGTGGGATTTTTACATCGAAATACAGTTGATCCTGATCCTGCTGAGTGAACAGTGAAGACCTCAGACACCCGCTTCAAATGGGTTCAAGCAATAATGATTTGATATTTTGACTTAACAGACTGATAAAGATCGGGAAAAAATGAGCACATCTACACAAACCTGCAGAAGAGATAAGAGGAGAAAAGAAACTCAGAGGTAAGGAGGAGAGGAGAGAAGAGGGGAGGAGAGGAGAAAAAGAAAGAAGTGAGAGGAAAAAGAGTTTTATTCTCCTCCAGGCATCATGGCTACCTGGCTCTTCACAGTGCGTCATGGCAGATGTCGACTCTTGGAGAGCGGAGGCTAATTTTAGCAGCCACATCAGAGAACAGGGACGGGCTCTAATGATTGGCTGCTTGGAAGGTCCACAGGACTCAGAAATGAATGTGTGCGTGTGTGTGTGTGTGTGTGTGTGTGTGTGTGTGTGTGTGTGTGTGTGTGTGTGTGTGTGTGTGTGTGTGTGTTGCGCACATGCATGCATGTGAGTGTGCTGAGTGGGTGATTAAGAGTGAGAAAAAGACAGAGAGGGGTTGATGAGAGAATGACTGAATGTAAGAGAGAGAGCAAGTGTGTGTGTGTGTGTGTGTGTGTGTGTGTGTGTGTGTGTGTGTGTGTGTGTGTGTGTGTGTGTGTGCGTTTAAAACAGAGAGCGAGCGAGCGAGTTCAGTGTTAGTACAGTGACTCAGTGATTTCAACAGAAACACACACCACCACACTCGAACACACCTTCTCTACCATGCACCAAGAATCTTACAGCCTTAAAGCCTTTATTAAACTACAAACTTTACACTGCAACACATGCACACGTAGCCCACCTGGTGTGATACATGACCTTCCTCCAGTATTGTATTCATGGGGGCTCTTTTTCACAAGGATGAACTAAACCAGAAAGATTCTCAGTGGACTGCACACCTCCAAGGCCAAACAGTCCTTAACGTCTGTCTGGCTCTTATAGAGAAAAATCGGAGGCAACTTCTACAAACTCATTGATCTCAACAACATAAACTTGTCTGGCTATTTATGTCAAGATCCACATATTCTTCCCTTAGAAATTCAAAAAGATAACGAAAGATCTTATAGTTTTTACCATCCTCTGCAGACAGGAGGATACTGAATGTGTGTCTTCCCCCTTGTGGGATGAAGTTATTCATCTGGAGATAGTCACCTTCTCCTTTCCTGTTCTTAAATTCCTCCAGCGATGTACTCTTTGGTGTCTTTGCTGGCTCTGACATGATGTACAAATGCGAGAGTACTGAGTTAGCCTTTTCTTTAAGCTAGCTGCTAATTTTGACGACATTTGCTGTAAGGCATGTTGCAAATTTTCCTGCACAACACATCAAAGTTATGATTTAAGGTGTTCTGGCTGCGCTGTGGTAATAGCTTTTTTCTACCTCTCTATAAATTTGTATACCATCAAAGTGATTTTAAAGCCCTTAAAGGCTTGGGAACAGTAGGATCCCAAAGGAAGAACTTTAAAGTGTGGTTGGGGAGAGGGACATCTGGAACACCCTACTTCGCCAAATACCTCCATGACCCAAGCCCAGATAATCGAAAGACAATGAATGGATGGATGGAAGGAGGGGTCAGCACCAAAACTGAATGGACTCTTCTCTATTCCAACTACTGGCTACTAAAATATTGACATATCCCCACAATGGTCTAAGATCATATTAGGAAAAACTTAACATTTACGCCTCAGAAAATATATCATTTTGTTACACCCACTTCTGAATCACCACACTGCACTTTACCATCTTCTTCATGTTTGTTTTCAACAACTGCAGCAGTCATGTTTTTCTTTATCATGACTCCCCAGGCCTCTGAAAAATGGCCGCCTCTCTCCCATTTATTTTTCCCCTCAAACAGCTGGACAGAGAGGAGGAGAGAGGGAGGAACGCTGAGTGCAAGAAATGGGCATAGACATGCAGTATCTTTAACAGACAAGCAGCATGGAATAGGAAGAAAAGACAACGGGAAGAAGAGAAAACATTTGGCTCGTCTGACACCTCTCAAAATGTACCGTTCGAGTGAAGAGGGGGACAGAGAGGAGATAAAGACGGGATGTGAATGAGAAGAGAGCAAGTACAGAAGCTGAAAGAAGAAGGGATGCTGGAGAGAGAGAAATGCAAGAGCAAATTCAACTGGCTGGCATCTACTCCTGATGTTCTTCCAGGAGAGGCACTTTAAGAACTCATATTTCTCCTCCATATTTCTCTCAGAAAAACATGCAAAACAAAAGAAAAGACGAAGAAGGAAGAAATATATATGATTCTGGTTTCTAGCAGAGAAACTGTCCCGTATCTGACAAGAAACTGTCCAGAGAACATAAACAAGAGGGGATCAGCACATACCTCAGGTAGTCTGACAATAAATATCCATGGCATTTTACAAAACTTGCAGTCTCTACCCAAGTTCAGTAAAGCATTTACTCTTACTGTTCGTTGCCCTGGGACACTTACTTTCAGACAACAGCAACTACCTAATATTTCAAATCAAATTATAGAAAACATGGCTGCACGAAAAGATACAAACACTTAGCATCCATGCTGCTAAACTTCAAATCAATAACATCTCTAAAATCAAATAAACACTACTTTAAAAAGTCAGGCTACATCTCTGTGCAAGTTTTGGAAAAACCCAATATCACTGAATGAATGAAAATAAAAATAAGTTTAGTTTAAATGCAATAAATTAAAAACTTCTATGCTTCTGAAACTGAATAAAAACATGCAGTAACATTAAGACAAAAATTATACACAATTCATATAAAAAACTAAATCTAAAGCAGTACCAAAGCAGTTATAATGATGCAAACTCTTTGACAACCCACCTGTGATGTCAGCGCTCAAACCGTGAAATGCATTTCCGACATTTATTTAACTCTTTTCTCCCCATTAATGGCGTCAGACGTGGTTCTACTGGCAGCTTGTTCTTTGTGTGAGCGCTGCAGAACAGACACCATGCAGGGCAACAAGAGCACAGGCCCGAAGAAACCTTTCAGTGCACTCACGACACCCTGCTTCAGCTCAGGACGGATGAGAGGGAAAAGAGGCATAAAGGCAACAGTGGAGGGAGTCGTTATTATGCGGAAACATTATGTCATGCTAAAGTGAACCACTTGCACTGACAGCCTTTACCGGCTCGACACTTTTCAAACAACACAAAGGATTTGATAGGAACGTGAAAAGGATTTCCTTCCGACAGTTCCCTCTCTTCCCTTAGAGCTGAAATTTTCACATCCGTAGCTATTAGCTTAGCTTCATACTTCCGCGCTCTGAAAAGGCACTCAGCCTACAATTTATGCCCCTCATTAGCGTGAGACGAGACAGTGAAAAGGTCCTTTTGAGATTTCCCTGAACGCCAGCTCCTCATCACAAGCCCTGGCCTGAATGATGCGTGGAAAGCGGTGGTGCTCCCCTCCACGCCAAGGGCAGGCCGAGTGCCAAGGCTTCACTCAAAGGTCACGCAATTAAGCTTTGTTCCCGATTCAATAAGGCTTTGACTGACTGACTGTGCTCCTCCGTTTGAGCAGATGTGATTTTTGGACTCTGGCAAGCTAGAACCCGTGCCCTTGCTTCTTGTTCACAGTCAAAGAAGTGAGTCAGAGTTAGACAAAAGAATTTCAAAGAAAAAATAAAGGTAGAAAAGATTATCCATGTAGCTCATCTACAAATATCATTCCGGGATCAATATTCAGGACATAAAGTATCTTAGAGGTTAATAAGGAAGTTAGATTTTGAGCTACAGGCTGTCAGAGAGGCACTTCTCCTCAAATGTCCTTGAGCAAGGCATTTAACCTCCAATCTTCTTCAGTGAAGCAATTAAATATGTCAAACGTGAAAGATGGTCACTGTCCTGGGCAGCTTGCGCATGCTAAATCATGTTATAGATGGATGAAGAGCATAGCATTTCAGATATTAAAAGGTGTAACAGAGAAAAACTCCCACATTTTCGTACAAAAACACATGACAACCTGCTTGAACATGAGGCATTTAGCCCCCAGACCGCTCCAGCAGACCTGCTCAATAGATGCTGTGCTTTTACTCTGCAGTTCCCAGGTGTGAGCGTGTGTAAAAATGTGAATTTGAGGCAAGATGATTCAGAGAGAGGGCAAACATGCTCAGCAAACCTCCCCTCAATAAATGACTGTTAAAAAAACTGGGTCACTGACAAGAAAGAGTGAAGGAGACTTAAGACGCAGGAGGGATAAGCCAATTTCCCCCCACAGAGGCTGATGCAAATATCATTCTTGCGTGTGGCAGGCTCCGGCACATGATCTGGTAAAATGGCAAGCAGAGGCTGTGGGGAGATGTGACCCAGTTTTTGAGATGCGTGGCTGAAGAAAAAAAAACAAACAACCAAAACAACTACATGATTAATGCTGCTCCGCCCCGTCTGCGTCTGCTGCAACTTGAGTCAGTTGTCGTGAATTTCATCTGTAGAGCTGACTAAATGGAAGTCTGTCTGTCGCTGCAGGTTCAGAAGCTCAGCAGCTTTGCATCAAGAAGAGATTTCAAGCAAAAAACATCAAAAAAGACAGAATACGGCAGATCAACAGTCTGAATATCAAACTGTCTGATCTGTAGCTCGTTTGAATCGACCTGCAGTGTCAGCTGGAGGGTTTCTGCCACATACAACTATATTTTCAGTCAGTTTTTATTTACTCTTGTAAACTGCTCTGATGTTCCATCATCCACCCATTAGATGCCGTGTTAAGCCCAAATTAAATAGTACAGCTGCTTTCAGACATGCACTGGCCTCCAGAAATTTTCCAGAGGGGCAGTATGTGAGAACACAAATGAATCCATATATTTTCTTGATCTTGTCTTGCCAGCCCAGAGTGAAATATCTGGAGATTGTCCGAGTGAGCGTGAGAATAGAGGAAAATTCACAGCGAGTGAATTGGCATGTCGATGACGTTTCTAACATACGGACATGAAACTGGAGGAATATCTCCGGATGAAAAAGAGGTGTCATACACGTAGAGCGAAAACAGATGTCAACTTGGAAAGCCAAAAAGATTCAAGAGTTTTTAGTGATAAGGTCCAACACTGTGTTGATGTGTTGTGAAGAAAAACTTGGAATTTATACATCAAGTCCCGCCTCCTGCATGATTTACACTGGCGCCACCCCCTCGCCTGAATAATCCAAACACTTTCCTGTTCGTGACACGTGATCGTGTCTGACTGTTAAAATCTCCTGTTCTTCGTATGTGAAAGACAAACTCCCAAAAATGTCCAAACCCATTGTCCATATATTCTCAGGAGCTCATATCTGAAAACGGTTGAAGATGAGTGATAGTTGTTGGTCTGCAGAGTCTTGTGAGCTAAGTCCATATTAACACCCACTCTAACACTTAAACAGTTCTGAGGCGTCTGAAGTAACCACCAGTCATTAAAGCATCAATTTCTAACAGGAATAAATCCACTGTCAGACTCTTGCAGTGTAAATAATCAGTCTGTGATTCTCAGTCATTTACAATACAGTACTTCACTTTTTCAACCCTAGGTCTCACCTGCTCCTACTACAGGCTTTTCTGACTTTCACCGCTGAATGTCAAAGTTCATGGTCCAGATAGATGCGTTGTGGCTTTTGCTTAACAGTCTTTAGCTTTGCAGTCGACCACCATTAAAATCTGAGTGGCTCTTTCTTCAGAATCAAAAGTTACGGGTTAGGGGTTAGTATAAAGTATTTTCTTTCTAATGAAACTAAAGTATAACTTGCTCCATGTTCCTTATTTAACACAGGCACCACAGGACTTCTAATATCCCTCCTCTAAAATGACACATAGACTAAAATAACCACTTATTACTACTTTATTGTTTATCTTTGAGTGACTCTAATACTCTGTCGTACCGAGTGGTTGTATGTAGACGTTATTTCAATGTGAAGAAAATCATATCTAAGAGTTCTAGGATAATCTTCCATCAAAGTCATGTGTTGCACGGTGTTTCAGAACTTCTCGATTTGCCACCGTCCTTGAAAACTGTGTGTGTGTGTGTGTGTGTGTGTGTGTGTGTGTGTGTGTGTGTGTGTGTGTGTGTGTGTGTGTGTGTGTGTGTGTGTGTGTGTGTGTTTGTGTGTCAGCAGCAGGGGCATGCAGAGTTGGCTGCTTTTGGGAGGTGATAATGACACAAAAACACTTTGAACAGCACAGATACTGAAACCTGCACAGATGAAACAACCACTCTGAAGCACAGTAAAGAAAAACAAGAGCGATGTGGAAAAAGTGTTTCTGTGCAACAGTTTTAATATTCCAGAGCTTTACTCTTTGGTGTCCCTCAATTAACAGCGTCCTTTCCTGATGATCTCACTCTTTTCATTTCTGTCACACACTGCGACGCTCTTTTTTTCCCCCCTCTTTCTCAATTTATTTCTCACATGCACCATTCGCCTGCCATCTCCATTTCTCCTGTGGATTTCCTCAGCCCACAAGGTACAGTATCCAATGCTTTGATGTGCAGCCATGAACCAGTCACACATGACTGCAAATACAGTATGTGGAAATATGCAAATGTGGAAATATGGGCGTTCTACCCATGAAATACAAACACTGACACACATATACTCACAGACAGGTGATGACTAACCAGAAAACAAACACACAAATGATGAAGAGCAATGATACACGCAGACAGGAATAAGAAATAAATGTTCATGGGTACACAATTATTAATTTCCCTCTGTAGTCAACACACACACACATGCACGCAGGCGGCATCTGATTTATGTTTTTCCCAAGAAGTTTTCTGGCCAGTGAGTCGACCACAAACATCAGAGCTCATAGACAGAGGATGACAAGTGAAACATTTTAGGCCACAACTAAATTACATCACTCATGAACATTTAACAACTTTCATTAGTTTGTTTTCTTGATTACAGATGTTTTACTAAAAAGACACAATACTAAGATCTAACTGTTTTTCACCAGAGTGCAGAAAGTAAAACATCTATATCTTACATAGAATATGAGAATGTGATCGTGTGACCATCAGTGGAATCCATTTACAGGTGAACCAGGTGAGCCCTCTCTGCAGGTGCACTGGACTGTTGTGTAATTAAAGGGCGAAACAATGACTTTATGTATCTTTCATACTCCTGGGTAAGAGTTTTATCAGTAATCAATCATCTTAAAGAGCAGGAATCACTGATATGTTAATAAAACAAAGAAGCTGTTTCATGTTAAACTGCTTTGGTTTGATTGTTCTTTAGGTTGAACCACACGAGTTTGAGGTTTATAAGGAAACATGATTTAAATGGAGGCCATGTGTTCATGAAACTACTACTTAAGGAAAGGACACAATCACCTAAACTCTGGTATTTGATGTACATTTACCAATTCATCATTTCTTCCACCCCCCCATTTATATTAATATAATCATCATTTATTCTTCCATCTATGTTTTTTCACTTCTTCACCCATCTTTATTGATGCACCCGTTTCTGTAAATCTACATTCATCACCACCTGCAGACATCATTCCGTACCATCACTGCTCCCTAAACCATATTCTCACCATCTCTGCTGAAATATCCTGTTTTCAACGAGCTTCACAATGCCCTTTTTGTTTGGCTTCTTCTGTTCAGAATTGAGCACCTGGCAGGTGAGCAAGAGGAGCAATACTGACAGTTTAATAAAAATTGTTGGTTTGCTCTGTGTGTGTGTGTGTGTGTGTGTGTGTGTGTGTGTGTGTGTGTGTGTGTGTGTGTGTGTGTGTGTGTGTGTGTGTGTGCATGCACATATCTAGCTGTTTGCATCTAGTTGCCATGGAACTTCACAGCTGTTTCTAGCAAACCCTAATGAGCTACAGCAGCTGCTAGTCTGCTAGGACACACACACACACACACACACACACACACACACACACACACACACACACACTTATATCTGTACACATGATTACTTAAGGATGAGAGCTTGAAATTTCCTGCATGGACGCTGGCACTAAAGAAACAAGTTTCCACACAGCAGAGGGTATCGTCGCTTTGACAGTGATCCGCCTATAACATCTGCACATCTGGATGAAAACCCAGCTGCCTGGGAACAATGACTCTCAGCTTCACATAAAAGTTGTTAAAACCACTTGAGAATGGTTCACAGAACTCGCCAATGTCCCGAGGAAATTTTCCAGTGTCTTAATTTGATTGCAATATTCCTCTGACAACTGCGAGCAATAAGGCAGAAGACGATCAGGAGCCAGTCGACAACCTTCCTTCAGTTGGCTGCTGTTCTGAAGTTTGGCACTGAATTCTGGCTTTTGAAAAAACAGAAGTGAATGGGAAAGCCTGGGAACCAACTGTAACCAGGCTTACTTTAAAAACAACTCCATCTTCTACAGATTATACAGATAGCCACTGATATCATCCAGAGTTAAACCCATTCATAAAGGTATTATTTTGTCAGATTGATTCTATATTTTCTTGACCAATATATATACATAAAATATAAAGATAAACGTGGTTACAAACAAGAATAATGAAAAACGTCCTTGTTATTGAAGATGTAAACATAACACAATTAGAATGGTTCTCAGTAGAGCGCACGTCTCCTCCAAGCCCACCAACATTCCCCTAAATTCAATCAAGCTGGATGAAATTGCATAAACTCATAGAAATCAAACAGATCTCTTCATTATTACTTGAGAAATGAACAAAAATGTTGCAGCATCTGCCAATGTTAAAGAGTGGGAAAGAAAATCCATAGACAATAACTACACAACAACTCACTTCCACTGAGTCAAAGCTGAATAAACACTGTGTACATGACAAAATGGACTAAAAACCAACACAACATGCACATTGCGATGTTTTTTCATTCATCTGTGTAGGTTTCTGGTTTACTTTTCCAGGCCCTGCAGCTGCACCTCTCTTACACACTACATGCACACTTGACTTGCACCTTCACGCACACATACAGTTACATTCTGTACACAATGATGCTACAGATAGTGTTTCACACCTGCTCAGCCATCATCTTCTTTGGCAACCCCCGTCAATACCACTTCCTTCCTCCCATGGTGCATTGTGTGTGGCTCCCAATAACACTTCTTCAGCGACTTCCTCTTCTATGCTTCATCACAATTAAGATCCTCACTTATTAAGATACTTGTGTTTTTCAACAACAGAACAGAAATGATTGGGACAGCGAGATGCCTTAAACTAGTAACTATCACTGTGATTTCATGTCAGTGTGGGTTCTATTATTCAGGGATTTCAGCAAATGAACACAATACACTATGGCTTAGAAGATTCAGACTTTGCTAGTCAAGGGAGAATTTCTACAACTAAAAACCACTATTATCGAAAGCCAGTGGTAAAGACTGACTTGCTTCAACACCATTTAAATGGTAAAAAAAAAAAATTATTTCTCAGTCTGAAGCAGATAAAACCATAAAGGAAGAAACCAAGAGAGCTTGAATCTTCAGCTTTTATTGTAAATCATTGCTTTTGCCGCAATGTTCATTAACATAAAAAAAATCATATAATTGAAATGAAAGTCATATTTGGTTTCCAAGGCAAAAACAATGATTTGCAAAAAAATTCTCTAAATGTTTTGGTTCTCAAATGGTTTTATTTCATGTTTCCACCTGATTCAGAGGCAGAGAAATTAAAGAAAATTGTAAACATCAAATGCTTCAGGGTCAGAGTCCATTTTCAAACAATGCTTACGTTTTCAACAGTTGTTTAGAGGATGCCTTTGGTCTTGATGGTGGTGACGCAGTTAATGCACTTGCTGTACATGACTGTGCATTCACTTGCTTTTTCTGTTTTCTTTCCTCTTTTTTATGGTTCTCAACTGCGGCCCATATACTCATCAACCACAAAAACAAATATGTGCTCTATGCATGTGCACTGCATGTCATCATGACTTCCTGTTTGTGTACAGAACATTTTTCAATCTCCCAAATCTCAGTTCTCATCTGAAATGAGATAAAAGCGGCTTTACAAAAAAGGAAGCGTTTGACCATGTCCTTCCTCCGCTAAGTTAAGCCCTTAAACCACTTCTAAGAAAAGTCAGAGCTGGAGTGAAAGACCCGCAGCGACACATTTTTAGAAGAGAGCTACATTGTCATTACAAGTCCACAGTGTTTACCATTCGCCACACCTCCATTTAGCAAGGGCGAGAATCATTCCATAAACTTGTGACCCACTGTTCAATCACGGATGATTTTTTACAGTGTTAAATATTACCCTCTTTGACTTTCCTTTGGTTTTTGTTTCCAATTTTGACTTTCAGTGATGTTTGGCTGCTAATGTCCAATTCTGTAAACTTTACTTCAAATACTCTACAAGATCTGCCATCAATGAAATCAGTCAATAAATGGTAATATTATGGATTCATGGGTGAGTGTGTGTGGAAATCCTGCGAACCAGACCATCAGCCAAGTTAAAGACCTGCTGAAATTTTTACAGAGCAGTGTGAAGGAATCAACCAATGAAACCTGTGGACTACTATTCTTGCTGATCAACTAGTTCAACACTAAATGCCACATGTAAATGTGACATTTAACATTTGTCATTGTTTCTCTATCTTATCTGTTGAATTTATCTACTGCTTAGATACGAAGAAAGACCTGTTTTTCCCTTTTTAATCGGTCAGGTCAAACTAAGACTGCACAAACAGCTCCAGCTAAGTATTGTCTGTAAAAAACACATGGGTGACATTTAATCATAGCCTTTGTCCTGTAAAACTTACAAATTGCCTCAGGACACCTCACACACGGACGACACTTAGCAACACCTCTGGATGAAGTGCTGACACGTAGTCAATTGGTTTTTGATTTAACTGGTATTCTGGCTGAAGGACAGTTTCTGTGTCACTTCTACAACATGTTGACAGACGAGGAGTTGCCCTGAAGGAATATGAGCAGTTACTTAATTAACATACAAATAGACAAAGAGTCCTAACTACACATGGGGTTAAAAGTGCTTATACATGTCCCTCTCTCTGTTGCCCAGGGCCCACTGCCTCACAAATGAAGATGTGTCTGTCTTCTCCATGTCCCAAAGCCATTCATGAGCTCTCCAGTGTACACGTAGAAAATAATAGAATTAGTTGAGTCAAGAATTTAAAAAAGTTACTCAAATCCTGCCAACTGTCACACCTCCACACATGGTCAGTCACTGAAGCAAACACTCCTGTTCCAGTGTTAAAAATGTGGGTCAAACGCTGCCAACAAGCAATTTGTGTGAAGCCTCCAAACTGTGAAACAAGTGAACAAACTAAACTAAGCCAAGCTGCCAACCTGGAGAACCAATGCTCCAGTTATAGTCAAAAATAAAGTCCCCAGGAAACTGGAAACTTTAAAATCTGTCGCTTCTGTCCAGGAGCACTAAGACAAATGCCAGCCACCTTTGTATATTCAACGACTTAGAGCTTTTCCTGATACCAGTTCAAATGCAGCTCCAACACTGAACTTTTCTGTCAGATGTCATTCGCCCTGTTTTCTTTGCATGACCTTTCCCGTCACTCACTGCTTCCAGAAAAGCAGAAAAACATCATCCTTCACAGAAGAGCGGGGCACTACGGAGTGAGGCGAGGAGGCAGCTTCATGAAAGGGAACGTGGCCCCTGGCTTTTTCAGCTGAGGCCCGGGTCAGAGCGGAGAGCTACAGTAGTAATTACTGAGAGACTGATTGCTGACAGGACCTTCCAACAGCCTGTGGTTAAGTGGATGGAGCTGAGGGGGAGGAAGCTTCAAATGCACAGGAATGACAGACGCTCCGCTGATGACTTGTACTCCGGGGTGGTTCAGGGGCATGCATGCCATTTCGCTTTACTCATTCTCCTTTCAGAAGTTACATAAAACCAAATCATTTGAGCGTGTCTTACACTTATGAGACTTTTTGAAATTTTTTTGGAGGAAGGATCATAGTAGAAATGAGAGTAAATTACTCACTAAGATGGCATTCGTTCATTTTGTAGAAAGATCTTAGTTTTAAGTGTCTCATTAAACACCTTCAGAATTTGAGAAGTGTTTTTCGAGGCTGTTACCACCTGTCTTTTATTTATTTTAAATCAGCGCTGCTAATTTCTGAGACGATGTAATTTGTTCCAAGTTATTTTTGGAGTGAAACGCTTCAAAACAGCAAGTTGTCCTTAAACAGATTTGAAGCCACTTCACTGACAGAGTGGGAGGGATGTGTGATTGTGGCAGGCAAAGCATCGCCACAACTGGTACGGCGCACTGTTTTTCCAACTGCGTTATGCCCGCTTTTTCCCCAGGGTGGTCATTTGAGAGCCCCTGGGAACGTTCGTCATGACCATATGGATGTTCTAACCTGGTATTTTAGCAAACCAATCTGTCCCGTCCATCCGCCTGGTTGATTTAGCTGTTGTGACGGAGATGGCTGTATTTGCACTGGACAGTCTTTGTTCCAGTCAAACACTGATACATAGCTGCAGTGGCTGGAACGCTGCTTGATAGTCTTTAAACTAGGTAGAGAGTCAGTTTTGAGTTTCTCAATATCATCTTCTCAAGGACAGTGATTCTGTTTTTGCACATGTTGTGATAGGCAGGCTTTTATTATTTCAACCTAGTAGCAACTGAGCTACATTTCACAAACCAGGATCAAAGAAGACACAAAACATTTCAGCAAATTGGACAAGCAGAGAAAATGTTGGCATCTGACCAACGGCCACAACAAATATCTGTCAGCAGCCACACTGAAGTGGAGAAAAACTGTGAGCTTGTCATGGCCGAACAAGAGGCTGTGTTTCATTAAGCTCACTGTATCTGCCTGAGTCACTGACCCAAGCTGCCACAATAACTTACCTCTGATGGTTTCTTGTGCTGGTGGCGAACCCATGTGCTGCTGGTGCCCGTATTCTTGGATGACCTGGACCATGAGGTCACCTGACCTGGAACAATAAAAGTAGACCACAATGATCACTGCAATTTATACAAACAAATATCTTTTTACATTATGCTCGGTGTTCTTGCGTTTAGTGTCAAATTTGTCTAATCTGACCCTTTCTTCCACAAGCTCGTGCCACAGTTGTTCAGACAAAGTGTTTCAAATCTTCTGGAGCAGAACACAAAGAGAACGTAATCTGTGTTTAATTTGTCAAGAATGAGCATTCATGAGTGTAAATGCTGATTTGAAGTGAGGAAAATGAAGAACAGGGCTTTGGCTGGAGATCAAGACTTCTTGTACACGGCAAGCGCTCAAATTCACCACTTTATTGTCCCGTTGGAGGAATCTGTTTTGCAGAAAGGGTTTGCAGAATGAATATAAGAAGAACACTCTATCTTGGATTTGGTAAATCATTACAGAACAAAAAGCTGCTCATCAAGCTCAAGTTTTTAAATAAGCACATGGGTTAGTTTGAGCGTTAATAGAGAAGAAACCAAAAAACAACATCCGTGGCATTACAATCACTCCAAGTCAGACCTTTAATTGAAGCAGACTGATGATGATCTATTAAGGGGTGTAATAAGTAATGACAGTATAAATAGCCTCTAGTTAAGCAGTTAGTCCACTGTGGTCCTTTACAACCTCATTAATACAGAATTTAATGGCAATTAAACTGACAATGGCGCCAATATCCCACCCACTGCTTCAATCAGAGGCCCTGTATGTGTTTTTCTGTGCCCATGTATGTGAGTGATGCTATGGAGAGAAGAGCGGGAATGTGCGTAATATCATTCACGCTGTCATTCTATATTATTTTAAAACCTCTGCAGCAGATAAAGCCAAAAGCTCAATTCCATCTGTGCACTGTGAAGGAGGCGCCCATTAAAATTGCATCACATTCGTAATTAAATTACATCACAATGGCATAATGGAAAACAAATTTGCCAACACTGTGCAATATAGCACATTGTAACCATGACTGTGTGCGTGCAGGCTGCCTCCCACTCAACATATTTCCCTCGCCACCACAGGAGAACTGCCACCGCGCTAATTTTACTTGTGACGTCTGAACAACTAACAGCGCCGAGGGCAGAGCTGCTGTCAGGCTTGTCTTCGCAATTAACGAATCCCTCTCCCGACACACACACACACACAAACACACAGTATATAAGGCTGCTAACAAGTACATGTATTTGCGAGATATGAATGTTCATATTCACCCCAAATTTTGCCCAAAATCACTCACTCTCCATTTCATTTGTTGTACAGTTTTATATACTCACCATTACACACACATATAAACACACAAGTTCACTGCCACAGCATGACAGGAAATATGACTTGACAGCCATGAGTGGGTAACAATTCCAAATTATTCCTCCGCTCAGCTGCTCTCAGTTAGACCGGTAGCGGATTTTAAAAGACAGATATGATATATTACTAAAGATTTGAGGAGAAAAACCTGACCTCTATTCTGAGTGGTGTCCTCCAAAGTGTACCACCGTACAGACTGTAGTGGGATGATGTGTTGCAGACTCTCGTCGGTGCAATAACAAACACATCAAAATCCAAATGCTGACACAGTGAGAGTGGCGGTGGCATTTTTAAACACATCTCAATTTGTAAAGCTCAACACTGGGAGAGTTTGGAGTGATGTGTTAGACAGCAGCGCTCTGCACTGCCATCATCAAAACACCACAGAGACTCAAGACAATCTCTGCCAACAAGCTGTGTGT
This sequence comes from Paralichthys olivaceus, assembly GCF_024713975.1. Lineage (NCBI taxonomy): Eukaryota > Metazoa > Chordata > Actinopteri > Pleuronectiformes > Paralichthyidae > Paralichthys > Paralichthys olivaceus. The sequence continues at coordinate 10,466,808 of NC_091107.1, read as the reverse complement.
GTGTGTGTGTGTGTGTGGGTGCGTGCATGCATTCGGTAAAAAAATACTAGGACTGTGTGCTAATCCGCAGGACATTTATGAGTATTCTCAAGCATCTGCACTCCGCTCGTGTGTGTGTGTCTGTGTTCGTGTGTGTGTGTTATATCCACACGCCCCACGTGAGGCAGCTGCACCACCGCTGTGGCCAGATAACCAAACGGGTTGGAAGTTACCATTGCGGCCGTGTGTTAATTAAAAGCCCTGCTTGGTGCACGGCATCCAAAATTATCATGGGCATCCTTCAATTAGAAACCTGATAACCTCCAGTCAACAGATGCACTCGTAGCCCACACAGCACTGGCCAGGGGAAGCTAACGGCTAACTGCTAATTACATGACCGACAGTATGGCCTTCGGCACAGGGCGGCTCAGTCAGGTCTAAAAAAACAGGCTGTTCAAAGTGTTGTAAAATACTTTATACACGCAGACCTGTGACCAAGTAACAGTTAAGCGTGTGCGAGGTTGTTTCTACCTCTGGTGGCCCTGCTGCAGTAAACAGGGGCTTTTATTTCAAGTTTACATGACTGCAATTAAATTGAACTAGATCAAATTAGCTGAAAGTTTCTTCTCATTTTACTTCACTCTGTCTTATATAGGCTTTTTGTGTATATAAAAAGGCCTGTAAAGTTTAAAAGCCCAAAAGGAGCTCCTCTACCACACTGCTCCTGAAACTCCTCATCAGTAGTCCACACCATCAGAGGACGGTCACACATACAAAACAGTATCATCAACAAACCTTCACCTCCCATTCACATCCAATCTGTACAAGCGATGAGGTGAGTAAAACTTTTGCTTCCTGTGCAAATCTCAGGGTGGCATCGCATTGAGGTGAACTTTGGTGAACTTTGACCGGCTGCATTTCCTTTGCATGTGTGTGACCTGGCCCTCGTCATCTTGTATATTTGCATACATGACTCTGGGATAAGATCGTTTTCCGACTATCGTCTGAAAGTGGCTGACCAATCACAACAGACTGAGCTTTATTGGGAGAGGGGCCTTAAAGAGACTGTTAAAACATATGATATTTAAAAGAGCTGAGACATTCCACATCATGACAGCTTTAATTTGAGAAACGGATTTGACCCTGACAAAATAACATTGGGTTCAATTTGATTTTATAATGTCACAGTAGATTGAATTCTTTAACTATTCGAGGAAGAGAATAGCAGATGGAAATATTCTATTAAAACACTGCAAAAAACGTTTCAATGTTGAAATGTAACACTCGTTAATAAAGAGGCAGATTAAGCCACTGTGCTTTCGTTTTTTATTTTACACAACCAAACATAAAGTGAGGTCTACTCAACAGTTTGTTTTCCATCTCACTGATGTATTTCATTTCCTGTCTATGCTGACCTAACAGTGTCATGGGAACAGCCAAACAATTATATTTGCGTGTTATTGTAAAATGCAGGCCACAAAATGCCAAGTAATAGTCACGTTTAGCTGCCAAAAGCCAAGAAGTATGATTTTTAGAATTAATTCAAATCTGCTGGCTGTCTTCAGTGACTAAATCTTCAGGTTTTGATGAGAGTAATCATCTCCGAGAGCCAAGAGCACTTGTGTAGGAACACTGTGCTGCCGTTTAAAGACAGTTTATTATCAGATGATTTTCCAGCAGACACTGCCAGTGACGGTTATGTGTTAAACCGGCCAGATGTTCCCACCATCATGCGGTGTAGCTCTTAATGTCTGACTGTCAAGCTCAGTGGTTGTTTGAGTCTGGGTCATGACTGTGGGTATATCTGCAGATCCATCTGTCATCTCATATCTGTTTATTAGTCAGCATATTTACTGCATGCTAGAAAGGAAAGCACCCAAAATAGGTTTACTAAGAAAAGGCCACACTGAAAGAAAGATTTTGGATCCAGTGAATTTGCAGCCACAATCTGTGTGATATGAGCAGCTCATGAAGCGGTCACCTCTGAGACTGTGTCTGAGACTGCCACAATCCAAACATGGAGAGTTCAGTAAATAACAGTGTGACCTTCCTAAAGATTTACTCAGCTGCTACCGATAAAATCAATCTTCAGGTCTAATTGTTATATCAATAACGTAAGTGTTGAAGATACTTTATGGGAAAACTACATTTACTGCCCTGGGATTGCATGCCTCCAACAACCAGTGCAGTTTCATTCCACATATAAATAGTTTCCAGAGTCATATGAGATCCCGTTGACATTTGACCACTGAAATCTAATCAGTTGATCTTTGAGTCCAAGTGACAACTGGTCAAAATTTGAAGAAATGTCCTTAAGACAGATTTGAGATATCATGTTCAAGAGGCCAAAACGATATTTAGTGAGGCGACCAAAATCTAATCAGTTAACCCGTGAGTTTAAGTGAATATTTGTGCCCAATTTGCAATTATCTTGAGGCTTTCTCAAGATAATGCATTCACAAGGCAAAAAAGGTTCTTTAGGGGTCACAGTGAACTTGATCTTTGACCTACAAATTCTGACCATATCATTTTGGAGTTCACCTTTGACCACCAAACCCCAACTGGAAAACACAATGCCTCCGGGCAGTGGCTGTCACCAACATGGAAACATAAAAAATCTAGAGGGCTGATTGATCTATCGATGACATAAGAGTTGAACATATGGGAGATGATGAATATGTTCAACAAAACAACAAACAAACAACAGCAACAGGTGGAGACAATGTGTTCGACTGATGTTTGACTACAGAGCGAAAGTAAATGCAGCCAAACGCACACATTTTATATGTCTTAGCCAAAGAGAGCAGAGCGCGGCCGCAGTCTGTGGTGATTTCACAGAAACTCATCGTCAACTAACACACCACAACTCCACACCACCTGTTTGTTTTTACAATTTGAAAAAACGTAGATTCTGTGTCCATGCAGCTTCACTGATAAGACCGATTCTATGTGGTTTTGTACTTATTTTCATAATTAAACAGAAACTGGAGACAGATCACGGCTGCATATTCATTTTCATACTGTTTTCTGGAAGAGGAAGTCTTAATGAGCAGAGGAGACAATGACCGTGACACTGGTCGAAAGTCTATATGGAGAACAAATGAATATGTGAAATACCCTGACCATAAAATCTGTGAGTTCAATGTTCAGCAGCAGCACAAGAACTCACTTTACTGACACTTACCAGTTTCCCTCTCTCTTTAACACACACACACACACACTCCCTCCCTCCCTCCCTCACCCTGACTCTCTCCCCAACTTACTGTCTGTGGTGTCAGAGTCATTGCTGCTCGTTGAGTATTTTCTCCTCTTCTTCTCGCTCTCCATCTGTCAGGGAGGGAGGGAGGGTGGAATGGGGGCAAGAGAGAGAGGGAGAGAAAAATGACGAGTTAGAAGATGTTCACCATGAAAACACAAGTGTTAATGAAATAATGCGCTGATGGCACCAATCTGTCAGAGGTTCCAGCAGGCAGCCCGCCAGAATAAACTGAATTGATCGCCATTACATATTAACGCTTCAGACTCACAGGGAAGCTCACAACGATACAGTTGTTCTGTTCCTTCACATACAGTGGGAGTCCTTGTACAAGTCGAATGTGAACTCATCCTGCATTAGAGCTGTATTCACTGGAAGCTATTGTGCAAGTCCCCTTTTTATCCATCTGCTGCATTACTGTTGCTGCTTCGGTCTATTTTATAACAGACGACAAATGAATCAAACTCCAGCTTCTCTCAACCAGCTAATAACTCAGACACTGTTTGAAGCGCTAAGCAGCAAACAAAAGCGTTTTTTATAAAAAGGGACATAAAGAAATCTACTTGTAGGGCGAGGACATTTTTTTAATAGCCTCATTTCATTTATTTGCCATCTAATACTGAGAAAAACGGACAAAACTGCTTGTTCTACAATCCAGCTGAACTGTACAGAATTTAATTTGTGTAAACTGTGTGCAACGTTTTTTTCGTACAGGCTAAAGTGACTTGTAAAGTTTTCACTCACAAAAATACTTTTATGAAGAACAGAAATATAAACATTTGAGCTTATCTAAATGCTGTTTCATGAGGCAATGCATAACCTGAATTTGCATTTGACAATCAGGCACTGCTAAGTTCTTTATATTTTAATAATATAAAGAACTTGTACTGCCATTAATCATGATGAATGAAAGGTTGAATATAAATAAGTTATTGATTGTCTCCAATTATATAGGTTATAAATGTTATCGATACACGGTAGGTATTAGATCATGTCTATACAGTTTATAGGATGCAGAGATACATTAAAAAAGGCATTTTCAACAAAGCATGAATTCATATCCTGACTTCAGTGACTTCATGCACGACATCACTTATAATATGATAATTTATGATGGGGAATTTCCCCCATGTTTCCTCTTATCTGACAGTAACACGCAGAGAAACTTATTCATCACCAGAATGAACAGCAGAAGATTGTAAGGAAGCAAACATGGACGTAAACAAAGCAGTTATTTTCAAACTCTGCTTTGCAAATGTGTAATGAGAGAGTAATAAACATTAGATAGACTTTAAAATTACGCACTTTGCATTTTGATGAGCAAAACTGAATGCAAACGTAACACAGTTCAGTCAAAATAAAGCATCTACTGAATTGCCAGCCACATTTCTATGAATGAGACTCCATCAACGACCTTCTCAGGTGAAGAACATCAGGAGGTTAGGAGGATTTATAGAAAGTGATGCCTATTGAAAAGAAAATGTTTCTGAAGTAAGTTAAATGCCACGTGGAAAACCCCAAAACAGTAGTTCCTCACTTAACTTGCACTTAATTAAACTTTGTATTACACTTTTTTTCCCCCAAATGTGACAACGAGGTGTCTAGAAGTGTTGCACAGAGAATGCAATTTCACTTTGGTTCACAGACAGCAGAAAGCAAATTTTTATTGCGGAGGATGAGTTTCACTTCAGAGACAGAGAGAAGAGAGGAGGAAACTGACCGGAGAGGTGGGAAGCAAAGATGAGGAGCGGCTGTTTAGCATATAGATACCAAGAGAGTGTCTGATTCAATTTTGTGTCCAGAAAGGGATAGAGACAGTGAGACAGGGCAGTTGAGACTGAACAAACAAAGGAGATGTTAAGAGCAAAGAGCGGTCCAAGAACAAGTCAGAGAGACAAAGAGGGAACATCAGAAAAAGAGGACAGAGAGCGTCAGAGAGAAAAGGGTCGGAAATAAATCAAAGAGGAACTGTCAGGAAAAAGCTTGTTAGAAGGCACATATGGGACAAAAAACAGATTAGAGATGAGAAAGATGGACCTGGGTGAAGAGAAAGATGTAGAAACAGAGGCCTGACCGACTTATTTTCACATATGTTTGGAAAATAACACCATTACAATAATTGTTGCAATATCATTTTATCCCATAGCAATAAAACGTGAGTTCCGTATTGTTTTATTGAAGTCTTTGTCAATTTCTACCCATAAAGAATAATTCAAAACCCTGGCAAGGTGTTTAGAGATCAGCATCAGAAATGCCTCTGTCGAAAATGCCGGGTATCGGTGAGCACGTCGATCTATGTAGTGATCCGATACCTCGTCTTTAATAGCTTCACCTAGATAAAATGAATCGGTATTAAGGGAAAAATTGTATCAGAACATCTCTTCTCAACATCAGACTAAACTTGAAAAAAATAATGATTTGACATTCATCATCAAAAATTATTGGTATTGACTTATATGAACATTTTTATCAGGGTAAATATTTTGCCCATATTTTCACTCAAGAAAAAAAGACTAATCCGCACTTAAACGTACATAATATAACTTCAGCCACTAGGGGGTCTCTCAAAGGAAACAGGAATACCCTGATCATAACACAACTGAATAAACAGCCAGGAGCAATGACACACACCCGTTATCATGATCACCACAATTCTGGATTATGATTCAACATGGAACTAATCTTACTTGCAAAAACTTGGAGGTTTATTATAATAAAGTGCCCCTGAATAGGATTAAAGTAATAAAAAAAAAAACATGTCAAGGATGCAAAAAAGTGCAGCCTGAGGAAATGTTTAATCTCTTGTCCTGGTCGCTTGAGGGACAAACAAAGAAAAATATGTTGAGTGCGACTAAAAATAGGGAAAAGGAGGGTGAGAGTCTATCATGAGATTGTAAACCTAAAGACGCTGCAGCAGATAGAGTCAAAAAGTCAAAAGGAGGTTTGGGCGTACTGCTACACTGAGGTAGGAATTCCAGAAGAGGAGGTAGAGGAGGTGGGTTACAATCTTCAGCGTGGGGAACTGAGATTTATGTGGCCGTAAAACTGGGCTATTCCCTCGTATCTGGGGCTCTTCCAGTACCCCGGCCTTGGTGTGCTTGCCCCGCACACAGTTAACAACTCTGACATTTATGCTGACAGAACAACACAAGCGCTTCTTCGCCCTACCTCGCACTATTTCCATTCCCAAGTCCTGCCATCATACACTCTCAACTCTTTTCATCCTACCCCCATCCAGTCCTCCCCATCTTACACTAACAGGGACACAGAGAGTCCGTTGAATAAGGTTAAGTACATTATTGACTCTCTCTGCCTTGCTCGATTTTCTCTCTCTCTGTCTTTCTACCTCTTCCCATCTGTCTAGCTCTACCTCGTCGTCCTTCGAGGAGATTGGTTAAGTACATCATTGACTTCCTCCAGCTCTGTCTGTCTGACTTTAAGTCTGCACGCTTGGATCAGTCTCAGGGTTTCCCCTCGCCTATTAAACTCTGAGGCGACCCACTTAAACCACACTCAGGGTTAGTTTTTTTTGTTTAAGCAGCCCAGTCATTCTTATTCCTGACCACCCAAAGGAAAATGTGAACACAAAGTGAAAACTTGACATGACATCTTTTACGGATTCTTTACAGCAGTTTCCTGAATGAGTCTGTTAAAATAATTTCCAACAACAAAAGGGAGTTTTGTGGCAGAAACACAGGCGACGAAAACACAAGAAGCTTTGGTGTGTGATTCAACCGACTGAGCATAAAAATGTTCATCTGAAATATTCACTCAGGTGTCGGCCACAATAGTCTGTATTTATACCTGTGGCTGCAACTGCGGAGGGTTATTTCTCATGATTAGTTCAACAGAGCGGGAGCCCCATCCATCAACACGACATCGTTGATTTGTTGCATCAGATGTAAGAAACTCTCCTATCTTAAATCAGGTTTATGAAAACCATATATCACGACCTGTGAGGCATTTTAATGCTTCAGAAATGCCGTAAAAATGAATGCTTTAGTTTGTCAGACAAGCAATTTTAACTCCTCGAGATCCTCAGTGGCTGTGAGGGTAAGATTTGTCTCTTTTCTGCAACAGTGTTTCCTGGTTGCCTTACAAACGCCATCAAATATCTGAAAGAGCTTGAGGGTGGGAAACCTCTGGAGTCGCCGACAGACTGCACGACAGAGTTGCTGGTTGGTCAGGTGGTTGGTTGTGTGAAGTTGGAGGGAACAAGAGCATGAACTTCACACCAGTGTCAAGTCATTACAAGGAAAGTTTCTCACCCAGCACCTTTGCAGGTTTATTAGCATCTTGTGGCCCAGCCGGCAGATAACACGCGCAGTGATGATGTCAACGGTCAGACCCCAGACCAACAACGAAAGCTAACAGAGAAGAGCAACGCCAACCTGGCAAAAACAAAAGATGCACACTGTACTGCTGTCTCCAGAGCAATGGTCAGGCATTGTCAGGTGTAATAGTTCTCAGTTTCCTAAAGTCACAGACATGTTGGCGTTGGAAAAACAGAAGAGCGAATGATCAAATTCATGCCAGGTTTTTTACAAGAGGTTTTGCAACAGGCTCTACCAGGAGGCTTCTGCTCATAGGAAGTTAGGTTGACTCATCATATACTCAGGGCTTGGTTGTGTAAGGATCATACCTCTGCCAACGCCCAACTGTACCCTTATGAAAACCCATTTAATTCACTAGATCTGGTTCTGCACCAAATTACAAGACTCATAATGTTAAAGAAATTTAAAAATTATTCCTGGATTCGCACCAAAAATGTCTTCTTCTCTGACCCATACCACATCCTTCCACCAAGTTTTGTGTAATCCTGCTATCTAACAAAACAGACAGACAAACACAACCACCTTAGCTGGGTAAACAACAGGAAGCTGGTGTTGCAACGTCAGAATTGGTGGTATTTGATCCAGACTAACTTTTACCACAGGCGTGATAACTCAACTTCTAATTCGCTGATTCACATGTGTTACATGTACAGGCTGCACTTTAAGCAGAGGAGGCAGCACGTTGAGGTATCATGGTTCTGTATTGTGTTGCAAGATTGTGGACATTTCTATTGTGGTTTTTCTCTAGCTTTCAGAATTGTTACCACTAGACGACAGCCAGGCCTCAATGATTCTCTCTATAATCTTGTTTTTTGTTTGTTGTTGTTTTTATGACAACAGTTGGGGAGTCATTTTGATTCTGGTTGCATTGGCTGCACCACTTTTGGTTCTGCTCTCAGCGTTTTGGCTGTAAAGCACTTCTACGGTATTCTAAAAGCGCTACTTTCGAGCAGTAGCCAAAATACTTGGCTGATTGTACACTTAGTCAGAAGGGAAAATTGAAGTACAATGATTATAATGATTTTCTCTCTGTGCTGCACCATTTGTTTTGCATTGCTTCCACTTTTCTTGCTGTTTTGACCAGAGTGGGGAAACCACCACCAGCTGCTCTGGATAATTTGCTTAAAATCTACCAGCAACTTTCACAAAGAAAATTCACAATGATCCTATTTTTCTGTGTAGTTGCAATGATTACTGATAATTGTGTTTCTATTATACTTTAAGGCTGTTAGTTTAAAAAGAGAAACTTTATTCTGACTGATTGATTACATCCAATTTCAGCTTTTACTGGCTGGGGTTCAGTGTCTCTGTGACATGCAGCCGTCATGGGGCCCGAACCTGTAATTATGAGCTGACAGGACAGTCTCTCCAACTCCTTGCTCTGGTGGCAGCCCCACATTTCTGAAAGTGTGTGTAAGGGGAGAAACCAGTGGCCGGTTAAAGTGAAAGAACTGACGGTAATTGGAAATGTCACTGTATCTCCTTAAAAATCCCCCTCCTTAAAATCCCCCTCCCTCTCTCTTTTGGAGCCGGATCACCTACGGCCTGAGGAAGACTAACAGCTCAGCAACTGCCAAGAAAAGTCCCTAAGTTCATTTTCTCCATCACTCTGTCTCACTTATTTCCTCTCTCCACCTGATATCCTTCCACTCTATCCACATCCTTAGTTACCAGGTCGACCGTATGTCTCTCTGTCTCTCTCTCTCATGCAGTACACACAACTCCATCTCAATCAGTCCAGTGAACCAGAGCCCAGACTTCAGATTGAGATATTTCTTATTCTCAGGAGAGATGGGAGTAGTTGAAGGAGAAAAGTCTCACAAATGTGCAACTTCATCTCAATCAGTCAACCAGATTCCCAGTTTTGTACCAAGGACTACTTTAATTCAAGAGGACAGAAGGAAAAGAAAGAGGGCACAAAGAAAAACAAGGAAAGAAAGGGATGAACTACACTAAAATGGTTTCAATGTTATATACTCAATACTTTAGACTGAATTAACCCTACTCCCAACTAGATTTACAATGCAGGTTAAAATTCTCCAAAGGAGTTTATGGTCTTAATCTGTGGCTTCAAGTCATCTTCAATAAAACATCGTTTTGAAAAGTATGCTCCAATTTAGAGTGAAATAGATGATAAAGCACAATCTGCATTGAGGCAGGGACACCATGCAGGTTCCAGGTGTAGGTGGGCGTGCAGTGTCCTCAAGCTCTCAGTCAGGCTCTGGTTTAACTACTTCTGGTTTAGAACAAAACCATGATGGCACTGGACAAAGTGCCAAACAATTGAGGTGTTGGAAAAGTCGGTTACACTATGATAGGCTAGAATTTAAAAAACACTACAGTATAAACAGTGTTTTCCAGATCAAGTATTAGTTATTGACCACTTTCCATCGCCTCTATTTAATGCTCCAAAAAGAAAGCAATAGAAAATTCTCAATAGAATAGACAACATTTCATATAGTAATGTTTTCCCTGTATGGAAGACGCTGGTGGGTCAGTACTGATGTCCCACACAGTGGGGTCTCAGTCTAACCTGAGAGGCCAGGACAGTAGAGATGATGAGTTATAGAGAAAGCCTATTACAATGTTACCCCTGCACCTACCCCAAGGCCAGGGCAACACAAAGCACTCATAAGGGACAAATCCAAGTATCCTCACATAAAAAGTACAACCACCATTGGGTGGATGGCAGTGCATGTATTGTCGAGTAAAGCTTTAATGTCCCGGAGTGGTAATTTGGCTTAAAGACAGGAGTCAATAACAGTAAACATAAAAAGAACACAATGATGTGACTTGTCACCAAAGCCATAAGGAAAAACAGCCAGAGAAAAGAAGCCAGGAAGCACAAGAGCACAAACAGTAGAAGGCCAAACCACATTTTATCTCAAAAGCCAATAGCGAATGGAATAAAAGAGCTCACACTGTATCAATGTGTCACATCAACAGAGGTAAAAACCTGCTTCGATGGAAGCATATTAAACTCAACTGTGTAGCAGGGTATTTGGATTCCAGTAAAATGATGAGATGATGATTGTATCTCAAAAGCTTTCTGCAGTTGCCTAATGCAACTTACAGCCCTTTTCACACCGGATAAAAAACTAACACCCACCAACATCTGGATTTTGTCTTGAGTGGAGAAGGAAACAATCATCTTTCATTCCCAGGTCAGATGAGTTTGCAGTAGCAAAGGGTATTTATGAGCTCCAGCTACAATCAGCAGTGAGGGAAACATAACACCCGACTGGACATGAAAACTTTCTACACTTCTCCAGGCACCATGCTATGATGTACGTCATAAAGGCAATGAAAGCTTCCTGCCTTTGTCAGCTACTTCTGAGACTTTTCCAGCTCAGCCATAAAAAAAATGTGTGCCCATCCAGGCAACACTGATCAGTTGCCAGTGATTTTTAAGAGGCTTAAGTGAAATGTATACAACTTAACTACAATAAAGTCACTGTCCTCCATGGCACTTAATGTTTACAACCCATTTTCCAGCAGGTTTGTGGAGTCAACACAGGATTGACACCAATGTCCCAGGGAAAAATTCACAGATCTTAATAAAAACAAAACTATCAATCGATGACTGTATGCACTTTTGTGCGGCGTGATAGAATTTAAGGGGACTGTATATGTTCCATTAAAGTTATATACGTATGTAAGGTTGTACAACAGTACTGTATAATAATTCACTGATGCTTTGTATCATTGTGATTTGCTACTAAATTATACAGTTTCATCCCATCATTTAAACCTAATTTATCACACTAAGAGCTGGAACTGGTTACGTAATCAACAGAAAATTATTTAACATTTCCGATAATTAAAAGTCTCATTTAACTCATTTATAAGCGAAATTGCAAAAAGTTCACTGATTTCAATTTTCTGTGTTGTATTTTGCTGCCTTATCACACTATTGGTTTTTGTTGCATTATGATCTCACACTGTACCAGCACTGTCTACACCTGCACTTTGTCAGCGCTGAGCAGGAAAATAGCTGGAGGCAACCAGCTGTCGAAGTCAATGAAACCATGTTGTACGAGTGAGAGAATACAATCAGATAGAACTAAATACAACAGTATCATGAAATCATGTGGTTATTGATGTAGCTGAACAATGTTGACCAATAAATAACCAGTCTCCTGGCTGAACAAAGGAAAAAAATGAAGTTTGGAAACGAGCAGAGAGAACTGAGGATGAACCAGACATTTAGAAATCAATACAGGTGAAAAGACAGAGATCATGAGTCAAAAGAAAAAACTGGATATCTCAACAGTTGGAGGCAGAAAGATGAGTTAAACAGATGAAGCATCTGTTCAACTCCACACAAACAAAATTACACATCAACAGGCTAATATACAGAATATAGAACATACAACCACATATTGAAAAAAAAAAAACCACACACAAATATGAGTCACCCCTAACTTCCTACATCCTGCTGTAATCACCATACTATATTAAACCCCAGCAGCTTTGCTAATGAGCCCATTAATTTAAATAATTCGCTAATGGGTGTGAATATGAACTCTATGTCTTAATGCAACGATGAAAAAGTGGTTGAAGAAAATGTGTTTTTCCTTGTTAACATGGAAATCTAATAAGAGGAACCTGCAATGCAAGTATAAAAGATGTTTAATGTTATGTGCTTTATGCTCCAAGTGTAAACACAGTCAGACAGACGCCAAGATGGGGACAGAACATCCTGCTTAGCATGTGATTGTGGTTGTGGGGTATAAAAATAGACGCACACAGACATATACAATCTATACAGAAATAAACAGACATAGCATATTCAAACATTTACACACTGAAACTGTAATTACCAACTGCTCCATGACCAGGCTACATTACATTAAAAAACTGTGACCTCCTTTTCTTGAATGGCTGTGCACAGCGGCCCTGTTCACACCTAGCATCGAAGTGCATTCTCAGGTGATCCGATTACAAGAGGACACTAGAGATTTTCCAATACATTCAATCTGAAAGGCCTCCGATGCTGCCAAAAATCCAGAGTCAGTCATCGGCATCGCAAATCTATGTCTCAATCCAGTGCCATGTCTTTAAAGAATATTAGCTTCACCTAGATAAAACTGCAATTTTCTTTTCCCGGAAATCCCTCTTGGCCATTTTAAAACTGGCAAGTACTTTTTTTTCTGGCGAAGAAAATGTGATTTCTGTACAAAGTTAGCAAGAGCTCGCAAAAATTTCAACAAATATTCACGCTGGACAGTCCCACAATGTCAATGGTGACGTGTACTGTATGCAAGAGCTCAGTTTCGAGGGATGGTACTAGCTTTGCCAATTAACAGAAACACTGGCAATTTCATAAAGCATTTGAAAAGGGACCTGAGCCAGGCCACACAATTACAGCAATCACCACTTCTACACAGGTTTAGAAGCATGCAGCTCTTAAAATATGTTTTAAGTTGTTGTTCTAAAATGCACTGGTATCTGATCTGTGCTCAGTGTCAGTGGACATGCAAAGCGCAGATATCAGAATCTGTATTGAGAAGGGAAAAATGGTATGGTAACAACTTTAAATACACCAGTTCACACCCACCATCAGAACGTGTCTTCACATGGCCCTCGACTCAAGTGACCACACGCCTCTAATGCGTCCTCACATTTTGAATAACTGAGCTGTCAAAGTGAGCTCAGACCCAGGAGGGATGTTAATGCCAGCACCAGAGAACATAAACACACACGCATATACAAACAACAGAGGAAATGGCCAACAGCATGGCTGGGTAATAGATTTATCAAAAGTTTATGATGGTTCAAATGTAAACATGAGCCAAGAACAGGAGATTTATTCTTTAAACTCAACTCATATGTCATGTGTTTATACCACTATCATCACTTTAATTACAGAAATTAACAGAAATAAACAGCAAGTTTTGATTGACATGCCCCAACATGGTGGGAAAGTGTTGGAAAGCATAAATATCAAAAACTCAAACCTGAAATTCAAACCTGTCTGCAAGTACACAAGCTGCCTCAGGTTCTGACAGCCAACTCTCATTTTCATGCTGGTGTAAGCCACACTATTTTCTGTGGATAGTTTACTGTCAGCACAAAACATTTACAATAAGACAAACAGCGAGCAAGGTGACTAATGCATGCTGGGAAAGCAGAGTCGCCTGGGGAGCTAATTAATTGGCTGACTATGACACTGTCGAGAGCACTGTGTGTTAGTGAGCATTTAAAAGGGAACTGTTCACTGAAATGTGCAGCAGATCCGGCCTGAGAGGACAGCTGTATCTGGAAACCAAACCGCAGGTGGGACAGAAGTCATCTGTCAGATACTTTAAAGGTTCAGTGTGTAGAATTTAGTGACATCTAGTGGTGAAGTTGCATGTTGCAGCTGAACACCCCTCACCTCACCCTCTCCTTCCAAACATGAAAGAGAACCTGTGGTAGCTTCAGTTGTCATAAAAACTCAAAAAGTGTTTAGTTTGTCCGGTCTGGACTAATGTAAAAAATATGGCGGCCTCCATAGAGAGGGTCCCCTCAATGTAAATATAAAGTATTTCAATATAAAGGCCCATTCTAGGATAAAGAAAACAACAATTTGTACAATTTAGATGAAACACACTAGAGAAAACACCACTAGGATTATTCGATTTAAATTTCTGCCAATAGATCCCTCTCACCAAAATCTTACACACTGAAGCTTTAACAGTTCACAGGATCTGGATCCACAGGCAAAACTACTAAAGCAGGGTAAGGTCCAGCAAAGGAATTCAGTTTGCATGATGGAGGAAAAAGAGACCAGTTGTTACCAATGGTCTACTTAGTGCATGACTGTTTCAGGGTGTGCTCACACTCCCAGTATGTTCATAACTGCTTGTTCTCACTCTCCATTATTTCTTTGTTGTAGGTTTAATCATTTGTGCACGTGAGAGTAATGTGAGTCAAAACTGAGGGAATCCACACTTGTAAATCGCTCGGTGTTTAAGGTGACAGAACCCACTCCCTTGATAACAGCTCTTAATTCATACGGAAATGTCCAGATTGGATTGTAGACTGTATATAAACATGGACGACACATTTCCACTTCGCCACACTATCCAGAAATAATGCTAAAATATTCTGAATACAAACACATCTGTGCATTTGGAGCCAAAGTCTGCACATTCACGATCGGGGGCTGGAACGGGAGGGAGGTCTCGTCTATACACTCCAATCATAAGTCAGTTTCAGCTGTCAATCATTTCGTTTCACTCAGTTTTTACAGCAGCAAATAACTAATTAAACCAAACTTTAAAAAATGAACACTCGAACAAACATCTGTGTGATAAGAAGTAACTAAAATAAAAGAAACCATCTCTGAGAAAAAAATATTTTGTCCATTGACTTTTTAGTTTGGTCCATGACCCGTCCACTGACATGGAGGAGGCAAGGTTTATGACATGTACTGCAGCCAACCACCAGGTGGCGATTTTTGTTGCATTTCTCCTTTTTAGGGTACTGTCATGTCATCCAGCTAAAAAAAAAGGTGGACTAAATTCAGAATTAGCAACTGAGGATCAATAAGTCAAAGAAGCAAATGAGTAAACAAAGTTACAGGAGTTACATGTAAACCAGTGACACAACCAGCCACATTCACCAATTCATACACACACTGATGCACACTCACCAAACAATTGCAGCCATGTTGTCGAGGTCCCGCCAATCCACGCAGTCAATGATGACAATTAATAGCATCAACCAAGCATTATGAAAAAATCATTTGAAATTACATTTAGCTGACGCTTTTATCAAGAGCCACTGACAAAGTGCATTCAACCATGAGGGTACAAACCCAGAACAGCAAGAATCATGGAAGTACAATTAACTTCAAAAAAGCCAAACTGCAAGTGCTACATGTATGAGCAATATATATGAAACTAAACTTAATTGTATATTTATGTATAAACGCCAGAGTTAGACATCATCTCCTTAACCAAGTTGTAGTCGGAAGAAATGTGTCTTTAGCCTGCGGGGAAAGATGTGTAGACTTTCTGCTGTCCTGATGTCCTCGTTCCACCATTTAGGAGCCAGGACAGCAAACAGTCGGGCTAGGTGTCCCTCGCAGTGAGGGAGCAGCAGGCCGATTGGCCGATGCAGAGCGAGTAAGATTTAACCATGTCCTGGATGTAGCACGGTAAGTATTTCATTTAGAAGATGTGTTGATGATCTAAATTTTAACTCCCTCTTATGTGGAGGGCTGTCATGTCGAGGTTTATCATCTCAGCTCCAGTGTCATGAAGACAACAGATGCCACTGCAGATGAAAGCAGCGTTTGTATTACATCTTGACTGCAGCATATGTCCACCATATAAAAGTGTTTTAAAAAAAGTACTGCACTTCCATCAGATCATACCTGTCACTGAACCGCGTGACTGTGACATCTTTTAATTTCTTCTCTCTTCATTTGTTTCATCTTCTCGCAGGTTATACCATTTCTTGTAATATTTATTCGGAACAAACCTTGTGCCGCAGAGACAGTAGGGATGTTAAGACAAGGATTCTGAGTCAAGCTCTGCCTGGCAACAATGGCTTACCATGTTTTCTATTCAATCATTCACCATTTCATCAATACATTTTGCAGCAATCCAAAAACTAAAATCTAATCCATTAAAAAAAGATGGGAAACAGAAATAACATAAATGCTCATCAAAGAGGCTCAAACAAAAAAATGTTTGGCGGTCCATTAACAACCATCAATTAACAAGCAATTCAAAGTTAAACAGCAGGATAATAGATAATAAAGCAGAAATTGATGAATGAATTAACTGTATCATCTCAATTCAACTTTATTTATAAATTGCAGCATACAGAATCTCAAAGCACTTTTTAAAGTAAGGTCGAGACTATGTAATACTATTAACTGGCAACTGAGAATTGAAAAAACTCCTTTTGTACGTGCGAACATGTCGAAATGTATTCTGTTTTATTCTGAACGAGAGACCACTCCAAATCCATCTGATTGGCTGCGTCCCATCTCTCACTCTGTCTGCCCGTCTGTCTGCCTATAATGTCGCCATCTGTCTTTCTGTCTGTCTGACTGCTTGACTCTTTGCCTTTCTGCCCATCTACCCATTTGCCTGCCATCTGTTTGTCTGTCTCCAAGTATGTCATCCCTCTGCTTGTCTGCCTGTCTGTCTCTCAGTCTGTCCGTCCCGCTCTAAGCCCTGTGGATGACAGTGCATTTACTTCAGCAGAAACACTGATGTGGGTCGGTGTCTTTCCTCAGCACTTTGCAGCACTTAAGGTCAGCACACAACAATGGTTGCCATGAGATCTATTATTAACAGACTGTAGCGGCAGAGGCCCAGTGAGCAACGTGCACACAAAGACACACACAGTTGCACATAACACACACTGTTCTTTCTATGGTGGTGAGGACGCTCATTGATAGAATGCATTCCCTAGCCCCCTTACCCTATAACCTTAACCATCAAACAGCCCTTTGAAGTTGTGTGAGCCAGCCAAAATCTGACCCCACAATGATAGACTAACATAAGTACACGTATACACACCCGCACACGCACACACACGCACACACCCAGAGCGCTCTCCTGAGATGAGTAGGCAGTCTGGCTGTCAGGCAAAGCAGACAGATCCATCAACAATAAACAGACATCAAGTAACTGCTGGAGCTGGACATACACACACTTACACACACGTAATATACTTTTATGTATGTAAGATGGATATGAATAGTGCATATGATGAACGTGCTCTATAACTGCAATGCCTGCTCTCTCTCACACACACACACACACACACACACACACACACACACACACACACACACACACACACACACACACACACACACACACACACACACACACACACACACACACACACACACACACACACACACTGACAGAAGCATCAACAAGAATCTGAAGTGAAGCCGTTAGCCAAACACACGCACAACTGGCCGGTGCTTAGAGCTCCTTGAGGAGCCAGAGGTCAGTCAGTTTGATAAAGAATCCTTGCATATAAATTGCTTCATAACAAGTCATCTCTCTGAGGCGTGTGTGCATGTGTGTGTGTGTATCCAGAATAAAGGTTTGTATATTGATGTGCTTATTGCGTCTATTTGTGTGTGTGAGTGAGTTTTGACCGGCCTGCCTGGGGAACAAAAAGTCAAAAAGCCTTTGGCAAAAACCAAAACAGAAAAATAGAGAGCTGCTCCCTCCACTTCTTTTTTAATTTCCTTCCCTCCTTTCTACACTCAATCTCTCTCATCATCTTTCTCACCATAGTCACTGCTTCTCTGCAGATACTCCAGTCATCCATCCATCATTGTTTCCCTACCACTCCTCCAGTTTCCCTGTCATCACCTTCCTCCCTCGTTCCCTGTTTGTTGTCAACCCACACACACATAATATTTCCTCTTATTTATGGGGAGATGGACAGGTGTGTGTGTGTGTGTGTGTGTGTGTGTGTGTGTGTGTGTGTGTGTGTGTGTGTGTGTGTGTGTGTGTGTGTGAAGGCAACACTGAAACGCACAAGTCCAAGTCTATTCTCACTTCCTTTCATTCACTTTTCTTCCCCAATTCTCTCTCTCTCTCAGCTATTTTTGGACAGAGTCACTCGAGAGAAGCTGGGCAACAGAGAGAGGCTCACACAGACAAGTTTGACAGGTCGAGAGAGAAAGAGCACCAAAGAAAAGAGAAGATTCATAGAGGTTGAAAGACCAGGGAGAGAGAGAGAGAGAAAGAGAAATAGGGAAACTATAATGAATGAGCTGAAAGAATGAAAATGTCAGGGTGTGTGGGAGCATATTTGACTTAGTGTGTGTACCAATCTGTAATGTTGGGTATCAAGTATTTAGTATTTATCATCTAACACACACACACACACACACACACACACATTGTACAGATGAATGTCTTGGCAAACAAGAAAAAATAAAAACACATTTGACACACATCACATGCATCAAACATCCGTTGCTAACAGGTGTGCAAGAAAGACGATGGCAACCCACTCAACAGCCAAACATGAAAGCTTGAAACACACACACACACACACACACACACACACACACACACACACACACACACACACACACACACACACACACACACACACACACACACACACACACACACACACACACACACACACACACACACACACACACACACACCTCTTGCTCTGTGTATGGATCAAATTGGCAAGAATCCATCATTCAACACCTCAAAACTTCAAGAGGAAGAACTGATATCTGTATATCGGTTTGTCGTCTGCATGAAGCCCTGTGCTTTGAGAGCACATTTTCATGGAGTGTTCAAAGAAAAAAATTCCCCATCACTCAATTATCTGACACTGTGATGCTAATAATGTGGGTAAGCATGATGGACCTAAGGTCTCAGGTAACTGTAAACTTTTCTCTTCTGCATGCCAAGGTTGGTTTAGTCTATCATATAGTGTATCAGTGCAGCTCTAGTGCAACATAACATTTTGAATATATTAGGAAATTGGTCAATTAATTAATTAGCAGTAAATTAACAGTGAATTATTGAACATTTTGTTGCCCATATAGGTCACTTATCAAGAAAAACTGAGAAATATTTGCATTTTCCTGCTTCTTCATGAGGATTTGCTGCAGTGCTCAGCTCCCTGTTCACTGTCATGGCTCTATTGACAGCTGACAGTCTGAGAGTCAACTCAAATAATTCAACTATTAAAAAACTGCCATAAAATTCTGTACAAACACTCATAGTTGTCAGAGGATGAGGCCCAATGACAGGTGATGCTTTGAATTTTCTTGAGTACTTCGAACACTGGTTTCCATTGAGATACCTCAACAAGTAGAATGGCACTCAGTAGAGCGCGTACCACCCCCAAGGCTAAACAGTCCCCTTTAATTAAGTCTTATGGCTAAGGCCACTTTGTGTTACTGCTGCTACACATTAGTGGTTGCTGCAGGTTTCTAGCCCTTTTTTTCATCCTCATGATCCATGTATTATTCCCTGGGAAGTTGGTGAAAAATGCCCCATCTTGCAATGTTAAAGAAAGAGATCCTGGATCCTCCAAGGAGAAGGTGGGAAAAAGAGAGAGGTTCACCCCTTTGTCTGGATCCAGGAATTGAATCGGTTCTTTCTTGGCCCATGTCCCATTCTTCCAGCAAGTTTTGTGGAAATCTGTTTTTGGGTAATTCTGCTGAAAAAAAACCAACCAACCAACAAATAAACAGACAGTGGTGAAAACAAACATAACTACTGGATGGACTACCATGAGGTTTGCTTCACACCCATTCACGTCCCGCTTAGGTTGACCTGTAATTACTTTGAAGATCCCCCCAGGAGTGAGATAATTGAATTCCAGTTTTGGGATGTTTGAGAAACAAGTAACAAGGAAAGCAGAATGAAGCTGAACACTGTTGAGCAAAAAAACAGCAGCAAAAAACAGATAATCAAAACAATCTTGAAGTGCACAGACAAAAACCACAGCACACATGTGGTGCTTAACATCTCAGCCAACAACTTTAATGATGTGCTCACAACTTCAATCAGTGACTCACAAAAATGGTAACAAACACAAACACACACTGGCAAACGTCATGTTTGGGGACCATGGCTGCCTAACCCTAAACTAAACCAAAATTAACCACTAACCTAAAATAAGCTTGTTGCAATTGGGGACGTGGCTTTTGTCAACCCCAACTAACTGGTCTTTAGTACGAAATGAATTGAAGCTACACACACACACACACACACACACACACACACACACACACACACACACACACACACACACACACACACACACACACACACACACACACACACAATTCTAACTGACTGGAAGACTCAAAGCCACTTAAGTGAGTCATGAGTCACTCTCGGATGCTGATATCACCATTCCCATCAGAACTCTCCTCTGTGGTGGTCCCCCCCCCCCACACTGAACACTCCACAGGGATCTGCTGGATGGAAGAAGTTTCCTCCTCACATCAAATACAGAGGACGGTTGTCTCTGTAAAGTGAATTAATTTTCTGCTGTTTGCTCAGGGGACAGAAGCTTCCCTAAGTGAAGTGAAGTGAAATAACACAGGTATAGAGAAATAAATAAATGCTCCCCGCTCACTGCGGCAGTGTGGTTTAAACGAGAAACGCTAATGATGCCAAGAGCCTAGCCTGGTCCTTAAGGGAAAGTGAAAAATATAAAGAGAGGATAAAAGCAGCAAAGGATGGAAAGCTGTAACTGAGGCGGCCACGTTTAATCTAGCAAAGGATTTCTTCTGTAGCTTTTGAGTCCAGACCAACAGATTCACTTCACACAGCAACTGGCCAGGTGTGGAAGGTGAGAAAGTTAGCTGGGTCAATATCATCCAACAACTGGGGTATCTAGTCCCTCATATAGTTGTTTTCAGACAGGAGTCAGTTGCTCTGAACATTTTCCTTCCAGCCCTCTTAGTATAATGTTCAGAAAATGGGGCACCCGGCACCTCTGCACCATAGATATGGAGGCTTGAGGCCTCCTGCAGTGGTCACAGGTTCAATTCCAACCCAGCCCTTACACTGCCCTGTAAATAAAAATGAAAATACCCAAAAATAGCTTTAAAAAAAGAATGTCCAAGTGAGCCCATGTGAGAATATTAGAGGAAAATGTCACAGTGATTCACAGTGAGCGAACCGATGAGCTGAAGATGTTTGTAACATGCAAAACTGGAAGAATACAAATACACGTTGAGGACGCAGATGAAGATGTCAACTTAAAAAGACGACAAGATTTGGTGATAAAGGCCGATGGCAGTCTAGATAAACCAAAGCACACGATTTCCACAGCAGAATTTAACATTGTGTCCTGCCCCTTCCAGACACCACCCCTCACCTGAATGTTCTGGAGATGTTACTGTTGTTGCGAAAGCATCAGACCCAAACAATCTCCTGCTGCGTTCTTAATGTGTGAACGATGGAAAATCTCTGGATCTAATTTTCCAGACATTTTTCAAAGCTCGTGTCTGCAAACAGCTCGTGAGAGGAGGCTTTGCGTCAGATGACATAACGTAAACACTTTTGCTTTCAAGCATGGTCGGATGACACAAGGAAAAATGAGGTTTCATGGTAGAAACTCCTCATCCATTCACACAATATGGAAACCTACGTAGGCACACTAACCACAGAGGTGTCGGGCTAAACAAACGAGCCACAGAAATCAAATAGATTTCCTTTATCACCTTACTGGCTCCAGCCACCAGAACATTAACACAATATTTATTGACGCTGTCACTGCTCCCGCTGCTGCCGCTGCATTATGGGAGCTGGAGTGAGGGAGCAGAGAACTGAGCAAGGGAGACATAGGGAAAGAAAGAAGAAATGAATAAAAAGAAAATAAACTGAAGGAAGAGGCTGAGGTCCAAATTATTTTCTAACTAAGCCTCCGTCTCCTGAAATCTGCTGACAAACAACGGAGTAGGTGGGTCGCAGCCAGCGAGGCTGGGGCCCCTGCCAGAAACCCGGGAGGAGAGAGTGCAAAAGGGGGAGGACAGGTGGGAGGAGGGAGGGAGGGAGAGAGAGGAACAGAGGGAGGGATGGAGGATTGATCCATTGCTCCCATTCGCACTGCCATCAGGAGTTCATTAGCTCCTGGAAGGGAGTGAAGGAGGGATAGAAAAAGGGCAGAGAGATGGAGGATGAGCACTCTGTCCTTCACTCGCAGCGACCCCTAATATACCACCTCTCTGTTTATATACCTGCACGTCCCCTCCTCCACCCGTCCTGTCGTCTTTCATCCTACCCTCCCTACATCTCCTCCTCTCCTCTCCCTCCCTCTTTCCTGTCCCTTCTGGCTTCACCTTCCTTGTTTTCTCCTTTGTTACCTTTCACCTACTCCCTCTGCATCTCTCATCAACTACCTCCCCTCTGCACTTTATCACCATCTTTCTTCCTCCTCTTATCCATGTCAACAATCCTTTCTTTTTTTTTAATTTGTATCTGTATGAGAAATTCAAAGTTTAAATCCAGGTCCTAAAACTCACTTGTTTCATGATTTTAAAAATACATTAAGCATAAACAAATGTTCAAAGATGGCACAGTGAATCAGCAGCATATTTCCATACTGGATCACCAGGTGTCCAAGCAGCAGAGGAAGATCTGACATACTGTTTCTGTCTGTTGTTTACTTGCTCCCTCTCTCCCTCTTTCTCTCCCCACAAACACACACAGTCCTGAAACTCTTCCCATCAGGAGCTCAGCAGCGTCTGTCAGCTTGTCCATCACTGTGCTTACAGCCTTCACACTTTATACTTTTCCCCCCGGAAGAGAAGTAAGAAGTTGGAAAGAAGGTACAGAAGTGTGTATTGGATAAAAACAAATAATTCAAGCAATCAGTTTAGACATTGGCTGAGAACTTGATGTGAACAATAGTGAGGCAAAGTACAGCGGTTACTTCCAACAAATCAACAATGACAACAACTTAGAAGATTTTGAATAACTTTAGTCTTGAAAAAATGACACAAAACAATTGATTAGCTGTCAAAATAGTTGTCAAACATCCGTCTGACTATTGAATAAAAACAACAAATTGCTGCAGTTTTATTTGACCCACAAAATGAAGAAGTTAAAAAATGGTATTCAAACATATAACCTACTTAAAAGACACTGAGCATTGAGGCTGTGATATTTCATTCAAATATAATCCAGTGTGCTTTCACCAAAGCTAGTTTCAGTCCACACACACCCAATGGAAGCCTTTACTCAACTAGTATCAAAACACAAGATTCAGTGAGATAGTTCAATTTAAGATTCTGTTCCAGTCTGAATAATCTGTCAACTCTGTTTTCAGCCTGGTCTATAAATGTGAAAAAAAACAAATACATTCAGAAAAATCCTCAAACTGAGGCAGAAGCCAGAAGAAGTTTGGTATATGTGCTCAATTAATTTACATTTACAGAGATTGTATTTCTAACCTATATGTACAGAGTCCTAAAGCAGCATCACTGTCACATTTACTGAGGGGAAACAAAAACACCAAAGTAGAAAGGAAATTAAACACAACCTTGCTCTAATGATATCACTGTCAAACATGTGGTAACATTGACTTCACTGTGTGAACTCTGACAAAAAAAGGATCATTAATTTGATCTGAACATTCAAAGGTCTTATTCAGTCAGATGAGCAACTTCAGCAATGAGGCACGTTCCAATTACTCCCGTTAGAAAAAATCTGAATGTGAAATATGTTTGCGATTTCCTTCCTGACCTGTGCCTTGTGCAGGTGTAGAGACTGAACAATTATCCTTAACTAACGAGGCTGAGTCACAGTGGAACATGAAATCAAATGAACCCAGTAATGAGGCTCCAGGCCACAGAGGGGTCATCTACCGAGAGCAAAGGTTGTCACAACACAAAAGTGCTAATACGTGAAAACACACGCCTGCAGTGTTTAATCCACCGCATGATATCATGTCACAAAACTTATAGATGATGACACAACCTTCATGTTGAGGAAACTAAAATTATCCTAAAAACTCAAAAAACTTACCTGTGAACTTATCAATACACACAAAGAATAAAACACATGGGGGGGTGCAGACTATGACATGTGAACTAAACAACAGAATAACAATATTTATAACAATCATGGAGAGGTGTGTCAATGTTTAAAGCATTCCTGCAAATGAAATGTCTGACAGCGATGATATCTGAATTTATATATGAATATGTGTTCTACTGCAGTTCTGTGACAGCAACTTTAACTGTGAATGTACTGCATGTCCTTTAATAAAGATAATTCAATCTGAGTTCTTTTTTATTTTGTCTATCAAACATCTTCAGGCATCAATCATTAGAACGATTTGAGAAATTAAAGAACAACCTATTAACACCCAAAATCACAGCATGTAAGAGCCACACACACACACACACACACACACACACACACACACACACACACACACACACACACACACACACACACACACACACACACACACACACACACACACACACACACACACACACACACCCTGCAGCCTTCTTTATAAATGTGTGTAAAAACACAGGGGCTCATGGAAGGGCATGCAGGTCTGTGTGTGTGTGTGTGTGAGATAGAAAGATTGAGGTTACAGTTTATGTGACGTCAATGGACCATTCATGAATACCCCTCCTCCTCCTCACTACGTAGCTGCTAATGCGATACAACGCACCACGTGGGGGTCCTTACCCCCTTTTCCATCCAATCAGAGCTTAGCGCTTAACGCAGCAGACACAAATACACACACACGCTATACTACACCCCCGCCCCCACACACGTGTGCGTATGTATACATGAGCGGCTTGGAAGGTCTGCATGCTTGAGTTTCACATGACATACTGTACACGGAGAGTTGAAACACATGGACACACACACACACACATTCTTCCTGGTTGTTCATTCATATGATGAGAAATCACAGGAAAGTCTTGATGAAGAGGTGATGAGGAGAGGGATGGAGAGGTGGATTGGATGATTAAGGTTTGAGGAAGGGAAGAAAGAAGGATTAAGAGGTGAAGGGATGGATGAGGAAAGAGGGACTGAAACATGGATGAGTGGCTGGAAGGCTGTCATGAAAAAAGAACAGATGCAAAATGAAAACAGCTCCCATCCCTGTTCGCCTGCCTTGTAAACAACCCCTGTCTCTGGGCGAGAGAGGAGGAAGGAGGGGAGAGGAGAGAGAGGGAGGGAGGGAGGGAGGGAGGGAGAGAAAGAAAGAGAGGGAAAGAGAGAAGGAAAGGGTGAGAGAAAGATAATGGGAATGAGTGAAAACAAGATAGTCCTGCATTAGGAAAGATATGAAAGACAGGGAGGGGGGATAGAGGGATTGAGACTGAGTTGTTATGCCCCCACACACCATGACTCATCTCCGGTTTCATACCCAGCGGGAGGAGGGCTGTGTGTTTGTGCGCAAATGTGTGTGTGCGTGTGTGTGCAGTAGAGTTTGTTTGCGGGAGAGTTTGAGGAGCACGGTGCATGCATCTGTACTTGAATATGTGTTTAGAGTGAGTAAGAAGCACAAAGAGTTGCTGGTTGGTGTGCACATGTCGAGCTTTGTGACGGAGATGGTGTGTGTGTGTGTGTGTGTGTGTGTGTGTGTGTGTGTGTGTGTGATTGTGGTAAGAGCAGAGGGTGTTGAGGGTGAGCTGTCGCAAGCGGGAACGTTTAACAAGCCCCCAGATGATTCCAGCTTTAATTGATTCAAGACTGGAGCCAGTTCAGTCTCACACGTGCTCTTGGAAAAAATGAATATTAAAAAAATATCTCCCTCCATTAATGACCAGCACTAATAAGCAGAAATAATATTCTTTCAGAGGTTCTCCAGGCAATTGTGAGGAGTGGATGGGCACCATTCATCTAATGCCCCACTTACACCCCATTACTCCTGCTCACATCTGACTCCCAGCATCAGCACCTGCATCCACATGTTAAGTCCTTGTGCTGTTGTTGTTGTGGGGTTTTTTTCTTCCAGGGATGATGAGACAGTCACACTCATCCAGCCCTAACCCAGGGATAGAGATAGTGCTGTGGCTTAGATGAGGTAAACAACAGCCACTCCCCCTCCTCTCTCTCTCTCTCCCTCTTCTGAAACCAGCTCGATCTGCACAGCACGACGCAGCAGCAGGAGGCGGAGGAGGAGGAGGGTGGTGAAGGAGGCAGTGAGGAGTTGCTCTAATTCCTTGATGTGTGTATGTGTGTGGTTGCGTGCTCAGCCTTCCTAAAAGCACTGCTGCTACCCCCCTGTTCTCTCACCCCCTCTGCCACCCTCTCTCACTATTTTACTGAGGGGAAGTGAAGGAAGCAGCAAATCATCCAGGGACAGCGAACGGTTGGTGCCACCACCACCAGCCTGCACCCAGACCTGCTGCTCTATATGTAACTTCATGTGCATGTGTGTGCATGTGTGTGCATGTGTGTGTGCGTGTGTGTACTTTTTTGGTTTTGCTGCCACTTTAGGGTCTTCTCGAGCATCAACACCCTCTCAGGACCAGTGGACCACATGGGGACCAAAGCCTGGTCTCAATGAGGCAACACTTGGCCTTGCTTAAGGTCAGGGTTAGACAGGAACTGGTCTAGTTAGGGTTAGAGGTATTGGTTAGACTGTCCACAATGAATGGAAGTCAGGAGTCCAATGCAAAGGATAGGAACTAAAAAAAAATTTTTTAAACCGGTCCCCATAATGTGCATGATCACATTGTAAGGTGAAGACATGTTTAAGGTTAAGGTAAGTAGATAATGTTTAAGGTGAGAGTAAGTCTGTATGTAAGTCAATGAAATATCTACTGAAGTCATGGAGTGAGTGTGTGTTTGTGTGTTGTCATTTTCCTCGTTGCAACACATAAAAACGCAAAACATGCCCCGTGCCTCCCAGCGTCTACCCAGGCCGCCGGGGCCAGGGTACCGACCCCGCTGGAGCCCCGCAGCCGCTCACAGTGACTGACAAGCCCGCTGCAAAAAAAGTGCGTGCCAGGCTGCTGCTAGCCTAGCACTGAGGTAGCACTGATGTAGCACTAGCAGAGGCAGCACACTGGGACTTGTGTGCCCCTGCAACACTCCCACTTTCAGACCCTATCGTGCTGGTATCGTGGTGTTTTTACCTTGATCGCAGTCAGCTTCGGGTGCAGAGACGGTTCTCAGTCCTCAGCCGATTCCCACGGATTAGGAGATCATTGGGAGCCGGAGCCAGGCACATGTAGTTGCACGGCGGAGGGGGGTTTGTAGCACTAGTTCACTTTGCCCACTCGGTGCCCCCCTGGCAGGCTGCTAGCGGTTTATAGCCCCGCACTGTGGATCCACGCTGGTGGGGGTGACAGGACCGTCCCCTCCCGTCG
Source organism: Paralichthys olivaceus (assembly GCF_024713975.1). Classification (NCBI taxonomy): domain Eukaryota; kingdom Metazoa; phylum Chordata; class Actinopteri; order Pleuronectiformes; family Paralichthyidae; genus Paralichthys; species Paralichthys olivaceus. The sequence goes on along the minus strand of NC_091107.1, from coordinate 10,439,423 downwards.
CCTTCCCCCTCTGTCCCTGCACGGTGCGTGTTGACAGCGCGTCAGCCCAGCGCGGAAATCCGAAATAAAATCCCCCGAAAAACTAAAGTGTCAGCCGGACTAACTTACAGCCTTTTCATGCGAGTCCACAACAAACCCGGAGCCGGTGCTGCCGCTGCTGTTCACGGCGATGTGCGCACAACACGGAGCTCACAGGGAAGCATGTCGCATTTTGAAAAAAAAAAAAATCAGCCCCAAACGTGGTGTCAAAATCCGCCTGTGTTTTCCTCCCCAGTGCCAGAGGTACTGGAGGAGGAGGAGGAGGAGGAGGAGGGGACGGAGAGGAGAGACGAGGAGGAAGAGGTAAATACGAATTTAAAAAAATAAAAAAAGAAAAGGATGTTTTATTTCCAAGCGATGAGTCAGAAAAGAGGAGCGCAGTTTTCTCAGCGTCCCCTCCTTCTAAAATAAAACACCGCTCTCTCTCCTCCTCCTCTCCGGCACCGAGCCTCGCTCCCGCTCCTCCTCACTCACTGTGCCGGGTGGACGTGCACTCCGCTCCGCACCAACGCTCTCCGCACAGGCGGCTCCCAAACCTCTGCTCCCTCCCCCGAGGAAGAAGAAGAAGCACACACACAAAAAAAAGAAACAGACCCCACGGAGGCAGTCAGAAAGAATCAGCTTTTTATCACCAGCTTGAAAACTCTTTTGGCGCCATATTTATGGCGTACTTTCAATTCTGTGCTCACCGCAGGCTGCACTTCCTCCTCTGACAACTGAGAGGACTGCGCCTCGGAGAGGAGAGCGGGGGGACTGACCCTCCACCTGCCGCTGCTCACTGGCAGCGACTCCGGAGCAGTCGGTGGCAGAGGTGGAGAGAAGTATTCTGATATTTTACTGAAGCAAATGTACTGATTTCATACTTTGAAAGTACTACAATGCAAGTAGAGTCCTGCCTTTGAAATCTTAGAGGTACAGCCTGCTGTGGCAGATCTTTCTCAAGAAGAGGTCAGAGTTTACACAGAGAGGCCGGAGGTCAGCGTTAAAGGTCCAGTGTGTAGAATTCAGAGATATCTAGTGTGGAAGTGTCATTGCAGCTGAACACCCCTCACCTCACCCTCTCCTTCCAAACATGAGAAAGAACCTGTGGTAGCTTCAGTTGTCATGAAAACTCAAAAGGGCTTTAGTTTGTCCAGTCTGGACTAATGTAAAAAACATGGTGGCCTCCGTAGAGAGGGTCCCCTCCATGTAAATATAAAGTATTTAAATATAAAGGAGCTTTTCTGGGGTAAAGAAAACTACAATTCATACAATTTAGATGAAACAAACTATTGAAAACATCATGAGGATTATTCTACATTACATTTCTGCCAATAGTTCCCTTTCACCTAAATCTTACACACTGGACCTTTAAGTCATTATTGAATATATTTTAAACATTGCTCAAGCACATTGTGTACTTCAAAAAGAAAACATTCCATATATATATATATATAATACATTTAATATTTTTCTTTACATCTTTGATTCTCTCATTATTACTCATGTTTTACAGATATAGGCCTACATACAGTTTATACTTATATATAATATCAAAATAGAAATAACAAACCTGGAAGTAAGGACAAAGTTGTAAAATGTAATTAATCTAAGTTAAATAAAAAAAGAAATACATTTAGATGTAAAAAGGTACTTTATTATTGAATGTAAAAGTACACTGGTGCATTAAAACGTTTTACAATTCTATATTTTATGTTATATATTTTGGCTGCTGCATTAAGGTTTATGTTGCATTTTACTGCTGTAGATGTTTAAGGTTGAGTTCATTTATATACAGTTGGGTAGTTTAATCTACAGCAAAGCATCATTTTCTCCAATATATGTCTGTGAGAACCATGTACCATCAGCTTGGTGACAATACATTTTTCTGAAAATCTCAATTTTTGACAAAAAAGACCCTCCACACAATTTCATGCAAATCAACTGTAGTAGTTTTTTGTGTAAATATTCTAACAAACAAACAATGACCAAATATTTGAAGGCTAATCAAAGATGTCTGAGACCTGACTGACTCATCCATAACTTTCTTCAAGTTCAATCTCAGCCCCTCCACATATTTTCAAATCCTGATATTAAATCATCACCATCACCATTAACCGGTGCCACTATAATTGGCAGCCGAAGATTCAGTTCAAACCGAAAGGCTGTGGTGGCACTTTGCTGTAAGTGATAATATCTCTCCAGCAGTGATTGATTTGGCTCACAGTGATCCAAAGGACATGGCTGGTGAGTAAATTACCTTCCTTCACATTTTCCTCTAAAATCTATATTTAAGAGGGAGGAGGGTGTTTGATCAATGCATAATCTACTGCCATCCACTGGCTCTAAATCACTGTCCGCTGCCTTTTATTCATTCTCTTGTGATGTCTGAAGTCTGCACAGCACAGGTCAGATCTGTCTGTCTCATTAAGTATCTGACAGAGAACAGACGATCTTCACTCAACTACCTTTATATCAAGTCAAATGTATTGGTGGAGGAAGTTCTCAAACATTTTACTTAAGTAAAAGTACAAACAATGAGATTAAAATGTACTCAAGTGAAAGAAAAGGTACCACATACATCTTCAACATGAGTAAAGGTAAGTACTTGCTTTTAGGTAAACTTAAAAGTATTCAAAACAAAAGTACTTGTGTAACCCATTCCGGAATGCTACAGTCCAAAATCCATATCAGGTGTAATGATACCTGCCCACTCAGAGTGGATGAGTGGACCCATTCCCCTCTCGTCATTGATTAAAAGTACAAAAAAAGTGACGCAGAAAGTACAAATATTTGCTGATATATGTAGTAGAGTAAAAGTGGGAAGTACCTGAAGATAAATATACTTAAGTCCAGATACATGAAAAATGTACAGTAACTAAGTAAATAACTAAGTAAATGTACTCCCTTACATCCCACCCAAGCTCAAATTTCTGGCCAGTGGACGAATCTGTGGGCAGATTCCACCTGAATGAAACACACAGGCCTGCAAGTGCATGTACACACACTAACTCACACACACAGGCGAGGATGTCAGGTGCACAATTGCACAGATCAGCTACATCACACTGGGCACGGGTGCGGTGGTGAGAGGAGGGTGGGGTGTTATTGCACAAAGTGAAATGAGGCAGTGAAGGACACTGAGGAGGGATTTCATGGCACACATTCAAGTGCAACAGCAGCGTCCCCGCAGTTTGTCCTGCCCTCCACATAATGCAGGTACAGGCGGCGTCCCCTGAGGAAACAGCCTGCATGTGACCCTCTCCGTGGTCGCTGTAACGTGCACTAATGCAGTTTCCTGACTGATGAGATGCACACGTTGTTTGCTCAGGGAGTAGATCCAACCAGAGATCTGGGTCAAACAGTGGTGGTGTAGTTTGTTTAATCTTGCCGGCTGCAGCAGATGGGTGGGGTGATACTTGTACAGCACATCATTAAATCATTAGAGACATCAGTTTAAAGAGGTCAGTGTTCGTAACTAATGAGTCAATTGCCACAAGTAAATGAGCTGCATGAGACATACACGGCATCACAGGCTGCAGATTGTTAAGGTTAAGGTAAGTTGAAGGATTTATTGTAAGGTCGATTAAATTACGCTAAACAGAGAGGCAGTGTTGTCTCTGCGTAAAATTTCACACCCAACATGACGTATGCTCTGCAAAACTTTAAACAAAATCTAAGGATTATGTTTAATGACATAATTAATAATCTCCTGTCACCTACTTTTTCTGGCTGATTATTCTCTTTTCTGTTCTGTAGTGTAGTAGCAAAATGAAACACATCAATATGCATGGGGGCATTATATGCAATTGTCGTCAGTGTAAGAGGAATGTACCAGATGATTGCACAAGGACATATACTGTATTTTATTATGAATATGGGAATATTGGAATAGATGTATGCATATATAAACTCTACCTGTCTAAATAGGGAGTCTATATACTGTATAAAATAGACAGGTGTGGTATACAATGTGAATATCAATATAAAATGGTATGTGATATATGTACAAAAAGGAGTATTGCTCAATAGTATACATGACATGAATACAAAAATAGATAGATAGATAGACGGAATGTGAAAATGGACAGTAATGTGGAAAAGGACATGTTTAGTCAAAATTGTTCAAGTAATGGTGAGCAGTTGTGGTGTTGTGATGTGAAAACAATGCAACATTAAATATACATTCTGTATTGGTAAGTTTTTTTTGTATTGTACGTGCTGACTCACTGGTCAGGCTTTTCCTGCTAACATAACTCACATTATGTTCTGGGAAACGAGGGGAAGTTCAACCCCTGGCTGCTCACACTCATGTGCTGCCCTGTAGCTTCGATTTATAATGACACAGATATGTGTCATTATAAATAATCTAAGGATTATGTTTAATGACATAATTAATAATCTCCTGTCACCTACTTTTTCTGGCTGATTATTCTCTTTTCTGTTCTGTAGTGTAGTAGCAAAATGAAACACATCAATATGCATGGGGGCATTATATGCAATTGTCGTCAGTGTAAGAGGAATGTACCAGATGATTGCACAAGGACGTATACTGTATTTTATTATGAATATGGGAATATTGGAATAGATGTATGCATATATAAACTCTACCTGTCTAAATAGGGAGTCTATATACTGTATAAAATAGACAGGTGTGGTATACAATGTGAATATCAATATAAAATGGTATGTGATATATGTACAAAAAGGAGTATTGCTCAATAGTATACATGACATGAATACAAAAATAGATAGATAGATAGACGGAATGTGAAAATGGACAGTAATGTGGAAAAGGACATGTTTAGTCAAAATTGTTCAAGTAATGGTGAGCAGTTGTGGTGTTGTGATGTGAAAACAATGCAACATTAAATATACATTCTGTATTGGTAAGTTTTTTTTGTATTGTACGTGCTGACTCACTGGTCAGGCTTTTCCTGCTAACATAACTCACATTATGTTCTGGGAAACGAGGGGAAGTTCAACCCCTGGCTGCTCACACTCATGTGCTGCCCTGTAGCTTCGATTTATAATGACACAGATATTCACGGCTCAGCAAGTTTGCTTTGCTGAAGTTTCAAGTTTTATTAGTCATGTGCAGTTAACACAGGGTCAACAGTACAGGGTCAGCTCAGCAGTGCAATAGTTAAATAAAAGCAAGGTTAAAAGAGCTTACTGTAAAAAAAAAGTCAGTGTGTGAATAGTTAGTGCACTTGGGTATGTATAGTTACTAAACCTCTTTTGCATACAATATAATATACAATATACAATATAAATTAACAGTTAAGTACCTGTAGCTGGGTTTCCAGTATATATAATCAAACCAATTTAGCAGTAAACTACAGGTTTTTGTACAGTGTACTTACTGTATGCATGATTTACAGTTTACTACTGTTTTGATAGCATGTACTGAAACTGTATTTTATTAAATTTACAGTAGACTATTTTAGATATTTCAACAATTGGTAGCTCCTTACATTGTCTTCCTTCATGTTTTTGGAACTCTCATCAATCATGATCTCCCTGCAACCACCACAGGTACCACCAACAGCAATGCAGACATGACAGGATTTATGGAAGCAGCTTTGAGGTGGCACACGCATCACGGCCGCAACGCTCATGTCAACTGCATTTAGGCCAATGGAGGAGTTTTAAACTTTTAAACAATGGGTCAGGACCTGAAATAGCTGGCAGACACCCTTTGCTCCAGTATCCTCTGCATGTGAAGAGCACTGATTTTTAATTAGTTTGGGTCCCAGGATGACGCACTACATTTATCATTTGGGTCCCAAGCTTGGGTCCCAAGCCTAAAGTGTGTAAGCACCCCTCCCTTGATGGGGAATAAAAGTCAAAGCAATGTCAAGTGGAGCCTACTTCTTTCCGATATCATTTCAGATATTGTATTTTATTATATAAATGTTTTATTTTGTTAGGCTCGCTCCCTGGATGGATAATCAGTTACTTTCCCTGCATTTCCTCCTTCTATACTAGAGCGACAGAAACCATCTTTGAGATTTATTTGTCTTGTTTTTTACCTTTTAATTTGGTCCACGTCCCATCCACAAACATGGAGGTGAACTACAATGCAGCCAGACACCAGTGGGGAGGGGGATCAGGGTGCTTTGGCTTCCCTTATGGGGAACTGTGATGTCATCCATCTCTAAATAGAATCCGGTTTGTCATGTGAGTGTAAATGTCACATTTGGACATTAAGGTTAAACTTAGCTGCGTTCAACCTTCAAAATATTTCCAAAATGTGAAGAGAAGAAAATACAGCAAATACAGATCCACTTAAAGGATCTTGATTTTCAGAGACACTTAAAAGTGTGGCGCCCTAAATCCTTTCTCATTAACACTCCGTCAGGACTCCGCTTGAAAGGGCTACCTGTTGTCTGTGTGTTTTCCAATTATAGTTTTCTCCTGAGTAAGCATACATTAGGTGACTCATCAAGAGCGGCTGTCTGCCAGAGCCCGCTGGAACGCAGTGTATTATTTCAGCATCAGTGTATAATTCAGGCTGAGTGGGAGCGGGAGAGAGCGAGGCCATAAACTTAATGGGTTAGTTCACTCAATAAAGCGGCGACTTGTATGACTTGGATGCCGACCAAAATATAACATACTCGGGAGAGTCGCTGGTGGTTTTTCTTGGGAAATTTGAGAAGAGGTGAAAGTGTGTTTTTATGAGCGCCCACTGTGTTTGTGTGTGTGTGTGTGTGTGTGTGTGTGTGTGTGTGTGTGTGTGTGTGTGTGTGTGTGTGTGTGTGTGTGTGTGTGTGTGTGTGTGTGCTTCCCTGACTCACGAGGAAGGAAAAAATGTCTGAGGCAGAGAATATTTAAGGGGCCACTCATCTTAACAAAACCTGACACTTGTTATGTGTCAGAGTCCAGCTTAAGTATTTAACATGCGTGTTCATTTACTAACATACAGTAAATGCATACGTGCAGCTAACATGTGTTTATGTAAGAGAAATGTTGTGCGGTTAGGTGCACAGGAGGTGTGTGTTTGTGTGTGTGTGCTTACAAATGTAGTTTGCAGAGGGGAGATCCAGACGCCATCACCAGTTGGTCTCACTTCTCTTGCGGTGAGCGTCAGGAGAGTGTGGCCTGTTGAAGAGATGTTTTCTAACCGCCTGTAGAAAACTGACACTGTGTGGAAATAGAATTACAATGTTCAGAGCTGCATGGAAAGCAAGATGAGGCTGAAGCATCTGTAAGTGAGTAGAGTCAATCCAGTCACCTTCTTCCCTTTGTATTTGGAGGATTGCTCAAGTTTTGAAATCATGACGCGTTAAAGTTAAGAAATATAGCTATGTTTAAATGTATATTTTGTAGAATGGAACTTGCAAAATGTAAAGCTTATAGCAAGAAGGCCATAAATAAACCCTCTGTTTAGTAATTCAGTAAAAGTTGTGTGTGGAGTTCCTCAACTTCATATTTGGAGGATGACTGCAGCTCAGTATATTTCTATGAGTAAGACTTCCCTGTTATCAGCTCTTTAATCAGATCTCAACGTTCACTGAACCCTTCAGGTTGCACATTAACATAAATAAAAAATAGAGCTCCTGTCTGGATCTGCACAGACATTATTTCATCCCTTGCATCTCTGATTGTTGTTCCAACATGCTCGCTCATTTATTGGCTCCATTTTTGGAAACAGAACCAAAGAAATGTTCTCTTTAAAAAAACAAAAAATACATTTTGTTTCCTGTGTGTGTGTGTGTGTGTGTGTGTGTGTATACGTGTCTGTCTCATTTGTGTGCTTATGTGTATCCTACTTTTTAAATATGATCTTATTTTCTTCTTCTCAACTTTGTAGTCATTTGACTTTGTTGTCTCTGACAGACTAAATGTTTTTCTTACATTTCAGATTAAACAGCTTTATTTCAAATCTTTGGGAGCTGGTCTGTTAGTCCCTCTGGTCCCTGTTCAGATTTGGCATTAACATCCGTCTCAGGTGATCTGATCAGAGGCTCAAAGTACAGATTTGAAATCACACCATGAGGACATGTTGGAGACAACATTGCGGACAGTGAATATGGCCACATTCTTTCAGCAGAGTGAACACCACATTTGCATCCTCCACCAAGTCAGCTGACGTCCTCTGGCTGCTCTGCAGTTTCACAATGAACCAAAAATATTTTTACTCCTCTCAGTTGGCTCTTCCTCCCTCTGGATCCTCTTTGCATATCAATGACTTCAAGTCAAAACAAGCCCCAGATCCACCACTCTGCTGTGTGTGTGTGTGTGTGTGTGTGTGTGTGTGTGTGAGCCTGAATGTCTGTAAGCCTCTTACATAGACTGGAAGTTAAAAGTCTGAGTGTTCCTCTGTGATCATATTGCTGGCCAGCAGAGAGAGAGAGATAAAGAGAGAGAGATAAAGAGAGAGAGAGAGAGAGAGAGAGAGAGAGAGAGAGTCCCTTTTTCTCATGCATATCTCCGTACCACACGGTGGTCAATCCAGGACACAGAACTGTTGTGGGCTATGGCAGGTGGTCAAAATGTGTAAATACAAATGTTGAGTGCATCACTATCACGACTGTGGTCACATAACAATCACATAGCTTCAACTGATGAACACATGGATCATAGCTAAACTGCAAAACACATGTTAGCATCCATTTTTACACACAAATACATAAGGTAATGCTTGCTCTTGTGTAGCAGTTTAAGTATGACTCAGTTTTGGAGGTACTGCTCACAGCATCAGACCCACGATATCGATGGATTGATAGATAATCGATAGATAGGTAGATATATGTATAGATATATGTATAGATAGATGGATAGATAGATAGATAGATAGATAGATAGATAGATAGATGGATGGATAAATGTAATAGAGCTAATGAAAAAACAAATATTTTAAGTATAAGGTGATTCAAAGACCCAAGTAACTGAGGAACTGATTATTGAAGCGAAGTATATAATCCAGATTTAAAGATATATATAAATAATAATCATTTATATTATTTTCTTTTTATATAGATTATTTTAATATAGATGTTAGAAATTAAAATATTATGAACTACTTCTGTCGTGTTTAAAGCAGTATTTTAACATGTGGTAGTTTTACTTCCACTCTCTATGCAGAGGCTCTGTCAGGTCAGCCGCAGCTCTCAGCTCCAACACTGCGCGGCGCTGTTGGCATCGCGCACTGCTGATAAACAACTTCCGGCACGTGCTTTTTTTTAAGACAGGAAACGTTTCTTTGTTGTTGAACGAGAGAGCAAGATGTCTTCCGTGGATGTGGAGGACTTCATCCAGCAGAACCGGGCTGTGGCGGACCAGGTGGAGACGTTTCGAGGCTACTGGGAGAGCGAGAAGCACTGGCAGGTCCGCCGGGAGTTCATCCTCCGGAACGTGAACGACTACGACCTGGAGCAGCTGGACCACCTGCTCTCTCTGTCCATGGTGTGGGCCAACAACGTGTTCCTCGGCTGCCGGTACGTGCGGAACAAACCCTGTTTCCACCACCGGCCTGTCATGTTGTTCCTTTCTGACCTGGAGGATTAGAGAGCCTCCACAGCTGAAGCTCCTCAGCGCAGGCCTCTGCAGAGATCAGGCTAACCACTTAGCTTAGCTGTAACCACGTTGTTCGCGTTTACCTTTGAATGAATCAACCAAACTTGAAGCCGAAGCTGTTTTCCTTCAACAGTCAGACTTTTCTGTTCTGACGCTACTTGTGATGAATCGATAAATTTGCCCAGAGTGTGTGTTCAGAGATGTTTTACGTCTTCTTCGTCTCTTGCTAACACACGACGGGCTCTGTGCTGCCCCCTGTGTCTGTAACGCGACAGTAGACGGATGTAAACACAACAGCTGCACCAGATGTTTTTTCTATTTTATTTTGTTCTTAAATTCAAGATCAACATCAGTAATTTTCAGCTCCAAGAATTCACCAACATCAGTGAACTATTTAAACTAGTCATGACTAAAAGATCTTTTAAGGATCCTTTATGGACCAATGATCCAGATGTAGGCTTTCAACTGATTCATTGTTTTACACATTAACAGTTTGACTAAATCAGATGTCCTTGAACATGCTGTCACCAAATTGCTTATTCTGTCCAATCAACAGTTCAACAATCTAAATCTTGAACTCATAATCAAGAGGATCTATAACACACGTTCAGGGCTGAGAAAACTGAATTTGTTGGCATTTTTTCCATGAAATAAATGTAAATAATGTATTGTTCTAATAATATGAGGCACAGAGATGAATGAAGGATGCTGAATTGTTGTGGGTCGTTACTTTCTAATGGCAGGTATAGCACTGAGCTCCTGGAAAAAGTGAAGGAAATGGCTGAAGGCATCGTGGTGGAGGACGCACCCGTGTTCAAGACAAGAGATGAAATTATGAAGAAGCAACAGGTGAGTCTTTGGAGACACACACACACACACACACACACACACACACACACACACACACACACACACACACACACACACACACACACACGTCTGTGAAACGGTATAAAAAGTCCTCATGTATTTCTCTCCTCTGTTGCAGGGTCGATAACCAGCTCATCATCATCTCTGCTCATTGTGCCAGCAGAAATCTGATGACACATCAGACCACATTTCAAAAGTGGTTTAGAATTGTTTAAATACAGATATTGATATGTTTGTTATTCTCATCAACTGCTAGTTTTACGTTTTTTTTTTTAAAGTGCTGTTTTTATATCTATTCAGATGCAGGACGATCTCGTGTCTCCCTCTGGAACAGAATAAATAACTTGTGTTTTCTTCTTATGGCATTGTATTTCTCCTTTCTTGTCCTACAAATTATGTGAACAAGCATCATAACTTGGCAGATTCACATTCACTGCAAGTTTAGAAACCACTTGGGGCAAAAACCTTTCTCATCACCTTCATTTCAATCAAAACCTGAAAAATAGACAGCAAAAATAAATCAAGTGCCAAACCAGCCTCAAAGTCTGAAAAATGTGTTTTATTACGTTTATACAGCATATTGTTATAAGTATACATTTTTTTTGCTTAATCCACAAAATTTTTTATAACATATCCCATCTGCTTATTAGGTGATATAAGTCACTAACCACAATATGACCTGTACTGTCTCAGAAAAGTGGAACTGTTTCATGGTGACAGATTATTTAGCTGAAGCTGGGTGGAGTTATGTCATGAATTTATACTCAAGTGGTCTTTTGACTGGGCATCACATACAAGTAAAACAGGAGACAGATGCAGGCATGAGACGACAACTTCGGGGAAGCAGTTGATGTCGTGCTGTTGAAGCGGGGGCGGGGTCGAACTGCATGCGAGTGAGCTCTTCTCTGCAGCAGTCAAACATAATGCAACAGGCAGCACTGCTTGTATGCTTATAATTGTTAATTTACATGTCAGCTGTGTAAATAAATAGGATCGTAAGACGCTTGAACTCAAGCAGACAGACGTCACTGGTAAAACTAGTATTGGGAAGTTGTTTGCTTATGTGTGGTGAGTGAAAATCTGAAAAGCACGTGGGTGCAGGGATGAGATCTGTTGGGAGGAGGAGCGGAGAAGCTTTTCAATGAATTTACCTTCCATTTTCCTCACTCAAGAACTATGAGAACTGAATGTGCATTATAGAAAATTAGCAGAACAGAACTGAGAACATGTGTCTGCACATCTTGGAAGTTCAGGCCCAATCAGCAACGACTGAACCATCATGAAGTCGATTTCCTTATTTTGCAGGCTCCTATGCTCTTTAATATGAAAACGTACTGAATCAGGTGAAAATTAAATGTTGATTGAAAAGCTTCCAGTCTTTTCAGTTGACCCTGATGATCTCTTTAGAATCTGCAGTCAAACCTCATCCTGTCAAGTTCTAGTGATAATATTTACTTTCTCATAACTCTCCTTCTCTCGTAATATAATTGATTAAAATAGAAAGCTCAGAGCTGGCTTGCCAAGGAGTCATGATTCATCAGCGCAAAAGGGACACTTGGCACAGTGTGCCCTGTGAGCCCAAACCTATTGAGTCTAAAAATAATGAAGAGATATGCTCGGAACAGAACGATTCTTTTTTTATCAGCTGCATCTGTGGCTAACTTGAATGGTTTAAAAAAGGCATTTTCTAGGTTCTCCCATGACTTTCAAAATACGCTGATTTGGCCTTTTTCCCCCAAAACAGCCAAGTTGTACTCACCAGCAGACGTTACAAAAGAAAAAGTGAAAAGGAAAAAAAAAAATCTGTAAAACTCAAAACAGTCCAACTTAAGCCAAACAAACAACAAAGATATATTACAAATTCTGTTAGCAATAACTTATTTCACATCATGCAATAAAAAAAAGTAAAATTAAGAACAAGAAACACAAACAAAAGATTGATTTCCCTCCCTCGTTTTTCCTCTAATGTATTGGCAAGCAAGTTAATGTCCATTCGGGTTTGGTTGTCCTCTCGAGTTCCTTTTTTCATTCTTTTTATTCAGGGTGGCACTTGAGTTCTTCTGATATAACTGTTTTTTTTTTTTGATGCGGTAAAAAAAAAAATCAGAGAGACTGAAGTAATGGGAGGATGACAGGAGGGTGATTGAGAGGAAGAAGCAGAGAGCAAGAGAAGCTCAGACGTCCACCCAGCTCTGCTCCACGATGGCTGTCACTCTCTTCTCGTACTCCCTCTTGTTTTCCTGATAGAGCTGCGCGGCCTGACTGTTGGCTGGACTGTTTGGGTTTGGCTCATCCAGCAACGACTGTGGAAAATAATGTGTGTAATGAAATCTCTCCCGTTTGGAAAAGAAAATGTAGGTTTGATTGCAATAATTTAACATCCACTGTGAAGAAGTTGGGACGTCTGAACTGGAAATATACACATCCAAAGGAGGGAGTCTTAACTTCACTAAATATTAACTATTTATTTAATAATTCAAATCACATTTTAAGCTACAGATCTAAAAAAAAAAAAAAGAAGAAAAAAATGATTTTATCGGCTTCTGTGAATAGATATTTCTATGACATTAAACGTTTTAACCACTCTGAGTGTTTATTTGAGATGCATGAGATAACAGTGTATTTAAATCAGTCCACTCAGTCAAAGATGACAGCAGCCAAGGCAAAAGCAGTGCGAGTGTAACATGAAATACGTCCTAAAACAGCAGTTATAGAGATGGAGAGATGGAGCATGTTAGTGCAGTTTGTGTAAAGAGCAGTCTGATCAACCAACCTGGATGGAGGTGAGTATGGATGACACATCATATGTGGGGCTCCAGCGATTCTGAAGGATGTCTAAACATATACTGCCATCTGCGTAAACTGGAAAATAGAGAGATGACACAATCAAGCCTTAGACTACAGATCAACATCAGAGCGCAACTTGTGTCTCGCAAACTACATTTTCATGGACAACAAAAATCTGACTATTGAACTTATTCAGAATAAGACATTATTCAGATTATGATATTTACATGATTGCTCGCAGCATATTCCTTTCATATTCACGATTTCATGTTACAGAGCAGAGTGTGACTCTCGTCAACATTATGTCCAGAACATTATACGTCGAATGCCGGAGTACTACACATTCTCAATTTGATGCTTATTCTGAGTATGACCTTATTTAGGGTAAGGTTATCTTAAAATGTTAAGTTTACATGGCGGGGTCTTATTCGGACCATTGTCTTAATCAGGTTTATAACTGAATTGTTTTAATATTTCCGGTTAAACATTTACCAATTCAAACACTTTATGCCAATAAATCACTTGACTTTTATACAAAAACTCACAAATTGTTCTTCATGTGGGTTTTACAGCCAGCCTGGTGTGACCTACTAAAACTATTATAATGAATACAAGGAAACGGTTTGAATGAAAAGGAAAGGAGGAACTTTCTGCCTTGAGATAACGGAGGCACAAACCGTGCAGCGTTCCAAGTCCAAGCATCTTGCACGTCACACTCAAATGTCAACTGTCGATGATGGGTTTGAATTAAGTGAGGGAAGATGTTCTGTTCCATTTTCAAATGCATGTATTGAATCAGTGAGTGTGTGTTTTAGGAGCGGCTGTATCTCTTACCATTTGGGTGAAACATTCTGGACACAAACCGAACTGTGGGAGGTTTGTTTGGGTACTCCTCGGAAAACTCTATCAGAAGCTTAAACGTTCCTGCGGTGACAGAGGGAGGGAGAGAGAAGGTGAGAGGGACATTAAGAACGCGTCGAGGCGTGCACAGATATAATTTTGTGAGCACAGAACACAGGTGTGACGGATCGAGGAGGTCACACAAAGTGAGAGAAATAATTACATCACTAAAAATAGCAGTGGCCACAAAGACAAGCTAATCCCTCACTGATGTGCAGGCGTCGACTGCTGGCAAGAGGGAGAATAACAAGGAGGGAGAGCACTAACAAGAGAAAAGTATAAACCACAGAGTCAGCACTTCTCATGCACAGCCTCATAATTACAAGCTGAAGAAGTGGGTGTTTGTGTACAGACATTAGTGTCTCCTGTATTTAATGTGTGACAAAGCAAAACTGCAAGTGTGTCACTATATGAACACTTCTAATGAATGTTCTGCTCCACAAGTGCACTGTTCAGTAATTTCTTCAAAGAATTGATGATTCGTAGTTGGCAGGTTGATACAGGTCAAGGCAAACAACGAAATTTGACCCACACAGTGCTTAGTCATATTAATTGCTTCACCCTTAGACTTTTGACTGACTTCCATGTTCTTACAACACACTCCCTAGTAGGCTGTAAAGGATGGATTGAAAAATGCAGCACTGCAACATTGCAGGAGAGAATAGATCTATTAAAGCAAACCCAGAGTTTGAATTAACATGACCCCGCTGGGTGAGCACTTTACGGACAAGATATAATCAAAACAGAGAACTTACCATCTTCAAATGGTGTTCCCACAGGCCTGCCAGAAGTGAAGAGGGAGACATAAAATTATTTCCACATCCTAAAAATCCCCACTGCTACCAATAAGGCAGTGACTTGTAGAAAACATCCCCATTTATATGTGGACATGCTCCACACAGACACCGGAGACTTTGTTTACTCAGCTCCACACATTCACACAGTCTGTGTGAAGGAGCCAATTAAAACAGCTGCCTTCATGTTTTACATTTCCAACAGCTTTCACTTTGACTTGGAATGGTGGTGGGGAACTATTAGCAAGTGTTTTTATTTTAGATTAATAACATATTCCCCGTTTCCTGATTGTTTTGTTTTGAAGTTACCTTCAGCCGTCCAGTTTGCTTGAGTTGTTCATGTTTTATTACTTCTCACATTGACATTTGAATTTCATAACCTCAGTATGAAGCCCCCGACCAATTCTCAGTTTAATAAAAACATGTTTTTTCATGATTCTTCTTTCAAATGCATTTTAAAATTATACACAGGCCTGAGAAAAGTCACTCTTTCGTTTTGTCTGTTCTATCCGAGTTTCCTTCCGTCCTTCCTTTCCTCTAAACCCTTCCCTCAACAGTGTCGCCCAGCCTGTTCTTTCATCAGACACCCACCGAGGGCGACATGCTGATTTTTCTATGCTGCTCTGTGCCATAATGATGTCTGTAATCAGACAGTTGTTTAAAATGCAGAACATGGAGAACAGGAATGTGACACACCAGGTCAGAAGGGGGGGACTCTGCGCATCCCAATCCCAGTGGCAAAGTAAAGACAATAGGGTGGAGTCTGATTTAGAGCATGACTCACCCAAAAATAACAGCGTTCCAAAGCATGATGTTGTTCTCTGACGGTGCTCCGCTCACACCGGTGGGAGGATCTTCTTGAAGTCTGCGTAAGATGAGAGAGAAAAAGACAATGGTAAGAGAAAGACAGGAGGGAGACATGGTAAGACAAATAGCAAGAAAAGAAGCAGGGAAGTGGACAAAAAAAAGAAGAGGGAGCATACGACAAGATAGGAAAATTAAAGAAAAAGAACGAAAAGAAAGATGGAGAGCGATGAAAGCAAAGTGACAGAAAAAGAAACAACAGATGGGGGAGAGTAAGAGGGAGGAGGTAGAGAGAGCGTGACGTTTATAATTACAGTACCACCTCGACTGCAGGGTAATTATCAGTCAAAACATAAACTGCTGAATCAACATGACTTCAGCGAGCAACCAGGCTTACAGGATCAACAGCGCAGTGTCCATCCGGCTGTCAGTCACAGATGTCAGTTAGCATAAGCTACTACACTTAACACTGAATCACAGCTATGCCACGAACACCAAAAGCCCTCGTTCACTAAGCCGACCTTCACCTGAAATGACTTCCAACGCTGCCATGAGCAGAAATCTGAATAAATCACAGATTTAGATTAAGAGGAAACACCCTGATGTTTTTTTTTTCCCTATCAATACACGTTTGTTTCGTTATCCATTGCTGAAAAAGTGTCTGTTCTTTATTTTCAAAAAGAGAAACAAAATACAGTGCACACAGAGCAACTGATGTGTTTTATGGTTTGGAACTGATGTGTTTGGAATAAACAGACCAGCTGAGCAGTTTTCTGGAGGAGGATGAGACAGACGGAGAAATGTCAACTACAGAAAACAAAATAAAATCTCCAGGAATTGTGACTAAAGTTTCTGTTAAATCTATCGACCAAAAGACATTTAAGTCAGCGACTTTTGTGATAATAGACAATTATTACGTAATTTATCAGGTTGCAGATACATGTAGGTTTTAGTAATGTTAGGATTAGATGCTTAAAAGATGAGATGTAACTAATGAGTATGGCGTTGTGAGGTGAAGTCTCTTAAGACAAAACTTTTTGATATGATGATGAACATATTATCAAAAATAGTTGGTGATAATTAGTGATTTGAACTGCTTAGCAGTTAAATACCTGCTCTAACGTAAAACCATTAAGTGTTTATTATTTATAATATGTTTATTTTATAACCTAGTTATTCATCACAAAATAACCATAGCTGGATTTATCATTAATGGAAATAATAATTTGCTCGAGCTCCACAAGGAAACTGCTCAGGGCTGTTTGACTGACAAGTGATCTCTGTAAAGTGCCGTGCAAAAACACCATAGCAACAGCTACCTAGCAACAGAGACATCAACAAATCAAAACAGATGTCCGGGTCAACATTTTAAATTAAGCTTCAGACAACAACCACTTTGTTAAACCACTGGTCAGTGTAGAATATGTAAAACAGGTTTCTGAGCCAACAACACAAATAAAGGCGAGGTGTAGCAGACTATACTAAAATGTACATTGTTGGCTCCCGTGCCAGAACTCAGGCAACATTATATCATGGAAGGATCCCTTCAGATCACAAGTGCATGTAGGCCATGTCCGGAATCACCACAGACTGTTCCGGGCCTGGTATAAAAGCTGGTTTAATAAGAGCTTACGGCTATAAAACAAGGTAGGCTGATTTGTGTGTCTGTAGATCCATGTCCAAGTCCCTGGCTGCAGACAGACCCACCGCAATTAACCTCATTTACTGTAATCTGCCTGAGCTCTCTGCTGGTGGACTGGTGCTCCACTAAACTTCCCTATACCATAGTTACTTGATTTTACTCAGAAACTAGTGATCACTGACAGCAATTTGACTTTTAGGGAAGTATTGAGCATCATCTGAGACTGTGTGGTGGTTTTGTATAGTTCACCAGAAAATTAAAAGTTTGGCAACTATTTTGATTTCGTCTCGCAGGCCTCATTAAAACCACAATGTCCTAAGTGCTGAGCCAAATGACCACACAAATGTGTTGCTGTTCGCCCACTGACAGAGCTCTGTTTCGAGATGCATATTGAGCAAATAAACTGACTTGCACATCAAACAAGGCAGGTTGAGCAGTATCACACAGGACTGAGGGCAGTCAGCCTCGGTGTGGACACACATGGTGATCCAGGAATGTGCCATTGTGTTTTCCTTGCCTCAGAGTGTTACAGTTTCCCACCTGGGGACTGGCTCAGCAGCGTAGAGTTACAGGGACACCTTATCCCCCCCTGCTTCAACGGCTGTTCTTGCTAGAATAGCTTAACATATTTTTTTCCCACTGATAGGTAGGTGTGTGTGTGTGTGTGTGTGTGTGAATAACAAACACCTACTGTGGGGTGCAGAGCATATGGAGCGTGGCAACAGATTGAGGGTGGCAGGTATTAAAAGGAGCCCCGTGCCAGGTGTCACGCTCATGAAAACACAAATATATTCTTCATCCTCACAGCAGTTTGACATCATTTAAATCAAAATAAGCAAAGGGGGCCCTGCATTTCTAATCAAGCCTTGTTAATAAAGAGGTAAACAGGAATGGGTGATGGGCACATAACGAGTTGAAGCACCTCAGGATCTGAGTTGTGCAACACCTGAGAGCCACGTTGCGGCCAAAGGGGTCTGGAAACCAAAGTGTTCGCTGGCTGGGTGCTGTTGAAACCAGGAGACACAAACCCCACAGCTCGCAGAGCAGTTCAGATGAATACTGTCACGTTCAGCCTCTGACCAGGGCCAGTTAATCCACACAAAGCGTCTGATGGCTTGTTTTTGTGACCCCCACACCGGCTAGCCTGAAACTAAACCTCCCCCCCGGCACAAAAACAAAGTAACCAGGAGAATTAAAAAAAGACAAAAGGGACTAACGTTATCCCCCAGGGTTAGAAACACTGCATAACGCCAAACTGCCCTTTCAGGTGCTGTTAAATATCACCAAGACCCCCGACAATGACTTTATCAACCCACCACAGACCGAGAGAACCCGGGTAAACACAACAAGCTAGCGTCACAGCAACAACGGTCCAGCTTTAAATACAATATTGTCAGCACAGAAGCAGCTAAGCTAAGCTAAGCTACCGACAGCTACATCGGCTAACGATGCTAGCAGCACACCAACACAGGCTGCAAAACAAAATGAAATGTTAATTTAAAAACAAAAGAAACGCAGCGGTACCTTTTAAAATCCCTCATAAGCCGTCTCCTCGCCGGGGTCGACATTATTCAAAGCGTGTTAGAGTGAAAACCCCGGACCACAGACGGAATACTATCCGAAACCAAATACGGAGCCTCTTCCGCTTGTAGCCGCTTTTCTTCTTCTCTCCACACAACTGGCAGGGGAGCTATTTATGGTGACGTCGTCGCTGTCGGTGCTGGAGGCGCAACCACAGACCGGACATTAAAAAAAACCCTGCGTCTGTGTCTCTGAGGGTCTGCAGGTAAAACACATGTCCGCTTAAAACTGAAGCTGCCGAATGAAAATAAAGTTGAAATAGACATTAGCTGCTCTGTCTGGCATTGTTCTCACACCAACACACTGTAGAAGGAGCTCTGTGACTTTATTATTGATCATGTGTTTAAAGAGTTTTCATTATTTGGGGGAAAATGTGGGATTTGGTTTTGTTAAAGGTCCAGTGTGTCAGATTTAGGTGAAAGAGAACTGTTGGCAGAAATTGAATGTATAATAATCCTCATGATGTTTTCACTAGTTCGTTTCATCTAAATTGTATGAATTGTAGTTTTCTTTACCCCAGAAAAGCTCCTTTATATTTAAATACTTTATATTTATATTGAGGGGACCCTCTCTACGGAGGCCGCCATGTTTTTTACATTAGGTCGAACTGGACAAACTAAACACCTTTTGTCTACCACAGGTTATTTTTCCTGGTAGGAAGGAGAGGGTGAGGTGAGGGGTGTTCAGCTGCAACATGACATTTCAACACTAGGTTCTAAATTCTACACACTGAACCTTTAACAGCCCCCATTATGTTTTTTTCTGAAAGATGTTGAACAATATGTAAACCTAACTTTAACTTAACCTAACTCAAGTGTGTAATATTCATTCTGTGTGGGCAAAAGTTCATGTGTAATCCAGTCAATCGACATATTCTGCACACATTTTTCAGTTTAATTACATTCATATTTTCCTTTTTTTCTATATTTCATTCAGCCAATGTCTTGCTGATGCCTATTTTGACTCTTCTGCTGAAATACTGCAAATGACCCCATCGTGGGACTAATAAAGAATCATCTTATCTGTTAAAATATCTTTGAATTCTACAGGATTTATATTTATTTTGTACAACAGCTCTGGCTTGTATGTTTGTATGATCCTGTTTGTTATTGTATTCCTGTTCTGTTCCACTTTAATACAAACGCTGAACAAATGAAAGTCCACAAAGTTGAAATGTTGGTTTGAGATGTGCAATAGATTTGACTTGTTTTGTCCTGGATAACATCTGGAAATATGTTATTTTTTATTCTGCAGGGTAATGTCACCTGCAGCATCCAATAGAGCTGTTTAAACACATTCAAGCTGCAGTCACAATTATTCTATTGAGCTGTAATCATCCATTGTTTTATATTTATTGTTTACCTTGATTAAATAAAGTTGTTATTACTGTGTAACATTCTGTCATAAAGACACTCGACCCATTGCTGCAACTCCCTTCAAAGGTTCTATGTGTAAGATATCTATCTGTTTGTCTGTCTATCTGTCTGTCTGTCTATCTCTCTATCTATCTGTTTGTCTGTTTGTTTGTCTGTCTTTCTATCTCTTAATCTATCTGTTTCTCTAGCTATCTTTCTGTTTGTCTGTTTGTCTGTCTGTCTGTCTGTCTATCTGTCTATCTATCTGTTTCTCTGTCTGTCTGTCTGTCTATCTCTCTATCTATCTGTTTGTCTGTCTGTCTGTCTATCTCTCTATCTATCTGTTTGTCTGTTTGTTTGTCTGTCTCTCTATCTCTTTATCTATCTGTTTCTCTAGCTATCTTTCTGTTTGTCTGTCTGTCTGTCTGTCTATCTATCTGTTTCTCTGTCTGTCTGTCTATCTATCTATCTATGCATCTATCTATCTACCATTATTATATTTCTATATTATCTGTGTCTATATGTACAGGCATATAGGGATATAATTATTAGCTATGTATGTTGTTGCCATGACAACAACATCATATTTTTTCTTCAGAATGCACATGCAGCCAGTGTAAGCATCAGTGCAAGTTCATCGGAATGAAAAATACCTCTTCAGCACTCAATGCTTTATTCATCTCATCAAATCCTGCCCTTGTGCCTTACTCTGTCTTTTTTATCAAGATAATCAAGATGCTGCAAATATTTGCAGAGGTGAAAAAAAAATCATGGTGCAGTGGAGAAGAATGAGCGCTGTCATGTCATCAGTTTGTTGATGTGGGTCTGTCTCTTACAGAGGATGCCGCCTTGTCATCCACCTGATACAATCACACAACAATGACTTCTGGGCAGATGACAGGGAAAATGAAAATGAATGTGCAGCAGCGAAATAATCTACTCTGCAGTAAGTGGCTTAGTCTAAATCTACACAATCCATCTGCAGCTAATGCACTCTGCCTGTGTAAAGTGATTAACACCAAGGCTTCAAGTCAGAGGAAATATGGGCTCACCCAAATCAAGTGGTGCGGCTTCACTGGTTGAACAGTGTTATGCTGAAACTTGTAAAATGTGATTGTACTCTGCTTCATGAAATATAGCCTAAATAAAACCGGAGGGTCAAACTAAAAAGAAAAGAAGATTCAAGATTGTCAGTGTCCAAAACTAAGAAAAATGTTGAGAGAATAAACCAAAAGAAATCTCCTAAAATACCTTAAAGTCTTGACCCCATTCCTGAAGGCCTTCTTGATTTATTTTCTTTTGCATTAAAAAAATAACTAATCTCATCTTTTGTTATTTGTGGATGTCTGGATATTACAGGTTAAATTCACCCTCATAAATCAGTGATCACATGTTGAATACTCAGATTTGTGGCATTATTCAAGGTGACTTTTAATGTTATTTGAAGCTATAGTTATGTATTTTCTTCAGCTAACGTAACTATTTTGATAAATAATTCTATAATCTTTTAGGCTAAATTGAAAATTAGCAGGTTTCTCTTTACATTACATGATAATAAAGGGAATTTTCTTTGGGTTTCTGATAGTTGGTCGAACTAAACAAACAATTTAATGACATTACTTTGTCCTTTACTGTAGTTTTTACTACTGTCTGACATTTTATAGTCCAACAAGTTGATGATACTGATAGAAATTGTCATCAGCTGCTGTCTTCATTTTAGGACTTGGATTGAATAATGGCAGAAATCACGTTGTGGTATGCACGTAATACGACTGTAAACATTTATAAAACTTAATTGTCTCTTAGACCAAGATCACATGACTCAGCTCAATAAAACACATGGAGTTGTTTTTATCCTATCGCTGCTGTTGCTCAGGTGGAATCTAATGCGTCTCAATCGTTCTCTTGACCGTTTCCCCGAGAGAATCCAGACTGCAGCTCTCAGCAGACACACGGCCCTGTTAGCATTTCACTGTTGTGTGAATGTAGGTCACTCAGAGACAAAAGGGGCCTGGCTGTACAGTGTGAGTCTTTTCTGGCTCCCCCAAGAGTCAGGAATGAGAAGCATGCTGCTGTATGAAATGTAAAACACATTTACAGCATGTGGAGCTGTCAGGGCTGTTCGGGGAGGAAAAGAGTATAGATAGATTGGTACAGTAAAGAAAATAGTTTGAGTTTGTCCGAGGGGAAATAGAGGAATTATGTGGAGAATGGTGAAAACTAAAAAAGCTTTAATGCATCGAGGCTTCTTTTTTAATCAAATATGCAGTATTTTAAAGTTAACATGTGGTTGTGGTGATTAAAGTCTGTTCTGCAGTTCTGTGCCTGGAAGCTTCACGCAGAAAAATGTGACCCCGTGTCTGTCAGTCCGTCAGAGGCTGGACAAAGGCCTGGATCCAGCTAATAAAGGCAGGAAGAGATTATCACTGCTGAGCTCAGGTACTTTTAATAGAAAGAGCAGAGATACTGAGAGAGACTGTGGTGCTCCTCTTTATCGCTCCCTCTCTAATCAACACACTGTATATAAACATGTATTATATAAAATGTCATTTTTGAGACTTTGAAACAGTGAATACACTGTAAAATAATAAACCCCTGAATTAGTTTTGTCGCAAACTTCAAGATAGTTCAGCTGAACAACAGTTATATATTGATTTTATAACATGGCTTTTACTTAGATTTACCATGTCTTTGTGTATGTGATTGTTCTCTTTCTTGTTTGTGAAGCACTTTATAAACTTGCATTATAAATAAAGTTTTATTATTATATACAACAGTTGCTTTAAACCATCCTTGAGTCCTGATGTGGATCAAACTGAGTTTTAAAAAGAAATGTTTGCCAACCACATGGAGGCAATTACAGATCCATCGAAAACACTGTTGTCCTTAACATCACAGATCTGTAAATGCATCTACTGCTGTGTTGATGCAAGTGAAGGTAATGGACCAAGGCACTCTGGCTGTGGAAAATGGAAAATGCCTTTATAAGTGAGGCTGATGCATAAAAAATTCACATGTTGCGGCACACTGGCCTTGATCAGGTTGGATTTTTTTACTTGGTAACTTGGTTTATTTTCTTTTTTGAATCACCCCTGCACCGAAAAGAACCTTCTGAAATTCTTTACACATGTATTTCCTTTCTGATCCATTGCCGTGTGTTTGTTTCTGTCTGTGCACCGAGCTAGGCTGGACTGCTCTTCTCCTTTCACAGCTACTCATGTTGGATAGACTATAAATTAAATATTTATGAACATGGACATACTTTTAATGCTTTATTTTACTCCCCTGCAACTAAACAGCTACAGTCTTCTGCAGGAATATTTCTTTGAGCATGCTATAATGTACATCACCCTCTCCCTCTGTGGACAGAAAGGTCCCTCAGGCCTTTTTACTTCCCTCATCAGTCTCTGTTGAAACCTGCAAGTGGCGGCTGGATGTCTCCAGTCTGAGTGTCGGGGTGGGTAGAGCGGCCATCAGGACTAATGAGCTGCAAGGCTTTAAGATGGTACAAGCTAATTGTCTCTTTAGAACTGCAATGTCTTGTTACATCTGCATGGGTGATGGTGGTTATTGAATTACACAGCTGACTGGGTGAGTGTGTGGGCAGTCGGTCAAGCCTGCGGCCTGTTAGAGTGGGTCATGTTTCAGTGAAGGACGCCCGTGTTTTAATCATCCTACACGACGGTGGGAGGAACTCTTGGATTTTAGTAAAATTGCTGGATGTTACTATATATAATGCAAATAATATAATGATAACATGTTAACTAACATACTGAACATCCACCTGCCATTATCTATACTGCAGATCCTTTGAGGGTCGTGAGAGGACTGGAGCCAGTTCCTCACAGGTTCCATGATACTTCCTCAGCATGTTAGAATTGTCATTGTGACCATTTTCACATGCTGACAAACTCCTAACATCAGCCACGTCAGAGGCTGTGGTGTAAATAATGTGGCTGCAGACTCACAGTCTTCTTATCGTGAAGCTTATCTGTCATGATGTAGCACAGGATGTCTTCATCTCAGCGGTCCAGTATCAGCAGCTTAAACGCAAACTTTAACCAGCAGCTACAACATACACACACATTTATATGTACTCGTTTTCAACCAAACCTCTGAATTTATGAAGCGTTTAGCAGAAAGCTCATGACAGCCTGCACTTGGGGACTCTTGGGACATTGTTTCTTGGAGGCACGTTCTTGTTCATTATTCAATTGTGCGATAAAAATCTCAGAAATTGATATTAGAAAAAGATATTACCATGCACTAATGCCTTTTTGTTTTTTATGTGACTAACTCTTCCAATCTAATTATTAGAAAGTAGAACAACTACAAGTGTGGTGCTTTAAAGGAGTGAAATTATTAAAATGTGTTTTAGGAGGCAGCAGAGTGCTCTTGTTTTTATATTATTGCTGTGATGGAAACTTCCCATAGCCTCAGAAATGTGGATTACTATAAATTGCAATTCATTATTCATAACTGATGCAACAACAGGGCTTTTTGCAGCAACATATATGCACAGTAATTGTGGCATGAAGGAATGAGTGGTGGTGACAGATCCATTACTAAATGTTATCGCACACAAACAAACAAATACATAGTTTGCTTTTGTTGAAGCAACAGGCTGCACAAGGCTGCACCTTCGATGAGCCCCTTTCTTCTTCTGTGAAGTCTGAGGTTTCTCCCCATCTGACGACATGTGGATTATTGGTTTCACGTTTGCTTGTCAGATTCAGCACATGAATGTGTGTTGGTGTCAGTTCAACAGCTTTGTTGAGTTTATTCTAAAATAAAAAAAGACACAATGACAATGGACAGCAATATTCTGAAAATTGAACTTCTTCTGGATGAGACATTATTTCTATTTAAATTTCACGTGATATTTTATGAATTTAAAGAATAAATCAAGCCTCTACAACTTATAGGCACTGAAGAAAATAACGAAACTGTCTAAATTTGCCATGAAATTGTTGATGAATGATAAAAAACTTCTGTCTTCTTTATATTTATGTTGTATATAATTTTTTTGAAATATAATAAGTTTGTACAGTTTTTTCTTCTTCTATTGAATATGCAATTATTGAGTATGCTTTATATTTACATCGAGATGGGTCTATTCTACGGAGGCCGCCATTTTTTTTGTCCAGACTGGACAAACTTAACAACTTTAAAGTTTTATAAAAATTGGAGGGGGAGGCTGAGGTGAGGGGTATTCAGCTGAAACATGCAAATCCTGAGACTGAGAATAAGCAGCCTGGACTTCCTCTTTTCAACAGCAGGTGGAGTTCAAGATCTCAGATGGGAAGAGTAACCTACTGTTGTCATGGTTTCAGGTATCCTGGAGACACAATTCTGGATGCTAATTGGTGGAAAGAAAATGAGAGTGAGGTAGGGACTGTTGCTCCCTCTGTTTTTTGAATCTACCATTTATTCCAAACTGCATATAAAACAAGGCAGATGAAGGAAAACTGGAATATCTCTCAAGAATGAAACTAAAAAGAGTGAATATGAGATTTGAAAAATAATAAAGTCCATAATGAGCCATGGTACATGGTAGAATTATGCACCACATTCATTTTTTCTTACATTTTATTTATTAATTTGTCTAATTCACTTGCAACAAACTAATTCCTAAAAACAATCTCTATCTGTAGCACTTAAAAGCAGCTGAATAAAGTGTCACCTTCTCCTCTGTTAATTCGTCCGTCTCCTGCAGTCAGTCAGTCTGTCTCCTCGTCTGTATTTGGAGCTTCACAAGGTTACACGGAGGGTGATGATCACATGACTTCACAATGCACCAGTGATGTCATGTTATGTATCCCTGTATCCCTGATAAGCTATTGTCATACAGCGGGGGACTGATTTTTGGGGGTCGATGCACAAGGTGTCCCTGTCCCTCCCACCTGCTGCCTCCTCCTCTCCCCTCGCGCTCTCACAAACAATATCATCATCGTCCAACTTTCCAAAACAACAGATTTATCTTGATCTCGTCTGCTGCTGCATGGAGTTGTTTACAAGCGGCTTCAGCCATTTTACCCTCGATTGCTTGGCATCGACATCAAACGGACTTAAAAAGGGCTTTTATCCCCAAAACTTCCTGGCACATGCAGAGAATAATAGATGTATATGTTGATCAGCAGCAGCAGCAGCAGGAGGAGGTGGTACCCAAATAGATTTTACAACCAAACGCCCACAACAGACTGAGGCCTTCTGTTAATTCACAGCTGTTTGATAGGTGGTGATAACAGCATCATGTATCCTGGTATCCCAGATGAGAGTTGTGTTACTCTGGATTAAACTCTTGCATTGTTCCGCCGGCTTGTGTCTCATATCTCTTCATAAAATGATGGTTTAACGTGTCATCACTTCCACGTCTAGAGACTGCCTTCGGGACAGCACTGACGGACATGCATGTGGCAGGATGAAGCTAAACGATGAAAGCAAAACATTTGTGTAATCCAACTGCCACAAATAGTCTTTTTTAGTTTTTGTTCATATTTTGCAAGGAGGTCGATGCCAGTAGGTATAGATTATTTCCTATATGTAATAAAAGTAGGAAAATTGTGTTTGCCTGCTTTTAGTACATATAGGAAATAATCTTAAAGGAATTCCTGATGCATCTTCAAATTAAATTCAGATCCCAGAAAGATGAAATAAATGTTCCATTATTAGATAGTTTCAAGCACCTTACTGTATTTCTTTATGCAATAGTGTTTTTTTAATATAATATAATAATATATCTTATCATATTGTATATAATAATAATAATAATAATAAAAGATAATAAGATAACATAATACTGTATAATATATGATGTAAGTAAAATAATAACTAAATAAAAGTAAAATAATAACTAAATAGGCTGAAATACAACAGTGTTTTCTCCCCTATAACCTCACAAAGAGATAACCTACATAAAGGCAGGCCACATGATCAGGGTGAATAAAGTGCTGGCGTGTGTCAGGTTGGAAAGCAGCCCAGTCCACGCTGGCCACCATGCAGGGCCACAACAATCAGCCAGCTTGTTCCCGAAGTGATCGATGAAATGTTAATGTGGAAAACAACGTTCCAGAGTACGCTTATCGTGATCTAAAATAAGCTGCAGGGTCA
Organism: Paralichthys olivaceus; assembly: GCF_024713975.1. Taxonomy (NCBI): domain Eukaryota; kingdom Metazoa; phylum Chordata; class Actinopteri; order Pleuronectiformes; family Paralichthyidae; genus Paralichthys; species Paralichthys olivaceus. The sequence continues at coordinate 10,412,040 of NC_091107.1, read as the reverse complement.
CGGTTTGAAGAGCCTTGAAACTTGATGAAGTAACTGCTCCTCTGGAGGCGGGAGGCCAGTGAAGTGTAATGTGGAAAACATCATGACCCAATAACATACAACAACAAGGAACACACATGACTGAATGATCCATGCATGATCTGTGCCACTTATTCTTGGGAGTGTCATGGGGCAGCTGGAGCGAATCCCAACCATGGACAGATCACCAGCATATCACAGGACCATCATGTACATATACCCACAGATAATTTCAGATCTCCAGTTGACCTGTAACCCCAGTCTGCATGTCTTTGGACTGAGGGATGAGAAAACCCACAAAAACATTTTAAGAACATACAGAATTCACACATTAAGACCCTGGGCAAACTTGAAATTGAACCTTCTTGCTGTGATAAGACAGTGCCAACCGCTGTACCACCATGTCACGCTCCAAAAGAATGGTCTGATATTCAAGTCAGAAAATGAAGCAGAGGGATGATTTCACATTTGTGCACAGCAGAAACTCTGGTTCTACAGCCACATTTAAGACTGTTTTGATAAAGAAATTATTGACACACACATTTACACACACAAATACGCAGCTGTGGGAAGAAAATAGACTTGATTTCTTTTAAAATAGAGCTGAAACAATATTGGATGATGTTTTCATTTTGGTTTCAATCTAAAACCATGATCTATTACAGACATGATGACTGTAATCTGCAAGAACACTGCAGTTATAAAAGTAGTTATGAAAGTAATCATGCTTTTGACCTAACGCCTCCAAGCTGAATGAGATAATAGCACTTTCTCTGCATACAACCTGTATTATCTCCACTCCCTGTGTCTCAGGCTGATGCCAGCAGCAGAGCATTAAAAACCAAAGGGTCTTCCCACCGTTTAATTTGAGCATATTGCCGCCTGTCACCCTCTTTCATCTTACCTTGTGTTTCTCTGTTTACAAAGGAAGCTAACAGGTTTCATTTAAGAGACAGAGATTATTAATTAACACAATACTTGTCTCGGTGCATCAGCGAACAGCTCTGAGAGGAAGAGACGAGCACATTCAGCCTTTGATCGTCGCTGTTGTTTGATGTGTGGAGACCGAGGCCTGCATTTTGAACAGTGGGCCTGATGGACCCAGAAATAAATTGTGGCCAGGTTATAATCATATACAGAAGTGAAATCAGATTCATGTATTCAGGTTGTTGTTGTTGTTCAGTGCAAACCGACGACTTTGTCTTTTTTTTTCAGAGTACACTTATAGCATCCCTGTAACAGGGGCACAGGTCCCTCCTGTTAAGTTATGGTGGTCTGTTGTTGAAACAAAGAATCAGATATGATTTCACTATAAAAAGACCTTTTGAGGCAGAAATCATAAAAACCCATTAAAGTAAAATGCAGGAATCAACATGAAAAAATAATGGAACAATAAATCAATAATGTGTCATTTATTTGGCTTGATATTGTGAGAACAACAGAGACAAATGAAAGTTCAGGCTAGAATATTGAAAGACATAAATACCAGTACTTCTGTTTATTTACTTTTGCCTCCACACTGCAGGGGAAGTCAAAATGTGAAAGTGCAATGTATTCCTGTCACGACAAGTGCTGAAGGATTTTTGGAAAATTGCTGTTGTGGTGTTTGACATTTCGGAAACATCGCTCGTTCACCTAATTGCCAAGAGTCAGATGAGAAGATTATTACCTGTCACTCTCAGGTCTGTTAAAACCTAAAGCTACAGCCAAACAGCAGAAACAGAGACTCACTGATGAACATGTGAGGTCTCTTTCGTTTAATATGTACAAAAAGTAAAGTTGTGGTTTTATTATAGGAGTTATTTCCAGACAGGGAGCAGTGGTTTCCATGGCCATGCAGGTGAGCTGGTTAGCCATGTTTCCAGCTGTAATTCAAAAATAAGATAACCAGCCTAGGCTTCATATTTAACCGCCTGATATAAAAGTTGTATCATTCTTCTCATTGAACTTTAACATGTTCCCAAAATGTTGAACTACTCCTTTAAAAGGGAAACAAGCTACATAACATAAAAAATAGAATCTGGGTTTGCAAAGTCATGTTAATAGCAAGCAACAAACTAAAATAAGATAAGATAAACTAATCCTGTATAAGTAATTGGTGGAGAATGCAAGATAGTGAAAGTAGAGAAGTGGGCATAAGTAAAGATACAATATAAACACAAGGAAATGTAAAAAATGTACAAGTAAACAGAATTTATGTAGTATAACAGTATTGCATGGATAGAAAATCAACAGAAATCAATCAGTCAATCACAACAAGATTTATGTTTAAGTTGAGATTCACATTGTTCTCCTTATGTTAGTCTCCAGTTCTGGATCATGTTACTGTCTCTATTGTGTGATTTTGTAGGTTGAGAAGATGAACTAATACTCAGAGTGAATTATCCACTTGAGAATCATCCCCAGAGGAAACTTGCAGGGGCAGGGTGTGGTCTTATTTCTACCACAGTGTGCTGAGGTGAGGAACAGAACATTTTCACAGAACGCAACTGTGATATACTCCCTTTGCAGCTTTAGACACGTATAACCCGGTCAGCGAGTCGAGACAAAAGGAAATCATGTGTCAAGTATTTTTATTTCTCTTGGAGGAGGAGGATAAAAAATATATATAATTGAAACACAATGTGAGGCTGCAGAGACTCTCTGGAAACTAAAGACAAACTGTTGACAAATGGGGTTCTTTATATTATTTATCTGATAACACTGCCCCACTGAACATCCACTGAACAACCAAAAATGACTTTTGCTTTGTTATATTGTCAGATTAACTGAGATTTTCGACTTTTTTATATTCGTGGAAAGGCCTTTCTTTACAAATTGTGATTACAGCATAACAGCTTTTCACCAGAAGAGCAAACGGTCAAACTGAGCCTGCATCTGGCTGCAGAGAGACCATTGTCATAAAAGGAAATCAAATGAGAGTCACTGAGGTATAAAAATAGCCTGGAAACGTTCCTGCTACACGGAAACATTTCAAAGCAGAGAGGTTTGAAGTATTGGGCGGCTGTTTTAGAGGCCGGAACTGGCATTGATCTTTTGTCTCCACAAATCTTTTTAAGGTTCAATAATTTTCTAAAACACCAGGGATCTGTAGTTTTTAGCAAATGCTGCACAACCAGTGTTAAACGAGTATATGTAGGGAAATATTTAAAGTTTATCATTGTGGAACCCAATGCATTGATGTGGCTCCCTGAAGTGTTTTTGAGTTATGCAAGAATCACAGACCTCTACAGCCAGTGGGCGTTGCAACAGCATTGGCAAAGCTGAGCCTCAAGCTAGTTGATCACAATGGTCCACAGCAGCAACAGTTTTATGAGATTCACCAAAAATCCTACGATCACCCCTGAACATACGACTGCAATGTCACCACAGCCTAACAAGGCTCCATGCCACGAACTTTCTGCACAACTTTTTATAATCTTCGAGGTCTGGCTGAAGGACAGAACGTACAGATGTGTGTGTATGATGTTGTGATGACTAGACCAAGGGGAGAGACTCACATGCAGGAATCAGGCAAAACTCAAAGTTCAAATCCAATAGTCTAAGTTGTAATGCAGGCAGAGGTCACACACAGGAAGTCAGCGATGCAAAGGGAATATGCAAAAAGTCAGAAGAAGAAGGACACAAAAGTCACAGGGCATTGGCAGTCTTGGTGGTGAGGGTCCTTGTTGCCCAGGGCCCCCAAATTCCCTTAAAACACTCCTGTCTACAACACAGAGGAAAACACTGTACCAAACTCTGTAGAAACACATGTTAGTGTGATCAATGAATGATTTTTACTTTTTATGATGTTTTATTATTAACCATGACTGGTATTAACTGAACCGTGAGCTGAGGGAATGGAATCAGTTAATCATTTTATTATAAAACTAAATCAAATTTTAGATCCTGCATTTTAAATAACATGAAGGAAATGATGAGCTGGGTGGTGACTGAATAATTTGTATTTGCGTCAATGAATAAACTGAACCTTCAGGTTTTACAGGTGTCCTCTTTTATTTTGTTTACCTTCTGTAGGCGACGTAAAAGAGTGACACCATGGCAACACCATAAAATCCACATGTTCCAGGGAGAGGTGAAGGACAGTGTGTGTGTGTGTGTGTGTGTGTGTGTGTGTGTGTGTGTGTGTGTGTGTGTGTGTGTGTGTGTGTGTGTGTGTGTTCTCTATTAAAACATTGAGCCAGTAAAAGTGCAGAGGAAGCAGCCCTCTGCACCAATCACAGAGCTGCAGTCATCCCTCTGTCGTTGCTATTTGTGTCTAATGCTGCTTCGTCAAACTCAACATAATCCACCACAGTGAGACCGGATGTGACATCAAACACTTGACTGGCTGACATTAGTTTTTAAATCTAAGGACACAATCATTCTGTGAAAAAAAACCTCTAGGGTTGTCCAGCTCAAAGATATTCACTGATCTTACAGTGAGTAACAAAAACAAACACTATTATTTAATTTGAACCTGACATCTTACATTCATCGCTGGACTAACTGATAATCAGCTTTTGGGACATGTCCCAGGGTAAATTTCTACCCCTGAGTGAAGGTTGTGGGTTTAAACTCTTCTTTATGAACAAAAACGGACACACACTTGATAAACAGCAAAACATTTCACAAATCTGAGGCAGAACAATAACGTGTTCTCCTCTTCACTGTGCTCGCGTGATGCATAAACATCATAGCGATAGACATTCACACTTTTACTGTTACTACAGATGAAACGTGATATGGTTTTATTACCCAGCACTAATAGAAGTTAGTGATAAAACAAATGTAATATTCTAAAATAAACTAGTTAAACGCTGAGAGAACACCTGTTGGTATGTAGGGCAGTTTTATATAAGCTTTATCTGAGGATTATCCAGAAGCAAGGTTATTATCCAGATGTTCAAAGTTTTCTCAAGAATAATCAGCTTTAAAAGACAACATGAACACATTAACGTCCGTTTCACACTTCACCATCCAGCCTGAAAATAGTAATCACATCATACATATTGGACTGAAAAAGCTATTGATGAAAACAAATGTTTTAGCCTGATATTAATAATTAACTAATAATGTTATATATCATGGAGGGTTGATGATCAGTTGTTCAGCAGCCGTGCTTTTACACTGAAGGTCCCGCCCGGAGGCGCAGTGTGTTATCGCTCGGTGCCTCGACACTGACTCACGTCAGGGCGGATCTCAGCCTGACGTCTCCCTCCCTCTGCTCGGCTTCAGCTCAGTGAAATCATAGAGTCCTGGCAGCCCGAGCTCCATGCGTCTCCTGACCGGACAGCGACCAGCACCGTGCGTCTGAGGCCGCCTTGCCAGCTCCGGAAGACGGGAGAGATCCTCCGCGCGGAGTCCGACTCCTGAAACAAGTGCGGCGGCAGAGAAACACACTCACACACCGGGAGACATGGACGAAAAGGCGTTCACGAAGGAACTGGACCAGTGGATCGAGCAGCTCAACGAGTGCAAGCAGCTGTCGGAGGGACAAGTGAAGTCCCTGTGTGAAAAGGTGAGATTGAATTCAAATCAACACATTCTGACACATTCCTCCTTCTCGACCCGGCGCCTCCTCGTCGCCGCCTCGTAGACTTTCTTAAAATGGCGTCCGGAGTGTGCGTTTCACTGCGCGGTCTCTTTGACGAGCTGTTCTCCCCCGCGCTGTTGTGAAGCTAATCTGAGCTGAAGCCCGGTAGAACCGTCTGGAAGCCGAATGGCAGGCTCGGGTCGTGGGTTAGTGAAGGTGGGCCAGGCGGTGAAGGTTCAGCCGTACTGTGAATCCAGGGCCACATTTCCAGCCCCGTCACTGACCTGTGGCTGCGAGAGGCGGTGAAACTCCTCTGGGTGTTTGACAGGGACTGTGGCCGCTTTAGTTATGGCTCGTGTCTTCTGAGTGTTGGCAGCTGTGTGGCGTTGAAATGATAAAGTGAGGGGGCTGTTAAGATAATTCAAATCCTCGGTTCGGGCCTCGGGTTCTGAGCCACGGTTCAGTTCGTACCTCGGTTATGTTAAAGGGGGGTGGGGTGCAAGAGAGGAGGACATGTCTTGGTTTTATTAAAACACCAACATATGGACCATTTAATAGAAAACCACTCAAGAACCTACATTACACAAACCAAAACAACCAAAGAATAGGAAATAGGTGTTTGTGTGTGTGTGTGTGTGAGTCTCCCACTGTCTCAAAGTCCAGAGTTCAATCCGTATATTTACAAACTACAGTTCAGTTTCCCTCCCAAACCCAACACAGCTCAGTTCAGTAGAGGTCAAACACTGTAAAAACAGATGGAACCTAAATAATCAATTTCAGGTTTTACTGTGGATCTTCTTAAACCAACAACTCAGGAAAGTAAACAGACAGAGAAGCATCCCTTTCGCCTCAATAACAACTGCGTTCCCTTTATGCAATATGTCCAGGGCATTCGCAGCACTGTCGATAAACAAGTCGGTCATAAGCTGGCAGACCGCTCCAGGGAAACTCCATAGGGAATACACAATTGACAAGATGATTTCCTCCTGACTCCGAATTTAGATACGAGGTGTCTGCTCCCGAACAGCGACAACCTGCAGACTTTACAATGCACATTTGAAAAGGTTAAACAGACAATCCTCTCTGACCTCTTGCTCTGAAGCTACTGGTTGCTTCTGCGTGTTGGTTCAGATTAAGCAGGTTGTGTTTGGATGGTGTGATTATACACACACACACACACACACACACACACACAGAGTGTGGGGTTGGGCAGGAAGACGTGTCACCGTTACATCTTCACGTATCACAAACCAAAACTGTGGACGTGAGGACCATGATTTTGGTTCGAGAGTTGTTACAGCCCTAGCAGGGGTTGTCAAAGTTTTGGTTCTCTAATCCTAAAAGACTTTGCCTCTATATAGTGTGAAGCCAATATAGGTCATGTAAAGGCCTGTGGACGTTAACTATACATTTAAACAAAGGTTTTATGCACATTTGGCCGTACAGTCTCTATGTAAAGATGGACGACATGGCAGCTCGTCAAAGTGAAGCCAAAGTATCTCCAGTGGCTTGCTGTAGCAGAGGTCATAAATCATGCCTCCTCCATGATAACGTGTGGGTTATAGACCAAACTGAAAAGTTAAAGCACACATGAAACACATTTTTCGTGATTTACCGCAGCTCCATCACCCCGATTGCTACTGTGCAGACTCTGGCTTCAAATACACAAGATGGTGGAGGTTGTGTATTTTAGTATTGTATTGTATTGTATTCACAGGTAGTCAGGAAATTTCTAACCCTCTGCCCCTCATTTAGCTTCTGATTTACCTGTGGAGCCTATAAGACGTGATGCTGACTCATTCATGAGGCAGTAAAGTGGTGAATTTTTAAACTTCCACATGACTTCATCGGTCTCATGTGAGTGTCGAACCTTACCTTTAATCCCTTGTTAAACCTGTGTTCTCATTTCTGGTTTACCTCCATGTTTATGGATGTTTGACAGGTCACTCAATCAGAAAAACAATGGAGACAAATACATTCAAATGACTTAAAGACAAGAAACAAAGTTGACCAACTACCGGCCATTCAATTTATCTGATTCCTATACTTTCCCTGTGACGTTTCGTTTGTGTGATCACAAAGTTTTGTTCAGATCATTGTTGTTTTGATGGTAGAACTTTTTTATGTTACTGTTACACTTATTATAAAACATGCAGTGTTTCCTGTAACCATAATATTCTTGCTGTGTTTCTTCATTTGGCTGAACAGCTAATTCTTTAGGCCTCTCTGGTCTGAGCTGGAGCTTAATCCCAGTCTTTCTTTAATATCCCTTCTGTGCAGACCAACTGCTGATTTCCAGCTCTAGATTTTTGGACTTGAAAGATATTTGGCTCTAAATCAGTTTATCGTAACCAAAGTGCTGTTTTATGCTCTGGATTTTTATTTATGTATCTTTTGCAACACTTGAAACCAAATCGATTCATCTGATGAAGGTTTCTGTTTTCTAGAAATTCCTAAACCTCTAAATCAAAGTGAACTACATATTGTTGCTGCCTTGTGTCATGGTCTAAATCAACAGTTAAGTTAAACCCTGACTATAATGACTACATTGGGTGAAATGTTTTTTTATTCCATTTGCCACATTTTTCATGCAGCTATAAAAAGAACACACAAAGTAGACCCATTACCATGTTTGGAGTGCCATTCAATGACGGTTAAGGGTGTGCTATTCTCAAGTGGCTTGTTAATCCCAGCGGTTGTTTTTATTTTTTTGCTCGACTCTGAGATGATCACTTCCTGGAGTTTAAAATGCATCCTTCAGCCCTGTTTTTCCCATGTGGACCCTCTCCACGGGGAAGGGTGGTGTTGGACGGTGCTGCGGCATCTGCTCACAAAGTCAAACCCATAAAACTGTGGGCGTAGTTCTCATCTGTGATGGATCATTAGGAACACAGTTTGACTCGTGGGCCCTGTGAACAGTTATTTGTTATAAATCAGATGATAAATGAGCACAATCAACAAGCTACACAAATGATGCTGTTCCTCTTGCCTCCTGCTCGCCACCGTTTCCTCCCTAATGCAGCAAAGTGCCATGACAGTAGTCGAGGGGAAAAAGGAAAGCTACATGGATTCATCCCTCCCTGAGGCTGTATCATTGTTACAGCTCATGAGCTCTGCTGCTTCCAAACCACTGTCTCCTTGCATTCATCCATCCCCCTGTGAATTTTTTAATATGTTCAGCAAAAATGCACCTACACAACATCCTCCCAGATGTAAAAATAGCAGAAGAAATGATTGATTGTGCGTTGCATCACCAACACTATCAAGGCCTTCGCTGTTGAGGGAATCAGACCGTGTGTGACTCAGGATAACACTGTTCACTGTGACTCAGAGTGGCTGTCTCTGTTTTGAGATGCACGGGGGTGTGGAGGAAAGGAATCTGCTGTGCAATCTGTCCTCAGTATTTTTATTGCTGCTTTACAGCTATTTCAGAAAGGCGGAACATGGCAGAGGATCAGTTGTCGAGTGCGCAGGGACAAGATTTACAAGCTTTATCAAGCGTTTGATTGGAATCACTGCAGATTTTTCAGGATTTAGCTTTGCTCTCTCACAATGGTTGACTTTTGTTCATTTTTACAGAGTGGTGATGTCATCTGCTTGATCAGTTTTATCCTGAAATTAAGTGACTGCAGGCAAATTTAATGCATCACATGTCCTTCAGATAGAGACATCCATTTAGTGACCTGTTCCTTCAAAAATAAACCTTTTGATAATTACAAAACCATTCAGACATTGTTTGATGCTCCTTTGATGCACCATGCACTAACAATTTAGGCTAGATCTAATTCATTTGTGTTATGTAAATCATCAAGTGACGCTCACAAAGTGTTTGACACAAAGGGAGAGAGCTTATACATGACAGAAATGTGAAACCAATGTAAATAGGAACATTTCAAGCTATGAAAGCTCATGAAATTCTGATTTCATCTGAGTTCATACTCAGAAAATGTATTTGTCATCAACTGAAGTGTATCGGAATGATGTAACAATTTGGTTATGTGGCGTCAGTTGGCCCACATCATGAAGCTGAAGTCCTCTGATGCAGCTCATCAGGACAGCAAATAAAAATGTTTTTAACTGATGACACAATTTTACTCAAACAAAACAAAACATTACTTCAATGATGTTTGTCAATATGACATAGTAATAGTAACACTCTGGGAAATGTCTTGAAAATTGGGTCCACACATTGTCCAGAGTTTGCTTTTCACATATGAAGAACGCAGCTTGAGGTTGTCCAGGTCAGGACACAGGAAAATGTCTGGAACATTTAGGCGAGAAGTGGTGTTTGGGTAGAGCACGCAGACGTATCAAATCCGCTGTGGAAATCACATTTTTCTGAACACAATCTCTGTTCATTTAATGCAAAACACAGAAAAATGTATCCCCCAAAATATCTGATACTCATAAGGTTGTTGTCTCAGCAAAATACACAAACTGGGAGTAGAAATGCTGACACACAAACAGTCTGCCATCATTTAGCTGCTTGTGGTGCTGATTTCCACACTGATTGCTATGCTGTTGTCAGTAAGATGCATAATCTTTAACCTGCGTAAACATCACGAATGAGGTCATCCTTTTGTGGTTGTAGTTTTGCCTGGTCAGCGAGCGTAAATTGTCTCCAGGAGAACCTTTGGCTGCAATTAACTCACTTTAATGGGATTATATAGTGGCAGCCAAGATAATGCCGACTTGAGATCTCAGAACTCGACTAAGCAGTTTGTCATCTGATGTCTTTCGGCATTAATAGTTATAATCTGGGCCGAGGTTCCCTCCCAGCAGCCTCTCTGGAATATCAGCTACATAGTAGTTTGGGTGAGGTGCTTACGTAACATTCACGTCATCTTTTTCATTCACTGCTGCACTGGCATCCATGGTATGAGGTGTGACCTGCCTCCCTGTGAATAGATGGATCTCACACAGAATTCTGAGGTTATTGCTAAATCCCAGTTTATGAGTTATGAGGGAGGCCTAGTGTCAGAAGCAGATTTAATTAGTCTACTTCCTTCAGTTTTATGTAATATTTTCAGAAAAAACGAAATCCTGTTTTAGGTTTTGTTTTCTGCCCTAATTTTTTCATTGTCTTGTGACATGACCATAAAATGAAATTGTGTAAAGGCAGCAACAACAATGAGGTTTATTTATAATTGCAAGGTTTTCATTAAAGATGGTCTTTTGAGGACAAGTTTGATTCGTTTACAGTATTTAAGAATGTTTTATCATTGAGGACACGTGACACCTGATGCGTCATTGAACATATTACTCATAAAGTTAATTTTAGGTTACAGAGCCATAAACTGTGTCATGCACTGGGAGAGCAACTTTTAGAGGAAATTCATAATGAATAAGGGGCGGAAGAGATGGCACCTAAGATATTGATTTTGATTGGGTAATTACTTTTTAGGTGTGGTATGTTTCATCTTGTGAGTTCACTCATCTGAATTTAAATGGACTTAGATCAGAGGATCTTAATACTTCCACCTGAAGAAACAGGGACGTGTTTGGAACAATAGGAATGGGTTGATTCAGTTTTATCACACTATACATTATCTGAAGGCACTTTACATGGAAAGAGAGAAAGTGAAGAACCAGGAATAGGGAAACATGCATTTAATTGAACTTTGATGTATTTATGCCCCACTAGTTGTACTGTTTATTAGCCACAGGGTATTTGTAATATTTTATTGCACTCTAATACAAAATGGAGCCCAACCGATATATGATATGAGCCTTTCAAGAACATTCTCGGTGGTTCAGCAACTCAAATGCTTTAACGTTTGAATCCCTGGTCAATCTATTACCCAGGGCCAGTCACTGAAAGGCCTCCTGTCACATGTTAGGATGGGCACATGCATCTCTCTGTAATATAGGTCAGCAGTGCTGCAGTCCTGTCCTGGTCACGCTGGTTCTGTCTCTCTCTCTCTGTCTCATCTGCTGTGGTGACGGCTCAACTTCTGCTCTCGGTCAATGACAGCTCATCATGGTCACATTTGTTTTTTAGGAGTCGATGTTGAACGAAGGCAGGAGCTCAAAATGTTCCAACAACATCACTGGGAGGGGGCACGTACAAAAAATAAACCTGCTGCTTTATGTAACACAGGACACAGCAACCCGAGCTATTTGTGATTGGTCTCTAGAACCACACACCAGTAACGCTTGAAAATTGCTGGAGTATAAAAGGCTGGCGTGTCTCTTGACCTCGTCCCTCCCCTCCCCCATCATGTCTGATGTGCAGCTAATAACATCAGACATGTCTGTTGTACATCCAGCTCAAAGCACGTCTCTCTCTCTCTCTGTTTGTCTGAGCTCCGTTTGCTCCCAAGCTCCTTAAAAGAGCTCATCCAGCTGACGGACCCCCAGAGTCAGACCAGGCTGCCAAACTCGACTGATTCCATGAATAGGTCTTGTTGTGGGTCACCAGATTTAGTATATTTAGTATTAGGAAAGCTTTCCACTATTTTAAGTTTATTACTGGAAAGTCTTGAAAAACATCCTTATTGAAAATTTCTAACAGAACTTTAACTCTTAAAGAGGCAGAAGTTCACTTTTCACACTTAATGAAATTCTACCATGCAGTTAAAAATCTATGTGTAAAACATTAGTTCTTTGACGGATTGTTGATATAAAGTTTATGGCCATCTACTGACCTGGCATGCTTGTCTGAACATTAGTTATCGTTTTTCTGGATGGCGATATTTTGTAAAATGAAGATTTTTTAAAGTAGCAGAGGAGAAAACATCTGTAAAAAATATCTGCAGTAGGTTAGATATAGTTGGTGTGAATAAGAAAAACCTCTCATTTAGATAATGGATTTAAAACAAGCTCTAGACCATTTGTGGTGAAGCTTAATGGGCAGTGAATTCCATAATGTGGAGGCTCTAAGAGCAAAAGCAAAATAAGGAGACTCTGTCATAACTCTCAGGTGGTTTCTTAAACGAAGCTAAGTTATGCCTTGTAAGCTTTTTCCCCTGCATCAGATGACCCACAAAATACAATCCTCTGCATATTCAGTGTTTCATCAGTGTGCAACTGCTTACAACAGTAAGCAGTGTTTTCTGTAAAAGCACTGCTCAGCTGTAGGCCACACACTGAGTCATACACTTCTTAATTTAGATGTACTGTTCGGTGTAGTGGTTGACTGTGCTGCCACCGCCCTCCGAGCTGTAGATGAGTCCTCTTAAAGCAATAACCAGACCGAGTGTTTCATCCAAAAACACCAGCGACTGCTCCCCACTCTGTCCTCGGCTTTTTGGAGCGTCACTTAAATTGATTTTAGGAAATGTTGCAGTGCAACCAGAGCTGCCTTTCCAAGTGCTGCAGGGCAGGCCCACAGGAAACTAGAGACACACACACACAGAAAGTAGGGTCTTATTTTCTTGGAGAGATAATGGTGGTGATGTTGGGGGTTGTGTTGTAATCACTATGGAGCATCTTAATGCAGACCCCCTCCCCTGGAAGCTGATGTGGAACTTGTGTTGAGAGGACAGGCAGGAAATTGTCTGTTCCTGAAATAAAGATGAGAACAAAGAATCAGATAGAAAATAACAGTGTGTAGAACATGTGATTAGGCAGCACGATCACAAGGATCCTCCTGCATTTGAATGAGCAGAACACTGTAAGGCAGCACACATTACATAAATTGTTGATTACATGATGTGTTATGTGTGCTATTATGTAAAGCATGTTTTATATAATGGACCATATTGATTTGGGGATGTTTTAAGCTCCTCTTGTTTTGTTTGTATGATCCTCAGTTGTTGTCTTTCTCCCTTTACCTGCTGTTTCAGTTTCTTCTTAAATCCATTAAACACATTTACATATTTGTGTATGTTTTTTTTTTTTCCTTCAGGCAAAAGAGATCCTTACCAAGGAGTCAAATGTCCAGGAGGTGAGATGTCCGGTGACGGTGTGTGGTGACGTGCACGGCCAGTTCCATGACCTTATGGAGCTGTTCAAGATTGGAGGGAAATCTCCAGACACAAACTATTTGTTTATGGGAGACTATGTGGACAGAGGTTACTACTCCGTAGAAACCGTCACTTTACTAGTATCACTTAAGGTGAGTTAACATTTTAAAAGTCCTCCCATTCTTACTTCTTTAAAAGCTAACTTGATATGGCTTTTAAGTAAAAAATTTTTTTACATACATCTCCGTTCTCTGCTCGTGTTTCAGGTACGCTTCCGGGAGCGCATCACAATCCTCCGAGGGAACCACGAGAGCAGACAGATCACACAAGTATATGGCTTCTATGATGAGTGCCTAAGGAAATATGGTAACGCCAACGTTTGGAAGTACTTCACAGACCTGTTCGATTACCTCCCCCTCACTGCCTTGGTAGACTCTCAGGTGAGAACACCCGTGGGTTGGTTTCACAGCTATAAATATGGACAGTGCAGCGGCTGGCCAGGAGCTATGTTGCTCTGAGGAATTCGATATTTAAAAATATCGGTTCTTTTAATTTTGGTTAAATGCAAAGAATGTGTGATGGATGAAGTACTCAAAGTTTCTTCTTGTCCTTTCAGATTTTCTGCCTTCATGGAGGCCTGTCACCGTCCATAGATACATTGGATCACATTAGAGCTCTGGATCGTTTACAGGAAGTGCCACATGAGGTAAAACTTTTCAAACACAAGGTTTAATAAGCTTCAGGGTTAGGACCATCAGAATGAAGAACAATAGAACAAAGAATTAAACAGGATTTGTCATCAGCAAATGTTTGTCAGTAAAAGCACCTTGATCATGACCAGTTCCAATTTCTTTATGATTCAATATATTAGCATTATTATAGCACAGTATGTAACATAACGTGATGATGACTGTTCAGGTAATTAATGGCAGGACCAGGTTTTCTTGCTAATCTTCTTTTTCCTCCACAGGGTCCCATGTGTGACCTGCTATGGTCGGACCCTGACGACCGCGGTGGCTGGGGCATCTCTCCTCGAGGAGCTGGCTACACTTTTGGTCAGGACATTTCTGAGACCTTCAACCATGCCAACCGCCTCACACTGGTGTCCCGTGCCCACCAGCTGGTTATGGAGGTTTGTGTCTGAATAATTACGCAATCCTTTAATATATAGATTTCTCAAACTGCCACTACAAAACAAAAGCATGTACAGTTACACCACCAGCTCATGCTGATTTTATGGTGTACAGTTTAGATTTGCATTGTTGCAGTGCATTTTACATCTGGAGTGAATAATGCATCTGCTTCCCCCAGGGTTACAACTGGTGCCATGAGAGGAACGTGGTGACGATATTTAGTGCACCCAACTACTGCTACCGCTGTGGCAACCAGGCAGCTATCATGGAATTAGACGACACGCTCAAATACTCATTGTAAGTATATTTTAAGAACTGGAGTTGGTGCATGTAAGTCTGTGCTCTGCTGAAGCACGACTCTTGCGAAAGCCTTTGCTAAATTGAAAAGTCCCTTTTCCACTGGTAAAAAACCCAAGGTCACCCACTAGCATCTGACTTTTTTGTGCAATGAGAATTGATTCAATTGGCATTAACTCCCAGATCAAATGACTGACGTAGAATGTGACACCCGGGTGAATGCGCTAATTTGGCAAGACAGCAAGGTGAGAGCTTCTCAGGTTTTGAAGTGTTAGTGACGTCAAACATGAAGCACTGGGAGGAAAAAAGCGAGTCAAAGTCCTCTACTGCCAAACGGGAAAGGAGTCATTCACCTTTTTAGCAGGTTTATCGTTGTTTAAAAAAAAAAAAAAAACTGCACATTATCACTAAATTTAGTGTAGAAGACGGATCATCATGTATTGATATCAGAGCTGATATGTTTTATGTCAGATTGTGTAACCTGAAAATAGTTGGTCAGCCAATCTTATGTTTTTTCTTCTTTTATTCCCTCTTCTAACCAGCTTGCAGTTTGATCCTGCACCTCGCAGAGGGGAGCCTCATGTCACTCGCCGCACGCCAGATTACTTCCTGTAAACCCTGACCCATGTACAGTCAAGTCCAGTATTGCCATGATATATGACCTTCAACTGATAACAACATGAATGAGGAAGGGGAGGGGGGGGAACTGGGGGCGGGCTACACAGCAGTGCACATTGTATATCCACACAAAGACCTATTTAAGTATTTAGCGAAAAACAATGTCTGTGTGTCTATGGATGGACCAAAAGGGTGTGTGCCATAATCATTACAATATTCATTGCTGAGGACTTGTATTGAAGAAAAAAAAAAAAAATCTCTCCCTCTATGTAAAACAGTGATGTTTGATTCCTCATCCTTTACCTGTGTAGCTGACTGAAGGCACTGAGGTCCAAGACAAAAAATAATGCTCTTTCAAATGCGGCTGTTTGAATCCCATATGCCATGGCTTCTTATATTTAGGAGATCAGAACGTGATCTGTTTGCACTTTTGTAAATTTAAAGAAATGTATCATATGTCAAAAGAAAAGATTTCACACTACAGATGTTTTTGTTTTTTTTCTTTTTGATTTTTATTACAAATAAAAGCCCCCATCAGGCAAGTTTTACACAAGGTTTCTTTTGTCCAGTGAAACTCTGAAGCAAAAACCTTCTTATGCAGTTTACCCAGCTTGGTGTATATGATTGACAGATGATGGAGTGTCCATCCACATCAACTCAACTCCCTCTGAGCTACAGAGTCTGTATTAACCAAACCATTTGAATAATAAAGACGAAGGTGGTTCCTTGATGTTAAAGAGCTGTTTTCTTTTTTTTTTCGTTGCTGAAACGCTGCCCTGAATGACGAGCTCCATCCCTATGACCTGTAATTCATATAGAATTAAACCAGATGGTCCCCAACCAGGCAGGAGGTCAGCTGTCTGCTGCATCGAAGGAATAAATTCAGGTTGTGTGTTGAAGATAGATTTGAACACTGAGGTGTCACTGTAATTGTGACTGCACAGTCTCACACCTAAATACCTGTGATAGCTGCTTTTATTGAGGAAACGTTACCTTCTTCTGTCTCACACAAAGCACTGCCAACATTTAGCACCAGTTTGTGTTTTGCCAATAATCTGGGATGTCACTGATCACATTTATAAGCTTTGACACTAAATTATTAGTGTTTTTGATCCTCTTGACTATAAAAAATACACAATTCTCGTTATCTTGAAACAGTTTTAAGAAAGCCAAAAAAAATACTAAAAATGAGAGAAGACAGAATTTACACTGCACACATTTAAGCTGAGTCAGTTTATGTATGTAGAATTCATGTGATTGTTATTTTGGTCCAGATAATGACTTATATTATAATGTTTGCTGCCAAATACACAAACTACATGAAACGTTGTATCCTCAGTATGCCTGCTATTTTCATTTTTTTCCTCTACGGCTGCTTATCTAATAACTTTGGCTGAAATACACTTAAAATAAAAAGTGATGCAACATGTCTGAAACCTGGCACCATGGAATCAGCTGGAACAATGGGAAAAGGCTCCACCCCATGGATAAATGTATCACTACATAACATTATTACACAGAACTGTTAAAGTAACTCCACGAGTCTTACCTCAAATGTAGTGATGTAAAGTGACCAAGTACATTTACAAAAATACTTATAAATACTACTTAAGTATTTATGTTACTTAACCTGAGAATCTTAAATTTTTAATAGGCTACATTAAATCTCTACCCCACCACCTCAGAGAGAAACATTGTACGTTTAGAATGTTTCCAAAAGCTGGAGGGACTTTCACCTGTATATGTTTTATAGAAAATACATGTGGTGTCCAACATGTGTGAAGTCTGATCACTTACTTTCCATACAAAAATCCTATGCACCCCTATAGGTTGAATTTTGTGTTGACAAAATGAATTTGATGAAAAAAACATTCAAATAAAAAAATATTATACAACATATATATATATAATATGAGTTCAGTGAAACCCTGTTCTGCTTGTGTTATTCTTTAAATGGTCCATGCACCCAAAATGACAAAGATTTTCTCACATACCCCTGGTGGTTTATATCCTTTCAGATGGATTTCATTCTATATGATTCTAATCATCTCAGAGATTTCTAACCATCACAGAATATTTTAAGTGACCAGAATTTAGTTCTGCTCACAAATTGAAGCTGCAGCATCTCTTTTGAAAATCAGTGCTTGTTACTTTGGATCAGTCGTCACCAGACTTCCCTGTTCAGCTCGTCAATCAATTCAATCCAGAGGTGTTTGACAGGTCATGTGATTTATTGCCCCCTCCCCAGTGCTCGGCCTACCACGGCCTGTCAGCCTCCTCCTGAGGTCAGATACAGCTTTTTCAGAACGTTTCAATTATAAGACATCGAACGAGGCTCATTCCTGATTTCTTGATCAAACAATTCCATCTCGGTTTGAGTGAGAAAAATAACTGTATGTAATTGTATCTTGTATTTATTTATCTGTTAATGAAAGCAGCTCATTTAAAAAAAAACGTTTAACTCCTTCTTAATATACAACATATATGACTGCAGATACATTGTACTTCATGTGTCATGTCTGTGGCTCCCAGCTAGAGATGGAGTCACTGCTGCAGTTTCGCATTTCACCTTAAGGGCTGGCTGAAGTAAAAGTGAAAGTATTATGCTCTAGCTTGTGAAGACTGCCTGCTTCTTTATTCACTTTCTACAGCATTTACCACATTTATGGAAGAATTGTCCTTTACACTTTAATCTTCACGTGGATTATTCTGACGGGAACATCGTCTGAGGTGAGTCTTGTTTTTTTTGTTGACTGGAAATTGTAGATGTAGTCGACAGCCTTACAAGGAGATGGTGGTTTGATGTTTCATAAAGAAAAACTCGAATCATGTTTTCTCTGTATACGTGTAGAAACGGGCCTGTAAGTTATACACACACTATTATATACTGTACTTTAATTTACTAGTGATGGTCCATTGTATTAACTTCTGACGTGTTTAAATGGTTGTTAGATATTTGTAGTAGTGAGGCCTATCTGAGTAAAAACTTGACTTTTTAAGAAGGCTAACTAAACACATTTAAGGACTATCCCACACTAATATTAAATGATCCAACAAAATACAATCAGTAAACTGTGCTGGAGAATCCAGTAAAAGTAGCAATCCTGTAATTTAAAAGTACCACATTAGAATTAGAAATTCAGCATTTATTTTCTTTATTGAATTAAAAGTTTGTTAATATTACTGTTAATACAAGTAATACAAGTGATATGATCCTGTGAATATTAAATTATATATTTTATCACAAAATTCAAATAACTGATGCGACAATATTCAAGTTGAATTTGACTGTTCTACTTTGTCAGTGAGGAGCTTTTTGTTTAATCTTTGACATCACACTACATTTATCTAGTTACTCTTATGCTGTGTGTCTAAAAGTCTAATCCGTAAAGTAAATCTGTCCGATCAATACTGTGCGGTAAAAGTATCTTTGCTGCTACATACCATTAAATAGAAATACAGCACTTTAATAATTAAAATATCTGATAGCCACCAAATGTTAAGATGATTATTTTATTTTTTGACAGTCAGAAAAATTGAATCTGTACTTTTTTATTTCAAGTAAAGTTTTTTTTTCCTGTCACATGTTCCTTATGCAATTTTAAGTAAACATCAGTTTTAATGAGTGAACTCAAGAGGTCACCATTGGTCAAGATTTAAATTAATGCTGTATTATAAATAACCAGTAGATGGCGCTGAGGGTCAGAAGACTGTAACCAACATGTACCTTGACTCTGGTATCTGGTCCCCATGAGAAAAAGGAAGTACAGCAGCTTCACTCTAATGACTCACTGGGTACTTTCCTTGTTTGCTTTCTCACCTTGAAACTTGGCGTGCCTCCTCACATGATCATTCGTTGTGGTTGTGGGGGGGTTTGCACGTGTGTGAGTGCATGTAAAGAAACAGAGACCGTGAAAATTTCACATGAGAGAGGTTCACATCCCTGTTTTTACAATCACAATCTCCCCTGCAGAGCTGTTGAATAAAAGTCATACAGGAAAAACAGGAAATGATTCTTCTAGTCTGGGGCAAGTGATATGTAGTCCACGCTGAACTGGCCTTTACGTAACGGCAGCGTATCAGAAACCTTTGAGCAAACAAATATTTTAATGGCACAAAAGATAGAACAAGCTTTCACAAGATTATCTCCCACACACTATCACCAGGGTGATGTTGTGCACAAACTGATGCTGTGTCCCGGGTGTCAGTTATGTGTCGGTCGGCACAAAGCATTTTTAGTTGTCATAAAAAAAGTTAGGAGTGAGATTAAGTTTAGAACAAAGAGAGTTAGAATGATACATCACAGGGGAATTTAGAGGAGGACTCAGTAATTCTTATTATCTTGATGCATCTGCACAGTTCAGTCATTACTTTTGACTGAACACAATATACACATTTCACCGATGAGATTTTTCTGAATATAATATTTAGTCATTTTTTGAGTCTGGACCACTCAAAGTACAGTTCTTGCTATTCACCCACACATTCATACACATTATCTATGTGCTGCACTTTCTCCGTCGTACATCAATCACACACTAGCCGCACACCTTCTCACACGGAACTGGGGATCGACCCACCCACCCTGTGGTTAGGGGATCAGGAGGATGAGGTTGTGTTTCGTGTTCTGTGTGTGTGATTTGAGACCTCAACTTTGCATCTCAGCTCAGAACGGGCGACACAAACAACACAAACTGTGTTCAATGTGTCAGCTTTAGGGTATCATCACTCAACTTGTCAAAATGTTATTGCTATCGTTTTGGAGTAATGTGTGCATGAATAAGAAGAAATATCAACTCTGATGATCAAAAAAACATTTGAAAGTCGCATATTTATCTGTAGAGCGGTTGTTCTATGGTTTGTGGGACAACCTGTCAGTGCTGTGGTGAAATGCTGGTTTGCCCTCAAAGATAAAACGAGCCTTAAGATGACTGACAACCTGAATATAGTGAATTGGGGACTTTTTAGAAAACAAACCTGCCTTGACAGTAAATGTCTATCAGACAATGTCAGTATATAAAATACTCCAAGGACGTTTTCATTTTTAGTCAGCAGGATCATGCAAAAACTACTGCTACGATTCCCATGAAACTTGGTGGAGGGATGCATTACGTGTCAGAAAGGAATTATGGGTGTAGGTAGGGCAGGTCGTCCTCTAACAAGAAGGGCTGGCGGTTCAATCCCAATCTCCAGCGTTCCGGATGCAGAAGTGTCCTTGGAACCGTACACCAGATTGTCCCTAACAGCTGTGTGGGCAGTGTGCTGCACATAGATGAACTGTATTAATGTGTGTGTGAATGACAAAAACTGTTCTGTAAAACACTTCTAGTGGTCATCTAGACTAAAAAAGCACTACAGACCATTTACAAATAAAAATCCACATGTAGGGAATTGAAATGTGTTTTAGTAAGGGGACAGTTGTCTGAAGTATGTGCTTTAATTTGACGTTTCATGGGTCATAAGACTTGTTTGCTTTACTATATTTCTGTTGTGGATATAACGCTGCGTCAGGTGTCATTATTCTGCAAACTCTACCCATCTGACTCTCAAGGAGTGTAAAACAAACACAGTCTAGATCAACTCATAACCTGGCAGAATCGAGCTGATTCACTGCCACGAAGGAAAACATTCCACTCATAATTAAACACAATGAGGCTTTCTGATTGCAATTTCCTTTCGTGACATGTTTGCTCTTGAGAAGCTGCTACTGTTGACAGCAGAGCCAGAAGAGTTCAGGCACAGCTCAGCCAGGATGAGAGAGGGAGGGGGGGTGTGGAGACCATGAAACCCTGATTTGGATTTCCTAACTGTGGGCCAGTTTCTCAGAAAGTCCTTCTGCACTCTGTGTGAAGCGTCCCCCTACCGGTCGCACGTTGGAACTGCACTGACAGAGCTTTCGTTCTAGTCATGTGATTTAGCAGAAATCAGGCCTGTGTGTGTGTCAGGCTGCATCTGGTAGAGCAGACTGCCAGGGCTCACGACTCAGCAGTTCTTTCGTAATTTGTGGTCGTTAAGTTTTATTTCTCTTATCGGAAGATTGCACAGTTAATAATTGGCTCTCAGTCTGACTTGAGATCTGTGCTCTTAAAAGATGAACTCTTTTTGGTTATATACAATGGACACTCCAGCCCCAGACAGTTTAAATGAAGACTTTTATATTAGAACATTTCTGTGATTCTGCTTCCTCCATAATGTCCTGTATGTTCTCTCTTGTTTTCTCTGGATATTTCTCTATACATCCACCTGAGTGTTGATCTATGTCTGGAATACCAACTATTACTGTAACAGGATACTAACACTATCTATGTAGATTTATCTATAATTTGAATATTTTCTGTGTTGACGTTACATCATGAGATTTGTTCAAATGGATTGTGTGAATAAATCCTCTAACAGGAACTTTAGGTTTGTGGATTTTCTCAGTTTCAAATGTCTCAGTGTGACTCGCACCTCGGAATACAGTCCTGTTAATCAAAAGGGGGAATTTTAGATTCAGGCTCTTGTGCTGGATACTTTTTCAGCTCGGTGTCTTTATTGGGGGCTTTTGTTGTCTGGAGTTCCTCCAGCCATCTCCCTCTGGGGGATGTCTGATTGAGTCAATGTGAGAACACAGCAGGAGATCTTCCTCTGGGTGTTGATGAAAATGAACAAAACAAATAGAGAACAAATATCTCAGGATGAAAAAGCGGGGCCACGCCCATAGAAAACACCAACAAAAATGTCGAGAGCTTTTGGTGTTGAGGGCCGAGGTCGGTGTTGATGTGCCTTAATCAAAGTGCATGATCTCTGCAGAGGAATGAATACATTACATCCTGCCTCTGTGTGTTGCACCAACCCTCACCAGAGATTCTGGTGTTGTGAAGGCGCCTGAGGGAAGACTCTCCAGCTGCATTGTTCATGTATGAGAGGCAAACTCTGCAGAAAGTCAGGACCCAGTGAAACGGCTTGGGTAATGGGAGAACTTCTCCACCCACAGGTGTAGAGGCTGAAGAATGAGGATGTACACGAGGAAATAATTCAAGAGGGATAACTAGCATGAGATTGAGATTAAAAAGAATCCCTGACGTGTAGAACAAACCACATGAATGCACGCTTCCCTAACATGAATGAATTTAAAAACAATTGTTAAGTTTTCGAACAGGTTTCACAGCCTGCATATTTGGCTTTGCAGCCCTTCTGTTTTCTTCCTGTTTGTTGCCTTGACTGGCGACTTTGCCTCACAGCCACACCCACAGCAGATGTTATGGTGGAAGATAGATGTCTCCACAGAGGTTGTTCCAGGTGAACAGGGAAGTGACCGAATCCGGCCACCTCGCACATCTGCTGAGCCCCAGCTAACCCCCTCAAGCATTTTCTATTTTATTTTTTTATTTTTAAATAAAGAAATATTTAGTTAATAAACCTGGTATTCTCTTCCAGATTTTATCACTGACGTTTGTCTGCCTGGTGCCTGTCATGCATCAAACATGAACTTCTTGCTGTCACAGTCTTGTGGTTAATCTTGGCTGCATGACACTGTGCGTAGGCAAAGTGTTTCAGCTTTGCACAGAACAGATGTTTTAGTCATTGCCTCATGGTCACTTGAAGGGTTGTGGCTACACTGTTGAATATTCTTTGGCCAAAATCAATAAAGATGCATTTATTTAAAGACATAATAATAAACGCCTGGTTTCTTCGCACTTGCACATATTGTTTAATCCTAGCGCTGTGTTTTAGAATCAGATTTAATGCAATGGATTCAGAGATAGATGCTGCGTCTTGTTCCAGCAGCAGCAAAACTCTAACCTCTCAGTGCAAGGTTTTCAGAGATCGTACGAGCGTTTCCTGTCTCTGCACAAAAAGTAACAGACACACCGCATTGTTGAGACTGGCTGTTACTTATTGAGTGTGTGAATGCTCCCCCTTAGATATACACTGACACATGTACCTAAATACACTATGTAGAAACTCTGATGGGGTTCTAGATCTTGTGTGAATACAGAAGAGGAAGTTTTCAACCCCGAGGGCAGATCAATTCTTTGCGCTACATCACTAATATATTTAGGGAACTTGAAGGACCTGCCACCTTCCTGCTAAGTTCACAGAACTGCCACGGATGCATGGATGGTACAGTTGAGTGTGTAAGTTGAATCAACTGTCTGCTGTGGCAGAGAGTCAAGTGTCTGCTTATCAATGAGCTTTCCCAAAGTTCTCCAGTGATGTTTTTATGCCTCAACACTCTCCATCTCATTCTAAATTTAGTACAATTGTTTAGTTGGACTCATGGAAGAACCGATTAGAACATGGAGAGGAAAGGTCAAAGTCACTGAAAAAGTTTGATGTTCAAAGGTCACCTGACCTCACAAACCCCTTTACTGCCTCCTGAATGTGTTCATGTAAGAACCTCTTAAGAAACTCCCATTCAATTTGGGAGAAATATTCTGTTAAGGAGGCACGGTGGCATCAACAACATGTTTTTGGCCTCTTGAACGTGACATCTCACATCTGAGAGCAAAGTGGTTTTTTTCCCAGGAAACATTAATGGATCTTGCCATATTTAGGGAACTGAACACCGTGAATGTAGACTTTGTTGCTGTTTGACAGAAGTTATGTGGACTGTTGGGCCTTGGCAAAGGGATGCATGCTTCTGAGTGCTAATAGAGTGTAATTATTATGAAGTGATGTGTCAACTATTCACAGGAGTAGCTGAAGGGCTGTTTTTCATTTAATTGCCAGATGTCAATTGTCATGTGGTTTGTTCCTCGTCGAAAGCGAAACACTTTGTTTTGGTCCTTGGTGTGGTTGTAAGTACGCCGTGCCATCCTGTTGTGTGGCATACACCCTCTGTGTGTGTGTAAGAGAGAGAGACACACAGCAACAGACAGGGTTTAAGGTCTTTCCAGTAAATTGTCTCACTCTGGCAAACAGTCCTCTCGATCCTGCCTCTCTTGCAACCTTGTCTCACAAGGCCGTCAGAAACATGGCTTTGGTGTTTCCAAAAAGTCAGCTGACTTATTGCCACTCCTCTCTCTCTCTCTCTCTCAGCCACACAAACTTACTGTGCCCTCCCACAAACCCACACAAGAAGAAATGCACTCACATCTTTTTTTTTTTTTTTTTTCAGAGTTGTTTCTCACAGCCGGTCAAACAGTACTGAATTACAGTAAACCTGAGAGTTTACATGAATTAGGCATCCAGCTCACTCTGTGTGTTTTATGCCAGCGGTGGCGTAGAATTCAAATAAATATAAAAATAACAGTCCCACACTGTAAAAATACTCTACTACACATTAAAGGGATAGTTCACTCATTATCTACCCACCTCTATGCCGATGGAGAGATGAGTGTTTGAGTCCACAAAACACTTTTGACGTTTCAGGGATGAACAGCTTTGCAGCTAAATCTAATACAATTGAAGTAACTGGTGAGCGCTTCTTCAAACACATAAAAACAACAGGTACCCTGCACCCCCAACATTCAAATTCATCTCGAAATTTAAAAAAAACATTTATTTCAGTTGTATTGGAGTTTGCTGCAACACTGTTCACCCCTGAAACTCCAAAAGTGTTTTGTAGGCTGAACCACTTCACCTGCCCCTCCATCGGCATAGTGGTGAAAAGATAATTCGTTTTTACTTTTGGGTGAACTATCCCTTTGAAGGTTCAGTGTGTAGAATTTCGTGATATCTAGTGTTTAAGTGTCATGTTGCAGCTGAACACCCCTCACCTCACCCTCTCCTTCAAAACATGAAAAAGAACCTGTGGTAGCTTCAGTTTTCATAAAAACTCAAAAGGTTTTAGTTTGTCCAGTCTGGACTAATGTAAAAAACATGGCGGCCTCCGTAGAGAGGGTCCCCTCCATGTAAATATAAAGTATTTAAATATAAAGGACCTTTTCTGGGGTAAAGAAAACTACAATTCATACAATTTAGATGAAACAAACTAGTGAAAACATCATGAGGATTATTCTACATTACATTTCTGCCAATAGTTCCCTTTCACCTAAATCTAACACACTGGACCTTTAACTGTAAAATATTGAGCATCAATTGCATTTCTTTGTCATGAGGGCTTGATAACGACATCTTAGGAATCATTGCCAACTTTTTAAAATATGAAGTTAAATTAAGTTTAGTTTGGTTTATTTCAAATGTTTTTTTACAAGGTAACTTTGTTGAAGAAATATCAAATGCGTGTCTAGTCCCTCTCCTGATCTCTATGAATCATTTAATGAAACAAATATAAATATAAAAAATAATATTACTCCATGTTTGTCTTCTGTCTTCACATATGTCAACGTGGTTTCCATTCGGCTTCCTGTTTTCATCATTAGTCAGGCTCTAATAAGACTGTCTTTTGCACTTCACTCTGTTAAATCAGTCTCACATGACAAATAACTGCACTAAAGTAGTTCTGCCTTTGGTTTTTCACTTTGCTTCTTATAAAATCACACGGAGCAAATATGCTCCAGATGACTGGACATCCAACATCTTATGGCCACTTGGTGAGCTGTGATTGTTGACTGCAGTGAGTTGTCATTGCCTTATGTGTCATACAGAAACTAGCTGCTAAAGCTGAATAAATAAAAAAATATCTGAGGCAGCCAACAAGGCAGCATGAGAACAATCTCTTTATATTCAGGGTTGAGACACAACTTTATTCAAATGTCAAGATATAGATCAAATTGCAGGAATTAGTGAGAACAGGCTACAACAAGTGTGGCATCAAATGCTGAAGTTCACTGACGACTGTGTCATAAGTCGTTTTCAGACATGACCTCGGTAAAATCCAGGAATTGGCACATTTTGCCTTTCACACAGGCTCAACGCAGCAAAGACGTGTTCACAACAGCATCGAATTCTCTGCGTTATTCAGGCGAAAGGCGGAACAGCCGGGTGTGGCAGACAGAGACAGGACATAACATATTAACTCCGCTGCGGAGCCCGGCACTGTCGGCATTTATCACCACAACTTCCTTGATCTCTTTATCTTTGTCTGTGTCACCGCTGCACCAGTCACCAGGTTATATTTGTTTTGTTTAGTTTTTTTCATTTTTGCGTCTGTTGCTTGTTAAAAACGTGATCACAAGAGACACATGCACCTCCTCCAGAGACAATTATGCAAACTATGGCCTGAGAAGTACAGATAAGCTACGGCGGCAGTCAGCAACTGGGTCAGATCCTCGATCATTTTGACAGTTTATTTTTTTAATTTCACCATATTGGACTGGAACAGACAGACTGCTTCAAATCTCTATCATGGCAAAAACCGATAGAATCAGTTCCCTTTCTGCAATTTGTCTGTTATTCAGCTCGATATAAGTCATTGCAGCAACAAAACAAGTTTTGTGCTTTGACTTTTTAGATATTTTATTTTGAAAAGTTGTGAACTTGGGTCTGAGGATTGGGTCAGTCGCTGAATCGACCTCTGAAATAGCCGACATCCAAAGTACCAAAAAAATAGCACCAACTTATACAGTATATAATATAAGCCACATGAATAGTCATAAACCAAATGTGAAAAACTCTGACTATAAACTGATTGCAGAATGAACACAAAGTTAACTGAACCACAGACTGTTCATAAAAAGCTCTGCAGACAACGTTCAGCACACAAACAATAAAGAGTGACAGTACATTGTAGAAACTTGAGGATGACTCACTTATGGCAAGAAATAATTCTGACTTTGGTCCAGAGCAACACATTTGTCAGTGTGTTGGTTTGTCCTGTATTTGTACAGCAGCAGCGGTTCTAACTGAACACTGGCAGTAAATCCCTCAGAGCGACACATCCAAACCTGAAATCCAACTCCTGTGGTTCAATGTCTGGTTTTATATTTGGCTCATTCTTCTTAATTAAAGAAAGAGGGTGTGTGTGTGTGGCACAGAGAGAGCAGTCATCAGTCCGTGAGAGATGAGCTGTTGTAATGAGGGATGCTCTTGTTGATGCCGGTTATCAAACTAGAGCAGCACAGCAGTGGTAGAAAAAGAGTTGAGATTAAGTTTCTGTATTACAATTTAAAAAGTCTCAATTACAAGTTACATTGTTAGAGTTTTATAAAGTGTAAAGTTTCTAAATTTAGATCAGGGCCATATTAGAATAAAAATAATGAAGTCAAAATATAAAGAAGTGTAAGGTTAGAGTATCATGACAATGTAAGTATGTGGTACCAGCACATCCAGGGGTTTGTTGAACTGATGGACTCTGGCTTTGAGGTGTTTGAATCCAGTGTAACTCAGTGCACATTAATGAGCAGTGGGACGGCTCAAATCGTCCGTGAAAGAAGTAAAAGTAAAAAGTTTTCACAAGTCACTTTTCTCTCAGTCGTCATGAAAACCCCTGGAGAATTGCTCTGTAGACCCTGTTTTTAACTGGTTTGGCCTGCTCTCTGGTCAAAACAAAACAAATGTGTTTTACCACCACAGTTAAATTATTGATGGCAACTTTACAACTGCAACCTAATGAAGTTAGTCGAAGGAAATACTTTACAAAGGCCTTAAATGTTCTTTGTTCACTTTACTCAAAAATCTTGGTAAGTCGAGCTTTTGGAAGATGTCCACAGTAAAGTCCTCAGCCAGTACTTCACAAGAAGAGATGATGATGTATGATACCTGCAGTGCATTCCTCCCAACTGAGATAAAAACCTCTCAGGCTGCAGATCGTAGATCATGAAGAAAACCTCTGTGCAGCTTTGTTACGTAACAACTTTGTCTCACCCCCATGAACTTGACAAATTTATGCTTAAAAGTTATGTTTTTTTACTTTCATGTCCGTCAGCTCACGGTCGAGGACAGGGCAGCTGCACATGATCATGAGTCACTGTCAGTGTTCAGTGCAACATAAAAACAAGACATTTCTCCAGAGCTGGAAAAATGTTGTGATCATATGTTGAATAATTACTCTTACTCAACAGTAGCTATTTGATTTGGGGGCGTTTTAAATTAAATAAAGTACTATGCAATAATGAAACCGAGGACGAACGGCTTGACCTTTTGTTTTATTCTATGAGGGTCAGTATCAATGGACCTTACACTTCCCATAATGCACCTTAATAGACCCTTTTTCAGGTTTTGTTTCTCTTTTCTAAGTTTGTGACTCTGTTAAAAATGTCTCCAAACTGAATCAAATAAATTTTCAAATGGTGACACCCAAGTAATCTTTTCAGACAAACCTCCAGCAGATCAACAGGACAAATGACTGAAATGTTTTTACATGGTGAGACTTCTCTCTTTCCGTGGAACCAAACAGCTTCTCTCCTCCTACCTCTCCTCTCTTCCCCTTTTTTCTCCACTCTTGTGTTTCGCTGTAATATTGTCGTATTAATTATGTCTATAAAGTGTCTTGAGATAATGCCTGTTTCTATTTGGCACTTTACAAATAACATTTAATTTAATTTAGTACCCACTATCTACCAAATGCATTGACTGTCACACTTTAGTACTGTTTTCACATCCTGAGTTCTGTCTGTGGTTAAATTGAAGTGTGGTTGATTATTAATTAAAACAATACTTCTCAAATAGTCGATTAAACCAGAACACAGTTGTTCTCTTACCTTGACCAGAGGCAGCATAACACAACATAACCAATCAAATGTTGTAGAGAAACATTTAATTCTAAATGTAAATCTATATTATTGTTATAATTAGGATTATTATGTTTTCAAATAAGATTAATATAAAAATGTAGGAGATAGTGACCCACTGACACATAAATAAATGGGTTATGACTCAGACTTGTACACACTCAAATAGAATTTAAAATACTACTACGAATAATAATGATATAGCAGTAATAATAATACACTACTTACACACACACACACTCACACACACACACAGTATGCATGGCAGTCCCTCATTAACAATACCTGCATTCAGCACTTTTGTGTGAAATCAGATATCACTCTTACTCATTGTACGTTTCATTGCAATAACTCTGTAGAAAAGCATGTGATGTTGTTTTGGGTAAAGAACCTGGAATTTTGAACATTTATAATTAGGACAGTCCTGTGCAATCAAAGTATTAACATCAGTGTTGCATTCTGGGTGATATCAGCCAGTTTCATGGACAGAAAAACCTAGGGAAATACCAAGTTGGCAAGATTTCACCCTGCTGGTTATTGTGTGTGTGTGTGTGTGTGTGTGTGTGTGTGTGTGTGTGTGTGTGTGTGTGTGTGTGTGTGTTAGGGGAAGTCACCAACGTACAATTCTGTCATTTCACAACTACTAAAAAACAACTCCAGCTGATTTTCAGCCATAACTGACTCAGGGGTGTGTGTTATTAAAATTAGTGCAGTGAAATGTTTACCCCCATCAGTGGAAAGCACCACAGATTTATATGTTTTTTCATGCCAGGTGTGTTTTGTCAACCACCTCATCTTTGCGAGGATGGGCAGGGCACAACGGTTGTGAGGCGAGGGTATGCCACCATTTCTTTTCAACTTCTCAGAGACAGATTTAAGGGAAACCCTCGTTGTTATCACCAAATCACACCACAATAGCTGTGAGCGACAATCTGTGTAGCCAAAGCAATTAGCATTAACACAAACACATACAAAAATGTTTGGCTTGAGTTATAGTGCAAAATATATAATGTAATATAATATGGTATAATAACCCCTATCAAATGCACCAATGTTTCCTGTTGACTTACATACATTTGCTGAAAACTACAAATACAAGATTATTCGGACGTGTGCTTGTGTGTGTGTTTATTTTCTGTATGTTGTTATTTATGTTTTATATAATTTCCACTCGCTGCTATGACTGTTTTGATTATTTACTGTCATGTCTCCTGTGTTTTTGGTCCTCTTTTATATTATGGACTGTGTTTTCTTATGTTTGGAATTGTCCCTCTCCTGTGTCCCTCTCCTGTGTCCCTCTCCTGTGTCCCACTCAGTGTCCCACTCAGTGTCCCTCTCAGTGTTCCCCTCTGTGTTCATTTCAGTGTCCCTCTCATTAGTTCAGTGTGTATTTGAGTCTTTGTGCCTCCCTGGGTCTTTGTCCGTTCGTTGTTATGAGATGCTGTACCATGTCTTCCCATGTGTCATTCCACCACTCATCGTTCCTGTAAGTCTCCTTACATAGCTGTAAGATGACTTACGTAGCTGTAAGTCTCTAGTGTTTCCTTGTGTCTCCCTGGTTTTTGCTTAAGAGCATTTTTGAGTTGCCGTTATTTTGGATTTTGTTTGTTTGCTTTGTTTGCCTACCTTCATCATTAAAGGACACTTTTTGTTGAAAACCTTTTGTTCTGTCTTTTGGGTCCATCTGCTCCCTTACCCTCTCCCCACAAAACATAACAATTTACTATGTATATATATATAATCTTTGACTATCGACAGAAGCCTCTTGCAATTTTATCTTTAGTGAATAAAATGGCAATAAAGATCTTTCTGAGTTCATATTTCTGAAAAACATCAGCGCATTATTCGGGACATTTTACACAGGTTGTTCATTTTTAGGCTACACCTATTTCTAACATTCTGCATCATCCTACAATTAATGTTTCTCTAGATGATTGTTCTTTTAGATTCACTAATGGATGCATAATTGTACGAATCATCACTCTTCACCTGTACTTTGATCAAATAGCGATCATAGTGTGATCATTCTGTCTCTAACTGATAACACACACTGAACTTTAGCAAAGCCATGAAATCAACTTTTCAAACAGTGGAAGAAATTCTATTAGTAGAATAGTAGGATACCCTTTTGTGATGAAGCCCATTATTACCTCCACCAAGGAGGTTAAGTTCTCATCTGTTTGTTTATCTGATATTCAGAAGGATTACACAGGAACTGCTTGACAGATAATAGTTACTTGGAATTGCGTGGTAAGGATCAGGGAAGAACCCATCTTTAACATTGTGAGATGTTTCACAACATTTTCATTGATTACTCAGAGAATAATCGTTGGATCTCGATGGAAAATGTCATGGCATGTTGATTGCTCTGTTATCTGTGAGGGAGTGAACTTTAGTGCAATGTTTGGGTAGTTGTTTGTTTGGTTGGTTGGTTGGTTGGTTGGGCTGTAGGAAAATCTCTTAAAGCTCACATGGCAGCGTTATTGATGAATATATAAAACATAGGGGTTACACTGTATGACCACTGAATGTCAACAGATTTACCATTGTCCCAGAAGGGTAATGTAGTTTTTAGGTATGGGACAACTAGAGACGGTCAGTCATTTAATAAATACAGCAATGTACTTACATGGGAGTTATTTCATTAAATACTGATTGCAAATATCCAGCTCATTATTTTCATTTGACTTCACTACAGTGTAGGTGCTGCTCCTTAATGAACTATGATATGATCCCCCACATTGTGTTGTATTACACAGATACAGTAGCTCGTACAAACGTTCTGTTGTCAGATG
The DNA here is from genome assembly GCF_024713975.1 of Paralichthys olivaceus. Classification (NCBI taxonomy): domain Eukaryota; kingdom Metazoa; phylum Chordata; class Actinopteri; order Pleuronectiformes; family Paralichthyidae; genus Paralichthys; species Paralichthys olivaceus. The sequence continues at coordinate 10,380,198 of NC_091107.1, read as the reverse complement.
TCCATAAATCAAGTGCCCTCCTTTTTTTATCGTGCTGTGACTCCGTCTATGACCTCTGACTGTTTGCTATGATGATATGAGTTTATACTGGCATTGAGTGGGCGCCTTTATTTTCCTTTTGTGGTTATGAGCTGTAGTTGCATTGCTCTTTACAGCACCTGAGTGCAACAAATGAAAGGATTGTTTGTCTGTCTGTCCTCATTTCTATGGCAGAACTTGTCACCTCTGACTTGTGGTTAAATTTGACTGGTGAAGTAACAGCCAATAAATAAATAATAATTAAAAAAATAGTTTTTATTTTCTTTTATTTTCACAGGTATGATTTAACTAAACACAACTTGTCGTAGATGTGCCCTGAAATGTTAAACATTTGTTATGTGATGTGGCAGAAATCAATGTTTGATCATTTAATTTCTTTGTTTTGCTGCAGAGGTTCAAAAGAAATCTGGGTCGCCTCCACCTCCACATTGACATTGACCGGAGGAGGAAGCAGACATGATGATCGTGATGGAAGAGTTGTGTCTAACAGCCGAAAATGGGGACGTACAGAAAATAATGTATTCTGTGGTTTGAAACCATAAATGGTTGTTCATGTGCAGCTGTCATAGCACATGTCTGACATTCACAAACCGGAACACAGTTTTCTTTTCTAAGTATAAAATATTGCTTTTGAGTTCAATAACATGTAAATATAGACCACAAAAGCTCTGTAATTATAAACTATACATAATGAGGAATAAGGAAGTGTGTTGTGTCTGTGTGTTGTGTCTGTGTGTTGTTTTTTCTATTTGTTATAATAAAACTGTACAATCCATTATGAAGTATTCTGTTTTAACTAATGATTTTTTAAATATTTTTTATGGTTGGAAACTGGATTTTCCTTTTTTTTTTAATTGAGACGTCCTGTTTACATTTAACAATTCAAAAATACATTCACTTAGGTGTGTGCATTACACTGGTTATAATATATTGTAGAACTGTTAGAGGGGGACTCACTAATTACAAGGGACAATTCTGAAGTAGCCTCAGAGCATTAACACCTGCAGGACAAAAGAAGAGGCAAGTTTAGAACAGGCACTGCACTAGTGACCACAATTTACCATCATGGCCACTTCCAGCATGATAATGTGTTGTGTCTTAAAGTGATGTAAGTCTAAGTGGTTTCGTGAACAGTGAGAGTTCAGTGAGTGTCCCAGTCACCTTTGATATGTGGTCGAACAGGAGAATATACAGCTGACGAAAATCTACAGAAATGATGCCGTCATGTTGGCACAAAGCAAAACTTCAGAGGAACGCTCCAAACATGTTGTTTAATCCAAGCCAGGACAAGATGAGGCTGATTTGACAGCAAATATAATATGAGTATTGTGTTGCTAAAGAGAGTGCATGTTGTTCATTGTATCTATTTCCTCAGAAACTGTGGGGATTATTGGGGAACTCCAGGTAAGGAAGGAAAAATGAATATCTTTTAAATAATAATCAAACAAAGGCAGTAAGGCTTTAACATAATCTACTGCCCATTTAACTTATGTTCTCGACAGCTGAGTAATAACCAGCTCTTTTGTGTTTTATTGGTTTTGTTGGTAAACTTTTAAAATGGACAAACTAAAACAAATCAGTTGTAAATCGATAAAACATACCTGACGAATAAAAAAGTCAAATTCATTCCAAAATGTACAAGATTTTTTTTTATTGTATAAAAACACAAAGACAAAAACATCTATTTACAGAAACCATTTACTACTGCCTTAAGCAAAACAGCTGCAAGATTATGAAGACAGGATTTTACCAGAGGTTGAGAGGATTGATTGACTAATCGCTAATATGCACTCATTAACGGAAAGAAACCTGAAAGACACATTTGATACCATACATTTATAGCCTGTTTAATGTTAAGTGAACTGCATGTGCAAGCCTATTTTTATTTTGAAGGGTACGTATTGGTGAGCATGTATTTATAGTTGAGTAAGATGCCTAGGCTATTATTATTATTACTGAGCATCAAAAATGTGTTGAACCAGCCAAAAACATAGATAATGAACAGAAATTCCTATAACAACAGTGCACGTCACATCCTCTCTTCATAACTTCAAAAGGTTGAGGAAGATGAGGGAGATGAGGGAGATGAGAAGGATGAGGGAGCCGCCGTCGGGCGTCAGACAGGCGGCACACACGGTTGGGATAGAAAGACGGAGTGAGGGAGGGAGGGGTCCGTGCTTTAGCTTAAAGTGTGGACACCACCTGTCACAGAGTGGAGGGGTGATGATGGTGATTCCAGAGGATGAGGAAGGGTGGTGCTCAGGAGGAGCCTGTAAAGTTCACAGTGTCAATGCATCGCCCTGCCCTGTCCTGGGACCCTCAGAGCAAAGAGTTCACCTGATGGTATAACCCATTCCAGAGGGCATCAGTGGCAGTTTCTGATGACAAATTTGTGTAATGTGGCAATTCGTCTAATTCGTCGGCTGTAAAATAAACAGAGGAAACACAAGGTCAGTGTGTTGAAGGAGAATACAAGCTGTGACTATTAGTAGCCCCAGGGAGAAATGGTGTAACACGGAGGACCGAGATCATTTTGGTAGTTCTGAACAGTGCTAAGATTTACATTTACCTGAGGAAGAGTCACTCCAATGGCTTCCTGGACTGGTGCATGGTTCATTGTTCAGGAACCCCATGACGTCTAAACTGCTCGGCATAAAGTGTGATTCTCTCTCCAGTTGCTTGCAAATCTGAAAGAGCAACACTGGACTGAGTACAGCTACGTTTTGTGCCACTACTTTTAACAATCAATCTCATGGTTCATTGTTATTATTATTATTATTATTATTGCACAGGCCTAATGGGCAGAGTAAAACAAACATGGGTATTCCTGTCAATGAAAACTGCATGCTATTGAGAGATTGAGCAGAAGTCCATGCTTACCTCAACAATGTCGTCGGAGTAGCTGTAATCTAGAAGTTCCCATCGAAGAGAGAGAGAGAGAGAGAGAGAGAGAAGGGAGAGGACATGAGTATGGTGATGATTGAATTTACCACATTTCAGGCTACTTGGGTAAATCCTTAACCATTTATTGTGTTAATGTCTTACCGGGGCTGTGGTCGGGTGAAACTTGAAATCTCGGGCAAAAGTTGCTTGGAAAGCTCTCTGGCTCGATCTCGACTGACAAAGCCCAGTCAGGGGTGGAAAGTTCAAAATCACAAACTGCAAACAAACAGCAGCGTTTAATACACAACCCGCTCCAGTTCTCCAGCTTTCACTGCTTCCTGTAATGTTTCTACCGGAGGACATTATCCCGCCAGTCTTCCTCACCTTGCTGCTCTGTCTGCACTGTACTGTCGACCGTGTTCTCCTGGGTGGACTCTTCCGCCATCGACACATCCATGGGCGACTGAGTGTCGCTGTAGTCTGTGTCTTCCTCTATCTTGATGGGGTTCTGCAGAGATACCTAAAGAGTTAGCAAGATTTAGGTTGTTTGTTTAGCTGCTTCACAAAAGCCATTACAATAACATCCTAATTTGAAATCATTGTCTGTGAGAAAATATGTATTTACCGTCTTCCCCTGCTTTGTGACCTTTGCTTTGCTTCGTTTATCTGTGTGGATGAAGGAAAAAAACATTTTGGTTGGTTGACATCTCAAACAGCTGAGTGCAGATCAAACTTATCAGAGTGCAGCAGACGCTGAGCAAAGGCACACCCATGTGACAAAAGTCGCTTGCTCGCTTCCTGTCTGGTAACTCACCAGATTTTGGGGTGACATGCAGCATCTTGAAGACGCGCACGGCTTGTTGGCCCTTGTGGATGCTCTTGTCTTTCACCTCCTCAATGTCAGGCAACGAGTTCATTGCACAGCGGAAGTTGGCTTTCCATGTCTTTGGGTCGGAGGTCTGCCCCTCTGTGTACTTCCCTGCAGGATGAATTTTGCTCAGTCACTTTCATACATTCTTTTAACAAAAATCCAAAACAAAGTCAACTGATCTGCTTTTTTATTTGTAGACTGTTTGTTTGCATGTGCTCACCGGTGTGGATGGCCCACTTTTTGAACAGAGAGGCGTCCTTGTCCAGCTCCCAGCCGTGCCGAGCAGCGTGCTTCCAGGGAATGGAGAACATCTTCTGGTCCTGGAAAATATAGAAGGACACACTGTGTTGGGAACACGTTCAACAGAGAAAATATTGAAACAAGAGGTTGACTGAGCATCTACTGTAACTCATAGGATATTTTTTCTATTGCTTGGGAAAATATAAACAGTTAGAGCCACTAGAGGAAACAAAGCACTCTTAACTTCTTTTTTTGTTTGTATTAGGAAGAGATTTTCAGTGTTTCTTTTTTTCTCCCATTTCCTTGGTACACAATATTATATGGACATCTGTGAGACAGACACCAAACGTGGACTCGTTTGGTGTCTGTCTCACTCCTGATGTCTATTTCCATCAGTTTGAGGTACCAGTGTGTGTCAGGGTTGAAGGTGCAAAACAAAGTCAAACCTACTACTACTAAAAACAGGCTGCTGAGAGTAACGTGCAAATATGCAAAGCAAGGAACTTTACATAATATAGACACATTGATCCCTCTGCAGTTATAACTTCCTTCATCAGGATATTCACTACATGAAGTACTCTGTATAATGTTTTTTTTTTTGTGAGTACCGTTTAAACGAGGCATGTACTGCAGGAGTAAATCGACCTCTCACCTTGTCAACCCAAGTCAGCCCCGAGATGGTGTTGGACTCAATCATCTTCTCTAGCCACGGCCTCATCCTCATCCTGGACACAGGCATGTTCGCTTTAAATCTGCATCAGAGAGGAGAAGTCTTTAGATAAACTAGGAATGCTGTGTGTGTGTGTGTGTGTGTGTGTGTGTGTGTGTGTGTGTGTGTGTGTGTGTGTGTGTGTGTGTGTGTGTGAGAGAGGGAGCCTCTGCCTCGATTTACTGCTGCCTGCCAAACGCGAATTCAGGAGGGCGAGAAGAGTTCATGGCTGGGGCACGCAGGGTCGCATGATTGGGCGTTTACGCGTGGGAGTCAATGGAGGGTCGCACAAGATTTAAAAAAAGTAACTTCCTTATCGGAGCTTTATGGCTTAGGTCTTGAAATGAAGTTTAAAATGTGCGCGCTCTAATTAAACTGGTTAACATGAAACTTTGTTTGACTTGATTTCATGCAGGAAGGAGGCGTTTACGGACGTGAGCCAAAGAGATCCCCGCGCTGGCGAGAGCGCACATCTCCTTTCCTGCACTTCTGAATTAATACGACACATGCATGTTCTTAAAAAAAATCACTTAAACAACTTCAATGAATACGCGAGAGTTACACTACACAAAGTTCTGTGTCATTCACAAAAATCAAACATTAGGGCTTCTACATGACGCATTAAGGCTAAAGACGTTATCCAAGACATGAAATGTAATATCTCAGTTAAACAGTAACCAATATTGCATTATGAGGCATTCAGTGTAAGAATAAAGTCTTGAATTAGTATAAGATCACTTACAAACTTTGGTTGTTGTATTATCCGTAAGAGGGAATGCGCAAAAGCTATTGCCCGGTTGGATTATTTGCTCCAGATAATCTTCCCTTCTTTTCTCGATCTTGTCTTTGTGTTTTCCTCTTGCAGATGTTTCCTGGTCAGAAGTTAACACTGAGTAGTGATGGTAAAGGCACTGCTGTTTTTATACACTCAACTGCGGCGGGTTTTCCCCTGGTCCCCGCTGTAAAAAGTGTCCACACCCGGCGCGCACAAGTCGCCTCAAAATCATTTTTCCTTCACGGAGCGTTGAGGAAAAATAGAAAATTCTTAATACGACAGCAGATGAAGTTATTAATGCTCCAAGGTTATTTATGAAAGGCTGGTTCTTTTCTTTAAAAAAGTGTGCGTCCATTTGATGGAGAGGAGATTTTTTACAGTGGGATGGCGCATGCGCTGCTGTAACTTCAATTCAGCGCCTCAGCCGTTTACAAGAAATCATGCTGTTGAGAGCAAGGAGGAAGTCAACAGCAACATGAGCTCTGGGTGCTTTCTGCACGTACACCCTCATGTGAATGACTGTAACTCTGCACATATTAAACATGTGGCACCTCTGATTATAAACAATGAAATGTTTGCAGCAAAATGGCACAACTTTGCATGTTTTGTTTTTGCTGTAATTTACTGAAAATACATAAAATATCCACGCATTTCAGGTTTACTGTTAAATGTTGTATCATACATCATTATATAGTCATCAACTCTATTTATGCAGCACCTTTCAGAACATAGCTACAAAGTGTTTTACATGTTGAAAATGAAAACTTAATTAATAGGAAACGGTTAAAAAATGTATTTACAATAACTTTTTCACTTTAGTAGCAGTGATAAATCCAGTACTGTGTATTTGTTGATTGTAAATTTGATTGCCTGCCAGCTCTCCCTTCACACACCCACGCACCTGCAGTGCTCTGAGCGCCAAAGTTAGCCTGACGCGATAAACATGTGCACGCTGAGCAGGGGAGCAGCCCTTTAGTATAAACTGCAGCCCAGCTAAGAAACCAGGCGTTTACAAGAAATGCTGTAATAATTTATGTCGCAGGTAGGAGGCAGTGTTTTACAGGGATATTGTGTAGGACTGGATGAGAGTGGGCCATGCTGCCTGTCAGTGGAGCAGCAGCAGCAGCAGAGGGACCCGGAAACAGACTCAATATAACAGGAGCCAAAGGTTTTTACGCACACGATCGTTCTTATCTGAACCAAAAATACGCACATTTGAAAGATTGCGCGCTCCAAGCTGCGAGGGAGCAAATGGAGATGACAGTGCACGATGAACATTCAGATTCCCGGATGTTTTATTTCAATTGAATTCTGGTTGTTTTCCCCACGTGCAGCAGCTTCGTGTTATATTATTTAACAAACGCACACTTTCTCCAAGGGAATGAGGGAAACCTCCACACAGGTGCTGTCTCAGCTATCCAGGTCCATGTAGGGACGTCCCGCGTGGCTGAGTGTTGTTTGCGCCCTCCATGGGTGTGACGCCCGAACTCGTGACAGAGAGGGAAAGGGAGAGGGAATGGGAGGGAGTTTTCCAGCGGAATTTTCACCGGCGATTCTTAGGTGGAATTTCCCTTGGTAAAACAGAAACTTGGATTTTCAGGGGAAATCATCCTCCACCCTGCTAGTCTTTGGATTGGCACATGGTGGGTGGATGACAGCTTGAGAAAAACACGAGAAGCATTCAGTAGTTTATGCAAATCAGGTGTAACTGAGATGGATGGATGGATATTTGATATCACATCAAAAACATTTCCTCTGAATAAAACATTCAATTGAAGTATTTTTTATTGTATTCCCATTTTCAGTGTGATAAGAACTTGCTAAAATGACTCGTGTTCCATCTGCCAACATTGCTGTAGGAGGTTTAGACTCGTGCAGCTGTTGGATTCAACTGATTTGAAATGTATCTTTCATTTTTATTAATTTGTTTATGTCTTCAACAATATCCAGCAACCACATTGTCATATTTTTTTACTGTGTGTTCTCATTTTAAACCTTTACATTTAATGTACAGACATGAGACAAGCAAATATTGACTCTATGACAATAACCTCTTGGGACCCTGAGTCTGCTGTTGAGGCCCATTCAGGAATCCGTCAACTGCACGACTATATCCTCTGTAACTGACAGCATCAGATAACCACCCTCCTCTCCACTTCCATGTTTCAGCCTAAATCTACTTTATTTACTACCTCACCTAATCCTGGGATATTCCTTTCAGTCTAACACCAGGGGTCATTGACTTTGCGCCGCCCTTGCTAACCGGCCTCTCGGGTGTTTTCAGACCCACAGTGATAACTTCCCTTGCACTTTTTCCACACTTTGTGCACACGCCGAGGGTAATGTCGATGATTTAGGCCACCTGCAAGGATAAGACAGTAGTTTGAGGCTTTGGCATGAGGCAAGCTGCTTGAGCATCCAATCCCCCCCCCGACCATCTGCTTTGACAGCTCACTGACACTGGATCAGGTCAAAGCTCTCGTTAGGTCGCCTCCAATTACACTGCAACCTGGTGGAGAGGGAGGTGTGCTAAGTACGAGTTTATTGAGAATTTGTATTCTTCTCAAACAGAGACATAACATTCTGTGTGTTTCATTCATGGTGAATGATTAACAGAGCAGCCATAAAGATGTTGCCCTCCCTGGGAGAGGAGAGAGAGGGTCACTGGGTCATGCTTGTGGCGTCTGTATTTTCAGTGCTGTAGAAATGTCTTGCCCACAGAAAGATAAAGAAACCAGACAGACAGGTTTTTGTTTTTTTTGCAAGTAAAAACCAATATTTGAACTTCCTTTCCTTTTGCAGTCTTCTGTATCATCCTTTAACTCCGATTGCTCTTTACACCCAAAATATTTTTAATCTGATGGTGTCACGATCTGCCCCTCTGAGGTGATTCATTGGACTCTCCTGTTTTATTTTGATATCACTAACCTTGAGTGTCAGTTGTTTTATTTTACTTCCTGTCTTTGTCTTGCCTTCCTGCTGTTGGGATTGTCCACTCCTGAGGTGTTTCACATACCATGACAGCTCTTTGCAATATTTAAATAATAACACAGAGCAAAGGAACCGAGTCAGGACTGACGGTTATATAATTCATTTCAATCATATCCATGCTGAGCATAAAAACGTCTGTTCTTAGGCCTTTGAGAGGGACGGACATGCAGTTTGAAATTGAAATAAGTAACATCTGATAAGTTGCAATTAGAAGCTTTCTAAATATATGTGGGGACGTCAGCAACTCTTCTTCCAATTTTCGCTGTTGTTTTGCTGACTTTTTAAGGGAATTTTCCTGGTCATGAACATATTCTTGTGATTATTCTGACACCACACGAACGCACAACTAGCTTCTGCGCTCCCTCTTTGTCAGATTGTCTGCTCAGCTCTGTTGTGTTATTGTTCCTCAAGCTTCTGCTCCCATCTGTTTCTCATGTGTCTCAAGTTTTGCCTGTCCGTCTGCAGGCCGAGATCTCCACTGCACCCACCTGCCTTTGTGTGTCTGAAATCTTAAACCCGTACAATTTGTTCCACTCTGGGAAATAATGACATATTTTTGATGGACGGGCATGACATTTTTATACTGACATTCATGGTGTCCAGAGGATAAAGCATAAGGACTTAAAAGATCGGAGACCTTGGAAATGTTGGTGCCACCGTCAACATTAATGGTTTTAAAAGACATAGGAGACATAAGAGACATAAAACTTGGTGCAGACACCATCATTCCCTCTCCCCCTCCCACCCACCTCAGGATAAACGGAAATAATTGTAGTTTTCATCCAGCACCATGTCCAAGTCAATACGTTTAATGTTTTTTGGGGGTTTAAAAACTTCTGTGAGAATGATGATATTTTCATCTGCTGTATTTTGTTTGCAATGTTAATTGGCAAATGTTTGCATACTAACATGCTAAGATGATGGAGCATTGCAAAAAAAGCATCTGATTTGCATCAGCATGCTAACATTAGCATTTAGCTCATAGCAGCATTGTATCTCAGTGCATCCTCGCAACCCTGCGAACATGGCTCCAAACTCTCAGGTCGGAGATACACTTGCTGTTTAGCAACGTGTTTTGCGTAGAGACGACCAGATGCATTGCGAGCGCGATTGTAAACATACTTGTGTACTACGCATGTTACTGGAGCAATCCACTAGAGGGCACACCATGGAGCTCAGACTGAAAATAGTTCGTATTTGCAGTCTGTAAAAAACAACATGGCGACACGACGTAATGCCCCAACACTGCCCCTAGTGTTCATGTATGCACTGCATCCAAATATCTGAGGATGTGCCCAATTGACACAGCAAACAGATGCAGGATAAGGCAGCTATGATGCGTAGCTGAAAGTAGATATATGTCTGTCCCTTTTTTTATGGAGCAGGTCCAGGCTGTTTATTATGAAAGAATAGGACCTATCGAAACTAAAACATAAGAAATCCTTAATTCATTCCAATCTTGTCATGACTCTCCTTGTTTACTCCTGGCAGACAATGACTCAAGGAATCAGATGAAAAAGAAGAGCAGGAAGGTCAAGGGTGGCACAGCTGCAAGTGACAGATTAAACATCCTAACAAATGACTCGTCTAAAGGACGTGACAGCAGCACAATAAGACAGTCGACACGTCAGCCACTTCCGGAGACACTTAAGGAGTTTTAATTAATAGCTGGGGAAAATATAGACTTTATATTCAGATAAATGTGCCTGTTGTAGCCCTTAAATGTTGTTTTTTTAAACAATTTAATTGTTGGATGAAATTTAGATTTATTCTACAGACAGAAGAGTCGGATATTATTCAGCACAGCCGGTACAAATCTAAAATCATTTTTGTAGTATGTACATATCAGCCTAAAGGTGCTTGAGATAACAACATGGGCAATTAGAATTTTATATGGAACCACACAGGTTCCTGTGAGCCACACAGTGATTTCCCTGCTGCACAATGCACCACCATATACATATACAGTACATCTACATTTATTGTCCTCCCCGTGTGTGTGTGTGTGTGTGCGCGCGCCTCATGCATGTAGTCAGTCCCTCCGTCACTTCCTCAGCCTTTCTCAAGGTTACTTTAGTTCAATGGGAGTGTCTTGTTGTACCACGTGAGCGTGACGCAAAATTACCCTGTGGGAAGCTGGTATGTGGAGGCTGAGTGGTGTGATGTGGGAAGGCCCTCCTGAAATAAGTCAGCATTTAAAATATATGTATCTATATGAAAAGATGCAGGGACATCCTTTCCCTGCACTATAACTTAATCTTTGGCTGCACATTTACGCACATAAAAATCAAATTGAACACACGTAGATTTCAGGGACAGGTTCCAGGAATCATTATTTTCCAGTAAAATGATGAGACTTAAAATAAGACTGTTGGTTTTCAGGTCAGCAGCCAGAATAGTTTTAATTCCATCCCCAGGTAACCTTAGCGTCGCATCTCCCTTATGAGCCCTTCGGTTTCAGCATGAGGTGTCGTGCCATTGCGCAGCAGCCAACTGGGTGAAGGTGGAACATCCACCGGGAGAGGACGGGATGCTTCAATAATCCGCCGGGGGTCTGTTTCTTCAGACAACACGTTTGGGTTTTTTCAGGCGAAAGCTGCACAGTTACAAAAAAAGAAAAGAAAAAGAATGAACCACCTCTGCTGGACGCCGCCATCCCCACTGCTCTGCTCTCCCACTGATGTGCAGTGTCTCCCCCCTCTCGCCTCCTCTCTCCTCCTCTCCTCCCCTCCCTCCTCCTTAATCTCCCAGATTGTCGGCGACTTGCTGCAGAGTCGACGCTGCAGTTCTGAGCCGCTCCTGCACCGGGACAGCTGACTCAATGAGAAAGACATGCTCGCTTTCGTGTTGGTCTCTGGGTCGCTCTGGATTATTTTAGGTGAGTCGTGCAGCTCTTGTTTTTTCATTGCGCTTTCCATGATTCATCGCCGGGGTTGAGGGCGATGCACCTGCTGTCTCGCAGGGGATGGATGGATCCGCTTTGTGTCTCATTCATTGCGGGCCTCTATTTCTTTGATTGTCTTTCATTAAGGTCTGGGGTAAATGTGCCTTTTCCTCTCTTTCCATACATCCCATTAGGTTTTTAATCTGTGCGCAATGGCTGGAGTTGGCGCTCCGCTGCCTTGCGCCCTAATGACGCCGGTGACATTTTTTTAATTTATCAGACTACACGTGCAGCCACCACCGATGCAAGAGGACGTGCAACACCCCAGTATGATGGGCTTCAGCATCCACAGTGTTTGAAACTCTGCTCTGTGAACTCCTTATTGGGGGGCGACACGGAAGGTTGCTTTCAAATTGGGGGGGTTACCTCTTAATCAGGCTGTGGCCATGCAGCTGAACGCGTGCATGTGGGTCATTCTGCAGATCCCAGATCCCAGATTTTATTTCTGAGTTTGTGTTTTAACGTTAAATCAAACCACCAGAGAAAGAAAAGCTTGTTCTCATTAAAAGCCAAACGAGAATAAAAAAAAAACAACCGTGTGCATTTGACGCCAGCCTGATGCTAAGGTCGTGTGACATTGTGCGTAAAAACCGGACACACGTCATTTAAACCCCCCACCCTCCCCTCTTCATTAGCGCACATCTCACAACCAGCCCGTCTCTTCATCATGGATCATGTTTAATTGGACGATCAGCCCTCTTTACTTCTACTCAGTGTGGCTCGTCGTGTTTGCCGGTTGTGAGAACTCAGCGTTTTGTCTGTGATGTCCTCCGCCATGTCTCAGTGATGGAGGGGGGGAGGGAGGATGAGGGAGGATGACGTGTTTTCAGATGGCCGCGGCTGATTGGACGGAGCTGTCCAGGAGAGAGGGGGTGCTGAAATCATGCGGCCTACCGGCAAACCGGGGGGATGAGGCACCATGCTCCTGCTGTATGAGCGACACCACCCAGACCCCCTGTGTACCACTCCCCTCCAGGCTGGTGAAGCTCGACAAGGCACAATGTAGAGCTTGGTTTTAAACACAATGTGTAAAATCCTCGTTATTTTTCAATGGATCATGGTGGTTGTTTCCATGTCAGGCTAAATTCCAAAGGCAAACAGGTCTTTGTTTCATTCCTTTCTTCCAAAAGAGGGTAGGTTTTCAGCAGCAGCTGCACCACATGCATGGTTGCTAAGGGATGAACAACCGGTAACAGTTGGGGTTTTGGTTGGTTCATTAATATTAAAAGTTCCTGTTACAGGGTTGCAGGTGTTGCATATTTAATAACTGCCTGCCCAGCTAATCCTAATTGAGGCCTGAAATTGTTAAATCAGATGGAATTGTTGGGCTGGACAACACGAGACCCTTTGGGGAGATTTGTGACCATTTGACTAATGTTTATTTAAAGAGTTTTAGCCCTTTGGCAAAAACAAGCAAAGGATAATATGTTTAAGTAATGGGCCTATAGCAGAGGAATCACCATGTTTAACGACACTATAAATATCATAACTTTATTTATATAGCACCTTTCAAAACACCTGTCACAAAGTGGCAAACAGCAAATAAATGCAATTTCATTTAAAATGTGAGGTAGCAAATGGTAAAGCACAAAATCAAATTGCAGATAAAATCATACAACATCTTTTAAAAGTAATGGCAAAAGAAAATCCAAAATATAGAAAATTATTGTCTTGAGATAAACTCTTGAGATAATTAAGTTTTAATGCAACAGGGTACATGTTGAGCATTTAGTCTTTCCTGCTCTCTAAATGATATCTGTCTGAGTGTGAGGAGGCCAGTGTGTTTTGTTAGAACTCGGAATAAGAGATCGGATGTTCAATTCTTCACATACACACAACACCAAAGTCTCAGCTCCCAGTGTAATCAATGGTATCGGCCAGATCCAAATTCCTTTGAGTAGCTCATTGCTGTTTCAGCATTTAGCACATCCTGTTCCATATTGTGGGATGCTGGGCAGTAATGGCTCGACCTAAAGTGCTGAACCAGGTCTGTCTGCCTCTTACCTGTACTCAAATAGTTCTCTTATAGATCGGTCCGTCCTCCAAGTAATGTACATTGTTGTTTGGTTTTATCGTCCTGCTCCGTTGGTTCAAAATCTTCAGTTTTATTTGGTTCTTCGTTATTTTTAAAGGCCAAATGATAAATGACCCTCTAGGAAATGAGAAAACCCCTCGAAAAGCCTCATCTTAGCGTAAATTGTTATAGTTTGATTTCAGAAAACGCAAACTTTGCATTCTCAAAAACTAATAATGTGATGGGAGCAGTCTTACAACATGCAGCTTTCATTGTTGTCAGCCTGTGTTTCCAGTCATACATTTAAAAATGATGAAGGTGACAGGATGCACATTGTGGACCAGTTTAACAAAACCGGTTCTCCTTTTTATGTATGTCATTTTTTCAGCATGGGAGAATTTTTTTTTTTTTTTTAAAGTTTAATATTTGTTATATAAAATCTATTATCTTTTCTTTCTCTATCCAAAAAGTAATCTCGTAACCTAGGAAAAAACAATTGTCTTGTGGAACCTGATTTACCTGCTTCACACTTTGATAGTCAAATCAAACAGGGAGCAGCCTCATGTTGTGTTGGTGTGTATAGACAGTGTTTATATACTCTACATACATGTGCCAGCTGGTGGGTCATTATGTCTCGTGCATCGAGCGTGTGTATTATTTAGCGAAGGTGAAGATGAGCGTGGCATAGGTGGGGGAGGGAGTCAGAGAGAGAGGGAGAGGAGAGTGAAAGAGAGAGTGGTGGTGGGAGAGAGGGAGGGGCGGGTGGGTGTGGTGACGAGCGAACGTAGCGTCTGTCGAGCTCAGGGTGGTGTGATACGGAGGCCATCGAGGACCAAACTAGGCCGGAACGTGTCTCAGTGCCCTCCTCTTGCTTGGCTCAGCTTAATCTGGCGATGGAGAAGGTAATCGCTGGTTTGCACAGGGTGATGTGATATCCACCCGGGGCCCCCTGACACACACACACACACACACACACACACACACACAATCAAACCTCGTCGGTTCCCTGGCTGCCTGCGACCCCTCTGTAAGTGCCACTGCCTGTTGACCACAGCTGCTTTAACCCTTCTGCACTTCAATTACAGATGCATTTTGTTTTAGCTTTTGCTTGCTCTGTTTATCTCTTTTTAACGATTTTAAACAATTCCTTCCTCTGGTGCTTCTTGCAGCTTGTGTCACTTATTTGATTTATTTTATGAATGATAACTGATGTGCATCATCAGTTCAGATGTGGGGAAATGGCTGTTTCAGCGATGGTGATAGGAGGAGGCAGTGGTTTGGACATGGGGGGGTGGTCTAAGCAGAGGACTCGAGCAGATAGAGATGAGAGGATGAGTGGTTAAGAGACACAGAGTTAAAGGAGGTGCCGTGCAGAGATGATTAAACATCGATGCTTGGAAATAATAATCAAGGAAAGAAGATGCACTTGCATTGTGTGAGTGTAAGCTTTATTTTGTGCATTTAATGAATAAAATAAAGCCGAGCTGGACGTCTTCAAATAGACTGTGGTAGATTGAGGTTACTACTGTTCATCTGTCTCTGTGCTAATAGGCTGTAATCTCACCACGCTGGACTCTAATCACGAGTGACGGCCCTCGGATGGGCTGATGGGGCGGGACTTGAGGCTCGCGTTTCCTCCACTTTATTAAGCCTCAGAGGTCACAGGAAGTCTCGCTGTCCCATTCACAAGCCCTCGTGCCTGCACAGCCTGCAGTGCTCACACGGCACAACCTCGGCTAAGTGGAATCTTCCTGTGCCTCGTGTACAGGTGATAAAAACGTGTAGAGGAGGAGCAATGTTCCAGAATTCAAAAGCCGGTTTAACTCATTTTACTCCTCTATGTTTGCGGTGGGGTGCTCCTCGACACTCCTCCAGCCTTTCATGACTCCTCAGGGAAGCCACCACTCACTTCAATCGAGCCATTTGTGGCAGCGTTAATGTGGCATTTAAAAACTCACTTCCTCATTTCACTGAAACACCCACCTCCGTTACACGTTAAGTTTTCTATTTGAGTGGATGCAGCTGAAATGTATATTCCAATGCAAATTCAGCCTTTGTTGGTAACCGATCTAAGATCCTCACACTGATCAACATGAATAAACTCAAGCTAATTCAATCATATGTTTAAAGATGTAGAAAACTCAATTTTATTGTTCAACTATTCAACACAAGTCTAACTGCAGCTCATCACAGCTGAGGTACATTTAGATATCCTCAAAAAAAAAGTTTATTTTCTTAACCCAGCTGTTCATGCACAGTGTGCACACTAAATGTTTTGTAACAGATATCATATGGTATGTGTTATGTTCCCCTCTCTCTTGACATCTGTCAGGCTTCCCAGCCGAGTGTGTGTGTGTGTGTGTGTGTGTGTGTCTACTCACATCTCCTTTAAACTAGACTTATATTGATGCTGCATCAAGTTTTCCACAACAACATTTTCATTCATCAGCATTTCCTACATTTCACGCCGTCCTGATTCTGTCAGGTTTCATATGAATTAGGCCGCTTGCCTTCTCCTGTAGATTAGGTTTCGAAGTTAAACACCTTTTGAGTTTTTAAGACAACTGAAGCTACCACAGGTTGTTTTTCATGTTTGGAAGGAGAGGGTGAGGTGACGGGTGTTCAGCTGCAAATTCTACACACTGAACCTTTAACGTAAGTAGATTTATTTTCAGGTACATTTCACATTTACTTCACGACATAATATCTGGTATACAGCAAAGCATTGTGTTACATGTTCAGATTGTTTCAAAGTAATCTCTAATGAGAGAGGAATTGGTTATGTGATCCAGTCAGAGTGACCGGTAACATCAGAACCCGCCTCCTGTAGCTGCAGCAGCATTATCAGTTAAGAAACACCTAAAATTTTGAACATCAAAATGATGTAGTAGAGGATTGCATTAGGTTGGATACACCCAACAGGTACATTTAGTTTTAATACTTTAAGGCCATACTTTCTCTATTGGGGTAAACCCTTTGACATTTCGAGGGGGTCTTAAAACATATCACTATCACTACATAACAAGAAAGATGTTTGAGTGCTTCCTCCACCACTTCTATTTTACTAAGTTTATCAGTTGTTGGAGATTTCTTCCTGTGAACAGAAAGTTTACATCTACCACAGAAACAGTCCTTCGTTCTTGAGCAAAGACTTCAGTGAACTGCACGTTCATTCATAATACATCAGCTAAATGCCTGAACTGCAAATGAGTTTCTGCTGCGAGGACGACAGCGATAACTTGGTTTTCGTGGTGTGATGTGCTTTTCATTCCACAAATTAAACTCTGAGGTCTTTGAGTTCACATGTTGATGAAGGACAGTGTTTTTTGCTAGCAGGGATGAAACTGCCCTGCTGTTTCTCTGTCACAGCAGCTGAAGCAACAGTGTTTCAAGGAGGCAACAGGATTGGACTGAAAGACGTGTGTGTGTGTGTGTGGGGGGGGGGGTTACTACAGGACAGAGTTTGACTCGTTACAATGCCACAGGCTGGAGTTGGAGGCAACTGATAAAATAACCCAATATACATATTATAATTTCATTTTATCATTTTAATTTGTATAGAGCAAACACTTTGTCGACTGTGAGGAGAAGAAATTCCCCCACACTCAGTGTGGGCAGCCAGCTACCTCAACTGGTTGGGGCGAGCAGAGAAAAATGGGGAGGCGAGATGAGCTAATAACATTATTACATTTAAAAATATCACTTTTATCATTTTCATTATAATTACCAGTCTGACAGAGCTGAAAATGTTTAATTACACCAGATTTCCTGGTCTCTCTCTTCTCCCCCCCTTCTCCTCTCTTCCTCATTTTTCACCGCTCCAAACGGTCAAATTCAGATGGCCGCCCACTTTGAGTCTGGTTCTCCTTGAGGTTTCTTCCAGTTAATGCATTTTATCTCCACAGGTTGAGTGTTTGCTCGTTGTGGGAACTGTCGTGTTTCTTTATAATTCGACCGATTCTCGACCTTACTATGCGCCTTGAGATCCAAAGTCATCATGCAAAAAAAATAATTCACAAAAATTCAAATGCGCAGCCTCAACAACTTTAACCAATGATGAATTTACGTCTTGTAGTAGTATTGTCAGTCTCTTTTACTACAGCACCTCTAAATCTGAGGCATCATCTCAACTACAGGGATTGTTTTCCCAGTAGAGAAACATGATGTCAAAAGAGAACTGTTTTTTATTTGAACTCTACTTGAGTGATATTCTTTGGGTTGAACTTGCAGCTCTGCCATCCCATTTGTCATCTAAACTAGAGAAGACTGTACTGCTTGAAAGTTTTTTGCCCTGTTAAGACGTTTTCAGCCCAGAAATACAGTTTGCACTTCAAAGTCAGAGTCAGCCCCTGACATGGGACTCAGCCGACGCTGTATATAAAACAGGGCTAATTGATTCTTAAGACCTTTGCCTGCTTCCCACCCAGGACTCAAGTCTGCTCTGTGTCTCCACAGGCTGGCATCTTAGTCCTTCAGTGGAACGAACAGTCAAAGCTTAAGTGAGTCATCAGATGTTGGTGTTCAGGTTCTGATTCTGCTGCTCTGTCTTGTCCTTGTGTGTTTTTATTTTTTATATTAGAGGAAAAACCGAGGTGAACAGAGCAAAAAGAGCGAGAAACAACGGCGGCCTGCAGTCAGACGTTAGCATCTCTCCTGGAGGCCAATTAGGTGTCTGGCAGGCTGCGGCTCTCCTGCTGCTGTCGTGCTATTTCGGTGCAGGAAGATGTGCTGTGTAAGAATGCTGCACTGTGGCGTTCACTGGTTTCTTTTAACCCTGCAGGCTCCATGTGAGCCAGTTCCTTTCACAAACAGGTTCCAGTATCCAATTAGGAATCAGCAGACATGGATGATTTGCGGACTCATAGTAAAATAAATGTTTTGCGCCTGTGTAAATACTGCCTGTTACATGGCTTTGCAGGGTTCAGCAAAAAAGAAGTGTGTAACAACATTTTATCTTAACACCTCATCTTCCACATATACACTTGTAGATCAGTTGGATTCCCTCATGTAGAGTCATCGAAGACGTGATAACAAACAACACAAGTAAAGTTCCAGAAGCTTGTGCATATGTACACAACTGTCATAAAAGAATACATTTTCTCCTGCAGAGTTTATCTTGCAGTGTTCATGATGCCTTGATGACTCACCTGGTAGAGCACATATCATTGAGTCCTGAATCCCTGAGTCTGGGTTTGAGTCCAGGCCTGGGCCCCTGTTTGTCCCACTCATCATTAAAGGAAACCACCAAAAATACATTTTGAAAAGTCTCCAACTCTAACTTTTTTACTTTTTTACTCTTTAAGACTATTAAGACTAATGCTTTAGATTTAACTTTGTAGAGGTAGTACTGTTAGTATTATTACTACCTGGGTTATTACAGAACAAAGAGTTGGGCATCAAATGACCGTGTTTGTCCAAAGGGATTGTGCGATTTGCATAATCATGCAAAATTTGTATGTTACGAGCTGAGCGCTCTCTGTATCCACAGCCTCCTCGGCTCCAGCTATCGGCACAGTGGTGTCAATGGGTTATGGAGTCAGTCTATATTTAGAGCTGGTCCAGCGATGTTCCCCCTGTTCTGTCTCTGCTTTTCAAATGCAGACTAATCCACCGTGGCTCAGTCATCACTGTGGCCGAGACCCATTAGCCAGCGAGCATAACAACCAGCACACGCATTGAAAAAACATTAACGTCTAAACCGCCCACTTCTGGTCTAAGTCAATTCGCAATGATGCAAAAACGTTCATAGGAAATTGTATCTGAAATATTTTATTATCATTATCAATATGCTCTGTGGAGCTGTTCGAATGCAGCCTCAAGGAAGTTTGACCTGAGTTATGGTGTTGTTTGCTCGGCTTGTCAATTGGGATCACCGTGAAAGTGAAATGTATTTTTTTAATTTAACATTTATTATCAGTTCTACGCCCAACATTTTAACTCTGATCCCTCGTGAAATGAAGTCCATAGTTGACGACTCTGTTTGTGTGTGTGTGTGTGTGTGTGTGTGTGTGTGTGTGTGTGTGTTGCACTGCTTGGCTGGTTGATGCTTTTTTCATCGATCTTCCCATCAGAGCCGATGGGATACAACAGCTGTATATGGAAGAACACAATGTTGTCAGATGTAAGTTATGTACTGTAATGTGGAAAACGATGCTGGCGTGGCCTCTGCATAGCACATGTAGTCCATGGAGGCTGAGCCAAAATGAGACGGTGGAGTCTATGGGCCAGTTGTCTGGCCATCACCAACTTCTCAGCTCAGCCAAAAACAATCCAAACTTTCGTTGCTCAGGATGGGAGGGATTTGGTCAAGCTGAGCAAAGCTTATTCTTTATTTAACATGTGCATTAACAGAGATTTTAAAAAATGGATGAACATTTGTGTTTCGTGGGGATTTTGACAGCATCTGGCGATCTACACGTGTCAGTTTCCACCGGAAGCTGTGTTACATTATAAAGTCTGTGTGACAGAGCCGAGCACTGTGAACGGTGGCAGGACAAGAGATCCCAGTATTAGATTGTGTAACTGCTATCACATTCATACAGTGTCTGACAAACTGTGTGGTTTAGTTCAGTATGTGGTTAAATGGTTACTCAATATTTCCCAGCACTTGAATGGTTCTAATTACCAGAACTGCAGAGAAAAAAGAAATAAACAGAAGTAAGGAGTCCTGTGGTCTGGGTTTTCAGTTGCAGGTGAGAGTTTCCATTTGAATAGAAACTAGAGTTGACTTTGATTTTATCACGTAGAGTTTGGGAAAGTAACATCAAGGAATTCACTGTAGAGCCGGTGAAGCTACTGTGTGTTACTTTGACTGGAAGCAAAGAGATGGAAGAGATGAACAACACATGTCTCACTGTGTGTACATGTGTCAGTTGTAGAGGTTGATGTCTAACTCATGACATGTGAGGAAATATGTTGCTGAGTCCTTAAGGATGTAAGTATTTTGCTGAATTCAAAAACGTTAATGAAAAAAAAGCCAAATAAGTTAAATTACAAAGCAAAACGATTTGATTCAATTTACAAAAGGAGGAAAGAAAAGATTATAAGAAGGCAATGACCAAGGGAAGGAATTGGCAGTTTAGACTTTGTGGTGTTGAGTCAAAAAGAAAGGAAGAGTATGTTCCCACAGACTCAGATATTTATCTGTGAGTGTGTGTGTGTGTGTGTGTGTGTGTGTGTGTGTGTGTGTGTGTGTGTGTGAGAGAGAGAGAGAGAGTGAGACAGAGATCGAGAGAGCAGACAGGAAGCAATTCTGATTGGCTGTGAGCTGCAGCAGTGCCTGATTCATTTGGTCAGGTGTTGCTGTCTCTGACTCTTATCCAGGGAAGAGGGAGGGGACACCTTCAGTGTGTGTGACGGTTACTCTGTGTGTGTGTGTGTGTGTGTGTGATGGAGGCTGATCCTTAATGGGCTCTATGTGTTACATGTGTGTTTATGGGCTTTCTCATCCCACCTCTTCTCTGTGCTGCAGTATACATCATCTAGTTTGAGCTGCTTTGAAGGTTCAGTGTGTAGAATTCAGTGATATCTAGTGTTGAAATTTCATGTTGCAGCTGAACACCCCTCACCTCACCCTCTCCTTCCAAACATGAAAAAGAACCTGTGGTAGCCTTTAATTGTTATAAAAACTCAAAAGGTTTTAGTTTGTCCAGTCTGGACTAATGTAAAAAACATGGCGGCCTCCATAGAGAGGGTCCCCTCGATGTAAATATAAAGTATTTAAATATAAAGGACCTTTTCTGGGGTAAAGAAAACTACAATTCATACAATTTAGATGAAACGAACTAGTGAAAACATCATGAGGATTATTCTACATTAAATGTCTGCCAATAGTTCCCTTTCACCTAAATCTTACACACTGGACCTTTAAGTTACGAACAGAAAGACCCCTCCTCCACCCTCTTTTTGAAACGATGTGATTAAGGTCACAGGATCTGGGTGGAGGAGCAGCAAGATCATTCAACACTCATCACACACAACAGTCATATACACAGCTCAGAGATTTGTGTGCGTCTGTTCACCAATATCACACGCTGTGTAGGGCAGTGGTTGCAGGTGCTCTGCACTCCCTGCACAACTGTTTCATGAACATTACATGTCATGTGGTGAAATGTACTTGTGATGTCTGACCCTAATGTTATTTGAAAATCCTTCTTCCGCCTGTTTAAATTAGTCCAAGTCAGAACCATTGAAGTGTCAAAGTCTAGTATGTAACCAGGAATTTAGGACGGTCACACTTTCACATCTTTGACTTTGGTTGAGTCAGAACACTGAGTGGGCGTAGTGCATTTTGTGGGTTTTATTGTCATCCGCTTCCAGAATTTGATAAATTTAGAATCCAATCCAGATCATCAGCGTGTTTTTTTTTTTTTACATCATTTCTATTCCTCAGCAGCTGTGGACCACTAACGTCTAAGCCATTATTTAAATAACTTCCCTACCGCATCTGATTTAGCCTGATGAGGTATTGATTAGGTATTGATCATGTCAAGATGCATGAAATCTGTGATTAAAACTCGTCCCACGTGTCGATTTCAAAGCTCTCCGTAAGAAAATGAAAGTTCTGAATGAGGAAAAGTTAGTTATTGTGACTGAAATATCAACATTATTCAGATTCTGTTTGTCTTTGTCTTTATCTTATCGTACGTGCACACACATTAAAAGTTGTTAAGAATCCTAAGTCAACGACTGTCCACCTCCCTGTAGAGCTGAGTTCCACCCTCATGGAGAAGATGCAGGCCCAGGAGATGATGAGCGGCCTGAGGATACCGGAGATGGACGACATCGGCCAGTTCTTCCGCTCCCTGCCAACCTCCACACTGGTCGGCATTGGTGCTCTGACCGCCGTGCTGGCGTACTGGCTGGCCACCAGACCCCGACCCATCAAGCCACCCTGCAGCCTGCTACACCAGTCTGAGGAGGTGCCTGTAAGGACACGCACACACGCACACACGCACACACACACACACACACACACCTTCACAGATAGACTCATAAATACATACACACGCCTACTAGGCTCAGGGTCTTATTCACAAATGCTAAAAATATCTTTGGGTAGTTTCAGAAGTGTGGAAACAGTTACACACGTGGAAACACTGTGAATGTTTGGCGTCCTAATTTGTCGCCCCCACACTTTTCAAGTTATGGTTTGATTTACTCACTAAAGACTGTTAGATCCAAATGAGGGAGGCTCTGACAATGACAATAATAAAACCACTGATAAGCCTCATTTACCTTCACTTGTTATCGTTCACTCTCGACAATAAGCTTCATGAGCAGAGGTGCTTTAGGTTTTTATGCATGTCCTGGGTTTACGTGTCAGGTTATAGTGGAGATTGTTGGGTCAATAATTGGTCTGGGTTAAGAGGAAGACCTGCAGACACCATGACATGTCTCTGTTCTTCTTTCTAATTTTAACAGGACACAGCGTCAAACTACAGCACACTCCTAAAGTGATGCTTTAACTGAGCATCAATCAAATATGACGCTCATAATAATTACACAGAGTGCAAGTGTGTGATGAAGTGACTGTCACCAAGACAGAAGAGCTATTTACTGTATATACAGCCTCTAGTGGTAAGAGCAAAGAAAAGAAACTGCAACATGCCAGCCCACTTATGTACGTGACCTCTAAACTCTCTAAATGAAATGAATTAATGCTGATCCAGCGATGCTGTTATATATGCCATACATTTACCCTCAGAGCAAGACTCAATGTAAAAGTTTTACCTAAAAGTAATAACAAGGATACATTTGTTTTGTACATTATTCTTTTATTTATGACTAGAATGGAACTCAGTGCATACCTCCGCCAAGCCCAAACAATCCTACATATGACTATAAAAGAAAAGGGTGGTGGTCTGATAACTTAATGATATATTTTGTTTGCACAAAACATAGAATTGGAAAACGATGTTACATATAATTTACTCATGTAGAAATTTACAATGTTAAAAAGGGAAAAGGAAATTGTAGATCTGCCCCTCAAGTCGCTCTAATATTGAATGGGATCTTCTCAGGCCCCTTCCCTGGTAAAGAGAGTGAAGAGAAATTCCTGGGTCCGCCCCCTGATCTGGATCTATGCCAAAATTGAATGAGCTCTTCCTTTACCCAAACCACATCCTTCCATATATGATAAAACATCCATTAGTTTTTGTGTAATCTCGCCAAATAACGAACAAACAAAAGATGAAAATCAAACCTACTCGGTGGAGATGAACATTTTAGATGTTTTAAGTCACTCTTAAAACTTTCTCTGTGTTGTTTGTTTTTAATTCATAACGTGCCCCAGATTCACCCTGGTTTATAGGCTAGCCACCATCTCAACCAAACCCACACACAAACACACCACAACCTGTACAACAGGTGAGGTTCATAGTTGATGTGAAACTCCCTTCGAAAGCCTTTTGTTGCTATGGGTGTTGCTTTTACACGTGTTGTTGACAAGTGCAGACAAACAGCAATACAAGCAAACTCACAGGCGCAGAGACACACAAACACACTTTTCTATGTCAGAGTTGTGAGTTTCAGAACGTACCTGACCCTGTGATCTGTTCAGACTAAATGACACATTTGCATTTTCTTCAACTTTTCTTTGTCTTCGTCAGAAATTGACTCTAATCGCCCAGAATTCATCAGGCACGAGGGATCGAAACGAAGCAGGGAGCAAAAGTGTTATTGGAAAAATTAGGACAACAATTTTCTTCACACGTTCCCTCAGGTTTTGGTGTATATTCGATGTCGTCGAAAGAAAAAATTGGAAAAATATTGTTTTCTTTAGTTTACCAAAAAGTATCTCAATTTGAGCGTACCCAGAGTTTAGAGGCAAATATGTGAAAATGTTGTTTATGGTGTTAAACACACACACACTCTCTCTCTCTCTTTCTCTATGTTTCTCTCTCTCTCTCTGTCTCTCTCTCTCTCTGTCTCTCTCTCTCTCTGTCTGTGCATCAGCATGAAGATGGTGGTCGCAGGTCTATGATGGGCGACAGATCCAAGCTACTGACTCATTACCATGACGACGCCAGGACCATGTATGAGGTCTTCCAGCGAGGCCTCCACATATCTGGTGGGTAGAAAGCACACACACACACACACACACACACACAGCTGACAGAGGTAGCACACCCTCCCACATTCTCGTGGCCTGACCACAAAGCGTCCAATCATGTCGCTGCTGCTGTAGGTAAAACGAGTCCTCTGGTTGCCAAGGTGATGGCTAATGTTGCTAGGGGTAACAGTGTCGGGGATCACAGCCTTGGAGTTAAAGAAGAGAACAACTGACTGACTCACAATGCAGAGGTACTTCCCTGCTCCGACCACACCTGCTGAGAGAAAGAGAGAGAGTGAGAGCTTCATCCTCCATCATTGTGGTTTATATTTGTGGTTAGTTTCACATCAAGTAATATTAAAGTATACACAAGCCTGTTTTTTTATGTGTAATATAAAGAAGGTTGTGTAACTGGATGCTTTGGCGTTGTGCAGTCTGATGACAAGCAGAGCTTTTAAGTGTTTTTTGTGTTACAATAACGACACATTGTCAACCAATTCATTTCCAGTTTAACAAAATAATTCACCTCCTAAATCCAGCTCGCGTAGGTAAGCAGAACTGGGGATTTCCACTCAATAACAATCCCCTAAGAATCTATATTTGAAATAGTTGAATTTGAAGTAGCCATCGAATGGTAAAGTCATTTTAGTATTAAATTCCTTCTTCTTTACAAATTCCTATTGCAGCTTTGAAAAAGAAATACTCTGCATTAAAAGAAACGTTTTACAAAATCATTTTTAATGGATAGTATGAAGAAAATGTGAAAACACCAGTGTTATTGTCCATATGGACATCTGTCTTTAAAACCACAAATCTGTCATGAAATATTCAAGGCCTCTGTGTATTTTCCAGCTGGTTTGTGCACCATGAAGGTTCTAATGTTACATACGATCTGTTTCCACTCACCACCATGTTTAACAAAACGTCATATATTTTAACACTGAAACTTGTCTCATGTCTCTTTGTGTGTCCAGGTGATGGACCTTGCTTAGGCTCGCGGCTCCCGAACCAGCCTTACAAATGGATGTCCTACAAAGAGGTTAGTGGCTCTTTGTAATGACGACAGCTGCTCTCCAAGCATATCATTTAAGTATCATTTAAAGATCCTCTTCATTATCATTACATATTGTTACTTTGTCATAAACATAAATCTCGCCACTTATTATTATCTTCCTTGTGACATTTGATGAGCTGTAATTTAAACCGTGCCCCTCCTAAATACAATACAAACCCTCTTAAAATAGAAATATCGCAATGTTATCAAGAGCTGAAACACACAAAGAGGTGTCAATGAGTTGCTGGTGAAAGATAGTGCAACGCCTCAAAGATTACATTATGTTAACAAGTGTCAAAATACAAGTGCACTTCAATCAATATTTGCTGATCTACTCCAAAGGCGATAAGTTTCACAGGCAGGACAGACGCTGCTGACATGAGCGCAATCTAACGTCAATCAGTAGTGTTGGGAAATGTGTGCCCATGGTATGTGATGCAATGTTCTTCAAACGACCCTCGAACCAGTTTCAGGATCTAATAAATCTCTGAATAATAGACTGGGAGCCAGGGAATTTTCTTAAGTAATGATCTTCCACTCTAAGGTGACTTACATTTCCAACACGTTTTTTAATGACATCATGTCGGAAGGGTGGGTCGAGGTTTTTCCAGAGAAAAGCTTGATAAGTCTGGACTTGTTTGCGGTCTAATTCAGAGAGAAGGAATCTGTCTCCATTCATCACATGCATGTGTGTCTGTAATTCATTCTCAATACAGGGTGGAAAATAGTGCACCCCATACTATGACACACAATCTCTTTTCAAAATGTCACCACAGGTCACCTTATTTACCTTAAGTGTGAAATTGCACCACACTCATGAAGCCTCACACCAAACGAGAGGAATTCCTGTCTTCTTCTGTTGTCTATTATTTCGTTTTGCTCCATGTGGTCCAATTCGCCGGTGTCCCTTCTTCCCCCTCCGCAGGTCACAGCCCGGGCAGAGCATCTGGGCTCCGGTCTGCTGCACCAAGGCTGCCAGCCCAATCCCAACCAGTTCATAGGAGTGTTTGCCCAGAACAGGCCAGAGGTGACTGTCACTCTTTGTCTCACAGTCTGCTTCTCTGTGTCTCACGATATATGGGTTCATGATAGAAACACGAACACATGTACTACACACTGTGCTGCTCATTCAGCTGTGTTAACCTTCTGGCCTAAATTGTAAAGAAATACTAGATATAAATGTGGGGCAATATATTTTATGTAAATGAAAGTCCTCTCTGTGAAAATCTGTTTTTTAAACATGTCCCCCTCTTGTGCCTTTAAAAGACATATTTTAAACAAAATAAGCAGTCAACACCATGGCTGAGTTTTTCCACAGCAGGAAAGAAATGCCAGTCTGAGATATGAATAGAATCAAACAGTTTGTGATGTCGCAAACATCACAAAGCTGTGAGGGTAGTGAGACAGGGAACAGGGGACCATGAAATGAGGAAGGATGGCGTAAACTAACATTTAAGCCATTTCAAAGCCATGAGAGGAATTAAAATTTTGAGGAACAACCAGGAGTTTCAGGGGGGTGTAACAAACTACTGGAGCGGGACTTAAAGCAACGAAATAAAAGGATGTGTCTAAATGTTCAAGTCTCAAACCCCTAACATTTGACCTTTGACCCCTGACTTGTGTGTGATTGTAGTGGATCATCTCAGAGTTAGCGTGCTACACCTACTCCATGGTAGTGGTTCCTCTTTATGACACTCTGGGCCCAGACGCCATTCGGTTCATCATTAATACTGGTAAGAGCATGGACACACACACACACACACACACAGTCAATGCTATATTACAGCACTACTCAAACTTATGGAAACCCATTTCTGCCAGTTAATATAAAACAAAGATGAATGCTTGGTCAAAAGAAAAAGTCAAAATTAAAAGATATGAAGTTGAAATTATGATTCAGTTATTAGACGATTATTTTGAGTTTTTAGGTCATTATTTTTAAACATTTTCTCGATTATGATTCATTTATTTTTTTAGTAAAATGGAAATTAGCTACCATACTGACTACTCTTCAGAATAAATTCACTTTCAATTCACTCAAGTAATAAACAATAAAACCTGCAACTGAATAACTTTATTTAAAAGAGTAAATCATGAGGTAATGAGACATTTAATAGTTTTTATTGATTCAGTATACATCGTGTCTGGCCTTTAAAACAGCTCATCAGTTCTACTGACTTGATTTTAGCAGCAGATCTCCACTTCTTGTCATCTACATGCACAGTGTGTCCTCTGCTTCCTAAAAGCTTATTTAATGACCACAAACACTACAGAGACAATCATATCAACTGTGCTTTTGTTTGAACTCAACTGAATCTAAATGTTTGAGCCAGAAATCGACTGAACTGAAGATCAAGTCAACCCCAACCCACATCTGGGTTTTTTTTTTGGTCCTTTTTGTTTTTCTTATTCTGCCGATAATCACACAAGGGTGCGTATGCTCTTGCGTGCTCGTGTCATTTCAGCTGACATCTCCACAGTCATCTGCGACAAAGTCGAGAAAGCTCAGGTGCTAATAGATAACGTGGAGCGGAAGGAGACGCCAGGCCTGCGAAGAATCATCCTGATGGACGCCTTCGACTCTGCCCTTGTGGAGCGCGGCAGGGACTGCAGCGTCCACGTGCAGGCCATACAGGAAGTGGAGGTGAAAAAACAATCCCTGTGGGTCTGGTGGGGGAAATGGATCAGTCAAAGTCTTGAGAAGTATGTCTTACGATCGTATACATGTATGTATGAATATGAAAGGGCTACATTCTAAATTATGCTAAAATAGTAGAGTGGTTAAAATTTTCTACAATGCCAATCCAGATTAATGATAGTTACACGTCATATCTCAGCATATTCCTGTGCTCTTTAATTTACAAGGTTTGCGTGAGATCATATATAGAACTACTTAAATGATCTGAAATCTGTTATATGTCAATAAATCCAATCAGAATTTCTCCTATACAACCTGAAAGTTCTCAGAGGAAGTGGGCAGAAGTAATCCAGCCACCACTACTGCTCACATGTAAATCTGCACAATAACATCGTAGTGTGAAGATAAATTAAAACTGATGCTGGCCGGGCCAGGAGGTTGGATGGAAATGCCACTGATCGCTTTTAATCTCAAAGCAATCCCATAATCAAATTCAATTTGGGAGTAAAACCACAATAAAATCTCCTGGATGCTTATTTTAAATTATACACAAGAAATAATAACAGTCGTCTAAGTATGTCTGATTTATTATTCCCTGGAAAATCTGGGAAGATGTCAGAAAAAAACGCCTCATCTCTCTCAAAGAAAGGTTTTCCTGGATCTGCCCTAATTTGTTCAGATCTGTGCCAACAGGCTTCTTTCTTGGACCATGAAATATCTTTTCGTCAAGTTTCATGGAAATACACACAGTAGTACTTGTGTGATCCTGCTGACACATCAGTCCTGCACTTATCTTTGACAGAGGTCATGGTCATGGTCTGTATTTATATTGTGTTTTTCAAAGGGCTTCACAGCACAGTTTTATATCCACCCTTCTTCTGCTCTAACCCCTGAGCCACAGGCGCATTAATAAAATCCACATTCACACACGCCATCTGTCATGTAAGGTGATTGTTGCTTCTGGTTAATCCAAACCTTTCAGTGAAGGTGTTTTTAATTCTTCTATGTCACCACAGTAATGTCAGCAACGACACTGCAACAGGCCAGTCACAGCAAAGTTGGAAATGCTCCCAGCATGCACTGAAATCTTTGGCATGTTAGCTGAGATCTTTATCTATCTTATCATCCCTGACACCATGGAATCTGACCGTGTCCTTTCACACACACAGCGCACATTAATAGAACTCTCTGTGTGTGACGTGGGTATTTATAATAATTTCACTGCAAGTACATTCGGGGAAGCTGACAATCACACAAGTACAAGCAGGGACATATTACACACACAGACAAAACATACAAAAACAAAGAACAACATGGAAACGTATGCATGTGTAGAAACTATCGTTGCTATTCTTGATTTAAGAAGGGAAGATCTCAGGAAAATAACACTGACGCTATGTTCAATAAAGTTATTTTAGTGGCATTTATTTATTTAAAAACATTTTTCTTTTTCTCACAGGCTCTGGGCAGAGAACACTACAGAAAACCTATAGTAAGTTTTAATTCACAACTCTGTACTGTGTACTGTGCAACATTTATTTTCTTTTGATTAATATTGAGTTTTGATTTTTCTCTGCAGCCACCAGCACCAGACGACTTGTCCATTGTCTGTTTTACCAGTGGAACCACAGGTATTAATTGTTTAACTTGTGAATAACCTGCTTCATTTGTGTTAGATGCAGAGAAATTCAAAAATAGGAAGTGTGCTCAGTTTCTAGAAATGCAAGATTTAGAGGAAAATACTTTCAAACATTTTTATTTTCCTTTCTGTGAGGCTCTGTGCTTCCCCTTGCACAAACATTTCCCAAGGTGCACTGTGCAATATCAAGGAACAATATGTTTTATATGTATTACATTTTGTTGGCATATTACCTGCCGCTCTTACATGTTATCTGACCAGATACTGCTCCTTTAAATTCAGCAATGGGCTCTAAAACTCTCAAGATCGTTTTTGTTTTTATGTATTAACAGGACAATTTATGAAGATACTTTACTGCAGACATCAAAACATGTGGACAGGTCGCTTTGAACTCGATATCTGATAGATTATACACTCGCCCGCATTATTAGTTGCCAGGTTGGACAGGACAACCTGCTGGCAATGACACGCCTGTCATAGAAATGAAATGTTTTTTGTAAAATTATTTTCCAGGTCAGTGGACTGACTGTATTATCACTTCACAGTCTGCTGAGTAGAAAGTCAAAGTGGAAACACTCTGCTGGCCTCGCAGGCAGCTGCACATGTCTGTCTCAATAATAACACAAAGGAATCTGAATCGGTCACCTGCCTTTTGCTCTGTGGATACAACGTGTCACTGTCAACACCGGCAGGTCCAGGCTGCGTGCCAGTTCAGACTGGGATCACCCATGCTGAGAATGAAAGACATTTACAGTAATTACTGGAAACGATTAATTCAAGTTGTTCACTGTTCAAAATGTAATATTTTAAAAGCATCTTAAGATGTGCAATATGCAAACAATAATAATTATAATAACAATAGTAATAATAATTATAGTTATAAATAATTATAATTATAATTATTTATAATTATAATTATTTATAATAATTATAATTATAATTATTATTAGGTGCATGAGCATTTACTGTAAAGAAAATCCAATTTGGTCTGAAGAGAAAAACATTTTCACTTAATCCACAAACAAATACATTCTTACCGAGCAGAGAGACATGGATTATATCTCTGCTGTATCATAACTTTTTTATTAGTACATCATCTGTATGAATGTGTTTCACCAACAGGTTTGTTTGTATGTCTATTCCCCTAAATATAAAATAAATACAAAAACAAATCCAGTTTCATCACAACAGCAGATTGAACTGACATCGATAGTATAAACGACCCTCTCCTTCTATTTATTATGTAAACTGACGCATCTGGACTCCCCGGCTTGTTCTGACATGCCAGAGAGTGGCAGTTTCATGATTGTAGACCCATTGTCTCCTCCCCAAAACAAACCATTACAACCAACAGACAAGGAAACCAGAGCCAGGTCATGTGAGGACACCCTGGTGTCAGTTTACAAACGACTCAGGGTTCAACTGGTGTGCTGCAAACGCTGCCACCTGCTGGCACTGAGGGAGACATCTGGCCCCCGCTAAATATCTCAGAGCCAAGTTTCCTGACATCACACTGCATTTCCTGAGAAAGCTGTTCACAACTGTGTGAGTCAGACAACAGGTTCAGACACAGGATCATGGTTTATGTAAGAGTCTTTAGACTGTGTGGGTTGGTGGGTGGGTGGGTGTGTTGGTGTGGGTGGGTATGTGGCAAGGAATCAAATGACATGACCATAACTGAGAAGGTCATTTTGGTCTTTTGTAGGAAATGCCTGATCAGTAATACAGGGATTTCTGTCACTTGTAATAATCTTTGCACATGACTTCAGTCTGGTCATTTGAGTCGTTATTCAGATGTGTATTTATAGATTCTACAGCCCACAAACCAACATTCCCAAATTTGAACATCTCACACTATTACAGCATGATTTTTTCGAAATAATGAAAATAGTAGCATCAACACAGCATTTACACATTATGTGTATATGTGGGTAAAGATACCAAATGCTCTGGTCCATTAAGACTGTGTGTTTGACCTGTAGTGACCCTGGTTGCAGCTTTTCTCTCTGAAACTGTGAAAATAACCTGCAGTTATTGAGACAACTGAAGATCAGCTGCAGGACTCAGCCAACAAAACCCTGAAGCTGTGTCACCGCTGCTGCACAAAGAGCTGTTCACCTGTTCACCAGAGTTTCACTTCCATCATGTGTGTCATCTATGTCTGCTTACACAGGAAACCCAAAGGGAGTCATGCTCACCCATGGGAACGTGGTGGCTGATTTCTCAGGCTTCCTCAAAGTCACAGATGTGAGTGACTTAATTATTTTGTCCTTTTGAAATCATGCAGGTTTTTGTATGCCAAAGTGATGGTGACTCTGTGTGTGTGTGTGTGTGTGGTCTTCTCCATTTCCAGTTCTCATTACATTCACTGTTTGTTGTGAAATTCTTTTTATGCCCATTTGATTGAGTCTCTCTTTCTTCTCCCCCGCAGAAAGTCATATTCCCCAACCAAGATGATTGCCTCATTTCCTTCCTGCCACTGGCTCACATGTTTGAGAGACTCATTGAGGTAATTGAGATGTGCAACCACAGGACTGCAATAGTTATAGATCAGAATGTGATTATCAGGCTGTTAAGATAGTAGCGGGGGCAGAGGAAGGACCAGCAGCGTGACATGGAGGGTGGGTGGAGAGAGAGAGAGAGAGAGAGAGCGGGAGAGGGAGACAGAGAGACACTCCCTTTTCCTTTCCTAAGTTTCGTTTTCCAACTCATGGAGATAAATGCCATGCCAGGCTTTTTCACCCAGTGGAGCCATGTTACATAATTTCCTAGTCTAAATAAGCACACACACACACACACACACACAACCACACACACACACACACAAACACAGACACACACAGACATTGTACTTGCACAATACGTTTTAAAGAAAGTCAGCTTGTCACAGGAAATCAGAGAACATATTTAAATAACATGGCAGGGAGTTTATCTGCTGCTGGTCACAAGCACATTTCTCCTCTCCTGTGATCCCAATCTAAAGTGATTCATTTACCAATGGGCTTTTCTAGTGTCCTTCCATATATGTGGATAACAACAAATGGAACAGTTGTCAGGCAGACATCTTAACTGATGGCAGGCGTAGGTTGTTTTTATCAAGAATCACTGAAGCTGAAGCCTTTTGGTCAAGCCAGGCTTCTACCACTTTTCATTACTGATTCAGAATCAAATAGAATGTATTTCTCTCCACTCCTGTCTTCTCCTCTCCACTCCTGTCTTCCTCTCTCCTTCACTCTCCACTCCCTGGGGGGGGGGGGGGAAATAGGGGGGGAATAGGGGGGTACACCCGTTGACGGGGGGGCTTAAGACCCTGCTTGCCCCCCCCCCCCCCCCGGGGCTGCCACTGCCAGTAGACCTAATGGGGACAAAACCTGGGCCTACCGACGCCAAACGTCAAAGTTATAACATTTATGTCATGGGGCAGCTCTCCCATTGTCTCTGTGTGTGTGTGTGTGTGTGTGTGTGTGTGCGCACGTCAGGACTATAGTCTTCCTTACAGGGACAAACAAACATATCCCCACATTGTGAAATATTAGTTGATGTGTGAGTCAAGGTTAATGGTATGTTACTTGTAGTAAAGTTTAGATCATGATAGATCACTCTATCACTGTAATGTCATCGGGAGTCACAGGAAGTGTGTGCATGTGTGTGTGTGTGTGTTTGTGGGTGCATATCGGGTTGCATCAGGTCAAACAAGCCTGATTCATGTGCCTGCAAAACACTGCGAGGTTGTATGCGACGCAAGACTCAGTCCCAGGAAACCACCTGAGTTCCCCACAAAGCAGCGCATGAGATTACACAACAGGAGTCTCACGCTTACACACAAACACACCACACTGATTGTCTTACAGTAGATGGAAAGTGTCTCAAGCGAATGGTGGAAAAAGAGGTTGGACCTTCTGCTTCTGTGTGCTTGGGTCATTCTCAGTCAGTCTACGGAAGTGTCCCAATAACTCAAATTGTAAATACAGAAGTTCTCTGTGGGGATACTCAGCACACTCCGGGTAAAGAAAGTTTCACAGTCCTTTTATTTGGTTGACAAGCCTTTTCAGGCGAACTCATCCACTTGGGTCTCAGGACCCACACACGTACGGGCGTCTGCTCCGGCCTCAGGAACCCAGCCTACTGCAAGAGACCAGAACCAGGTTACCAGCATGCTCGTTTTGACTGACTGATTACCTGATTCTGTACAGATGTCCAATCACCGGCTGAGACACTCTTCCCTGTCGTCCCGCAGCTGGCGCCCTAACCACACCCCGCCGCCCTAACCACACCCCACCGCCCTAACCACACCCCACCGCCACATTCTCATTTAAAGGTCCAGTGTGTAAGATTTAGGGATCTATTGGCAAAATTGGAATATAAAGTAATCCTAGTAATCATCTAAATTGTACAAATTGTTGTTTTCTTTACACTAGTATGAGCCCTTTATATTTTAATACTTTATATTTCCATCAGGAGTGGGTACCATGTTTTTTTACAGTCGTCCAAACTGGACAAACTAAACGCAAACTACACACCACAGGTTCTCTTTCAAGGAGAGGGTGAGGTGAGGGGGATTCAGCTGCAACATGCAACTTCACCACTAGATGTCACTAAGTTCTACACACTGAACCTTTAAAATATCCTCCTTGTCAGTTTTAACTACCACCTCCTCTCATGTCCAAGTCCAAGTTGCAGCAACGTTTACAATCTGTGAGAGTTGTTAACATGTAATCAGTACTTCTGCTCATATTTAATAAGAGAAGTTGGAGGTTTCACTGATTAGTTGATCTTTGCTGAGTAATGAGTCACTAGTTTTACTGTCATGGTCACTGTCAGCCAAACCAAAAGGGCAGGGGGTTTCTTTGTTGTTTTTCTTAAATGATATAAAAAGGAAGTGTGAAGGTTTTTTGAGGGAATCTCCACTCACACTCTGACAGACTCACTCTGTACTGCACAGTATTTCTTTTTATACTCTTCTACTACAGAGTTGTGTGTGTTTAATATAAGTGATATTCATGCTACTTCAGAATAGACCGGAAGACACTTTGGAATTGTAAATAAAGGACACATTTGAACAATTATACACTGCACTCATACTTCTACATGAAGACTTTAACTACATTTAGCTGTGAATACTTGGCTTTACTTGTACTTTATACTGGTTCTTTTGCTGTAGTAGGATGAGTAATTTCCATCACTGATGGTAACAATGACTGTCTTCCACACATTAATGCTTTTACTTTGTATCTTATTCCTAATAATGAATTAATAATAATTATTATTTTCAACAATCATTTGCCAGTATAAAAAGTCAGTGTCATGGAACTTGAGAGTGTGAGAGTAGACAAATATGATGACTGATACACAAACTGGTATTTCACATCAAGGCCCAGCAACTGTTTATTGAAGCCATTCATAACGTCTCTCTTATCCTGTGTAACGCATTGAGTGGAGTGAGGTGTTATTACGGCCACTCAGCACTTCAAGACTGCATAGAATTTTATAAACATAATAATTTAATTTTCTCTCTGATGCCATTGTGACATACTGTTTTCAAAAAGTACAATGTGTATTAATTGTACTGTCTATCAGTACTCGCCAGATAGCTGACTGTGTTATGTGTCCGTCTCTGCAGTCTGTGGTCTACTGCCATGGAGGACGGATCGGCTTCTACCAGGGCGACATCCGCCTCCTCCCAGATGACATGAAGGCCCTGCGGCCAACCATTTTCCCTGTGGTGCCTCGACTGCTCAACCGCATGTACGACAAGGTGAGACGAGCGGTTTGCATAATTTAGTTCACTTTGATTTTCTTCATACATAAAAACATAGGCTGTGAAAATTACTGACCCGTGACAGCGATTCATGGTTTGAAAATCAAATCTATTTCTATATATGGTTACTGTTAGTTTTGGAGTAATGCAATGTTTCAGGAAAGAATAATCAAGTGTTGGTTTTCAACAGTGAGAAATAGATGTTGTGTATGGGTGAGTTATGGAGCATAATGTGAAAGGAGAATTCAGAGTTTTGCTCTCGATTAAGGTTTGAACTACTTCTCTGTAATTTAATATATTTCATGTGTTTTACTTGTGACAGAGACAGGACTGTCCCAAACCAATCTGAACCTAAAAAAATGATTTGTTTTGTCTGCAGATTTTCAGCCAGGCTAACAGCCCACTGAAGCGCTGGCTGCTTAACTTCGCTGCAAAGAGAAAAGGTGCTGAGGTCAGCAGCGGAATCATTCGCAGCGACAGCATCTGGGACAAAATCTTCTTTAGTAAGATTCAGGTAAATGGCGTTGCCTCTCCCGCAGAGCTAAATGTTGATAACATCATTAACACAGATTTCCCATTCTTTCATGATATTTAATAGATGTAGCATGTTGAACAAGATGGGATGGAACGCTACACCTGTTAGATCCTAAGTGACTGCATCCAGGCTTCTGGGGGTTTTTTCTACAGATATTTACAGAAAAATTGCTTCATTAAAGTAGATTTTTCCTAGACAATGTCCCTTTGAGTAATTAAAAAATAAAAGACAATTAAACTAAAGGCTTTTGAGTTCTAAAATCTCATTTTCACCCATTTCTTAAAATCAAATATAAAAAAGCAGCTGTAAAAGACAAGTAGTATACTGACTACCTGCATTTAGTTTGTTTCACTATTGTTTTAAACATCTTGCAACGGAACGCTGTGCAGTTAGATTAGCCTCTGAAAACAAAGATTAAAATCTCAAATTTACCATTGAGTTAAATATCCTGACTAAATTAAAGTCAGATAATTGGCTTCATCAGTGCGGGTGTGGTTTGTTTAGATACCAGTGACAAATGAACACAGAGAACAAAAACTACTCAAATATGTGAAATATGTAAAATTATCAAAACAGTTATAACCTCAACTCTTATTAAACTGATTGAGGAAACAACAGTTTTCATTGTCTTTAAAGCCCCAAAATATAAATATGAATAATGTGTATATTGTTGTATGTGTATATTAACAATAATATGCTTTCTCTTTATATAGGCCAGCCTGGGAGGAAGGTTGAGGATGATTATAACAGGGGCAGCTCCTACCTCGCCCAGTGTCCTGGGATTCCTCAGGGCAGCTCTGGGATGCCAGGTCAAAGTCTCACACACACACACACACACACACACACACACACACACACACACACACACACACACACACACACACACACACACAACGTTTGTACTTCTATCTTAGTGAGGACATTCATTGGCATAATGCATTCCCCAGCCCCTAATCCTAACCATCCAAACTAAATGCCTTACCCTTAACCTAACCTAATTCTAACCCTTACCCTTAGTCTTAACCCCAAACAGTCACAAAGTGAGGACCTACTAAAATGTCCTCACAAGGCTAAAACTGGTCCTCACAAAGATAGCTATACAAGAGCACACACACAGCTGTGTGCAGCAAGCTGTAGAAAAACACCACCTGCTCAGCTGTATATGGCAGACAGACATCATGAGCGTCTAGCAGGTGAACATTGTGGAACATTTACCATATAAAGAGCCAATTGTTTCCCTTGTTGGTAGAGATTGTTATTGAGTGTTTGTGTTGCTCTGTAACTGCACAGCGTGCACACATGCAGCTCTATGGCGATAAGTTCTTCATATTTACTGAAAGGTTGATGATCAGTGAATGAATGAGGAACACATAAACCATTTCTGCTGCTCCCATGTGGCCATAAGAAAATAGGGATTTGAATGTTAAATCCTAAAATTTAGACTGAACCAGCAACAGTCCTGTTCTTAAGAAGGTGTCAGATAAACATCCTCACTCACAAAGTCTAAACTCATCTCTGCCCTCACAAAGATAGAAAACGGGAGTAGCACTAGCATACACTGATACATGTGTTCCTAAACATTCACGTACAGTATGTGGGTGCAGGCATATCCTTCACACCATGTCGTCTGTGTGTAGGTGTACGAGGCGTACGGCCAGACGGAGTGCACAGCTGGCTGCACCTTCACCACACCTGGAGACTGGACCCCAGGTGAGCTGGTGTTTATGCAACAGACCTAGAAAAGAGAAAAAGATCCTGATCTCTGCCTGGCTCACTCGGTCTGTTTACTAAACTGCAGGCTTGGTTCAAAGATCTAAGATTTTAGTCATTTACTCACAAAGAATGTTTTACTCCCACACTGGAACAAAGTTTAACATGAAGTCACTGATTTGTAATCTGTGAAAGGGGAATCAGGCAGACATCAAAACTGTGTCTGTGGAGGGGCTGCATGTCTTATCAGCTCGAGGAATGATTAACAGAGTGCCCTCAGAAAAATAAACAGGTTGTGAGGGTTGTACACAGTCGGGGAGGGTGAGGCAGAAAGAAAGAGGCAGAGAGAAAGAAGCTGTTTGGCCAGATTAGTCTGTTCGGCCAACATCAACAGGCAGGTAAAGAAGACGGTCATTATCTGTCATTACTGCCTGTATTCACTCTGTAGAGTGCTGCATTGTTGTGTTAAGTCTTATGGCATTGATTGGAATTTTCCATGTTATGTCGATGAGGTTTACACTTAACGGTAGTGTGTGTCTTTCTCTGAGGGCACTCATTAGATAATACATGTATAGACACACAGATAGACAACACAATAAAGCAGTGCATTTTAAAACTATAACATTTCTCTAAAACTAAACAACAATTATTTTGTTATTATTTAATGTATATGACTATATCATATTTAATAATAAAAATCTTCATCATCATCTGGTAATAGTTAATATCAAATATGGCATAGGTCATGTCATGTACATATTTACAAAATATTTGTAATCGGGTGAAGGGACGGTTTTTAGAACGACTCGTCCACATGACCACAGGATACAGGAGAACTTGGTCATTCTAAGATGGCGTCCTGTCCTTTCCAGTGACAGTTAATTACTGAACGTTGAACACGTTCTTCAGGCCTCCACTTTTTTTGGGGCCCAGAGCTCAGAGTCATTCACTGATGTGCTTGAACAACTGTAGCATTACATCACAGCTCAGTGCTCATCCTCATGGGCCTCGTGAACATGCCAACACCTGCTCAGTTACATTAGTTTCCACTGTATTGAAAGAACCTAAGTGACTGTTTTGTATTAAAATCTCAGTATGTAAACCACATGGAAAACTTTATCACTTTTTAAATTCACTGAATGAATCCACTCTCCCGGAGAACATCGTGATGACTCAGAACTTAAGTAATCTGTAATTTGCCTCTTATGGAACCTAAATGCTAAAAAAACATATTCAAACATTCCTCTCTTCATCATCTTCATCTTCATTTACTGTAAATGTTTCAACAACTGCGCAAAAGAAGAGACTTTAAAATCTGTGGCCTACATGTGATTTCAAACATTGTTACATAAAACTTTTAACTGACATCAAAATGTAAAACATTTGAGAAAATCTAGAAGATCCTCAGTTACAGTAGCAGGAGTAAACACCATTCATTTCTATGACCCTTTGATTTAATGTTTGCTCTTTTCATGATCACATATTTTTAAGAAAGTCTGAGCTGAAACTAAAATGATACAGACATGATACCTGTTGTTTGATCACATATCAGAAAAGAAACACAAGCATGAGTGGCTGGCAGCTGGTATGTGCCCCGGCCTGTTGTGCCACTTACATCGGGGTCAGTATTTTAGGATAATTAGATAACACTTACCATGTAAATTCAGGCTAGCATCGCCCCCTACTGCTCAGTTTTCATATTGCATGAGATATCTGGATCTATGAAGAAATGGATCTTACTTCTCTTCTCTCTTTTTTTTGAGTTTTTCCTGTCCTGTCTGAAAACCAAGTTTCTAATTATTTTGTTTTGTCTGACGAACAGGTCATGTCGGAGCTCCGCTGCCATGTAACCTCATCAAACTGGTGGACGTTCCTGATAAAAACTACTTTGCCTCTAAGGGAGAGGGGGAGGTAAGCAGCAGGACACACATCTTGTACATGTGCTGTATCAACTGTACATTGTGGGTACATGTGTGTGTTCACCTCCCTTTCCACACATGTAAGGGGGATTTGAAATTTTTAAAAGCCACTTTGATTTGAAGACACAGGGCCAGACACAAGACGTGGCGCTGAAGTCAAAATCACAATTGACCCTTTAGAAAAGCTAACCTCAAATAAGACAACACAACACCAATCACTATGTTAGCGTTTTCATCCGTAGGAAAAAGACGAACAGTGCGTCTGTCCAATTAGCAACGTTAATGGGTTTTGTCACTTGTTGTTTGTGACTTGATGTTATGATTTGCACTTCAGGGCCTCAATGAAGATGTAAAACCAACTTTAGAAATTATTACCAGAGCAGAAAGGACTAAAAAGATATGTTATCTACCCTCTTCTAATCATTCATCTAGGTTTGTGTGAAGGGACCAAACGTGTTTAAGGGCTACCTCAAAGACCCAGAGAGGTCGGCCGAGACGCTGGACGCAGATGGCTGGCTCCACACCGGAGACATCGGCAAATGGTTGCCTGTAAGAACCTGCAGATGACTTTAGACTCCAGTATTTATTTGTTATAGTCTAATATATTTTTCATTGCATTTGTTTGAGGAATTTTCACCCTATTCTCAAACTCTTGTCTCGTGTAGAACGGTACGCTGAAGATTATCGACAGGAAGAAGCATATCTTCAAGTTGGCGCAGGGAGAGTACATCTCCCCGGAGAAGATCGAGAACATCTACATAAGGAGTGAACCTGTGGCACAGCTGTATGTTCATGGAGACAGTCTGCAGGTAAGGACAATATCAGACACACACATGCACAGTATCTTCATGTTCCGCTGACCTCCTTCTCCTGTTCAGTTGTTTAAACACCATCAAACCACGACAAATAAAGTGCATGCTCACCTTCACGTGTTAAATCTTTTGACTTTTTCTCCTTGTGGTTATTTGCCCTTTCCAGTCCTGTTTGGTGGGGATTGTGGTTCCTGACCCAGAAGTTATGCCTGGATGGGCCAAGAAGAAAGGCATGTTGGGTACCTACAAGGACCTCTGTAAAAACACGGTAGGTGACACATGGCTCAGAACTTTTCTGGATATTTTGCTGGAAGCTTCAGATAAAGTTGTTAATGAAAGATGCTGAGAAGA
Source organism: Paralichthys olivaceus (assembly GCF_024713975.1). Lineage (NCBI taxonomy): Eukaryota > Metazoa > Chordata > Actinopteri > Pleuronectiformes > Paralichthyidae > Paralichthys > Paralichthys olivaceus. Next base: position 10,339,263 of record NC_091107.1, on the reverse strand, counting down.
AGTTGAAAAAAGAAAACCTTTTTTTTTTTGGCAACAGGAGCTAAAGAAGGCAATCCTTGAAGATTTAGTGCGTTTGGGCAAAGCCAGCGGCCTCCACTCATTTGAGCAGGTAAGCAGGGAAACATCTGTCACAATATATTTGTTTGCTGCATCATTTTCTTTGTGTCCTAGCAAAAATATTTTGAATAACTTTAGTCTTTAAGCCTTCAAATGATTTATGAATACATCGTTGTAGGGTCAGATTTTTTACAAATTGCTCTAGTTGAGTAGTTGAGTTCCCCAAAAGTGAAGCCGTATCATCTCGCCCCTGGTGGCTGGCTGCAGTATAGGTCATGAACCCTTCTTCCTCCATGTTAGCAAAAGGGACATGGACCAAACTAAAAAGTCAAAGTACGTTATTAGTTATTTGATGCTATAGAAACTGGTTGAAATATCTTGATTGACAGCTGAGACTGACTCCCTGTTGGTCGTAAGATATTTAATTCCTGGATAGTGAGAGGAGGTGAAGATACGTCTTTATATATTTCTTTGTCTCTCCATGTCTTATGCTACTGCCTCTGTTTTCTTCAACAATATCACCTGAAGTTACACAACCATTTACCATCTTTTTTATTTCCTGTCCATTGTGTATTAAGGTGAAGAACATCTACATCCACAACCAGATGTTCTCCATCGAGAACGGCCTCCTGACTCCGACACTTAAGGCCAAGAGACCCGAGCTGAAGGAGTTCTTCAAGGGGAAGATCGACCAGCTCTACAACAGCATCTCCATGTGAAGGCCGGAGGGACCACGTTTTTCCCTCGAGCATCTTAACACTAAGATCTGCTTTGACCCTCGATGTGCCAGTGGTCAGAGATGCAACACCTTGGGTTTAACATGCTTCGGGAAAGCAAGTGAAACTCTGGCTCTGCTTTAGAAGATTTAACAACAGCTAAATAAAAACAAACAAAGAACCAAGGGAAAGGCAGTGCACAACGTTATGTGCATTTCCTTTTAATGTGCATTTACTGTGTCATAATTAAATGAAATTATGTGTTTTTTAAGAAGACAGTTATTTAGCTTTTAGACTTAATAATGGAATAACTTGTTTTTTATGACATGAATTTTCAATGTCAAATTAAAAAAAACTAAATAAAAACCCTGATGGGCTGAATGTGAGAGCACAGGATGGACACATTTTGCAGTGTATCTTGTTACTACTTCTTCACTTTTGTTAAAAATGAAAACGACTGTACTTAAAAAATATATAGGGAGCGACCTTTTGTACCATGAAGATATTCTCTCTTCTGTCATCAGCCGAAGTAAAGATATATACTGCAAAATTCATCCATCCTCAAGTCTCATGCCAGCAATATTTGGCTTATTGTCCCCCTCTCAAGCTGTGATTGAGGAGTTTGTTTAAAATCGTTGGCACAAACAGTGTGTTTTTACTAATAATAAAAAAAGGCAGTTATGTACTACTCCTCTTTACTTAGCTTTCTGTGTAATGAATTGTTTTTAATGCAGCCTGGAAAATTAATGTCACATTAAGAATTGTGTTATTGTCCATTAAATATAAAGTTTTTGATTCAGTTATGACACAGTGAATGCACAATACACATATAAATGTGTATCATTTTTCTTTGTTTGACTTGTTTTTTATTTTGCCAGGATAAATCCTCCATACACCGCTACCTGCGATCCACCCAAACAAACCATCAAATGCTCCGTCCCCAGCAGCACACACTCATCAGCACTTTTACGTTGAGAAGTCCACTCCTGTTTCCAGCTAACTCTGCTCCTCCATCACTTTCAACCCACCAGCCAGAACACTCAACCAAAATCTACTGCTGTGCTTTGACAGCCAAGTGTTGTGACATCTGTGACTAGTGTAGCCAAAGGAGAGGTGTAGATGTGAGGGAATGCTAATGTGAAGTCTATTGAACCCCGTTGTTGCACAATTAGACCAAAATCCACCTGTTTGAGATCAGGATTACGATTGTAAGGAATCACGGTTGTCGACACTGTTCCACTGTGGAGCATCACATTTCGTGTCATGTATCCACTCGTCTGTCATCAGCAGTTTGGCACGCATGCTCCTCGTTTATATGAAGGACTTGCCCCACTGTAACAACCATCAAACTTCACACTGCACATTTGACACCTTCAACTGTTTTTTTTTTCATTCAACTTTTGCACAGAGAGTATGAATGACAGGTTAAAAGAAAACTAAAAAAAGAACATGATGCAAAAACCAGGGCTCGGGGCAATGCATGCAGTTTGCCCTGCAGTGCTGGGACCGTTAGCATTTGACTTGAAAAATGGGCAACTTATTCTTTGTGGCCATTAATAGCAGGTTTGTATACAGCTGCCCCACAGCCACCGCTGCTAGTGCAAGGCTTTGTAACGTAGGCAAAGCCGTTGAATTCCACTCACCGAAGGCGAACAGAACATACATCAACTTTTAAAACAAGTAAAGACAAAGATTTTTTTCTGAAGGGGTTTACACATAGAAATAATGTATAGGCTTTTTAAGTTGATTACCGTCCCAAAGCATAAACAATGTGGATGTACATAAATGAGGACAGCTAGATGTAAGCATATTTATTAAATCAATGGTTTGAATGGATTTTTTTTCTCTTTTTGCGTGTAGTGAGATGAATTGTAATTATTTATTTATCTATTCTGCTGTAAAATGGAATCAGCACCATATCCTTGTAATGATTGAGTGCAGCAATAGGGATGAGGGAGCGTGGGGACTAGGAAAGGGGGCAATGAAATAAAAGATATTCTGGAATGATTTTAAACCGCCGTCTGTTTTCTTTCTTCATGGTTTACTCAAAGCTTTTTACACACAGCTTTTGTTTTTAAAGTTTTCCCTGAATTTGCCTTTTTGTAAAAAATATATGCAATATAAATGACTTACTTACAGTGATTTAAAGTTGCAGCGAAATGTCAGCTAAATGAAAATGTAAGTGGTTTCTATTCCTGTAATTTTACTTTAGGTACTTAAATTATATTAATGCCCTGATACTTTTACTTAAATAAAACTTTGAATTCAGGAGACAACACTTTTTTATACTGTGGTATTTTACTCCTGTACAAGGTCGTGGTACATCTTTTATCCCTGCTCCTACGTGTATCTGAAACATGTATTCAGACCCTTTTTAAGGGTTGAAAACCCCAAAACATTGGAACCACATATTCTTTCAGAATGCCTTATATTTTATAAACATATCATGTCTTTTTCTACTGTAAAATCTTACTATAGAAATCAATTCATGACTTGAGCTGTCAAATGAATTCATTGATATAAAATGTAAAATATGTCTTTCTAAAAATAAAGTGGACAAGAAGCATGAAGTAGCATGAAATGAAAATACTAAAGAGTAGGATGAGAACTTTGAATTGTTCTCACCATCTCCAGGTAGAACATTTGTAATAATAATATCATTATTTAAAATCATTTATGAGCGCCTTTCACAGCACTCAAGATGGCCTTACAAAAAAAGAAATATATCAAACGGATGAATAAAATGAATGGTGAATATAACATTATGTAAGTTGTATTTTGTATTGTTAAATTCTATCTTTGATGCAATAGTAAATAATCAGTATGGTGTAAATGTTCTCACTCTTGTAATTAGAGTTGTGACCACCAGATGACACTGTGGACACTGCGATTACAGATTACACAATATTTGTTCAACTTTCTTTTTGCAATTAAAGATTAGCATCACAGCAAACCAGCACTTCCGGTAAAAACTTTCAAAATAATAAGACTATCCATAAGAATCATTTAACCTCATCACGCAGCAGCAGTTGATTGACAGGTGGGGTTGACAGGTGTGCTCTGTTGCTAGGATCCGCCTCAGAGACCGGAAACGACAAGCTCTCTCTATTGGTACCGATAATATCTGGGTCAAAGAGATCGAGACATTATTCTGGCGACATCAGGCCGTTACTGTGTTTGCTCCACTTCACGTTAGTTCAGTTTGACGGTTGGTTTTGGGGATAATGGGGCGAAAGAAGCGTGAAGATGGTCACAGTGACAGAGGATTACCAGACACACCAGCGATGAGCAGACGATACAGTGAGAACACACACACACACACACACACACACACACACACACACACACACACACACACCAATTATTTATTTTTGAGCATCTGTAATAAATATATCTGACATAAAGTATTGACTTCATAAAATAAATCTACTGTACTGGAGTGAGTGGTGAAGGATGAATGGATGAATTAAAGTCATGAATATTCTGTCCTGTTGAATCTCACTATGTCCAGAGCACAGGAGACTTCTGACCAACAGGCATCATGAGGCGTTTCCAGAGGAGGCTGAAGAGCAGGAGGTGAAAGTCAACCACTCTTCTGATATTTCACTGCACATATGAATAACAAACTCAATATTTATACATTAGACAATAATCAGTCCAATTTAAACCTTGTAAATTCTCTAGGGCTTCTGGTTGAAGCAAACATAAATGAATGTCGAGTCCCTATGGTACAAAGAAAGCAGCTGGGGGGTTGTAAATAATTTGCTAATAGATTTACTGATTGACTGATCTATTGACAGAAAATCAATAGGGAACATTTTTGATAAGTAGTTGTTTTCAGTCAAATGCCAAATTTTGAATAGTTCCAGTTTAGCAAATCAGCTACTTTTTCCCCAGGTTGTAAATGAATTGACTGGAACGCAGTTTGAATATTTTATGATACATTTTTGTGGGATTTTGCAACAGAAAAAAAAAGAAAACAACGGATTGGTCACATGTGGACAGTAAATGTGCATGCACTCAAATGTGTCCTCATTTTAGACCTGTCCACTTGCGATCAGATATCTCTATATATCTCTAATACCAGGTCTGAACAGGACCTAAATAAATGAAGGTCTAACAACTAGATTTTTGAGTCTTGCTACAGCGCCACAGGCTACATGATGGTGGTCCTGTTATAGTTTCACATTTCCAACAAATTGAGCAAGTCACTTATCGTTAATGCAGCCAAACACTGAAATACATATATGGGATGATTTGTAGAATACTAGATTTTAAATTTCAAAGGATTTACCAATGTTTGTCATACTTTTGTGTGTGTGTTTGTGTCTCCATCTTCCCCAATGCTCATCCTCTACTCACAGACTAGCATCAAACCTGTCCAGTGCAAATCTGTGTTTTACTCAAGCCGCCCTGCATGTACTGGAAACGTCAAACACAAAGTCGTCTCACCAGTGATTCCAGACGATAAAAAGCCTGCACCAACATGGAACACAACCATTAACATGACCCCTGACCCAGAGGCTTTCAGACGTGGTGGAGTTAAAGAAGAGGAGCGAAACTTGGCAGTGACCCCCGGAAGCATTACATCTTCCAGCATAGGGACAGATGCAACATTTAACTTTGATGAGGATGATGAAGAAGACTGTTACTCCTCCTCCTCTTCATCATCCAGCAGCCTTCCCTCACCAGAGATCTTCAGGAGAGAAAACTATGGTGTGTGTGTGTGTTTGTGCATTTTTATTGATACCATTACCAAACTTGCAAGTTTATTCTGTCCTACTGTTTTTCTTTTTCTCGTCTCTTTTCTCTTCACAGTGGAAACGTTGACTTTCCCCATGAAGGAGGAGACACTGGATCTCCATCTTCACATAAAAAACTCCACCTTGCTGGATGTGAGCCACGCCCAGAACATCCACATGCACGACACCCCCAACATTTCTACCATCATTGGTGAGTGCGAGAAAATCCGTTCATAAGACCTTTGCTTATAACAGTCTATTTTCTGGGATATGCAAGAGTTCAGTTTCTTTCACATTGCGAGGCCTTTTCTGACAATTTCACCATTTGAACCATTGAACTTAAGGGAACTGTTGGGCCTTGAAAGGAGGAATGTGATCTTCTGAGGCTTACAATGTAATGTACTGTATGTTTTGAGTGAGTTTCATTTCATTCACCTTCCACAGGGTTTATACACTATATAAACGTGATGTCAAAATACCAAAAAGACATTTTGCACAGGGAAACTTGTTTTACACCTCATAACAGAAAAGTGAATCTGATCTAATTTGATGTCTGTGTGTGGGTATGTCTCTTAAACTGTCTGCTTTTGTCTGATGAGAATTAAACCTCTGTTTGCAGATGCCTCCACAACTCATGCAAAGAGGAACCGTGAGATCCAGTGAGTTTGTCTGATCATTTTATTTTCTGGAAAAGTCACTGAGTGCAAACTAGGTTGATTTACATGATATTCATACTAGTCTTTTCTAACCACAGAGGGCCTGAACCCGAGACTAAAATACCAACAGATTCATTCAAATCAGGTAAAGAGTCGCATTTCATGCAGAGGTAAACTGTATGTTCACCAAACAGAACGCTCTTATAATGAGCCACATAATCTTAATGTAAGTCATTCGTCAATGTTGCTTTTTTTAGCAGAATTTACTGCATGAAACTTAGATTCTTTACCATAGTGTAAATTAAATGTTGTGTCTTTCAATCTTCAATCTGTAGACAATCTGGCTCAAGCATTCAAGCGGAAAACTCCAGTGAAAGTAAGAAAGTCACCTTTAAAAGTAGTTTGAAATATGATCACCATTTATTTATTTTGGTCAAATCAAAAGTTACATGGATTGTGGTGATGGAGAAACATAATTGTGCTTCATCAGCTCACCAACAGAAGACTTATTCTGTGCAAGAAGAAAGTATCGTTCAAAACCCCCGTTGTTGCTGAGACCCAAGAAGTGAAACGCATCTCAGCCGCCAGAACAACTCTTCCAAACACCAGCGAGTCAGCTCGAAGGCCCAGCCCGGCCGAGCAGGTGAAGCCCCATGCAGAGGCGTCGGGAGCGGGCGAGATGAATTCTGAGGACAGCACGCCGCATCTGAGGGTGAGGCTGAAAAGGCCTGTGAGGAGGAGCCCGGAGAAAGCCAGGTTCTTTGACTTTGTCAGTGACGGTGACAGGGATCTGTTCTTTCAGAGGGCGAGAGAGAGGTGTGTCAAACTCCGGAGCATTGCTTTGTTTTCCTCTCCCGGCTGCTAAGAACACAGACGCTGGTGTCCTGTGACATTTGAAGCAAAAACATGAAAACATGTCACCCTCCTCCCATAAACCAGTCGGCGAGGTTTCCTCTAGAGGAATGAGCTTCAAAACAACGTCAGTGAGACTTAAAGTATGAAATGTATTTAAAAATCAGTATTATTCAAATGTGTTATTTAAAGAACTGCCTTTAACTTTGTGCCTGTGCACCACAAACCACATGAACATGAGCAAAGTGACCTTTTAAAGTCCCTCAGCTCTTATTCTTATCATTCCATACAAACTGTGCTCCCATGTGACTCTCTCCTTTTGGCAAACGATATTAATATATAACCAGATATTTTGATTATATCTGTTTATACAAATGTACTTCTTTTTTCCAAACATCCGAATTCTACCTCTCCTACATGCTGTGTGGTGCCATGTGACCACTAGATGTCAGACCTGTATCCTGTTAAATGACCATCTTTCTTCATTGTCCTGACAGTGATTGTTTTGTTTTGTTATATATATGTTGATGTGAATATACATGTTGTCTGTAAACTTTAAATGTATTTGCATTGATTCGTTTGACTGTGTGTGCACGAGGCTTCTATTGAATGGTTGATTCAAGGCAAATAAAGTTCAAATGTGAGTTTATTGTAGGTTTTTGTGTGTGTGTGATACTTTGGATTAGTGAGTCGTGTGTTTCCTTATGCACGTTTGCTCTTGGGCTGTCAGAAAAATAAAGTTGAGATGTGTGAAACGTAAACAAACAATGTATTCTCCTGTAATTTTCTCAGTTTGCCGGTTCTTTGTGAATGAACTGTCTCCTGGTGTGGCTCTCCCCTGGATCTTTGCAGCAGCACTTGTGTGACTTTCCGGGAATACATTTCACGCCGTCACGACTCCCGACAAAACATCAACACAAGCGAATCCGCTGACCACGTGGTGCCGCGGACCAAAATACCAGCCAATCGGCTATTTTGTAGTAATGTGATGTCAGCCAATGATAAAAAAGGAAGCCGGTTACCAAGCATCCCTGTGACTAATGCCTGTCATATGACTGTGACATCCATGGAGACGGTCACAGGGAGCGAGCTCTGCTCTCGGGTTTGAAAAGAGAGAGGCTTTCTGCGCCGGGTTTGTTTTCAATACAAAATGCCCCCGACTCTCTTCCAGAAACTTTTCAACAAGAGAAACGCGTTTTCGTCGCCGCCTCCGAGATGCAGCAAAGAGGACCCAGCTTTCAGGTCAGCTCCGTCCTGCTCGTGTTCAACCTTATCCTGACGCTTTCGCCATCATGTGTGTTTTCTCATTCTGCGCGTCCTCCCGTTGATCCGGAGGCGCGTTTTACAAGTGAACGCTGCGGGGCTTTGGTCGGTTTCACGAAGAAAAAGTGCGGGAGGACGCGTTGTGTCCTGTCGGTGGGGGTTAGCTAGCAGGCTAATGCTAACCGCCAGACGTTAGCGGGGCAGCTGCAAACACGCCGCCGTCTCCTGGTGGGACTCGTCTGGCTAACACTGTGTCAATCCACCGCTGGTCGTGTAGTGTTGATGATAAACCGCCAGTGAGTTGATTATAAACGCGTCTGTCTCCCACTGAAACTACAGCTGGGGGGTGTTATGGTTCAGAAGTTGGAGAAGCAAGTGTTGTTGCCTTCCTCCTTTGTCCCCCCTCCTCCCCTCCTCAGTGTCCCCCCTTTGTGTCTCCTGGGTCGTATCAGCTACAACCTGCGTGTTAGCGAGATCAGCAACCACGCCAGGTCCACGTTCTTCACCTACATCCCTTGATAACTTGGTGTAAGTGGCTTCCATGCCCGGCGGTAGTGTTACCAGTGCGGGAGGACACTGTGTGCTCGGGTGTAGGCGCACATGTGATCTCTTCAGTCGGTCACTGACGACATACAAGGTCCCGGGGCGAATCCGCCTCCAGGCTCTCCACACAGACTGCAGACTGATGATGCACGGTGTCAAAACAACCGTGATTATTGCGCACAAAGCGGCAGATGAGGATGTGTTTTGATGCACACATTGCACAAACCAAACATGTTCTATTGCAGACTGCTGCACTGGTGCAAACCAGACTTACAGAGCCACGTTTGGGCCAAGATTATAAAAATCATATCCGCCTTACAGCATCATAATTCTGTTTTATTTGTTTAGAGACTGATTTCTGATCCAGAGTCAAGGTTGTGGGTTTATTCTTTATGGGCAGATAACAAAACATTCTGAAAACAAAAATGTGAGGTGGATCAATTATGTGTTAAAACTCCTCTCCTTAGATTATATTGATATACATTGAACCTTTGTTATATTGCTTTTGATGTAAGTTATTCTGTGGAAATGATTGATATCTTTTAATTGCCCAGTCCCGGAACCATCAGCAACAAAGGTGTCTGTGCTATTTTCTATTATGTTAAGCTTTGTTTTTACAAAATCCATTGTATTGTTGCAGGAGTTGATTTGTGATTATCATCTCTGCAGCTGTGATATGATGTAAAGCAGCTTCTGCCAAATTATATCATTCTTGCCATGATATTGTGCGTCCATAACAGAGGGTGCTACATGTATCATTAATAGGTGATGTCAAAACTTGTCTTGAACTGTATTTGATTTGACATAGAAAGTAAATCCATGCAGTTGAAGCATGACACAGTGTCATCTGAAGCAGTATAAGTGCTTGTTACTGAAATACCCTCTGGTTAAATTCAACCTGACCGAGGAATGCATCACTGAGCTGGCTGGCAGGATACTCCATACTCCCAGAGATGATTTGCAGTTTCCCTGTGTATGTTCCTACACATACAGAGGGTCAGGGTCAGGTCTGCCACCAAGGGGGAAAGTGCTCCTTTACGTTTTAAATACACAATCGCATTGGGAAATGTTGCCACCCACAGTGAATATATGCACCAGTACAGTATTGAAGCTTCACCGCCTTATGGTGCCACTTGCACTTTGGCCCGTATCTGTGCCATAGCACCTTCCCTGACCTTAAAGGTGCCCTGTGCCCAGTGATATAAGTGTGTGTGTGTGGCTGGCTGGCTGGCTTCAAGCCTAGAGCAAACAGGCAGACAGCAGGCGTTTCTGTTAACTCAGTGGTCAGCTGCGCTCCTCATACCTCTGGCATGAGCTCCCCATTCATCAGGCATGAAGTGCTCTGGAGAGGGCACAACTGTGAGGGGACAAAAGCAAGGGGAAGAAGAGACTGATGGAGAGGACACTTTCTGGTAGCAGGGATTGGCTAGAACACACATTTTGAGTTAGTTTGGTGATGAGAATGAGGGAAAACAGCTGAAGAAGAGTTGCTTGTTTAAAAGACAAGAAGAAAGCATCCAATATCTTTTGGAAAGTGAAGGATGAGAGAGGGCAGCATTTTGATTGTCAGAAACTGAGCAGATAAACTTAGAGGATGGATAGAAAAGAGGATAAGTTGTGAACAAAGACAAATGACACAGTGGTGGAGATGAACACATTCACAATATTCTCAATCTTCATGTGAGAAGTAATGCTTTAAAACTGCAGCTGTTCTCTGTTTCACTCAGGAATGCAAGAGAGCAGGTATTTTGAATCGATTTGTCTTTGTATGTTGTTGCAATCCTTTCAACTCAAACTTTAAAGACACTCACTTTAACACCTTTGGCAGGTTGATAAAAAAATTATTTATGAATTTTAATTAATTTAATTAGTTTATGCATTTTAGTGTATTTTGAAATCTGCTAACATCAAATTGATGGCGCATTGGCAGAAATCAAGGCAACGACAATTTCTCAACATCCAAATATAGAGTTTCATCTGTTACTGTATAAAACTCACATTAAACTTACTAATCAAAAGCATTGCAGCCAATTAATTGAAATTCAAAAAATACATTTTGTTGTTCTGCAACCCGATCACCCTGCATCCAAAGCCCTGTCACACTGCCCTCTAGAATACCACAGAGGGCAGCAGGTTGGCTGACCCTCGGAGGAAAGCCCAAAAAGCCTCTCCTGTTTCCCTAGCTGTGGCACCTGACCGGTGGACAGCATACTGTACATTACACTGAGAGCTCCTGGCTCATCCTGCGGCCAGTCCGAGGACTGATCCTCAGCCAGTAGCTTTGTCCTGCTCACCCACTCTCAGACTGTTGACCTCTCACTGCTGCCTGCTGAGGAAACTTCCTTCTTTCTTGACCTGTGTCACATTTAGCTCAATTTCCCCATCTTTGTGCTGAGGTGCGAAAGTGAGGTTGTGTGTGCACGAGAGAGACAATAGGATTGGTGGCAGCAGCCTTCTTGTTTATGCACATTATTTTGTTAGACCTCAAAAACAAAATCAGATGTTTAACAAGTGGAAACGTATTTTTCTGAAGTTTTATACAAATGAGGTGATGCTGATTATCTAAATATTAACGTACTTGTTGACTTTAGGAAAACATTTCACTTTGGCATTTAATATACAAATGATTTGATCATGTCTTTCTTATTGAGAAATAACAGTAGTAATTAATCCTTTTACTGAGCCAGCCCATAGTATTTACTTTTTTCTAGGTTGCACCTTGACTGCTAGAATAAAACAGCCTTGTGTGAAATTTTAAATATAATAAAGACTTCCCAGAATCCTCCTCCACATGTGAAAATGCATGACATTGTACATGCATGTATGTTGCAGAACAACATGTTACACCATCAGAGGTATTTATTCATAGGGAGGCTTCTTGCCTTGGTAGTCTGCAGGAGTAGTGGTAGTGGTCCCTGATTGGCCTACCGTGTACTCAGCGTGTCATGTGAGGCTTTCATCAATCTCAAGCTCTCATGTGTGTGGATTGATCACATGGCTGTGTTCTCAGTCACTGGAATAAACATATGAGTTGGATAAATAGGGAGAGAGGCATGTGTGTGTTTTCCTCACACTCTTTTTAAACACATGATTTTGGCATCACAAATGAATGTATTTATTGTTGCTTTGCATTGCAAAGCTGCTTTTTTCCGTGGGTGTGTTTGTGAGCTGCAGGCCTGCCAGGGTTTCTTAAGGCCACGGCTGTCAGCAGGTTCCTATCAGGACTATTTTAAGTAGCCACGCTCTGGCTTCTCAGAACTGCAGGGTTATGGTAAAGCTATAGTTTTACGTAAAAGTCATGCGCACATCTCGCACGCACGCACACACACACACACACACACACACACACACACACACACACACACACACACACACACACACACACACACACACAGTGCTGGTGAGTGCTAGTATTCTGGCTTAACATCTAGATAGGTCTCTGTGTCCTCATAACTTTGCGAGGACATCTGTTCAAAGGCTGCACACATGTGTTGTGTACATTTCATTTCAGTCACTTTCAGTGGAATTGAACTGCAATATACTGTAAATTCAACTTCCAGTTGAGATTTTGTCGTCCTTCCCAGTGCGTCCAGTGTTTGTCTTGATTATACTGTTTACTCTGGGTCATACTGTTCTTAAAAACAAATAGATCAATATTTGGTGTACTTGAATTTTTTTTTTCATTTTAACAATTTATTTTAGATTGAGACATCCAAGGTTAAAAAATTGCCCATTAGCCTTTTGTCCATTGATTTATTGATTTCTTTAATGATGAGTTGTTGCTTCATGCAGTGACATTTAGACACACATGGATATTCGGAACATTTAGAGGAAACATGTAAGGCTAACTTTTATGATGAGCGTTTTTGTCTTTAAATAATACCTGACCTTTTTTATTGAAAAAGCTTTATTGTAGAACATTGCATCTTCCTACAGTTATCTTATTAGTGAGGATAAAGTCCGGTTTTAGTTTTTGGCCGATTTATTTCTGTCCCAATCAATGTAATTTGTTTTCACAGGGGCCATCTATTCTTAAAGAATGTGTTGTCAAAGCACAGTAAAAAAGAAGAATATGGATTGTGCATTTACTTTAACCTAAAGGTAAAATAAAAAAGAACTAATTACAACTCTGAGTAAATCACAAAACCATATCAGCACACAGCAAACATAGCGATGTGTGGAATTAAACGCTCACAGATTCATCTGCCGGGATTGTCAAAGTAAAACCAAAAGGTTTAGACTGTCAAATCACTGAATTAGCCCACGTTCAGTCTCTAAATGACAGCGAGAGGAGTGTGGGTGTTTTAAAGCAGAGGCAGGACGTGCTGCTGACAGTTTAATCACTTTTTGTCAAAGCTGGGCAATTAATCACAAATGTCACTTTTCAGGCCTCTAATTACTGAACGTACCAAAGAAAAATGTTCTCGTTTAATACTTATTGCAGTAATTACATTAAAAGAAATCTGCTTATCAGCCCAGAAGCTAAATTGACCATAGACCCGGACTTCCACTAAGCTTCACTCCCTCCTGTTTAACTTGATGACTTGCTCATGTGATTTTGTGAGACAGAGTCATGCTCTCATTACTCTTATCACTCCCTTTGTGATCCTGCCTGTGTTGTAACACTGCACAGGAACAGCCCTCGTGTGCACATAGTCATTAGATGACACACACACACACACACACACACACACACACACACACACACACACACACACACACACACACACACAGTAAAAATAAACATATAGATTTAATAATGGGTTTTCGTCTGTCATATACAACCACAAACTTTCCTTCAGACTCTAAAAATGATGATGATTGATTCCAGCCGAGTCCTCACAGCCAACCATCCGAAAACAGATTGTAACTGTGGGTGCAGTCATGTCCGTGCATTGACGCGTCCTCGCCCCAGTCAGCATCATGTGACTGCTGGAATGCAGAAGTCCTTTAATGCAACATGACCAGCATCGAAACTAGCAGCTATGCAGGTAGTCAGGTGCTTCCAGGCCATGTGGGTCTGCTCCTCGAATGGAGTCGCTTTCTACTAGTGCATAGCCATAGCCGAACAATTGTTAGTTCAAGGCGCAGCACTTGTGACGACGTGACAAGACGGAGACACTGCATTTCTCACCTTTCAATAAGTGGCCTCTCCAGTATCAGAGGAGTGGTCAATCTATTAGCTGTTCATTTCCAGCACATGGGATTACACAGACCCCTTGATCTCTAGATGGTATTAAGGTGTGCATTTTAAGATAAAATCAAAAATTGCCCCTATAAGGTCAAAGATATCTAAAAGATTACATGTGAGAGTCTGTTTCACTCCAGTGATACATATTTAGTCATAGCTGTTGCACTCTGATTCATGGGAAAATAGCATCAAAGCACAGAATGAACTACAGCTCTAAATTAGCATCTTCCCCCATACATGTAGATTAAACCACCATCACCAGCAACGCGATCAGCCTTTTTTTGGCCCAGATTCCGTGAAACACTAAAGATGTCTCACCTATGTCTCATTTGGTGGAGCTGCAGAGACACTCACACGGTTGTACAGTGGAGGTTCTTTTCTCAACATCTAACTTCATCGACAGACGTGTGCACACAAACTGACGACAGCCAAGTTTAATTTAGGCCTGCTATCAAGTTAATTAGTTACAGCTGATAGGCGGAACTAGCAGCGTGTTTGTTTTCTTTACCAACCACAGCAAAGCTCGTCACCAGGTTAAACTGAGAAGCTGTAGCTGGAAGGTTTTTTTACTAATGCTTTTTGTTACTGACCATTAGTGTCAGAACTTAGTGAACATGCACTGCTCACCATATCTAGATAGCTCTGACAGATTTCACATCTGTCTGTCTCAACCACTATGAAGTGTTCACAGGCCGTTTGTGAAATCCTTACTACCCTAAGCGTCTTCGAGCCATAACAAGTTAAATGTCTGAATGTATATAACTAGATAAACTGTGATGTACTGGTTATAAGCTCAAATTTGCTTCATGGGCAGCATTGAACATCAGGTGTTATCTGTGGCAGAAATGCCACTGAAACGTGTCTTAAAAGAATAGTGTCATAGATGTAAGGCCAAGCTGCCGGAGCTAACAGAGACCTCTGTCACTCTCAGCCGGAAGAACGTCACACCGCATGGACTGAGGGGATATTTATGTAACTGTCTGTCAGCCTTCGACAAACACTAACATACACACACACACACACACGTGGTTCAGTAGCATTGAGTACGAGGTCTTTGAGGTCAGTAAGTAGGCTGATGTCAGTGTAGTCGCTGTAGTCAAGGAAATTTGATTGCTTTGTTGTGACCTTTATAAGTATGCACTTGGGCCATGAGTGGCTATTAATCAATGTTGTACAGCTTGGATAAAACTAAAATTATATAATATCTAATTATTAGTATCCAAGATGGATTTACTTTCCAAAAAGAGAGTTTTACCTTTTTATGTCCACTGTATAAGATAAATCAGTGAATGTTATTAAGGTGTTGATATTGATCACTATAATATATAATACTTTCACTTCTCTTTACCAACCCACAGGTACCTTCCTCTTTCTACTGACTTCAGTGACAAAACCAACCACTCTCCCTTTTTCTGTAAAGCAAGATTTAAAGAATAATAAAAGTCTGGGAAGTTTTCACCTAGAAGAGTCTGACTTCTTTAAGCTATTGGTTTTCCTGCTCCTTCTTCAGGAAAGGTCCCTGTTAAGTACATGAACTTTATATTTGCATCTACAGGATGTGTTTTGTTTTTATTGAGGAAAGAAAGTTTGAAGAAAGGACAAGAGGGACTACAAGGAAGAGCGGGACAAAAGAGCAGGATTTAGAAAAAAAACGCAAACAAATCCCCACTGTCACTCTCCCTCATCACAGCGCTCTCTGGCAGTCAGCAGGCCAGGCTCGCTGCTGTCGCTGCCTCTGTACTGTCCAGCACACACAGCAGTGCTCCTGCGATCACCTGACAGTCTCATGTTGTTGTGTGAATTTAGTTCACCGCTATTCTTAGACCCTGCTTTGGCTAAGAGAGGAGAGAAGAGAGAGAGGGAGAGCGGAGCAGAGAGGGCTGGGGAAAGACTGGCAGACTTGCAATGATGCCCAGGTAGGAACTGGTCATGTACCAGGCTTACTGTACATGCATCCAAGTGGGCATGGAGGTACTAGTTAAAGGAGCTTTGAGAACAATGTGAGTGTTGTTGGTTCCTTTTTTAATTTTGGCAAATTGTTGGCAACCTGCGTCTCTTTCCAGCTGGACGATGTGGCAGTTCGAAGTATGTGCGTGGATGACTGAGATTGATTTTTGTCATTAGTGGTTGTTATGTTATGTAATGTGGATTAATAGATTCATGGTGAAGAATGCTTTTTTTGTTTTCAGAGCAAAAATAGGAAACTGTTAAAAAATTACAAGTTTGGGTGGAATTTTAGGTCAAAGAGATTTGAAATATCCTTAATATCCGATCAGATATCGTTTGTTAAATGAATCTTTTCAAAGACTTTACACTGGGTTTGTTGTCCTCTTTAAATTCTTACATGTAACCAAAACAAAAATTTAGCTGAGGATTTCTGATTTGAGCTCAACCGTTTGTCCGAGGGAATTAATCCCTGCAACGTGTGTGTAAGAGTTTTTGAATAATTTTTGGTAAAGACAATCGAGGTCAAAGCAGTACAAGTATGTAACAGTCATGAAGTCATGTGCTGCTTTTATGAATGACTCCCCTCTCTCCTGTGTCAACGCTGTGACTGTCACAAGCTCACTGATGGGACACTTCCTCCTTCGCTCTCATTCCGCCTTGTCGTTTCTCTCAGAGGCTTTTCTGTGTTCATCAGATGTTTTCTGCTTGAGTTTTTGTTTTCTGCTTGAGTTTTTGTTTTCTGCGACCTTTACTCTCATTATCGATTCTTAGCGTTGCTTTTGTCTCCATCCGTCCTCAGCTGCATTTTCTCATTTATCATACTTATTTTCTTATATCGCACAAAGCTTTGGTTGTCTGTTATTTCACTCCCGCTGTTGTTGTGAAGCCCATCTCTTTTTACCCATTGTATTTTTCATCCCCCCCATCTTTCAGAAATATTTGAGTTTCTTATAAATGGTGTTTGAATTTTTTTTCACTTCCTTATTTTCTGTGGCTATTCCTTGCATCTCGGTTATGTTTAAAATAAGGGAAGCAGTGACCTTGGTGTTATATAATACAGATTGCTTCTGGGCTGATCAACAACACCCACATTTTGCCAGAAAGTGAACAGGATTTTGTCCATTAAAATGATATTAGAAGGGCAAACACTGTTAACACTTTAAATCTCTGAAGTTAGCGAAGGTGAACTCAATACAACACTGAAAGGCAGTTGTCTAATTGCATGGAGGGATGTGTAATCTTATGCACAAGTGAATATTGACCCATCCCAGCACAATGCAATTTTAGCTCATTATGAAGGCCAGGCATTATGTCAACCATTTAGCACACAGACTGGGTAAGAGGGTGGGTCTTCTCTTCAGAAAGCCGCCAGGGGAAAAATCTTAAGATATTTTTAATCTTTTCTAAATCAATTGAACATGAACTTCCATTACAGCTCAGTCTAGGGGTAGGCAATCTGACTATTTTATATGATAATTGATCTCAAAGACCTCCACAACGTTTTTCATGCGATTTATAGAGATAATGACTCAGTCTAAGCTAGTAACATGATACCAAGCTTTGTCCACAAGCCAATAGATTGGTCTATTGGACCTCCTTGAAGGGACGCATTCAAAGGAACATGCAGAGAGGTTTTCATTCAGTTTGTTACTCCCCCCCATTCATCTGTATCTCACAAGCTCCAGCAACATAAACAGTTATCACTGACAGACGATTTACACCCTTTGATAAATATGATTAAGTGCGATACCATAAATGAAGATACATGTGGAGTGATTAGATCAGTCACCACAGGAGTAGAAGATGGCTGTCACAGTCAGGTCAGTGACGTGTCATCAAATAATTGCCTGTAGCCTGGTTGTCGCATTCAGCTTGTCTATTTGAACCATTGAAATAGAGCCTTTAATTTCCTGGATTTAGTGAGACAATTATATGTTTACGCTTTACAGTGTTTCCCTTGCATTGATTTATTTATGTTGGTTGATAAGCAGCAACAGTGTGTTCATATGGGTTCATATGTGCATGGACAGGATGAAAGTTGCAGAATTCCCGCAGCACACACACTCAGCCGTGTGGAAAAACTGTGCAGCAGCATGCATGCAGTAAAAAATGGCTCCTCCTGTCGACTGCCCACAAAACCTAATTTAAATTCAGATGGTGGTTTTGGTCCATAGTGGTCGGCAGAATTCCTGTCAAGTAGAAAGAAACTGCACTATAGGAGTGAGCGCTGGTTATGTTTCTATGCAGAAATGTTGAGGCAACTCATATGAGCCCCACGAAGTTCCTCTAGTATTTCCTCATCTTACAGCCCTGTTTGAAAAACGACATTAGTTTGACAACTTAACACTGAGGCTCAGGCACATGATTCCCCTTCCCCTCCCCACTCCCTTGCAAGACTGCATTGTTTTGCCTCCGAGAATGTTGGTCATACTTTCACACCTGTTTTTTGTAAATAGTAGCTTGGACACACGGGAACGTACTTGTAGACCTTCTCTCTCACACACAGTTGTATTTCCTGCCTTGTGAAGGCCCTGTGACCAACAGCTGAAACGCTTCAGTTAAATGCTCTTTTGTTGGAATGTTAAAGGGACTTAACTGTTCCTTTTCCACTCATTTCCACCAACACATTTCCTATAAATTCATATGTTAAGGGGGCCTCCCTGTTCCCCAATAAAGGGCTATATTTAGGCCTAGCATGTGTTTATCTGCCCGAGCCATCTATCAGTCAGATCAGACAGAAATCCTTGACCACCTTATCCGTGGGTCCAGTCCCCTGTCATCTCCTCCTCAATCAATCACGGAGTTTCTCCAAAAGCAGAGGGCACTGCCAGAGTCCTGTGATGACATGCATGTACCCACAGTGATGTGGATGCAGGGGAAGATTTGCAACCAGTTCATTCACAATATTACTCGAGATGAAAAAGATGAGCCGTATGAAACCAGAGGTAACCTAGCAACAGGCATCGAGCGGAGGCTGGCAGCGAAAATGGCTTAACTGTTACTTAACTGTTGTCCAGTATTTGCTGCTAGAGACAATGTACCGATATGAGAGTCTACCACACTTTAATATCTTAAATCTCCATAACAATGGGTATAAATTTGATCTCTTATTGTCTAATGACTCAGATATCATACTGGGAATAAATAGGAATATCCTCATCAAGTCATAACTGAGTCAAATCGAATTAAAAAAAAACAGTAGTGGGTAAAAAAAACAAAGTATTAATGGCAAGTCTGCATTTCTTTTTGTTTAGCAGAGCTGTAGACTGGTTTTACCAGATGACTGTCACATGTGTAACTGTGTGAATGAACATAGGAGCAACAAAAAATGAGCACGGAACAACATTTTTTTATTTCTGCTCTTACAGGTTTCGGACATATAGGCTACTGTTGAATGAAATGTCCTGAATAAGAAGCAGTTTGGATTATTTACTGTGATGCATTATTTTACTAATCATATACAGAGTTTATTGAATACTAGTCTAATATAGCGACTCAGTCTATTAGTATGTATAACATTCTTTTCTCTCCCACCCTCCTCTTCCTCATCTCTTTTTCTACATCACTTTTCTCTCTCAATCCTCACACTCTCTCCCTCGTTGTATCCGTCTATCTGCTATCTATTCTTCCTTTCATCTAGCTGGCCTCTTCCCCAGCTGGAGCCCAGTCAGATCAGGTTAATAGTGTACCAGGACTGTGAGAGACGTGGCAGAAATGTCATCTTCGACTCCAACGCCAAAAAGAGGAGCACGGAGGAAACTCCCATCACCGTGAGTCACATGTCTGTTGAGTGTTTGTGTGTGTGTGTGTGTGTGTGTTGGGGGGGGGGTTCATTTGGAAGCCCATCCTTGTTTCTCTATAATAGATTGGAACAAAAATGAATTACATGGCTCCAGGTTTTGTTGTTCAGTGTCAGCTTATTGCTTTAGGTATAATATTTGTATTGTCCTTATTAGGAGGTACAATGTAAAATGTATTGCAGAACATGATTCAATTTCACAGTGCCCGTTCCTATTTTTTTTTTTTATTCAATGTAAATGTTTTACAGATACATTTTACTTATAAGGCTGACAGACAGTCAGAACATTTGAGCAAAGATCTCAGAGACAGTCACACAGGCATGACGTCATACAGTGACTGTCATGATGTTCAGAGGACACAAGTTACACCTTATCCTGCAGGACGGCCCACAGCACCTTTTACTGAATTGTTAGTTCGGTGTGATATTTTGTTAATGAAATAGACTTTTATTTTGTCCTTATTTCTTAATGCAGAAGGTTGCAGACCTTGAAATTTACATAAACGATTGATGATCAATACACCGGCGTAAGTCGAGTCTGATGGAAGACGTTACCTTAAAATCAAACAGTCATTCGATTTTATCTGCCACTGTGTGTGGGAGTCAGATCTCCTTGGTAGCTTTGATAAATTGCTAACACACCCAGTGACACTTGATGATAAAAACATTTTTACTACAGTTGCAGTTTAATCAGGGTGTGTACAACAATAGCCATCAATCATGAGACGTATGTGTTTTGACTACCAGCCGAGTGTATGTGTGTGTATACGTGTGTGTGTGTGGCCTCCTCCATACGTCACCTGCTGGCTGATATTTCCACTAAATGATGATATATGATAAATAAACTTGTCGTCTTTTAAATTTTTGAATAATACGCCTGATAATTTCCTACCACTCCTGGGTGTTGCTGTCTAACCCTGAGCGGTTTGTTCTGGTGCTCTTATCTCCAATAATAATAGCCTCAGCTGACAGCTCATGTGTAAGCAGCATTCTTTCATCCTCACATGACAGCAGCGTCACTGTCTCCTTGCCTCTCCCTCATCTGTCTTCTAATTCTGGCATTGTCTCACCCTCTATAAAATTTCCTCTCATACCTTTTCAAAATTTGCTCTCTTCTTTGATCTGCTTTTCTCTAGCCCTTCTGTCTTTCTGTCTCCTAAATATGCCGATTGCTAACCTCCTGATTACTGTCCTCTGTCTCTATACTGATGATCTTGCTCTCTCCTACATTATCTCTCATCTTCTATAAATCACTCTCGACCTTTCTGTCTCTAAACCTGCCTGACTTTCAGTCCACCTACACACACATGCCAGCCTCATGCTGACAAACTGAATGTGACCCTGACATTGGAAATCTGGTGGTCTGTTTGCACAACTTTCTCATCTCATACACAAGGATTTACTTAAATTTTTCTTTCAGAGAAGACTGGTGCCAGATATAGAACTGCAATAAGGAGAGTTTTTGTGTGCGTACGTGCGTGTGCATGCATGTGTGTGTGTGCGTCTGTGTGTGTGTCTTGCACAGCGACATTTGTGAGCTTCCAAAATGAGCTAAAAGGAATGAGAGGTTAATGCAGTGTGTGTGTGTGTGAGTTTCCGAGCATGTGTGTGTTAGTGTTACGTTGTCCATACCAATATTTTTGCTGCATTCTGCATCGTTAGGTCTTTGCCAGCTACCGTGTGACTTCGATCACATGATGGCTGTTTGTTTTTTTTTTTTTTGTTTAGTTTGTTTATTTTTTGTCAAGTCAGAGGAATTTATTTTGGAGAGATCAAAGGCAGATAGAAGAGAAGCACAGAGGGTCAAAGAGAAAGCAGAATAGCATTACAAAGAATCATGTAGTGAGAGCTTAGAGTGAAGAAACACAGGGAAAAGAATAAAACATGTAGAGAAAGAGAGCTAGAAAAAAATCTGGTGAAAGAAAAACAGCTGCAGGAATTAGAGGGAGAAGTTCTACTGGTGGAGGGGGAGAGGTGAAGGGAGGGAGTGAGGGAGGAAATGATTGCAGTGCTGCGCGCTCACGAGTTCCAGAAAGAGTCATATGACTGCCAGTCACATGCTGCTGGCTCCTGTGTACACACTTCATGCTGCACTGCAGCGGACACACACACACACCCATGTACACAGTTGAGCACAAACTCACTCTGACTCAGTGTGGCCATATAACTGTGTGTGTGCATAAAGAAATCAGTCAAGATATTGATGAGAGTGAACAGAAAATGTACATATGTGCAGTCTTGAAAAATATACATATATATAGAGAGAGAGAGCAATGAAGCAAACAATAGTCTTTCTCCCTCTCTTCCCGTTTTCCTTCCCTCCCCAGCTCATTTTGTTTTCTTTGCTGCCCTCTCATTTTTCCCTCTCTCTATCCTTTCCTTTCTCTTAACATTATCAGCAACAGTGGTTTCAAGTGAGCCATTACCAGAGTCTAGCTAAAAAGTGCACACACACACTGACACCCACACCCTCCCCCTTCCATTCCCACAGTCCCACATGCATTCCTCTTCAACAGGCTGCCAAGTTAAGAAGGCACATGACACAGGCTGATTGAGCTCACAATTTAGTTTGCTGTTTACACACGTTCCCCTGGATTATGCTTCTGTGGTTTTTAACTTGATCAAAATGAAGATTTCAATTCAGTTTATGATTTCCAACAGTGAACTTCATAATTAGGAGTGACTTTTTATTTTGGGACTGCTTAAAATGTCAGAGCATCAAGGGAAATATACAGAAAAAGAGTATGTTATAGATGTTTACTCATGTGTTAAGGCTGTTTCCACATGATTGGGCTAAAAACAGAAACATTTGCATCTATCTTAATGGTGTCATGTAAATTTGCACAAAATAACAAAGAGCTGCAGCTTATTTGTACATTTTTAAAACAATAGAAGTAAATACCAATCAAAAATCAATTTGGCAGGTTAAGAGCTTGCTGCAGAATGAACTTTATCAAAATAACCTTTTAAATTCACTTACAAAGTGTGTCCTTTTTACTCCACAGAGCACTGAGGGCCAGGTCAAGATGTTCGGGAAATGCTGCCAGCTCCGACCCACAGGTGGCAGCAGCAGTTCCCTGGACAGCTCCTCCTCTTGCACCTCTGAAACCAAAGACACCAAAGAGCAGGGTCTCCGCTTCCAGGTAACACATAGGCCATAACCTTAACAATGTGTTCTTCTTTTGTTAGTTTGCGAACTCGAGAACATCAGTTGAGTAGGCAGTCCTTCATTGTGGCCCGGGACACATCTGTATTCACACTGCTAAAAGAAAGTGATTAAATGTGGGACACATTCCACCTCTGAATGTTGCCCTTAGTTTGGGTTGTGTGCATTCACACCTGTGCTTAGAGATTTCCACCTATAATAGTATCAGCCAAGACGAAAACGTGTAAACTTCTACTGCTTTTATATAATACGTGTAGCTGTGCATTTATTAACGCTCAAGGTGATATACACACAAAACACTAACATTATGTATATGCATTCAGATTTCATGTGTGCATATGCATATCCAGGTCCTGCAGGAGTCACGTTGTCAGTCTGTTCACACTCGAGTTCATCGCTCTTTAAGATGAAAAATATACATTGAAAGGCTCACCTGGTTGTTTGCCGCATGTCTTCCATGCTCTCTCTCCACCTCTCACACTCAAACTTTGTCCTATCAATGACCCCAGAATATCTTAAAGTTAAAATTTAAAATCTCTGCTTCTTTGCTCTTTTCCAGGGTTCGAGGTGTTCGTCCGATGTGGTAATGTTGGGGGAAATGATGTTCGGCTCTGTTGCCATGAGTTACAAAGGCTCCACACTAAAAATCCACCAGATCAGGTAAGAAGAAGAGAGAAGCTGGCTTTTCTTCTTGCAGCTGATAATGAAATAAAATGAAAACACATCTTCTGACCAGGTTTCTTTGCCATTTAGTCTGAAAGTCTATTGTCGAGTATGAAATTCTGATTTACATTACAAAAGTGAAAAACGAAAGTGACAACTTTAGATATGAAAGGCACACAAATGTGCACAAGTACAAGAAGCGAGCTCACATATGCAGATGACCGTTGTCCCTGTACTATCATCATATCAGATCACCACCTCAGCTGATGCTGAGTAAGGTCTTCACCGCCAGGACTGGAGGCAGTGTGTACGGCAGCCTCAACACGTAAGCACAGACACACACACACACACACACACACACACACACACACACACACACACACACACACACACACACACACACACACACACACGGTGTCGGTCTGTGTTTCTTAGTGTCTTAGATCGTCTGTATTCTGTCTTTCTGTATTTAGTTTTCCTCTTTCCTCTACAGTTGCAAAGTTTTTAATGTTAGTATCAAACCTTTTCCTGCCGAATGTTGTGATTGTATATGTGCAGTATAATAGTGTTGTTGGTGCATGCTAACTTTTATCCCTGGTTTTCTGTTTCGTCTCGTGCAGGTTACAGGACAGCCTGGAGTTCATTGGACAAGACAGCAACACCCTAAGGCCTGATCAAAACACGGGGCCCAACAGTCTGTTAGGAAACATAGGTAACAGTAACCCAGTGCTGCACCAAAGTCCTCCTCTTTCCTTTTTAGTTAACGTATAAAATGAAAGTAGAGACAAGGTGAAATGTTTTTCTTTGAAAAGGCCTCAACTCAGTTTAGTTAAAGTCTGATACACATCTGATTCAAGCAAAGAGCATTTTATTTGGATTATTTTGAATAATTGAATCTTAATCTTATTCAGTTTCTAACATCATCACATCACTTTTAGAAAGACAAAAAATATTTTGGGAATAATTTACTTTAAGAGCCACTTGAATTTCTTTTTTTTTTTTTTTTTTTTTAAAGTTGAAATGTTTTCTAAAACTGTGAAGAAGCAGAAGATTTGGTTTTTCTTTCCTTCCCTTTCACATTCTTATTTGAATACGAATCAGACTGGAAAAAACTGCCAACAACTCTCTCATACTGCTTCCCTTCATTAAGCTCTTGAGAGGCTCAAAAAACCTCCAAACTGGCCGTGCAAGAACAAGTTTCTCAGAAAAACTTGTTGCTCTTGTGGACGCTCATTCTTTCTCTACTTGTTACACATGGTCAGTTTCTGAGATACTTGACTGGCTGACAGTATGAAATGTGTAAATAACAGCTTGAACTGCAAAATCTATCTTTTTTATGAATTTTCTCTGTCATCCTCACAGAAAAGGCAAAAATGTATAGTCCTAGTCTTATTGGTTACCTGTGTTTTCTGTGAGTGATACCAGCCTTCCTGTTTTGTCTGTTAAACTGGCTGACTGACCTGCTACACGATGGGTATTATTTCATTCCAGACTAAAGATTTCCCATAACTACGTACCGTAAAGATGAGGAGGTTTCTACTTCTCCTCCTCACTTATTCACTAACCATGGTTCATGTTTTCTTTTGTCCCCCCCTCTTCCTTCTCTTCCTATCCATGTTTTTGTTTGTGCTGCACAGGATTTTCGCAGCTCTGCAGCCCTCGCCGGGCCTTCTCTGAGCAGGGCCCTCTGCGCCTCATCAAGAGCGCATCTTTCTTTTCAGGTTGGCGCTTAAAACTGGCCACGACTGATGTGTGCTGGTTTCATGTATGTGTGTCGGCTGTAGTTGCAGTAGTGGTGGCTTTACAGGCCTAGATTCTCAGCAGTTGCATGCCTGTGTGGTGATTGTGGCACTAGTAGCAATAGTCGAAGCATGCAGTGCAACAGCACACTTGCAAATAACTTGGGTCAGATAATAGCTGCAGAAATTATGTTTTTATTTTTATTTTTTCATTCGCCCCAACTATTAAACCACAGACGGAATATGTATGGCTTTGAACACCCCCTTTTTCTTTTTTGTTGCTAGTGGCTGTGTCATTACACAAGCTCACCCATTCAGCAATAAAGACTTCTCAAATAATGATTACTATATCTGCCACTGTTATCTGACTCAGGCCTGCAGGTGTGTGACATACACAGAAATGATGTGCATGGGTGCTCACTGGTGTCAGTAGCTGTAGTTTTCATTATCACTGCTTTATGTGTTCTTCACTTCACTCTCAACTATCCTTTTGTCTTTGATAGGCAACTGTTCTAGGCTTTACAATAGTAAAGATATTCAACTTTAGTGGATTTAAACTTCAAAAGTAAATCAAATAGCACAATTGCAGACTTCTAGAGATGCATGTGTTTACATATGCATGCAGTTATATGCATTAACCAAAGTTAAACATCTCTGACCAGCTAGTGGTGAAATGCCCAAGGGCACCTCTGCAGTAAGCCAATAATATGCCAGTAATAGTTCTAAAATGTGTACAGTAAGGTAGCCTGCAGCTGTCCCTGCCTGTGACTATGGAACAGGTTTAAAATAGAGGTACCTGCAGTACCTGTTTCTTACAGAACACGATTTGTGTTTTTTCATACTAATAATCGAACACTTAGTGCATTGCTTTTGCATACAATATAACAGTGTATTTTCTAGACAGACCAAATAGCTAGATTAAGTCTGGAAAACAAATGCTTTGCTTTCAATAACTAAAAATAAAATGACTGAAGTATTTAGTGTGTGTTCCTTCCTCCCTGTCACTGGGGTAAACCCTCTGCCCACGCTGTGGTGGTGCTTTCATAAAAAGATCCTCTTCCCCACACCGCCTACGCTCTATTCTTTTTAGCTCATCCATAGTTTGGCATGGCATGTCTTCCTCTCATTTATGTAATGTTGGTATATTCAGGAAGCACAGTGTGCAATAGGAGTGCGCGCACACACACACACACACACACACACACACACACACACACACACACACACACACACACACACACACACACACACATACACACACACACTACTACTACTACTGCCTGGGACATCAGTCCTTTCAACTCCACATTCAAATGCTGCATTTGTGGTTTTCACATCTCTGTTGAGACAATCGTTGTCGCTATTTAGCCCCGAAGTGTTGAAGAGAAGGTTATTTGACAAGAAGGAGACCCGGTGACCTCCTTACTGCAGTGCTTGTTGTAGGAACAGTTGCTGCTTACGACAGTAGTGGGTTTTGCATTATCTTTCTATTTGTGACACTTCCTGTTTTTGGTTTTACTAAACACGGGATGCACCAACAGCACAAGAATCAGTCAGCAACAGACATGTCATCCAGCACCTTCATGTGTGGAGCCTTAGTTGTGTGGACCTCACATGTAGGGGTTTTATGAATCATAGTCAAATAGTGTTACAATTATTTATTTATTATTTTTCGTGCATCAGTTTGTACTTTATAAGCAGTTACACATCATGGAGTTGTCAGGGGCCACTTCGCTGCCGGCCGTGTTTTAGTTTGCGAACTCTGCGTTATATTATTGACGAGCAAAAATGAGAAAATGCCACTGTCACCTGCATCTGCTTCCTGATAGGACCTGTTTGTTTAACAGTCATGACTTGACCACCGGTGATGTGTGGTAAACACTGCTCCATCTTATCAGTTTAAATCAGCTGTTACTTTTCACCATCGTTGTTTCTCGTTCGGTGTGTTTTCTGCAAGTAAGCAACCAACTCCAATGAGACGGTCTGCTTCCTGCACATGCTGACTGTACATGAACTGTCACATGAGATGCATTCTCAGGTGTGTTCCTATGGACGGGGATTATTACTGATGCAAAGCTGCTTGTGTGGACATAGATTGTTTTTAAACTAGTTAGCATGGCTGTAGACTCTTGGCCTCTGTATTTGTTTGTTTGTTGATCACATTGGTCTGTTTCTCACAGGTTCTTTTTTTGTCTTTTTTCCATCCCTCTCACTTCCCCCTTGTTTAACTTCCTACCTTCCCCTCACCGAACCTATTTCCCTCCATCTCTTCTCTCTTTAACCCACCCAACCCTTCATTTTCTCCCTGCATATTCCCCCTCCCTTCCTCTAGGCCACAGTCACCCCATGGACATGCCTGGCCGAGGGCTGTACGACGAGAGGGACAGCGGCATCGCCAGGTCAGGTAGGTTAATTAGACTAGGAGCCAAAGCCTGGATTGACCTACACACAACACAGCTCTCAGTTGTCCTGTCGAGCATTGAAGGAGGTTTACATTTATTCCTGTAGAGAAGATCAAGTGCAAGCCAGGAAACTATTGAACTCTTGCACTTGAGAAAGTTTGCGCTTAAACATCACTGCTTAAGCTCACAAGCATGTAGAGTTATACAAACACTAGTTACTTCCTCGGTAGTGACTTCCCTAATGCTGTTTGCAGAGGTAGATGCACTCAGTTTTCCATTCATTAAAAGGACCCATAGGGGGACACTGAGTCATGACTCATTGGGATGTGTCCTCATTCAGAAATGTCCTCTCTCCACAGTCAATCCTTCAATTCTTAAAAGTATTTTAACCTTAAACCAGAGAGAAAGAAGAGGATGCAGGGGTTGAAGACAGTGTGGGAGTGTTTACACTGCCTGTATGGTCCAGAATACCTTGTGCAATGGAAGCTGAACCTTTAACCCCCGCTCTGCTCACTTTCCCCCATTGCACAAACTACGTGACTGACACAAGGGAGATTATGTATTCAGCTCTTTCCCAGGTCACATGCAGAGGGTAAATATAGTGGCTTTAAAAACCTGTTACTTTTAAACAAGCTTCTAATTCAAGCCTCGTCCTCTCATCTCCTCCCTCCCTGCGGTTGGGCTGGAGAGCTCTTTATTTATCTCTGATGCACACACGTACGCACATGTCTGCCTGTAACACTCATCTATTCCCACCTCCCTCCCTCTCCTCTTACTACAGTCATCTCGCTACGTCTTCAACTCGTTAGCACAGTTTTAGTTCTTTTCACACACGTACGCATTCACTCGCCCTCAGGACGTCATTTGTCTTTATCTCTTCACACACGTACACACACAAGACCACATTCTGTCTTAATGGTTCATGTGACTATTGCCCATTGCCTGGGCTGTAAATAACCTTGATCAGTGTGTGTGGGTGTTTGTGTGTGTCAGTTGTCATTACCATGCCAGGTTGGTGTAAAGCCAGCTTGTCCAATAACTTCAGCATGTGACTAGCTGATATTAGATCTCATATTAAAGCTCCAGTAAGTAAGTGTTACATCTCTCTCTCTCTCTCGGTGCGTGTGTGTGCGCGTGTGTGGGGTGGGTGGGGGGGGTGTTCAGGATGCATAACCCTACACACTTGTTTTCGTATACACTTGTTTTCTATCACTCACCATTCCCTCCTCTCTTCTTATTCTTGCAACATTGTTTTTTTTTTTTAAACTGTTCTTCTCTGTCTCTCCTCTCTGTCTCTTTAGCTTCTCTGAGCAGCCTGTTGATCACCCCTTTCCCATCTCCTGGCTCCTCTCTGACCAGCAGCTGTGCGTCCAGCTACCAGCGCCGATGGCTCCGCAGCCAAACCACCAGTCTCGAGAACGGTGTTTTTCCCCGATGGTGAGACAAATACAAGCATATGTGCACAACACAACTGCAAAAACAGTTTTACCGATTAATCTACACACCAATTAAAGGAAACAACAGAAATGAAACTGTTTATAACAGAGAAATCTTTCTTTCTGTCTTTTTTCTCTCTTCAGAAAATCCTCCCTTGAAAAGGGTTAGGTGATGAAATAGATTATCGATCATTAGATTCAACTCTAACACACACACATTCACACAAACACTCACTCACACTCAGAGCTTTGGTCAGGATATTGTGTTGGCCTGTCTTCTTAGCACCCTCTCAAACACTCTCAGAGACTCTACACAAACATTAATCAGCTTCATCCGGTTTTTGTAGTTTGTTCTCATAGGACATCCTCAGAATCTAGCAGGCAGCTGGGAAAGTGACACGCACTGCTGTGCTAATAACTGTGGTCACACACACACACACACACAAACACACACACACACACACACACACACTCACACACACTCACACTCAGAGCTTTGGTCAGGATATTGTGTTGGCCTGTCACTATAAATGCAGCTGTCGGCCTCTGGGTGCTTTAATCTTCCAGCCTCTCCAGTTCAGCAGCACCAAAGCATCTTGTTTACCAGCTGAAGCAGTAAAAAAGTCGAGGATTAAAAGTCTCCTAACATGTTTTCTCTTCTTTACATATTTGTTCAAGTATTTTTCTTCTCAACTATTCAATCTGTTAAAATGTTTGATTTACAGTATTAACTGTAAATCAAAAGTGCAGACTTAGAAAAGGAGATGCTAAACAGTATTCTTACTTTTTATTATGTGAGGCAATCTGGGAGGATATATATAACTTAATATGAAATAGATTTGTTCTAGACAATAAGTCAGTGCATGGAAGTTACCCTCATGTCGCGGCCTCCAGAATCTGTCTCTAAAATTAACCCCCCGTGAACCCTGTCCCGGACAGGTCTGTGGAGGAGAGCTTCAACATGTCTGATGAAAGCGGGGGGCCGGGCCTCGGCGTAGCCAGAAAGAAGAAGATCGCCATCGGAGTCATCTTTACGCTGTCCCCCAATCCCGAGGAGAACAACCGCTTCCAGGATTTCTTTTTCTCCCACTTCCCTCTGTTTGAAAGCCACATGAACAAACTGAAGAGCGCCATCGAACAGGTGAATTAAAGTGTAGAAATGCGATTATGAGAGTGGAGCTTCTTCCTGATTTCCCTTTTGTGTTTCTTTTCCTGATGTCTTTATTCTTTTTATTTACTCTAAAACCATTGTTTTGATGTTTCCAATGTTTTTGTATATACCTGTCAAAGAAACCTATTTAGCAGGGAGATATGAAGAGAAGCCAAATTCCAACTTGGCACCCTGTCCTACACCCCCCCTCCTTGTCATCCCCTTTTACAAATTCCTTGCTCCACCTTTTCTGTAACTTTGTTTGTTGGCTTCAGTGCCAAATAGCTCAAAGCGTGTGTGCTATGTCACTTTCAAGGCCATGAAGATGAGTCGACGGTCAGCTGATACCAGCCAGAGGGCCTTGGCTTACAGCCGAATGATGGACGGACTCAACGAATTCAGGTTGGACAACAACTCTTTTTAACTCACTGTGGCACAGACAGTAATCTTCCATCATTTATCTTTTCACAATACAACATAGTAAACTTTGTAGCAGTTGTATTTGTGGTTGTAGAACTGATATTTTCCTGCACATTAAACACAAGGATTTTGATATGGGCCAAAAACACACTCACTCACACTTTATTTAAGGCAGAAGCTTTACTGAAAGTTCACCAAAGCAAACCTCTAAGTTTCTTTCAGTTTTTGTTTACTGGAACCAAACACTCTACATACATAGCAATGCCCCCACATCATTGAGCGACTCAGCGGAAAAAATGTGACATTTAACATTTGTTCCCAGGAAACAGATGCTTCACTTAGAAGAGGTGTCTGGTGTATCTCTGCACTATATAACCTGACACGAGCATGCTGTGCAACGTGCATCATTCATTGTGTCTATCGGTCTTCACTGCATATAATGCGACACTGGTAAACAGGATTTTGTTTCTTGATAGCTAGAGAAAGATAATATCCTGGAAAGGCTGGTGTGATAGAAACAAACAGGCAGGTAAAGGACCTGAATCATATTCCCCCCCAGATAAGTAGCCGCTGCACTGGGTAAGATGGGTGTTCAAAATATGCATGAAGATTATCACACACTACAGAGGACAGACACAGAAACTGTTCTGTCCTCAAAATAGTTTATTTAAATTTCTCCTCATTTAAAAACTATATATCTAAAACATGACATTTTTATCCAGGGGCTTGTTCAGGAGGTGCTCAAACTACAATCCTGTAGTACTTGTGTAATAGCACCAACATTTGGGCAGCTTTAATGGCCAGAGAAGTATTTCACAAATGCCTTTCATTCCAACCATACTTTCTTCAGCATGTGGTGCATGGCCAGACTCTATCAAGCAGCCAGTACACTGTGTTTTTTGCTGGTAACGTCTGAGATTGACCCTAATACTGTTGCTGGCAGACAGAAAATAATCTCATCCATTGGTGTTCTTTACAAGTAGAAAAATATCACATTGCATGGCAACAACACTTTAGATTAATCTATCCCCAAAAACCATGTATATTTTTTATTTAAAATTCAGAATCAAATGGTTCTTGTCAGCTTTTTGTTGCTGATATCATCGAAGGAGAATGACAAAGGACTTTTAGAAACGACGTCATGACAAACAGCAGTTAGTGTATCAAGGTGAATCTATGAGACGTGAAGGTAACAGGCGATGAGATTCTGCACCACTTACTGATGCAGTGTGCTGAGGTGTGGCAGTCATGAATAATTCATCTGTATGTGTTCATATTTATGTATGATGTATATTTGAGAGTATAGGTACAAATTAAAGAAGTTTGAAACAGGATGAATAAGATGCACATTGAGCAAAGTAAGATTTAGAAATACAGAGGGAAGGGGAACATTCTGTTCTCCGCCTGTCTTGAGCAAATCATTTGTGTTGCATTGTAACTGCATTGCATGCTGGAAGGTCTAGCTTCAGGGCCTTGGTTGTCTTCAGGGAAGCGTATTGATCAGTGTTTTAGACACTACCTAAACTCAACCCTGCACAATGCTACTTTTAGAGGATGCTTTATTTAGGCTTTTTAGAAACACAAGTTCCCAGAATGATCTAATCTTGATATGCGATGACATGGAAAATGAAATCATAAATTTGTACTGATGAGGTAGCAGAATAGCTTGTGTGCATTTATGTGCATATGTGTAAGACATACTTGTCAGTGCTAACTTATTTAATGTGTGTCTGCATACATGCCTGTCTCCACCACTACTTTTCCTTGTCAATCACACGCCGGTAGGCAGTTTCACGTCTGAGGTTCCCTCATTGCTGCAGTCATATGCCTGTTGGCATTCAGCCACGGCAACCCAAGCCTCCTGCGTGGCAACCCTATCTACCTCGGGCAGCGGCCACAAGCACCAGAATAGTAAATAATATATGAGTGCCAGCAGGAAAAACACTATTGCACGTGACAAACAAAATAAAAATCTCACCTTCAGACGGCAGCTAAATTTAAGCATAGCCACCTTTGCCATTAAGAGGCATCGACTTCATGGAATATTACAGAAGGAAACTGGAAGAAATGTCTTCCGGTTAATGCTTTGACGTAGTTGGAGGGCAAGGAAATACGTGCACATACACACACACACACGCATGCTGCCGAAGATAAGCTGCACAGTGAGCAGAGGCATTTATACATAAAAGTCACACCAGCCTATACTGGGGTTATGTTAGGTACAGGCTGTTGTCCTGAGCCAAGTAGAACACTCGACACACCAGGTTCTATAGATCCCATTTACCAGAAATACTTAAAAAAATTAATAATGGACCAAATGTCAGTCATTAGAAAAACTGCCACTCTGTAGCCTGGTAATTGCTTCTGAGTTATTTATTTTATTCAAGGTCTATAATCACTTAAAATTAAGTCTATTAGACATTTTAAGTTTTATACTAAACATTACAATTGTGACAAAGAAATAGTAAAACACATGAATTGACTCATTGATTTGCTATAATGCGTTAATATATCAACAAATGCAAACAAATTGAGACTTGATCCAGAATAAATCCTTGACTGTAGCTGTGCCATGTTTACATTAGCTAGTGAAAACACAGCACATTACCAGGCCATAAGCTGTTGATGAGGTCAGAAATATTTTACCATCGTGAGGTAATTTAAATAACAAGCGACTCTTTAAAGTTCACTTAAACAGCTGCTGCAAAAGAGCAGAGGGCAGATCTCCCTCATGTAGCGCTGGCTCGTTCTCAGACATCTACTCACTGGGGGCTTTTTCAATAGATCAATCTACAGCAGTCAGGGTCAAGTGGGGCTTAAAAAGGCCACGGATAATAATAAGTCGACTTGTTTACAACGCAGGAATGAAAAAAGATTATTAGATGGTTTGTCTGGCCTGCTGACAATGATATGTAAAGAGAGCAGGAGACATGTTTTATGTGCGTTGAGGTCCAAATGACATTAACTCCCTTCTGTTTAGCTCCTTTTGAGTTAGACTGGCTATGCTGTTGTGTTTTATGTGTTTGCAGAAGATTGCAGTTGTTTATGTTATGTTTGCAAGGAAAGAGGGTAAACGGATAAAATTCCACATCCTCCTTTAGCATTGTTTGAGGACAAATCCAGCAGCTGCCATCCTTTTTACAGCTCTGACTAAGAAACGCCTGATTCTTGACATTCCTCAGGCTGCAGAGATTCCCCTCTGGCCTGTGTCAAAGCCTGGCCCCTGGCCGAGACATGCTCACCAACACACCCCACGTTCCATGGAAACTCCAGTCCTTCTCAATGAACAAATGCCCAAGCCGAGCCACATACAGATAGTTACACTCAAACACACACATGCAGCACAGAGCAAGAGACGAGGTTGTGTGTGAGCGTGCACAAGTTTGACGGACTCATACACACGCACACACACCCAGGGTCTCCCATGGCCTCAGTGCAGACAGCAACGCTCTGTGAACTGAGATCTCTTTTGTTTACCCCCGGGAGACAATAACGTGTCTGTTCCATCTCTGTCTGTTTTCTCTCTTTTCCCCTCCTTTCCTTTCGTTCGCTCTCCACACGCCCTCTCCGTCTTTCATCCCTTCCTCCCTTGCTGTACCTCGCCTCCAGGATGACCATCTGCGACCTTTACACCATGCCTCGGGTGGCTGAGCCTGTCTGGTTGACCATGATGTCTGGGGCATCGGAGAAGAACCAGCTCTGCAGTCAGTTCATGAGGGAGTTCTCCCTGCTGATGGAGCAGGCCTCCAAGAACCAGTTGAGTGTCCACTTGTTCTCACACCTGGTCTGTCCTCACACCACCTTAAGAGGTTTTGTCTCGGACTAAGAAGGACATGAGATGAAAATACACAACAAACACAGCTCTCGTGGAAATGAGCTATTTGGATCTTCTGAAAGACCAAAAAGCAGAAAGGAATCAGGCAGGAATCATGCAAGCTCACAGATATACAGAGAGAAAGACATGCACATTAGCATTCAGACATGAAGAAATGTTACACATAGAGAGTCTTCCACTTCTTTTGTTGGCTTGTACTTCCTAAACAAGCTCATGAAACACATGAAACACATGCAGACTCACACAGACTATTCATTTTCTCTCTCACATACAACAGTTTAACACACACACACACACACACACACACACACACACACACACACACACACACACACACACACACACACTGTGAATGCTTCACCCTCTTTGCATTTATTTGTCTCCCTCAGAGGGAGCTGTGAATGAGAAGATCCCTGCCAGTCTCTACTCACTTATTGTTGCTGTTACAAAACCATTTCAAGCCACTGCTGTAAATATATGAATTGGTAGCAAGGGTTTCATTGAACAAAGCACCAATATCCAGTGCGGTTGATTTAAGTAGCATTCATTATAATGAACTGAATTGTTGCATCAAAATGACTTTAAAGGACATCAGCAAGACTTTTTCATTCATTCATTCAGTCCACATTCATTTAACATGGTCCAGAACAGTTTGCTTTTATTGTTTTTTATACGTAAGAAAACTAAAAATAACTAAATGCTGGCAAATCTAAGATATAGATACAATGGAAAGGGAAAAAAAGTTTCTTAAATGACATTGAATGAAACCCACAAGATTTAAACCTTAGATGTACAATTTCTAGTCAGTTTAGAATCTGTCAAAGAAATGTTCATATTCAAGTCGTTGCACCCAGAGGACGTTTGGTCATTTTGCTTAATAAACTCTTTAAATCAACGACCAGGGCAGTGGTGTTTGTGTCTCTGGCACTAGCAACGAATAAAGTTGTTGGGAAAAACTGCCAAAATGATATTTAACAAACGTGACCAAAGCCAGCATGGCTTTGAAAGTGAAACATGAGCAACAGAAAATTTGTACTAAAAAGACTCAGAACAAATCATAATCTTAGATATAGTGTTTGGAATAGAAAAGAAATAACATACAAGGATTTAGGATTATCATTCCAAATTATTTTATTATTCAAAACATTATTTAGAACATATTATATGGTTTACTGTGGATCTCTACAGACCTACTCTCATTCTTTAAATCACTGTACACTGTCATTGTGTTGACCAATAATAAAAACTGTGTCTCCCAGGCAACAAGTGGTGTTTGTCTGTCAGCATCACTTCTTAGCTGAAGTCATACTTTCTTCCACCATCGGTCATGATGACTAACACGTAACTAAGCTGCCGGCTCTTGAATGTAGTATCGGGTCTCTCTGGGAGCCGCTGACGTTACTCTGTCACACTGTGTCTTTTCTGAGGCATCCCATCTGTATTCCCATGACCAATGGTTTTGATTACAGCAGCAGCCACAACTGTGTCCTTGCAACGATTGAACTCGACTGCCATGATAGAGTTGAGTCATGAGACAGGAAGGGAAGTAGACTCTTGTGGTTAGGAAAGAGAAGTGAGTACAGGTCTTTGTTCTTGA
Organism: Paralichthys olivaceus; assembly: GCF_024713975.1. Classification (NCBI taxonomy): domain Eukaryota; kingdom Metazoa; phylum Chordata; class Actinopteri; order Pleuronectiformes; family Paralichthyidae; genus Paralichthys; species Paralichthys olivaceus. The sequence goes on along the minus strand of NC_091107.1, from coordinate 10,303,089 downwards.
GAGTTGCTATGTGGTGACCAGTTTAGCAAGAAAAAGCCTGACCAATGTTTTCCACCATATTTAGAGAACATCTGATCTAATGAAACAAAGTCAGGGGACGAAACTGAGAAGTCAAGTCATCTGATTGATTGTATCCATCCAGAAACTACATTTCAGGACTCTTAGAGTTTTGCTGACCAACTTGTGTTTGATGTTCCAGATTCCTCCCGGCTTTATTGACGTCGATCCTGACTAATCATCTGGCCTGGGTCCCCACCGTCATGCCCAATGGGCAGCCTCCAATCAAGATCTTCCTTGAGAAACACTCCTCTCAGAGTGTGGACATGCTTGCAAAGACACACCCCTACAATCCACTCTGGGCACAGCTAGGTGAGTGTCATATACACACACACACACACAAATACACACAAATATACACTAATACACACACGTACACAGAGTGAGATGAATGTGCCTTTGTTTTGTGTCAAAGCACCTGGCTGGAGGGGAAGTAGGATGTAACACCTGTGTTTGATCCTCTTGGCTCAACCTTGAACACATTCAAACCTGCCATTGTAAATGTTGTTAATCATTACAGCATGAAAACAAGTTAGGACTGGATTATGATCTTCTCATGCAACTCTCTTAAGTCTTCATTTTGTTTCAGGTAGCTCTTGTGTATGTCCGTATCATGATGATACAGTGAAGTTTATATCCTCTCACATGAAAGTATGGATTCCAGGTGCAATAGCCTGCAGTTTTCTAATCAACATGTAACAGTTGGATTTCAATTAGATATTTTTTCCCCCCATCTATGATTATATATTTTTGTTACTAGTTTTGCACTGAAGCATGTTGCATTTGTGAAAAGCTATAGTTTTATTTGATTGATACAACCATCAAGAGTATTCCATAAATTCATATATGTCTAACAGAGTTTGTTCAGGAGTCCACATGGCAAAGCATTAAGAAAGTGGTATAATGCTGACACCTAGTGTTTAAAGCTAAGAATTGCAGAACTTGAGTGGTCATTTAAAACAAAGAAGGTAAAGAAGAGGTAGAAAATGTGATTTATGCTGCTCATTATTTAAATGTGGCTCTATCAGTGCAGGAAGGAATAAATGTTTAATTTGCATACTTTTCCCCCTTGTCATATCTTTATATGCAGCATCGATCATAATCATTCTCAAGCAATGGAGATACCAAACACAAAACTTAAGACACAAACATTATATTTTAGATTTATGTCCTGATTTTGTAGATAACAACCAAAAGGCTTCACTAAAATTAACTAAGTAAAATAAACATGACCTGTTTAAAGGACTTAATGCATCTGAAGACCTGATCAGTGATGCTCATGATTCCTTTCTCTTTCCCTCACTGTGTGTAGGGGACCTGTACGGGGCCATTGGGTCACCAGTACGCCTCTCAAGGACGGTGGTGGTTGGCCGACGACAGGATCTGGTCCAGAGACTCCTCTATGTCCTCACATACTTCATCCGCTGCTCTGAGCTGCTGGAGACGCACATGCTGGACAGTGCTGAGGATGAGGCCATCGTCATGCCTGGTTCCCTCATCACCACCTCCCTAAGGAAAGGAGAGGTGGAGGAGTCGGACTATGTCCTTGTTACTGTCCATAAACCCAGCGGGGACTACTTGTCCCAAGGGGCCCATGGCCATCAGAGTGAGACAGAGGACAGTAGCTACCCCTCGGACAACAGCCTCCAGAGCAGCACATACACAGACACTGATGTGGGGCATGGTACCGAGGATGCACCAAAGGAGGAAGACGAGGATGAGGAAGCAGAGGAGGACAGCAGTGAGAGTCAAGGGTCCAGGAGCAGTGTGCTTCAGATCGGACACAGTCAGGACATGATTCCTGTTATCAGGACTACAGAAGCAGCTGAGCCTGGGGAGCTGCACAGGGAGTCTAGCAGCCCGCTGGGCACAGAGGCCCGACTCGAGACCGTGCTGTGCATTGGCTCAGCCTCACCCAGGGAGCAGGTCTGTGTGCTGGAAACAGAGACCAAGGGCGAACTGAAACTTACCCTCCCAATCATACCCTCAACCTGTGCATCAAGTCCGTCCCCAACTCCCATTACAGAGTGTAAGAACTCCGGGACAGCGGCTGGGATGGATGCAGGCACGGGGAACCCTCTCACCAAAGCGCTAAATCCTTGGCCTTTGGGAATCCCACTAGAGAAGAAGCCTCCGGATAAGAACGTCTCTGCCATGGTGCCAGTGCCAGTGATACCGGGAAACACCGTGACAGGGCCCATGGCTTTGACTCTCACAGAAGAGGAGCCAGCAACGAAAGTCACTTTTCTCATTGGTGACTCCATGTCCCCTGAGTCGGACACAGAGAGCCGCAGAAGGAAGGTGGAGGATGAGATTAAAAAGCACAAGAAACACCTCAAGGACAAACATCTGCTTCACCAGCAGCAGCTGATGCATCAGCAACAACAACAGCATCATCATCATCAAGGGCAACATTATCAACAGCAACCACTGCAGCTGCAGAGAGGAACAGATTCAAAGACCAGCAGCACCAGTGCATCGGAGGACCAAACCAAACAGACCAAGGCAGCTCCTGCTCTGCAGCGGGTGTCTAGTAAGATGCCCCAGTGGAGCTCAGCATGTATGGATGATTTTGACGAGTGCATCGGCCTGGACAACCCTGTGGAGACGAGGACAATAGACGATGTGTCTAAACGACAGCAGGCCAGCACCATTGACAGCATGCACAAAGACTTGCTGGACCCCTCGGGAGTCCGTGGGCCTGGTGACTTGGGAGTTCAGACTTTTCAGGGTGGAGTAAGAATTCAGGATTTGGGTCTCTGTTTAAGTTCGGACAGGGAAGAGGTGGGGTCCAGCAGGAAAGGAGACACTTTGTTGGATGTCCAGATGAGGTGCAGATGTGGTTCCACAGATTCCTCCGACAACTGCTGCTGTAGGGGCTGTTCTGCTGAGCAGGACAAGGGTCTCGTGTTGTCAGTCCCAGTCCCGCAGGACAGAAACAGCAACAGTAAAGAAGACCAAAAGCATAAGGTGGCTCCTGTCAATGACTGGGAGATACCGCGCAACGAGAGCTCCGACAGCGCGCTAGGGGACAGTGAGAGTGAGGAGACGGAGGACTGGCAGGAGGAAGTGCTGGTGCCCTTCCCTGGGTAAGTGGACGTGCTGCACTGGTCTGATGTGCAATCCACATTATGTCCAATACAATGTTTTAACCAGGTAACGACAAGACGAGGTCAAAACCTTGTATGTGACCGGACTGTTAATGGTCAATGTGTCAAATGCAGGAAGTAGCCAGGTAATGGATTCATGATGTCATCATATCCTATTTGCATTCTATCTCATGCCAGCTGATTTCATCCCTTTATCTGTTTGCACGTCAGCTCAGTCAGACATTACACAGACTTTGTGCGATCTAGCTGTCAATGCACACTTTATTTAATGTCTGCTTCAGCTGATGCATTGACACAGACTCTGCTCATGACTGTAACAGCTGTAGTACACGTGTGAAGGCAGCTTTTGCCTCTCACATCCTGCACAGCCTCAGTCTTGGTAACAAACTGCTGCTCCGTCTTTCTGCCACTCACTGAACAGAGTAGATACAACGAGAGTTTCACTAAAGGGCTCCACGAATAGAAACTGTTTTCAGTCAAAAAAAGACACATCTCCTGTCATATGTTTGATTTCCAGGTCGAAGTTGGTGGAGAACTACTCAAAGCCGAGCATCGCCAATTTTGGCAGGTCTCTGTTTGGGGGCTACTGCCCCACCTACGTGCCAGACTTTGTACTGCATGGGATGCCCAGTGACGAGAAGCTGCGGCAGAGCCTCATGGCTGATTTAACTCATGCTGTTCAGGTAAAGGACTTGAGTATTTTATTGCTGGAGATTATATTCCACTGTTAGAGTCATGAAGATTTTGAGTTTGATCACTCTACAAGCTACTGTTATTAAAGTTGGTACTGTTCCATTACAAGTGAACCAGAGGGGTGTAAACTTAATTTGAGATTTTGGCAGATTGTTGTTCCTTCATCTACAATTTAGTGTGTTCCCTATATTTTTAGGTAATCTGGAAAATATATGCAAATAGCTTTAATTAGGAAACCACATTTTGTAAAATGATAGGACAATATGATCTAATTATTTTGAGTCAATACGACTGAAAGTGGACCACTGACATTCAACTATTCCTCATGTTTGGTGTGAATTACCAGGCTCTGTATTATAAGTATAATGAAGTAAACTACAGAAAGAGGACGTGTAAGGAATCTGTTTTTCGTGAGTTAAATCTAATGCTGTCATCTTTTGTAGCATCCGGTACTGGATGAGCCCATAGCGGAGGCTGTCTGCATTATAGCAGACACAGACAAGTGGACGGTGCAGGTGGCGAGCAGTCAGAGACGAGCAACTGACGTCAACAAGCTGGGGAAGGAGGTCCTGGTGTCCAGTCTGGTTTCCAGCTTATTACAGTCCACTCACCAGCTCTACAAACTCAACCTCTCACCCAACTTTGTATGTTACATCTCTCTTTGTAATGTCATGTGATACAGAACAAAAAGTTCTGAGTTCCACCCAGTGAGTATTTGTCTGTTAATGTTGATTTCTGTCTCCCTCCTCTGCCCCTTAGTGTATAATGCACCTTGAGGACCGCCTGCAGGAAATCTACTTCAAGAGCAAGATGCTTGCTGAGTATTTAAAGGGCCAGACACGAGTCCATGTGAAAGAACTGGGCATGGTCTTAGGGTGAGCATCAACCTTTATTCTCAACTCATAGATGTTCAACGGCTCTACCTCAGTTATGATTTCGTCACATTGCCACAACTAGAATGACAGTGGAGCTCATACCTCTGCCAATGCAGAAACAACAGATGAATAGTGTTTTCATTCTTTTCAATCATTCGGCTGCAGAACAAGTAGAAGCCCAGTTATCTGGAGCCTGAGCTGTGTTCGAAATAAAAAGTGTAGAAAAGTGTCCAGTTAAAACTTCATCAGCCTGGGAAATCTGCAAACGTGTCAGAAGTCACATCCTGGATCAATCATCCAGTGTCACCAATATTTTGGGTTGTAAACAAATGCCACAGAGTTTTGTGTTTTATAGCCGCGTCGAAATGATTTTGTCATTTTAATCTCACGTGAGTCTCACCCTGTCTGGATCTGTGCTCTTGTGTCTTCACAGAATCGAGTCCAGCGACCTTCCCCTGCTGGCTGCAGTGGCCAGCACCCACTCCCCCTATGTGGCTCAGATCCTTCTATGAGACCGTAAAGACACTGAAGTCCCTGAGCAGCCCGAGGAAACCGGTCTGACCCGGGCGGTGCCACTCTGGCCCCAACACACAGCTGTCCATGCTCCGCTGCTGACCCCCCCGACATGGTTTCCTTTCTCGTGTGCCTGGACTCGGTGGGTCTTGCCCTGCAGGTACAGTGCACATGTTAATGGACCACAGCCAGCGCCTCCCCTCACCACCCCTGCTGCTGAAGTTGGTGCAATGCTGATATTGTGCCACAGTGGGAGGCTGCAGCCCACAGCCGCACGGACGGAGCGTGGCTCTGCGGACGACCGAGGAATCCCTGAAATGACCTTCTCCTGTTGTTTGAATGTTTTAAAACGGGACTCACTTTACTTTTTTGGACGTAAAAGCCAAAGACTTGATTCATTTTCCCAGTTGAAGATGAAACTTTTAAGATACCTACAGAACATGAACAATGTATTTTTGTTTCTTGAAACTGTTTCTCTTTCTGTACAATCTTAAACCCGGTCGCACAATGTGACGGACTCCAAGTTTAAAGGTAACAGATGGACGTTTTTACACTTTGCTTTGAGGTAAATATCATTGAGAACATTATCAATCTCGCGCCAATTTTGTTATGTTTGTTGTTTATCTTCCTGTGTTTGTTTACAAGCCAAATTTCCCTGAGATATCGAAAACAAAATCTGACACACAGGATTTTTTTTTTTTGACAAATTACAATACACACCTGACTTTAACCCTTATGGTTTGTCACAGAGGTGCACACCGTGATTTTATTTTTTGTTCTACAAACTAATTCTGAAATGGCTAAAAGTGGCTTTGACATTCTTATCATAGGGACAGCACTACCTCAGATCTTCGTATGGGCTGTGGACGACCCACACACACTTACAGCTGCCCCATAGAAAACCATGAGGTGTAGTTTTTAAGATATTTTAATCAGAGGAATGTCGGTGTCAACTGTGTGCGGACTCTATGCTGTGTTCTTTCAAAAAGGGAAGGCTGTTTAATTCTTTAGGATGATCGTTACAAAACTTAAAGAGGAAAAAACATTTGATGCATCAGAATGTGATGACGGCGTTTTCCTTTCTACTGTGGAAAAGCTTAAAAAATGCATCATCTACTTATATTTTAAAACTAGATGCTGAAATATTTTCACACTTTTATAGCTTTGCCACATTTATACGATGTTTACGGCTTTGATGTTTTTCTGCGGCGAGAGGAGACGGAGAAGGAACACAGTAGGCCTTAGAGTGGATATGTATGTATCAGTTAACACTACTGGATTTTCAGTTTCTCTGACAGTTGTAAAACAAAGCAAAAGTTATAGTAGCACACTTTTATCTTTTTGTTTCTCTTTTGATTCTCCACGAACCCAGGGTGGGATTTGCTGAGATTGAATCGCTTTGCTAGTTTCCATTTTTTGATTCTCACCTAGGCACAAAGTGTGTCCTGCAGCGGGGCTAATGCAGCATAATTTCATTATTCTCAGTGTTTGCTGACGGTTGATATCATTGAAAATCAAAGTATATTTTCTTTGTTTCATTGCCGACAAAATAGTGCGAGTAAAACAATTATTTAACATGAAAAAGAGAGGAACTGCTGCGTTTCAGGCGATACCACAGACTGTATGTAAAGATGGACGACATGAACGTTCCCCAAACTGAAGCAGAAGCGTCCCCGTGTTGAGTGGCTACAGTTTAGGTCATACACTCTGCCTCCTCCATGTTAGTGGATAGTGATATAGATTTTCCTCAAAGATGTTTCTTGTCATTTTAGGTTCTTATCACACTGAAGTTTGACCAAGTAATTTAGTGAAATTTTTTTGATGCTATAAAAATGGGGTGAAACGTCATGATTGACAGCTGAGACTGACACACGATTGGTCGAGCGCGTGTATCTGTGGGATCTCTCTCCTCCGGCTTCATCCCCCAATCGCTACTGTGCAGACTCTGACCCCCTATACCCAAGATAGTTTCATTTCTTGACAGTGGGAGGAAGTGGAGACGCGTCGTCCATCTTTATTCACGGTCTATGGTCCACACTGCGCTTTACCACTTTACCACTGTGCTGAAAATGTACCTTCATGGAAAAGGAATTGCAGGCTGAGGGTAAAGTGGTGCAGTGTGTTTGAAGCTCCTTATTTTCTACCATTTACGTTGACAAATCCCCAATTTTGACAAATTGTTGAAAAAAGCAGGAATAACTTTGGCGGTGTGATGCTGAGAGTTGGAACCGCACTAGTTTTCTTTCTGTCCAGCCAAATCACACCCTGAATATAACCCAAGTCTTAACGGAGAAGTGGCGTGGACGCACCGCAGGCGTCGGGAGCGCTCCTTTTGCTGGTAAAATCTGATGTAAACACGCTTGTTACTGTATCGAAGATGCTCAGCTATATCGGCCTACGTTTTTGTACAACCCAGCCATGATGTTTAAAAAAAAAACAAAAAGGTTCGAATTTATATCTCGCTTTTCCCTCTTTGTACATGAATAAATTATTTAGTTGCTGTGGTATGTGTAACAGTTTGTGTAAACTGTACATACTGTTTATTTCCACGTCATTTGTACAGAATGTCTTTTAAGAATTGTATCCTCAAATTATTTTTTTCCCAATTTTATGGGAATGTTGTGCAATAAAGATGCCCGATGTTGAGAATTGAAGTGCAGTTGTTTTATGTCCCGGAATTCAAGCAAATGGGGAAAGTTTGATATTTGATGTGTAGGAAAATAAAATCATTTTCCCGAAACAGAAAACCAAAGATATCAAGACTTCTATTTAGATTCAAGCATTAATAACGACAGAAAAAACTCTGACTCCAATAGATATGAGCACATATTGTTGTTCAGAAGATATTCCAATAAAGGAACATTACATCCAAGCTTTCTTTTCAAACCCTGATTCAGTGGAGCAGCTCCAGGCTTGACTTTCCTCACATGTCAGATTAGCAGCTGTGGTTTCCTCTTTTCTTTCCCACAAACACTGAACAAACAAATCCCAACATTATGTAATTGAATGAGCTGCTTTGAGGTTCAGTCAGGAAACCTTATTTTCCTTGCCTCCAAAATGATTCATTCACACCTTGTTAATTTTATACGCAGAATAATTTGCCAACTATAATTTTCACGTTGCTATAAAACAGATTTTAAACAGACCTGAAAGTAGTTATAAAGGAGTGCACGATGAACAGAAGAATAATGGTTTGGGTTGGAGGTGATCTGACTTCTCACCATCTGGATCACACATTTCTCCTTTACCCACCTTTGAGTTTACACCACCCTGCGACTCCACCCGGCTCCACCTCCTGGCGGCAAGGATGGTGGAATGAATCGAGCGCACACACCTCAGTTACGCAATGGAGGAAGGAGTGTCCTGTCCAGGCTGCAGGCAAATCCACCGACTGATAAACATGAGCGTGTCCTGACCGGGGACTGCGTGGTCCTGACAGTGTGGACATCACTGAGACAGACACCAATGACAACAGCCAGGTTACAAGATCCAGCATGGAGATAAACAGCAGCTGTGTTTGTGTATCTTGTAATTTTACTGTGAAACTGAACAGGAGAAGGACAAGTCGACATGAAGACATGAGGACATGGAGACATGGAGACATGAAGGAGGATTTTCTACTAAAAACACGTGTCAACTTGTAAAAACATTAAAACTTTATGAATCCACATTGAGATCCGAGGGAGGACCTGTGCTGCGTTCAAGTACTCTTTTTAAAGCTCGTACACCAGAATTGAGGCTTTTTGGCTCAGTATTCTTCTTCTTCTTCTTATTTAAAATAAGAATACTAATACAAGAATAATAACCTATTTAATTCTTCTACAATTAGTATTATTTATTACTTAAAATAAGAAAAAAATTAAACAAACTACTAGTACTACTATTAATAATAAGAGTAATAATGGGCTGTATGGAAATGGAGAAAATGTAAAGAAATAAAATAGGTAAAATCAAAATCAAGATGATAATATAATAACTGAATAGTTGATGGGATATTTAGACAATTTAAAAAGATAAATACTACTTCTACTAATAATAATTATTATTATCATAATAGTGACCTTATCATTAGTCCAATTATTATTAGACTAATAATAATAATAACAATAATTCAAGAATAATGACTTATTTCAACTATTCATATTATTTATTTTTCCATTTTTCTTGTTAAATAAGAGTAATGATACAAATATTACAAGTAGTACTATTACAACCAATAACAACAGTTACTTAAAGTTGAACATCTGAGTGAAGTCAGTGAAAGAAGTTGAAAATTCTGATCTGCCAGTTTGTGCCCCTTCAGTTTATTTTCCAAAGGCTGCTGAGAGCTGATGGGAACTTGACCCTGAGTGATTCAGGGACTCTTTTTCAACACGTAAATAAGCTGTAGAAACTTTTCTTTAAAGTTGAATCAACTTCAACCACAAAGAAACTTCTCATGTTGAATTAACAAACATGTCTGTCTGTAAACACACAAATTACATTAACATAAAGTAGTGAGAAAATAAAACGTCTGAATGATACAACAAAGAGTCCAGAGATCAACAAACAAGACAATAACACTTTCAGGGATAAACAACAAACACTAATCAGTTCAATTCATTCTATTTCTCAAAAACACTCCAGCAGTGAAACATCTTCTCAAACAAATGTCTGGAGCAACAAGAAATAAAGAGACTGTTATGTTGGACTGTTGGAAGAGTCTGAGATCAGCTGTTTGGAGACAGACCTGCTTCTGGACCAGCTGCTGTGCGGCCATCTGTCCACAGGGAGGCGCCATCATGACTTCCACTCACTTCACACATCAGTTAAAAAGTGTTGAAAGGAAAGATTGGAGACTTTCTGCCTTTGATGTTATTTTAAAAATATTTATTATCCATTTAATACTCACTCCTATTTGTGGAATTCAATGGAATCAAATAAAACTAATTGATTATCAAAAATCATTGCTGACAATAGCATGTTAGAGTATATAACGTAGGATGAATATGAAAAGGAAGGTGCGCGAACTATCTATCTATCTATCTATCTGTCTGTCTATCTATCTATCTATCTATCTATCTATCTATCTATCTAACTATTTACCTATCTATCTATCTATCTATCTATCTATCTATCTATCTATCTATCTATCTATCTGTTTATTCTGTGATGATATCTAAATTTCATTTCAGTAGTACATAAAATAATCGGAGACTTTTCAAAGACTTGTTGAATCAACTTTATTTTGGTCACTTTAAAAGTCAGGGGATAAATGAGAAAGTAGAGAATGCAAAGTACAGAGAGTCAGGTGACTTTTAAAATACATGTCTAATGAATAACACGTTTAGATTTTGATAGATGTATGAGATACTGAGTCATTATTTTGAGAAAGTTTCTCATTAAAAGAACTTACAGGATTTAAACATGTTTATCACAGCGAAGGAATTAGTTTACATATTCAGTTTGAACCCTCTCAATATCCTCATGTGCGAATTTAAGATATATGTAAACCTCCACCATCCCTGAGTCACCAACTTTCTGAGTCTCATCTGCTCGAGCTTCTTTTTTTTAACCATGTCATCGTCACTCCCTGTGACGTCTGAAGAGCTGGTGTTTCCGGCGGTGTTTGAACGCAGCGCGCAGACAGATGTCGTCGCCTCTCAGCAGCAGGAGGAGCAGGAGGAGCAGGAGGAGAAATCTCAGCCCCTGGATGTGACTGACGGCTGCTCCCGACCTGGAAGTTTCCTCCCGAACCAACATGTGCTCCTCTGAACACCGGAGGCCTCCTGCTCTCAACTCCCCGTCACTCTGAGAAAGTTTCACGCCTCGCTCCTGCTCCTGGAGGAGAAGCGGCTCGCGCTCGCTCCGTGTTCCGGGACTACACTCCATCCATGCTCGGCTCGGTGAGGAGCGGATCCACCGGGATGTGAGGTTTTTTTTAAAATTCAGTTCAGCGAGGAGGAGAAGAAGCGAGCGAAGCGCCGGAAGAGAGAGCCAAAGTCCCCCGGAGGTGCGTTCGAGCCGAAGTTATGAAAATGACCGGAGCCACGGAAACTTCTTTCAAACTGGCTTTGAAGAAACCGCCCTCGCTGCGGAGCGCAGAGGTAAATAAAACGATCGCTCGTTAGCATCGAGCTGCTAACGTTAGCCGGGTTCTAACTGCTGCCTGAGCTCCTCTCAGCTGTCAGAGGAGACTGAAACTAATCAGATCAATGAAACGGGTCAGGAGGAGGAGGAGGAGGTAGAGCTCGTGTCTTCTGAGTGTAGCAGGGAGCTGTCTGAGCAGTGTGGACAAAGAGTCAGAGAAAGATCACACAGGACAAAATGTGTCTGAGGCTCAAGCTGTGGTGCACGGGCTGTTCTGGGTCCTGGTGAAGGTTCCAGGGGTCCACTTTAAAGGGATAGTTCACTGAAAAATGAAAATTCCCTCAGTATCTACTCACCACTATGCCCGGTGGAGCCGTGGGTGAAGTGTTTGAGTCCTTAAAACCTTTCTGGAGTCTCAGGGGTAAAACAGCGTCGCAGCCAAATCCAATATAGTTGAAGTAAATGGGACCACTAATTCAAAACGTTAAAAAACCCTAAAATTCCTCCACAATGCTCCTGTGGTGTCGTCCAAGTGTCCGTATGTCCCGACATTCAAATTCGAAACAGCGTCATTTACACGGAATTTTGAGCCTAATGTCCTCTACTGGAACTAGCGATGCTTGTGTGAGCGTCCCAACGTGAACGTGGTTCCAGAGGAAAGCCTAGTTTATGCTTCTGCGTCACGTCGACGCCGTAGCTACGCCGTAGCTACGGCGTCGACGCAGACCCCTACGCCGTAGCCTGACGTGCGCCTCCCAAAAATCCTAACTACGCGGACGTCGACGCGGACCGTAAGCGCTGTGATTGGTCCGCTCAGAACGTAAGTTCCGGCAGTTGCTTTTCCGGTCTTTCTTCCTCGTCGTAAAAAACACCTCCGCAAACGTTTTCTTTGTAGCTTGCGCTTCAACATTTGCAATATAAGCATTTGTTCTTCAATATTGATGAGCTCCAACAACAAAAACAGCTGCTCCACCTCGGTCACCATTGTTTACTGTTGTTTACTTTACGGAAGAAAAAGCGAGGATTCGGCTATAACCACACAAACACACCGCTACACCCCCTAGCGGCATGGCGGTGAATTGCAGAGCAACGCGTTCCCTCGACGCAGAACTTCGAATGCTCAACGACCTACGGCGTAGGTACGGCGTAGACGTGACGCAGAAGCATAAACTAGGCTGAAGATGTCAGAGGACACTTTTGAATAAGTGACGCCATTTTGAGTCAAATTTGAATGTCCGGGCTTATGGTCACTTCGATGACCTCACACGAGCAGTATGGAGGTTAATAATGAAAATAGGGCTGAGCGATATGGATAAAAATCGTATCTCTATAATTTCTTTCATATCAATCGATATGAATATATATCATGATAAAAAATCCAATCACTATTTCTGCCTCAGGTGTTAAAAAAGATTAGTGGTATTACCGTTTTTTTGTCCGAACAAGCTTTTGACAAAATTTGCACTGCAAACTTCTTGTCGAACTTTAAATAGACAAAACATTTCGCTCTGTGCCGTGGGCGCCAACCTTACCTGACGTGACTGAACTCTGTTCCAGCCACATGATTGGTTCGGCTTGGCGCTATACTCCTTACCGTTGGTTGTTCGCGTTGACTGTGAAAACATGGATGGAATGAGTTCTATCGATGTTGCATCGACCATGTCTTCAATTTCTATCGAGGAAAAGTTGTTTCGTGATCATTTTCTCAGTCACCCTATATTGAATGTACTGCATGTCCAAATCCGACACTGCACTTTCTTTAGCAATGCACATGCTAAGTGTGAAGCTGACATGATGAGTTCAGTTCCCGAGATATGCGTTTCACTTACAGACTTACACTTACTTACAGTTTTCTGGAATTAGTGCGCATGTTGTTAACGTAAAATAATGTAATTCTGTAAAATAAAGGTATTAATAATTTAAATGCAGATACAGTATGTCTATTAAAGACTCACGTCAGCGGATATTCATCAGCAAACCAACATATTGGTCGTGCACTAGTATGAAGTGAGGGGTTCAAGCCAGTGAATGACATGTTTTTGGGCCATGTCGTGGTTAAACTCGGGAAAACCCTGTGACTGCACTGCATTCTGGGCCTGAAAATACAGCCTTGGTAAACACAACATAACGTCACTGCTTCCCGTCACAGGGCTTACGGCTAAGCCCAGGAGATGGTTTGTGTAAACTTGCATTTGAACGGAGCCAGTTCAATTAAATCACTGCTGCTTTCATATCCCTCCTCTTCCTCCTCCTCCCCCCTCCACATGAAGCTGTGGAAACACAGCTGGCTTGTCACTGCTTCAGTTACACACTCTGCCCCCAAAAATAGCTCACACCATACTCCCTTCCCTGCTCAGCTGCTCGTTATAGTTTTTTTTTTGAGGTGCAAGCACTTTTCAAGGCACTATCGAGTACAAAAAAAAAGTTTAAAAAAACCCAAGCTGGGCTTCAGCTCTTCAGCATTGAATGATGCTTTTGAATGGACCTTTTTATGACTCTGATCCCCTGTTTGTTTGTGGGAGCATGGCAGGAGAAAGCCTCTTTCACACCTTCATAGAGGGCAGTTGTGCAGGCTTGGATAAACCATAAAAACTCTGTTTAATCCACAAATATATGGCACAGTCACAGCAGTGAAGCAGATCTGTGATTCTGTAATCAGTGGCATGATATTCTACACTTTGATTAGTGAATTTAGTGGAAACGTCTCTTAGGATTGTGTCCACTCCCTGTTTCCTCTTATTTCCAGTAGCATGAATGTAGCAGAGGTGAAGACGAACAAGGTGAAATGTTTCCATGCAGTTATTCATGATTCATGAACATCAGCCGTGATGGTCTCACTAGGCTCAAGGTTGCACGTGACTGGGCAGTCGCTCAATAAAATCAAATCTCGAACTGAGAAGAACGGCATAATATGGAAATTCGTCACAAGTAATCAAACACTGGAAACTAGACTAATATGAGACTGGAAGGATCTGCTTTTTTAAGGGCACTTTCGTACCTAGCTTATTTGGTCCGGACCTTCTGACTTTTCAGTTTAGTCCAAACAAAAATAAGAAGTTGGACCTCGGTGCAGACCAACGGACCAAAGCTTTGACTCTGACCGAAAGAGGTGGTCTTGGACTGGATCAAACATTTTTTTTATTTGCAAATACTTTATTGGGATAATTCGGCCTTTCGGACCAATTGCAGGCAACGATAAACAATAACAATAAAAGAAAAAGAAAAAAAGAAGATAGAGATAGATGATGATGATCCCGAAGGAAATTCAAGAAGTGGCTCTCATGATCGCTTGCTTCAACGACAACAATGTTCACTTACCACATTGATACTACAAAGACAAAATTAGCCAAGTGAGCATTTTCAGTCGCTGCATTGTGTTCTACCACATCCAGTTGTGGTCTTTAGATAATGATGCTTTTGTCAAACCGATACTTGGGGACACGGTGAAAAGGAGCCGGAATGAGTCAGGTCGGCACTGTACTGTGATTGGAACTGAAATTGAAAAAGGAATGGTTCCACATTTTGTGAAATGCATTTTATTCACTTTGCGGAGAGAGCCATAGCTGTTGAGATTGATGCTACTCTTCTATTGACCCATTAGTTTTGGTTTGTGTGCTTATAAAATGAGCAAGATATTTACATGAAGCATGAGATGATAGTGCTCAAATCTTTATTTGGGAAAACAATATTAATCCCTCTGATGGTTATATTATTATTTAGAGAAGCAGTCAATTGTTAAATTAAATTATTTTAATTGTTGAGGGGATAAAGTCTCCTTGTCCTCTAGAAAAATCCAATGGACATTTTGACATCATATAAATGCAGGCCTACTGAGAATACTGAAGTGCAATTCAGGTTTTGTTCAAATCAGGCGACTTGCTTTCTCACTCGTCCTTCATTGAGAGTATTTCTCAGTTGAAAAAGTCTGCTTTATTTCTCAAGGTGCATTTTCAGACGAGCTGTAGGTACGTCTGTCTCCTGTCCAGATGTTTGGCCTTGGTGGGTAATCTCACTCTCCCACCGCAGGGTTTATGCCCAGTCAACCGTTCCCAGTTTCTCTGGTTTTCCGTGTGGCTTCTCATTCCCTGCCTCACCTTTTCTCAGTGCCGTCCAGACGCTCCGGTGGTGACAGGCAACAAATCACGTAGGGTGATTTACGGCGGTTTTGTCGGCACCGCATGCATTTCTGACATTTATGGGAATACCAGCCATTGCAAAGCCGCAGGGAGAGAATGACAGGGTTAAGTGGTGACGTGTTGCTCTGTTAGTGAGTGGCTGAACTTCTGTGATGAGAACAGAGCAGGGGATGAAGGCCAGTGTGTGGTCGAAGCTGTGTTCTTGTCATGTATGCAAAGAACAGTCATTCAAAAGAGGCTGTGTGTGTGTTTCAGCAGAAGTAACCAAAGAGGGTGGTTTCCTGAATGTTGATGCTGTTCACCAGCTTACAGTGAAAGTATCATACTTTTTAAAAGTGAACCGTTTGCCAGTTGTCCTGGTTACCGGGTTCATTGGTTCCATTTGCACAGTCAGCACAGAAGGTGTGCGAGTTTGTGGATTTCTTCCCTGCATAGCCCTTTGGTCCACATTCATTCATTAATATGACCCATTGTCAACGTATCTCTATTTTATCATCATTTCTCTATATCTACATTCACGTTATGTTACAGTCAAAGACTCGTGCATGATCAATTGAAAGACTAAACCTAGGAAGATGTCAACTTCATTTAGAGGTCGACCGATTAATCGCTTGGCCAAGAGAACTCGGTATAGACGTTTATGTTTGACAATATGTAAACTATTGTTTTACATTATGAGCAATGCAGAAATGATGTGCAGTCATTTTTACATTTAACATAAAAAAGTAAGTTTATATTTTTAATTCAAGTTCTAAATATTTGGTTATATTAGAAGTTTCTTTTCATTTGTCTTAATCCCCATCAACAGCCGCCCACAACATTCCACATCAGTCGGGCTCAAATATACATATTTTCTCTCTATGGAGGCCGCCATGTTTTTTACAGTAGTCTAGACTGGACAAACTAAACACCCTTTGAGTTTTCATATGAATTGAAGGCTTCTACGGGTCATTTTCATGTTTGGAAGGGGAGGGTAAGTCGAGGGCTATTCAGCTGCAACATGCAAATTCAACACTGAATTCTACACACTGAATGTTTAAGTGACATAATTGTGTAATTCTTGAGAATGAAAAGATGACAGCCTTAGTTTGACTTTGTTGTACTTCGAGTAAAATTTTGTTGACATTAGCTTGACACAGACACAAATATATATATATATATATATATATATATATATATATATATGTATAGATATTGAAATGATGTCATACATATTTTTCCATATCGGCCCTCCCTTATTTGGGAACAGAGTAAATGCAATTTGCATATTGTTTGATTCCTGTAACAGAAACCATGCCACATATTGAGTACACGTGACTTCATGGAGAGCTTTTCCTTTGCGCGGTATGGAGCTGTTGTAACATAGAATGAATGCAAAGAAATGCTGCTGCGTTATCAAGTTGAAGACCCTACACACACTGCATTAGTTTGTTCCATATTCAAATTCTTTCCATTCTGACCTTCTTCTGAGCAAACATGTGAGTTCACACACAGCCAAGAAAACCAGTTAGACACTAGTATTGTCTTGACAGAGGCCCGAGGGCTCATCTTCAAAGTGTGTAGGAATATAGCAGACTATCTTATTTAAAGGAGACACATGAATACATTGATCAGACTACAAAATGAGTCGTGAGTGTGTGCAAAACAACTCAATAACGCACGCCAAACTTGGTGTTATTACAACATGGGAGGATATCCCCATATGCTAATAAAAGAGAAAATCCAACGCATATATTGATCAGAAAATTATGACTGACTGTATGACATCCTAAGATAAGTGACGTCGTGAAGAACTTACAAAGTGTACATAGTAAAAAAAACAAAACTCCAGCTTAAACCAAAAAATAATTGATGTTCATATGGTCATCATCGTGACATCACTATGAAGTTGGTTGCCTATACTAAAAATGCATTTCTGTACAAATGAAGTGGGTCTAAACCTCAGTTTTGGTTTAGCTGTCTTTCCTCTCAGTGTCTCACCTTGCTCTAGGACCTGTGGCTTGGGCAGCTCTTGATGTGAAACTGACACAGTGACACTTCCTGTCAAGGGGATAGACTTTCAACCACATTACACAGCTGATAACAGACTTGTGAGACAAACATCAGAGCAGCGTGGGGGGTGAAATGCAAGAGGGCCGGTCGGGAGTGGGACATTTTGAAAGCGGGTTCATTTATTAGCGAATAAGAGCTGTTTTAAAAGAGGTGATAGGAGACAGATACGGGCTTGCAGCCTAAGAAAGAGAGCAGTTGCGACACAGGAAGCACGAGAGAGATACGCTCTGGCTAAAGCCAAATCGAGGAAATGACAGGGAGGGAAAGAGATGTGGGAATGTGTTTGAGAAGGATATAGTGGCAGGTATTCAAAAGAGATGGCTGAGAAAGAGGTGAGAAGAAGAATATATATGGATGCTTAACCTGAGAAAACTGGAGAGGGATAGCAACACAGAATAAGAAGCTGGGCCAGGAGGATGAGATGAGAGCACGGCAGAGGCAGTTTAACTTCAAATCAAACTTGAGAGAGTTGACAGAAGGCAGAAGTAATAGAGAGGGGGAGTGAGGTGAAAGCGAGAGTTTGAGCGAAAGTTGGAAAACTACACAAGCTGGGTCTCATTTCATGTCATAGAGCACCTGTGTGTTTTTATTACTATACAGAGGAGGAAAATAATTAAAAACAGACCATAACTCACCATGTCCATAAAA
The DNA here is from genome assembly GCF_024713975.1 of Paralichthys olivaceus. Taxonomy (NCBI): domain Eukaryota; kingdom Metazoa; phylum Chordata; class Actinopteri; order Pleuronectiformes; family Paralichthyidae; genus Paralichthys; species Paralichthys olivaceus. Next base: position 10,284,936 of record NC_091107.1, on the reverse strand, counting down.
AGAGGGGAAACACATATTTGTTTCCTACAGACAGAAAGTTATCGTTAATCTGAACCCTTGTCCCATTTGTCAAAAGTAATGTAGACAAGGTTGAGTGAGCATTGTGTGGTGGAGCGTGTGACTGAGTGCAGTTTGTATATTTGTTTGTGGTTGTTGATGCTCGTTCAAAAAATGTTCAAAAAACGTTCTGAAAGGGTCAAGCATGACTGATACAGAGAAGGTGTTCAAACTGAAAACAGAAGAGTAGACGATTAAATATGACCCAGGAATTCAACGTTTTAATAACACTTCCATGAATTGTACAGCTTGTCAAACACAGACTGATTTAGCGTTACACTGCTACAAGATTTGTACACATTCCTCCCTTTTCCACCTGGGACCTACAGTACATTACCCACAATGCAACTCAGGAGCAGGATACAGAGGTCCCACGCTCAGATTTTCGGACTAAATTTAACAGACTTCATGCAGCTCCCTCTGAAAGCACAAGAGGTTTACACACCTATTTTTCACAGTAGTGCCCAAAACCTGCAAACAGACTGATTTTTAAAGTTGGTGGAGTTACTTTTTTTAAAATGCTGCGAGGCCTGATTTTATAACTCTGGAAACATCACAGCAACAGTCTTTTCGCTGGTTTTGTTTTCATGAATTGTAAAGAATGGCATTCTTATGCTCTTCTTGTTTGAAACTAACATGCCAGAAATGTGTGCTTGCTTCTATTCGATTGACAGAGTCAGCGTGTTGATGAAAGTTGAGCCAGGCCCAACTTTTGCCAGCAGATCCCTGTGCAGCAGGATGTGCATTGTACTGAACCAGTGTGAAATGAGTGAGGAGGGTGCGAGTTTTCATTCAGTGCTGATGTCGCTTTGAAAACAGGCTTTTTCAAGTTCGGGTTGAGGATGCTGTGGATTGGATGTTTACCTGATTCAAGCTCAGCTTCACGTCACATCATTACGTTTCTCAAAAACCTGAACTGTTCATGACTGAAAAAGCATCATTCAAAGTAACAAAGTATAGTTTTAATAGTATTTTAATGCTCAAAAACGTAAGTAACTCTGTTTCATCAGTACTTTAAATTTCACACACTTTTTAAAATTTTTAAAAATGATATCTGTCTTTTGTGTCCGATGCTATAAAAATGGGGTTGAACGTCATGATTGACAGCTGAGAGCTAGTCGAGCGTTTATGTTGGTGGAACCTCGATACCACACCTCCAAAAGGTTAGTTTGTCATTTTCAGTCACCTTGGATTTCCAACATACTTATACTCATACAGATTGTGATCAAAAGCAGATGATACTGTATCTACACACATCCTCACACTGAGGAGAGAGTTTTTCCTTTTTCCAGTCCAGTCTTAATAACTCCAACATGACGTATATGCATCACAACCACACACACATCTAGTACACACACTCCCATAAACGCACGCACACATGCCAGCACCAACATCAACACACATGAATGTGCCAACAGAGTGCAGGGTTGTGAGAGAGGGGCTGAAATTTAAAGGATACAGAGGAGCTTGTGTGTGAATCAGACACTGTGGAGGACAGTGTGTTTGTGTGTTTGTTTGTGTTTGAATGGGTGAATAAATGCACCCTTCCCCTGACCCAGGCCAGTGAAAGCTCTCCTTGTGGGGCCAATAAAGGCTTCTCCTAACTCAAGTGAAGGGCCCGTGGACTGGCGCACAGACGATAAAAAACGGCAGTGACTCATGTTCTAGTGAGCAGGCTCTCTGTCGTCTCCGCTCTATGGTTTGTGGTTGTTGGTTTCAGAGATCTGTGACACCAGTTTCCCAGTTGTGTGTATTTCAGATGCCTGGCGAAGCCTGAGAAACAGCACAAGAGAAATGTGACACTATTTTAAAAACATGCTTCAACCTACTGGAAATAACAGTTTGCCATTTGAAACAGTGAAGGCCGTCAACATGTTACCCTCCTCTCCTGCCCAGTGACACCCTAAACCCATGTTTGCAATCGAGCTGATGTTTTTAAGTCTCATAGTTTGGCAGGATGGCATAGATTTAATGATTATCTAATAATGAGAAACTCATGGAGGCATGGCAATAATGTGAATGCCTCAGATGGAAAAGAGTTTCTGCAGTTTGTGGTCAGATTAATGCTTGTGTAGAACAACAGGATATTTTGGGGATTTAATTTAGTTTTTCACAATTGAACCTGTTAAAATGGTCCATTAACTGATTTGTTTTTTGGCTTCTAAAAGCATTGCTCTGTGAATGGCTGGTGATCCACCAACAGGCCAACTACACAAAATTAATCCCAGATATTTTAGTTTTATCACACTGATGTATTTTCAAGTGTTCATTACCTCTGCCAACGTTATCTGCATGTCTCTGTTTGTCTGTTAGTTAGCAGGATTATGCAAAAACTTCAGAACGGATTACCACAGAACTTGGTGGAAGGATGTTACGAACCAAAGAGGAACCCATTGAATTTGGTTGATTGTTGAATTCTCAGAGAATAATTCATGAAGCTTGATATTTAAGGGACTGATATTTATTAATGTGTGCAGATCCACAGGATTAACTCAACTAAACGCCACTTTAGTTTTTTGGGATAAGTTTGTTGTTTTGGAATTAAATGATATAAAAACAGGGTGAGACATCATGATTGACACCTGAAGAGGATGCTGCTGTTGATGCAGCTGGTTGGGTGGTGTGGACTTTGATAACCTGATCACCACTGCACAGACTCTGACTCCAAACGACATCCTGTATCATTTCATCTTTATGCGAGGGAGGAAGTGGAGGCGTGTTGGCCATCTTCATATACCATCATTGGGTAAACATTATACCTGCTAAGCATAAGCATGTGAGCATTTTCATTCAGTGCCTCCATAATGGCTGCAGGCCAGGTAAGTCTTAAGCCTAGTTTATGCTTCTGCGTCACGTCGACGGCGTAGGTACGGCGTCGACGTGATGCAGTCGTTGAGCATTCGAAGTTCTGCGTCGAGGGAACGCGTTGCTCTGCAATTCACCGCCATGCCGCTAGGGGGTGTAGCTGTGTGTTTGTGTGGTTATACCGAATCTTCGCTTTTTCTTCCGTAAAGTAAACAACAGTAAACAATGGCGACCGAGGTGCATCAGCTGTATTTGTTGTTGGAGCTCATCAATATTGAAGAACAAATGCTTATATTGCAAATGTTGAAGCGCAGGCGACAGAGAAGACGTTTGCGGAGGTGTTTTTTACGACGAGGAAGAAAGACCGGAAAAGCAACTGCCGGAACTTACGTTCTGAGCGGACCAATCACAGCGCTTGCGGTCTGCGTCGACGCAACGCGTAGTTAGGATTTTTTGGAGGCGCGCGTCAGGCTACGGCGTAGGGGTCCGCGTCGACGGCGTAGGTACGGCGTCGACGCGACGCAGAAGCATAAACTAGGCTTTAGCCTCTGTTTTGACAAAAAAAAGCAACATAACCTTGGGCTCTGGAAACTTTTTTTCTTAGCACTTATAACCCAGTTGTGTGGGAAACCAGTTCAGACTCATCAATCATGAAATCTACCATTAGTTGTAGCTCCACCAACTCTGAGTCAGTTGTGTTTACTCAGTTAATCCTTTACTTTAGCTGTAGCTTGTTAAACTGCTTTAATCCTGCTGTAGCCCTCACAGTTAAAATAACACACGTTCAATGTTCAGCTTGTTAGTGAAAGGGCACCATATGAAATACCAAGTATCTAATAGCTTGGCTTTTTAAAACCTGTTTGTCCCTCATTCACACAGTGGACCACAACAACAGCCAGGCTTTGTCTCACTGGGTATTGTTTGAATGTAAACACGTCAGCTTTTTCCTGTGGGTACGGCCAACCTCAAAGCCCAGAAGCCCCAGGGTTCCCAGGGTGCACGCATGTTTACCTACGCATAGATGTGCTACTGTGTGCGTGTGTGTTTGCGTGCGGCTACATTCCACACTGGGCAGCTGGTGAACAGGCAGATATCGTCAGCTGATACCTGTCCTGTTTGTTGGGAACGCAGAGTGATGCTACAGGTGGGCTCACCTTGCATGTTTTCGTCAGTCAAAGACGGTGTTACCTTGACCTTTTGATCATCACTTTTATTTACTGACACACGTCTAAGGCGTCTGGTTGGTGCATTTCTATAGATGAACAGCATTAAGCAGGGAAAACGCCAGCGGTGTAGATCTCTGACAGCGTTCCAATGACCATGAAGCTATCACGTGCTAGAGCAGGAAGTAACTGAAACACATCTAATAATTACATCCATTATATTTTCATCTTTTTGATTATCAAATGTCCTGAAATCGTTTCTATTCCAGAGGGCACCAGAAATCCTATAGTCTTGTTTACGTGGGTCTCTGTCTCTCTGAGCAAAAGTAGGCCAAGAAGCAGCCTGTGTAAGAACCTGTATCCACCGTGCTCTCATTAAAGCACTTTTATGAGCTTGCAAAACTGGTCTGGAATGTGTGTGTGAGAAAAGGAAAGCAGCAGCTGCTTCCAGCTGTGTGTCTGTTTGTTAGAGCGCGCTGTAATGATTGTGTTCAAAGCACCTTCATGTCAAGATCTGAATGTTTGTAATGTAACAGTTTGTGGCCTGATGATTGATGGTTTTACTCAAAAAAAGCACATTAGCGGCTATATTTTGTATGAAGTATGAGTTACGACAGAGTCTTTTACCATCCCCAAATTTCTGCTTTGTCTCTAATTGCCAGAAGAATTCTATTATGAGATATTTGTCTCTCAATTTCACTTCCGTCGTTTATTAGAAACATCATCACTCCCTGGCTGTGAATTCTATATATCTTTCTAATGTATTCACACGTGGGCTCACTTCGACATTTTATTGGGGTGCTGTCAGAGAGAGTGTCGGAAAAAGCCCCTCCAGAAAATTTCAGGAAAAATATCTTAACTTCAGTGCATTTCTGAAAGCAGCCCTTTAGACAATGGTTAGGTTTATGGTATGTCAGACGTTTTCTTCAGGTCTCTTGCACGAATGCTGCCTTCGGCTGAATCCAAATGTCTTTGACTTCACCGAACTCACAGACTTGCATACTTGATGGACGCACTTAAGATGAAAAGTAGTTGTTTCAGTGTTACACATGTGGCTTCTTGCCCTGGCATTTTTTTTGTCCTTCAGGATTTGAATACTTTTCTTTGTTGCCACAGTAATAAAACATGTTCCCTGTGTGGCAAGGGCTCAGTACAGCACAGGCAGTATGTAGGTTTCAAACATCGTAGGCTGTAAATCCCTCAGAGACCGGCCTGTAGTCAACAGCAGCAGCAGCATTCCTTACGGTAGCCAAGCAGTGCTGATACACGAGGGAAATGAACCGTTCTTATTTTAAACTTCGAGCTGCCTCTTTGTTTTGCCTGTAAAAAAAACGACAACAAAAAAACAGAAGCACTGCAAGGTTCCTGCTGGAGTTCTCTCCAAGGGTCTGAGCTGTTGACATTGACTTATGTGGGTTGCAGAGATGAGTCAGGACTTTGAAGACCAAAGTTTAACACTGCTCCTGTGTCTGTCTCCGTGACTGTTGTGCATCGTTTTCACTCTCTCTCTCTCTCTCTCTCTCTGTGTGTGTGTGTGTGTGTGTGTGTGTGTACAGTCATCTTTGTGAGGACAAGTTTTAGCCTTAGACCTACGGAGTGAGGACATTTTTGTCAAAGTGAGGACATTTTGGCCAGTCCTCACTTTGTGACCCCCCTTTAATGGACTGTTTGGGGGTCAAGACTTGGTTTTAGGGTTAGAATTAGGTTTGGTTTAGGGTTAGGCATTTAGTTTGGATGGTTAGGGTAAGGTGCTGGGGAATGCAGTGATGAGTGTGCTCACTAAGATAGCTGTACAAAGGTGTGTGTCTGTGTGTGTGTGTGTGTGTGTGTGTCTATGTGATGTAAAGTGGTGGTACACTCTAATACAATATGATGTGATTTAGACTAATTCACATCGAACAATCAAAACTGATTTAGCTCTTTAAGCAGCTGTTTCCTGATTCCTTCCATTTCAGTAAGGAAGATGTGTCGGACAGTTCTGAGTCATCGATCATTCGGATTTTCTTTATAAGCAGTCTCGAGACATAAGGAGCACCTGTCCAAATATTGCTTGACCAGTCAATGTGACGAAAACTACTTTTAAATGGATTGAGTCTTCTTGTTTCTGAAGGTTTTTTTAAGTGCTGCTTTTCACGTTTTTCATGGAATAAGAACTTCTAGCTTTTTGTATTTACTGTATTATTTAAGTTCTTTAGCCCGGGACTATATAATGTATTCTCGACAAGAGATTCTGGCTCAGTTACTGTTTTTCTTGTATGTGGCTGCACATCATTAGCAGCCACGACCCGTTTCTGACCTTGATCCATCGTAAAAGAACAACTCTCCTCAGGTCTCACACACTACACCTTTGTGGAGCCCAAGAAAACTTGTGTGCATACGCCCACAAAAAGCTTTTTCGAGCAGCTCAATTTAATTTAGACAAATTCAACATGTCATTTGTTTGGATTAATTTGAACAAAAGGTACATAGAGTAAAAGCATTAGCTTAGTTTACTGATAGGTCATTAGGACATGCAAAAGGTCTAGCTGAATGTGACCATTACCTCAGAAAGACTGTTATACATATTCACTTTACATGAACTGTACTTGGTACTGGTCAGTAAAGGACAAATATAAAAACCTTTTTCTCACGTTGCAAATAAAAAGTGACAGCTAATTGTAAATTTACATATTAGGATTTAGTGACCTGGGTAAACGATTGACTAGGACAGCAGCTAATCATTATTTTCATTATCAATTAATATACTGATTATTTAAGTTCCAAGCATAATAGATGTGTTTATATGTCTTGTTTTGTTGTTTTTACCGACAGTCACAAACTAAAAAGATATTCAATTTACCATGATAAAAATCTCATCTTTTGTTATTATTTCTATATATTCTAACTGTGATTGTTGCTAATTTAGTTATAAATACTCCATTCAATGTCATAGAGAAATAAGATTTAAAGCCAGGGTTTTGAAGTCAAGTAGGGCATTATAGCAAAGGGAGCTCTGTGGTTGATCTTTGGTTAATCTGTGGTTGTACGTTCCAAGTCTGCCAGTTTTTTTTTTACATTCCACAAATGATATCTGGTTCATCAAACACACAAAAGTATTAGTCTTTATGAATTCATCTGTCACAAGTGGATCAGAGAAGGATAACTGCGGACCCTAACTAGCTGAGATTTTGACAGCGAGTATCAACTGTCTCGTCATGTCCATTTGAAGCTGGGCGGCTGCCAGCTGCCGCTATTGAGTGCGATTGAGTCTGGAGCGCTGACAGAAGCAGTGCTGTGGGAGGCCCCTTTGGCAGATCCCACTGTGGAAACACTGAGTCACTATCCACATCACAACACAAGCCGGGCTGTTGACTGTCATCCGCCCTTCGCTTCCCATTCAGCCCACTTTCCCAACACCTCCACACTTTCTTAACAAAACCTGGGGGCTTGTGTTGTAGGAGCATGTTACATTTTAAACAGTGATTCAATGTTTTCCTTACTGTGGGTAATGAGAAAGTTGATTGTAAATCATGAGCATATTTAGTCTGATATTATGGAAGTTGGATCATTTATTTAGTACAAACAATCCAAAACAATTACTGGTATTGTTTGAGCACCTTTATGAAAGCAAGCCGCTATGATTTCTTCTTGAGTACATTAGACTGATATTTTGCCTTTGAATATTATCTTTTTCTTGATTGACTCAATTATACTCCTTCTTTCTCTACCCATGCCTCACACGTAGCTTACCTACTATTCTGATATTCAGAATAATTCTATTGCAGGTGGAACCAACTTTGAGTCATGGAAATACAACGTTTACTGTAAGGTCCTGTACTGACAACATTCTTGTCTCAGAGACTGATGCCAAGCCAACTCAATTTCCCTTTGTCAGACACAGTAGAAGAATGAAGTTGGACTGGAAATTATAAAAATAATTTCCACTAAGTCATCACCGTGCTTTTTCACACTGTCAGAGATCTACAATTTCAAGTGCATTGAATTTCTCGGGAAAATGCTGTAGCAGTTTTTCTAAAACACTCTACTAAAACCTTTATTTCAGAAGACAAAAATAAACAGAGGATTTGAGAGCTTTAAACTTTTGGCTTTTATTGTTAATCATCACCTTTGCCTTGTTGAATGGATATGGCTGGAAATAAGCACAATTTCACTTAATTTGTTTTATTGTTTATTGATTTTGAATTTGTGAATGAACACTTAGGGCAAAGGCAGTGGTTTACAATAAAAGCCAAAGGTTTACGATCTCACATGCTTTTTTAAATGTCATGTTTCTATCTTCTTCAGAGGTGACAAAGATTAAAATTTTTGTTGCTTGTCGAAATCCTCCTCCTCCAACGCGTGAGCCTTGGCTTTTGGGTCAGCAGGCACATTGTGTCTCAATCTTCTTTGCTGTTGTCTTGGTTGTTTGCATCAATGCATCTTATGTATGATTGTCTGAAAGGATTTTGCCTGCAAAGTCCACAAAAATAGACATTTCCCATACTGCATTTCACCTCCACATTATGGATTTCAGTGAATCACAAAGCATTTCATCTGTCGCGTGTCTGAAAAACAAAGGCATTACATGAAATGCTCATACAAATGGTAGATAAATGCATGTGCTGATGATGGTATCTGCAAGTCTGTGCAGTAGCCAATCCTCCATTAAATGCTCCTGTAGCCTGTATGGAATTCAGCAGGATGCCCCTGCAGGCCAGCGTTGTGATTGAGCAACATACACTTAAACATGAAATAGTGCTGTGAGTAATGTGGAGTGTGGATGTAGTTCCCTGAGGCGTAAGTGGTTTAGTTTCCAAAGAGGTATGAGTAGTACCAGTTGAGCAGGTAATGATAAAATTCATGCAAACTCTGTCATGTTGGTTCAAGCAACAGGCAAAAGCAGAGGAAATATAGTCATTTTGATTATCCACTATTTTGACTCACAATCTTTTAAGCAATCCCTTGTTTGAGGAGTCACATATTTTACTCAACTGCTGACATACTCATTTTATGAATCACTCATTAATTCATCAGGCGATCAGGGGGATGGAGCCACGGTAGCGAGGTTCAATTGATACCCACTCTCAACCAATCATGAGTCAGCTGTTAATCATGACATTTGACCCTGTTTTTATAGCATTAAATGACCAAATAAAAGCAAAATGTATTGGGTAGGGCTGTAACGATTCTTGAACCAAAACCCAAATCGCCGCCCAGACGTCATGGTTTCGGTTCACGATACGCGAAGATGGAACCGCGACACATCCCCCTGCCCACACGCTGCCACAGCAGCAAGGTGCAGCCTGTGCTTATGAGTCCAATCACACATCCAATCACAACCCAGCGTAATTGGATCACATCTTTGCTCTAGTCTAGTTATTCATTTACTTATTTACTTTATTTGAAGTGATGTTTTCAGTAGACTACTCTTTCCCTCACTCCCTTCCTCACAAATTTGTTCACTTCACTTCTTTTTCGTCAACAATCTCACTTGACTTTCTTTCACTTGCACAAAGTACTCACTCACGTCACTCTCTGGGTGACTTGTTTGCTTGTTCGGTCAACTCCTCTGCTGACAAGTCTGTGAAGAACGCACAGTGCTCACCTCTGGTATGCTGGGAATGTGACAGCTGGATTCCCTGAACTTCCTGTTGGCCTCGCCAACTCTATTGTATGAAACAATGAATGAAGAATCCAAACATGGTGACCTACTCATGCCGGAGAAAAGCACTAACTGGAACGTTTCACCCACTTAAATTATACTGTATTCTCATATGGCTCGTGTCTTTTATATTTTATAGATCCCAATGGATCAAACTGAGATGATTTTAAGAGAGCATTGTTTTACCTTTAACAGTCATGTACTGTATTTAGAAAGTAGTTGGTGAAATGTGTGTTGGGGTCTTTTAAGAAGTGTGTTGAGTGGAGAACGTGTTGCTGAAAGGGAAGAGGTCACAAGTTGAATAGTTGCCCTCAAGAAAAATTGAGATGAGTTTATTGAAAAACCTGCTTATCTTATTTTGGAGCTTTGCAGACACATAAGCTGCTCTGCTAAAGCTACACTTTTGGTCATGGGAATTTCTTTTACTTTATGTGTTTGTACATATGGCCGGATTCAGTGGCCTATAGCTCTCAATATATATACACTCTGCCCTCACTGTGTGTGTGGAGGTGCAAAAAGAAGACAGCATATGGCCTTGAGGGGTTTTTATGAAGCAGTTGTATATGCGTGAAAACAGTGGAAAACAAATTATGTGATATAGTTTCTTTACATTCATAATAGTTACATGCCATGCTGCATCCTTCCAAGTTTCATGTTAATCACTTCAGCAGTTTTTGTGTCATACTAACAGACAAACTAACAAACAGCAACAAAAACATAAAGTCCTTTGTAGATGTAATCATTTTATAAATTGAAAAGAGGAATGGCTAAATTCTCTTTTTCCTGCTTTTCAAATGTGTATCTTTTCAGATTTGCTGGATTGTAAACAAAAAATCTAGTTCTGGACTGTAGTTCTTTAAAGGGGTTAATGTAGGCTTTGGGAATTTGTGGCAGGTTAATGCACTATGAGGATAATTGTCATTTGTAGCTGTCACAAGCAAATAGAATCTGCAATTAAACAACAGCTGAATAACAAATTATCATTCCATTATAATGTTGTATTAGCAAAACATTAGCATCAGTTTGAAATGAGTATGCTTTTCTTGGCTGAGGTTTTGTCTGTCAGGTTGTATGACTGTAACCACTGCTATTATCTCCACCACTGTTGGTCTACTCTTAGACACAGTCAACAATACTTATATCAGATCATATCACAGCCATTCATTCCATTCTTATCAGGCGGTTGTGCAGTTTGAACCATGACGGACACATTTATGTAAGACCAGCATTTCCACAGGGCACTGAGGAATAACAGCCACGTCATTCTCCTACAACACTCAGTTTTCAAAGTCCTGTGAATAATGAATTTATTTATAAGTAGACTTGTAAACTGAGCAAATGTCTCTCCTTATATGCTTCAAAGCCCTCACATGATTGTTAAATAACAGCAATCAAACCACTTTGCCTCATCTTTTTCATCATTTTCAGCGGTTGCTGTCCTGTCAGTGACGTCAACAAGAAGGTTATTGGTGTCGAAGGCTGGTTCAGCCAGGGCCTTTCTGTGTGGAATTTGTACGTTCTCACCGTGTCTACATGGGTTTTCTACGGGTATTCCGCCTTCCACAGTCCAAAGAGATGCAGATTGGGGTTATGTTAATTGAATGTGAGTGGGAATGGTTGTTGATCTTCGCTTCATGAGCGAAGGTTGACACAACACCAGTGAGCAGACCAGCACTGTTAAGTAGGCATGTCAGACATACAGATGGAGACAGATTGATGTCCCGGCAGGGAAACAACTTGCACTCACACACGTCCTTTGAGACGATTAAAGTGACGTTAGGCTTAAGTGATGTCAGTGAGCGCAGGATGTGCCCTGTACAAAAAATGTGATGACGATGCATGGTGATATCTGATGCCGTAATGGGTGTTAGTGCTTGTTTGTTTTTTCTCTGGGAAAAATACATTCTAGTTTTGCATCCAGGCATGCTTTCTCAAAAAATGCTGTTATACCTATTTTCACTTTCTCATTAAAAGGTAAACATTGGTTCCATTGACTTTTTTTTTTTACAACCTACCAGAACCAAATCTTTAAACATATTTCTGAAATGTCCATTAAAGTCAGAGACTTAAAATGACAATCTGCAGTCTGTGATCTGAGTCCCATAGTCTTCTGTGTAGTCAGTCCACTGTTAACTGGAAATTACTTTGAGTTATGTCCACACAGATAAGAAACCATTTGCTAGCAGGGATTGTGTGTGTGTGTGTGTGTGTGTGTGTGTGTGTGTGTGTGTGTGTGTGTGTGTGTGTGTGTGTGTGTGTGTGTGTGTGTGTGTGTGTGTGTGTGTGTGTGTGTGTGTGTGTAAGGAGGTGTGACTCTGGTACTTGAGTGATAATATGGCGCGTTTGCTTCCGCTGTAGTTATTCAGCGTGTCACTGTGTGTTTTTTGTCCATGCAAATGTATGAAAAAACGAATGTGCATCTTAGCCAATGATCTCATAGTCTTGTAATAAGTTGTTGTGATTGTCAGGGGGAAACAACCAGAAGAAACGGACTTGGATATGGATGTTCATCTCAGTCTGAAGTCTAAGTTTGCTCTGATTACCTATTCATGTAGCTTTTGTTCTTAAATATTCATTTTTATACCTTTTAAATTCTACTATGTGCACTTTATCACTCCTTCCTGCTGCTATGAAAGTTATTTTAGTTTAGAATTTTGATTTTTCTGGACTCCGGTTTAACTTCTCACAAGCTGCACTAAATCCCTCATCAGCCTCTGTGAACAGCCCCCCCCCCCCCACAACATAAATGGTGGCTTTTACGTCCCACTCGCCATTTACAGGAAAGCTTTTAAGGGTTATTGATGTTTTTTCATTTAGCCAAGAATAATGAAGCATACATATGACTGTGATTTCTTCAGTGCTAGTAGTGGTTACATTTCGCTGATGTTTGCACTGCTCACTACCAAAGAAACCATGCAGTCCAGGGTCACCTGGTTCGTACATGCCTCGGGGGGCATCAGAAACATCTGAGAATCACATGAATAAAACTTAATTCATTCTTTCATTCCTACAGTTTAACTGAAGCTAACAAGCTCCTTTTTAAGATGCTTCTTACTTTTTGTCTTTTTCGTCTTGTACCGTCTGGTGTGCACACTCCTGAGTAGTTTGAAAGCAGAGTGCTATGCTGGGTGGCTGTTTTTGATTTATGATACTGCAGCAGGAGTGTGAGAATCGGAGCAGAGCTGCCTGTCTGAACATATTGGTGAAAGAGATCAGCTATCTGTTCCATATCTTGGCCATCTCCACCGCCTGTGGCTTTAAGGCCACGGCCAAGTGGGGGCATGTATCAGCTACTTTAATTTAAGCCCTGCAGAGAAGCAGAGCTGTCGTGTTCGTTTACATGCTTCTTCATGTTTGTGTTTGCACATTTCTGTTTGTGTGCCTGCCTGAACTCGGCAGCCCACCCTCAGACTTTATCTGTCAGCTGAGTTCTGTCTGGCAGGAACCTGCAGCACCCGAATTCAGCTTGGCACTGTGTGTTCATTCTCTAACCTCAGCTACTTTGGATAGACGTAAACTCTCTCTTGCTGCTGTGTCCCCCCCCCACTCGCAGAGGCCAGCAGAGACTGAGAGAGGTAATGAGGGAGAAGTTAGGGAGGCTGAGGCATGAAAGACAAATGAGTTTAAAACCGCAGGTGATGAAAAGCTCTGTAGTGTTGAACTCTCAGAAGTTACAGCTGGAATAATTAAAATGAACCATGGCATAATGTGAACAGCTCAGTAAATGAGAGCTTGTAACAAAGGTGCAGACTGCTCTGGGGAAATGATGAATGAGTTCAAAATGAGGCAGTAATGAGAGGGAGCAGGAGGGCGTGGAAAACTCTTAAGAGACTGTTTAAGATGTGTTTAGAACCCAGCAGCTAGTTTTGGATGGAAAGTGCAGTGTAATTAGTACAGTTGATTAAAATTAGGAAAGGCCCTTTCATATTTATGGAACATAGGCAGTCACAAAATAAATTAAATATAATTTCCCCTTGTGTCAAAATCCAATATGAGGCTGATATTTATGATGGGCTGCATCATTGTGATATAGATTTTTTTCGTCAATAAAACATTTTGAGAAAAAGTTTTTCCTCTCGTAATGTAACATTTAGCCAAAACAACAAAATCATTGAATGAGACGCATTGAGGGTGTTGCCCTTCAACTCAATCAACCCAGCTACATTTGAAATACACAATGCACAATGCAATGCCAAGAACTAAAATAACAAAAAAGTATCAAAATTTAATGAATAACACTCTGTGATGCTCCCTTTCCTCACTACCAGGGGAAGTTCATTCTAGACAAGAAAGAAAGAAAAAAACGTCCCGTGCCTGCTTCATTCATTTCAGCAAAAATAAACTTCAGCTAAGATCAGATTTTCCATTTCTATGTGTGGCAGTGTTTTTGTGCGTCTGTCTGTGTGTGTGTGTGTGTGTGTGTGTGTGTGTGTGTGTGTGTGTGTGTGTGTGTGGCTGTTTGGTTTGGCGGGTGGAGAGATGGCAGCTGGTGTGGTGCTTTTTGGGCCAGACTGGCTCTTCAGACCTCCTCTAGTAGGAGTGAAGAGGGAGCGGATGTACCCAGTACAAAGTCTGGTATGAAGTGGTAAAAATTTGCCATCCTTCCCAAGTGGAGGTGATTTTCCTGAAAAATGTCTTTAAAACTTCCAAAGATCTATTTGTCGTCTAATTCTTCTGTGAAAGGCTGTTGTTTTCTGTAATTCCACACATGTCAGTTTAGACTAACATATACTAGAATTGTTCAGATCATATTATATATCATATACAAGCCTGACTCATTTAAGTTTCTTTTCTTCGGTCCCGACTGACGCCTCCCCCCTGCTCTTACTCCCTCCTCCCCGCTTTTTCCATAACCGCTCCACCACCGGCACCAGGACTGTCGTCACTGCACTTTTTTATGAACCTCAGTTTTCACAGTGCAGAAACTCTCAGGATCTGCACTGTATTTGTGTCCAGCTTGCAGAGATGCTTCAAATGATTTTTCCCTAAGTTATCAGACTCTTGAGTGTATAATTCTGCAGGATCACTTCGTGGGGAGAAAAGCCTTTTACGGCAAACGGTTTCAAGTCCCTCTCTCCGACCTGGGTTTGCTCCTGAAAATAGTTCCTTTGTCAAGCAGAGCTGTGAGCAATGAGCAGGGGATTTATGAGCTAAGTGCTGCTAGTGTACTTGAAACCTCACACCGATGCTGACAGTGATAAGGCCGCACTGCATGCTGCAGCGGAGCTTTGTCAGTGAGGCCTCTGTTCATGTGGATCATGATCCTGTCTGGAGTTTTGATACCAAGGGATCATAGCTGGTGCTGTAAAGACCCTCTGGTTTAAACCATTAAGGCTCTGTAGGAATATTAATGTTACATTGTGCTTCATGTTAAGCTTGAGCCTGTTTAAGCGTCTCGTAAGAAGATTATGCAGCTATGTACACATTGAGCAGCGAATAAGAGTATATTTGTCTCTCTTTTGGTATTTTACTTGACTCAAAGACGTTTCATCAAATGTGCAGCTTTTACTGTGCAAATAAGAGGAATTATAGCTGCTGTAATCACAATATTATAGTCAATGAAATCAACCAACCTTTGGCTTTGATTAGCAAATATTTTCCTATTCGCACTTACTAATACATTTTGTGTCTCAAGACATTCAAATTCAGGCAGCACATAGTCCACAGCATGATTCTTTGCTTTCACCACTCAGAAGCAGAGAATTCAAACTCGTGTGTCGTTTACTTCATGGTATGTTATATGGAACTTGTGGTTCGCTCATCACAACGTTGCTTTAAGCAGTAATCCCCTCTATCCACACGCACGCTGAGGTTTACGGTGCAGTAGAAAGCACTCGTCACAAATCCCTGTCTCATGCAACCTCTCCGTTTCTGCTGAGGCCTGTCTGCAGTCCCTGCATCCATGTCTGAAGATAAACAGAGCCTCTCCATTTGGTGCATGTGTGTGTAACGGTGGCTCACCACACTGCAGAGAAGAATTGGCTTGTTTCAAAAAGAGACGCTTGATCTTATATTGTCTGTTCGAATCATTCTGGGTTGTGTGGGGTTTTTTAAGCATGGTCCTTGTCCACATAGATACACATTTACAATCTGCATAAATGTTAATTATAATCTTCCTTGTTTTACTGTAGCTTTACAGTCTGTAGAGAGCCGACTTCAGATTCAAACTTTAACTATTTTCTGAAAGGATTGTGTTATGATTAAAGGGTGGAATCATTTGCATATTGTATTACTGTTGCTCATTAAAAGAACCCATTCATTTTTCTTGTGGATATGGACAAAGGGCCGTTGAGAGATCAATGAGTTCCCAGGGAATCATTAATTTATCTTGATGGAAAAAATCAGGCATATACTTATATCTATGTGATATCTATGAGTGTATGTGTTCACTGCTTCTAAGATATAATGTTTTTCAGACCTTTCTAAAAGTTAAGATATATACATATAAGTTGTGAATATACTGTATACTAAAGCATGTTGGTCCCTGGCTTTTCTGCTTGTTATCCTATAGCCCAGCACAATGTTGACTCAGAGGCTTGAGGAGTCAGTATAGTCTAATGTTAATGTTAAAGGCCGTCTATGCAGGCAGGATGTTAGCCAAGCTGTTTGTTCTGCTGGCTTGAATGGTCGCGTTGTATCGTCTGTCCACAATATCCGCTCTGTGTCGGTGAAACGCCGAGTGGCATACTGTACATTCTGGTGGAGGTGGGTGTGGGACGAGGGCTGACTGAACTCAGAACAAAGGCGGAATCAGCAGGAGACGAGACCTGGTTCGTCCTGAGGAGACTGAGTCCCTTTTTTATAAACAAAGACTTTAGTGGAGGAAGTTCGAACTGAAATGTTTTGATTTTCTTTATCTGAAATTTAAAAAGCAGAGTGTCGAGAGTTGGACTCAGTATTTGCACAATAGTAGCCTGCTCATTCCTTACTCACGTAGGAGTGCCGCAGCATATCAAGAAGTGTGTGTGTGTGTGTTACAATAGGCTTTCTCCTGAAAGGAAAGGGAGAAATGTGGTGGGTGGGACAACCGCCTCTGTACTGCTACAACTTGCTTCTGTCTGACTCCTGTGCTGCAGCAGCTTGTTATGTATGAGTAACAGGCATTTTTTTACAAGGCACATGTCAAAATGTCAGACTCCTGGCCTGGCTTCGGAGTGCTAGAAACAAACATGCAAAAAAGCTACTTTTAATGAAAAATGGACAAAATAACTTACCAGATCAGGATGGATATGGATAACCAGTCCGTCTAAGATTATGTAAATGTGTCAGTATAGATGTACAGTATCTGTTGGACATGGTCTCACTGAACACAGAGAGAGATGTTTCTGCCAGTAGGTGGCAGCAGCACTGCAGCTACCTATAGTCACACACAAGCCGTCTGACCGCACACACACACCAGACACAAGCACAGCAAACCCAGTGCACCTCTGATCAGCTCAGTGGATCAGCCTCATTTGTCTCACTTTTACTTTGACAGCCACACTATTAAACATTTCTGCTGCTAGTAGCAAACCAGGTGTCCTCAGAATCGACTGTTTAGCAAAATGAACGACTTTTTCTCTTGACCGGCAAATAGGCAGTTTGATCCTGTGAACCCATGTGTCAAAAAATGTCCAAGGCGGTAACAATCACACATCTCACTTGAAACTAGTAAAACTATAATTTTTATAATAACAATGAGCTAGATACTGAGAAACATCCAGCTGTTGAAGATTGTAAGTATCCCTAATTTTACCTGTGAGTTGATCCACAAATGTATCGTTAAAAAGTGAAACAAAATCGGGCAGAATTAGCCACAAAAAAATGAGTTAAAGTGAAGTGAAAAGCTGCAGCCTCAGCTGGTGATGAGTCGGATTGGATGAATGGATAAATGGATGTCTCTCTTGAGGATACAATGTCTTAATCACAGCTGGGGTCATCACGCGTCCACATGAGCCTCCAGGGAGGTCAGGTCAAAGGTCGCTCACTCGCTGCCCTGTGTTGTCCTCAGGGATGATGGGACAATGAGAAATCGATGTATGGGACACAGGCTTGAGGTTAATGACTTGAAGGACATGGCTTTGATAGTTGTACGTGGAAATTGTCTAGGTTTGGACATGGATAGGATTTGGAATACTGTTAGAAAAGCTTCTAAACTAAGATGCGGATTGTACAACAGAAATGTTGTTGTTATTGTGGATTGAGGGCCGGGGCACGTCCATCAAAATATAGGAACTTCTTTTGTATAGGCAACCGGAGACCAGACCACGGCCTCCACACCCTCTGTTCACATCCATACAGAGTGTGCACAGAGAACAAGATTCATATGGCTGCTGTCATGATCATGTTACCGTCCTTTCTCTCAGTGAAACTACAGATTGAAGCAACAAAGCAGTGGTTCCCTCCCCTGACATCCTGCTATCTGTCTGTCTGGGCCTATTGATGACCTGCTTTACACAATCAATACATGAAATAGGGACAGTTGGCTTCATGGGTGAGTGTAGTAGTAGAGCAATCACTATGCGCTTTGTTTAAAGGTCATGCTGGCACATTTGTAAATCCATATATATTTGACGTTACTGTTGTTTTTTGTTTTATATTCCTTTTCTACATATCAGTGGAACAATAGTAGAAAAGTAAAACGTATTCACTTGACCAGTCTGATGAGCCAAGGAAATGACCAAGATCAGAATTAAGTCAAACTCTGCTCAGTGAGAGTTTGCTGCAACACCCGATTTCCAGAACTCGAATCTAAACAAGTGAGGTGAGATGAGGTGCAGCTTTACAAAGGTTTCATTCATCATTCATATGTTTGAGTTGTTCACATTTAAATATTTTCACATTGTGGCCACTTGATACAGAGGGACCCTCGTGAAATAATGCTGCTGTACAGTAATGTAACCCAGGAAGACACTAAGAAGTAGGAGTGAGGTGAATATAGGGGCAGTCTGCTCTTATCTGATCCACCACACTTGCCTCAGGCTTGCAGAGACATAAGACACATGCATGCTCAGCAACATGACAAGAGCGCTTACTTGGGCAGTTTGTATAGCTCAATAACCCAGTTAATTGTGGTTTGATGTCAATACAGTTCCACATCCTCGCCGCTGTGAACATGGCTTGTACGAGACTGCTCACTGTCTCTGGATCAGTAAATGGAGGTTGCAGCTCTTCTCTGTCAAGCAGCTGACCAGGTTGAGCTCTTTGCCCTTCGTCCTTGAACTCTTATTTTAATGAAAGCCCTGTGTTCAGTGTCTTAAAAGGTGCATGAGGAACTAAGATTCTCATTTTGTCATCATGAAAATTCCTCTTATACTGATTCCTGTTTTCAGCCGAAGGAAACGATAACAAACTTGAGAAATTTCCAGCCTGTTAGTCACAGCTCATTCAAATAACAACCAGTATGGGAACTAGACACTCTAAATAAGGCTATTACATTTCTTTCTGGCATTGCCAACTAGTCCTCTGGTAGCAGTGATTTAACGATATCAACCTGCAAAACCGGACGTCACCTGTATCTTTCATCTCCAATGTTTAAACTCTGGTTTCTGTTTTCTCTCTGTACACGCCCACTCTTTTTCTTTCTTGTACATCTCTCTCTTACTTTTCTCTCCTTATTTTTCCCCTACTACCCCTACCTTTGCTTCCTGAGTCAGACAGAGCCAAAAACACCATCGTCAGGCTGAGGTGTGTTGGTCCATTGCATTAAAGGCTCTGTAATCCTGGTGTTGATCTCTGCTTCCCCTGGCTCCCACTGCTTGACTCAGTTTGCTTGTCCAAACACACATACACTCTTACACATGATTCATAATTCCTTACTAATTGAATATCATATTTGAGTGTGTCATCTTTTCAGGGGTTTGATTTGTTTATGCTGGTTACAAAATCTAGCACAGCCTCTGGCTACACAACCATAGAGTACACAGAACACTTTTGTCCAACTTTCAGTATTTGTATGAAATGCTTGACAATAATTTTATGACAAAAAAAATCTAAAGTCTGTTTACACTCTAAACAAAAGCAGTATTCAGGAGATTAATGCTCCAGCAAAGGAAACGCACACTGCAAATATGAATTTGGCCTCTAGGGACTTTCTGATTTATTAGTTTCAGATTAGAGCATTGTAACTTTCCCAGTTTTTTGTGGGTTCCTGCTAAACTGCAGCTGTGCCTCGGCTTTAGCCTAAAGAGGGACATTTGTTAGGGAGGGTGTTTTGTCAGTTCAAGCATGACAAGTTTCAAAGCCTGGTGCAGCTTTTTTGTTTAAATATTCCCATCTGTCTCAACTGCTTGGATATAGGTGAATATTATATTTATATTATTCCTCCAAATGTTTAACTGTTCTTTTGACCTGCGTGTTTACCTTCAACTCGTATACATTGCCATCTAAAAAAAATCTGTGTACCGCCAGTTAGACTGGGATAATACATGGTGAGGATTTCCAAAAGGAAATAAGTCGTCTCTCCTCTCTGCACTGAATTAGCCTGCATCTATCTGTGTGTGTCTTTGAGCATGTGTGTGCACGTAAGCAGTCGGCCATGAAGTCCACCTGTTAGAAGTAGCTGTTTGTTTGATCCCACAGATGCTTATGAGAAGCTGTTCCCTTCTCACACACACACACACACACACACACACACACACACACACACACACACACACACACACACACACACACACACACACACACACACTCTGTCATCCTCTTAATGTTTTGACAGCTGGCCCTGATAGAGGAACTATTTTAAGGCCTGTGGTGGATATATCTGTGTGTCTCGCTGCTGTCATGTGCACTGATAAGTGGTACGCCTGCCTGTCTGTCTGGTTTGAGGGTGTCAATTTGATAGGCAGTGTTCGCATCGTCCAAGCGGCTTCTGTCTGAGAACACCAGCACTGGACGTGATTTACATGGTGCTGAGACGTTCCACACACTCAAAACAATGAGCTAATCTTTTAAAAAGCTTTGACTTTTAAAATGCTGCAGCAAACTCAGCGGTTTTTTAGGTCTTTACAGACTTGCATGGTTAATATGTTTATTGTTTGAAAAAGCAGAAAACTTGATTTCTGAAATGGCTTCTCACTTGAAGCAGAGGTCACAATGTTATGCATATCTTATGCAATCCAGTCTGTCAGATTGGGCAGCTGTGGCTCAGGAGGTAAAGAGGGTTGTACACCAACCAGAAGGTGCTGGTGGTTCGGTCCCTGTAATTCCTGCATTCTGTGAAACTAATTTTCCCTGATGGCTGTGCTGGCAGTGTGTGAATGATATGTGATAGAGAAGGTGTTCCACATGGATGCACTGTGTGAATGGGTGAAACTGTAGTAATATAATATTTTTTAATTCAAGCTCTATATATTTGTGCATTTGTGTTTTCTTTTTCTTTATATTTAAATTACACTAAAGTTTATCCTCAAACTTTAAAATATCAAGTCTCAATTATATTTCTTCATCATAAGTGTTTGATAACAAGATCCTAGGTAACATTGCTAATGTTTTTATTAATACATTTTAATACCATCTCACCTGTTGGATGTCAACCTGCTTAGTAATAGTGAATTCATTCCTTCATCTCTTTATCCTACAGGACCTTCACACAATCTACTGCCACCTCTACCACATGGACGTCCTCTCTCACCTCAGGGAACACCAGCTAAGGTAAAGTCTTTATTTTCTGCTTTTGAAAGATGAGTCAATCACAGTATCAGCTTATTTGTTTGACTGTAGAATAGCCTATAGGCCAATTTTCTGCTTGAATAGTTATTATATATGGCACACCCTGCCCTAACAAGTTTAAGAGTGATTAGATTTTTTCAAATGCCTTTTGCTCCATGTTTTCTTTGTGTTCACAGAAGATTCACGCTCAGGTGCTTGTTAAACGTTCAAACCAAACATGTTTTGAAATGTTCTGTTTGAATGGCAGAAATGTGCGGAATGTGGTTTTTGCTTGTTTGGTTCAGTTGAGCAGATCGTTATCAGCCCTCCTGACTAATAATTCCACAATGACAGGTTTTATTATATTGATGGTTTTAACTATTGATGGCAAGTTGATGAAAAGTCGTAGAAAACCTCTGTCCAGTGATCAAAATTAAGTTCTCGTGGAGGCATTCGACTTGTGTCTGCAAAACTTGGGCTCGCTTGACCAAAATTCAAACACACTGCAAAATTCTGGCTCATCTCAGACCAAAGAAAATGAAATGATGGTTGGGCTGCAGCTAGAAAACGAATAGTGGGTCACCTTAACACTCGGAGCTGACAGGCAGTAATGATGGTGTCTAAAACGGGAGAGCTTTTCTCAGAAGTCTGGAATGGATGTGTGATGGATTGTCAGAGATGTATTAGTTATGTTTTTTTTTGGAGGGGAAAAATTTCACATCCTTATCTTTTTCAGGTCGATGTGTACCTCGGCGAGATATGAGAGACATGAGGCTAACCACGTCCTGTTCTAGTAAGTACAATTCCTCACAAGTTGCAGGAAGTGCTCTCTTTTCTGCTGAACTTAATCTCTCTCTTTATTGAAATAACTTTTAATCAGAGTTGTTTTATCAAACAGTTGTTGTTTGTAATCGAATTCAATGTTTTTACCCATGTTTGTTTCCTGATTCAGTTATTGGTAGCTGTACGCAACTTCTAAATGTCCTTATCTTTTATTTGACCCTTTGACATCCACCCTAAAGATTTGAATTAAAATATAGAAAAGGTTAAAAGGTTCCCTGTTTTATTTATTTTTTGCTGGGGTCTGTGTCTTTTTTCCGGGCAATCCACAGTCCAAACACATGCAGATTGGAATAAATTCAAGTATGTAAATTGACCATAGGTGTGAATTTGACTGACCTGACCAGGGTGTGCCCCACCTCTTGCCTTATGTCAGCTGGGACCCTCAAAGGATAAGCATCACAGATAATGGATGGATGGAAAATGTTCAAAATAAAAATGTGGATTAAGCCTGATGTTATATCATCCACATTATGTGTCGTTTCTTAGAAAAGATGTTTTAACAACCCATTAGAACCTCATGTCTTGTGCTGCAGGTGCTTTTTTGCATTTGATCCATTTTTCTAAAGCCTAAGTGTTGGTTAGAGGACAGTGATGTAAAACTGACGCTAATGTTGACAGATCCACTGATAGCTTGCCTGCCTTCTTTCAGAGGGTTTGAATAAATGGATACTCAGGTGGATGAGGCAGAAAGACATCAGTTTATCATAATATAGGGTGGGAATTTAGAGGAACACTAGTCAAGGGGAAGGTGGAGTAAAGGATGAGCGGGGGGATGACAGAGGAATAGTCTATAGGAAAGGCAGTGGAGTGTGTTGAAAAGAGAGGACAATAGATGTTGAGATGATGAGAAGACAAGGTGGGGAAATGAGGCACGTAAGGAGTTACATTAGAAGAGGGTGCAGAGAAGGAGACAAATTTGGGCGAAGAAAGAATAGAAGGAGGAAAGGATAGCAATGTTGAGAGGGAGGTGAGACGTGGTGAGAAAATGAAGTAAGGGGAGTTTGAAACAAGCTAGGAGAGGGATGAAGGCAGCTGGGATGTGAAGGAAGTGTGAGAGATGTCCTGTTGATGTATTATAGTCCTCGCTAGAATCACATTAGATACTCAGTGGTTTCATTTACCATCCAATAAACACACACCAACACACACACACACACATGCAGGCACGCACACACACTTGCTCTCTTTCCTCTCTACCAGGAGCCAGTCTTTAGTACCTTAACCCAGAACAAAGCACCTGCCATGTACAATTAATCAGTATCACACACACACACACACACACACACACACACACACACACACACAAACAAACACACCACGTAATCAGCCCCTTCTCTTCTCAGGGCTCCGGGCTATTGCCTGTTTCGTCTGCCCGGTTGCAATGCCCCTACCAATTTGCAAAGTTAGTGAATATCAATTAAAATCCTTCTCAATGTGAAAAACCTCTCCCCTTATATTTGAATTGCATCTAGAAATTATTGGTGGACATATTGGAAATCCACTGTTACCATCGATGGAAGAAGAGGGTGTTGCTCTTCCCACACTGGTGCATTTCTTATCTCCAAACTTCAAACATACATTTCTCAGTCCATCTTCCCTGGCTTTGTATTCACGCATCTGACTTACGTCTTCGTGATTCTTTCCTAACTCTTTACTGACTCGTGCACCCAGCTTGTTATGTAGATCATTAGACTGGTGCTGGGTATTAATAGATAAGATCGATACGTGAAATAATGTAAACAATCATATCTCATTTTCAGATGTAAGAATTTCATGTTTGCTATCATGACAGACTGGATTACGTGACTCCCTCAGCTCCGTTTATTCCGGCCCTGTTAGCGTGGCTGCTTGTTGCTAATGGATTCTCTGCACCCTGCATTGATGGCACATTATATCATGGCTCCATAGTGCTTGGCATGGAACATGTTTCTCCTAATGCAAAATGCATCGCTTGGGATTCAAAGGTTGGATGTGCACTATATTTTCTTTCAAATATTTAGAGATCCCACTCTGCATTTCTTTTCATATAACTTCTGCATTTTTCAAAGACTTGAAATACATGTTAGAATCCAGCAATGGATCAAACTGGAATTTCCAGCTCAACATATAGATTGGTGAAGAAGAGAATAGCCTGAAGTCGGCTCCAAGAATCTGCAGAATAAACATATAACAAAGAGCAGGATATACAGTGTATAAAGAACAGAGCACCAGTTAAAAGCCTGAGTAAGCAGCGCTATGCTGACACTAGAAATGAGGCAGCGGTAGGGTCGGGAGGAGGGCCGAGGTCTCAAGAAATAATTTGTTTTAACTTCAGGGGACTTTTAAACTTTCCATAAAGCACTGCGTGAGCTGGAGTGTGAGAGCAACCCGGAGTGATCATAAATAAATGGCAGAGATCCAGACTAGGATAAAAATTAGGAACATATGCAACCATTTTGTCTGCAAGTTCCATTTTCTGGTGTGAGTGCATGATGATCATTAGGCTGTGTAGGTGCTTTGGTGTTTGGTACCGTGTTCACCATCATCATTAGTCCCTTTTTCACAGCTTGTTTGAGGCAGGAAAGTTGCTGTTCTATATAAAAGGTATTAACAGGGTAGTGGAGGGCATTGTTGTTTCACCATTATACCAGCAGCAGGCGTAGTCACAGAGCTGGATCAGTGTCGAAGGGGAGCAGGAACTGTGAGACACACGCAGATGCTGTCGTGTTACACGTCACGTCTCCGAGTCTGCACACTGGGCTGGCAATATGCCGGCTTGTTTGATTCAGTGCAAACAAGCAAAGGAAACTTAATGAAGTATAGATTTAATTTGAAGACACTTACATGGGATTTTGAAAAAATAAAAAAAGGAACACACCAAATAATTACCAATCATGATATATAACACAAGTATAACACAAGAGTACAAAGAGGGGGTATTGAAAGTCCATATTATCTGTGTTTCTGACACATTATGTGTTATGAAGCACAGACTGCAGTGTTAAGCTGTGAGTGTTTCACACCAGTATGTTCTGTCTCTCCTCAGCCCAGACAGCATCGCTACCTGTTGGTACATCCTGCTCTCTGGATCAGTCTTTGTCAAGGAGCACATGTACCTGGCAAGGTGCTGGTAAGTAATAACACACACACACACACAACCTGCATTAACGCCTCTTACTGCATTTTTAAGAGCTCACTTCAAACAGGGACTAGTATTTTCCTGACATTACAAGCCACGTATCCTGTCAAATGGTGGATATCTGAGTGTGTGTGTTTCTGCCTGTCTGTGTGTTGAGCTGTATCAGGAAAACAGCATGTCATAAAGGGGTTTGGTATAAACACACAGAGATGATAGCCAAGTTGTTTGGGTGCATACCATAAACCATACCAGGGCAGATATGCTCTGAGCAGAGCATATTTGACATGTATTTAAGACTTTTTAGCTTGGTCCATGTCCTATCCACTAACATAGAGGGGGTTGGCTTTATGACCTATACTGCAGCCAGCCAATTGGGGGGTTAAGATATTTTTGGCTTCACTTTTGGGGAGTCGTTAGTTAGTCCTTCCTTACGAAATGGTCAGAATCGTCAGAAAAATAGGAAAGAAATCTTTCCAATGTTGATTAAGATAACATACTTTCTTGTACCTTCACAGATTTTGATTGATGAGGGAGGAGCTTGATTTTCTTCACAGAGATTCATCAGAACATGTTGCGACCTAGTAAACCAGTATTATGAGAAAATACCAGCCTCCACTCCTCCACAAACCCATGAGAATGCAAAAAACAACACCCATAAAATACCTTAAATAGCAATATTGCACCTGTTTAAACACTGGAATTGATTGTAATGAAAAGCTGCGGCAGAAATTCGGTTGGTGTTCAGCGCCAATGTTTATCTTTCCTCTGTTGTTGTAGTCGGCCTGAGACTGAAGCATTGCCTGCCAGGAATGGAAGAGGGGGTAGGCACATATAAATGCCTTTGGTGAATTTATATGCATAAATAAAAAAAAAGAAAAGATGAGCCCCTGTCCGAGTTTCATCTGCTGGAGAGTGTTTGTATGGAATTGAAACTGATGACTCAAACTCCACAATACCCTCACATCTGCAGGGTTCCTGTTGGTCATGATGTTTCTGTTAAAGGAAGGAAGCAGCCCTTTGCTTTTGAATTCAGGAACATGAATCCAGACCTGAACCCTAATCATGAAAATGAGAAATGAGTTTAGGTTTGTGAACTTTGGCATGTCAAGGCCCATAATTCTGGAAAAGTATTCATTAATATTGAAAATGCTTCTATTGTAGGGATACAACCAATACTTAATCATCAGGCCACATGTTGAAGGACTAAAGAGAGGAAAGTAGCTGGTGAGATGTTAAGTCAGTTTATCCAACAACAACAAAACAAAGAACCAACTGACCGACTGGATCATAATTGGCCAAGTATCAATAACCCCTGGGCAGCGTGTGTGTGGGTGTGTGTCATTCCAGTGTAGGTCAGTAGATAACAGAGTGAGGTGGGGGAGGGTAGGTGCCTTGCAAAGGACTTGTGTGTGTGTGTGTGTGTGTGTGTGTGTGTGTGTGTGTGTGTGTGTGTGTGTGTGTGTGTGTGTACTTTTGAGTACTGGTAACAGCAGGGGGGCTTGGTAAGGGTCATAGAGGGAGCTAATAGGGGAATGTTGTGCGCGTGTGTGCGTGCGTGTGCGTGCGTGCGTGTGTGTGTGTGGGTGGAATGCGGAACCCCTGGCAGAACAGTGGCTGGCCATGTGTTCCTGCGCAGCCTGCCCGCCTGGAGCCCAGAAGCACATCCAGGCAGGAAATGAGCAGGCTACACACACAAGACACACACATCCCTGGAGCCAGCGGACAGACAGACAGAGCAGAGTAGAGCGGGAGGGAACACACACATTCACACTCCTCCCTCACTTAAAGACTAACTAAAAGGCTGGCAGTCACCTACTTCTGCTTTGTGAAGGAACTCTTCAGTTGTTCATTCTCTTCTGGAGTGTAATACAAACACGTGGATCTAAGCCTGGATTAACTGGAATATTGAATGTTCCCCTCTCCTCTTTGTGGATAATATGCCGGATATCATTTCACCTGCAACAAATCCAAAGAAGTGGACCCCCAACATTCCGGTTCCTGGTCAGTGATCTGAAGCTTTTTCTTAAGTTTGTCACACTCCTTCCCGTGTTATAGCTGTGGCATTAAAGCCGCCATCATTGCGACTTCAGTTGAGATTTTTCAAAACTCCCTCTCTCTCTCTCTCTCTTTTCCTCTGCGCTTTCTTCAACCCAGCATGCTCCATTTCCTGCCCGCCATCGTTTTTACCAACTCGATAACCAGGAATTCCCCATGGCACTGTGGCAGCATAGCGCAACACTGCTGGGCCCCGCAGCTCCGAAAACACACAAGCTGCTGTCTGTCTTTATCTGCTCTGATTCTCTCAAAGAGAAGCAGACCTCGTTCACGTTAAACTCTCTCACATGAAGTGACTCATGGTCTCGATCATGTTTGCACTGGCGCGGTGTGATTAAAGTTATTAATCATTCAATGTGCAGTGAAGGGTGAGAGAAACAGTGAGAGAAGGAGAACATTATGTGAATCAAAGCCTCAACACAATATCTAGAGCACGTTATATATTTACATGCTATTATCGCGTCTGGAGATGCTGTTATCCACTTATTGTTTAATGGTGTATTTGTTTGAATGCTTTACTTCCTTGAAGCTCCACAAATAAAACATTGACAACTGTGTTGTTCACTTATCTGATTCTTCAGGCTGTCTGACAACTTGCTGCGCTGAAAGAAAGTTAAGATTATTTATGAATGTACATTCAAGTGTGCTTGGTTATCAATCTCAAAGCTATGAAGAGACTTAAACTCACTGTATTAGGGTTAGACAGCAGCTGTTGGTGTTCCTCTGTTTTGCTCTATGTTGAGTTTTGAATTACCCCTCTTACCCGAACCCCCCCCCCCCCCCCCCCCCCCCCCCCCCCTTGTAATGTGCCGTAATGTTTTTGAACGACCCACTGCCATCATTACTTGGAGTCTGTCTGTCGGTTTTTGATGTGCTTATGTGCGCTGGTGGTCCGTCTAGTCTTGACTGCTGGCCACCTCTCCAGTCTTCTTAACTGTGAGTCAGAGTGGTCAGTGTTTGCCAACCAAACACTAAAACTGAGAGGAAGCGCAGCAGAGCGAACTGAGAATAGTGTCGGATTGTGGTCTGCAGTTCTCTTTCCTTATTTTTGGTCGTCATTACCATGGATACGTGTGGAAAATAGGCTTGGTCCTCTCTGTGGGTTTGATTTCTGACCAAAACTCTATTAAAGTCTCACTCCGCAAATTACACTAAACAGGATCGCATGCAACATATGCAACACTTGTCAGTTTGAAGGTGAAACTGCTACTGTCACACAAACAATTATTTTTATTGGTACAGATCATAGAACAAATTTGAGAATTCATTTGTGGCTTGTTTTCCAGACTAATGCTGCATTAGTGTGACCTCTTCTTAATTTGAATTGGTTTGTATCATGAACGCTGATGAAAGATAAAGTAACTACCGCTTTGAGTTGTGAAGTTTTGTCGATGGCCATTCACCAGAACCTGAAGCACCACATTCCCAGAGTTCTGCATTGTTTGAGCACTTGGTCAGAATTCCTCCTCAGCAGTTGAACCACAGGTTTGTTGGTCATTTCCAGTAGTGGCAGATCTCTAACAACATAGCACAACACAAAAGTTATACTGAAATTTTGTATTGATATTTTGGGATCAGAATTTGATTATCCCACACTTTACCAGATCTTTGGTTTGACTCCAATCAAATGAAACTAAAATACAGTGTATCTGGTAACATGCTGTATATACCGCAATGCTATAGCATGCAAACCGGGACATTAAAAAACCCTTGTGGCCCTAAGAATTAGAAGCTAATTTTAATATTTGCATTATAATTATTACTATTTGGTCACGTCCCTGGGTTTCCAGGCTTTTGACACCTCAGGACGTGTGTGTGGCCTGAGTTTCTGGGCCGGCTGTCATGGTTTATTGCTCAGGGCACTGCAGCTGTCACTGGACTGAGGCTGAACCTGTTCTCCTCTCTGCCAACAACTTGTTTCTGCAGGCAAAGAGAGCAGAGAAATCATCACCTGCTGAAATCCAGCGCAAGCTCAGCTTCAATGCTGGGAGAAGGGCTACCCATTCCAAGAAAAGACATTTCACTTAGGGGAAAAGACCAAAATGTTGCAGTGGGAGGAGCTAATAACTTAAGATATTTGTCAATGGTAGAAGGTCATTTTTTTCTCGTGGCCACTCTTTCTAAACATTGAAATAATTACTAGTTTAGAAATACTGTGGGGAGGCTAAAGTGGTACAGTGGTCTTGAAAAACAAACTCTGAATTAGTTTAATCATAACAATGTTTGGCCATTTCAGTCAGTTGACAATTTAACAAACTTTTATTGCCATTGAAAGATGGTGGGGCTCTGTGTAGAAAAGGTGATCATTGATGGAATGGAGAGAATGCAGAGAATCTATGTGAGATGATAAGTTGACTCTGTTGGAATCGAATAGCTGAAATGACAACCGACAGCCACAACGTGATTCGCTCATTATGGCGAAATCTAATTGGATTACCGAAAATGCCCGCGCAGCTGATTGATAAAAGCAGGAACTGGCTGAGAGAGAATTGTGAATAGATGAGTCATAAAAAGTGGTTTCCTGTCTGAACCTGTGCTGAGATTCATGTGGAAGATAAGACAAACAAACAGCCCGTCTTTGAGTTGAATGTAATGAGGCGTATTTTGGCAAAACTGAATATAAAAATTTACATTTTTGCTCCATAATTGCAGGAAAGCATCAAGATACTGTTTCGTGTTTTTAGGCATTGCATCAATATTGGTCATGTCTCGATCGATCCAATATTCTCATGTCTGAACATTCATGTAATGGAATATCAGAACTCCATGAACACCAGATCAATAGAGGATGTTCTGTATTTCTGAATGATATAGGAGGTTCTTGTTCTTTGCTTTTCATTTAAAGTAAAACTTCTTTTATTTCATGCAGACATATAAACGAAATCCTGTCAAAGTCGAAGGCACTGAAATCTCAACTACAACAGGGATTTGTCCTGAACTCTACTCGCACTGGAGGAATGGAGGAACTTTTCGTGCAGGAATAAATAAGCTTGTTGTATAAACTCTCTCTGCTTTAGTCATGATTTATTCTTAATGCGTTGGTCGGTGTATTTGTTTAATGAGATCCTGAAACTCTAAACCCTGTTTTATTTTGCCGGACTAAAGGTTTAGTATTCGAGTGGTTTTAGAGGTTTGTCTTATTTCATCTGTGAGACACAGATTCCCACCAGCTGCCAATAGAGAGGTATCAGATCTCAGATCAGTCAGGGCAACAGCATCCTTTGGTGGGTACACGCTCATGCATTCAAACAGACAAACTCATTACTCACTTTGGCTTGAGTCAGGTTTGTTTATTCTAGATCTGCAAGACGAAGTGACAGGAAGGAGCAAACATTGGAAGCCACATTGAGGTGTATTGGTTTTTTGTCCAGGCTTTGTCCATAACTACAAACACGCACACACAGTCTGCAAACTCTTCTGCTGCTGCATCATCATTAGGAAACTGTGTTATTCCTTGTTGTTTCACCAACCCACACACATACTAGAGTGTTGATACCAGATCTGAGGGTTCAACAGTTCTGCCTGGACAAATTGATTTTTTTTTAATGCTACACGTGCCTGTGATCGGGGAAAACATTGGGTTGGTTGGTTTTGGAAATAAAAAAAACAGAATACCTGTCGGGTTCTGGTTGGGCCTGGCTAGTTTTTTATTGGGCTCGGTTGGGTTGGGGCAGGAAGTTGAAGCCAGAGTCGCACTCTAACTGGTACTATCTTTGCAAGGACAGACTTGATATAATGCATTTCCTAGTTCCTAACCTCAACAACCATACTATAATGCAAGGAATCTACTTTCTTAATATCCATTCATTCAATCTACTTGGCAAATATGTTGCTGGAAACCCAAAGACATGCAGTGGCGAGCTTGGTACAGTTTGGACAATATTAAGACATTTTTAATAAACAGACGTGCAGTAGCAGTGGGGGCTGTGACTCATCATTATAAGTGAATTCAAGTGACATCAATTACAATGATCGCGGGGTTGGGATGGTTGGGTCCAATCCAAAATGTGCTTACATAGATCCAAGCAATTGAGGCTTCTACATTTTTTTTCCTGTAAAGGGGTTTTTATTGGAAGTATTTCTTTATTTCTGTACCTTTTTAAGCCCTATGAGACAAATTGTGATTTGTGAATATTTAAAAAAACTTTCCCCTTGATCATCCAAAGTGTGGGACAGACTTACCAATGTGGTGCTCTGGATTTTTTTCTTTAATCTAACGGTCACCTATGATGACAAAACGTCAACTGCTTCAATCATTTTAGCATCAAGTTGTTTCTATGAGCTTTTCTCAAAAAAAGCAGCAATACTGCAGGCCAAGCAATTGACCAATTAGAACGGGCACTGCACTTGTCACGACTAAGTGCCTAACCTAAACCCAGTTCTAACCTGAACCCTCAAACCAAGTCTTAACCCTCAAACAACCTTTTTCAAGTTGTGAGGACTGCTGCTCAAGTCTAAAACTCAAACTGGTCCTCACAAAGGTAGAACTACACACATTCACACGGACTCACATACAGGGGGAGACAGGCTTGGCAGGCTTTGTGCTGTGCTGACAGGGACCATGCGTCTCGCCTCAGTGGAGTGTGGAGATATCTGTCAGAGTCGGGCTGACCTCCAGGCTAAGGGCTCTAAGAGAACTCGGAGCCCAGCAGACTGCATTCCTCCCCGGAACCCCTTAAAAACCACGCCTGGTGTTGGCGCTCTGGTTAGAGTAGAGCTAGTATATACATTTTGTTTGATGTATTCAGTCTCGCAGGTTGGTTTTCTGATTAAAGATCCTAATATTTGAAGAAAATTGATAATTAGACCAATTAACCCCAACATAAAAAGAGTTAACGGGTCATTTCACAAATGACCAGACGATAAATTATGGCACAAATCCTGTGGTGTAAAAATGTGGGGATTAGACCTGCTGCTTTTGCCCATGTGTTTGCTTGTATCTTCCTCACTGAAGTGTCACTGACAGATGACAGTAAATGTCTTCGCAGCTCCAGGAATGTTTTTTGCAGCTGACATTAGCCTCCAACCTAGATGTAGGGAGGCAGGAGGTGGAGGGCAATAAAATATTCAGCGATTAATTAGTCTAGAAACAATAAAAAACGCTATTGTGTTAAAACCCCTTCAGCTCATTTAAGGTACTTTAGGTTTAAATACTTTTTCCCCTTCTGTCGGCACTAATTATCGAAATAAGCAAATCAATTTATAAGGCATAACATCTTTTCCTATCCCTGGATTCACCTGACCACAGCACTTAAAGAAAAGAAAAACCTATAATATCTTTTACATTTACTGAATAATTTAGTTTACTGTAAAATACCTTCTGTATTCCTTTAAGCTTTAACAGTGTTGCCAAAAAGCAGTAATGCTCTATCGACAAGGACGGATGCTCTAAGGTGAAGCTCGTCCAGGAAGTCTTGAGACGTGGATGCACAATGAGTCTGAGTTTTTTGAAGCAGTAGTCAACGGCCAGTAATTTTGGGCTTCCAGTTTAGACAGCAGATATTCAGGCCGAGACGTCTCCTGTTTTCCGTACACTGTTCAACAAGTCGACACAATGCTTCTCCACATGAAACACAAATGGTGACAGGTGACATTCTGGCTAATTTTCTGTTAACATTTTGGATTGATCTTTACACTTAACTGTGGGTCTAAATTGGATCAAACTAGAAATGGAAACCTGAAAGATTCCAGCCCCCAAATCTTGTCCCTCACCTCCAGATTCTTCATGTTCACCTGCAGACTCATTTTATAGAGATTAGAAATAAATTAATTCAAATTTAAGCATAGAGTGGACATAATTTTAATCCAGTGATTCTGGATATTCCCCTTCTTTTCGAGGAAATCAGTGTGAGGCACCACGCTTGGATTTCACAAGCTTTCTTCTGTCCGAAGAAAATGTTTCCCTCCCATCATTTTAACACATTATGAAGACAGACTTCCATCCGAGCCCTAGAACAAGAAGCTGACATTGTCAGAACAGCGTCTGCGCTGGTGTGACTGTGTGATTAAGGATGTGATGAGATGAAAGATTGCTACTGCTTCTTTATTTTGGCTCAGAGAGGGGAAAGGCCGTCAGTAAGAAGAGAGAAAGAAAGGAAAGGATGAAAGGGAATGGCACATGATATGAGGAGAGAGAGGAAGACAACAGGAAAGCAGAAAATAATATGTAAAAGGCGAGAGGGGTTAAGTGGACAGGACATGGCAAAGGAAGCAAAGATAGTGTAGGTTTTAGGGGACAACAAAAACAGATAGAAGGGAAAGATGACAGGGAATTGGATAAGAAAAAGAAGCAAAGGGCAAAAACAAGTAGAGAGAAGTAATGCACTTTGTGAGAGTCATCGGAGAGGAGATGTGAGAGTGAAAGTTTGCTCTCTCCTCGCTCAGCAGGCTTCCATAATTAAAACCAGCCGCTCCTCCAGTACTTAAACAATGCTGAGTCGGCACTTTTAGCAACGCCAAAGGGAGACGTGTCCACAGACCAGTCTGTTCTCGGGATCAACACACACACACACACACACACACACACACACACACACACACACACACGTAGTTCACACGGGGTATCTCTCACACTCTCACACTTAGTTCATGGGAAACAGAGACATACAATTACAATATGCATAAACACAGACACACAGCGTGGGAGAGAACATTCAGAAGTGTCTCAAAATTCAAATAGATTTTAAAACACCATGTTTTTAAGGTGTTATAAATGTATGTAGATGTGCATTTAGTAATGTAGCTGCACTGTTTGGTGAGACCATTAATGCATCACACTGACAATGATTAGTTGCTTTTACGATAATCTGTTAGATATTCAAATCTATTTTTATACAAAACTTCTGATATGTCAGAATTGTCTGCTTTTACATTTGGTTAATTTCCAATTTCAATCTCTTATTTGGCCAAAATTGGCAACTTGAAGTTATATATATATTTTTTTCATTTAACAATAGATTAAAAGTAAGTGATTCAGTACACTAGATTTTGACTCTGTTGAGCATTTGTTGTGGTAAAAATGCAGTAAAAATAAGTTGTACATCAGCAGCACACAAGTACTTTGAGTTCTGAAGAGATCATTATGTTTAAAGGTCAAACGCTTTTTATGTTTCGATTTTACCATTTAGGGAGGAAATTATGACGCATTTATACAAATCAACATGTTATTAACATTCAGCCAAACTGTTTTTTCTTCTGTATGCTATACACTAGTGAGGCTGTAGGGAGATTGGCTGACAGAAAAAAAAATGTTTTTACCGTCAGCATACACAATCTCAGAGTGAACCAAGACGTCATGCAAAATCCCCATGTGACGAGAAAAGAGCAGGCTGAGCCGCGTGGTCTCACCACCACATCAGCTGCTCTCCTCTCGCTCATCAGAGACTAACAACAGCCAACAGTCCAGCCGACAGCAGCTGAACCTGTGAGGCCTGCAGCTAAAGCTGTTTTCAGACCTGATCTCCAGAAAGAGTGTGGACATTTTCAGATAT
Source organism: Paralichthys olivaceus (assembly GCF_024713975.1). Taxonomy (NCBI): domain Eukaryota; kingdom Metazoa; phylum Chordata; class Actinopteri; order Pleuronectiformes; family Paralichthyidae; genus Paralichthys; species Paralichthys olivaceus. The sequence goes on along the minus strand of NC_091107.1, from coordinate 10,250,136 downwards.
GATGAACGCAGCAGTAGGAGAAGAGACGAGGAACAGAAAATTCAGACGAGGGGTGGAATCTGGGTAGAGCATGGACAATATAGCACGTGATGTATAGATTTCACTGCGGAAAGCAAAATGCTTTTAGTCACAGCACATCAACACACAAGTCTGCTCTTATCACCAAAAGCTTTCTATCTGCTTCTCCTACGTGTATGTCGCCACTTTCTTATCCTGACATATTTGTATTCTTCAAGTTTTGCGTCCATCAGTTGTTGGAATCACCATTCCCAATTTACTCGCTGTGAAATTTCCAGAAACGTTCCTGGTGTAATCTCAAATGAGTTTACTCTGACATAACCTGGACATTTTATTGAAAATGTCATGGACGTTTGAATTCTCACATACAGCCCTTCTAAAAAATGTCAGGATTTTGGAAGCAATTGCAATATAAAAAGAAATTGCGATACTCAAAGGAATTATTATTATCTTGTTTCTTATAAATGCAACAAAGACTGAAGAAAGACACCAGGTTCGTAGGCAGATAAAACTTAAATATAGCAACTTTCACACAGAGGAATTTACATGAAACCATGGTCATCACAGTTGGGTGAGCACTGATTTGTGTTTCTGGTCTCTGTAGACTGTGTATAGTCATGTTGAGGTGTCAACCACAAAGCCTTATTGATCCACAGTCTTGCAGTGGTTAGACATTCACCACAAACTACTGGACCAGCTGCACAGCTCTAATACCTGTACAGAGCCATGCCAGAGGCTGTTCTATGCTGGAGCCCAGTCTTCTGTTGCATACATCCTCTCTTCTCTTGCCTAGACCTAGTGTCTCTCACTCAGCCTCACAAGACTATAGAGATATAAAGTATGATATATTATATAATAAACGTTTGCATACAATATGGGAGGAATTACTTTTATGAAAGCATCTCTTGAGGGTGCTTTTAAAATGTCTTATCCGCAACAGTTATTTAAGCTATTACCCCTTTAATTTGCGAGGATGTCTGTCTTTTTAAAGGTTATTTGCCCAATTTATTTTTACACGGTTTACGACCATGATAAATGACGCAGGTCTCGTTTACCAACTTAAGTAGTAACCTGAGAACAGTCTGGTCTGAAGGATCAAAGTACCGGTATTAACCAGGTATAACACAGGGTATTTGTTATCTGCTTTATCTCATATTCATTCTCAGTAATTGTTTTTGTCATGTGTGTGGATGAAAAGTGGAATGACAGATTTCTTGACTTAATTTGAAACCAATGCTTCTCTTCACATTTACATCAGTGTCTCGCATACTAAACATGTTACATCTCATTTGGTGTAAAGACGTACAGTATCTACAAGATCCACACACCCCTGTTGTTATTTCACATTTAACACTTGCACATCTCACTTTTGATTTGGATGTATGTAGTCGATGTAACTCATGTACAAGCTGGTGTTCATCTGTGGGGGCGTTCAAAAGTGATTGACTGCGTCCATCTCTGCAGTTGTGTGCGATAATTCTCTTATCTTTTAACACACAGGGCTTGTTGTGTCTGATTTAACACTTATTCTATGTGTGTTTTTGTGTGCGTTCTCTTCAGTTTTGGGAAGCAGCTGGGGGGCAGACGAGGCTGTGAATGCATCACTTTGGAGCCGTCAGAAATGATTGTGGTGAGTAGATACACTCTTTCTCTCTCTCTCTCTCTCTTTCTGTCTTTGTCTCCTTCCCAATCACCTCCCTTTTTATCCTCCCACCTCTTCTATCCCCCCCTTTGATTTTATTCATTTTATCCATCTTTATTTGATGTCTGTGCTAGCCTTCTTCTCTCCTCTGCTCTGCTCCTGTTCATCCCTTTTCTCCTCTTTCTTTCATCTCTCTTCTTCTCTGTCTCCCTCATCTCTGGCCTTTCAGTCTGTGCCCCCCTCTTTCACTCCATATGCTTTGCGTCTCTGCCCTTAAATTCATTGTGCCTGCCTTGTGTTCATTTTTAAATGAACGTCATTGGCAGCCTGGGAATTTGTTGGAGAAGCATTTTACTTATAATGGCAATATTCCAGCTAGGGGGAATTAAAAAATAAAATACTTGAACTGGAATTAAAGTTTAATATAATTTTTATTTATATAGCATATAAACCAGACTATAAATCATCCAGAATATAGTTGACTGTTTTCAGAGAATGAGCTGTGCTTGGAGCATAATAAATAATTCTGTGACAAGGTGACATCAGGTTGTTGCTTAAGAAGAAAGACTCAGTAATAGCGCCACCCACTGGAAATAGGAGCTATGCCTCATGTCACATCGATCATTCCATTTACATGAACTTTTCATGGTCTGGTTTTTTACTGCAACAAAATGCATGTTTGTTGCATGCTCTGTAGCATCATATAGTGGACACAGGAATTGATGAAGTGCTGATGCTGATTGGTTCAGGTCAGTTATCCACACTCTAGGTCTCATGTAACTCTCATGTAAAGAAAGAAAAAGGTAGGACAGACAATTAAGCAAATAAATGTGGAACTAGTGAAGAATGCTGAAGTTTCAGAACTGTTTTGTGTGTGTACTCGCATAGTCACAGCCATGAGGTTTGTGTTTGATCAGTCAACAGCAATCAAAGCTGCAAACAAACTCCACCCCAACAGTTCCAGGGACATTAAAACATAATTTCCCCCATAATGAAAAAGGGTTATTATAGTGAGGTAACCTTTCAGCAAGGCACTCATTCCTAGAAGTGTCCCTGTGGGTCCTTTCTGTGAAACATGAAAAGAGAATAGTGGTAGAGATGATCTTCCAGGTACGATTGTGTGAATTGCTGGTCATTCTAGGAAGAGAGACAACCAGCTCAGTTGACTCAGTTGCCTAAGGAAACAACATGTGTTTGTGGCTGAGGGAATGAAATCATTGTGAATCAAACATCTCTGTATTTACCTCAGTGTGTGTTGGTGTGAATGGATCAGCCTTGAGGAGTTCAAAGAGATGTTGGTGGTGACGGAGGAGAAGGAAGGAGAAAGTGATAAAATGATAAAATTGATCAACTGATCGGAGCCTTAGGGAGAACATGAGGTTTCTTAACATATGAATGTGTCTGTTTTCATCCACATGTGTTGGATGTTGTTGTTTGGAACATGTGAAGTACTCAAATAGCATTAATCACATTATGGGGGGGATACATTTTGTCCCCACCAGCCATAAAAATGATTTAGCAGTGGCAGGGATAAAAAGACCCGGTATCTACATCAACTTTAATGCAGGGTTTAGACTGATGGTTAGATTTTTCTTGAATGATTGGTTTAAATAATATTAGTATGTATGTAGGGTGATTTGAATTTAAATGTGAATGCATGCCAGTTTGAAATAATGGGATTCATTTGCTCATAATTATAGCTGAGGAGTGATTGTACCATGAATATTAATCTAATGAGATGCTGCTTGCTAGTGGAAGCATGTGATAGTCAGGTATCACTCAGCAGAACTCTCCTTGGACTAATAGACTAAAACTCTGTTGTCAACTTGGACAGCTATAGGCTGAAAAAAGACAAACAAAACAGGGGCACGTCTTTTCCCAAAAGGACGAAAAACACACAAAATGACGAGAAGTTGTCACGTCTGCACATTGACACTCTGAGGTGAAAGCATAGACACAAAATTGCAGAGGGACTGTGGTCGAGCCACACCGCATTGCAGCCTATCAGCTAATTAGGGCCATGGGAATAGTGGAGGGAGTGTGATCTGTGGCTGTCGTCATGACTCTGGTCACAGGATGGACAGGATTGACATTCATAGACTGACAGGGCGGCGCTGTGCATGGGTGTGTGTGTGTGTGGTGGGAATGGAGGGGAGTGTAAGGCAGTAAGTAGTGGGAAAAGAGGAGTGAGAAATGAATGAATAGAGCGAAGAAAGAAAGTCAGCAGACTGGGCTGATGCAGGCCTGCAGACAAGCCATCAGATATACAGAGAGGAATTTAAACTGACGGATAAAAAATGAGAAGTTAGTCACACACTCATATTTAGATGGACTGAAGAAACATATTTACCGAGGCCATTATAGCCCTCTCTTATCGGCCCGATCCTTTATCAATTCCACAATTCCTGATCAATCGAGTGTGAGTGGCGAAACATTTCTAAGTCAAAGAAAAAGATCTGTAAAACCTTTCGGTGTGTTTCTAATGTTATTTGCTACAACAAGAAGGTTTTCATTGGTGTTTGTTCGTCCTTTAGTTCATGCAAAAACTACTGGACTGATCTCCATGAAACTTGGTGGAAGGATGTGGTATGGGAACCCATTGAATCTTGATGCAGATCCAGCATTTTTTTCATTTTTGCCAACAGTGTTCCGTTATTCTTTTCTTAACTGTATGTCTAATTCTATATGCTCATGTAGTTTCAGCACATTGCTGGGGTCTTGTTTCCGCCTGTCGTTACATAAAAGTACAATTTTACTGACATTACAACTAGCCCTATTGTCCTCTTGATTTGTGAAATTAAGCCACGCTTCGGACAATTTTATCCTCCCCTCCATGACTCCTTCTTGTTGCAAGTGTGATGTAATTCTTTGGCAATTTGCAACTGTCGGAAAATCACACCGACATGCTCGATTCCCATCCATACGATCAGTTAAAAATATAAATGCTAGAATTCTTAGTGGACGAGAGAACTGGTGGTCACGGGGTAGAGAGGGTTATATCCAGTCAGGCAGCCAGAGAGACACGTACGCAGTTATATGGTCACAGGATAGACATGAAGGTCTGATACGTTGCCAACCTTTTCCCCTCAAGAACTTCTTGTGTGTTACCTTCAGGCTGTCGGTCTCATGAGGCTCATTAAGAGGAAGCAAGATGACACATGGAGGGGGGAGGGACACATCGATACCAATACTGTTTTTTAGTGTTTTATAGCTACACTGTCCCTCATGCAGTTGTTTCAGAGTCCATTGCAGCGAAACTACCCACAATATAGTAATTGTTCTGTTCACTATATTACAGCAGAACTCCCTCACACAAGGTAATTTCTCTGTACACAGTATATCAACCAATTGCGGCTGTTGAGTACCAATTTAGCATCGACAGAAACTCTTCTCTCTCGCAGTTTATTTAATGTTTTTTTCAGTTCGAATTACACCAGTGTCTTAACTCAGACCTCAGAGTGACTGTGATGTTCGTCTTATACCTTTCATGATTTTGACTTAGACAGTTTGTTGTCTGTATTAGTTTCAGTCCGTCAAGAACACCAGATAGATAGATAGATAGTGAGAAAGATGAATAAACAACAGAAGCAGAGAAAAAGAAACATGTTTTAGCCCTCGACCTTCTTCAGGGTTTTTTATGAAATCTCATGTTTTCATACAATCTTTATAAATCTTTAATGTCCACTCTGTTTTTGGCTCCAAAGCAAACATGGTGTGATAAGATGGGTTAAAAGGAACAATAGCACATGACAAAGACAGTTCATACATACATAATAAATAAATTCCTTCTGTAGGATCACAGGACATGGGGATGATGAGATTCTTTTGGTTTTGAGGGAATTTATTCAAATTCATTAAACCAAGGTTGTGAAGGGTCTTTTGCGATGTACATTATCCCATTTTTAGTTCGGAGGGGAGAAGCTGAAGGACTGGTGAGATGTTTAAGGATTTCATGCCAAAATCCTGCCTATCCATTTGATACAATTGTAAACACAGTGTTATTTATGACAGCGGTCCTGTCATGAGAACTGACCACTGGCTACAGGTCACTGGCTTTTATTTTGGCTCCTATCTTCTCAACTCTCAATTATAACCCCAAAGATGTAATGATTTAAATAAATTAGTTTTGTGAAGTTTCGGTAATACTCTTTTGTTTTGGAATAGATAAATAATTAACTGCTTTTATTTTGATTTATTGAAAACTCTTTAAAGAGACTGTAGAAACGTAAAAGACATTTCAGTGAGTCTGCTTAATCTGTCAGTCTAATTCTGATAATCATAAAACACATACATTACATGAATGAATGCATGAACTCTCTATGTGCTAGTTGATGCTTTTAAACTTGAGTTGAACATCTTAGATGAAGAATTGTTGGTAAAAGGCATAAGAGATCCTTTTGACCAGCCAAGCAGGAAAATGATGAAGATAAACAGCAAGAGAATGAAGCCTAAAAATATTCAAACACTGGCAGATGGATCTGCGTAATTGTTTTTCCTGTCCTGACTGAAAGACAGAAAACTGTACAAACTGGAACTGAACAACAGTACAAGCAGTAATAGTCTGACCTGGCTGGCATATAAATATTATACATATAATATACTTATATTAAAAGTCACCAAATTATATTGAAATATGAGTTCACTGCATTAACGAGTGCTCTTATTTTTGTAGCCGAACACCCCTCACCTCACCCTCTCCTTCCAAACATGAAAAAGAACCTGTGGTAGCCTTTAATTGTCATAAAAACTCAAAAGGTTTTAGTTTGTCCAGTCTGGACTAATGTAAAAAACATGGCAGCCTCCGTAGAGAGGGTCCCCTCTATGTAACTATAAAGTATTTGAATATAAAGGGCCTTTTCTGGGGTAAAGAAAACTACAATTCATACAATTTAGATGAAACGAACTAGTGAAAACATCATGAGGATTATTCTACGTTCAATTTCTGCCAATAGTTCCCTTTCACCTAAATCTTACACACTGGACCTTTAAGCAGGGCATGAGAGTGAGAGAAGGGGAATTCAGGTTGACACAGGATTTACATGTTTTTGATTTACATATGACACATGTTAACAAAAAAAAAGTCAGTCAATTCAATAGATGCTTTTTTAAAAAACGAATAAGTAACAAAGGAAAAGTGCAGCTTTTATATGTCATATATATATATAATATCAAAATATTGTTGATACAACATTCCTCTGTGAAAAAATACAATACAGAAGAGAATAAAAGACAATTTAAAGCAGAACAAAAAATAGTAACATCTTAGTTGAGTCAATACAACACTTGGCAAGTTGTGTAAGGTATCGTCATTATTTTCACAATAAAACTATTGACTCTCTAAACATTGTGCAGTTGTGAAAGAAAACAAATTCCTCCTCAAAATAAAAACAGATCGTAACAAAACAAAAAAACTATGGGGAATGAATTGTATGGCCGGAATCTGTGTGCTGTGCTGTTTTTTTCTCTCTCTGCCTTGTGAGGATATTTGTGTATTTACGATTTCCTCCAGGAAACTGTGGGCTCAGTGTATGCTGTGCGTGTGTCAGACGGTTAGAGAGAAAGAGCAGGCAATCATGTGAGTAACTCTGCGAGCATGCAACGTGTTGAGCAGCTGAACTCCTTCTTGAACTGTCCAGCGCTCAGAGGAGGATGACTGTCGTCAAATCGCAGACCAAAAAATAGAAGAAACCATCGTTTTTCTGTCCTCAATGTTGTTCCTCATTTGTTTACTCAATTAATTCAGTTCTTTTATTAGTTTTTCTGGATTCATGCCCGGTGGGGTGTTATTGTTTGGGCATCCCTCAGGATTTTGGACTTTTTTTAAAATCTGGACCCGCACTTGCATTCAGCACGTTTCCTTTCAGTTTTTTTCCTCCAGTCTTGTGGTATTTCCTGCTTTTATGTGTTGTTCTGGTGCCGTCGCTGCCTCATCATGAGTGTGCTCCGCTGGCACCGGCTCTCTGTGTTATGGAAGAATTGGATGTTCAACCAGGAACCAGTGGAAGAGTCGGGCCAGATCTCAGAAGGTCCAGGGCATGAAACCGAGCCACAGAAAAAGGAAGGGAGCGCTTTCAAGGATCCCAGCTTAGACTTAAAGAACTCAGAAGCGAAGACACAGAATTTGGATTATAAGAGCAAGAAATCAGAAACTGAGACCCAGAACTTGGAATGTACAAATCTAAACTTGGTTCCTAAAATTCAAAAGTCAGAATTACTAAAACGCAGCTGCTCGGAACCCTGCTCCGAGGTGTCAAACTGTGAGGGTCGGTCCTCCAGCTGTCCCCACACACCCGAAGGTTGTGGCTGCAAATCCCTCAGAAGCTGCTATTCTGAGGAAGCTGTTGACTCTGTATTGCAGGTGGATAACGGCAGCGAAGGGGACGACAGTTTTCTGCAGAGAGAGGGGTCCCAACGGAGGTCCAGACGCCGCTTCAGGAGGGTCAACCCCCGGGGAGAGCGGGAACTCATCACGGATGGCCAAGAGCCTGCCAGCTACAACACGGTAGGAGTATAAGACCATTACGAGCAGCAGAGGCTAAAACTAACCCTCTTCAGAGTTTACATAGTGAACGCAATTCAGGGAAATTGGCGCCTCACCATCAATTGATTAATGTAGAACAAGGCTTCCACAGTCTGAGCTTCCCCCTGAACATGTGATTTCTTTTACTAAACGTTCATGTTCTTCTTCTCTGTCTGACTAATGAATGCTTTCAGTCTAAACAGTGGCAGATGACATAAGTTGTAAAGTGTCCTCAGCTTCTATTTGTCAAATCCTTCTACTTTCTATGATATTTACTGCAAGATCCATTCAAGGAGTGTATTTTCTTTTTAATTAAATATATGAAGAAAAGGTTGAAAAAGCACTGCTGCCTTTTTCATAGAGGGTTTTAATGTAGAACATATGACAGTGGCCCCTATATATTTAATACAATATGAAGGTCATTTTGTAGGGAGACACAATCTGTCTCTGGTAAGACCATGTGATTCTGAGGGATTTCTCAAAAGAAAGTCTGAGTAAGGAAAGTATCAAAACTGAGTCTGTGTGTGTCGTTTTGTGTGAGGTCAAGTTTCCCTCCCTCTGATAGAATCACTGGAACCAGCAATGTGTCAGTTGCAGCATTGACTAATCACCAGGAGCCACACTTTGGTTCTCTCACACACACACACACACACACATACACACATGCATGCACAACCACACACACTTCCGCACCTCGCTCATACAAACACTTTCCCCAGCTCATGCAAAGCCCCCTTGGGCATTACAAAGGGGCTTAATGGGGGCGTTTTTAGTGTCCTCTGCTACCCCTATCTGCCTCTGGAGTCTCCTGGTGATTGTTCCACATTTTTAAATTAAATTTTTAGCCCTCAGCGTTGCTGAATCCTACCACATCCTTCTCAACGACTGCGTTTATTATGAAAAGGCCAACCACTCCGATGTGCTCGTGCAGCAGTGCTCCATAGAAGCAGGTAGAAAAACAAGTGGAACAGTGCAAATGCCATGGAAATGCAGAGAATTACAATAGTCCTGCATTAAAATGCAACAAGAATGGACGCCAGGACAAAAGAAAGAAAACTTTACTCTGGTCATTGTTAAGTGACTGAATGGGGCTTTTGATATTCTCTCTTTTCTTTTATCAAATGAGAATGTAGATGAGAGGTAAATGCTCTCATTTAACCATGTCACTCTCAGTATACACACACACACACACACACAGTTTTCAGCGTCCGATCATGACTGTGTCTCTCCGTCTTTCCTTTTCATGTTTCTGCTGGTGTCTCATCCTCAGGATTATGTCAACAATCAGGTAGGGGGACGCACAGAATCAAACTTTCCTCACAAGAATGTCTATCTCTGCTATGCCCCATCTTGCTGGATATTTCCACGTCTATCTGTTATTTTTCTGGCGTACTTTTGTGTGAATGTGTTTATATGAGTCACTTCTAGTTCAGGCACCTGTTGTTTAGAAACAGGCAGTGTGGGGAAAAGCGGGTCATTTCAAGACTGCCACACACAGACACGCACAGACACGCACAGACTCGCACAGACTCGCACAGACTCGCACAGACTCGCACACACTCGCACACACTCGCACACACTCACACACACACACACTCACACACACACACACACACAAACCGCTGCCTGCTGACTCTGTGGGGGGTAGATAGGAAGGGGGCAAACTGGAAATAACAGTTGCACACTGAGAGCAACAACTGACTGGTTAACAAATGGTAGGATAAAGTGCTTTGAATTCTAAACCTGGAGACGGGTATGAGACGGCTCTTGAGGGTGTCATTTTTAAGTTGTCCCTCTAACTGTCATTGCTGTTTTGTGATGCGATGTCTCTCTCACCACATGGTGAGTAAGCACAGTACCAACATTCAGAGTTCTAACATTCTAAGAGTCCACTTTGACATATTGAAAGAAAAAGCTGCAACCAAGTAAATATTAAAGAATAAACAAGAATAAAGTGAAGAAAAACATTTGTAAAGTAACATTTTGCAGCCAAACCTTTCTTTGCAGCTTCCTATGATAAACAGAAGTGTACATTTTCAGACAGTTGTGCATCAATGAAATTTGCCTTGTAATATTTATTGATAGGACTTTTCAGATTTTAATAATCTGTTCAAAGTGCATATATTTTTTATATTTATGAATGGTAACATGCTGAGATATATCCCTTAAAAAATTTTCAAGTATGGTCTGTTGTTGGGATAAGAACATATTTTTTATTTAATCTTTGAAAAAGTAATTTATTTATGATTAGATTGATCTTATCAATGAAAGGGATCCTTTCTTTCTATAATTAAAAATATAACATGACAAATAACATATTACAGCAGAAAAATGCCCTTTAAAAGCCATAAAAACCTCCATTATTTTTATTCCTTTATTGTATCTTGGGGGGGTTGCCCATTTCTAATGACTTAATGCATGTAACACAGACTGTAAATGTATATCTCTCTCACACACACACACACACACACACACACACACACACACACACACACACACACACACACACACACCCCCACACACTGAGATGGTCAAAGAGAGCTGGTTTTGTGGCTGTGGATCAGAGGATGTTGTTCAGCGACCTTATTGAAACATAATAACATCAGTAATCCATTATCACTGCTCTGCGCTGGTGTCTGGTGTCTGTCTCTTTCCCTCTTAATGGCTCGCTTCAGAGTGAATGAAGTTTTGGTTGCTATGAATTGGTGCAGAAAGAAGAAGAAGATATAACGGTTGTTGTGTGTGTTAAACAGACAAGACGAGGACAATGCAGATTTGATACACAAATCAAAATGAGCAAAGAAAGATGTATTTTTTCTTGATCTTGCGACCGCTCATCAGATCATTTTTTATTTTATTATATTCTTTTCCTTCCTTTTATATATTAGTCTGCACTCACTCTGCTTGCGATTGATTCTCATTGATCCAGAAACCTGACTCTGCTTCTCGCAGGGCGATAGACAGAAGATCCTGTGCGTCCTCTCACTACCATAACACACCACTGGGATTCACTAATGACTCGCAGGTCATACCTAACACACATGCTGGGTTACTGTCTCTTGCTCTCTCTCACAGAGCAGATACTGTAGTAGACAGATGAACCCATCACCTCATTTGCCTTGCAGGGGAAAACCTGCTCGAAGGGCTTTTTCAGCCAGGCTACTCCGTGGCACCCCTGGATCATTAATTTAACATGACACATTCTCAGCATCTGCACTGGAGAGTCAAGGCTGTAAAGCTCTGGAATAATAACAGCAGAGAGTGACGTTATGCTGTTGTAGTGGTCCGAGCTGTATTGAATTTAATAGATGGTCATCACACTGTGCCCCATGCGAATATAGACACACCTCATTCACGTTGATTGGTTGTTGTGTGTGATGTGTGTTAAAAGCAGCTCGGATTTTCTGTGTGTGGAAACGTGCAGAGCACTGGTGCTTTTTTGAAGAAACCAAAGTGTCAGTACACGCCGGAAACAACGCATCTCTTGCAACGTCTGTGGTTGGCTTGCTGGCTTCCTGTGTTGTCTGACGTCTGCTTTTTGTTTTTCCTCCATTAGCATGTGTTTCCTAGATCCAGCTAACCTGGGACATACATGAGTTGAGGGTGCAAACCTGCTTTAGTAAAGAAAGCAACTTATGAGATTTCAGTGAGGCTCTCTGGCAAAAAATGCTCAAGGCAAGATTTTTGAACAGTCACAGTCTTTACTGTAGTCATGTCCTGTGTGTCCACATCAGGGTTTAGGTGTTATTTTTCATCAAACAGTAGACATCTCTGCACAAAGGAAGTGTTAGCCTTCTATATTTATTACACATTTGTAGTTTCACATACAGTATATACACTATGTCACACAAGAAAGCAGATGCATCCACACAAAGTTGCCTAGTACTGCAAAAATAGTGCTTGCAGTGGTCGGTTTAATTTCAAAACCCAGTATCACACATTGTTGCGAAGCATCAGCACAACAGCTGAACCCCCACTATCAGCAAACAGGTTCCCACACTAAATGCTTACTAGTACCTTATGTGTTCTGGATGTGACCTTGTGTGTGTCCATCTGCTGAGGAGGGTTCCATGAAACCTCAAGAACAGCTGCTAAATGGCCCTGGAGGTGACGTCAAAATAAGAATCTGAATACTTTTGCCTGGGCACTTGCTTAAAAATTCTATTTTTATGTTTATTTTTGTTATTTTAACTAGATATGGAAAGCTTGTGATGTAGTCATGATGAGCATGATGAGCTAACACTACCTCAGAGCAAATTGGATACTCATAATTCACATAATACCACTCTCTGTTTTCCATTAGCGATGACTTGATCTCAATGGTGTCCTTGCTGCTATCATCTTTGTCAGATTGTGCTCGTCATGCTCGGCCATTACTCAAGTTTCGCTAACGTCACCGTGCAGAATCAGGTTAAGTTTAAGGCTGCGCTCATCGTGCAGTGGGCAAGTCATGGGTGTGACTCATACGAATGCTGTGTCATAATAATGTCAACCTGCTGTGACGAGTAATGACAAAGTGATCATCTTTCATCCTCCCCTCAGGTTTGAAGGTCACCGGTGTGTTGGAAGATGCACTTGCTTTGTTGCTGCTGAGTCGCTCTGTCTTTCCTGGTAAACCCGTCTGGGAAACCCGCGGGGCTCCAGCCACTGTGGAAGTTTGTCTACAGAGAAAATTTCCTGTGCTGATTGTGTTGGAATGAGCTCAGTGGTGTTGGTCGGTTTTATTGAGTTTTGCTTGGCATCGTGAAATAGCGAAGTTGTTAACATTCCCGTAATATCCCTGGCTTCACTTTCACCGTCATTAGTGTCTGTTTGAGTTCTTTAGGATCTTGTGTCGGTAAAACTGCCGATGTTCTATGCGTGTGATCACACTTGTATTTGGGTGTGTCTCGTTCTCTTGCACATTTCTTTTTAGCTGTTTTCCACTTTGTGTTTAAAGCATGAATTCATACAACATGGAGGTTTTACTTTTATATACGTCTGTCTTGCTCTTCATCTTCCCTTGACTTGTGCGGAGCTGAAATATTCAGGGCTGTTTATATTTTCGAGCCCCTTGCTGCTTTTAATGCGTCCAGTCCATTCCTGAGCCCATCTGGTCTCATTACATCAAAATGCAGGTGGGGCCAGCAAAGCCCCAAGGGCCTCGCGCCAGCTCTGCCACTGCTCGACCAAGCAGGGCCCCAGGGAGAGATGGAGAGCCAGGAAGACATGGGACAGAAAAGCATAGTCCATCTTTTTACTTTGAAAACTGGTCCAACGGCACAATTATATTACAGTTTGTGGAAGGTTATGACCATGATTATATCAGTTTGTAGATTTTTAGAAGCAAATATTGATGAGTAAATGAATGTCCAATCTACAGGAAGCATCTAGGACCCTCTCTTACACCCAGTGTAAAGCAGGGCCAATGGGAGTTTTAACGGGGGAGAAAGGGAGGTGAAAGACTGGAGGATAACAGAGGTTGACAGGTGAACAAAAAATGAGTTGGAGTGTAGCAGCAGGAGGACGTGGAGGAGGGGTGTGGAGGTACAGAGCAGGAAGCTGAAGGTTGTTTGAAGGTCAGATGGGGATTTAATGGGCGACAGGAAGGGTGGGGTGAGGGAAAGGTAGGGTCAAGGGGGGTGAAGTCGGGAGAGCGAGGGAGGGGGGTTGGAAGTGAAGAAGGGATGGAATGGATCCAGGCTTAATAGTATAATTCATTATTGTTATTATGATTATTTTAACTTGCTCTGACTGCGGTGGAATGAGGTGCTTCAAGACAAGCTGGTAAAAGCTCCGAGGTGTTGGGGGTTAATTTAGTTGCCTATTTTTGTTTTTTAAATGTATTGAAGTGTTAATGTAAAGAAGATTGACACAGACCTTCAGACAAAAGGCGGTGCAGTTACGTATATAAACATTATTTGTCTTAATTGTTGATCCTTTCCTCTTCAATAAATAGAAAAACTATGGATCATATGGGAATCAAGGGGAAAAAAATTAAAAGGAACAAAATGATTTCCATCCAAACAACAGGCGATCAACAGCGATCATGTCTAAATCAAGGACTTGTTTACTTCCTCAAATTGTGACTCAGGCTCAAAATACTTGGCTCAGTCTTGTACCGACGCCTTCAAACGGCCAACAAAAACCCCCACAGCCTCAGTCGCATAGTGGTTTCTTCAGCCGTGCTGCTGGACTGCTGCTGCATTCATTGTCCATGCAGAGAGCTCTCAGGTGGGGTAATAGATTGTTTGCGGGTGTTGCCTCTGCATGCCACATTTAAAATCTGCTCCTTACATCTCTATAGTGTGCATGTGCATGAGTGTGTGTAGAGTACAGTATGCCAGGCAGTGCACTGTACCACTGGGGCACTATCTGCGGCTGTCGCTGCTTCTAATTTTAGGGATTACATCAGCAGTGCTAAGTTGACAACCTTGTTGAACTCCCTCTTTATATTCCTCTCTCCTCCTCTGCCTTCCCTCACTCCTCCCTCTCCTCCTCTTTCCTCTGTCCCTTATCCTCCTGTTATCTTCCCTCTCTGCTGTCATATGTCTGACCTCGGGCCCCTGCCTAAAATATGATGCTTTTCTGTGAAATATGTACAGATGTATGGATAAATAGTCTTCTTTCATTATATTTTACTGTCATATTGAGTAATATTCACACTTTGGTTCTTGGCTTCTTCATGTTACTTCTCAGAAAAATGGGATTGGAAATCATACCTATTGCTTAAACACAAATCCATGACCCCAGAGGTTTTTTATAATTCAATCGAACCCGATTTCTTAATTCACCTAAATTTCTCCTCTGCTTTTGTAAAAAGCCACTTAAGGTTAAAGGACAGTTTCAGTTTATCTTGCAAGGCTCCTATCAGTAGATCCGAAACGAACAGCTCCTCAGGGTAGAAAGAAAGGATTGTTCTGGAGAAAAAATAAGCACAACCTACATCCTGAAGACAATGCCTTGATACTATTTCCTCCCTTCCCTCTCCCTCACCTTGCAAAATCGTGCTGGCAGCCCCTCTTTCCTCCTTTGCAGCCCCCCTTCCTTCTGTTTGTCTAAATTTTTCATCCACTGGTCCACTTCACTCACTTAACTTTTTTTTCCTTTGTCTCGCATGCACGCCTCCCGACTCTCTGTCTCCTCGTTTGCTTCCGATGTGTCTCTCTTTCTACAAGTCCTTGCCCCTCTGTGTTATTTCTTAATCTTCATGATGACCTTCTCATCTCTACTGTAATGTAATCACTGTATTCCCTGGAGCTGTAAGGGGATGACGGTGAGAGACTCCGTTGTCATCAATGTGTCACTTCAGACACTTTTTATCAAAGTTTTTTAAGGAAGGATGAGAAAAATAAACATATCTGTTTTACTAAATTGTTACTGTAAAAAGAGTGGGGTTTCTTTCATTCGCATTTCATATCTTCTTCACTTCCACCAGCTCTTGTCTTTGTTGACTTTTCAGCCCCTTTTCTTTGCCTGTTTCTTTGCATCTCCAGCTCTTTTGAGCCTGATTCTCTTAGTGGAGACTAGTCGGAAAAGGGAAGGGCCGGTTTAAATGGCAGGAATTCCTGTCTTGTCCTTCAAATGGTCTCACACAAACACACGCCATGTGTGCGCACACACACACACGATCAGCTGCAGTCATCACATTCACATAGTTGTCTCTTTGTGTGGTCTACATGCACGTATGTTTTTCTCTGTCTTTTGTGTGAGGGGGACTTGCTGCTCTTTGTGTGCTTGGCGACTGTACACAGGAATCCCTCAGATTATATTTGGCTTTGAACAGTGGCACCTCCATATTTGTTACAGAAGACTTTACTCCCTCATGTGACATAATAATTCTCTAGCACACTTTCGTTCACTTTCGATCATGATCTTTTTAAAACAAACATAAGTTAATATAAAAAGACAAAAAAAGAATCTCATCTGCTTGGAGATACTGTATGTTTACAAAAAACAGTCCCACAAGGTGCTCTTTGGTGCCTTAATATAGATTTTTTTCACAGTGATTAAGAAGCATTTCACTATGTGGGAGCTCTGACATTCAGGTCAGATATGCTTCTATATATGCTTTCAAAATAAAGCAATCAATACAAAATAATGCAATCTTTTTGTTGGACTAATCTTTAAAAGAAAGAAAGAAGAAAAAGCGAAAATTGCCAAAATTTTCCTTCTACAAACAGCTTCTGAGAATTTCTGCTGATCTTGGTTTTGGCCGGTTGGTCAGACAAAATAATGTGTACATGAACATTGTGGCTTTGAGAATTATAATGACTTTTACTTGAGAAAATACACCAGTAATGAAAATAATTTGGGGTTATAGCCCTCATTGCTTGCTTCATTCAAAAGATACAAGCCAGAGACTAAACTAACTGGCTGCCAAACTCCACTCTCACCCGAGGCTGTAAAAAGATGTGTATACTTCCCCAAACAATCCTCATTAACATATTTGAACCATACCTCCCTTCATTAGCTGGGGTGTTAAAGAGACTCTGTCAAACCGTCTATGAAAAAACTCTGCAGCCACCCAGCAGAGAAATACAGTATATGGCTTTAACAACTCAGCACTTCTGTGTGCGCACACATTGGTGTGTTAGAGCGCTACAGGGTACAGCTACAGCTGCAGTCATCTGACTCGGTTTAATTAGCCTGGCAGAACTGATTAGCTGTGAGCAGGAGCCACACACACACACACACACACACACAGCTGAATTAACAAAAGAGAAACAAGACCCTCTTCAGAAATCCCTGAGCCATGCCACGCCTCACTGAGCAACCCCCCCCCCCCCCCCCCCCCCCCCCCCCCCCCCCCCCCCCCACACACACACACGCACACGCACACGCACACACACACGCACACACACACACACACACACACACACACACACACACACACACACACACACACACACACACACACACACAGAGAGAGGATGCTATGTACTGTATATGTCTAGTCACTACAATTTGCCTGATGTGTGTGAGCCGGTCCATCTGACGTCTTGCCATTTGACAGCTCACTCTCCTGCCGTTTGGTACCTTCACAACTTTGTCATGTTTCCCAAACACTTTTTAGTTTTTCTTCCATTTTCTGCTTAAAGATGCATGTTCCACACACACACATCTTCTGTCTTTGCTTCCCTGCGTTTGATCCCTCTCCTTCATCTTTGATTCTCTGATCCTTGCGCTTTGATTCTCTGACTCTTAAGTTTCCATGTGTGGCTGTCACCTCTTTTCTTCCCATCTCATCTGTAAAACGCTCACCTGACTTGACCTGGCAGAGGCTCACAAACTCGCAGAGTCGCAGACAGACTGTTCCAGGAAGTGCTTCCTGTATGACGTGTATCCTGCTCCGTGTTTTGCACACAGATCCCACACCAACATGCACAGAGTTACAGTAAACAAACCCTTAAGAGGTGGTTAATTCAGAAAAGCATGTTAAGTTTTGCTTCTACAAAGTACTATGTCCTGATTAAAATTATAAAATATACTTCTAGACCACTGCAAAACAGAGGTTTGTGGAGCAAATGGCATCATGTTAGTGCCCTCCCTTCTTTTCTTTTTGTCTCTTTCAATCTTTTTATATTTTTGTGTCTCTGTCTGTTTTTGTCTCTGTCTGGCTCGTTTCTCTGAGCAGATTTATTCTATGTATTTATTTATTTATTTTATTTTCCTTCACAGACTCACCAGATTTAGCGACATCTGTGGTCATGCAGGTTTCATAAAATGTTTTAATTCAGTTGATTTTTGCAGCACATTTAGTCTTTTTGTTCATCGCTTTGTGCTGTGATGATGCAAAGTGTAGTTTTATCAACACAATTACATTTTTTTCTTGTTTACAGTCACAGATTTTTCACACGCACACATGCTCTGCCTGTCTCCCTATCAATCCAAACATCCATCTATCCCTGTCTTTCTTTCTATCTGTCCGTCTCTCTTGTGTACACAACACTCCACTGAAGGCAGGGCTCCATGTGCTTGCCCCCGATTGGCTGCAGAGTAAAAAGATGATGTCATTCCTAGGCAGGAGGTGCGTATCGTTTCACATACACACACAGAGGAGAGAGAAGGGATCCTGGTTCACAGCAGCAAACAGAATGAGAGTGAAAATGGGAGCAGAAAACGATGAGGCGGCTACTGTAGATGGATAGAGCAGAAAAATGTTACGGCTAATTTCTTGCAAATAGGATTAAGGGCAAAGAGGGTTTGAAAAAACGGGGGGGGGGGGGGGTAAGGGTCTGAGCTGAATGAGAAGGGGGATAAGATGGAGATAAAAATGGAGAGGGGGAGAAAGATCCTCCCCTCTCTGAAGTGTCTGGTCGTAGGAGCTGCCGGCATCTCTCCTCTGCCGGAGGAGAATCAGTCTTTCAAAAAAACAGCTTCTGTTTTTTTTTTCTCTGCGTTCAGTTCATCCCCCCTCTCTCTCATCTTTCTCTCCACATCGCCAAGAATAGAAAAAGGAACGTACAGATTTTAGTTTTATTTTTGGAATAAATGTTTTATGTTTCCAGAGAAATCCTAATTAATACGATAAAAAAGGGAAAATATAAATCTTCGTATTAAGCCTCTTTTTTCCCCACTGAGTTTCTGCTCAATTTGCTCCAAGTAAAGGGATTGTGATTCCCATTTAGTATCGATTTGGTGATTCAATAAACACTTGAAGTTGTCACAGTTAAATATTAATGTTGTTTTAACTTCAAAAGGCTTCCAGGTGTTTAAAAAGAAATCACTTTCGACCGCATCTTCGATTAGATGTTTTTTTTATTTCAAAATTACCAAGTTAGTGCTGACTGAGAATAGGGATTGGGATAGATAGGATTGGGCAAGTTGAAATGGGTTGAAAATCCATTTGAGAGATACTTTTATCAGTCTAACTTTCTTGGGTGACATCCTTCATTTAACGCGTGAAGTGGGACGCTCAGTGAATCCGGCGTCAGACTTACCAGCCTCTGTTACCTCAGTATTTTTCTCAGCAGCGTTTTACTGTATTATAGTGATTTATCTTTTTCTTGTACGTCAAATCCGGCCCACTTGCATTGCAAATCCTCCAGACGCGGGGGGCTTTTTGAAGGGGGGAAAACCCATTATCTGCTTGTGCTTTGTGTCAGTTTCGCAAAAAATCCAAAAAAAAACCACAGGCACCGTCTGTCCTTGTATCTGATAGAAGCTTTGTGATTTATGCTCCCCCACCTCTTTTTTTTTTTTTGTAATTTATGCGGCACACTCACAAAGAGGAGGGGGGTTGCCTCAATACACTCAGCTTTATGTTACCAGCAGATCAATAGAGATGCTCCCTCTCTTTCCCATTCTCTCTATCTCCCTCTCTCTCATCCACATCTGCCCAGCAGCCAATCCATCTAATGTAGTTTCCTCTGCTTGCTCTTGCTTCATCCACACCACCTCCCATCTCTCTCTCTCTCCCTCTCTCTGGCTGCACAGGTGATGTCATTCTTTTTCAGCTGGATTCTCCTCCCTCCCTCCCTCCCTCCCTCACTCTCTCCTCCGTCTCCCATTAGCGGCTGGCTCTCTACAGAGCAGCATCCTATCCACACTGAGTTCTCTCTCCGCGAGTGGGAGAGGGGAGGAGGAGTGCTGGCGCGAGGTGTGAGCATTAACCGGGGGGACGAGAGCTTGAAGCCGGGGGTACGGGAGCGGGATCTTCAATCATGGACCGTGCGCACCGCTGGAGCTCCGTAGACAGATAAAGAGTTTGCAAAGAGACAGAGAAAGGAGTTTGACAGACATAGACAGTGAGTGAGTAAGCAGAGCAGGGCTGCAGGAAAACAATACAGGCTTTTTTGGGGAAGTGAGAGGTGATTGTTTGCATGACTTCGAGCCCGGCGAGAGGCTTCTTCCCAGGGGGCTGCAGATGCACGGACAAGCTCCTCTTTTCTTTAACCGGTACTGGCTCACTGGTTGAAGAGGGGAACCCCGTGCTTCTTTGAGAAAGGAAAGTGAATATAGAAGAAGATGGCTGAATGAGTTTCTGCATCTAACTTAAACTGAAAATCTACTTAACTTGGATTTTAAATTGGATCTTTTTTTTTTTTTAACTGCAACCTCCACCTCCTTTGGGATTAATTTTGAATATTGTGCAGAGTCGCAGTATTCAAGGTTTATCAGGAGTGTTTTAAGCTTCCCTGTTGCAGTTTCTTTGAGTGCTTTAGAGGGAAAGCCTTCATATGAAAGGATCTGCCTTGACTTTATTTCTCCTGCTGTAGTGACATCATCTAGCATCATTCTGCCTGTTTCTTTCAAAGCGACACTGAGGATTTTTTAAAGAATCAGCTTCTGGACAATTCCCTTACTGGCATTATCCTTTGCCTTCCTCCTCTTTTCCTCCTTTTTTTTCTTCATTTCTCGGTGAACGAGGGGAAACTTCCCCTCGCTGGCAACCTCCCTCCTGTGGAAATGGCTTTCCTGGTCCGTTGCTATGCCAACTGCTTGCAGCCGTGGTCCTCCAAAGTAAGCGATGTCGTAATCCCTTTTTTGGCCAGTGCCTCTGGCTTAGGATGCTGCCGACTGTGTGTGTATGTGCGCGTTTATGTGTGTGGTACTGAGAAAGAGAGGGTGGGGGTGAGAGAAAATGATTTATATGCTTATGACGTATATATTTTTTTGTGTCTGTTTAGAATCATAAGCATGCTTTGCTTTGCTTATTTCAAATAAATCTTATCCTGGAAAAACACGGATATTCACAACTGCTGGTCCAATGACAAATCTGTCTCCAGTCCCTAAACTGTAAGAGGATGCATTTAAAAACTAAAAATATCCCCCGCATAGTCTTGTGACATTCTAGTTTACATTTACATTACTGAAGAGCATTGATATAATGAAGATATAGTGGGGGGGTTTTGGCTTTGCACCAATGTTTTATTATTCATAACAGCTGCAACAAGATTGCTCCGTACTCTCCACAGGACTGACTGATTTGATGTTTTTCCAAAAAAAGGATATTTGAAAGCCACATGCCGCTGTGGCTATAGATGATATTTATTTTAAATTGTTTTTTTTACTTTTGTTGACAGTGTTGTATTTGGAGTAAAGCTCACAAATGATGAGATCAAAGGTGGGGAGAAGGTGGCACTGTTACTAGCATATAAATCTATAGAAATATTGGTTTATGAAATTGATCAGCTCTGACTGTGTAATCTGTCTGTTTCCTCCCAGTAGTCAGTAATGGACTGGTAATGATGTTGCCTTGTGTATAATTAACAGTTCAATGACCTAGTTGCTCTGAATAATCCGTCAGAGTTGGCTCAGCCTCTGCTGAACATCATGATGATGCAAGGGAAGCAACAAATGCTCAAACATGTGTTCTTGTCTTTTATGGATTCTTGTTTTTCTTGTTTATTCAATTTCTCATGATCAAACAAAAGGGAGTACTTTTTTTTTTTTTTTTAAACATCCCAGTGGCAGCGTTCCAGGACTCCAGGTTATCCCAGTGAAATGACAGACAGATTGATCCCAATGTGTCTGTCTCTGAGGGAGCATCTGTCTGGGTGCTGAAAGCCTCCAAGATGTTTGTCTTCATTATGTGTCTGTCTGTGTGTCGGTGTGCACACGCATGCTTTCAGTAGGATAAGTAATAATTAGGTCTCTGGAGAATAAGGAGTTAAAGAGAGAAGAGCTTCAGTAAGAGATAACACGTTAAATCTGTAACACACACAGTCAAAGAACTTAAACACCTTATTACTCGTATCAATTATGCTCCAGCTCTTGTGGATGCACTTTATTCATAAATCTCTCACTGTGTGCAAGGGATGAATGACACAGTTTTTCTTTCACAACAAGGACCTGACAATACTTCGCCTGGACTAGATTTTTTCGTCTTATACTGATATCCACATACGTTTTTTTTAATGATACAAGGAAGTGTTCTCGCAAGGAAGCGCACCAAGATAATAAATATACTGGGATATTTTTGGTTGCATCAAAAAATATTTTCACTTTTCATTCATCTATTTGATCAGTCAGTTATATAGTATATAAAGTCTATAAAAAAAGAATCGAAAAAGTTGTTTAAACCCAACTTAAATTTTCATATAGAGTAGCTTGTTTTGTCTATATACCAGTCCAGACCCATTAAGTTATTAATTCAATGTCACATTTATCGTGTAAAACAAATGACAACAGCAACATTTTCTATAGAAGAAGCTGATCGAGAAGCTGGAACCAGAGATTGTTTGATAGTTTTGCTTAAAAATAACTTTAATCAGTTATTAAAGTGGTTGCTAATAAATTTTTTTTGTCAAACAAGTTATAGTATCAGCTTTACAAAGTAATGGAGACATACAGTAATTTGTAAATGACCCTAAAACATATCATTGACATGCTTCTCTCAACATTTTTGCTGTTTTTTTGGCTGCCACATCCGTGAACGCTCTCATCTGTTGCAGGTTATTTACGGTCTAGTTACTGGGATTCAGAGTAGCAGCACTTTTTGTCAGTTTCTCAAATCTTAAATGTTAATCATTTATAAATTGGCTTTTTGTTAAATGACATATTTATATAAATGATACAATTTTAGGCATTGATTAAATGTTAGAGCTCCCGTTTCTGCAAAGCTTCTTCATCTCTGCTTTTCTTAACATGAAGTATTGTCTCTGTGTGTTATTACTGCTCCGTCTGTGCTGTATGACTCCGGTATCTTAATTTATCTTCCAGTCCGCAGTCACAGAGGTTTCATCCAGTTGCCTGTTTGAAGTCTGTAGTTAATTGGTTGGCGTCCATGATGAGCCCACCTTTTTCAAAGGTTAATGAAGTTTCCCTTTTCCTTCAATTAGGTAACATGTGCTGTGTCTGGAGGTACTGTAGCAATTAAAAACACTGCAGTGAGGTTGGAGGGAGGAGGAGCAGAGTGGAAGATGAAGAGAGTCAGGGTGGTCTGCGAAGGGATTTAAATCCTCCATACCTCAGGGATCATGAGGTATGGAGGGGTGAGGAGAGGCAGAACGATGAGGAGCAATCTTTGAGTGTTTAAGGGAAGAGAAAGAAAGGAAAAAAAACATGCGTGAGTCAAACCTGCAGCAGGGATTTTTATTCCATGAGAGGTTTTCACATTTCTATCATTGACCTCTCAAAGTAGCAGCCAATTATGTTTTCTAGAAGTTGGTCTCTTTACTTTTGGCTGGTCTGCGCTGGCGGGGATTGGTGATATTATTCACTGCAGTGATGTTGGATTCTAGAGAGATCCGATTTCCTGAGAAACTGACAGAAATATTGAAGAATGCCCTCAGCAAATTCCTGGATCTGCCTTCTCAAATTGACCTGCACCAAAATTGTATGGGCTCCTCATGGACTCTGCCACATCCACATCCCTCCACCAAATCTGATGATTGGTCCAGTACTTAGTGCATAATCCGACTGATAAAGTAGGTGTAAGACTTCTTACTTCAGTATTTCCTACAGCCTTGTTTTCCACAGATTTAGAAATTAGCTTGAACACGGTAGAAATTGTGTCTGGACATCAACAATGGCAGAGCAGATTGTCCATTCAAAACAACTGGAACATTTCTTGAGCATTCAGGGGAGGGGCGGCGCCTGGGTAGAGCATGCAGGAGATAAAACATGACATGTTCTGACGTTTCTCAGCCAATAGCAATGAATTTGTGTCATCTTTTCAAGTTGACATCTCTTTCTTCTTGTTTGCCACCTATTTTTCATCCTGAGATATTTGTATTTTTCCAGTTTCATGTCTGTCACTTGCAACATAATCAATAGACCCACTTGCTGTCTGTGATTTTCTGGACGTTTTCCTCCTGTATTCTCACATGAGCTCAATTAGACATTTTCTGGACATTTTACTCCGGGCCTGGCAGTAGAAGCTCAGGAAAATGTCTGGAGCAACTGACTAGCCCCTGTGTCTGGCCTTCATTGCATTTTTGAAAGCAGCTTTAGAGAAGAACCATGTAGACTGAGCTGCTACAACAAAAACACGGACTCATTTGTTCCTTACTACTGTTGTAAACTGCAGCTCTCACCAAATGGCATACCATAATTCTAATTTCTGACGTCAGTGTTCACTTATTTAAATATTGACTTTGTGGTTGGAAATTTGGCTTCAGATGACAGACAGTGTAATGTAGGCCAGTGGAGCTGCTGTGGGACCAGTGGAGCTTCTTATTCTAAGGGGGGCTGAGCAGTTACAAGGGCTAGATTTATTTTCGTCTCCAATAAACAACACAGGATTTTAAAAAGGAAGAAGACTGTCTCGTCTTGAGAAGCAGTCAGCTGCCGTCTTTAAGAGGCTTTCAACTTCTTGCTCACATCATCATTGTTTTATTGTGTTGCTTGTGGGCGAACTGTCCCTTTAAATCACATCCTGCTCATCCCGGCAGAACCTCGCATCTTCCCGCTGCTGGAAGACATGTCAAAATGTTCTGCTCCTGAACTCTCTGACCCCTCCAGCTGCCTACACAGGACCTGTTCTCTACTGCCGAGCTTCCTCATCTACTTTTTCTCTCACTCGCTCTCTATTTATCTCTTCTACTCTCACCCCTCTGTTTTAGTGAGCACTTCCTGCTGTCTTTCCTCTTTTCTTCCTCCTCCAGTCTGTTTTTAGTCAGGGGCTCTTCCATCCACTACTACATCTCTACTACATCTCTACTACATCTCCTTCTCTCAGTCTCTCCACTCTTCTTCCCCATCTATTATTTAAACATCAATAATGGGGCCTGTTGTTGTTGTTGCCAGGCTGATTCTGTTCTTGCTGTTGTTGCTGCCCCGCTGGGCCGTATCCTCGCTCAACTGCTGCTTCATGTCTTATAAATCACACCAGCTCCCTCTAAAACCATCTGCATCTCCACATACCCAACCTTTACTCTCTGCCTCTGCACTCAACACCACCTATTACGTATTTTCCTTCCAGGTTTTATGTAATGGGATGTTTCATTTTGGTCGCCTTTTAATTGCGTCATACCCTTGGCCTTGTCTGTGTCTGCGATAACTTCCGGGGGAAACAATGTATGGAGAAGGAAAAACACACTGCTAGCCACTTAGCCAGTCAGCCATTCTTTCCTTCCACTGTTTGTATTTATACTCGTAAGGGATTTTTCGTTGACGTTTGCTGATCCCACGCTGCTTCATGACATCATCAAACTAGGTCTTTTGTTTAGTCAAAAATTGCCTGTTTTTATTGGTCTTTTAAGAAACTACAGGAATCTAACTTTTTTACTTTCTTCTTTGCTCAAGGGAAATTCCATAAATCATAGATGTCATTCTTTTCCCATCATCAATCATTTCTAAACACATTAGCTTTTGTTAGAAATGAAGAGGTACATTTTTGCTAGTTGTATTAATTCCCCTCTCCGGGCTGCAGAGTCCCCTGGCTGGTACAGACTCCAGTTGATTCAGGCTGCTGCCTCTGCTTCCCCTTAGGGATCAATGGACCTTGCTGAACATTGGTATAATCAGTGTGTGTGGACCCACGCTGCGTTGAATAGTAATGGGGCTGTGGAATCATTGGTAGGGGAGAGCTACAGTGGGATGATGGATTCAGTGCCAGGGCAGGAAGGGCAAGGCGTGGCATGGCAGGTCAGACAGATGGACAGGTGGGCAAAGTGACAGGAATATTTAAACAAGCGTATCAAGGTAATCAAAAGTAAAACACAGTTTGAATCATACTTGATCCAACCACTTTCGTCAAAGCTAATTTGACAAGTACAGTAAAGTACAATTTGACTGACAGTAGAAATTTAAAATAAAATTCTTCACTTCTTCACTGATCCAAACAGCCAAACACAGTGTTTAATTCACAGAACAGTTACTGGCCAACCATTCATCATCAGAGGGATAGATAGCTACATTAAACTGTTGAACCTCTATCGATTGGAATAAGGGGATTAATTATTCTTTGGTACAGTCTATTGACCCCTTTTCTCGGTGCCGTGGCTTCATGCCCAGGTCCTGCGCGCCTCGCTACATGTTAAAAGTCAGGATAAAGATAACACCTCAAATAATTACCATACTGATTGTAATAGAAAGACTGAATGAGTTTGGGATTCTATTAAAATCCAGAGCAAGACATTATCAAACATACTTTATGTGTTGTTCTTTTTGGTTGCTGATGGCTGACTTTTCCTTTTGCATACGTACAACACAACATATGTTCCAAGAAATTCTTTCTAATCATTTTTTTATGTTGTAATTGAAGGGTTTAAGGTACAAAACAACTCCTAATGAATGCAAATGAACCACTTAACAAAGAAGGTACCATTTGAATACTGATGGAGGCCAGTGTGGTCATGGCAATTGCACCCTGTTGTTATTAAGAAGCTCCAAACTGAATAAATAAGCAAGAATAATAGATATTCTGGTTTATGAGTTTTTCTTTGTTGTTGAAAAGTATGACTAGAAAAATGAAAAGAAAAAATGTACACCTTAATTACGATCTTTGCTGCAGTCAACAGGTTGTTGTAAGAGAAGTTGTCCATCACAAAATGCACTTTGTCATCCTCTGTATCATCAGATCAGCAGACGCCATTAAAGGCATATTGGATAGTTGCATGGTGGCTCCCCCGGTACCTAAATATGTTGACATAACCATTTTTTATGCACTAAGAGGATGACCTTTGCCAGGTGATGTAATGCCACAGCCCCTTCACATTGGCCTTGGCAGATTCGCTCTGACCTCAGGCCCTCAGACAGGCTGATTGATGAACTGATAGCTGTCACACGGGGTGTCAAGGTAATATGGCCTCAGAGGCCAGAGAGATGGGGGGTGAAGGGGTGGGCAACACTATTGTTGCATCTGACTGAAAGGCAACATTAGGGAAAGAAAGAGAAAGGGCTTTTAGCATGCCGAGGGAGGTCTAGGATATCAAGTGCACAGGAAGTAGGGGCGATAAAGATCGATATGAGCTGCATTAGGCCAAACCATGCCCAACTCCCCTCCCGTAAGTCATAAATTACGATTCAGCTCTAAACAAAAACACACATTGTTGTTATTGTTTTATTCTTTTCTTTTCCATGTTCATTTATTATACACAATTAAGTCAATTTGTACGTCTGGAAGAAAATATATTTACATCAGCATGAAAAGATCAATAATTTTTGTGTTAGAAAAGCAACTACGAGACAAAAGCAGGCAACGTACTGTATGTTTTGCTCAAAAGCACACAGACTGCGATCATACGTTTGTATTATCAGGCATGTTGGCTAAAATTCATAACTGTCACCTGGAACCATTCAGATTTCACCCATTACAAACACTTAAAAAATACATTTTCTTAAATTCTATGAGAGCATGAATTCCTGTCTGATTTTCTGGTGTAGACAAAGTTCTCTTCACTCAACTGGCACGTGCCTGGTAGATAACCACACTTTACCTTTTTGACGCAGTATAACACAGCAGCACTGTTTGGTTGTTTCAATGGGTGCAGTGATGTAAAAGCATTAGTGCAGCCTCCTGAACGGTGTAATAACTGTCCATTATGTATGATAGGCTGAAATTTAAGAGTGAAGAGCCCACTCACTCAGGCCCTGTACGCATTAAACATGACCGAGCAACATTACTGGACTAAATGGAATGAAAGTGAGGCTGCTCACTCACACACGTCATAGGTCACCTTTGGGGACTGTACATTGACCCTTAACAATTTCCATGACTCTTAACCTAACCTTAACCACTCTCCCAAAAATCAGCTTTGATCCAACAGGGGACACAGACTTTGTCCCTAATTGGATAATCTGTCCCCATTTGACTGGCTTTTAAGTGCCTTATTTGTCCCCAAAGGTAGCCAATGACAGAAACACACCGACACTCACAAACAAACACAGACCCATTTCTCTCTATAGTTTGGACGACACTAAACTAAATCTAATTCTAACCCTAATCCTAAAATCAAGTTTGACCCTCAAAAAATCATTTGAACCAGCAAAAATGTCCTATAACTATAGAAAGACAAGCATGCACACACACACACACACACACACACACACACACACACACACACACATCCAAGTGATGATATTTCAACCACCCATGGCCCCCACCCCCCAATTTCACTTGCTCCCATTATCTCACTGTTATTGATCGACACCCCCTCCTCTGCATGCACAACCAGAGAGCCTTAAGGATCACTTTCATTTCTAAATATGAGATGGGGATGGATGGGTGATTTCTCTGCAGCTGTTTGTGAATTTGTGGAAAACAGAGAGAAAATAAGAAGACAGAGAGAGTGTGTTTGAGTGTTTGAAGCTGGGTTGTGTTCCTGCAGGAAATAAAATGGGATCAGGCAGAAAGGAGCTGTTTCAATCATTGTTTGAATTCATTTGCTTAAAAAATTGTTGGTTGCAGTTTGCAGAGCTACACAGACAAACAGCAAAGAGGAAAGGTTAATTGGTTCTATCTGCTTTCAAATATTACAGTGTTCCAAGTTTCACACTGAATATTCAAGCAGATGCTCATCTGTAGACTGTCATGTTGAGACATCTCGGCAGCAGCATAGAACGTTCATATCAAAACAAGACAAATGATTAGGAATTCAGACCATAAGAGTTAGACCACCGGCACATTTCGGCTCATATGTAGAAGTTGCTCTGATTTCCTTTGTTGTCGAGAGTAGATTTTGTCTGGATAATATCAAAACGTCTGATAAATGTGGGAGCTCTGGATTAGGGTGAGGTCAGTGTGGGCACACAAGTTAATTTCCTGTCCTGCCATTGGTGCAGTTTTTATTCTCAGCTCTGTCTGGACTGAGGTGAGTGGTCAGCAGAGTGGAACAGGGTCCAACATTAACAAAAACACAGCAGGAGAACAGAACCACAGGGTGGGGCCGCTGCTCCACCCGGCCCCGGGGTCAACCTGTAGGGGTGCCAGGGATCCGCTGCATGTGTGTATGTGAAGTTGTGTTGATCGGGCTGCAAAGCAGGAAGCATCTGTTAACAGAGGGGAGCCAGAAGGTATGTGTGTGTGCATGCTTGCATGTTTGTGCGTGTGCATGTGTTTGTGTCCATGCATGAATACATTTGTGTCAGTATTAAAGCCAAGTGTTTAGCCTTCCCTTCTGTATCCGGCAGACCTGGCCATGGCCCACCTTCCTCAGGGGCCCAGACAGAGACGCCTTTCAGCTTCCTGTAACACAAAAACAAACGCACACACGCACACACACAAGAAGGTTGATATGGAACACAAGGTCCCTTTATGAGAAACCACATATACCCTCATTAAACCTTTCGAAAGACAAGTCTTTTAACCAAAGTTTTGCTAACTAACAAATGACATTAATTCCAGATTTTATTCATTGACATAACACAAATATTATTATTGTAATTAAATTTTAATTCATGTAAATTGGTAAACTCCACCCATCACATAGAACACAAAAGGTGTAAATAAGATCAGATAAGCTGCAGCAACGTCTCCACATACTTGGACTGTGCTCAGTCACTTGATGTAGATGTATTACTTTAAATCAATCACATCAAAATCAAATAAGGATCCTTCATCATACCACCAATATGTTTCCTTGCTGTTCTCCCAGAGCAGAAAGATGAATTATCATGTTGGGAGAAAAAAGATGAATGAGTGAGAGTGAAGATGGATTGCAAAGAAAAGGCTGAATGATAATGTAAGTAAATCAATTTTTTTCAACTCAGCCTAAGGAAATGATGGATTATATTTGCAACATCAGACAATCCATTAAACATTTATACATGCAAACTTGATTAAAAACTGTTTATTTAAAACTCCTCACCCAGGTGTTAAAGCAATTACAGGAGGGCAGAGATCTGCGGGACATTTTTCTTTCAGAAATATCAAGTTGTAACACATCCACAACACCAGGAATTTGCACTGAAGCCTGGCTGTAATACCATCAGTCCTCCACAGAAGAGCACTCGACTCTGCAGGGGTGCTGACCCACGTTAATTGCCTTCTGCGCTGCGTAAGCCGCCTGACGAATGAATGGCTGGTAAATACTGTGCGGCATGAATGAGCAGGCAGCCAACTACTAAATCCAGAAAATCCAAAGGGGTGGAGTTTACGATGATTATGTGAGGGGAGCTTAAATACCCATCGTTGTTATTAGTAACTCAAACATTATGTAATTTGTCAGGATGGTATAAAGATTCAAAGTCTAGATTCTGTTGCAGGATGATGATGATGATGAAGGCAGATTATTTTTGGCTGCTCACACGAGCAGACACACTTGTTATGGCTTGTTAAGGACTTAAAACACAACTTCTTCACTTAGAACTGATTACATGTGTTGATTGTCTTGATTTCACTCAGGATATCATAACCAAGACTTGAAACTCACTTGTGACTTGCAAAACATCGACTCCTATGTAACATCCCAGGTTTTCTCAAGATTTTACATTTTATATACACATTCAGTTCAATACAAAACCCACAGTGACCCAAATAGAATGGTAGTCAGTTTAGCACATACCTCCGCCAAGGCCAAACTTTGATGGATTCTTTTTTAGATCATTTTCCATCCTTTCAGCAAGTTTCGTGATCGTCCCTCGAGGGTTTTTTGAATCAAACAAATTGACAGAAGTGAAAACATAACCTCCTTGGCAAAGGTAATAGAATATTAAAGATGATTCAGGATCGTGAATTCCGAATGTTTCATTTCCAAGCGGAGACACTCTTGCACTCAAAATCACACATATTGTATGCAGAGTCCATTGTTTGAGGGTTAATCCCTTTATTTAGTTATCAATGAGAAAACACTCTCCTTCCCTTTACCCTTTCTCCTTCCATTTCTTTTTATTGCCATTGTTTATCTTCTCTCCCTCTCCACATCGCTCTCTGTCCGTCATCACTCTCAGACAACTGGGGCAGAAGTCACAGGCCTTTGGCAGTGGTAGACAGTGCCATTCAGCATCCCCGTCTGTCACAATACTGGCACAGCAAAGTGTGAAAACTGCCAACTAATGGCTCTTTATTCGCTGTAGATGCCTGCCAGCCAACATCTATCCTGGCTAAAAAACTTGCCAACCAATGACTGTTGAACCTTGCACCTCCCCAACCGGCACCTGCCAAATTTCCATAACTCAAATTAATTTGTGTTTCAGGGAGAATTTTCTTGGAAATATGTTGCTATGCAGAATCCCTGTTTTGTACTGGAAATAAAGAGGGGAGTATTTTCTTTCAAACTGTCCCACTCTCAGTGTCCAACCACCAGAGTCTCAGTCTCCCTTTCAAATATTTTGAAGCATTGAAGCTGTTTCATGTTTGATGATTAAAAGGTGTTTTTTTGCAACAATGATAGAAGCAGCATTGTGCCTCTTCAGTAATGTGTGAGTTGCTGCTTGGTGCTGTTTCCTTAAATGTAATCTAATCTCTCTTCAATTTGCATTGAGGTTAAAATGCTGTTTTCTCCCCGTGGAAAGCAAGTGTAGTTCTTAAAGGTGCACTCTAGAATTGTAGGAGCGGAAATCCACTTCAATTATGAAAAAAGAATGGTGAAAATTAAAGCAGCAAAAAATCTTGAATTTTCGTGCCAAGTATAGTCACGTCCTGAAATCGCCCCCTGGATTGTAAATTTCCCATAAAGCAACCTGATTGCATCTTTCATTACACAGTCTCTGCCTGGTAGAGACATCATTCACACCCTCAGGTATCTAACACAGGCTTTTATATTATAAATGTTGACGTCAGACTCAGTAAGCGGAAAGCAGAAATCCAATCAGTAAATCAGCGAAGATGATATATTTTACAGGACACAGTCAAAGAAATGATCTAGTCCATAATTTATCCCAAATGAAATATCATATAAAAGAGACAACCCCTAACTAAAATCATACTAAGTGAACATAATGACCACCGAGGACACAAAAGTGATAATTTTCTCATACATTTTTTTTCATGAAATGTAAAGAAATCCAAATTCAACCTGAAATTCCAAGACTTTCTTTCCCTCTCTGCAGACACATTAATTCAAACCGTTGTGGAATAAGTCACCACTGAAGTACAACTAACAGGAGAACATGTTAACATGTCTCTAAGCAAGACATATTTTATTTAGGATTTATATTCCATTGTTTACATGTGAGGTTTTACTCTGGCAACATGCAAAATCCAAAAGTGTTGTGCCAATAAACCAGATTAAATTGAAATAGAAATGTAATTTAGAAAGAATGCATGTTGTATGTGCATGCCAGAGTCTTCTTCTCTTCATATTGTCCCATGCTATCTCCACCCTCTCCTCTCTCCCTCTCTTTCTCTGTGGCATGTCTGCCTTTGCAGTTGTCACCTCCAATTCCAACTTCAATTCATTACATCTCTGCTTTCCCAAGCTGGTACAGTCTCTCTCTCTTGCTCTCTCACAGACACACACAAACTCACACAAAGGTGCCAGAGATATGGTAGTCTGGACTGAGGTTTAGAATTGGATTCCCCCTCTTTCACCCCTTACTGTTTGTTCTATCTCAATTATATGCTCTGCCTCCCTCTCTGCTACTCTGTTACTTTTGTGCTCGGGCACACGTATGAAAACACACACAATCCTGTCTCAATCAAATGCCGCACGTTGCCTTCTTCACTGTCTCCTCTAACGCTCTTTCCTTTTGACTTACTCTTGCGCGTATTCACATCAGGTCTCTGTATTTCCCTCCCCATCTCCATCTGTCTCCCTGCACTGTATCTTAATTGAGTTGTCTGTGGACCTTCCAGTAATGGAGTAGAATGTGGCTATGTGCTGCCTGAACCTATTTAGACAGCTCAGTGTATGTTTTACTGAATGGAGCAGGTAGATGAATGCAGTTCATATAGAGTATGCGAACTTTAGACTCTGTCTCACACATTCGTATGTAGAATATGTGCATGTGTAGGTAGATTAGAATTATTTGTGTATGCACATTCATGTATTTTCTTGTCTGTATTTCTCATGAAAGTGTGTTTCACAACACTGCCACCCTCTTACAGCATTTGACCAAACTAACTGTGGCCTCGGTTGATCAAAGGTTTCTGCAGTGCCACATTCTGTCTGTGTGAGCATGTGTGTGTGTGTCTCTGTGTGTCTGTGTGTGCGTGTTAGTGTCCCGTTACCGACAGCAAGGCAAATGTACTCACTTGGCCCGTCTGATCTCACTTCTCTTAGCTCCCTTTGATGAAGAATTGCATGTGAGATGAGAAATGAGGGTTCATGCTTTTAGGAAAACAAATGCATGAGTAGAGAACATAGAACAAACATGGAGGCCAAAGTAGAAGGTGACAGAGTGAAAGACTGAAGTCGTGACAGGGAAAGTAGAGATTGGATTTAATAACCGACAATGAAGGCAAAAAGATGAGATGGGTCAGACAGAGGCGATGCAAAGAGACTGTGCAGCTCAGGGAGCAGAGAAAACCAGCAGAATTCACACTTAGACATCAAAGTTAAGCATCACATGAAAGGAAAGATTGCTAATTTATGCTGCTGTGAGACAGTGGCGACATTGTCTCTTTGTGCAAAGGTGAACTTCAGCTGTCTGCGGTCTGGTTTCTGGGGTAATAATGTGGCCTGGGAGCAAACTCAACACACAGCTGTTAGGAGCAAAGACAGACGTTAACAGCCAAGGCCTCCTGCTTTCTGTGTAACTTTGCACTGACTATTCAGAGGAACCTGGCTTCTACACTTTAACTTGTCACCTCTTAGTTTCCAGATGGTGGTGATGATGATACTGAAAACTTATGTGAGTCACTGTTGGTTTTGTATTGCATGAACATTGTAGCATTTCATAAATGAGATGATGTGTTTCTTGTCACCGCTGACATCTACAGGCTGAGCTTGTCTATGTCTGATGCCCCCACATTTGACCTCACTATCCAATACCATGCCTGTATGTATTCAACTATATATGGGGTTATGAGTATAGTGCATAGCTGTTCTAAAATAGTATTTCACTGTTTTAATTCCTGGCACATTTTCAGTCAGTACAAACGAGCTGACATCATGGTCATTCTTTTTTATGAGGGATTAATGACCCTAGATATCCTATAGTCCTTTATAGTTTTTAAAGTTTCAGTTGGTTCGTTTAGTGTTCAACCCGGGACGGTTCAGTTCTATTTAAGTTGTGGTTTTTACATCTCCCTGGATTTGTTAACAAAAGGACACGTAATTGCCAATTACTGTCGCAGACTAGTGTTGATATCCGACCCAGGGATACAGGGTTCGGGCAAAATGTTTCTGTTTGGGTTGTTGGCTGGGTTATCTACTAGATTTAATATGCCTGTAATCAGGGAAAATATTGGGCTTTGGTCAGATTATGACACGTCCATCTGAACGCCTGTGGGGCTCGGTTAGTTTTCTCTCGGGCTTGGTGAGGATCAGACAGAAAATTGCAGACCCGTTACTTTACAATTAAACAATCCTTTTTTCTCTTTTATACTGTCTTATTGTTTTTCTTGGCAAATCCAATAACATTGTCTTATGATATTCATTATCATTGTTTGTTGAGCTTTGTTTAATTACCAGCCTCATCAGAATTCATTAGCCTCACCACATTTTCTTTAATTACTTTGCTTAGCCATTTGTCCCCTGTACTATTCATTT
The DNA here is from genome assembly GCF_024713975.1 of Paralichthys olivaceus. Classification (NCBI taxonomy): domain Eukaryota; kingdom Metazoa; phylum Chordata; class Actinopteri; order Pleuronectiformes; family Paralichthyidae; genus Paralichthys; species Paralichthys olivaceus. The sequence goes on along the minus strand of NC_091107.1, from coordinate 10,215,494 downwards.
TAATGTATTGTTGTCTCTCTTTCCTCTCTGCTTGTTTGTTTCTGCAATAATGTGTCTTGGTGAGTATGTGCTCGTGTGTCACACTCCATCGCTGTCACTGTATCCTCTTATTCTCTTCTATAAGCAGCTCTCTCTCTGTTCTTATCTAGATCTGTGTGTTTCTCCCTTTCTGACTGGCAGTGGTCTAGTAAAGTCCCTGGTATTTCCTGCCATGTTATCATTAAACACTGTCTTGGAACATTCCTTTCACCTCCATCCTTGTTCCTCCTGGGACCCCTAACCAACTAATTCCAAAATATCCTGCTTTACAAGCAAGGACATTGAATTATTGGACATTTCCTAAAATCTCTGCACACATTCTCCAATCCAGTAAAGATCATCCCAGCACTAAAATGTTTTTTTTAAGTAAACTCAGTCTCAGTTTGGGCTTAATAGCTTCTTCTATCACTGGGGAAATAGTTACAAGAGAGCACTCAGGCCCAGAGCTAGTTAATGTCATTGTTACAATTGGATTCAATGAGTGAAACAGAGGTATGTTTTCTAGAAGATGGAAAGAGAAAATATGGCCTTAATTTGTTTTGACTGCTGTGTGTTGCTTTCAGTCTGACTCCCCAGATGTAGACTGTGGGTATAAGACTGCCACTGGCCACATGCATCAAACAACAACATGCATCAGTGACATTGACTTGACCAAACAAACTGATGGTTTAGTAGATTTCTGCAAAAGCCACATAAAGCAAGTCATCTGTTTTTCAAAAGAGAACAGTGAGCTCCTCCAGAACTGAAGTATAGGCAGGTTTCCCCTCCCAGGCTACGGTTATCAAATTATGTTTGTCTTTTTATCAATAAAAGGCTTATCACACAGTCAACATGTCTTTTTGTGGGATTTTTGCAGGGAATGTAGCATTTTAATAACGTTCCACCATTCTCAAGCAAACATACAGAGACTATGCCTTTAGAAATGTGAGTTGGTCTTCAGAAAGAGGAATGTTGTAATAAAGTTGAGACAGCAGCCATTTGAATGCTATTGTTTACTTCCTGATTGAGACAATTATCTTTTTGTGCTGTAAACCGCTATGAACTATGACATTTTGTCATGTCTAAAAAATAAACCTCACAAATTCTACAACAATGTTTCAGTGGCTGATCTTATAAATGAACAACTCATCATTTTAAAATGGTGTTACAAACATAAACAGTGATATTACAAAAATAATTATCGCTATAACTTGTGTCCCACTGAATTTCTGGTCCAGCTGTGTCCTTTGTCTATGACACCAACCAATTATTCATAAGCTGCCAAACTAGGTGATACACTTCTGACCTCCAGGCCTTGTTCCTTGTGGACTCTTATCCTCGTTGGCTGCTGCATCTTTTTTGGGCTCACATGCATATTATGAAAGACGGTAGATTGATTTCCGTGGAGTTAATCACACTCTGTAAATGGCCGGTGTTGTGAAAGCTTGGTGTGTTTGACTGTGACGTTTACTGCCAGCTTGATTCATCCATGATTGTGGCTGCTCATTGACATGATAGACTTGTACAGCTGAAGGAACCGTGCACATTCATATTTAATCTGCTAACTCTCATTCTTAATGCATGAGGAGGATGGGAGACCCCGTACGCCCCCTCCGCCTCGCCTCCCCTTGGCTCGACCCACTGGGAGAGGGAAAGAGGGGGGATTAGAGTAGGATTAAGTCTGTGGTGTGAATAGGAGCCAGGAGACCACCGCAATTATTCACTTCCCTCACCCGACTTCCCCCTTCCCTCATGAAACCCCTCCATCTATCATCACCATATTTATTTCTGGTGTGACCTCCAAAACACATTCACACATTGAACTTGCCAAAACCTTGTTATATTTGGATGGAACCCTGCATCTCTAACCTTGAACACATCTCCAGTGTCTTTTTTCACATGAGGAAATAAAACCAACAAAGTGTACAGGAGCTAAACATCTATAATCACAAATGTCTTCCATGTTTTTTAGGGTTGTCCAATATAGGGAGGAATCAGATCCACGGGTGACACTTGTTTGTCTGCTCCAACAGCTTGACACTGAGATCTAACCTCACAGCTAAATGCTTCAACCTTAGTCCATGGCAATATAGACATCTAAGGTGTGTTTGTGTTTAATAGATTTCAAGAAGAGTTTATTTGTTGAACTGTGGCCAAGGGACAGCAACACAAACATTGGACATTGAGACCATTCAAGCCAAATTTAAATAACCTTATTTATGCGTCAGGATCAGTGGCTGTCGTACACGTATATTGCAACAACATACAGCATAAAACATTTTTCATGAACGTTTTCCTGCACCCAGATTGGCTCAGCAGTTTGGTACATTAGTCCTGTCTCTATGTGGACTCTGGTGAATGTGTTAAATGGATGCAGGGTGGGAGCTTCATCATCACTGGCTTGTATAAGTGCTCCATCACGCCAAAATCAATAAGTATTTACCCGTGATAAAATTAGCAATCACTCTCCGTCTCGCTTTTTCTCTCTGTATTCACATACCAACACAACAAATTAGCAGTGAAGAGCGTTGGTCACCAGGAAGCTACAGGAATGACAGTATGGAATTCTACTTGTTTAAATATGTGATGGTGCGTAATTTAGTCAATAAAACCAACAGTGAGGACGAGGTGCTGCTTGCGGTTCAATAAAAGAAACACAATGCATTACACCGCCGTACCTAATGGGAAATGGATTTCACTTAAATACTTCTTCAGTCACAACTTAGATTAATGTGTGTGTGTGTGTGTGTGTGTGTGTGTGTGTGTGTGTGTGTGTGTGTGTGTGTCTGTGTGTGTCTGTGTGTGTCTGTGTGGAAGGGTTAGTCTGAGAAATTTTGAAATTACAATCCTATTAAGTGTTGCTAATTGCACTGTTGACACTGTGAAGAAAGGAGGTATTAGGCGCATTAATGTTTGAAGTTTGTAGATGTCAGATATAAACGCTTTATGGCAGCTTGTAACATAACTAAATAATCAATGGCTCCATTCAAAATCACACCCAGAACTGCTATTGCTTCGCCACAGTGTTTAACTCCACATAGTATGTTATATGCTTTCTCTCATTTCTGGCTCGGAGAAGGAGGTGGACATGTACAAATGGACTCAAATCTAGGACGTGAGGTTGTCCCGGACTATGAGAATAACATAATGAATGGTGGTAATACAAGTTCAGTTGTACATTGTACATGAATACATTCAACTGAGTGTTCCCCTTGATTAAACCACACATTAAGAACAAGCCACTGAACTTCTTGAACTCCACCCCACAACACAGTGTTTCCCTGGGGGTCTGGGGAGCAGCGGGGGGTCGTACAATACAACAGGCCTATTAGAAGAGAGCAGTGAGGGGACAACACCCCCAGACTTGACGTCTTTAATATTGCATGTTGGCTCTGTGGTTCCTTGCTGCCTCAACCAGTTTCCATTCTTCAGTTTGACATGGGGCAGCATTTTTTACGTGGGATGTGTGGATAGCCGGTGCTGTCTGATGTTGCGATGGAGGTGTGCTGTAGGTTTGCTCGGTGTCGTAGGAGAACATCCTCTCTCACTTTGACGCTGCCCCGATCCAAACTGGTAAGACGTGAGAATTAGAGGTTGGCTCTATTCTATCTTGTTCAGCTGCTCGGGAAAAAATCCTGCTCCATGAGAAATCTCATGTTTCAAAAATCCTCAAAGCACTGTTTAAAGTGGGAACCGTTGTTATCCTTTGATTCACATCTTTCCTACATAGGTGCAGTAGACCAATAATTTTTATTGCTGTATAGTAAAAAAAAATAGTGACAAATTGAAGTATTATGTTGCACATTTAATTTGGAGTGTGGACTTGACTTTTGATTGACCTGTGTTTAGTGTTTTAATCTTTTTCAGGGGGGATCTTGTGGGTTGTGTACTAATATTCCTACTAAGGTGTACTGTGTCGTGTATTTAGCTTCTTTTTTCCATGTCAATCTATCTTAAGGTAGAATGAATTAATTTGTATCAACAAATTACTGACACAATTTAGCCCATTTCTGTTGATTGATTTCTTTTTTGTCAGAATCACACGTCGCTAATCTAGCCTCACTGTTGACACTTGACTGGAGTCTGGTCAAACTGTAGGCGTGTGGTGATTTTATTTTTGTTGTACAGATGCAGTTGTCTTCTAGCACAGTTAAAAATGACAACCTGACTAACAACTTTCATTTGTAATCTGAGGGGATTTTTTTGGTTTCAATTCTCACATTTAGCTGTGTGCAAAACGAAACAGACTTCTGAAATGATTCAGTTCCTGTGGCGTCCTGTAGTTGACGCTGCTATAATTCTGTCTTTGGATGTGTGTCTGAATGAGTTTAACTGTTCTTGTGTTCTAAGTGTTATGCATTGTGTTGTGAGGTGTAATGTGTTTATGCAGTAGCTGATGATATAAGCTGCCTGCGTAAAAAGAAAGGCCAGTAACATGGCGGCTGCTGTCAGATTTACAGTTTCATCATTTTGTAGAAGTAACTCTAAAACCGTCGTACTGGCTCTGACCTTCTATTGTCTGTCAGAAATCATATCGACCTGCAGCCCTGGATAATGATCTACAGCTGAAGTGTCTTCGACTTCATGTTATTCATACTTGAATATAACTTGTGAAACCATCTGTGGCTTTCAGGGTTATAAAACAAGCAGCTGTGTGTGTGTGTCTGTCTCTCGAAGCGCACTGTGTATGTTTGCTTCTGCTGAGCTTGTATCTTCCCCAACCTCTCTGTAACTCGTCTTCTGTCTCTCTGCTACTTCCTGTCTGTCTGAACAGCTTCCTGCTGACCTAAATAAGATGCACCTAACAGACCACGCCCACCAGCAGGTGATGCACATGCCTCCCAGCCAATCAGGATGCAGCATCGCCAGCGACTCAGGGAGCAGCAGCCTATCAGATATTTATCAGGTATGAACCAAACCTTATAGCTTGATTAAACTTTTCTATTTTTAAATTATTGTTTGGTTGTTTTATATATCCCTAATATTGAAGTAAATATTTATATGAATGATATTTTTACGATCTCCTAAAGCTCCCGCTCTATAATGCCTTATGTTTTTTAAGTTTGCTGTGAGTTTAGTGAAAAAGTCTAGACCTTCTTTCTCTCACTTACAGACTTTGCCATTGTTCTTTCTCTCTGTGTCACATATTTCACGGTGGCATCTTCTCCCAGGAAGTTTATTATTTTATATCGGTACAATCCATTGGATCCATTCCAGGTTGTAAAGGTGTCGTGCGTCATCACTTTTTTGTGTTTTACAGTGAAAAATAACTTTTCTTTTGGAAAATGAAGTTGTAAATCTACTTGTCAGTCTTATGACACTACATACTGAAAAATAAGGAAGCCAGTCCAATCCAATGACAAACCCCAGTCTACTGTAACCCTTCCACCACCACACTGTGACAACATCTGGTCCCTGGCAAAAACGTCAGTCTGATGTTTGATTCTCCTGCAGCTTGACTTGCTCCAGTTCCGTCTGTCTCACTGTCACTCATCTGTCAGCCCACCTCCCTCCCAGCTAATTATTGTGCATCGGTCGTGCATCCCCGTGATGCGTCTCCCTCTGAACTTCCTGCTGCAAGAGAAAGGTCACATGCAGGAAATGAACCTAACCTTTCAGGGTCTGTCCATACCTGTGCTACAGGTATAGAAGCTGTAACATCACCAGGGCAGCTGAGTTTGAAATGATCATTCTGCAGGTTTTTCTGGTCTGGTTCTTTGTGTTCTATGCAGCGAGAAATGATAGGTTAACTGAGAGAATATGACATCAGGTGCACATCGGTTATCTAGTTAATGTCATATAACAATGTTTTGGTTAGTCTAAACAGGAATATCAGGAATCCGCTAATGACAGACAAAAATAATGACATCATGATACATCCCATTTTTCTATAACATTTTGGCATTACTTGCAGACCCAGACACAGTGTCAAATAAAACAATAAAACATGTAGTCCTATGAACTTGATCATTTGATTATAAAGTCATTTATTATTTCAAATCTAGTTCCTTATTGTTCATGCTCCAACCCTTGGTCTTCATACTGTCATTTGCTTTTAATGTCGGCAAACTAGGAAGCTTATTCTGTGGCTGCCGCTGGATATAGAGGATTGAAAGTGTCCTTGAGCCAGTAGTCCATGACTGATAGAGGTCTGCTGCTCTACTCTTGTATCAGCCTTTACCGTAGTTATGTGATATTTTGTAGCTTCAAAAACTCTCTGTGCTTCAGAAGTAAATGCCTCTCTTTGTTATATAACATTTTAATCGCCGCAAATAAATAATCCATCAAGTAGAAGATGACTGTTGTCGTCTCATGATTTTAATCCCTCAGATCTGCAAATGTATGATCTTCACGCAGAAACCTTTTATAAATCTCAGGATTGATTGCAATACTTCAGTTTTGTGCTCCTCCACACAGGGAGAGGTTTCCTTTTAAAACCAGCTTGTTAGCATTGTTAGCATTCATCAGTGGAACCTGTGAGGTCTTTTAGCTACAAACTACTAATGAGTTTGCTACAAGTTAATGAGGTGCTGTGATCAATGGGCACTGCCGGCCACAAAACTAATGAGCAGATTTGTTTTAGTGAGGCTGATAACAGTGCTAATGCCTGGAAATTGGGAGGTTTAGTATAAAAAATAAAGTGAGGGGGTGTAAAAAACCAAACACGTACACTTTTCTCATTACTACCCACACACCACTGTGCCGATCAAATTGCATTGTTTTTTAGAGATTGATTGGATGATTATGTTTCTCATTTTAGTTGATCTACCAAAATAACCTTCAACAAAATGAAAAGCTGGACAAATTAACAGAGAATATAGAAAAAAACTGATATTTTGAGGTATTTGCTGAATTTGCTGCAAGTCATTGTCAGGCGCTGAGACAGAGTTATTCAATGTAGTCAGAGACAATTGAAATTTCAGTCAAGGTTGGAACAACTTTAAATGTATTGTTGAAACTTGCCGTCACCCTCTGTTCAGACTTTAGTCCTGTTCCTCCTCCTGCTTCTGATAAAACAGTGCCACAGATTTTCATCCTGCTTCCTCCACACATCACATTCCAGGTGTAATTTCCTCTGCCGCAGTGGTCAGTCGGCAGAGATAAATCATTTGCAGCAGCCATTTGTCTAGATGTCCATTCTCTCCACCCACATGTTGACCCCTTTAACAGGAAGTTGCACGAGCACAAACACAGAGTATGCCACTTTTCTTCTGTGTTACCTGTGTTAAGCCTCTAAAGTGTCCTGTAGTAAATAAGGAAAGCAATTCTTCTGTTTAGAGCCTAAAGTTAAATGAGATAAGGGACTGGGAATAAAAAACTTGTTCGCTCAAAAGTAAAGTGCAGGAGCCTGATTAATTACGCAGTGTATTAGTCAATTCACCTTTGCTTTCAGTAGAAAATGGGCTAAAACAGCATAAATCCGATATTTTAATCACCTTCTCTCTTGTCTGCTACAACCCATCCTCCCGCCTCAGTCTTTCTGCGAGTGTTTGCGGATAGGTGTGAGTCAGGTCGGCCGGGTTCAGACGTTTAACTCGGAGACCTGATCTCTTCATCCTCAGATTAGATATTTATCGCATGGCTCTGATCCCATCAGCTCGTCGCTGACCCGGCTCTGTGTTTGTTTACAGCAGTCTTAAAGTTCTGACCCTCCAGTCACTGTGGTCCTGACTTTTCAATGGTTCACACTGTTTTTTTGTGGTGGGCTTCTCCCACTCGTTCCCTCACACACCTTGACTTAACCCACAGTTGTTTGCTATATTCTGTCTTCTGAACCTTTCAGGCCTTTCTACCTCCTCCTGTTGTCACTTCTCATATTCCTCCTTTCTGCCCTTTCCCTCTTTTACCTCCCTCTCCTGTCAATCACCCTCTCTTATTTTATTATTCTTTATCCTTCTCGCATTGTGCCGTTCCTTTCCTTTCTTTTCACCCCTTTATTTTATCCTCCACTTCTGTCGTCTTTTGTTTTCCTGTCCGTGATCTTGACGATGTGTCCTCTTGGCTCAAGCTTGTTCAGAGAGCAGGGGAATTGAACTGAAAGGGCACCTCCTGCATTCTAAATGATCTGGGTTTTCACAGGCCCTGAAAAATATCTCCGTGGTGAAGGACAGTGAGTTTTGCTGCTGTTTTCCCACACCCTCCACATGCCTCCTCTTTCCAACAAGTATTAAATTGAAGGCCACTTTTCTGCAAGGATGCAACAACCTCCTTAACAGCCTCTATCTGACACTCTGATATTTTCTCTCTTGTAATTGGCAACTATAAAAAAATACTGCTGCACTTTTGGCCTTTGCCTTCTTCTGCACACTGTTGGCCCAGCGAATACATGATATACATTTCCATGATGAATCGATAAATAAGAGGTGAAGCAGAAATACTTTCATGTAGATCTTGCCCTTGTGTTGCACTGCAGAACAACTTGCGAGGTAAATGAAAAATGGTTTGAGTGTCTTGTGGGCGAGTTAATAAATATGGAGTATTTATTCCTGCATGTGATTCCTCTAGGTGCTGCTTTTCCTTTCTGCTTTTAGTTCTAGGCCGGAAAGATCAGCATCTTCCTCCACAACGTAAATCTCTACAGGTTCTTTTGTGTAATTTCTTATGTTTAACATTGGTGTGATGAGGGAAAAAAAGACATTATCACAGAAAATAAAATCAGAGTTTAAATTTTAATATGGACAGGGAATTATTTTTGTACTTGACTTGGCTTGTCTCTTCTCATCTCAGGCCAAATGAAACATATCTGATGTAGAAGAGGACAGAGCTGAGCAGCTGGTGGTTTTAAAAGTCAGCTAAATTGCTTTTCCAGCCTAATTTATGAAAACCTTTGTATGGACCTGTACCTGAACTTGGAATGGACCATTAGCTTAATCCCTTCTCCCTCAGAGAAGCCTATAAAACCTTTTGGCCAGGTACCAAATCTACAAAGAAGCTGAGAGCCCAATTGCCTTGTTTGTTGGGGAGTTCATCTTGTTGTGTGTAAGGTAGAAAATGAACTTGTTCCTGTCAGCTATAACAAGTAATACATCCCAAATCAAATGAACTCCAAACTAATTTACTACCTACATATATAAATGCCCCTGTGTTTGTGGAAAAGATCCTGGTTTTATTCTCAGCAAAGCCCAGTACAGTCATTCAGATTCAAAACATCAAACCTTTCTAGTCTATTCATCACACTTTTGTGCTAAACATTTATCTAAACCAAACTTTTTGAATGTCTTGGTGAACTGCAGTGAAAATGAGATTTTTTTGCAATTCAACTTTACTAAACTGTTATAATCACTCATAATGTTATTTTTTATATATTGGGGATAACATGATGTTTATGTATATACAGAGTTGGAAAAGAGCTTTAATATTATATAAGAAACATTTCTGTGAGACCTATAGTAAAGGAAATATAACTAGTCAAAGTCAGAGTTCCCCAAAAAAGTTGATCAGGCATATCTTTCTTTATATCTTTCTTTATTAAGATCTGAGATACATGACAGTTTGGGCCGATAAGTTTCTCATGAGACCAAATCAGCATGAAAATATTCATTAAAATCTGTGACGAAAAAATGTGTCATTATTTGACATGGAATGACCCAGTTGTCCCTTAGCAACAACTCATGATGTCTGTGTAAATATATATAACAGCATTGTGTAGCAAATATGTCCTTTTTTGTGAAAATAATCAATGAGGATATATCACAGTGTGTAACTTCACAACTTCCTTGTATTCTTAGTTTCACAGTTTTTGTGAGAGTAACACAGACTTCTCTGTCTCGCTTCCTAACAAAAGTGGATTCAATACAGTAAATAGATAAATGCAAACAGACCAACAGAAAATAAGGCTTTGCTTTGCTGTATATTTGCTGTATTTTTTCTTTGTTTCTCAGCCTACATCTGCTTGAGCTAACAGATGGCCTGCAGTTCTGCCATCATCACTGCAGAGCTCCTCTTTTCACCTCTAGGTTGATGGTTCAAATCTCGAATGACCTGAAAGCCCCTATGCCCTTTTAGAATCACACTACTGCCAACCATCTGTCTGTCCTGTACTGGGGGAAACTTAGTGGCATCTGAATTATTACCGCTGGATGTAGATATCTGCTTGTTTTCACCTCTGGTTTGGGACCTGGTCTCTGGGCTGTTAGCTCAGGGTCACAGATACAGCTGCTCACCACAAGGTTATTCTTTCTGTGATTTGTCAAACTGAAGATGTGGCTCTAACTCACACCTTCACACTTGTTTCATTGACACAACCCCAGGTTTTAAGTTTAAATTTTATTTTAAATTTTAATGACATATTCAATTGTTATCAGCTGTAATTACACATAATGTGCATGCAGATAATTGCAAATGGTGAACTTGCTTTTTCATGCTACTCTAGCGATGGTTCAGGCTGGTACACTATGTACCATCTTGTCATGCATGGTACATATCACTACTCCGGTATTAGTTTCTAGGTCACATTATTGCTGCAGATAGTTCTTTTTGAGTCAATAAGCCCTAAGGCACATGAAACCCAGTCCAACATTAAATCCATTAAAAAATCCATAAGATGCAGTTTTTCATGGATAATACTTGAAAAGAAGATTTTATTTTTCCCCCCAAGTATTTTCATTCCCATCAGTCACTATTCCTCATAGGGTTATTTCTCTCTGCCCTGCTACTGTTACTTACTTCCCACTTTGTCTTTGCTCTAGGCCACAGAGAGCGAGCTGGGAGATGTGGACCTGTCTGGACTTCCAGAGGCTGCTGTGGACAGCGAGGAAGAGGAGGAGGAGGATGAAGACCTGGAGAGAGCTTCAGACACTCTCCTGGGTCGAGATCTAGTCCGGGAGTGTCTGGAAAAAGACCCGGCGGACCGCAACGATGACGACATCGGTCAGTCTAACACTGCACTGCTGATAATCAAGACTTTTATTGTATTTGTGTCCAATTAAAACATTGAATTCTGTAAAGCAGGATTTCATTTGCTTGAAAAAGCTAAACACCACTTTTGCTCATAAAACAACAAATTAATATTAGATTAAAACTGACTGAGCTGAAAGGAAAATTAGGGATTAACATGTTTGTCACATTTTTCTTTGGTAGACACAAGCACTCTTGGTTTCTATTATTATTCTCCTTGTTCATGAGATAGCGCTCAGATACCATCTATCATTCAGTAAGCACACGCAGGGGAGATACACAAATGCACCACTCGCAAAAAGACCCCTCACCGTGGTGTCTAAACACCGGCGCCCTTTCAAGGTATATTTTTAAGCAGGCAATCAGAAAGACGACCTCATTAGCGGGACCCAGTGGGGTTCAGGAGGAGAAGGTGACCACATCAGAGAGCTGAGAGGAGTTGTAAAGGCCTGGCCTGCTGTGTGCCTGTTGGGAGCCTGGCCTTCTCCACTGGCTGGTTCCACTCACGGCTCATTCAGAGGAAAGAGACGAGTTAAGAGGGGAGGACCCAAGTTACACCCGGACTCACAAATCTTTAAATAACACAGTATATTAATCTTCATTAATAAAGTTTACTAGAGTTATGTTGAGCGCAGTTTTAATTGCATTTTATTTTACCTGCTCAGTTACTCTGGCAAACTGACCAGGGGTCACACATAGACATAACTTCTTTTACAAGGCATCACAAGCCACAAATAGCAAAGCCTAAAACCTTTGTATTTACTTTTTATAAATTGGTGTTGACAGTTGCTCTGGTGACTTATGAGAGAATTGCTTGCTTTCAAAACCATTTAAACCCATAGTTTGTTTCAGGAGTGCTACTGCTGTATGTATTTGTCAGTGGAAAAAAAATTGTTTATACTATATACACGTATATATTTGTCTTTACCAGCAATCGTTCCTGTTTCACAAGAACAATATTTTTTTACTGTCTTTCTTGTCTCCCCTTTTGCACCAAACAGAGCAACTCTTGGAGTTCATGCACCAGCTGCCCGCCTTCGCCAACATGACCATGTCTGTGCGGAGGGACTTGTGCAGCGTCATGGTGTTTGAGGTAGTGGAGCAGGCCGGCACGGTCATACTGCACGACAAACAAGAGGTATGATTGGGCTAATGACACAGCAACAAAAGTGACTGTAAAAGTTCTGAAAAAAAGGTCTGAGAGAGTTTTGAAAGTAATGCTATGAATTTAAGGGTTTAGGAATTATTAAAAATGTGTATTTTATCCAGAAATGAGAGATTATAATGTTTTTAATGTCACAGTTTCTTTTCCTGCATATCCCACTTAGATTTGTCACTAACAGGGTAATTGTGAAATGTGAAAATTGTTTTTTCTACTATATATATCATTAAGGCACTGAATTTAATTTGATAGTTATATTAGTCATTATCTTTATTCATTCAGGAAGACGCTGATTCTAAATTGGGTAATTAATATAATCACAGTCAAAACATCCTAAACTTGTCTTTCCTGGCAAAAAGTAAAATAACTTCTTAAAATAAACACACACATACACACACAGTGACTCGCAAAATGCAAATGTTCGTATAATGGTAAAAATGCACACAAATGCATGCATTGACATATTCTTTTCCATTTCTACACACACACACACATATTCTCACCGTCTTCCAGTCTATCCAAAACTGCAGGTACAGATACTTGCATATGCAAAGTCGCTGCAGAGTGAAAGCCCTGTCAATCACTCGAGCTGCTACACAGCTAATTAATTAAGTTACATGCTTGAGAGACGGGCGCCCTGTCATGGCTTTTTGGTTACAGAACTGACAGGGTGATAAATGGCAATGAACTGACAGACGCTAAAGCTTCAGGAGGATGAGAAATCGGCATCAGTGAGACAGATCCGTACAGAGGGCATCCATGAATAGGCAGTGCACATACCCATGCATGTATGTGCCTCACTACTGCCTGTGTCGAGTCAGTTGACAGACAGGTCTCCTCCTCGCCATCTTTTCTCTGTGGACTCCAGTTGAAGGTCAAAGTGAAGAGCTTGGCTCCTCTCATAAGTGAACATGAATCCGCTCAGAGAAGAGAGTGAGGTAGGGAATAGGAAATAAAAGTCTAAAGTGGTCTAACAGAAGTGGAAAGTGCTTCAGGGGACAGAATGGAAGAGAAAATGGAAGAAACGGCCACAAGAGAAACCAGCAAGTGTATTTTCTATCCATATAATGTGAAGTTGACAAATAGTACTTTACCTCCCTTTGCAGGCCTCCATAAATATTAATGAGGAAATATCATTGTTTATATGCAATGAGAAACTTGACTGTTATGCAGACTTCATGAAAATAGCATCTAGAGCACTTTTGTGTACAAATACTGATGGTTGGTTACTTCATCTCACCTCTTACCACTTCATTACATTTGTGAAAGAATGAGAGTGAAAGGCTGATGTGAAAAAAAAATAATAGAGGAGAAATGAGGAGCGATGAGGGAATTTTAGATCTTCTCTGCGGAAACGTTGATAGAGAAAATGCAATGGGGAGGAAGTATATAGTTGTGGACCTGGCTCATTCATCCATTCACTCACACTCTGGATGGATGAATGGTTTATATGATATTGTGCCTGCCAGCATCTCCTTGTCAAAAGCGGTCGCTGGAGACACAATACCTCTCCAGTCTCCACCGCCACAGTCAAACACGTCATTAATGTCATTCTTGTGCAGCTACAGGTCTGATCCTTGAATAGTTCCTTCAATAACATCAGATGCTTCAAATTACACCAATATCTGGTGTTAGTGTTTTAACTTCTACTAACAACTACCTTGTTAATACAAGAGGAGTTTTTAAGGAGAGCAATTACAAGATACAAAGAAGAGCATTAATAATCTCTGCAGACTTCAAATGTTTAACGTTGTAAGTTGGATTATTTTTGACGTCTCCTTGCACCTCTCCTGCAGCTGGACCTCTGGTATGTTATCCTGAATGGGGCGGTTGAGATAAGCCACCCAGAAGCAAGAGTGGAGACTCTTTGTATGGGCAACAGTTTCGGGATCTCACCCTCCCTGGACAAACAGCACATGAACGGAGAAGTTCGCACCAAGGGGGACGACTGTCAGGTAAGAATGAGAAATAAAGACAAAAAAAGTACTCAATGACTGTTGAATGGCTTGCGACAAGAAGCTGATGTTCATTTGCATCCTTACTGTGACAATAACTGAGGCAAAATAAAAGTCTGGAGGTTATGCAAAGGACCAGTGTTCCCTTAGGAAGGGAAATGAGGTAGAAATGGAAAATTGGAATTGCATTGCCTTTGCAATACATTAAGAACATGACAAACGTATTGTACATTGTCATGAAGTACTGTGTTTCTCAGATCTTGTTTGCAAAAAGTCTATGCTGGTTATTCACAGAGGCCAGTCTTGATATAGAACTGACAAGCTCGTGACTTTATAAAGTTAAAAAAAGCTGAGCACTACTTGTGATGTCTCTCTGTCCACACTGCCCAGTTCCCTCAACGCACGCATCATTTCCTGTCTTCAGATACACAGGAAGTCAGAGCTCAGCGAGGCAAATGCAGCAAGTGATGATTTAGTCGAGGGAAGCAGAGCAAGTGACAGGGCTGCAGGAGAGTGAGAATCATCTCTTGACACTTTCGCTTCAGTTCGACAGAACAGGAAGTTAGTTTTAACTTAAGGGTGAAGTTGTGTTAAAAGATGCTTCTGCAAAATGGGTAGATGAGAGGATTTTGGACGACCATACTTATTTATTTGGTTAAGTCAGTGAGAGAAACAGTGCTGTGGACCTTCCTTCCTCCATCCATCGCTTCATCCCATGCCTCTCTCCACAAACCCTTATGTCTTTTCTGTGCTGTTGTCCGAGTACCCAACTGTGGTTCGGAGCAGCATTGTGCTCTACTACAAGTTCACACGCTGTCCCCATGTCATCCTCGACCAGTTCGTGTGCATCGCTCAGGAGGACTACTGGCGCATCCTCAACCATGTGGAGAAGAACATGCACAAGGTGGAGGAGGAGGGAGAGATCGTGATGGTGAAGGAGCACCGCGAGCTGGACCGCAGCGGCACCAGGAAGGGACACATCGTCATCAAGGTCAGTGGTTTTCAAGAGTGTGGTTGAGAGATTTCAAGGAAGCTGCGAATCGATTAGTGTTCGAGGAAGCATTTTGCTCCTCTGAAGTGTGAAGGGGCGAAAGGATGGATGAGTTCAAACGTAAGCAGGGGTTTAACCTTGTGCAGGAATGTGTCCTCACCTAGTAGAGATACAAGGAAGGTTTAAGGTTAAAGTTAAGCTTGAGACCAGTAATAAGCATATTTAATCCCACTGGAATCTTGGTGTTACTTTGTAAACCTGAAAATGTAAGTTCTCACCTTTTTTCCAGGATTGTGTTCTATATACACTGAAAGGCCGTAGTTTGACCCATCGTCATGAATCACATACAGAATCCTGCTAAAAACCTCCACGCAGCTGTTCTGTGTTCTAAGTTGATTATTGAAAGGCACCGTTCACACTATTAGTGTTTGCCAGAGCATTTTCTTGTACGCTACATCGCAGCTCGCTCAAAGGCCTTTTGATCCTCTCCTCGAGCCTCCCGAGGCAGCCACATATTGATCAGATAATGGGCCTGAATGATTCTCTTGGCTGCCACTCCGAGGAAGGCTGCTGGCTCCAAAAACGCATCCAGTGGAGATGAGTCAATTCACAAGTGGTAGCGTTTCCGCTTCTGTTTTTACTTTGTTCTTGTCTGTGTCAGACAAAAGTGGATGCCTCCCTGGTTTCTGTTCCCTGTCAAATGAAGTGTTTCCCCCAGAAACCTTTGCTCTGTTGACATTAACAAAAACAGGATTTGGAGAAACTTTGTTATGTAAACATAAAATCAGGAATTCAGTCCTTAATATTACAGGTGTTCGGTCTTTAATCCACAGCAAAAATTATCTGCAACAAAAGCATTTGTGCATTCTGTGTGTGTGTGTGCGTGTGTGTGTGCGCGCGTGTGCGTGTGTCTGTGTGTGTCTGTGTGCATCTTTGCTTTATTGATGGCTGACTGACACTTTATATTCTATATCCTTGTCACTTTTCTGATTAATGTTGACATAATGTATTCAATTTGGTGTGTTCTTGTGTTCTTGTGCCTGCTGGTGTCAGTGTGTGTGTGCGTGCATGTATAGATTACATTTGCCCTTGTGTCATTTCAGCTGTCAAACATGTGAATGCATGAGTGTGTATGTTTTTCTCCGTGTGCCCATATGTGTGTTTCTTTTTCACCCTAGGGAACCCCGGAGCGTCTGATCATGCACCTGGTGGAGGAGCCGTCGGTGGTTGACCCCACATACATTGAAGACTTCCTGTTGACCTACAGGACCTTTCTGTCAAATCCCATGGAGGTCGGCAAGAAACTGCTGGAGTGGTTCCAGGTGGACAGTCTCCGGGACACGGTGAGTGTGTTTGTGTGCTTGTGTGCTTGTGTGCTTGTATTGCTGTCCTTGTTCGGGCCAAGTTCAATTTTATACCATTGTTGTGTTGTTGTTGTATATAAAGATGGACAGAGCATCTCCACTACCTCCACTATATAAATATACTAGACTGAACGCTTGACCAGTCATGTGCATGCATAAGAAACAGTCTCTATCTGACTAACCACACACATATTCTTGCACTTTCATGTGTTGTGCTGCTCACATGCTGATCAATACAAGTTCAGCCAGCTCAGCTGTCCTTGAGCACGGCAACGATTCGTTCATGCCTGACACTCCCATTGTCCATAACCGCTTTAACGTAAGATTAGTCTTGTACCATCAATAGTCTTTATGTGGTTGTCATTCAGGCTTATAATTTTCAGCTCCATTAAACAGGATCTAATCCTACACAGAACGAGCAGCGAGGAAGTAACCAAATATGGAACGAGAAGGGATGAAAAACCAAAGAGGGAATAGAAAGAGGACATTGATTGATTCTCTGTGTTGATGTATCTGTTGCCACTTTGACCTTTTGTGATTCTCAGAACAATGTTGCCACTGGTGTCAATTTGCAGACATGATTGTTTCTGAATGTTCTTTGATTTAAATATTTCTCGGAAAAAGTATTAAACGCTTACTGATATTTATTTAATACTTTGTACAAAAGCCGTATGGAGAAACTAGTCGTATGCATTGCCCTGGTGTGATTTTGCCCATTCTTCCACACAAACAGTCTTCAAATCTTTAAGGTTCCGTGGGCATCTTCTATGAACCTTGATCTTTAGTTCTTTCCATAAATTTTCAATGGGATTTAAGTCAGGTGATTGACTGGGCCATTCTAGCAGCTTTATTTTCTTTCTTTGAAACCAATTGATATAGAGTTTCCTTGGCTGTGTGTTTGGGATCATTGTCTTGCTGAAATGTCCACCCTCATTTCATCTTCATCATCCTGGTAGATGGCAGCAGATTTTTGCTGGCAATGGAGTCTTGCATGGTGAGCGTGCATACAGGCCATGGCGGTGGAGTGCATTACTGTTTTCTTTGAGACAACAGTACCTTTTAACTCTTCTGATTATTCTCTTCACTCCTCTGTCAGAAATCTTGCGAGGAGCACCTGGTCGTGGCAAATTTATGGTGAAATGATTGTCTTACCACTTCCGTATTGTGGCCCAACAGTGCTCACTGGAACATTCAGAAACCTAGAAATGCGCCTGTAACCAATGCCATCGTTATGTTTTGCAACAATTAGGTTGCGAAGGTCTTGAGACAGCTCTTTGCTTTTACCCACCATGAGATGTGTCTGTGTGACACCTTGGCAATGAGACCTTTTTGTATCAGTTGGGACTGAACCTGCTGATATTCATTTGCACTGTCAAGGGGCTGGATTGCTTTTTAATTACTGATAGATTTCAGCTGTTGTCTTGGCTTTCCATGCCTTTTTGCACCCTCCTTTCTTCATGTGTTCAATACTTATTTCACCCGCTGTATATATATGTGTGTGTATACACATGCACATTGCTGCACAAGTAGTCCTTGAACACTACACAGAATTACCAGTTCCTGAGGGGCTGAATGTTGTTAACAATCACCTGTGACCCAACATCTACAATAAAACCGCTCAGTAAGGGCTCTCAAAGAATTTCTTCTCAGAGCAGGTCACAGTCTAGTAATCCAAGGTCTTTTTGAAGAACGGGAAATTGAAAATAAATTGTTACAGAACTGTGTGAACATGTGTCTCGGCTGAATGAAGCTCTCATTGTGTCTCAACAGGTTACGAGAATAGTGCTGCTGTGGGTCAACAACCACTTCAATGACTTTGAGGGTGACCCGGCAATGACACGCTTTCTGGAGGACTTTGAGAAAAATCTAGAAGTATCAGTAAGTTCAAACAACAATCTTTACTTAGTTTTTATTCAAATGCGTTTGAGCTGCAACAGAGTAAATCTTTCATGTTGACATTTTTACATAGCTTTCTTCACAATATATTCTTCACTAACTTATATTGTTTATTTTGCACCTAGAATGTCTCTAAAAATATTTTGTTTTCACAAAACCTCACAACTCTACTTCTGTTAAAATGTTATTATTTCATTAAAACTTCTTTAATTTGGAAAAAAACAAGAATCTCTGGCACAAAATGTCTCTTAAGAACAGGTCAAACGATTATTTTGCCGATATTCTCATGCGAAACCAAACTGCTTTGAAATCAGCTTTATGCATTGACCACATGATGTTGTTTTACATCTACAAGCACATTGCGTAACTTTGGAGACAAAAGCCAATTTAAATGCAAGACTCTTAATGCTCATCGTTTTCCCATTTTCCTCTCATCAGAAAATGAAGGGCCATTTGCGGCTCCTGAACATAGCGTGCGCTGCCAAGGCTAAGTGGCGTCAGATCACTCTACAGAAGGCGTCCAGGGAGTCGCCGCTCTACTTCAGCGTGCAGGGCGGCAGCGAGAGAGGATTCGGCATCTTTGTGGAGTCAGTGGAGGAAGGGAGCAAGGCTGCGGAGGCTGGACTCAAAAGGGGAGATCAGGTGAGAGGATGTCATGCAACATTATGTGCCATAAAGCAGTTTGGTGCTTTATGATTTGATTCAATGCTGCTGCTTTGAATGAGAAGAAGAAAAATGACACTATTGCAATTAGCCAGTTTAAAATCTTTTATTCTTTTAAGTATTTTTCATTGACGGTGAAAAAAATGTATAAAGCACATATGTTTCAACCTGAGAAACCCTTGAAAGTGCTGGTTATTGTACAGTGTGGTTGTCAGTTGTACTTCACTCTCAGAGAGTTTTGCTTCATCACTACTGTAGCAAGTCATTCATTGTGTTTGTGTTCATCTCAGGGCTTGTTGTTTTTTCGTGGCAAGTTAGCCAGACTCACATCCGCCCACAGCAAGCTATAATGTCCAAAAGAATAAACACCTCACTTGTTTGACTGCATAATGGCATTTTCATGGTGAAGTGTAAGATACTGAATAGGCCAGTTTTAGGGTAAGAAGAGATTTAATTAAGAGACTGGAGACAGTATTTAGGAAATGGAACCAGAAGGGCTCCTTCAAAGTAAAAGGAGGCCCTAATAGTTGACCTTCTTCATTTTCTAATACAACAACTTAAAGATCACAAACGTCACAGTGGAGTGAAACAAACTGGATTTAAATGGACTAAAAGGCTTATTGAAAGAGCTCAGCTCATTAGTGCACTCCATAAAGTCAGATGCAGAGGAACTAGGAGAAACAATTACAGCATAATATATGCACCTAACTACCAAATTAATCGCCACAGTATACAACTTCACTCATGTTCCTACTCTTGATTCTTTGATGCAGGTCCTATGCTTTCCCATTCATGATTTAAAACAATCTATATTACCTGAAACAGCATTTTTCCTGCTGACTGCTTCTTTTTCTATATGTTAATTAGTGCAAACTACAAATTCATCTCTTCTAAAGGTGATGTGAATTGAAAGTGGTCAAATTATTCTGGCCAATAGCCCACACTCTGTCGCATACCTCATTTTTTTGTGTTATTTAAGAAGACAGGATATACATTTCTCACTCTTTGCATTTAGTTAGCTGCTTACAGATTTGCTGAGTGCAGAAACCTAATGTCATGAAAGCAAAGCAGAATGTAAATGATGTATTTTAGATGTCACTGGAGGATAATCTAAAAGTTTCTTTTTCAGGGGAAAATGTTATTCATAGAGTCAAACTAGAGTCCAGACAAATCCCAACACAGGTCCATGTCTACCTGTGTCTCTCACTGTGACAGACATTTTTTAGACACATTTTAGACAATTCAAATCTGCAACATCTTCCTTGTTTCAGATCATGGAGATCAATGGTCAGAACTTTGAGAACATTTCCTTCTCCAAAGCCGTTGACATCCTGAGAAACAACACCCACCTCTCTCTCACGGCTAAAACCAACATATTTGGTGAGTGACTTGCTCTCAATCACACACACAGAGTTGCACAAATACCTCCTATCTAATCATTTGAGTTGATGGTCAATCCTCCTCTTTCTCCTCATTCATCCATCTAGTCTTCAAAGAGCTCCTCAGTAGGATCGTGCATGAGAAGAAGAATGGCGTCCCTCATATTCCCAAGATCCAGGAGAAAAAAGGGAACCGCTTCTCCATCCCTGACCTCCCCGGAGACATGGAGTTCCCTACGGACCACAAGAGCACCAGGAAACTGAAGGCCAACACGGTGTCAGGAGGACGCAACAAGATCAGGAAGATGCTGGAGAAGACACGCTTCACCATCCTGCCACCCAAACCTTTCAGGTAAGAGGACTGATGTAAACACTGCAGCCTCATCATTACGTGCAGCCTTAAATAAAATGAATCAACAGTCAAATATTCCAATATGATGTATTGTTTAACTGGACTGATCATGTTCCAGCACTTTCTACCAGAATGTCTGTGTGTGAAAGATAGAGTTGCGATGCACCATTCGTCAGCTGGCTGGGGCTTGGGAGTTTCCCCATTGGCCAGTTGGATCTTATTGTATCTGAAATCACAGCACTGCAGTTGTGTATTGTGATTATGTCAGACGATGTTGTGGTTATAAAATCAGGATTATAGCTGTGTGCAGAGCAGCAGCTTGGAAATAGCCTGGAAGTGACTGGTGGGGAACATATCGTTTTAATGGGCCTTGTCTCAGTCACCGTTTCAAACTTTATCTTAGTGTATATGTGATCAGAGAGAGTAGAAGAGAAGCCAACACACAGCAACAAACACAAACCGGCATAAGTTGAATCTCACAAGGGAGATCTTCTCACAGGGAGGCTTTAAAAGATGTGAGTTTAAGGGGATTCAATCTCTACCTCATACCTGAGTCTGTGAACTCTTCCACGAAAAAGCACTTTAAAGGAAGTTGGCCGGGCCGGATCATCTCTCCTCTCTCCGTGTCAGTATTGTAGCAAGCTGTGACCATCTGCAGGCAGGAAATATTAGAGGTGTGAGCAGAAATCTAAGCCTTTAGCTTTCCTGATAAACCAAACTGCTTATTTTACCTCACAATGTTACAGAGAAGCACATTTCAGCCTGGAGTAGAAAATTGAGCAATTTAACCCTATTCTATTATCCTTACCTGTAGCACACAGTAAAACATTTGATGATGATAATCTTTATCTATGAAACACTTGTCACAAGTGTTACATAGTGCTTCTCAAGGCAGCATAACAGCAGGAGAAAAAGACCAGTAGTATTTGATATCATTCGATTTATAGATGGAAACGATTTTGTGAATAAATGAAAGCAAAAGCGCAAAACCGCTAAAAAAAACATGAATAGAAATAATATTTTAAAAGAGAAAAGAATGAAAATTAGGAAATACTTTCTGAAGTATGTCTTAAGAAGAGACTTAAAGATGTCCTGTCCCCTTTAGTTTTCAGCATGTTTCAGGAACAGATAAAAGAACTCTGCCTGAGGATCTGTAAGCACATCCAGTGCTGGTGTGTTGGGTACTAACAGGTCTGCAGGTCCATCCCATTTCAAGATGTTGTTGCACCAGAGTATGTCTGAAAATATGACATTTATTCTTACACTTTCTAACAAATGGTTATCTACCAATCCAGTGCACTTCTTTCACTCTTTCAGTCGTCTGTCAGTTAGTTTTCATCCATATAATAAAAATGTTAAAGGCAGCGTCGTCATCATCATTCAGTCATAATCATCATATAACCACCGATGTTGTTGTCATCCGTAACTAGCCATTGTGCTTGCAGCATCTGGAGCGATGGAAAGCAATTGTGCAGGTGGCAGCTCACATTTAATATTCCACCCGGAATGTGCGGAGACAGACTTGATTTCATTTCATCATTTCATGCCTCTCCAGGCCTCATTAAACTCCATACTGTGTCAGCGCTGGAGAGAGAAGATGCTGTTCTCTCCCTGTCAATTGCAGGACTAACTCACACACTATTAGCTCACACTCACACACACTTGCAAAATGACACTTTGGTACAAATCCACGTCCCTTTACTTTTCTACCGTCTCAGCTTTCCAGCGCTGCAGTGATTACGTCCACAATGCCACACAGTTTGCATGGAAACTGATTGTGCACCGTCTCATAATGCACTACGCTATCACAGGGTCATTGATCCGGCTCAGTGCACCGCTTCCAAAAGCTCTCGGCTGCCTTCTATTTATCGACCAAACAAGGGCTTTCATTGCTTTTTATTTTTGCAAGTTGGCACCAGTGAAACCACTCTGCGATTCAAAGGAACCGATGGCTGATTAAAGAGGCTGGAGATGAGATGGGTGATGTGGGTCAATTGGGATTCATCAGTGCCTGTTGTGGGAGGGAAATTTGAGGGGAGGCATTGTTGGAAAATTGTCCACTGGATGTGTGTGTGCGGCACAGGCTGTTCTCAGGATAGTGTAATTTAAGATATCATGCAGTTTTAAAGCATGTGAAACACACACACACACACACACACAGAAAACAAGGCTGTCACAAAGATGCAACCTGTGACCATCATTACTATAATATAGTCTGTCACTTACAACATGTTCAATGGTTTTGCTCTCTTTGTGAATCTGGCATTATCTGGCAGGATCATTACCTTTTGGACAAAAATGACTCTGCTGACCAAATTTCTAATCGAAGGTGCACTTTTATTTTACTGGTTGAGTTGTTCTCCATTAATCTAATGACGTGCTTTCAACAATGTTCATGTAAGAACACATTAACACACATCTGTCCAGATCATCACCTGGCTAATTACAAATAAGGCCAATTATATTTTATCTTTGTGCTAGAATGGCACTCTGTAGAGCACACGCCACCAACAGTCTCCTTAAATTCAATCAAGCCGCACCAAGGTGCACACACACACATAGATTTCAGTCCCCTAAATTTGCCAGATTCATGACATATTCTCTATCTTACAATGTCAAGAAATCCAATGTCTTTCTTGTCCTATGTCCCATCCTTCCACCAAGTTTCCTGCAGATCCCTTCAGTAGTTTTTGGTTAACCCTGCTGACAAACAAACAAACAAAAGGACAGGGGTGAAAACATGGCCTCCTTGGGAGAGGTAGAACTTATCGTTTCATTTAAAATCCTATTCGGATTCCATTTCCCAGCTTCCATACTTGCAAGGAGCCACTCTCTCTGCTGCTGCTGCTTTTCTCTGTTCTTGGCTGACATTGTGCTCCACTTCAGACTGGGATTTTATATGACAAGGACACACTGGAAATGAACAAGTCGTTTTTCTGCCAAATTAAGCTGTCCAGGCCCGTGTATCCACAATTACACACACATCCCTTAACGACTAACTCAGCTGATTTACATTCCAAAGATTACAAAGAAATAGACAGAGGGGCTCAGCCTGAAGTCACTGTGTCTCAGAAGTCTCTGTGATGATGATAAAACAGTGACCTCACGTCCCACGATGCCATTTTCATTCTCTGTACTTCATTGTGACACAGTTACATGCTGTAAACATCGATCCATGTCCCAGTAACTATTCTGTTCACCCTACAAGATGTTTTACGTTTCTCTCTCACTGCTGCGCTGCTGCTCCACCTGCAAAAAACCTTACTCAGGAAATTATTTCTCTGTTACAAGTATTGACTTAAAGGCAAAAGTAGAAAAGACTATAGCAGCTCTTTTTATTTTTGTAGGTACGTTTTGTTGTAGCACTTTGAGAGAATCATTCAAGAGGAGACAAGACGTGTAGCTGAAGACAGCACTGTCCTGAAGTTGATTTCATTTTTACATTGGATCTCCAGTTTTCGAGTCGATACATCTGTCACTAAAAACTGTCACAACCGTGGACCTCCTGGAGAGAGGCACCACTGCCTCTATTGTTATGAGGAAAATGAAAACATCAGGTGTTTTTTGGGGGGTCGGCCTTTTGAATGCATACCCCATTAATAAATCAGTTTATTGACAGAAAGAAGTACATTTCAGGTGTTTATCAAGCAAAAAAGCTTTAAAACATTGTATTTGAGCTTCTTAGATGCTATTTTCTTTGTTATGATTAGACTACTAATAAAAAGAAGACATTTCAGTGTAGCATTTTTGTGGCTTTTGAAAACCTACCTTTCATTTATCAATAAACATAAAGTCTATGAGATTTTCTATAGTGGCTGTCAATAATCCTATTTGCTTCCTGCTTCTTGTTGACACATCATTGTGCATTTTTTGTGAATGGGTTCTGGACAGGAAATTCCAATTGTCCCACTCATCCTGCAGTTTCCTGTCATGTGCTGTATATATATAAATCTCAGCTGGCATTGTGAAAGTTTATTTCAGCAATCTTGTCAGTGTGTCTAAACTTTGCCTGTTGTATTTTCTGTCAATCCATCATGTGTGTGTTTGTGTTGTGATAAGAGGCCTTGTCTCTCACACACGAGCGATGTGACTCTGCTGACGGTTAAATCTTCAGCAGAGCTCTACACTTCTGCTTTTTTCTTTTGTTTTCTTTTTCTTTTCAATGTTGTCTTTCTCCCATTTTTTGTCTCTGCTGCTTCAGGGGCCTGTTTGGGTAAGATATCTTGTGTAACCCCCCCCCATCCTCCGACCGTTTGGTTCAGTATCCATCTGCAGACGTGCACAACACAGCAGGGAACTCACACACATGCAGTATAGCACTAAACAAGCACCGTTGGCCTTCTGCAACATGATAGACGGCTGAATCTGTAGATTTAAACTTAGGTTTCACATTCAAACTTCATTTTTCTGAGCCTGAGATGATGAGTTGCTTAGCCTAAAGTATTCTGCAGGGATGTTGCAAAAAATACCAGGTGAATACCTGCAGGCTTCAAGACTTAAGGGCTTTGCTTTAGTGCTTTTCCAATGCGACACATCATAGTTTATTTCCACTGTTTTCCCTCCTCTCTTTCTTCCTTTTTTAGCACAGTACCTCTCATCTGGTGAATAAAAAATTAAATGGGGTTTGCTAAAGGAACACACAGCCCTGCATTACTGCACCCACTTCAGTACAGACCATAGACTGTGCTTAAAGATGGACGACATGACAGCTCGCTAAAAGTGAAGCCAAATATTCTCGATCTCCGCCTGGTGGCTGCCTGCAGTCCAGGTCATAAATCATCTCCTCCATGTTAGTGGATGAGACATGGACCAAGCTAATAAGTCAGAATACACATTGACAAAATGATTCCCATAGATAGTTTCTGTCATTTAAGTTATAGTTGTTATCACACTGATGTATGTTCATGTGTTCATTTTTCCGGTAAGTATTTATTAGTTATTTGATTCTACTAATGGGGTAAAACGTCATGATTGACAGCTGAGACTTCCTCGTGATTGGTCGAGGTTGTGTATCGGTCGCAACTTTATCCCCCAAATGCTGCTCCGCAGACTTTGGTTCCAAATTTGCAAGATGGCAGCGTTCTTATCAGGGATATTTTGGCTTTGTTACTGGATAGAACTAGTAGTAGTAGAGAAATTGGAGATGTGTCATCCATCTTTATTTACAATCTATGGTACAGACGCACACAAATAGGTGGGATGTTATAAACTTTCTGATCATATTGTTTTATTTCCTTCCTTCTTTTGTTCTTTTCACCCATTTCAAAATAATAAAAGCCAATTCTAGATGCTGTTAAAGCTTCTCAGGATTTTAGTTTAAAATAATTGAAAGTTGCCACAGTTGTGTAAGAATGTGTTATCTAACCTTTAGACACTCACATTTATCATTTGATGCAGGGCTATTCAGAATCACTCTGTGGGTTTGTCTCAGAAGAGTTGCCATTTCCACCACATGTTTGCAGATTCAGTCATTCTAATGAGGCCATTAATATAAAGGTTGATGTTTGCATTTCCCCCGAGTGCGGCCGAGGAGCCAGGTAGAAAGGCGCCTGTCTCTCAAGCCCAGTTTAGCCTTTTAATATGGCCAACAGCTGGACACACACACACACACACACACACACACACACACTAAAGAACAAGAGCTAACAAACAGATGTTACAAATAGAAACAAGTCATAGGAAAACATCTGAATGAAACACTCAGGACTTTCTGTTTCTTTTCATATGTGCTCCACTGTTGTGTCTGTTTGCTTGTGTATACAGTCTCATTGTGTCGTGTGTGTGTGTGTCTTTGCGTGACTTGTGCGTCTCTACCTGCGAATGCTCCTTATCAGTTCCTGCCATTCATGAAAGCACCTCATGGATGAATTTCAGCTGTGTCACCGCTGCATATTAAAAGACCAATATAGTGATATTAAAATATGGTGTTGCTATTCTGCAAGAGTAGACATTTTGATTAAATCTCCTGATATTTCATTCTTCTGGGGTTATGAGTTGTGATTTCAATATGTTCTCAAGATGAACGGAAAATAAGCTCATTCTATAACTGCACTTAAAACTCAAAACAAGAAGGACAAATATATTTTCAGCCTTTTTTGTCCGAATGTCTACTGCTGCAAAACAAAAGCTTAAAAGTTTATTTAAGAACATGAAGTTTGTCTGATGAAGAAATCCTCTCATTCCACCCTTCCCCCCCACTCCAACCTTCTCCTTCCCTTCCTTCATCTCCTCCAGTGATGGAGGCATGGGTCAGTCCCAAGACGACAGCATTGTGGGTACCAAGCAGTGTCGTCACAGTGTGGCCATCATGCCCATCCCTGGCAACCTGTCATCCAGCAGCCCCGACCTGCTGCAGCCGGCCACCAGCGTCCTCGACTTCTCCAACCCTGCAGGTAACAAGAACATGTTGACTCCCCGAGGATGATGAGGATCGTCTTTCTTCTTCTTCTCTTGTTGTTTTTATCTGTCTTCAGAGGTTTCAAAAATTGACAAAAATAACCTATCTTGCCGAAGGGGATGTTTCATACATTTCTTCCATATCTGACATGCTGATTAGTACGAGGGAGATGCTAAACTGATAATATCACATTATAATAACGAGCATCTGTCTTATTAGCATTTTCTATATTTGCATTGTTGTTATTTATGCATTTGATAGTTTGTAGTTTTTCCTCAAGATAATGTGGTCAAAAAATTAACCAACAATCTTAGATAAACTAAAGTACTACACTAAAGACATGAAATCATATTTTTTTCATGTCTTAAACAGCTGAAAGCTCTTTGGGTGTACAAGCACCAAAACTTTCATACCCATTGACAGTCGTTCATGGCCATCAGGGCCTTGAGCACTTCTCTCCTGACGCTGGTCTTTCTTCAACCTCGCTGAGCGATGAAATCCAAGGACTCCTGTGTTCTCTGTGCACAGAAAAACTGTCAGCCTTTAGCATAATCACATAAAGCAGCCATATGAGAAGTGTAGTGTTTGTATGCACTTGGTTGTCTCAAACATAAACTCCATGTCTCTGCTCTTTAATCAAACTCCTCAAAACGACTTCTGCTGACAAAGGCAACACAGTCACTGACTCACAGCAAGCAGTGAGAAGTCTACAGCATAGGTGGACACTCTCTTTAACACAATCACACACTCAAACACACACCCTGGGGTCTTTCTTCTTGAAGTGGCACAGAGCTGTTGCAGAATTGTGTCCGTCAGAGAAGAATTAACCTCCTGGACTAAAGGACTCATTCATCCCTTTCCTGTCAAGAGGTGTGTGTGTGTGTGTGTGTGTGTGTGTGTGTGTGTGTGTGTGTGTGTGTGTGTGTGTGTGTGTGTGTGTGTGTGTGTGTGTGTGTGTGTGTGTGTGTGTGTGTTTTAATGGGACTGAAAGACAGATTGAGGGGAGAACAAGAGAGCAGAATTGGAAAGGTGAAAGAGAGCGAGTGAATATGGTCCTGATTTATTCCCCCACCTATTTTTCATGGAGCAACGCATGCACACACACACTTGCCTTGTTTGCAAACCTATACATCACAGGTGGCTGTTTTTTATTTATTTTTATTTTTTCAGAGAACATAATCACACACACCAACTGGGCCTCATTAATCACCCAGCATTATATCAAGCTCCCAAGTTCCCCTCAGTGCTCTGGCCTCTATGCACATTAAACAGTAGAAGATAGAACAGCCTCTTCAAACTCCCACCTGTAATTACAATAACAGACCAGAGGAAGCTCAGAAACATCCCTATCACCTCTCTCCTGTCCACACTGGGGAGTATGAGCAACATGGCTGCCAATGACAGCTCAGTTTTGCCAGTCTTAGCTCTTTTTCACCATTTCTGACAGCTTTTAGGAGAAGATGCCTTTAGGTTGATATTTAGGATCAAATCTGACAAATAATTATAATGCATTTTATAATCCAGTATATGTTTAATTATCATTTTGTGGCCATGTGTTATGTTTCTCATGGAGTTTGTCTTCAGCCACTTCTTATTCTTGGCTACTATTTCCATTAGTGATTAATCGGATTATTATTATTTTTTAATTCATTTTTTTTTTTAAATTGAAAATCTGTGAAAAATCTTGTCACAGTACAAGATAAGAACTTCTCCTCACACTCTGACCTGGATATTTAGGGTTCAGTGTCTCATTTCAGCATTTGAGCTAGAGGCGCTGGGAATCAAACCACTAACCTTGATGTTAGTGGATGAGCCACTCTATCTCCTGAGCCACAGCCACCCCTAACTAGACAACTGGAAAAGCAAAACAACAACTACTACTACTTGTCCCATTTTGCATGTGTTTCCGAGTGAAGCCAAAAATCTTTGATCCTCAGTAAGCGCCCTCTCTGTGTCATTGTTTCTTTTTTCCTCTACTCTCTCTACCAGTCCCTTTTTTATTCTTTTCCTTTTGCGTCTCTCTCCCTGTGATTTTAAACAGATGTTCTTCTGTCGACATGATGAGTCATAGTCCTCTCTGGTTTCCCATGAACATACAGATTAAGTTGAAACTCCACCGGTCTTCCCTCCTTCTTCTCTTCTGTCACGATGTTTCCGACCACTGTCTCTCCCTGTGTGCACCTCCCACACTCGCTCTCACTCTCGTATTCACTGTGGTTTTTCTCTCTCCTCTCTGCTTGCCAAGCCCTGGGACTGTACTGTAAGTATTAATACCTTCAATACCACTGTTTGATTGCACTCCAGTAAATATTCCTCCCTCTAACATGTCTTCATCCCTTTGATTCGTTTTTTTCCCCCTCTGTGTTGCATCTCTGCGTCCATGAAGTGCATCCTTCAAACTCTGGATTTTGGCCTTGAATTGTGTTTATGCTTCTTCCTTTTGTATGTTTTTTTTTTCTTTTTGAGAACATGTGAGTTTCAGAAGGACATTTTGATCCCTTTTCACTTTTTAAGGGGATAAGAAGTAGAAGTAGTCCTGTTAGATAAGGGTGCGATTTGCTTCACTCTAAAAAACCTTTCAACTTTTAGTGATAAGAGGAAGATGGGTTATTTTCTTATCTTCAAAAAACATACATGAATAGACATAAAAGAGGCTTAACAAGTCCCTTTTTTTGTTTATTTGTGTTTAACCCCTAACTACTCCACATCACTCTCCTCTGAGCACTTGAAGCCATAATCCGCTGCCCTCCTGTGCTCCGGCTGCTTTCACTTGTGATTTATGTCTTCCCACCGTATGATGGAGTGACTGGGAAAAGCTTTGGCAAACAGTAGGAAGGAGGAGGAGGAGGCTTGTGGGAAGTGTGTAGCCTCTCTTTGTGCTGAGTTTGCAAATGTTGTTTCCCTCCTGTAAAGAAATCCTCTGCCTTCACTCCATAGAAAACAAATGCTCTGGTGTTGATGAAAATGAACGATCCCTTATTAAGATAATGATTGATCGGACGTCCAGCCGGGTGGGCGGGCAGCGATTGTCCTCCTGTGTGCAGGTCATGTCGCAGCTTGTCCAGAGGATTAAACACGATTAGACTCCCCACCCCCCTGTGATATGATAGCCAGCTATTTAGACGAGAGCTTCCCACACTCTAATCACAAATCACAGCTAATGAGACACAAAGCATTAAGCTCCCGCTCAGCCCACCCCCACCCCTGCCTGATGCACATAAACAAAGACGAACTCTGCTGCTGCTGCTGCAACACAGAAGACGTGTTTGGAAAGATGCACATTCAAAGTCAGTGTTTTCTCTATTTCACCTTCACACATCATTTCAGTGCATAAGTCATGTGTTTTAAATCAATACGCTCACAGTCTACGGTCCAATGAAGAGGTCATTCATCACCAAGAAAGGCTGCTTACTTCAAAGCATCAATATGTATGTCAGTATGTATGGAACCAGTAACTTCAAAACAGAAAAAAAGATGATGAAGTGCATGAAGCAGATAAATGTCCTGATGTTTGCAAGCTCCTCAAAATGAACCCTTTTATCGATATTTTCAGATTAGGAGAGAATAATTCAAGATACTTCGTCCAAAATCTTTACTATTGTCGAATGCTGCATACTCAAAGGCCCAACACTCCACTTAAGAAAACACATTTATTTTGATCTGCACCAAATTTCACACACGCACAAATATCAGTCCCCTAAATATATATATATAATATATAATCTTGGCGAAAAGCAAATAAATGGAAAGTGGTAAAAACATACAATACACAACAATATAGTGGAGATCGGTCCTCACAACAAAGGTGTTGGAATGAAGTTTTTGACAGAATTCATTGCTTCTCTATCTGTGTCCGCCTCAATACTAGACCAAGGTCATGCTGTCTAAAATTAAACCTGGCATCGATCCTGTATACGACTGATGAAAGCAGGTCACAGCTTCTTTGGTGCATGTTTTTTGGCTCTGTCCCACATTATTTACCCTCTGGAAGTAATTTTTTCTAATTCTAAAGCATTTGAAATGATCAGTGACCTTTCCCCGTTCATTTTTCTCCTTGAGCTCTCATCCAGAAACATTCTTCTCTCTAAATACCTGAAAGATGATTTGGTCTTTGGCACCCTCAACGACTCAACTGCCTTCTCATACACACGTCTGTTTAAGTTTTCTCTGGAAAACAGAAAATGCCTGAGGAATCCTGTACATATACACACTAATACACACATACACACACACATTACAGATGCAGGTTGGACAAGCTGATGTGATTGATTATCAGCGTTTACTCTAACCTTATTGTTATTGGCTTTGCCTTCAGCAGTTAGTTAATGGCTGTTGTGCTGCTGTAATGACGATAATAAAGGTCCCACACTATTGTCATCTCAACACACACTGAAAATATCATGATCTTCCTCCATTTTCCATATATACAGCTGAAGTCTCTCTCTCTCTCTCTCTCTCTCTCTCTCTCATCTGGTCTGTCGGACTCCCTCTCCATCCGCCACTGTGCAGTGTTCATAACTCATTGTATTAAAGCTCTTCGCCTGCCAGGGGCTAATGGTCTATCCCCTCTTCCTTATATACACACACTCTCACACACCTTTAATGCAGTATTTCACTCAGGAGGAACATTTCTATTATTTAACAGATAATCTGAATATATATAAATACATGTATACATCCGAACATACATACAGTATATAGACAAGCAAAACCCGTAGCATTCAACATCTGGCTCCTGATTATTGCCCTGATGAAACAATAAAAAATAGTTTGTCACCTTAAACAAGACTTGCAAATGTTTATTGTTTTTATGGATTATTTATTTTTGTACTTGCTTTTAACTGGTATATCAAACATTACAGTGTATTTAATTATTTTATTTAGCAATAATAATAATATTAGTAATACTTAAAAAATAGACAACATTCTACTTCTTTCCTGTTGTGTCATCATTGTCTCTGCAACTTTTCTTTATGAGTTCTGTCTGCATGTGTCCTTCTCTTGCTCAAGCTTTATATCAGACTGCATTTTTTTAAAAGACTGTTGTGTGCATGTTTAATGTGAAGTGTGAATAACCTGTGATGTCAGTGATCGTTGCATGTCATCGACACTATGTTGTTTTCAACGCAGTGTTAAAGGAAGTCTGTTTTTTTTATGTGAATGTTTAGTTTGATTAAGTTTATACAGCCATGTGTGGCATCGTCATGCAAGGCTATTATAAGATCATGTAAAATATGTTTCGACCACAGGAAATTTCCACCACAACGAGGAACCATTGCATGAACTCCTTGTGTTTCCATAAGTTCTGGGGGAATCTTTTTACCCCCCCAAAAGTCCCTGCACAAGTTATAAAAATTCAGTGCATCTATTCCTCCTCTAGGCTGGAAAAAAGAAGTCATTGATAAATGTAAATGGTTTGAATTTGTATTTCAAAGTTGGGCAATGCTGACACCAGAAACTGTCTTTGACCCTTTTTTCCATTTAGTTTTTTCACCACAGAAGTTCTGGCAGGAGAGTACTCAGCACAATCTGTTCAGAGTATGGAGCAGAGGAGTCATGTCACATAAATGCTTCTAGTAATTTAATGAAGATTAAATATGGATATAATAACTAAACAGCCTTCCTGCCATCACTGGCAGAGACCACATTTCTTAATAATGATAATATTTTTACATTATTTAGGCAAAAATCATTGTAAAAAATGTAAAGATCACTTGCTTATCGTGTCACAGACTTCATTACATTAAGTTTTATTTCATTATTTGGTATTTGTTAGAGTTTTGTCTTCTCCTCACATCTCTTTTGTCAACTCATCCAGCCCTGATCAGTCACTGACAGCTCTCCTCTTTCTTATTTTCTCTTCCACTCTCAGACATCCCGGACCAGGTGATTCGGGTGTTCAAGGCCGACCAGCAGAGCTGCTACATCATAATCAGTAAGGACACTACTGCCAAGGATGTGGTCACCCACACCGTCAATGAGTTCGGCCTCCTCGCGGCCCCGGAGACCTACTCCCTGTGTGAGGTATCGGTTAGCCCTGAGGGAGTCATAAAGCAGCGGCGCCTGCCCGACCAATTCTCCAAACTGGCTGATAGGATTCAGCTCAACGGCAGGTGAGAAGCAGAGGAATTACACTGCTGTTGAATGTCGTACGTAATCAAATGGTTGACTTACATGCCTTATCCTTCCAGAGTGGTTGTGGATTTTTCTCTAAAGTGAGCCCACATGTGTCAGACACTGGAGTGTTTCTGTCTGTACCCAAGGCAACTAACAAAAATACTTAAATAAAGCAGAAAGCAACAATATTCCATGGTCAGAGAAGCACATTAGTCATAGAATAATCTCAATTTTACGGGCCTGGACTAAAACACCTACAAAAGGTATTTAAACAGAGTCTTAGCCTAGATATTAGTTGTCTTGCCCAGAGGCTAACAGTGGGACTGTTGTTGGCTAACTGAAGAATGGTATAACGAAACCAAAACCATGACCCATGATACTGTGCACCATGAGAGATGACATTTATAATTTTTATAAATGTAACTACTGTTTTACCCCTTAAACAGATTTCTAACCATGTGCTATGCAAGAATGTCTTCCTACAACACATCAACTCACCATTAACAGAGACTTCACACCATATAAGTTAAAGTTTAGCTCCACTAGAAAGTTGTTCATGTATAGTGCATGTATATTGATTAAATTCTTCCTGAGCAGCGGCTCGTGTTCCTGGGGACACGGGGTACTATTCTGAGATGTAGTTAGTTCACTCACTGTAGCTTTGCAGAGCTGTAAATCATTTCCCTGAGTAAATGACTCAGAAAAAAGAAGAAAAAAACACTGCAGCGCTCAAGGAGCAGGAGCTCTGCTCAGAGCCACTGTCCCAATTCAGCACAATGATAGATCAAGTGGCGCTGCCCAAGTTGCAGCTGACAACCCACCGTGACGTCACACATGGTTTGTGAAGTGCTGTTTTAAAGTGTTGAGTTTGGCATTTTTACCAGCGCCATCTTGTTTATTTTTAACCATAAGTAACCATATTTAGAGAAGCGGGGGTGGAGTCTGACCGAGAGATCAAGGACACTGCAACCTGCACCCACTGGACGGTAGTAGCTGTTAATCTCACGGTGTCTTTACACCAACAAATGTTCATCAAGCTGTGTTTAGGAAAATTTTTCCTGATGTGAGAAATACGGTGATTTTCTCAAAGAGGACTTAAAGAAACTGACATATTCTTGCAACCACTGGAGTCGCCCTCTGCTGGTATTGCAAGAGAATACAAGTTTCAGACAATGGACGAGTAGTCCACGTCCATTTTTATAAACTTTCTATGGTGCTACCCTTAAACACAAGCTGCAGTTTGTCTGATTTAAAACTAAAACAACAGTTTGTACTTGACAGTGAGCTGCATGTGATGCTGGTTAAGTGCTGCCATGACATTTTAAAAATTCCCTTGCGTTTTCTGCAGAAGTTTCTACATCACTTACTTGGACCTTAAGTCTTTGAGTGATGTGTGTTTAATTTGTTGCACCATAACACTGACAGTGTGTGTTTTGGTTTTGACGTCTCCCAGTTTGTTGCACATCAGACTGTCTTCTCGATGCCAGACACGTTCTCTTTTAAGATGAAAGTTAGTAGGACATGAAGGATAATTGGACGTCAGCCATGAAGTCTGCTTTGGAAAGAATCCTCCGTCAGTTTTTCACAGTTGTCTCCCTCTCTTCTCGCCTCCTGTGGTCCCTCATCAGTCCCCCCCAACTAGGTTAGCATAAATATTTCATCCTCCGTCAGGGGCGGAGGCCTCGGCAGACAACATGACACGTCTGGAATAATTCATACACATGCTCGCATGCACAGGCAGCCATAGATACAGATACAGACATCCTTATTCACAGGCACGCATTCATATACATTCAGATGTACTGCACTTACACAGTCGTCCATATTTGTATTCAATGATTTAACTTGCATTTGAAGCATGTATTCTTGCAAAGGAAGTCTCAAACATGCGTGTACACAGTCTAACACATTCCCAAACACACTTACTCACTATAAGACTCTTGTTTGATGGATGGCCGAGCTGCAGAGGTAAAAAGCAATTTTTTTTTATCAGTATATGATCATACGTATGTAATGTGAGACGTGCACATGCAGTTTCATCCAACGTCAACATCCAAAGACAAAGACACAACATGCGTAAAATCTAATTTAATGCATTTACCAGGATTTGCATGTTGGGCCGGGAAGGATCCATCTGGTGGAGCCTCCGCTGCTCGGTATGGAAGGACACATTTGACGGCCGCATTTGGAGGAGCCTTTGAATTGCGACAGCCTAGTCGTGACGTTTGACATAATTAGTCTACAAATGCAGTTTCCAAAGGATGCGGTCCCTGACTTTAGACACAACAATTTACTATCCAATACCACTGCAAGGACCCATTTACTATGCAATCTCAGAGCCCATCAGCTATCATCTGATGACAAATTAGCCTCTGAGGGACAGTGGCCAATAATTTTTGGGCGTCCGGTGTAGACAGCAGATATCTGGGCCAAGAACTCTGTCTTCCGTTCACCTTACACTTTCGAAGGCCTGTCTAGTTTCTTTTCTAACAGTTAAACATTTCTCCACGCAAAACAAATCTCTATTTCAATGTGTCATTGTGCCTCTTTCGCTCTCCACACGGACTGTTCACCCGAGCGCAACCAAAGCCTGCTCAAACATGATTGGTCAAACTGGAAATTGTAACCAGAAGGCTTCCGGCCAAAGAATCTTGTCCCTCGCCAACAGATTCTGCATATTCATATACATAATTCATATTTGTAAATGTAAAGAGTGCTAACCTGATGTTATTTTACAACAGTGGGCTCTACAGGGTTAACTGTAGAGCTATGAGCAAGCAGCATCTGTAGATCTCCACTTTTAAATGCATATGTCTGTATTTTTCTTCATCTCCTACACTAGTTGTTATTTCTTACAAAGTAAGTATTTGCCTTTAGTGATTGTGTATCTTGTTTCTCTTACTCACACACTGTCAAACTGGCAGTAGTTTTACAGATATATATGTATGCACACTTACACATTGTGCAGTGTCAGCAGGATGTACATGTAGTATGTATTCAGCACAGTTTGCAGTAGTTGTATTTATCAGGAGCAGCAGGCAGATCCATCTTCTCTCCCTGCATCACACACCCAGTCCTCCTCCCCCTGTGTCTCGCCCCTCAGATGACTGACAGGGGGTCTGACAGGGGACCGGCCGAGGCTTCTCCACTCTGCCAAAATACATATAGATGCAGCTGGGGATCCAGAGCCCACACACATAACACACACACACCCACAAACCACCACTGGCTATTTACAATGGCTTGGTTCCAGTCACTTTGCCTCGGCCCCGATCTACTTAGCACCACTTTGTCCATCATTAATTTAATCTCCTCTCCTTTCCTCTCATCTCTTCACTTTGTCCTGTTGCCTCCTCTTTCCTTCCCAGTCTTCTAGTTCTCCCTCACGTCTCCTCACCACTTCTCTCATCTTCTCTCCTTCCATCTACCAGGATGCAGATGTGTCTTCTTTATTTGGTTTCTGTGTATTTTTGAAGCACCTACACGTTCTCAGAAAATCTTAAAACGTCTTAAATCTGCCTGATGCAGCTCTGTAGGTCTTCAGTTCTGCTTGTGAGCTTTTAGAAAAATTGTGACCTGTTTCCTAATGTGAACCAAGTCTTGTGCTTGATACTAAACTTAAACTCTGCTTGATTTTCTCACCTCACACCCTCACATCTCATGTAGCTGCTCTTCTTTTCAGATCTTGCAGCAGAGTAACAAGGAGCGGATCACAACCTTGCTAACACTTGGGGGTGGGGTTTTTAGACTTATAAACATATAAAAGCACATAATGAGGTTAAAGAGATGGTTTGCTGCTGCACGCGCTGCCAGAAAAGTGTTGGAGATCAGACCTAAAAAGAAAAATGGCCCTTTTTTCCTTCTTATTCATGTGCCTGCCATCCTTCGTACCTCTCTGTTGCTGAGAGCCTCTCTCTGCTCCGTCCCTCTTAACACCAAATTGAAATATGGCAGAAATTTGTCAATATAATCGGAGCATTTTTCAACCTCTGCTCAAACTAATCTTAAGCTGGACAAGCAAAATGTGTCCATTTAAAATGAGACGTGAATGAGAGGGCCATTTCGGAGATTTATCTGGGTTTCTTCTGGAGATAGAGCCGGCTGACAAACTGGATCCTGTCCACCCACTCGTCTGCCTCTGCAGCCTGTGTTAAGGCATCAGCGGAGATGCTGCAGCTCAAAGTCTCTTCTGTAGCTCTAAAAACGCACATTTTACCATCATAGAAATATAATTGTATTTTACATCCTGCTTATCTCTTTATGGTCACTGTCACTTGGCCCCCCTCCCATTCCAGCATTTCTTTTCATTAAGTGGTTTCTCAAATATTACACACATTGTGGGTGTGAAAAATTGCAGAGAAGTGTGAGATCATCAGATCATTTTTACTAATGAATAACTTCTTACGAAAACTAAGGCATTATATATTGGTTTTCATTTGTTACAACAAGATGTAATGAAAGAAGCTAGACTTTTTTTCTTTGTGACACTGAGCTATTAAAAGAATAAAAACACAGAAATTATATTTTGACCTCATAGAATGATTCAACTTCTTCCCGCTTCTTCCTCTGCCCTGCAGGTACTACCTGAAGAACAACATGGAGACAGAGACGCTGTGTTCTGACGAGGACGCCCAGGACCTCCTCAGAGAGAGTCAGATCTCTCTGCTGCAGCTCAGCACCATGGAGGTCGCTGCCCAGCTCTCCATGAGAGATTTTGAGCTCTTCAGGAACATCGAGTCCACAGAGTATGCGATCGTTTAGCATTTTGATTGAGAATATGCAGGAGGTTTTTATTGCTCTGATAGCCTAGTATTATATTTGTTGCAAAAATGACTCTCATTCTTTGTCATGGCTCCCAGGTACGTGGACGACTTATTTAAGCTGGACTCGTCAGTGGGCAGTGGAAATCTGAAACAGTTTGAGGAGGTGATCAACCAGGAGACTTTCTGGGTCGCCACAGAGATCCTGAAGGAGCCCAACGCCCTGAAGAGGATGAAGACCATCAAGCACTTCATCAAGATCGCCCTGCATTGCAGAGAGTGCAAGAACTTTAACTCCATGTTCGCTATTATCAGGTGAGCTCACTGCTGAAACGGTCTGAGTGTGAGTGTGTAAGTGTTTGTGAGTGTGTATCGACTGCTTAAATTGTGTCGTGTCACATTGTTTCATCATCAAGTCGAGCAGTTGCACCAAAGCAGGATTCTTGTTCAGCGATGGCAGCGAGTCTTTATTCCATGTCCCCTGACAGCTTTTGTGTCAAATGAGCTTTGGCTTCTCGCCTCTTTCCCTCACATCCTCCAGAGACTCATCCTCACCTCCTCCCCTCTGCCTCCCTCCCTCCCTCTCCTGTCGTCTCACTGAATCAGCCCCGAGTCGCCCAAACCACAGAGACTCTGCAGCCTCACACCATTTAAAACCAGACTCCCACAGCAACAGTTGCTGTTTGCAGCTTGTTGTTAATTTCCTCTGGCCTCTTGTTGTTTGGCTGAACCCAGAGGTGTGATGGTACTTAAACCTAACAGTATCTGTGTGTATTCATGAGCTAGTGTAGTGTTGTGCACAGGCTACTATTTTTACCATAATCAATTTTTTGTACATTTTTATGTACAGATTATGAGTAGAGATTGGATAACTGCAGCATAAATGTCTCCGTAGATGCAAATATACTGTGATTGACAAAGTGATTTCTGCAACACAACGTTCTTTCGGCTTGTTTTCCTACTGTGCCAAGAAAGATATTTAGGCCGTGGTGGAAACGCAGGAAAAAAACTGCTCTGCAGGGACCTTTTAGTTCCTTGAAAGGGACTTCTGCATACTTTTGATCAGAAATGTGGCTCAAGAGAGCAGAAGTAAATGATGTGCCTGTCATAATTCTGAGTCGTATGGAGTCTCAAGTGCCTCAAGGGGTCCTCTTCTCTTGAAAAAGAAAGAACCCACTAATCCAAGATCTTTAGTTCAAAAAGTGGTAACTATTAATTTTCATATGGGGATTTGATTGGGATTTAGTCTTTTATATTGTATTGAATGATCATGCTTAAACCTTATTCGTTTCTTCCTTCTCCTCTCTCCTCATTTCCCCCTCCGGCTTCTTCACTTTTTCCTCTCCCGTTCCCCTCCCGCCCTCTTTTTACACCATAACTAATTTTTCTCTGCCTCCCTGCTTCCCCACGCTCTCCTCGCACCTCCTCCTTTCTCCCTCTCATGCAGCGGTCTGAACTTGGCCCCAGTGGCTCGGCTGCGGAGCTCGTGGGAGAAGTTGCCCAGCAAGTACGAGAAGCTGTTCAGCGACCTGCAGGACGTCTTCGACCCGTCCAGGAACATGGCCAAGTACCGCAATACCCTGAGCAGCCAGAGCATGCAGCCTCCCATCATCCCTCTGTTCCCGGTGGTCAAGAAAGACCTCACCTTTTTACATGAAGGTAAAAATAGGCTTTGTGGATAGAACTGAATTTCACTATGTGCATATTTTTTCTTTGCGTTGTTACTGCATTTCCCTGAGAGGTCATTGTTGATGCTTTACAAGTCATTCTGCTCAGTCTGAAGCTCCCTACTTCCTCTGTGTTGTGCAGAAGGTCGGTTTCAGGCTCAGTTTACTTCTGCTAAAGACTTCCCCATCTTGCATCAAAACGACCAAAATTTACTTCTCCTTAAAGATCATGTCTTTAAAAAAATATATATTTATGGACTTGTAAGGAAACGTTTATGTGATTGTGCAACATGCAGAAAATTCTTTAATGGCCCAGTGTGACTCAGAATAAAAGAAAAGACGACACTTTGATCTCCTGGGGGAAAGAGACCAGAGCAAAGACTTTGAAAATATTTCTTGAAAAATACTTTTATTCTGGCACTGCATCTTGTGAATGTCCAGAAATATGAATCATTTATCTCTTCTACATTGTTGACAGCCGACTTTACACTTACCCATTTGCATGCGTTACTTTTCGTCCTCCCAGGCAACGACTCCAGTGTCGACGGTCTCGTGAACTTTGAGAAGTTGAGGATGATCGCCAAGGAGATCAGACATGTGGTGCGGATGACCTCTGCCAACATGGACCCGGCTCTCATGTTCAGACAGAGGTTGGTTGTTCTGATACCACGATGCCTAAAAACCTTTTTCCTTTCAAGATTTACCATTTTCGATTAAGATGACTGTTGGAGCCAATTTTTCAGATATGTCACTTCAAGTTTTTCCAATTCCGAAGTAATGAATTTTAAGGTCCCTATGTGTCGATTTTTTTGTGATTATAAGATGTAAATGATTTTGGTGGGTCTTTATCGTAACAAGTTAAGTGGTTTAAAAAAACCTCCACTTATTTACTGTCAAGGATGAACTTCAATTGAAGTCTGGGTTTTTTTTCATTTATTTCTCTTTAAGTTAAATCATCTCTATGATCTGAACATCTTTGAAACTGGCTCTTCCAGTTTTTCATCAGTCAAACTGTAACAAACTTGATGCTTCTCAGAAAGAGGCAGGAATGTTGAAAGTCATGCATTGCAAAGTAGTTTCCAGGTTATAAAAATAAAGACAAAACTGTGTGGGCAAAAAGGGAACCACTACACCATACCTCCACCAGCTGACCTGGATCCTTCACTAGAGGATCAGGAACACACTTGAGGTCTTGTTCGATCAATTCCTACTCACTTCCTGTCTCGTTTGTGACTCTCGGGTGTTTCGATTGCATTCCTCAGCTGAAATGTAACTGTTCGATCACCCGGGGCACGGTTCACTGGGAAGAGAGGTAGAATTGATGCCAACCGCAGTGTGTAGTTTGTATCACTCCGTCTGTGTGTGCGTCTCTCACAGTGTCACTGCTGCAGAGCATGACTGCCCCCTGCAGACACTCTCTTCATACTGCAAGACATCATAGATATGTTTTTCACTTTTTTTTAGACTTTAAATAAATCATGTAGGACTAAAGTTTTTCCAATGTAAACACAGTTTTGATGAGTGCGTGATGCACAAAGACACCACACACATTCCTCAGGTTGATATGGGGAGATGTCCTATGTCTGGTTGTCCTCCCATCGCCCATCATTGACTGTCTGTGGTGGCATGACCTCTACATAGTCTTGTCTCCTCCCCCCTCCTCCCCCCATGACCCTTGAACTTGTCTTTAAGTCACGCTTCAATCTTCACACCTCTTGCTTGCAGGAAGAAGAGGTGGAAGAGTTTAGGGTAAGTTTGTCCTGGTACTGGTTTCATGCTGTTTCAGTCTGGACGGGCAAAAAAACCCCACCCCCCACTGCACCCCACCCCCCACTGCACCCCCACCACCATAAACTCTGCATGCTCCCTGACGTTAATAAATCGGTGTGCACCTGTGTGTGCCCCCTGCTTGTGTGTGTGATTAACCCTTCCATTTGCAGTGCCCATTCAGCTGAAGTCCATCATTGACCCATTCATTCCCCTGTCCATGTTCATAAGATTGTATGTTTTTGAGTCATATAGTAGCTTGAAATAATACTTTGAGTTTGTTTTTACCATGAGGTTGCAAACATGTTTACATGGTGACAATTTATTGTCTATATCCATATACATGTATAAATGTGACTCGTTTCTTGAGTCAGGGAGAAAGGATGAACTTATCTACTCGGATAAAACAGCTCCTCATGTCTTTTGGCATTTACACCCTTACGTGATGTCTAGAGTAGACTAGGGTGGAGGCTGGATACAGTGAATCACAGAAAATACACCTATCGACTGCTACTGAGAGAGGAGAGGCATGATTGGCTGAATGAGATCAAGGCATGATCTGATTGGAATCTTGAAAACGCACATGATCAGGTGATTAAGAGGCATAGATAGAGAGAGAATTGTGAATGATTGATTATGAGAAGGTTTTCTTTACTTGCGAGCTTCATTTGTGGAGCGCTTTGATAACTTTTGGTCCAAATTGGCCTAAAAGCTGAAGTTCATTTTTAACTTTAGGAGAAACCAGAAGAGGCAGGAAGTCCGTTAAGTAGCCACTCTGGAGCTTTCAGTCATATCAAATGATCTTCAGCAGCTTTGCACATCAGCTTTTCAACCAAAAGCACAGAGAAAGTCCTGAAATTTCAATTTGTACAATTCAATTGCAAAAAGACAAACTTCCCGTGCTGCTGATGATCATGTGATGTAACTGAAAACTCCAGAGCAGCTTCTAAATTAACCAACAGGTGTAATTGTGCTGTCAGCTGCTGATTCCATGGTAAAAATTGAACTTTGAAGCTTAAAACTCAAACCCAAACTTAAACAAACC
This sequence comes from Paralichthys olivaceus, assembly GCF_024713975.1. Lineage (NCBI taxonomy): Eukaryota > Metazoa > Chordata > Actinopteri > Pleuronectiformes > Paralichthyidae > Paralichthys > Paralichthys olivaceus. Next base: position 10,173,065 of record NC_091107.1, on the reverse strand, counting down.
ATGAGAAATGTTGACGGATGCTATTTGACTCAGATTCTGTTTGTCCGTTTGCATCCTGGCATCATAATAATATTCCCCATATCAGATCTTGTGCATCTTGTTCCCTAACCCTTTTTGCCTCCAACTGACAGAATGCTCTGTTCTGTGATAGCATGGCACGCCCACAACAACTGCCTCTCTCCCAGTTGCATGGTCCTGTTTTTACATGCTATGCTCCAACACAGAGACAGATATACCGATTTAATATTTGAAGAGGTGGTGACAAAGCACTTGTACCTATTTTATTGTCGATTGTAGTGATTGTAGTTTATCCTTTTTTCCTTCCCTCTCTCAACCTGCCTGTTGTTTCCTGTCTTTATACTTTCATGCATTTCTTCTGTTTTCTGTCTTCATCTATCGTCCATATCTTTCTCAACATTTCATCTTCTGCTCATCCATCAACTATTTCTCTAAATTTCTCCCTCATCAAATCTATCTTCTACTCTTTCCTTCAATCTTTTACTTCCTCTCCTACTTCTCTTTCTTCCTCTGATTTCTTCTTCTCATCATCCTCCTCCCTCTTCTTCCTCGCTTTCTTTCCTTCATCGTCAGGTCTCTGAGTCAGGGCAGCACCAACTCCAACATGCTGGACGTGCAGGGCGGAGCCCACAAGAAGCGAGTGCGTCGCAGCTCGCTCCTCAATGCCAAGAAGTTGTACGAGGATGCCCAGATGGCCAGAAAGGTGAAGCAGTACCTGTCCAACTTGATGGTGGAGTCGGATGAGGAGAAACATCAAATCATGTCCCTGCAGTGCGAGCCGGCCTACAGCACCTGTGAGTTACACAGACCCAACACTGACATACTGAATAATATATAAACTTTGATCTTCAGCTCTACTTGGTTCTCAGAGGGACATTAGCACATGTACTGTGTGTGCACATGTGCCTGTTATAGAATCATTCAGAAGTACAAGTGCATTTGATTAAACATGGCCAAAATGTAGTTTAGCATTATTCAAAGCATTTTTTACGTACGTATTCTACATACGGACTAAAATGCATTGCAGTATTTCAATATTTTGTGTCATTTCACAGGGTCATAATAGAGTTGTCAGAGTAACCTTTACACAGGTTATATACATATCATTGGTTTGCACTGCCACCTAGTGTATTTAAAAACACCTTGCAGAAAATAACAGGAGGGAACTGATCCAGTCGATGTAACAGATACTGCAGTGTGTCCGATGTGTGTGGTATTGTTCAAAGCATCCACACAGAACCATGGGACTTTCTTTTCTTCAAGGTTTAGCAAAACTCACGTATGATAATTGTAACAGTGCATTGGCTCAATGAACTACCACATATCATATCTGTGACAGTGCCACAGTATGTGAAAGGCTGCACTTCATGGCTCCTGCTTAGGTCTTTTCCACATTCAGGTACATTTTTAAAGGTATACAGATTGATTATTTGTTGATATTTCACCAGCGCTGACATACCTCACAGTGAATACTGAACCACCTGGAACTGAACAGTAGTGAGAACTCAACAGTTAGAAAATGTAAAATGTTTAATGCTTTGTTCTGTTTACACATTTCTCTTCTTCGTGTGGTTTTAGTGTCCAAGAGCTTGAGTGAGAGACGATCCACCAAGTCGGACATGTCTCCGGTGTCTCTGCGGTCGGCTTTGCCGTCTGGGAAAACACAGAACCGGGTTTCACAAGTCCTTCAGGTCCAGGTCCCACTGAACCATCTACGAAAGAAGAGCACTGCCAAGGACATCGGCACACCGAGTGAGTACACCTGTAGACTATGTATTCATAAAGCAGTTTTACACTGTAAAATCAAGACAAAACTATCCAGCAAAATAAGATTGAATAAAAAGAGGTAAAAAGTAAAAAAGAGCATTAATAAACCCTTTTAAACCTTTAAAACCATTAAAAAGCCTAAAATCATCATCAAAGTACAAATATTCATACTAACACCTCATTCTGTGTTATGGTTGTTGGTGTATAACAGACTCTTAAGTTAATTTACCTTTTTGTAAACTTGTTTCTTCGGCTTCTCCAGACTCCAATTCTCCCCAGGTGGTGAAGAAACCGCCGGTGAACTCTTCAGACGAGTGGAGCACCAAGAGACCATCTGATGACACCGTCTCCACCATCTCCTCCCTTCACTCCAGCCCCACAGTGTCACCGCAGGGCTCTCCACGCAAAGGTCTGCAGTAACACACTGTGCTTTTCACCCTGTGTGTTTCTATCAGAGGAAACTTGCCCTCGGTGAAGACAGCCGAGAGTAGATGTGGTGAAACGTCACCTCCAGGCAGTGATGAAAGTTTTAAGCAGGAACCTTGTCTCGAGTAAAATTCAATGCATGTAAAGTTTTGTGTTAAATTTATTGTTATTTCTTCTTTCTTTCCTTTTTGTTACATGTTTTTTGCCATTAATCTAGTCACAGAGGACCTTGTGTGCACCCCCAGCAGCCTTTTCTTAACTTTGAAAATAAAAGCATAACCTTTATTTCCATCTCTCACTTTCCACTCTCCTTTTCAGTGGGAGGCGTGGCCAAGTCCCAGAACTCCAGCCAGATGAACTTGTCGGGATCTTCATCGTCACTGACCAGCGACGCAAGCACAAAGGCCGGCACCGTCAGCCTGCGCAGCTACGGCATAGGTGGGGCTCTCCTCCACAAGAGGATCCTTCTCATGACCATGCAGCAGAGACAAGAGAGTAACAGGGAGAAAGAGAATCAGACACAGGAGGTGGAGAAGAGAACTGAAGTGGAAAAAGAGTCAGAGCAGATGATGCAGGTGGAGACAGAGGTGGTTCAGAGAGGAGCATTTCCTTCGGGGCAAAGACAAGGGAGAAGGCGAATTTTACTGAGGGCAAGTACAGAAAGCCCCGCACAGAGATTGACAGGGGTGCATCGGGTGCTTCACACTGGTTCCCCTCTCACTCCTCCAGGGCCGGTACCCTCGACCCTGTCACCTCCCTCCCAGCCCGAGTTGTTAATGAGCCCAAAGCCCCCAGAGTTCCCCAACAGGAAAAGGCTCCTTTCCCCATTCAGAATGCTGAGGAAAAGAAGTCAGTCCAGGGAGAACCTAATGCCAGTCAGGCCACATCTGGATGGTGGGGAGGCAGCCGGTAAGGTTGAGTCCTCCTCACCCCAGGATGAGAGACAAGGACAGGCAGAGAAGAGAGCCAGGAGGTCGCTCAGCCCCAACCCGTTCCTCTGGCTCTGCGGGGGCAGACACACCAGGAGGGAGACTGATAGAGTGATCGATCAGTGATTGATCCAGTCACGTCCTGAGTAAAACTGTGATTTGAGGGAGGTATTTCAGAGAGACTTTTAGTTGAAGTTTCAGTAAATTTTGAGAATCTGCCACAAAAAATTTGTTAAAGAGATGGCACATTTCATTTTTGAAGCACCAGTGTTACTTGAGAGTCAAGAGTTTCAGTTCCATCCATCGTCAAAGCAGATATGAGGAAGTAGAGCAACAAACCTGTTTCCAACATTTCTTTGTTTTTATAAATCTGTGAATTTTTGTTAATCGTTGTGATGTTGACCATTTTGTTGACGTTTCACTTTGCAGCTTCTTTCAAGGTCAGATTTCAAAATGCATTTTCCTAAACATGCATTAATGTTCAGTGTAAGTTTCAGTATGCAGTGACATGCAGGTCATTTACTGCCATGTTTATTTCATTTCCCTGGAGTTTCAGGTGATTTGATTCAGCAGGTTTTTCAACCTTGAGCCCAACAGTGTTCTTGACAGTCGTGTCTGTTCAATGTCTCTTTTTCTCAAGTGGTCACAGCCTTAAAGTTTCTGTAACCACATGTTATAAGTGTTTATACACAGCTGTTCACAGAAAAAAGTATTATTTCAACCACATTAACTGTGTTGTTATATTTTTGATATTAAAAAAGTCAGAAACTTCGTAATGTCTATTCTTAAATCAGTGTAACAGGTTGTGTTCAAACTAAGTGTCACAGCCAACCAGAGTAAAATTCATTCATTCATCCAACTTGAGGCTGCCTTAGGTAAAAAAGACTCTATCACTCAAAGCCATTTCTCCACCTTCTCCTATTTTCTACTCTTCGGCCTTTGCATATGTTCATTCCATCCACGTCCCTTATTATTTAGCATTTTCTTCTTTTCAGTTTCACAAAACTGTTCCCTCTCCTCCCTCCAGGTTACGCCCTGCTGCCACCTGGTAAAGCAGACAACCTGTCGGACTCCAGCCACAGCGAGATCTCCTCCCGCTCCAGCATCTGTTCCGTGGACTCAGTGCCGGCTCCCGGGCTCGAAGACCGGTGTAACAGCAGTAACAGAGCCTGTAGCATGCCGGCTGCTGTCACTGCCACAGCCACCGCGACGACAGCTGCTGCAGTTGTAGAGAGCACAGCAGCGACACAAGCACACTCAAATGCTGATTACAACCAGCCCAGCACAAGGTTGTTATACTTAAATTCATCTAATCTGTCTGGTTATGTTTTTTAAATTTGTGGAAACAGAGCATCTGCTTTTTCTTTTTTTTTTAAAGCCAAGATCTAAATTATCAAGTCAATGTTTTTGTATGCACTTAAGTAGCAGGTGTCCCTCAGCTTTGACCTACAAAACAGTGTCATTATCTAAGTGAGAATCTGGGTTTCCCCTGCTACTTATCCTCTGGAGATCACTAACCAGGTTTCAACTCGTCCTTTTTTATGCATACACGTGTGACAAAGAGTTTAAAGTGATGCTGTGACGGCTCAACAGCAAGATGAGAGGAAAAAGATCCTCCTCATATCGATAGTTAAACCATTACAGGAAGCGAACACGACTCCAGGAGCCACTGGAATCTTAAATGAGTCACTTACTACTTTCTGACTCTTTCTGAATTCAGACACATTCGTGCTGCAGGGTTTTCTTATGGGAGTCTGTTGCATCTCTACAGTACTGAAGGTAATCCATGCGTTCCATATAAGGTCATGGTCAGGGGAGAAATGCTAATACTGACCTGCTGTATTTATACACAGATTTAGAGTTACCGGGTTACTGCAGTGCATGATAACCTGAATACGAGTTTCTTGAGTGCATACTGACTTATTGTGTATCAGTCTTTATAAGAATTTTTAACTAATATTCACAACAACTACCAAGAATTAAAACCTTTGCTGATAAGGTGAGATCATATAAGGTGGTGTCAGTGCAGAATCCCTTTTAGCCCCTTCACTTTTAGTGTCACAGGTTAAATCCATAGGATTCTTATCAACATAGTAAATCGCAATTTTTTCTAACACAACCAGTTTGGGGGTTTACCAAAGATGGAAATAATCAAATCATACAAATAAGCCTCATTCAAACGCGACTGATATGACTTCCTCCCTCATATTAATGTCATTTCAGACATGTGGATGGTTTTACCTTCAAACTGGTCCTACACAAACATACACACACAAACGCATAGACATCAGGAGCCTTCCCCAGTAGCCAAAAAGACACCGCGCACACACACACACACACACACAGTCTGTTACCTTAAGCCGCTTCTCGATTTCCACTCCCAGCTGGATCCCAATTATGTCCTTTCCTCATTAAAACTAAGAGAACAGGAAGTCGTTAAACACACCAGGTTTTTATTGGCGTCCCACATTTACTGCCCTCCTCTCTCCTCCCTCTGTCCGTTAACAGCGTTTCGTTTTTCACGCAGGCGCCTTTTTAATCTGGCTGAGTAAACAACAAACCCCTTTTTTATTGTCTGCTGTTTGTTTATTGTTCCTCCATGATCAGACCGTTCTGTCTCATAAAGAATGGACTATAAAATATCACCGGACAAAACAATCCGTCTGCTTCTCTGATATTATATTACCTTGGCAGCCTTGCTGTTTAATAACGACTCTGTTTTTATGAAATATTGCTGGGTTTCATTGAGTGGATTATTTGTCCAGTAAAACGCTGTCAGTGAATCAAACTGCAGGTTTATGAAAAGGAGGAGAAAAAGTTTTGTTTTTTTTAAAGCCCAGACCTGGTGATACATCAAATCCAAATGTTTCTTTTCTGATTTTGTAAATGTACAGACAACAGATGACCTTTGATTAAACCTTTCTCTTTTATCTGCTCTAGTTCGTCGTCGACAGCGAGAGGATACGTGACGCGAGCCTCTACCTTCACCTCATCCATCTCAACTGAGGAGCTGACCCCAGACCACACCTCTCTGGACTCAGTGGCCGACAGCGGCCGTGGCAGCTGGACGTCCTGCTCCTCCAACTCCCACGACTCCTTCCAGAGCCTCCCCGCCTCCTCCTGCCGCCCCTGGGATCACGGCATCCACGGACACCCGCTCTCCCTGCCGCACACGCACCTGGCTGGCTTCAAGCACACGCAGCTGGCCAGGCCGATAGCGGAGGTCGAGGCCGCGGGTCACGCGTGGGCGAGCGAAGGTGCCGCCAAGCAGCACGCCAGAGACTCCAGCTCGGAGCTGTCCAATCAGTCGCGGCAGAGCTGGGCATCGTCCAGCTCGCTGTCGGACACCTACGAGGGGAATTACGGGACGATAAAGCGGCGAAACACCTCAGAGCGCCCCTCCTCGCCGAGCAACGAGGAAGGAGGTCAAAGCACAGACCCTGCCTACAAAACGGTGACATCAAGCACAGACAAGGGCCTGATAGGTGAGGGATCAGGTTGCGAGTTTGATTCCCTGTGAACACAGTGTTACAGTGTTCAGCTCTGTCGCCGTTTAAAGTTCAGTTCGTAAAGCTGCACAGATTTTCATTCAGTGAGACATCGGCTTCTAATATTAAATATGAGAGTGGCTGCTCACATTTTGTGTCAGAATCACATGAACTAAATCAAACTGTGTCTCGCTGTTTTTTGAATTAATTACTGCAGCTTCCTGTTGCTTGATTTGCTGTAATTCTCAAGTGAACAGCTGCTAAATGATGCTGTTTGGCTCTCATCTTTTAGATAATGCGCCAAACAGGTCTAATTCTTGTCACTTGCTGGTTCTGCAGCTGACAGGAGCGTCCTCATCGCCCACACTGTAAATTTGTTCGAGTCTAGTTTCATTATAAACTGTAGGAATATGAGAATAATATAAACTGTTAGACAGTTTTTGACTTAGACTAGTGGATAAACAGATAATGATTGGACAAAACCGCTGATAATCGATTAATCGTTCGGGTCAAGCATTCTCTGCTTCCAGCTTCTCAAAATTAAAAAAGAGTTAAATCTGCTGTAATTGTTATATCTTCAGAAAACAAGCACTTGGCTCTCTATGAAAAATGATGACGGGTATTTTTCACTGTTTCCTGATGTTTGAGAACCAAACTATTAATCGATTATTCTGATATCGGCAGATGATTCCTGAGTGAGTGTGCTCATTAGTTGCAGATCTAGTTCTGTCTGTATCTGCTGCATCCATCTCATCCGATTTATATTTTCTTTTCATCTTCGACACATTTTGCTGCATGTATAGTTGTGTATTTCGTTAGTGAAACATCACGTTGATTTTATTTACCCATTATTTTCTTTTGTTTCCCACTCCCCCCCTCACTACAACTATTCCATTCCTTCCTATTCATTCCCCTTCCCCGTCACTCCTCATCCCTCACTTCCCTTCCTCTTTTCTCCACTCCCCCCCCCCCCTCCTTTTCTTTTGATCTGCACCTCCATCCAGTGTATTGTGTCACCTCCCCCGCCAAGGATGAGCGTTACCGTGCTCCCCCTCCCACCCCTCCAGGCTACCAGGGTCTGGCTCTGGGGGATCTCGGCCTCACAGACGGAGTAGTGGGTGGGCCCGGAGGTCTCGTTCCCAGGCCTCCTCACCTCAAACCTCCGGACTACAGCGTGGCGCTGCAGAGGAGCAAACTCCTGCAGAGCCCTGGAGCAGCAGGCAGTTTGGCTGAAGCGCGGAGGCTGGCCGGTAACCATCAGGGCTACTCCAGACCGCCCAGCATCTGCCTCCCACCGCAGGAGCTGGCCGACAGTGAGGATGGTACGATCCTTTAGGATGATGACATGATGAATTAACCGATACAAAAACATTTATTTATTTCTCCTCCACCAAACAACAACATAAACAAGACTTAGCTCTTGGTTCTTACGTGTTAGTTGACTCATCAAATCTGTTTTATGACCAAAGTCTGACAAAAAAAAGATTTCTAATATAACAAATTGTTTCTCTTTTTGACTTGTTGCTACTTGAAGGATTCACTCATCCAAACAGACACATGTCCATGTTTTGTGATCACAATGACACGTTTATCTCTGTGCTCTCATTAGTTTTTGTCTAAAGACAATGATCAACTTTCATGTTCAAGTTTGGCCTGATCAATGTCTTCGGGACTAAACCTGGAACATTAATAGTAAAAACTGTATTTTAAGACTCTTAAGGGAGTCTGGTGAGTTCATCAGCAGCACGTTGGTGTTTTCTCTCTTGACTAAACATCATCTTCTTTTGTCTTCTAGATGAACAAGTGTCAGCGGTGTAAAGGAGGTGACGTCACACTCACATATTCTCACTCATGGACCAGGTCATGTGGATCAGGCTTTGGACTAAGTTAGCAGCCTGCCGCCACTTCCTGTCAGAGCACATTCTCCACGCCTTCGCCCCACAGATCCTTGTGTGACACCACCATGGACCATAATGCACCTCTGGACCTCATCCGATGGTTCATGTTACCGCTCTCGCCACCTCCAGGGACTCATATCATCGTGTTTTTTAAAAAACGATTCAACAAAACGAAGACGAAAAGCAGGATTTTTTTTAAAACTCAGAAGAAAAGGCAGCGTGATGCGGTCGCATCGCGCTCGATGGACGTCACAAAATGGACAAATCTACGAAGGAATGAGAGACAGTGACGATGCCTCATGAGTAGAAGTCAGCCTCCTTGGAAACAGACCACCATGTACCTCCATTTTGTGCTGCCAGCTCTCTTGTCTCTTTGTTTTTCACAGTTTTAAAGTTGTACAGCGATTTTTCTTTGTATAAAGTTTTTCTTCTTCTTCTTCTTCTTCTTTTCATTTGCATCTTTGAGCTTTACAGAGTTTTTATATGAGAACAGCGAGGAGGAGCAGACAAAGGGATTGAGCGACAAAACGCTCGTAGGACTTTTTTTGATTTTTTTGCTGTTTTTGTTGTCTTCTCAAAAGAAGATGAATGTAGACGAATACGAGACAAGAAAAATGACTGATATTGAGATTCCAGGCCTGCCTGGCACTGATAATGTACATTCACATGAGTAACATCAGTTCCAATGCACAAATAAACCAACTTTATTTTCCCAAAACCAACACGTGAGGTCAGGAAAGTCCTCAGGTGCCATAAAGAGCCCCTCCACATATTCTCTCCTTCCTCTTTTTGGAGAAATGAAACAGAACTAACAGAGAGCACGTCTGTTTGTGTTTAGCACTTATTGTACTTTGTTGAGCTTTTATAGTAAAAAAAAAAGAAGACAAGCAGCATCTCTCAGGCGTCTCTGTGTCGTGCTCTCCTCTCACCTCTCTTATTGCTCGTTCGGTCTGATGCGAGGTACTTTAGCCGCATGCTGCCTCCTGGATGTTCCATAAAAAATAAAACTATATCGTAACTCTTTTTTTTTTAATGAGCTGAAGAACAAGCGCTTCGCTGCTTCCCGTAGAGTAAAACACGTGCTGTTATTTTTATTGCACAAGCTACGACAGAAACGATAAATTAGCACTGAGTGGCCACACAACGTGCATGCGTATACACTCACACACTCACTGAATCTGTAGTTGGTGTGGTAAGAGAAAAAGGAGGGTGTTTACACGGATGCTTACACGTTTTGTTTACAGTGTTTATTATAAGACTTGTTGTCTATTGAATTACGAGCTGAAATGTTAGTTCTACAGGTTCACTTTGAAATTGTACATTTGTTTATAATGCAGCAGGAATATGCAGACGCAGCGTTAACGTCGACTACTTGTACCTCTCTCATCTCTTTTTTTTTTTTTTTATTGCTTCATGATGTATAATTTTTCTCCTCATGATGTATTTTAACGCCCGGCTCGCTCATTCGCTGTTGATAGTAGAATATTTAAAGGATGTGCTTGAGAATTGCTTGTGTTCAGACATTCAGAGCAACGTTTCTGTAAAAAGCAAAATGTATTTTTATGTGTTGATCAGCGCTGCAGCAGGGGGGGTGCAACTGGAAGTTACTGGACGTTTCTTTTCCTTCTGCCGTCTGTCTCGCGCAGAGTGACGCTTCTTTTGTTTTGCCACACAAAGACTTGAAATGATTATTGCTAATATATACAAGGCAAATATATATATATATGAATTTATACATATATATTTTTGTTGGTTCTCTGCCATAAATTAATGTCAAGTGATCATGTATAGATGAGAGAAGAGAGTCCTCTATAAATGCTATTTTTGAATATTTTGTTATAAGAAATGATCCGTGGCTGTGATTGCCCTCCGTCTGTCTGTGGGCAGGAGTCTGAAAAGGAACTTTGAGTTTATCCTTATCCTCGTTCTTGACATGTTTTTTTTTTTTTGTCCCTTCACACTCTGTTGTTGGTGCCATTTCTGAAATGTCTATAAGTGAAATTGCTGCTGTGTTTTGGGATATGACTGTGTGTGTGTGTGTGTGTGTGTGTTTTGAAATTACATTTGCGAGGATGTGATCAACATAGAATTTAAAGAAAACCCATTTAGATGCAGTCTGGGCTCAGAAGTCATTTTCAATAAAAGCCCTTCTTATTTGCTCTCGCCTGCAGAAAGGTGGGCCCCTCGTGGGGCCCCTGCTGTCTGCATCATGGCACAAGGTGAATTCATTCAAACTCAGATTGGATAATTGAAAGGAGTTTTTAGATGCTATTATATTCCGGTGTGTTTGAACTGAACAGCCACAATGCCACGTTCTCTCCGATCCCTTCCTCTTTCTCGTCTATGTCACCTCAGCGGGACTCAAACTGTTTTTCCTCCTCACAGTCGTCCTCCGATGGATTTCACTCCATCGCTTCAGGAACTTTATGAATCAGCAGAGTCCACTGTGACCCCTGAGTTTCTTTTTATAATCTGAAAACGATCTCGATGGTAGAAACTTTGAAACAGACTGAGAGTCAAACTGACACCTCCTCTTTTTTTTTTTTGCACAACTGTTTTACTCAGATTCTAAACCACAAATCAGTATTAATGTTCTGCATAGATTTAAAAGAAAACTGGCCCGTGCTGCTTCTGTTAGTCGCCCCGGTCGTGAATGATGAGGAGTTCAGTCAGAAATCGTAAGATTTTTAAGCTGCTTTCAAACGTTGGATCGGGAGCAAACAGTTGTTTTTTTCTTTTTAAATGAAACGTCGGCACATGATTAACTCTTTGTTGATGTAGAAGTTATAATAGAGTTAGTTTTGTTCCTTGTCTTTGCTCTATTAGCACTCCACGTGCTCCTCTCGGTTTCTTTCAGGGCTAAATTTCACTCAGTAAACCTCTGTCCTCCTCGCTTACATACGCTCGGTATGTTTCCATGGAGAATCTGACAGTGAGCAGCTCTCGACACTGTGAACACAAGATTTTTGTGTTGTGAAAGTGTCACCCCCCCTCACAGCTTGATGAAAACCTGCCTGACTGTCATTTAGCCCCAGTGTCCCGCCGCTGTCCCTGGAATGCAATAAGAGAGATGTGAATGTGTTCGATGTCGACATCTTTTTTTGGCATTATTGCAGAAATGCACAACAATAAGCTTAAATGTGGTGACTGTGCTGCACAATCTGTACAAAGAGGTATTAACTTGGTCTGTGGCTTAAAGTTTGCTTTTGTCTCACTTCTCATAGCGGTCGTCAACTTATGTCTTTTAGAAAGACAACATGATTTTTGCTTGTACGCTTTTTATGTATTTTTTACGAGTGACTGTAAATAGTTGTTATATTTTTGTTTAAGAGAATGTTGAAAAGGAAAAAAATGACCTTTTATTTCTCCAAGTCTACTGATATGAATTTGGACAATGAATAAAATAATAAGCAGAAAGGATCATGTCTTTATTTGTGGGCGGAGTTTTGGTTAACAGTGATGTTCACGTCATGGTGACACCTGAGGAAAGATATTATTTATATCAATGAAAGTCTGGACCACAATCATCAGAAATCAATATCATCAGTATTGCAATATAATATTCATCAATAGAGATGTAACAAGTCCAAAATGTTTCAGTGGTGGGATATAACGAAGTACATTTACTTTGTTATTGTACATTTTTCATGTCTCTGTACTATGTCATCTATTTTTTTGGTCCCTCCTCTTGCAGCAGCAGCATCACTGGCAAGTATTTTTACTTTTAAAACTGAAATATGTTTTAAAGTGAGTACTTACTTTGAATCAAATAGAAAAGTTAATGTAGTACTCTTACTTGAGTAGAATGTGTGAGTACTTGTATGTTTGTCGCTCATAAAGAAGAGTTTCAAACCACAACCTTCAAAAATCACTGTTTAAACTTTAAACAGAAATGACGATGTGATATTTATCATGATAGGATGTCAAGGAAGAATCTTCTGATTTAATTTTTGGCCATATGTTTACAGCCCTACGTCTCTTCTCTGTCACACTTTTCAACTGTTCTCAGTTCTGTCCTCTCGCCGTGTCTCCACCTTCTGCTGCATTCAGCTCAACATCAGATCTGATCAGAGATGTATTCGCCGTCGTGCTGCGTTCAAGGTCAGGGAGCTTTTTATTACTCATTAAAGGTTTACTGTCACACAGAGGGGAGGGAAGTCACGCTGCTCAATCTGTCTAATGTGTGTGTGAGAGAGGAACAATACTCCAGGCTGTGTGTGACTGTGTGTGACTGTCTGTGACTGTGTGTGACTGTGTGTGACTGTGTGCTGCCTTTCCTCTGCAGATGCATGTGTGAAGGCTAAACTGAGAACTAACCTTGTCTGTGAGTTTCTCATAGTCACAGGTTTGATACCGGACCTACCTCCCATCATGAGACTGTAAACACCAACTTTTTATCATTTGTAAAGCAACTTAAACTTTGCTGGACTGAAAATCCAAACGTGAAACGTAAAACTATACTAAAATTTCCGTAACATTTATCAGAAGATCATTACAGTGTTCCCAAATGGATAAAGGCCTCTGTCCCACTCTCCTTCCGATTTCTCTTTCTCTTCACAATAAAGGTGAAGTAGTTTATCTGAGATTAACGTGCAGATGTGTAAAAGATCAGGAGACTGGAGAGTGTGGGAACATGTCGACCACATGTTCCCACTGTTGAGGTTTTAATGGTTTCAGGTGTAACTGTGACACAACTGCTCTGTTTTCAATGTCAAGAATAAATGTTAAATTTCTTACAAGAGAGAATGGGAGAGCACCAAAGTCCCAAAAGTCCCAGCAGCCACTGGGGTCTAGACGTCTAAAGACCATTTTAAAGCTCTGGTTGAATTCTGGTAGCTGTGGAAATTGAGTTTGGATCGATTAAAAAGTATTTTTTGTTTTACCTTACTGTCGGACCATTCTGGTACTTTTTGTTTCTGGGTTTTGAGAAATCAAATGGAAAAATATAATTTCTGCCATGGAGGTGATAACAAAAAAGTATGTGCTCAAATACATTTACAGAATTCAGCAGCAACCTGGAACTCTAGAAGACAAAGAATCTAAAATCATAGAAAAACTATAGAGAGACTAGAAAATGTCCAATTAGATTATAATAGTTTTTCTAGAATTACACCACCACTTTCTTTAGTAGTAGTAGATCGGTCTTACTCATCACCTTGTATATTTAAATGCAGTGTGGCTTTTATGTCACAAGTATAATTGTGATGATATTTAGCTGTTCAGCAAACTCAGGTGTACGCTAAATATCACTGTGCACCAAAGTCACACAGGACGACACAGACCCACGAAAATCTGACGGACTCAAACGACATTTAGTAAACTCTTGCTCATCCCGACTCTGGACAGCATCTGAGCTGCTCTTTACTGACGCTGCTCCTCTTAGTGTAATGAAGACAGGTCAGGGTGCTGTGGGGGCGGGGGGCGTGTTAACCAGCATGTTCAAAGAGCGGCTCTCTCCATTTCAGAGAGAATATTCCACAGCCATGAGAGAAGCCAAAGTTCAGCTCCGAGTGGGATTCAGTGGGAAATTACACACAGCTTCAATTATACATCACAAAGAGTCAAAGAGAAATGCTTGGATGGGGGGGGGGGAAATATAGGAAGACGTGAACTTGTACTTGGATATTTGTGAGGACCATTCTGAGCATAGACCTTACTAAGTGAGGACATTTTGAGAAAGTGAGGACCGGCCAAAATGTCCTGACTTTTTCAAAGGCCTGTTTGAGGGTTAAGACTTTTAAGGTTTTAAGATTAGGGTTAGAATTGGGTTAAGGTTAAGGTAAGGGGCTGAAAATGCATTATTCCAGTGAGTGTTCTCACTAAGATAGAAGTACAAGAGTGTGCGTGTGTGTATCACACCTCTCTCCTCTGTTTCGTCTTTGAAGTTGTGACTTTGTCAGGAGCAGAAGCCGAGAGCAGGAGGTGGGAAAACGGAAGCTTTACCACCTGAGGGTTGTGTGCACACATGGGGGGTTTGGCTTTTAGCATATTCCTGTCTAAATTAAAATTTGTGAGGCAAAACAGTTCGGAAAGTATTCCGTCACCTGTACAGCCTCAGCACCGCCCTTGAGCGCATGTATAGTCTGTGAGTGTGCATTTGCTCTCACATGCATTGATGAGGAATACGTTGGTTTTCCTCATGTGTTGTTATCCCTCAAGTATTTCGTAATTTAAAATCTCGATTGTTGCCTATATGCCTTGTTATTGTAGTTTTAGCATGAATGAAAAGTTTGATATCTTGGAGTAACCCTACGATGACTCAGTGCTGCGCTGCCATAAAACTGGAGGACTTGCAAAAGATGTCCGTACAAGACTGTAAAGATTAATGGTGAAAATCGAAGCAGCTGGAGTGTCATGGCAGCGAAGCAGCAACCATGAAACCTCTGTTTCATCATTTCCTGTCTCCTCCATGCTGACATCTCCCTCCACTTCATTTACCATCTATCCCTCCCTCCATTAATGAAGCTCATTTAATAGGTTAATTTAATAAAGGATCAGCACTTTCACTCAAATTGTCAGAGTGTTAAAGAAGAGGAGAAGGTGAGCAGTCAGTGTTTTATCCACCGTGCTGTAAAATAAGGGATTTCATCCAATACCAGTGAAACACTATGAACGGCCTATGACACTTTCCTCTCACACACAGACACTACTATACAATTTCAACAGTGTTGACATGAGGTGTGTGTATATATATATATAAATATATATAAAACCCTTGTGATAGAAAAATTATGAGTTATTATAACTTGAATTAAAAAAGTGAATGTGATTTACATAAAATTTAAACATACATTAATATCTTTTCTGTATTATTTTATTCTGTTAAATAAAAGTTTTATTATCGGTGCAAGCGATTAACAAAAACATCAATACCTACATTTCTGTGAAAGGGACATTTTTGCAGAGACATGACATGAGGGGATCGATAGAAAATCAGAGGCAAAGATATCATTGTCCTGGGAGAACGTGTAAATGTCAATCTTTTTTTCTTGCTGCATATAAATGAAGATTTGTCCTTTTCCTTTTTATCAAATCTTCT